>NW_024429194.1:65058047-66368047 GCF_017639785.1 Mesocricetus auratus
CATGAATCTCGGCTCACAGCTATTTTAAGATCTGTCCTTGCCCGTCTTGGGTATGTGGCTAACATTGAGGTGTCTTGTCACATATGATCACCCCATAACCCCAGTACACTGCCAAACTCAAGTAGAGGCCCTGAGGAAATAAAAAAGTAAGCGGGCAGAGGTTACTGACTGAGAACATAACTATCTTTTCCTTCAGGTCATAGCCTCCAATTGAACATTTTCCTGAGTCCGTTGGCCTTCCCGAGATGGTTCTTAGTTCTGCAGTAAGGCTTGACATCAGCAAGAAGGAGATAGGGTCCGGGTCATCACTCAGTGGTAGAGCACTTGTTTAACATGTGCCAGGCCCTGGGTTCGTCCGCAATACCTCAACGGGGACAAAGGAGTGCTGGTGGTGTGGCTCAGCCTTAGAGAGCTTGTTTAGCATCCAAGAAGGCCTGGGCTGGGTCTCCAGCACTGGGGTAAAGGGAGGAGGGTAATGAGAAACAATTCTGAGACTATTGAACCAGATACAGAAAGGCAAATAAAACTGAATGTATTCTCATATTGTGTGTTTGCATTTATAATGAAGCATCCTACAGGAAATCCAGTCGTAGGGCCCAAGATGAATTTCACCACATCCGTGGCCTGGCTCTTGCCTTTGCCCTGTATTTGGAACAAGTGCTAACTCCAAACTTCTGCATGACAGGAGCTTCAGGATGCCCTAGAGATGTGGGATTAGGAGGTCAGGTGCCAGCAGACCAAGGGAGCCGCAGTAGAGTAGGAAGGGGAGGGAGGATAAAAGACATTAAATAAAGAAAGGAAGGGGGAGAGGAAGGGGGAGACCAGGAAGGAAGAGGCAACCATTTAGGGCTGGAGTTAAGCATGAATCAGCACATTAGGCTGGGACTAGAATAGGCAACCGGATCTTGGGCTCTATAAATCACCCACAACTGGGGAGCTGATAACTCTGCTCTGTCCTGGTCAGGGCACAGGGTGTAAGAACAGCCCAGGAGAAACAAAAGGGGGAACTGAAAGGAGAAGTTTTGGCAGATGAGAAGCAGGTCTTCACAGCATCACTAAAGGGCAGACAGGAGGACTGGGGGAGTAGACAGTACTACAGGGGGAACTGGCTGAGGCAGCTCCTCCTGCCAGCCAGCCGTGGGGAGACATTGCAGCACTGTCACTGGCAGACCACCGTCCCCATCCTAAAGCGGGATCCTTGCCTATGCAAGGAAAGAGTTTCAGGATGCATGGAGTGAAACAGATTGTGCTTCTTAAATAGAGATGAGGGGTCATATGCTTTAGACCTTAGATTTAGAGTCAAGACACACACGTAGGAAGAAGACAATACCCATCCAAGTGTGGGTGGGCCTATCAAGACACACTTAGGTGTCTTTATAGTAGCAAACTACATATTTATATAATATATAGCAATTGTATGGCTTTCTAAGATATATTGTTTAGGGGCTGGAGAGATGGCTCAGAGGTTAAGAGCACTGACTGTTCTTCTAGAGGTCCTGAGTTCAATTCCCAGCAACCACATGGTGGCTCACAACCACCTTGAATGAGATCTGGTGCCCTCTGCTGGCATGCAGGCAGAAGACTTTATACACAATAAATAAATAAAATATTTTTAAAAAGATATATTGTTTAAAAGATGTAATTTACAACAAAGTTTAAAGGCTAAACAAGGTTGGGTTAGAGAGATGGCTCAGCAGTTAGGAGCACCTGCTGCTCTCCCAAAAGACCCAGGTTCAGTTCCCAATATCCACATGGCAGGTCACAACCCCCTGTAACTCCAGCACCCCACGATCCAACACTCCCTTCTGGCCTCTTGGGCACCGCACTCAAACAGACATCCACATAAAAATAAAACAAACCTTTAAAGAAATAAACACAGATCAAACATTAAAACTTAAGCTAAAAATATAGGAACTGATTTACTTATTTTTCTTATGTGAAAAAATTTCATTTTGTAAATGAAATTGTAAGGTAGCATCATGAGTGCACTTCTGAGGTTTAGGGATGAGAATCCTAAACCAGTTAAATTCATAGTCACAATCTGGTCCTAAATAATAAGCAGTTTGTTGTTAGCTGTGTGATCTCTCTCTCTCTCTCTCTCTCTCTCTCTCTCTCTCTCTCTCTCTCTCTCTCTCTCTCTCTGACACAGGGTCTCATTATGTAGCCCTGTCTGGCCTGGAACTCATTAGGTAGACCAGGCTAGACCCAAACTCCCAGAAATCTACCTGCCTCTGCCTCCTGAGTGCTCTTATTAATGCCTGGCCCATAGTTTGCTCTCGCCATTGTCTAGATTTACTTGTCTTTAAATCTGTGAATGTTGGGGTGGGGGGTCTGTGCACATGAGTGCAGGTGCTCTTGGAGGTCAGAGGCATCAAACCACTCTGAACCAGGGGTTCAGTGGGCTCTGAGACAACCTGGGTACTGGGAACTGAACTCAGGTCCTCTGTAAGAGCAGTATGCTCTTAACCAATGAGCCGTCTCTCCAGCCTTGAGCATTTTGATTTTGTAAGTCATGCTGAAGCTTCTGACTTCCAATCAGATTCTGAAGCAAGAGGCTTCTTTCCCTCTGTTTCCCCTACACTTTCTTTTTCTTTTCTACTTCACTACTGTATTAGCAGAGTGTCTACATCACTGTGTACACAGTAACCTCTACATCACTGTGTATACAGTAACCTCTACATCACTGTATATACATTAACCTCTACATCACTGTGTACACTATAACCTCTGCATCACTGTGTACACTATAACCTCTACATCACTGTGTATACATAACCTCTACATCACTATGTACACAGTAACCCCTACATCACTGTGTGTACAGTAACCTCTACATCACTGTGTATATTATGTTTCACATCGCTGTGTATACAATATCCTCTTCATCACTGTGTATACTCTGACCTCTACATCACTGTGTATATTATATCTTTCACATCACTGTGTTTACTATAAGAGGCTGGACTGGGATCAGGATGTCTGAGTTCCTGTTGTAGTTCCACCACAGAGGAGTTGGGGTAATCTAGGAAAATTATCAGTCTTTCCTGTTATGAGAAACCATTTTCATGGGGTTTTGTTTTATTTTGTTTTGTTTTGTGTCAAAGGTAGTTAACCCAACAAAGGTCCATATCCCTTAAATCAGCCCATGCCATTTTGTGACATGCTTGTTGACACAACCCTTAGGCATTCCCAAACTTGATCTTACTCTTCTCCTTAGCACCAACTAGTCAATTGTATCAGAGAGCTTCCTAGTCAGGCAGAATAGTGCACACCTGTAATCCCAGCACTTGGAAGGCTGAAGCAGGATTGCCTGAGTTCTAGGCAGCATGGGCTACAGACCCCATCTCAAGCAAACACTAAGAAAGAAAAGAGTTTCCTAGAAGATAATAGTCAGGACACTCTGCTGAAGTTCTGTGACATCCTGAGAGTGACTTGGGTATTAGACTTCTGCTAATGACACCCTGGCTGCCATTTCTGTCTTCTCCCAGCATCTTAGCAGGACCAATGATCTCCGTATTTCTCTGCTCTTCCCTATTCTATATGAAGTCTTTCCATTTTCCTAATCTGCCTTTTTCAGGCCATCACCAAAACTAACATCCATTCCCTAACCACCTATTGCTTGAAAACTTTGTATCCATCTCTATAAATGAGTCAAGCACATTACCGGGTAATCATGATGGCCATAAGCACCATGAGACCAAGATAGCCTTTCATGCTTGACTTCCCAATGTCCTGCAATGCCTGGTACACTGATGACCTAGAGTGCAGTGTTTGGCTGAAAGACATAGAAAACAACGGCTGGCAACTTTTGGCAGGCCTCCAGCTTCCCTCTGCATTCCACAGGAAGTCGATTATGACATCTTCCTTTCCTTGAGGTACTTTTACTAGCTCTCTAAGATCTTGGAATAAATGATCCCCCCATGGAGCTTCATTGGAAGACCTATTCTCTAGAGAAACCACAGTTGTCACCCCTGTAGCCCCGCCCCAATTTGCATAATCCGTGTCTACATTCCCATTCTATGTCTGCCTAATGTGCTGTGCTTTGACTAGAAAGGCTTGCTCACCATTGCCCAATTCAGGCTTGTCTCATACTCTCCTCCTCAGCACATATTTATCTGTCTACCTATCATCTATCCATCCATCTATCCATCTATCTATCCATCCATTCATCCATCCATCTATCTATCCATCTATCCATCCATCCATCTATCTATCCATCCATCTATCCATCCATCCATCTATCTATCCATCTATCCATCTATCTATCCATCCATCTATCTATCTATCCATCCATCTATCTATCCATCTATCTATCCATCTATCCATCCATCTATCTATCCATCTATCTATCTATCTATCCATCTATCTATCCATCCATCTATCTATCCATCTATCTATCTATCTATCCATCCATCGATCCATCTATCTATTTATCCATCCATCCATCCATCCATCCATCCATCTATCTATCCATCCATCCATCTATCCATCTATCTATCTATCTATCTATCTATCCATCCATCTATCTATCCATCCATCTATCTATCCATCCATCTATCTATCCATCTATCTATCTATCTATCCATCTATCCATCCATCCATCTATCCATCCATCCATCTATCTATCCATCCATCCATCTATCCATCTATCTATCCATCTATCTATCTATCCATCCATCCATCTATCTATCCATCTATCTATCTATCCATCCATCCATCCATCCATCTATCTATCCATCTATCTATCTATCCATCCATCCATCTATCCATCTATCTATCCATCTATCTATCTATCTATCTATCCATCCATCCATCCATCCATCTATCTATCTATCCATCTATCTATCTATCCCTCTATCTATATCTATCATCTAGGCAGGGCCCCTCTGTGTAGCCTTGGCTGTCCTGGAACTTGCTTTGTAGACCAGGCTGGCCTCAAACTCACAGAGATGCACCTGCCTCTGCCTCCTCAGTGCTGGGATTAAAGGTGTGCGCCACCAACACCTGGCTCCTCCTCAGTACTTCATTAATGTCTTCCCCTTTCCTGATGACCCCATCTCTCTTTCCAATCTTCCTTTCAAACCCAGATCTGGATTCCACACCTTCTGCACTCTGTCCCTACAATGTCCAGGCTTAGAGCCTCCCAGCAACAAAATCCATACAGCCCGAAGGTGGTTTCTGGTCCACTAGATGTCCTCACTGAGTGGAACTCAATCTTTTTGTATCCTCATTTCAGTTTTTTTCCTAGCGCTGTTCAGCTTTTGGGAACCAATGGTCCACATTCGAAGACCGTGTTCAATGGGGCCTTTCTTTCCCTACCGCAGGGCTAGCGTTTCCAAGCTGGTCTTGTGCACCCATCAAAGTCCACCGTGAACAATCCCTTCTCAGTCAACTTCCTCAGAACAGCCCAGCTGCCCTCTCAGCCCCAAATGCCGTGGTGGATGCCAGCCTGTTGCCTGGGGAAGCTCTTGAGCTGGACAGTAGCATCTCCCAGTGATCTTCCCGGGAGCTGGACAGTGGCTGTCCCAGTAGTCCTCCCGGGAGCTGGACAGTGGCTGCCCCAGTGCTCCTCAGAGGCTGGCCTTAGGATGGCCCAGGCCTAGCAGGCCGCAGGCAGGGTGTGGAGGCCCGCCCTCCGGCCTGCCGAGAGGCATGCTGGGAGGCCGCACTTCCTCTCAGGGGCCTGTAGAAACCACAGGACCCGGCAGCGCCCCCGCAGCCGGCAGGATGGCTGAGGGGAAGGCGGCTGGAGCCGCTGGCCTCTTCGCCAAGCAGGTGCAGAAGAAGTTCAGCAGGGCCCAGGAGAAGGTAGGCAGCCCGGCCTCACCGACGGGCCCGGGCCTGGGCTGAGGAGGAAGGGTCCCGTCGTCCAGAAACTGAGCAGGGAGTGGGTGTCCATGAAAACTGGCCGATGTGGGAGAGAAGCGAGCAGCTGAGGAGGCAGCTGTTCCTCAGGAGCCTTCTGCAACCCTTAGCCTGACTCAGAAATGCCGACAGGAAGGAACAGATGGCGATGGCCACCTGTGTCTCAGGTTTTGTTCTAGCAATAAAGCAAGGAGGATGTTTCACAGATGATGAATTAACTGGGGGGTTCTTGACCCCATAGTAAGTGACAGCGGCTGGCCGTGGTGCCAGTGAGCCGCCCCACTTCGCTTGACTTGCGAATTCACTGAGATAATCTACACAGTTGTCTTCATACCTGAGTGTCGTTTAGACTGTAATGGAGCCAGCAGGCAGGAGGATAGAAAATGCATGGCATCCTAGGGTATATGCTGAGTTCAAGACCAGCCTGAGCTATAGCCCACGCTATGTTGGGGTGAAGAACAAGCTGTGCACGGCAGCCAGCCCGCCCTGCTTCTTACTTACGCCTCTCCCTCTGCCTTGATGGTGATTGAAGGCGTCTGTGTGTCCTTCCTTAAACTGCCACCTGCTATTAAACTGCTACCTATAACTTGCCTGGCCATTCAGATTATGGAGACAGCTGGGTGTGGTGGCACAGACCTTTAAACCCAGCACTTGGAGGCAGAGGCAGGTGGGTCTCTGTGAGTTCAGGGTCAGCCTGGTCTATAGAGTGAGTTCCAGGACATGGAGAAAGCCTGTCTCAAAAACAACAACAACAAAAACCTAGAAGAAAGAGGTTATGGGGACACTGTTCACAGTTTATTATATTTGCATGTTTTATTTTTGAGGATGGGTCTTAAATTGTAGCCCAGGCTGGTCTTGAATTCATGATGCTCACCCTGCAGCCTGTCTTTAAAGTTGGGGGTCATAGGTATGAGCCATCATTCTCAGAGCCCTTCAGTAGTTTTTCTTCTTTCTTGAGATAGCTTCTTGTACCCCCAAACTCACTATGACTTTGAACTTCCAATCTCCCTGCCTACCGCTAGCTTCTGAATACCGGGGTTGTGGGCCAACACATCTTTTAGATGCTGGGGTTGAACCTAGAGTTTCTTGTGAGCGAACCAAACACTCTGCCAATTGAGTTCCATCCCAGCCCTTTCCCTAACATTTTAGAGGTATTTTGACTTTACCATCCAGAGTGTGTTCTTTACTTAGCCATCACCTACCAAAACTCTAGTGGAAAAGGTGGTGTGGGGGAGAGGCATAGGCTAAAAGAAAGGAGGTCATGATCTTTGAAGCCGTTAAATAAATAACTCGCTAACAACGGAAAGATTTGCAGTTGTAGATGTAGTTCTTGGTGTTAAACGGCTACAAGGGAAGGGAGGGGCCCTGCATGTGTCCATCTCTTGAGGTCATGAGAAAGACAAGAGGAAATAAAGCTGCCGTGTGTGTGGCCAGCCTTGGTTACTTCACTTGCCATAACTTTGCCTCTCGGGAGGCTGTCTAACTAGATATTTGATAGATCTGAGCACAGCACTTGTAGGAGGGGGACAGGAAGCTCACCTAGAGAAAGCTACATCATGCAAAGCAAAAAACTCAAAAGACAAAACCAAAACAACCTGATATATTAAGAGCTGGAAAATATGGCTCAGTGCTACGAGCACTTACCTATTGAGCAGAACCTGGGTACCAAAAAAAGAGAAAGAATTTAAAATTAATGCCCAGTGGATGCATCAGCTGCTTTTGCCTGGCTTCCTCTGGCCTGTTGTCAACATGATACCTTTGGGTTTAGAGTTTTATGTTCCCTTTAAGCCTAAATCCCAAAACGTTCCATAATGTTCTGTTCTTGGCTTCAAGTCTCTCATCTATAAAGTGAAGAGATTGATGTTCTCTGTGAAACTATATCTACTAAGACCAAATTGAAAATGGGAGGTAACTCTGAACTTGAAAATCAGGTATTTCCTAAATAGAACCAGTCATTCAGGTAGCACACTATTCTTCCTGTCCAGAACCCTGACAAGATAGGGAAAGAGGTACAAAGTGTGCCCTGAGGAACTCACAAGATAGACTTCACCTGCGACTGGGTGTTTGTGAGTTCAGGGCTGACCCAGGCAGACCCTGCACTTAAAGGAGAAATGGGCTGGATGGGAGGGCCGGAGTCCTTGATTCTTGGGAAGTTCCTAAGAGCAAGATAAAGGTCACAGTGGGCTGGTGAGGTGGCTCAGCCACTAAGGGCTCTTGCTGCAAAGCCTGATGGCTCCTTGCCACATTCCTGATGGCCCCTGCCATCTGTGTGTCCCCAGTCCCTGCAGAGCTTTTTCTGAGGGAGCTGACTGAAAGGGAAACACTTCTACATGGGCTCTTGCTCCTGGGAAGCAGGGCAAAGACCTGCTGACGGTTACACACAATAGAATAAAGCATCCTTCGGGTTCTGTTTTCCAGTTCCCACCAAACACAGTATTTTTACAGTGTGATACATCCTCACATTGAATCAACTGCTTCCCTGTCTGATTTCTCTCTGGCAGACTGCTCCATTCTCGCCTGAGCAAGGACTTTTTAAAAACCACTCCTATGTTGTTCTTTTCTCTGTTAACATTTATTCAACTTGTATCCCCAAGAGTTTAATTTGTCAAATATTTGCAATAGATTCTTTTGTTCAGGGGGCTGAGCTGCATCCAGAGGGAATTAAGAGGCCAATTAGAGGAGCTCTTGTCTGCCGGAAGCTTAGAGTCTACTTGTTTGCCTAAGATATGCACATCTGTGGGAACTTGGAAGGCAAAAAGATTGGGTGGAAGGTTTTCTTGTAGTGGTTGAGTTTAAAATGGGAACTGTGGGCAGCCAGTAGTTCCTCTGATAAGTGTGAGAGCGCCTTCCAGCATGAACTGAGCCTGCAAATCACTTTAGGCACAATAGTGAGTAATGTAACTGGAGCAACAGAGTGGTGGGAGAAAAATCTGGAAGAATGCACAAGGGCTCTTAGAGCCTCCAGCTAGTATGTGTCTGCAAAGTTTCCTCATACCTACTTTAGAAGCATCACACCCAAGACAAAGGTCTGATAACACTGCATTAGTGTCTGGTTCCTACGTTCCTACTCGTATTACCCCAATTGACAGCATTAACTAAAATATAGTGGGGTGGGGCAGGGTGGGGGTGGGCGAGGAGTGGGGTTCCTGGTAAAGGGACTATGCCATCAAATAAGTAGGCTGTGGATTCTTAGAGGTGTATCCCTCCCCCAGTCTACTCTATAGAAAAGTTAGACAAATAGGTCTGGTAACCCGGGAACATATTCTACCCACAGTCACGAAGTGTCACCCTCTTGTCACATTCACTTGTTAGCCCTTACTTCTCTCTGAGTATCTGAATTCTAATTTGTCAGCTGCCTGGCTAGGCTAACTATGGCAGAATTCTCAGGGCAGGACTTTATGGACTGGTACTGTGAGTTTTCATTAGGAATTGATCATAAAGGAGAATATACCTGCAACAAGCTGGCACTGGAAGGGTCACTGTTAGTTTGAGGCTAGCCTGGAACTCTGTCTCAAACACTCAAACAGACAACATGTAAGAATACAAATGTATTCTTTCAGCAGACACATCTTGTTCCTTCAAGGGTCTGAGAACACCTTCAGTGCAGTATATGACCCAACACAGACACCTGTTGCTATGACAACAAGTGACTTCAGGCCCAGAGAGATGATAAATATTTCCAGGTTATCTCTTTCACCTTTCCATTTAAGAGTCTACTTGTGGGTCTATGGCCACACCACCCTGGACACACCCAATCCTATCTGAATTAGTAAATTAAGCAGAGTCAGTCTTGGTTAATACTTGGATGGGAGACCACCTGAGAATACCAGGTGCTGTGTAGCCTTTTTTGTTTTGTTTTGGCTTTGGTTTTTAGAGACAGAGTTTCTCTGTGTAGCTCTGGCTGTCCTGGAACTCTCTCTATAGACCAGGCTGGCTTCAAACTCAGAGATCCACCTATCTCTGCCTCTCAAGTGCTGGAATTAAAAGTGTGTGCTGTAGTCTTAAAAAAAAAAAAAAAGATGGTGGTAAGATTCTCAGCCTTCATACCCCATGAAGTGCTGTAACCTTGAGCCTTTAGTTATCTTTTGCATTGACTCTAAATTGAGTTTTCTTGTTTTCCATCCCCCACTTAAGAAAGTGGGCAAAGGAAGGGAGGAGTAGCGAAAAGGAAGTAAGAACTGTGCTCACCACCAACAAGGTGGTTTTGCAACTTTCTGGGGAAGAACCATGATGTTTGTTGTTGGGGAGGGGAAAGGGTGGAGCCAGGGAGGATGGGGACTGCAGGTCTAGGGAGGGGTAATGAGTGAGGTGGAGTTAGAGACCAACAAAGACAGATGTGGCAGAAGGAAAAGGAAACACCTGCCATGTATAGGCAAGGAAGAGAACAAAACTAGACCCAGCTAAACTGGACATGGTGGCACACGCCTTTAATCCCAGCACTCTGGAAGGAGGCAGGCAGATCTCTGTGAGTTCAGATCTCTGAGTTTGAGACCAGCTTAATCTATGTAGCAAGTTCTGGAACAACCAGGGCTACATAGTGACACCATCCTCAAAAAGTTAAAAAAAAAAAAAGCCAGTCAATAGAAAGGTCAGGGTATGAGTTACTATGTGGCTGCAGAAGCCTTAATCTTGGTCACCACAGAGAGAGAGCGTGTGATGTGAGAGGCATGGACCGACTGACTCTTCTTTCCACAGACTGCAGACTCAGGTCAGAGTGTCCACACAGAGCTTTCTGCACAGGTCTAGGCACACAGCTTTGTAATTCAAATTTCTTCAAAAAGAGATCCCAGTCAACCTATTTAATTTCATTCCCCGCCACTCCCCAGAACACCCTCCCAGAAGGCTGCATGAAGTTGCACACCCAGATTTGCTGGCTGTTGTTGGTCAGGAACCCTTCCCACTCTGTCTTTATACTTTATCAGTCTAGTAAAACCCCACATCCAGGCCCAGCCATGCCCTACCCCTGCATCGGGTTAATCTCCTTCCTACTAAAGTGACTACATGGCCTCTTGCTGGATTCTGAGCAATAGAAAAAGGAGAATAAGTATCCGAGGAGTGGTGATTTAGAAGGAAACAGATGATGGATGCAAAAAAATAAATAATAATGGAAAATGATTCAAGTAGCAAAGTGTCAAGCACTTAGGAGTGAGTGATGAACTTGATTAACAGGATAAAGCAGGTAAAGATAAGTGTGAGAAAGGTTTGAACTGGTGTTTATTTATTTATTTAGATTTGTTTTATACTTGTACAGCAGACAAGGTAGAGAAGTCATTAGGATATTTCAGAAAGGGATTGAAGTCTATAACAATTAATAGTGAGGCTTATTCAGGAACCTTAAAACAAATAAAAAGCAATAAAACAGTTGTGTAGGAAAGCCTGCTGAGAGGAATGTAGGAGCTGAAGCTTCCAGAAGGGTCAGAGCAGTAGGGACTGTCTCCACACTAGAGCTACCAGTGGTGCCCAGTAGACACATCATGAGCGTCAAACCAAAGGGGAGCTGATGAATGAAGAATTCTGTTGGAGGAACTGAAGTGGCATCGTCAAGACTTCTTGCAGCAGGCTAGAAAAGGAAAAAAGAAAAAAAACAGCTAATGCCCAGCCTCAGGCTGTGCCAGTGAGACCAGAAAGAACAGGATGTTTTCTGGAGGTGGCACGGCGGGGGTGGGTGAGGAGGAAGAAGCTGAAAGCAACACCTGGGATCCTACTGTGGGCCTAGGGAATTGATGGTGCTCCTTCCAAGACGGGGCTTTCATCTGTCTAGCTATCTAGTTGGTGTGTGCGCCACATCACACATGTGCAGGTCAGAGGACAGCGTTTGGGGGTCAGCTCTCTTCTTCACCATGTGGGTCACCCTCAGACCTGAGCGCTGCCCCAGCCAGCCCCTCGGCCTTTCTCACTTCTCTGCAGGTGACGGGCCCTCTGAGACCAAGGGTCTTTCCCGTTTCCCGTGAGCTCTGAAACTGGAGTGATGGCTGTTGCTTTCGTTTCTTAGTTGATGAAAGATAGACATGGGTACCATTCATTTCCAGCTGGGCTTGAAGTATATTGTATCAGAGTTTCTTAAGGCTTTCCACAGGGTCTTCATGAGAAGAGGTCCTTGCTTGTCTCTCTAGCCTCATGCACAAAGAGGAATCCGTGACAATGGCTAAAAGAGGGAGTCTTAATTTAAAAAAAATCTTCAAGGCTCATGCTTTATCTTTAAAGGCCAGGCATATTTTCTGAGTAATCTTGTTTTGGTGCAATGTCCTCTTCTATTCCCCTTTTAAAATTGGTTTAAGAGCTGGGTGTGACAGCAGCACAGGCCTTAATCCCAGCACTCGGGAGGCAGAGGCAGGTGGAGCTCTGAGTTTAAGGCCAGCCTGGTGTACAGAGTGAGTTCCAGGACTGCCAGAGACAGAGAAAGCCTGTCTCAAAAAGCAAGCAAGCAGCCGGGCGATGGTGGTGCACGCCTTTAATCCCAGCACTCGGGAGGCAGAGGCAGGCGGATCTCTGTGAGTTCGAGGCTGGGCTGGACCGATAGCCTCCAAAACAATACAGAGAAACCCTGTCTCATAAAAACCAAAAAAAAAAAAAAAAGCAAGCAAAGGCTGGGATGCAACTCAGTGGGAGAGTGTGTGTTTAGGTTGTGTGAGGCTTTGGGTGCAACCCAGCACCAAACCAAACATTCAAAACACGTTGCTCAAATAATGAGATTCCAGAAAGATAAAGTGTGTGTGTGTGTGTGTGTGTGTAGAGACAGACTATAAATGAGAATGAACAGATAGATTCCCCCACCCCCACCCCCTAATTTGAGAAAAGCTGCAGAGCCTTGTTTTTCTTAGCAGTGTGCCACATTCCTGATTCTGTTGAGCTGAGAAGGGACTGGACCTTTAATTACACCCAAGACCAACAGATAAGAGACTTGACTGTAACCATACGGGCCTTTCTGTCTTTCATCCCAGGTTCTGCAGAAGTTGGGGAAAACTGTAGAAACCAAAGATGAACGATTTGAACAAAGTGCCAGCAACTTCTACCAACAACAGGTAACCTGGAGGGTGGAGAAGGGACATCTGGAGGGGCCAAGTGCCTAAAGGTTCAGCTGCTGCTTATCCTTTTCTCTGAGAAGGGATGGGACTTGCCCTTCCTGTGGCTGTTGCCCTGCTAGTCCACGAGGGCTGTTAGCTCTTCTTTCTCTGCATATTACAGCATTTGCGTCAGGAAGACCCTGGCAGCCAGGCATGCTCGCTCGCTCCGGCTTGCCTCAGCAGAGACTGCTGAGGTTCTTCATAACACAAAAGTTATTCACTTAAATGAACATCTATCTCATGCCAGCGCAGTTCTGACACTATTGATTATCAGGTCAAATGTCACAGGCCACCAGACACCAGCAGCCATTTACAGCCCCCTCTCCCGTTTATTTCCCTGTAAAACATATATCCATGACTAGATCAGAAAGTATATTCAGAAAAAATAAAATAGAACAAGAATGGTCACTCAAGTTTACAATCTCAACAGTGGGAAGACTGAAGCAGGAAGGTCACAGTTCATACAAACTGTCCTTTGATCTCCATGTTTTCCTTGGCTCTGGCCTTCCCACATGTGTACACACACACACACACACACACACACACACACACACACACACACTTGTTGTGATATACGACTTAATTAAGTGTGTAGTTTCTAAAATGATTATTTTAAAGTTGTTTCTTCCCATGGTTGGATTATAACAAACTCTTCTCAGTTATTTGACTCTGGTTGGCCTGGAAACTATTTTGTATCTGAGGCTGTGCTGGGAATGGAACCTGGTCACTTACAACTTATGTTTTGCTGGTTGTTTTGTTGTTGTGTTGTTTCATTTTGTTTTTTGAGACAGGGTCTCTATTCCATAGCCCAGGCTGTCCTGGAACTCAATTGTAGACCAGGCTGGCCTCAAACTCCAGAGATCTGCCTATCTTTGCCTCCCAAGTGCCAGGATTAAAGGCACAGCCACCATACCCAGCTTTTTGTTGGCTGTTGAATATGTTCTGTGGTCTGTGTTTTCTAACTGTATAATAGGTGTAGAAGCTTGACTAGACTTTGGTTTCCATTTTTGTTTGGTGGCAGTAATATTTATAGGTGTCATTAAATTCTACCATCAGGAATCACATCATGTCTGCTTGTCTCCTTCCAGCTGGGGTATGAATAGCTATGAGTCAATTGGTAAAGGAATCAGCTCTTTATTTTCAACATGTAAAACTTATTCTCTGACACTCCCACACATGAATATACTGTATTTTGATCATTTCATCCCCATCCATCTGCACTCCATATCAGCTGTCACTTGCAGCTGTCCAGATCCTCTAACGCCCCAACACTTGCCTGGGTTCTGGAGTGATCTCCATTGTGTTGCTTTGATGAAGTATCTCATGAAGCTCGTGCTGCCTTGAATTCTGTGTACAGCTGAGGATAGTCTTGAACTTGTGATCCTCTTGCTTCCACCTCCCAGCTTCTGGGATTATATGTGTGAACCACCACAGTCTGTTAACCTGCTGCTAGGGTCAAACCCTGCTGTGTGCACACGAGGCATACACACTCCATCACATGCCCTGAGTAAGTATTGTTTCTGTGAGGCTCTCCTCGCCTCTGCCCGGCCTCTCTTCACAGCACAGGAAGAGGTGTTTTTCCTCAGGAAGCACAGCAGTCTTTTCTTTGTGGTACCCGGAGCACTTGCTCAAGGTTTGGTTGTGCTGTCTCTTGGCACAACCAGGACCTTCAACCCTCAGTCCCCGAGTCTGTTGGGACCCAGTTCTGCATAGCTGACTGCTCTGGCCAAGCTTCCACAGAGAGTGAGGGATTCATTTACTGAGAGTAGGGACTGTTTGTATAGAGGGTGCAAAGAACTAACTCAGGCTCTCTACGGCAACACCAAGAAATTGGCAAAGTTTCCGAGGGAGAAGTGATGAGATCAGCAGATCTGGAGATAGAAGTGGCTTAACCCTGCATTTATAGACGAGGGAAGTGAAGCCAGGGGTGTGGAGTAACCCGATAGTTGAGAGCAGCACACCAGACAACCAGCCAAGTGAGAGTCTGGCCTCAGGAAAACGGGGGCTAGGTGACCTAGCCTAGACATTTCGGGGAGGGTGGCCAGGCCACCTCCACCACCATTCCCGCTCCCCTACTTTCTCTCTTCAAGAGAAAGAGCAGGTGTAAAGGAAGAACGGTACGTGGTGTTGGAGAGATGACTCAGTGGTGAAGAGTGTGTGCCGCCCTCATGGAACACCCGGGTTCCCATCACTCATGCCGTGTCAGGCCGCTCACAGCAGCCCATGACCAGGCCTGCCACCCCCAGGCAAGTTCCTGGGGAGGACAGAGAGGGCACTGCAGTAACAGGAAACTGTGAGCTGCCTGCACTGGCAGCTGTGAACCCAACACGTCCTCTGTAAGAACAGTGCAGGCTCTTAACCTAACCACTGAGCCATCTGATCAGCCCAGTTGGACAGTTCTTATCATTCAGATTGTTTTGAAATCAAGTTTTCATGATGAAGTACAAAGAAGTCCATATTGCTTTATTTCAAACAGAATGTGAAATCTTCATTAAATTTTTAGAAGTGTTTTGTTTGTTTTTTGAGGCAAGGTTTCTCTGTGTAACAGCCCTGACTGTCCTGGAACTCACTCTATAGTCAGACTGGCCTCAAAATCACAGAGAACACCTGTCTCTGCCTCCCGAGTGCAGAGGTTGGCGTGCACTACCACCACCTGGCAGATTTTTATTTTTATTTATGTGTATGTTTGTGTCTATGAGCATGCACATGCATGTTCAGGTTTTCAGGAGAATGTGTTGGATCCTTGGAGTCAGAGTTACAAGTGGGTAGTGGGAATTGAATTCTGGCTCTCTGTAAGAGCAGCAACTGATCTTAAATGTTGAGCTATCTCTAGCCCTTTTATTAATTTTTATAACCTCAAAAACCCTCCTAAAGCCCTTAAGCTGGCAGGACAGCTCTTTGGTAAAGGCACTTGCTGCCAAGTTTGATGATGTAAATTCAGTCTCTAGAGCCCACATGACATTGGGAACCAACCTCTGCCATTGTCCTCTGACCTCCATAAGTTATTAGGTAGAATTTTCTTTTTTTTTTCTTTATCTTTAGCCTTTCTAGTAGTGAACAAGTTCCCAGGGAGTATTTCCTGGTCTACTGCATAACATCTTTGAGGTTTCAAATGCTCTGTTCCCTGAGCTGGTTCCTTCTGATCCACAGGTTGACCTGCAGCATACCTTTGAAGTGGGCCACACCTTAGTTCTCTCCCACGCTCCTGAAGTCAGGCTTCAGATGTCAGTCATCTGGCCTTTCACTCCCTCTCCACCCCGATCCTAGAAACTGGAGTTTCCCACACAGGAGAGAAGAGAGTGAGGAGAGGGCAATATCCAGAACCATGTTAGAAAGCAAATCTGGATGTAGTCCACACATCTAAAATCTCAGCACTTTTGGTTTGGTTTGGTATTGATTTGGTTTTCCGAGACAGGGTTTCTCTGTCCTAGAACTCACTCTGTAGACCAGGCTGTCCTCGAACCCACAGAAATCCACCTGCCTCTGCCTCCCACGTGCTGGGATTAAAGGCGTGCACCACCAACTCCCGGCTTAATCCCAACACTCTTAAGGTGAAATGGGGGGTTGGACATAGGAGAATCAGCCAGACGCCAGCCTGAGTATGTAGTGGAGCAAAAACAGTAAGAGAGACCGCACCTCGACAAAGTGGAAGGTGAGAACCAACCCCCAAAGTTATTCTCTGATCTCCACACATGAGACATGCACGCCCACACTCACACACACTTCACATATATACTCACATACATAACAATAAATAATTTTTTAAATTTTCTGAGGCTGGAGAAATGGCTCAGCAGTTAAGAGCACTTGCTGCTCTTAGAGAGGACGAGAGGACTGGGTTTGGATCCCAGTACCCAGTTGCAACCATCTAAAACACCAGTACCAAGGAATCCAACACCATCTTCTGGACATAGGCAGTACACCTACACATTGGCAACCAGGACACTAATATGAATACAAAAGGTTTTAAATGTTTCCTATACAGATACAGAAGGGCAGCCATCTATTCAAGATCTATTTAATATGAAGAAGCACTATCTGGGGCAGGGGTTCCAAGTTTCTGTTTCCTGAAGGTACTTAAGAAGCAGAGAATAGGGCTGGAGAGATGGCTCAGTGGTTAAGAGCATCTACCATTCTTCTAGAAGACCTGAGTTCAGTTCCCAACATCTGCATCTGATGGCTCACAACTTCCTGTAACTCTAGCTCCAGTTAGACCTGACTCCTCTAGTCTCTTTGGGCACCCCAGTTTATACTCACAGAGCCACAGATAGACTGTTAAAAAAGACTAAAAAATGATTCATTTAAAAGAAGAAGCAGCAGAAAACCTCTACCATTTAGGAAGCTGAGGCAGGAGCATAGTCACAAGTTCAAGGCAGCCTGGACTAAGGAAAGATTTTGTCATTAAACAATGACAAAGCAGAGGCTAGAAACAGATGTCAGAACTGCAGGCTATTTATTCATCAGGCTGAGATCTAATTCTGACTCCCTACTCTGGCTCCCCTTCTTTTTAAGAAAGAGACAGAGATGAGAGGGGGAGAAAAGAAAGGGGGAAGGGAGGGAGGGAGAGAGAGAGAGAAACAGAGAGAGACAGAGAGAAAGAGAGAGAGACAGAGAAAGAGAGACAGAGAGAGAGAAAGAGAGAGAGACAGAGAAAGAGAGAAAGAGAGAGAGGGAGAGAGGGAGAGAGAGAAGGAGAGACAGAGAGAGAGAGACAGAGAGAGAGACAGAGAGAGAGATAGAGAGACAGAGAGAGAGAGACAGAGACAGAAACAGAGAGAGAAAGAGAGAGACAGAGAGAGAGAGAGAAAGAGAGACAGAGAGAGAGAAAGAGAGAGACAGAGAGAGAGAGAAAGAGAGAGAGACAGAGAAAGAGAGAGAGGGAGAGAGACAGAGACAGAGAGAGAGACAGAGAGAGATAAAGAGAGAGACAGAGAGAGAGACAGAGAGAGAGAGAGACAGACAGAAACAGAGAGAGAGTTCAGACACAAGAGAAAGGCAGATGCAGGTCTAGACATAATGGAAGTGGCAGATGGACTCCTTGGAGTAGGAGCAGGTGACTGGGGGAGGGCGGGGGGGAGGGCAAATGAAGGAAGCTGCCTGGGAGGCAGGAAATGTCTGTGTGAAGGTTCAGAGAGGAAAGGGCCTGTTGTACCGATGGCAGGGAGGATCACACAGACAGCCACATACGGGGACCCTCATCCCAGGACTTGGGTATAGGCTCTGGTGCACTGGAAGAGAGAAAAAGCAGATGGCAAAGATAAGCAGTAGGAGCTCCCACTATCCCAGCTCATACATTGACCCCAGAAAGACGACCTGCAGCTTGTTGGCAGAGTGACAGCAGCACTGGCAACTGGGAATTCTTGCAGAATTCCAGACATGAGCTCTGTCTTTACTGTACTTTCCAAGGCCGACCTCTGGAGCACCTTCCAAAAAGATCTTGTTAGTCACCAAAGCTGCTCTTTGCTTCCAGGCAGAAGGCCACAAGCTGTACAAGGACCTGAAGAACTTCCTTAGTGCAGTCAAAGGTGGGTATCCAGCCTGGGAGGATGCAGGAGCTGGGCACGCTGAGGTGGGCAGAGCAGCCCAACCCAGGGTTCTCAGTGCTCAGCTGGCCTGGACTCCGTGGGTCTCTGAGTGACTTCCTATCCCAGACCCACTCAGCTTCTCTTGCTGCAAACCCATCTTTCTGACTTGTCACTATGTGATGACATCGTCTGCTTTTTAAGACACTTTGTGATAGGACTGAGTTCTCTCCTTTCAGTGATGCATGAAAGTTCAAAGAGAGTGTCAGAGACCCTGCAGGAGGTTTACAGCAGTGACTGGGATGGACACGAGGAGCTGAAGTCCATCGCGGCGGTAAGGGCAGCTCGGGCATGACCCTGCCTTGGGATGCGTTCCCATCTCCCCTCAGCTGAGCTTCTCTGTCCCGGAAAACAGGGAAACGGGCTGGTTCAGTCTCTGCTGCAGAGCCTCCATCTCTAAGCCACAGGATGGCAGCTGGCTCTACCTTGTCCCTTGTCACAGAAACGTCCCCTCCTTGAAGACAGGTTGTTTATGAAAAACAACTGCATGCAGTTCCCTCTCCCCATGCACGCTAAGCTTGGGGTCAGGGTCCTGTTTCCTGTTCTTTACCCCCACCCCCAAATGCAGTTCCTTAGGTGGAGCCCCCCCTCTTCTTGAGAATCTGCCAGGTATTCTAACTATGGTGCTACAGAAGAGTTCTGTGCCGGGAGAGTCTGGGTGCGTCTCTGGTGGACGGTTGGAGAAGTAGGGCACTCACCACCTCTGCCTGAATCCCGCAGAACAATGATCTTCTTTGGGAAGACTACGAAGAGAAACTGGCCGACCAGGCTTTGAGGACCATGGAAAACTATGTGGCCCAGTTCAGTGAGGTGAAGGTAACTCAGTCTGTTGAGTGGGGCAGGGTTAGAGACAGTCCACACTAGTTAGAAGACACACCAGGTTTACATTATAAGAAGCACTTGAGCCCATGGTGAGGGTTAGGCAAGAGGTCAGGATGACAGCAGTGCTGGGAGGTTGTTTACACTTGGATGTCAGTGACTTACACTTAGGGCTCAACTGATAAGTGAACCAGATCCAACGAGGTCAAGGAATCCGGCTCTCTTTTTTAACCTTAAGATTTATTTTTAAGCCGGGCGTTGGTGGCGCACGCCTTTAATCCCAGCACTTGGGAGGCAGAGGCAGGCGGATCTCTGTGAGTTCGAGGCCAGCCTGGTCTACAAGAGCTAGTTCCAGGACAGCCTCCAAAGCCACAGAAGAAACCCTGTCTCAAAAAACCAAAAAAAAAAAAAAAAGATTTATTTTTATGACATTCAGTTATGTGTGTGTGTTTGAGTGGGGCATGTGCACATGGGTACAGTGCCCTGGAGGTGAAAGATATTGGATCCCTGAAGCTAGAGGTACAGGTGGTTGTGAGCACCTGATGTGGGTGCTGGAAACTGAGCTTCGTCCTCTGGAAGAGCAGAATGACCTCCTAACTGCTGAACCATCTCTCCAGCCACAAATCATCCATTTCTTTTATTTTATTTAAACGGAGTGTTGCTATATAGTCCGGGATGACCTGAAGCTTGCCATCCTCCTGTCTCAGCCTTCTGAGTTCTCAGATTACAGGTGTGTGTCACTATGCCTGGCTAGGCATCTCTTTTAGATGTTAGAAACAGCTAATGAAGCTAAAGATGTCCATAGTATAGAAAAAACTTAGAAGCATCTTAATATTATCTTCAAATACTTGAAAATCTGTCAGATGCAAAGAATCCAGTCTATTCCAAAGTGTTCTATAAAGCAGAATTAAAATTTAATATTACTTAATTACTTAAAAATATATGTTGGGAAGTGGTGGCACATGCCTTTAATCCCAGCACTTGGGAAGCAGAGACAGGCAGATCTCTGTGAGTTTGAAGCCAGCCTGGTCTACAAAGCGAGTTCCATGACAGCCAGGGCTGTTAAACAGAGAGCCCTGTCTTGAAAACCAAGAGGCAAACAAAACAACAACAAAAACCCACCAAACTACAACTAAACTTTAAAAAAAATTTTTTTTGGTTTTTCGAGACAGGGTTTCTCTGTGGCTTTGGAGGCTGTCCTGGAACTAGCTCTTGTAGACCAGGCTGGCCTCGAACTCACAGAGATCCGCCTGCCTCTGCCTCCCAAGTGCTGGGATTAAAGGCGTGCGCCACCAACGCCCAGCTAAAATATTTTTTATTAATTTTCTTTATATGTATGTGTGTCTGTGAGTGCCCACAAAAGCCAGAGGATGGCGTTGGAGCCTCTGGTGCTGAATTGCAGGTGCTTGTTAGCCACCTGATACGGGTGCTGGGAGCCAAACTTGGTTCCTCTGGGGACCGTTTTTGCTCTTAACTTCTGAGCCATCTCTTCAGTTGCTCTAAAATAATTTATTACATTCATTTATTTGCTGCGTGCATGCGTGCGTGCGTGTGTGCGTGCGTGTGTGCGTGTGCGTGTGTGTGTGTGTGTGTGTGCGCGCGCGCGCATAACAGCACAACAGGGTAGGTCAGAGGACAGCCTTGGGAGTCAGCTCTCTCATCTACATTATCTCAGAGATGGGACTCAGGCTGTCAAAGTTGGAGGCCAGTACCTGTAGGTAGTGACACATCTCTGTGGCTTCAGAAATAGGATTTTTTTTTATTTATTCTACTAAGTTTATTAATCATCTATTCTGCTGGCACTGTCTGCTTGTAAGAGGAAGCTGACATAGGCTTCCAAATTGATGTTAATGATTAAGCTTTTAAGCTTAAGCTTTTTGAAAAAGATGAAATACACTCTGAGATAGTTTCCTGTTCTGTGTCCAAGCAGAAGCTGAATTACATCACTGGTTTTCTTGTTTATTTGAGACAGAGTCTTACTTTGTAGCTGTCTTAGTTAGGATTACTGTAGTTATGATGAACATCATGACCAAAAGCAACTTGGGAAGGAAAGGGTTTATCTGGCTTATACTTTCACATCATAGTTCATCATCCAAAGAATTCAGGACAAGAACTCAAGCAGGGTGGGAGCTGATACAAAAGCCATAGAGGGTGCTGCTTCCTGGCTTGCTCCTCGTGGCTGCTCAGCCTGCTTTCTTATAAAACCCAGGACCACCAGCCCAAGGATGGCACCACCCACAATAGGCTGGGTCCTCCTCTATGAATCACTAATTAAGAAAATGCCTTACAGCCAGATCTTATATGGAGACATTTTCTCAGTTGAGGTTCCTCATTTCAGATAACTCTAGCTTGTGTCAAGTTGACTAAAAGTAACCAGCAGAATAGTCCAGGCTGGCCTTGAACTCACAGAGATGTACCTGCGTCTGCTTCCTAGGTGCTGAAATTAAAGTTATGCACCACCACAACTAGCTTCCTCCTTTTTTAAAGATTCATTTACTTATTTTGTGACGTTGGTGCAGGTACCTGAACACTAGAAAAGGTGTCAGCTATCCTAGGACTAGATTAGAGGTGGTTGTGAGCAATCTGATGTGGGTGCAGGTAATTGAACCCAGGTCCCCTGAAGTGCAGCCAGTGAGTACTCTAGGCAGCTGAGCCATCTCCCTAGACCCTTGAGTTGCTTCTTGTCTTGGACATCGCAGAGGCACTTCATGCAACCCCATCCTGAAACAGGGGTGAGGAAGCTATAGAAGATGATCACAGATCTCTCCCAGTTCTGACATTTGAGCTGGGCAGGGCGGGGTCTGTTCCCCCAGCACAGTTTATAGTTTCAATGAGACTGCATAAACTCTTACTGCTTATAACAATTTATGATTTCTGGGTAGACCTCTGAGAAGTGCTTTATGCTCAGCATCTGGTCTTTAAAGAAATGTTAGTGTAGGGTTGATGAGGCTATCAAGGTTCAAAAAGAGATGTCCCCTGCCTAGGCCACAAGACTAGTAAGTGGTACAGAGAGAACTAAAACCCAGAGTCCTGACTTTCAGTTTAGTGGGTTTCTCACGGTTGTTTCTCCTGGAAGCTGGACCAGTTTATAACAGGCTTGTAGGAAATTTTAAATCTTAATACATATTTCTTAGATGGACGGTGGTGCCGCATGCCTTTAGACTCAGCACTTGGGAGGCAGAGACAATCAGATCTCTGTGAAATTGAGGCCAGCTAGGTCTACAAAGTGAGTTCCAGGACAGGCTCCAAAGCTACACAGAGAAACCCTGTTTCAAAAGACAAACAAAACAAAATTCATTTAAAATTAAAAACAAAACAAAAAATCTTAATACAGATTTCTCTACCTGAGAAGCCCTGTTTTTCTGACATCATGAGGGACCCCAGTTACACAATTCAGTGATAAAGTCCAAGAATCCAGTGTCTTTGCTTGGTACTCTATTACATATTCTGGTCACTGGAAAGTGAGTTACATCTATACCCTTTCTCATCACCCTGGACTAGGAGAGAATTGCCAAGCGGGGCCGGAAACTGGTAGACTATGATAGTGCCCGACACCACCTGGAGGCCGTGCAGAATGCTAAGAAGAAAGATGAGGCTAAGACTGCCAAGGTAAAAGCCAAACAAAAAAACAAAAAAACCTGCCACCACTGGAGGAATGCAGGACAAGTGCAGGAATGACAGATTCCTGTGTCCTGAAAAATACTTTTTCTTTTGCCATATTACCATGAGGGCAGTCAGAGCCCTAAGGCTGAGGAGGACTCAGGTCTGGGCAGGGAGAGGGGAGGTGGTGAGGATGACAAAGGCAGCCTCTACCTCTCGTTCTATCACCCAGGCAGAAGAAGAGTTCAGCAAAGCCCAGGGTGTGTTTGAAGATCTGAACCAGGAGCTGCTGGAGGAGCTGCCCGTTCTCTATAATAGGTAATGATGCTTTCAGGACGGGCCACTGCTCAGGCCAGTGGAGCACAGAGTCACCAGTAGTCCACGTATGGCACCTCATGAGAAGAGCCCTGTGTAAGAATGGGACGTGGATGTGGCCTCAGCCCTGCCACTAATTGGCTGTGAGATTAAGCAAGCATCCTTATCTCTCTAGACTTGTGACACAGATAGCCATCCTTGCCCCACCAGCTTTTCTGGGTTTGAGGACAAGGTATTTGTTGGGTAGGAGAGATCTTGTCTAGTAAAGTGCTTTGTCATCCACATTTCAGTTCACAATTGTGTACTGTTTTAAACCACCATTCGATTCACACAGACCCTAGGAAGGTGATCCCCACTAACAAAAGTACCATGCTTCATGGTAGACAAAAGGTTTTAGATTTGAAGTTTCCATAGTGGAAAAGAAATGGGCTGAAACTTCACTTGTGTCTTATTTTTATTGCACCAAGTACACTTCCATAAGATTGCAGCCTTTCTTAAGTCAGGGCCTAGTTATGTATCCCAGGCTGGCCTTAGACTTTTGATCCTCCTGTCTGGACTTCCCAAAGGCCAGGATTACATACATGGCCACCATGCTAAGATGTTAACATGCCGTTTTTTATTGACTGCATTTATGTGAATTCAAGACAGGATTTCCCTATATAACAGCCCTGGCTCTCCTGGAACTCACTTTTTAGACCCAGGCTGACCTCAAACTCACAGAGATCCACCTGTCTCTGCCTCCCAAATGCTGGGGTTAAAGGTGTGTGCCATCATAACCCACAGGACTCCAAATTTAAACAGAGTAGAAACAGTTTCTTTCTGGGTGTTATAGGGAGCCCACCAGAGAGGACCACTCAGTTTAGCCAGTTGAAAGCCTTTATTCCAGTCCAGCCAGATAACTTCTATGTCAGCCTGTGCTAACATTGTCTCCCCTCACTTTTCTGACTCCTGGCCCATCTACCATGAGTCACATTCCAGATCATCTAGGAGACCAGATGCCTTTCTCTGGTGAACCTTGGTGGTGGTTATCTGGGCGCCCTGCTGCTCTTACCCATGCTTGTTTGTTTCCCTGTAGCCGAATTGGCTGTTATGTGACCGTCTTCCAAAACATCTCTAACTTGAGAGATGTATTCTACAAAGAGATGAGCAAGGTGAGAGACGCCTCAGTGGGATTCTTAGTGGCATCCGTAGTGGGCCTTACTTACAAAGTGTACAGTGTCTTTAGACAGTTGTGCTGGGAACATAGAGTTGACTTTTATCACCTGATGAAGTGATTGTGCTGAATGCTATTAAAATGCACATCTGTGCACACTATCAGAGTGTCTTCTCCAGCTCCCTTAACTGACTGAACCCGAGTTCCAGCATGAGTCATTGACCTGAGAGCAAAGTGGTGAAGCCCCAGGTGCTGCTACAGAGTGGGGAGAGTGGTGTTCAAACACAGGCCATTTTTTCAGTAGATGCACTAGGGGACCAGTGGCCATGACTGGCAGCCATGAACACGACCTTGTGAGGTCTTTTCTCTGTGAAATTACAGGGTTCCCTACTGTTTCATGTTATATTCACAGATAGTCACAGGTTCCTTCCCAGAGTTCACTGCTAACTTAGGACTTGCTTAGTTAATGTTAACATGAGCATTTATTCCTTGCATCACCTGAGACAAGTGACAACCTCAAGTCAAACCCTGCCTTGAGAAAGCTGCCCTCGGGGCACAGTGGACCAAGGAGAAAGGGAGTAGGGCGGGGTCAGATGGAGAGCCGAGGGTGGTGGTACAAGGACCAGGTTTTGATTGGGAAGCTGACTGGGGAGGGAATGACCATGGACTCCCATTTGTCAGTATCCCTGCTTTCTTCCTGGTTCTAGCTGAACCACAGTCTCTATGAAGTGATGAGCAAACTGGAGAAGCAGCATTCCAACAAAGTCTTTGTGGTGAAGGGAATGTCGAGGTGAGCCGATGAGAACCTGTCACACCACAGGCCCTGCCTTTTGGTTCTTGGTCATTGCTGTTTACCCTGTGCCCCCATGGAAATTATTTTTCTTTTCATCAAATATCTCAGGTATAATTAAAAATGAAAAAAAAATCATATACCTACCACCAAACTTAGGCAACCAGCTGTTGTAACCAGACACAGTGGCACACTCCTATCTTGAGTTTGGTCCTAGTCTCACAGGGTAGAAAGAGAGAACCAATTTCCACAAGTTGTCCTCTGACCTCTACATGTACCTCTGTGGTGTCTCTTAGTTCCGACTGCAGTGCAACCTCTTTTGTGTCCCTGGTGCTCTTTGACATATTCTTTGTGGTTCCAGATTGCTTGCTTTCTTGAATGGTCATTGGTCCTGCAGGAGAGCTCAGGGTTCCTGCTCTGTGACACCCCTGTTGATCCTTTTCCTGCTTTTCAACTATTTAACCCTCTCTGAAGAAGTGATTTTCGTCAGGTTTTTGTTGGTGTATTCTGGATTCCAATCCTGTAATTACACGCATTGTAAATTAAATATCTTCCTATCTGTCTTGACTTCTTCTGTCACTTGTGTATGCTATGCTATATCTTTTCCATTCATGAGTTCTTCATACTGGTAAATGTCCCTTGGCATATGATTGTTCCCACTGAAGTATGTAGGTTGCATTTAGCTCCTTCTGTGACAAGGTTTAATACTGGGTGTTATAGATCCAATGACATAGGAGACCTGGCCTTCCCTAGTGAGTTTTACAAGATGGTGGTGGTACAGAGGCCTGTCTCCATAGGCAGTGCTGACTGGGTCTCATTACCAGTGGGAATTCAGCCTGCATGAAGATCCTGGCAAAAGGCTTCAAGATGGCAGTGAGCCTGGCCTTGTGACCAGGGGAAGAGTGAGGCTCATGTTTAGGGAGGATTATAGATTTCAAAAACAATTACTAATGGGTCAATGTAGGTACCTTTGTCGACATATTTCCCTTTGTTACAAAATCTCCATTTCTCTCTTCTCCAGCACTGAAAGCCAGAGTTCTCTGTCCATTCTCCCCAACTTTGTTGTCAACTCCATTGATGTCCCAGGACGCTGAAGAGATGTCAGCTCTTTTCTTGTTTTGAGCCTTCTAAACTTACTGACACTAGGAAAAGACTTAGGTCACTCGAGCACCCCCATCAGAACAAGTACCGAGTGTCTCTCCACCGGCCCTCAAGCCCAGGACACAGCAGGGTAGAGCAGGTCAAACTACATGTTCTCAGGGTCCAGTCTATTTTTCTTTTCGCACTTGTATAAAACTGAGATTGTGGTGTAGATGAAATTTTGTGGTACCTTTTACTTCATTTTTCACGAGCTTCACTGACAATTGTGCCCCCTTTCCAACACTGCCTTAACCTGCTGTTTTCAGCGTGGGTGGTAATTACTGTGGCCATTTAGGTGGCAGCTGTCCCGTGACCCTTCCAAATCTGAATGTCCTTCCTTCCACAGCAGCAGCAGGCGCTCCTTAGTCATCTCTCCCCCAGTTCGAACCTTGACAGCCTCTGGCCCTGTGACCTCACCTACCAGCCCCTCAGCTGTCTTTGTGACCAGTGAGAGTGAGTCTGTCTCCGCAACCAGAGAAGCGCTGACCTCTGACACAGCAGATGGAGAGGATAGCAGTGACAGCAAGGAGTCCTTACAAGATGAGGGAGTGGAGGAAGGCCAGTCAGAAACAAGTTCTTCAGAGGAAGAAGAACCTCTACCGGCCTGGGACGGCCCCACCCAGGCCCCACCCTCGCCTGCACCCCAGGAGGAAGCTGCCCTTTGCTCCCCAGCTCGATCCCTGGGCAGAGGTCAGACCCCAGGGGAGCAGCCTTCCCCACCAGAAGTTGTCCTCCGCACCCGCACCTCGAGTGAAGGAGCGGAGCAGACCAAAAAAGGAGCCTCTATCCAGAGGGCGTCGGCACCCCCAAGTCGGCCTCCACCACCCAAAGCCCCTCCCAGCCCCAGGCTTGCCTCAGGCAGTGGGCCCAGTAGTTCTCCAGCCTTTGGAGAGGGTTCACCTCGCAGCCCCAGGGCCTCCTTCGAAGCCTCTTCCAATCCAGACGCACCCGAGAAGCCCCTGAGAACCCCAGAGGCCTCAGAAAAGGAAAGCCCTGGCAGCCCAGGCCCAGAAGAGCTATGCACCTCCTCCACTGTGAGCATCTCCCAGGCAAGTGAGGCTCTGGTTGGGCCTTTTTCTATTTGATTTGGTTTGACTTTTTAATTTTTTTAATTTTAGTTTTTGGAGACAGGATCTCTATGTAGTTCTGGTGCCCTGGAATTTGCTCTTTAGACCAGGATGGCCCTGAACTCACAGAGATCTGCCTGCCTCTCCTCCTGAGTGCTGGGATTGAACACTTGCACCACTGAGCCCAATATTAATAAAACTATTTTAATGTTGGCTTAAGCATGAGGTTTAAGAAAGAGGGTCACTCAGACAGACAGTTAAGAATGCCCCAGAACACAGGTGTGGGCTTCTTAGAGAGAGCTGCTTTTTGTTTGTTTTGTTTTTTATAATTTTTATTTATTTTATTTTATGTGCATTGGTGTTTTGTCTGCATGTATGTCTGTGTGAAGCTGTCAGATCTTGGAATCACAGGCAGTTGTAAGCTAGGAATTGAACCCGGTCCTCTGGAAGAGCAACCAGTGCTCTTGACTGCTGAGCCACCTCTCAGTCCTGAGTGTCTGTTAAAGATTTATTTATTTATTACATGTACAATGTTCTGCCTACATGCCAGAAGAGGGCACCAGATTGAATTGTAGATTGTTGTGAGCCACCATGTGGTTGCTGGGAATTGAACTCAGGATCTCTGGAAGAGCAGTCAGTGCTCCTAACCTCTGAGCCATCTCTCCAGCCCAAGTGTTTGTTTCCTTAAGACAGAGACTCACTACATAGGCCTGGCACTCTGGGGCTAGAACTCTGGAGCTCACTATGTAGAACAGGCAGGCTTCGAATGCCCAAGGTCCCTGCCTCTGTTTCCCGGGACACCACTGTGTCCACTACTGCGCTGAGCTTCTGTTTGGTCTTTGTTCCTTTGCTGTGGTCAGAATGCTCCATAGCCAAGAAAAGTCAGGATTTCAGGGTCTTCAGGTTTCTCCCTGACGGGCTGGGAGTACAGGTCAGTCTGTAGAGTGTCCGAGTACTTGTCTGGTGTGCACAAGTACTAGATGGATCCTCAGTCCAAAGGCACAACAAAAACCACCCAGCAACACCCTTGGGCACTTTTTCTTAAAATCTGAAATTGTTTTGAAATTTTTTTGTCTGTTTTGTTTTGTTTGAGGCATGGTCTTGCTTGGTCTAGAGGTCTAGAACTCACTTTGTAGACCAGACTAACCTCAAACTCATAGGAAATTTACCTGCATCTCCTCCTGAGTCCTGGAGTTATAAACCACCATGACCAGTTCTCTCTCCTCACATTCATTCATTCATTCATTTGTCTATCTATCTGTCTGTCTGTCTTTTTAGTTAGTTAATTAGATTTTTCTAGACAGGGTTTTTCTGTGGCTTTGGAGGCTGTCCTGGAACTTGCTTTTGTAGACCAGGCTGGTCTTGAACTCACAGAGATCCACCTGCCTCTGCCTCCATCTCCCGAGTGCTGGGATAAAAGGTGTGTGCCACCAACACCCGGCTCTCCCCACCTTTTTAAAAAAATATTTATTTCTTCATTGTGCCTGTAAATGTGTGTTGGCACACATGCATCATAGCTTAGATGTGTGTGCACCTGTGAATGTGTGTTGGTACACGGGCATCATGGCTTGGATGTGGAGACCAGAGAACCACTCTCGGGAATCTGTAGAATCCTTCTATTATTGGCTTCTGAGGATTGAACCGAGACATCAGGTTTGGCAGCAAGTGTCTCTACTCAGTAAGTAATCTTGCAGCCTCCCCCTCACCTTTGACATTGGGTCTCACATAGCCTGGCCTCAAACTTGCTACACAGCTCAGGGTGACCTTGAGCTCCGTCCTCCTGCCTGATCTTACCAGTATTGGGATTAAAGGATGTGTCACCATCCCCATTATTTTTCAATAGGGGCAGGAGACAGTCGACAGTTTATAATTCTTGCCTATAGTAAATAAGCCAAATAAGAGGGCAGCAGAATTTCAGGACATAGCTTCTTTGATGACAAGGACCTAAAAGAAGGAATGTATAGGACTCATAAAGAAAAGATGAGGAAACAGAGTCTCACTACGTAGCTCTGATTGGCTTGAAACTCACTGCAGAGACCAGGCTAGCCCTGAGTTTGCAGCAGTCTTCTTGCCTCTGCCTTCCAAGTCCTGTGACTACAGGCATGTGCTACCATACCTATAGGGATGGCCTTTGAAATGTGAGAGGACAGGTACGAAAAAGGCGGTCATGGAAGAACAAAGAGTTCTATTAGGGTTATGGAAATCAAGTTATGTTATATTAAAGTTACTGGGTTTTTTCTATTTATTTAAAAAATTTAGCCGGGCAGTGGTGGCGCACGCCTTTAATACCAGCACTCGGGAGGCAGAGGCAGGCGGATCTCTGTGAGTTCGAGGCCGGGCTGGACCGATAGCCTCCAAAACAATACAGAGAAACCCTGTCTCTTAAAAGCCAAAAAAAATTATTTTATATATATTATATATGTACAATATTGTATATGTATATTTAAAGAGAAAGAGTGTGTGTATTTGTGTGTGTTTTTTGCTTGCATGTAGGTCTGTGTACTGTTGTGTATGTGCCTGGTACCAGAGAGGGCAGTGGATGCCCTGGAACTGAAGTAACAGTTGTGAGCTGCCGTGTGGGTGCTGAGAGTCTAACCTAGGTCCTCTGGAAGAGCAGCCAATGCTATCTCTCCAGGCCCATATTCAAATCATATGAGAAACGTATCATAATGAAGGGAGAAATAACTGGGCTGACTCGATGGTAGGTAGAAGTACTTGCTGTGAAAGTTTGAATTTAATCCCTGGGACCCATTGTGGAGAGAGAAAATTGACTTCCTAAAATCATCCCAACATGACATCTGTGTGTTCTTCACACACACACACACACACACACACACACACACACACACACACACACACACACAGAACTGTAATAAATAATTGAGAAGTGCGGGATGGAACTGGGCCTGTTGGCACATGCCTGGATCCCAGTGACAGTACCTGAAATACCAGGCAGAGTGATTCAGAGTTCAAGGCCAAATTGTTACATAAAACAAGATCCTGCCTCAAAAAGGCCAAGCAAACAAGCAATGAGGATGAGAAAAAGAATTAAGAAAAACTGTTGGGGAAAGGGAGGTGCATAAAGCCTGTCAGGAAAACAGCATAGGGTAGACTCCCTTGAAAAAAATAATTTTTTCCTTGATGTTGAGCAGTGTAGATGGTCTGTGGTCAGGTGCATTGTAGAGAGGGTCACATGACATGACCGACCAGACAGCACTAGGATTCACTCACCAGGCAAGCCCATACTATGTTCCAGGCACTTTTCTGGAAGATGGTTAAGACAGTGGACAGTGCTTTGATGTCTAGCTAAGTTAGATGCTTGCCTGACATACATAAACCCCAGGTTTGATACCTAGCACTCCATTAACCAGGCATGGTGGCACAGGCCTATGATCCCAGCACTACAGAGGCAAAGGCAGTAGGATGAGAAGTTCAAGGTCACCCTCAGCTGTATGGTGGGTTTGGAACCACGCTGGACTACGTGAGACCCTGTCTCAACAAATCAGATGTGGGCTGTGACCCAGCTCCAGGGCAGGGAGAGGTGAGGCATGTGGGAAGATCCCGGGACCTTCCAGACAAACCTAAAAGCTGTGAGACCTGGGTCTGGAAAGAGTGTAGGCAGAATATTCTATCCCATCTGCCAGCTCCAATAACCACACAGAAACTTAGTAATTAATTATAAATACTTGCCCGATAGCTTAGACTTGTTACTAACTAGTTCTTACAACTTAAACTAACCCATATTTTTTATCTACACTCTAGATACCTTTTTCTTTTTTAAAATGGGAACAAGCTTCTATATTTAATTATCTATTTATTTATTATGTATACAGTATTCTGCCTGCAGGCCAGAAGAGGGAACCAGAGTTGTGGGGCTCTGTCATCCGGGGTGGGCAGTTGTGGGGCTCTGTCACCTGAGGTAGGCAGTTGTAGGGCTCTGTCATCTGGAGTGAGCAGTTGTGGGGTTGTCACCTGGGGCAGATGATTGTGAGGCTGTGTCATCTGGGGTGGGCAGTTGTGGGGCTCTGTCATCTGAGGTGGGCAGTTGTAGGGCTCTGTCACCTGGGGTGGGCAGTTGTGGGGCTCTGTCATCTGAGGTGGGCAGTTGTGGGGTTGTCATCTGGGGTGGGCAGTTGTGGGGCTCTGTCACCTGAGGTGGGCAGTTGTGGGGTTGTCATCTGAGGTGGGCAGTTGTGGGGTTCTGTCATCTGAGGTGGGCAGTTGTGGGGCTCTGTCATCTGAGGTGGGCAGTTGTGGGGCTCTGTCATCTGAGGTGGGCAGTTGTGGGGCTCTGTCATCTGAGGTGGGCAGTTGTGGGGCTCTGTCATCTGAGGTGGGCAGTTGTGGGGCTCTGTCACCTGGGGTGGGCAGTTGTGGGGCTCTGTCACCTGGGGTGGGCAGTTGTGGGGTTGTCATCTGAGGTGGGCAGTTGTGGGGCTCTGTCATCTGAGGTGGGCAGTTGTGGGGCTCTGTCACCTGGGGTGGGCAGTTGTGGGGTTGTCACCTGGGGTGGGCAGTTGTGGGGTTCTGTCATCTGAGGTGGGCAGTTGTGGGGTTCTGTCATCTGGGGTGGGCAGTTGTGGGGTTCTGTCACCTGAGGTGGGCAGTTGTGGGGTTGTCACCTGAGGTGGGCAGTTGTGGGGTTCTGTCATCTGAGGTGGGCAGTTGTGGGGTTGTCACCTGAGGTGGGCAGTTGTGGGGTTCTGTCATCTGAGGTGGGCAGTTGTGGGGTTCTGTCATCTGGGGTGGGCAGTTGTGGGGTTCTGTCATCTGGGGTGGGCAGTTGTGAGGCATCTTTTACTTTGAGCTGCAGGTTTTTTCAGAACCTGGTGAAGTGAGGACAAAGAAGAGGGCATGGGTGAGGACAGAGTGAGACAAGGAAGAGGACATAAATTCCTCTCGGCTGACTCTGCAGAGGCACTGTCATCCGTCACCAGCATGACCATGCCTCCAGCCTGGGCCATAGGAAGCACTGAAGGCCCCAACAGGGCAAGATGGAAAGTGGTTCCCTGGCAGTGTGCAGGGTAATGGAGTCAGGACGCCAGACGGTTTTAAATAGCAGGGTCAGAACAGGATTGGAGCGGTGAAGTATGGCATGTCTCACTTTTCTGCTTTGAAGATCAGCACTCAGAGGTGAGCGTGTATACAGGGCAGTGGCAGAAAACTACCTAAGCATATGGAGGTTCTGGGCTTGATCCCCTGCACATGAAAAGAAGAAAGATCCAGAGCTATTATCGTTAGTATTATTGTTGAGATAGTGTCTCATGTAGTCCAGGCAGCCTTTTAAAACAATTTTTAAGGTTATCTATGTGAAGGGTGTTTTGCCTACATGTGTATCTGTGCACCACATGTAGGTCTGGTGTTCATGGAGGCCAGAGGCTATCAGATCCTCTGGAGCTAGTTACAGAAGATTGTGAGCTGCCATGTGGCTAGTGACTTTGTCTGTTTTTTAAAGGAGGTTTTTGGGGGGTCTTTTTTGTTTTGTTTTTATTATGTATACAGTGTTCTGCCTGCATGTATACCTGCATGCCAGAAGAGGGCGCCAGATCTCATTATAGATGGTTGTGAGCCACCATGTGATTGCTGGAAGAGTAACCAGGGCTCTTAACCTCTAAGCCATCTCTCCAGCCCTCAAATGAGGGTTTTATAGCGTATGTATTACTCAGAACTTACTCATGTTAGGCAAGTATCACCGAGTGACCTATGTCCCCATTCAAAGGAAAAGCAGTTTTAATGTTAAAATGCTATGGTCATCCTGACATGTTCTCTGATGGTGCTGTCTATGACTTGGCTTCCTAACTTTCCCAAAACTAAAGAAACCATTATGGGAGCTGGAAAGATGGTAAGTGCTTGCCATTCAAGTCCAAGGAGTTTGGATCCCAGCCCCTGAGTTTAGATCCCAGCACCCACATGAAGCTGGAGCTGGTGACATGGGAAATGGAGACAGGAAAAGCCCTGGTGCTTGATGGCCACCCAGTCTAGCCAAGTTAGTGAGCTCCAAGTTCAGAGACCCTGCCTCGGGGAATTTGGCAAAGGGCCAGCAAGATTGCTTAGCAGGTAAAGAGCCTGCCACGGAGGCTAATGACCTAGATACCTAGGGTCACAGGGAGGATAGAGAGAACCCAGTCCCAAATGTTGTCCTCTGATCTCTGCATGCTATGGTGTGTACATACATGCACAAAAAACTCCCACTAAAATGTAATTTTAAAAAATAAGAAAAAAACGTTAGAGAGTGACAAAGGAGACACCCAGCATCGACCTCTGGCCTCCACATGCACATGCATACACTTGTCAGGTGTGTCTGATCGTGAAAACAAAATCTAGATTCAAAGATCTGACTTTCTGGCCAGCAAGTCGTGATACCCTTCAAACCTTTATTTATTTTGTTTAATCTGTAAAAGAACACAGAAGAAATCCTACCCTAGTGCTTCAGGCTCAGGGAGATGTTATCAGATGTTTGTGTTGTTTATGACCCTTGGAAAGTATAAGGCACAGAAGACCTTCCATGGGAGACTGGGGAAGCTCAGCCATCTCTCACTGACAGAACTGTTGCCTTTGTAGGATCAAGGCCCTGAACCTCACCTCTGTTCGGATCCAGGAGGAAACACCATCACAGTGCCCGAGTCTCAGGAAGAGGTACAGAGGTCTGGGGATGTAGCTCGGTCAGTGGAGTGCTTGCCCAGCATACATGAAGCCCTGGTCTCACTCCTTGGTGCCACATACACTGAGCACGGTGGCACACACCTGTAATCTCAGTCCTTGGGAGGGGGCGGCAGAAGGACCAGAAGTTGAAGGTTACACCTGGCCAACTCTATAGCTAGTTTGAGTGCTGGGATTACAAGCAGCCCATGACACCTGCCCAGAGTCCATGGAGGTTCTGCCCAGCCTGCTTAAGCTTGCTTTAAAAAGTGATGTCATCAAGAATATACAAAAACATACTTACAGTTGCTCACAGATACAGAGTAGCACAGTAACTCAGAATGTGAGCCAGAATGGTGGCATGAAATGGAGTCGTGAATTGTTTAACTCCCCTAAGAAGCACCCAAGCAGCTCTTCCAGTAGATGGTGCCTACTCCTTAGGAGAACAGCTGCTGCCAGAGTGGTGGGCAGGGCCCTCTGTGCATCTGACTGCAGAGGCAGTGGCACTGTGCCCAGAGCCTGCAGCTCCTCTCTGGGGAATCCCAGCAGCCAGCACTACAGTGCCACTCTCTGCAGAGGTCCTTGGCACAGCATGAAATGTAATTCAAGAGAAAGAAGTAGAGTTTTTACACCCCCCCCCAGTAGGTCAGCATCTAATACAACCATGTCTACCTCCCAGGTATTTACAAGTGAAAATGCAGAACTCTGAAGAGAAACTGCCACAGCACTTAATCCCATCTACCCAGAGAAGCTTCTCTAAGAGGTCAAGGATACAAGCCACACCCATGCCACATTCTCAGGCAGTTCGAATACTTAGTCTCGGAGACCTGTCATTGTTGGAGTCTGAGAAACAACCTTAGGGAAAAGGGTGTCACACTCAGGGAACATGTTACTCAAGGTTTGAGCATTAATAAAGCCAGGGCTGTAATAATGCTAACACAAAAGCATCTGTGGGCATGTCCACACACTCTCAGAGGACATATGTCCAACTATCCACTCACTTGGCAGAAACTCAAAGCTGAAAGATTTTCAGATTACTAAATAAAGTGTGATTTTGACTAAGTGTGCAATCTTGCCCCGAGCACTGTTTTCCACTTAGACTGAGTAATGATTTCTACCCCAGGTTCAGAAGGCCTAAGTCATACACTTGCATATGCTTGTCTAAGTGCCCCTCTGTCCTGGTGAATTCCTACATGAGCAAATACTGTGGGAAGGGCTCTCCTTCAGTGTGTCATCTGTGCAGGTCAGTGCTCTGTGAATCAGGACCTGAGCCAAATGGAGGCAGCTACGAAGCACAGAACAGGAAGCACGGCCATAGTCCTAGTCTGAGCCCTGTCATTTGTCTTCAGTGCAAACTTCTGTGAAAACACGGTGACTCTGAAATCCTTCCTGTCATCTGTCAACCTCTTTGCTCGTCTTTTTTTCCCCTCCCCTTTGATCTTTTGAAACGGGGTTTCATGTAGCCCAGGTTAGCTCTGAACCACCTCCACATGCTAAGATTCCTCGTGTGTACTGTCATGCCCAGCCTACATCTGTCGCACGGACAGGTCACCAGCCACTGTCACTCCTAAGCATGCAGTGAGAACCTACTCTGCTAAGTAGAGTGACCGAGCCAGAGAAGCACGATGAGGGACAGGTACCAGCGAAATAGGATGAGGGAAGAAAGAGCTAGAGCGGGCAGTTCACAGAGCTGAAAGAGCAACCCGCTGCCAGGAAGACAAGAGGGCTAGGGGTGTCTGCTGCCCCGGCCTGAGCTGCAGCTTCCACCTACCCGGTACCACGTCCTTTCCAGATCCACCAGTACAGTGGAGAAAGAGCCTGTCCTGCAACAGGGAAATGGGAACCATGGCTGCTGGTGCTAGGGCAGGGGACATGACATCGTGGTGTCTTTGATGACAAAAGGAAGGAAAGTGGTGAGCCTGGGGTGCGGCAGGCCCTTTACAGATGGCAGCAATTGCAAACCACCATAAGTTTTACTATTATGGTGTTTAATGGGTATGTGCATGGGTGGAGGCTGATCCAACTGTACAGGACTATTGTGGATTGTGTATTAGACATCAATTATGTTCTGGGCTATAAATACTAATTCTAAGAGGCCCACAGTCCCCAAACAAGACACAGAACTTGAGGTACGTCCAGGAGTGATTTTTTTCCCATTTTATGTCTATGTATAGTGTATAATCTACCAAAGGGAGAGGCTGGTAACTGAATTATTTTTTCATCAAGCAGGAAAATGCTTCCTTAATCAGAGCTTCCCACACCCTTTGATACACAGAGAGGGCTGGACACAGAGACGTGCCTGTCTTTCACTGCCAGGCACCCTGCAGGGTTGGTGGGCACCCTTCCTTGCCTTGTGATGAACCTGTGCACGCACACAGTGGCCATAAGGATGTGCAAACAAGCACACACCACGGTGAGTCCAGGGGAGTCACACCACGTCTGGCCACGCTTTCCTGGACCTAAACCCTTAGGAATCAGCTTTTTGAAACCAAGCCCTATTATTTCTGTTTAAAAATCATGTCCTCCATAGGCTCTCTTTCCTCAGAACAGTAGTCTGGGTGTGGGGAGAGTGTGCATGCTTAGAGAAGCGGGGGAGGGAGAGAGGAGATTCTCAAATGACCCCACTGACTGCTTTCGCTAGCTTCCCTAGAAAACATTCTCTCTGTGGCATCCTCAGAATCACTACTTCAGTTTAACTAGGAGTCATCGCAGGTTAGACAAGAGGCTGAGAATGCAGGCTTCTCCTGTGTCCCATCTCTGGGACAGCAGATGCACTTCAGTTGGTAGCATGCTTGTCTAGCATTCGTGAAGGCGTGTATTTGATCCCCAGTACCACATAAACCAGACATGGAGGCGCGCACTTCAGACCAGTCCTCAGCAGGTGAAGGTAAGAAGATCAGAAATTCAAGTCACCCTTTCAGGCTGCACAGAAGGATTTGAGGCCGCTGTGGGAAACATGAGGCCCTGTCTTTAAAAGGGAGGAAGAAGCACCTGGTAAATCCAGCTCAAGCCTCCCGTCCCAGCTTTTGCTTCTTGCTTTGCTTTTGGCTTGCTTGTTTTCAGGCTGTCTCCTCCCCAGACAATGGGAAGGCTTTCAGGGAGTGGGCCATAGCCATGTTGTAGGACTTCCAGTCTGTCGGGAGGAAGAAGTCTGCAGCTGCTACAACAGAGGCACAGCTGGAGTTGTGACCATGGCACTTTATCAGCATGTGACCCTACTACTGTCTCCAAGGAGGCAGGGGAAAAGGCCCACATGCTCAGCTAGGGTGGACGGTCTCAGCTGGGAACCACACTGTTTATCCAGACATTGTCCAGGAGAAGGGCAGGGACACAGAAGACTACTACCCCAGTAGCAGCACCTGAAAGCCAATAAAATGAGGTGAAGATAAATATCGCTTGTCTCCTGCCCTGAGATCCCTAGAGGTCTGCTGACAAAAGGCTGGTTGCTCCAGTTTCTGCAGCTTCCATTTCACCCTTGGAGAACACTGGAGGTTCACATGAGGTTCCACCTCGTCTGTCCTCGTGCCTCTCCACAGAGAAGTGACTTCAGATGCCCCCAGTCCCTGACAGACGGGCTAAGAGTATAGAGGACTAGAGCTGGGCGTGATGTGCCAGCCTGTAATCCCAGTGCTGCCACAGCTGAGGCAGAAGAACAGAATCTGAGGCCAGCCTGTGCTGCAGAGAATCTACAGACTTGACAGTTGGATGGACAGGTTATATCAAAAAATGTAATACACAAGTGCTTACCAAATTCCTCAATTTATGCCAAGTCCAGTGCTCAGCATACTGAATCGGGTGTGTGCGACCACTGCCCGGTTTAGCCTTATGCTTCTTAATGTATTTAAATGCCTATGGAAAAGTCATGTATCAGTAAACCTTTGAAAAATATCTATTATGTCCCACACAGAGAAACCCTGTCTTGTAAAACAAAACAGCAAAGAAAGAAAAATATTATTTGTGTGTGAGCATAATGCGTGTGTGTGCATGCAGTCACAGCATGCATGTGGGGATTAGAGGACAACTTTGTGGAGTTGGTTGTCATGGAACTCGGCTGTCAAGCTTACAAGACAAGTGCCTCTTCAGATTCAGCGAATAATTTATGTGTGCCTGCATGTGCCGGTGGAAGCCAGAAGAGGGCATCAGATTCCCTGGGACTGGAATTTCCAATGGTTGTGAGCCGCCATCTCCACCTACTCTCTGCCCCAAAGCAAACAGTTTAAGGTTATAATTTAAAGAAAAAAGACATTTATGAGAATCAGGTGTGATTGGTCAGGTCCGACCTCAGTGGGTAGCCCAGATAACACTATTAACACTAGCCAATGTCTACTAAGCACATATATGCCAGGTGAGGCTTTAATCAACTCAACTAGTCCCAGCCCCTCAGGGACACCACGAATCCACACAGCTTTCCCTCAGAAAGAGAATCAGAAGTAACTCGTGTTAGCTTACACAGTGGGGACAACTCCAGAGCCCGTGTTCTATAGAATTACATCCTCTTAGTCACTCAGTTCCTCTAGTTAATTTAGGAGCATTTCCTGCCACTGAAGTGAGTCAAGCCGCTGCCAAAGTTCAGCACAGATGAATATTTAAATTAAGACTCTCGATCTGGGCCAGGACCAGGGTTGTGAAATGGTTTCGCAGGAATTACCTCTTTCAGTCCCCGTTTTAGGGATGTGGAAGCCCGACTACCGAGGTGTTCAGGAATTTGCCCACAGCCACTCAGCTGGCAAACGGCTGCGCTGGGACTTTTAATCCTGCCCAGATCTCAGCCACACCCCTCACCCTCTCCAGGATCCACGGCCTCCCACGAAGGTCGCACGCGGAAGGTGCAGCGGGGCCTGGCTTCTCCCCCTGCTTGGCCCGCACGTCTCGGGCCGCCGGAGGTGCTCCCGCCAAGTTACCCTGCAGTAGCCCGGAACACCCGGGAATCCGCGCGTGGGGGAGGGGGGACCTGCAGCCGCAGGTAACCGCGAGTGACCGCACTCCTGCGGGTCGCACCCCCTGCGGAACCCGGCACGAGGGAGGGCGGCTCCGGCCGGACAGTGGCCTTTCCTCCCGGGGGAACCAACCTGCCGAGGGCGGCCCCGCGCTCCTTCCTGTCCCACCCACCGCGACCCGGGCTCGGCGGCCGCTCGGCGCGGGGTCCCGGGCGCGGCCTGAGCGAGCGAATCGCAGCCGCTCCCACCCCGGCGAGTTCAAAAGGACGCGCGGCGCCCGGCCCTGCCCCGCCGCCCGTCGGACTGGAAAGGTGAGCGTGCGGCCGGCGATCCGGGGAGACCCGGATCGTACTCGGCAGCTGGAACCGGACCCGGGGCGGGGGACACGCGGCTGTGGGGACCCTCGACGGCCGCGGGGGAGCGGACACGGGTCGGTCGGGGTCCCCGGGGAACGGGGCGAACCCTCTGGCCGGCTTCGCGGGGCTCCAGGTAACGCAGGTGGCCTGGTGCCCAGATCGCTTCGGACGGAACCCGGTCGGCTGCAACCCTTGCCTAACTTCCCCAGGCCTGGTAAAAGGGGGCGGCCTGGGGAAAGGGTCGCCAGCGTTTCACGTCCCAGATACACCCGGGCGGGGATCTGCTCTTGGGAAGGGATTTGCTTTTGGAAGTTAATGAGATCCTCGGGGAGAACCAAAAAGCAAGAATGGGGACACATCCAGGGGGAAGGGACTCAGCGCCGCGGGCTCTCCTGGCATCTCCCGCGATTTCTGTTCTTCCCATAGATCTGACCCTGCGAGATACTCTGCCCTCGGCCACGATGACTAGCCTACCGGCTACACCTTCTCCTGGAGGTAAGTGACTGAATAAATGGAGTACGAGAACTGTTCAACAATCCATACTCCACCCGACCCCTAGCCAGTCTCGGAATTCTGCGAGACTGAAAGACCCCCTCTCCCCGGCCTCACACAGGAAAAGGCTCCCGGAGGAAGCAGGGTTGAACTATAGTGTGCCCTTTATTGCTGTTTTATTCTAACATCTGAACTAGGCCAGCTTTGACAGTAACCTGGGTATATTCGGTTGTTTTAAGCCCAAAGGAGCCATTTTTACATTTACTCGTGGGAAAGGCTCTTCTAAAGTTAACTGGGAGAGCTTGGATGTAGCTCATCTGGAAGAGTGCTTTCGAAGCTTGGCTTCAATCCCCTGTAAGGAATGAATCCTGCGGATGGAACCCACTGTGATGGAGGCCTCTGCCTGTCCCTTCTCCCTGCAACTTGGGAGGTAGAGGCAGTAGTGCCAGAAATTCAAGTTATCCTCTGTTACATAGTGAGTTAAAGTCCAGCCTGGGCTGTAGACCATGTCAGAAAGAGGGATGGAGATGATGTTTAAATGCTGGAAGCCTGGTGGTAGTGGCCTGTAGTCCTGGAAAGAGATCCTACCTTATAGTTCACTTCTTGTTCCTCTAGATCTGTGCTAAACAGGGATCTTAGGTGGTGAATTAATTCTTACCTTTCATTTCCTAGTCAGGCTGAGTCTGGCCTGACAGATATTTACATATTGATTGTTTTCACCTTGTGCTAGCCAGGACGTGGGAGGAACAAACCCTTGATTCATATATCCCTTTGCTTTCTTATGTATAGTCAAACCCGTCACTTGGAGTGACACTGCTTTGTTGGTCTGAAGACAAGGAGGGGGACCCCAGAGAAGGGAGGACTCCAGGGAAGGACAGTCTAAGGCAGATTCTCCTGTGTTTAGTCAATCTGAGGCACATGACCGGTCGACCAGATGTCTGGATTGGCGGGCAAGGCTCCTGAGTGGGGAGAAGAGCAATGCAGCAGACTCTTTAGATGGGGCAGGTTCAGCCCTTTTGTGTCTGTTTCACTTAGTGCAATGCCTTCAGGGGTCATCTGTGTTGTAGATTGTGTTAGAATTTACCCCGTTTTAAGTTTTAAGTAATTGTATGTGTGTACATTTTGTTTAGCCACACATAAGTGAATATCTGGTTGCTGTTTCCATCCTGTTGGATATACATCCAGACATGGAGTTGTTGTTATATGGCAATTATATATATTTTTAAAGAGCCACCATACAGTTTTTCATAGTAGCTGTGTTATTTATATCCCCACAAGCAACGCACAAAGGTTCCAATTTCCCCATATCCTCCAAAACTTGTTATTTGGGACAAGTGTGATGCTATTTCAGTGCGTGTGAAGTGGTACCTGGTTGTGACTTTAATTGTTTTCCTAGTAACTAGTGATGTCCAAGCATGTTTACATGCGCTTGGTGACCTGGGTGTGTCTGGAGGAGTGTCTGTTCAGACTGCCTATTTATTTTTTATTTATTTATTTATTTGTTGGGTTTTTCGAGGCAAGGTTTCTCTGTATTGTTTTGGAGCCTGTCCTAAAACTCGCTTGGTAGACCAGGCTGGTCTCGAACTCACAGAGATTCACCTGCCTCTGCCTCCCGAGTACTGGGATTAAAGGCGTGCGCAAACAACTCCCGGCTTGCCCATTTATTTTTTTAAGCCTTTGTTTATTCATGTTGTGCACCTGTGTGCATGTGCTCATGTATGTCGCCCAACCCTCCACAGCTCACACACGCCAGAACACATGTGGAGGACAGAGGACAACTTTATGGAGTCAGTTCTCTCCTTCCACTGTGTGGATTCCAGGGATCGAACTCAGGCTGTCAGGCTTGGTAGCAAGTGCCCTCACCTGCTGCGCTGTCTCACTGGCTCCTTGCCCATTTTAAAATTGGGTGTTGTTGCCGTATTTTTATGTTCTTGATTCAACAAGCGATGTGAGTGGGGAGTGGAATTTTAGGACATACCAGTTTCCTGCTCACTAGGTCTGAGCAAACAAATATCCAGGCACAGGAGTGGAGAGAAGACTGGAGACCAGCAGGATTCCCTGCAGGATGGGATGCAAGGGTCCAGTTCTGGGCACGCCCTCAACCTTCCTGCTGTGTTCCCTTCACATCCCTCCTACTCCATCAGGTTAGGAGATCTTACAGGGATGCTGGACCACACTGCACCACACCATGGGCTCCTCCCACTGTTCAAAACAAAAGTTTAAAATGTGTATTTGTCAACCCTATTGGGATAAGACTATGGTAGCATTAATATAGTAATGTTTGCCTTTAATTTCAGCTCTTGGGAGGCGGAGACAGGAGGATCCCTGTGAGTTCAAGGCCAGCCTGGTCTACCGATCCAGGTCCAGGACAGCTAGGGCTGTTACACAGAGAAACCCTGTCTTGATACCCTACCCCCAAAAAAGTATAATAATGTTTATAATGAGTACTTATGGATGAAGATAATATAATGAATAACTACTTGGTGGATATGACAATCTTAATATTATTTAAAAGCTCATTATCTTGATTTTTAAATGAAATTTAAGTCATTAAAATGAAGTCATTAAAAGACATTTTCATAAGCCCCTGAGATTGTTGTGGAACAAGGTGCTGGGCCATGTGTCAATTAACCCTGTTGCAAGTAGGGCAAAATGGAACCCTGCCTTGGGAGCTCTGCCCACCTCACCAGGGAAAGCCCGTCTCTTGCCACTCAGTGCTTACAGTGGCTTCCTCCCTTTCACTGGATTTCTTTCTTGACACACCAAGCAGGGCTTATTCTTGTTTTATCAAAAGCAAAAATCAAGTTTGAGGAAGTTAAGAATTTTTCAGTGAATAAGAATACTTCCCAGAGGCTGGAGAGATGACTCAGAGATGAAGAGCAGTGACTGCTCTTCCAGAGGTCCTGAGTTCAATTCCCAGCAACCACATGGTGGCTCACAGCTATCTATAACGAGATCTGATGCCCTCTTTTGGCATTTAGGCATATCATACATGGAGGCAGAATACTGTATACACAATAAATAAATAAATCTTTTAAAAAAAAACACTTCCCAGTTTAAAAGAAAGAAAAAAGAAAAGTTCCCATGGTGCAGTTGTTCAGAGCAAGAAGCAAGGCTGTGTGCCAAGTCGGAGCTACTCCCAAGTTGTGTCCTTTCCCTCATGGTCTATTGCTCCTGAGGTCTCCTTCATCCAACCGGCCATCAGAGCACGAGAGAGGCAGGAGAAAAGGACAGAATCCCAGAGTGGGTTCCCATGGCAAGGACTGTGGGAGCCGTTCCTGCCTGGGCAGGTCTAGAGCAAATAAGCAGGTTGGCAGCTTTAGGTGGCAATGGATCTGATACCTCCTTGATAAGAGACTTGGCATACCCTGGAGACAAGAAGGACAAAGAAATCAGCTAGTATCTGGGTCAACAAAAAGAAAGGTGTGTGAGCAGATCTGGGTGGAGCCCCTAAGCTTGTGGCCCTCTGCCCTGGCCACCTGCCTACTATGAAGGGTAGATGGGCAGTAGCATATTTCTTCCTTTGGGAGAACTGACAGGAACTAGGGATCCAAGTTAGGACCTTAGGCATGCAGAACCCCCACTAGCACTGATACACCCACAGCCCAGTGCCCCCTTTTGGTGGCAGGCATTCTGGATTTAGATTACTTTGTTGCTGTTGTCTATGTTTGTATTGTAAAAGTCTTAACTAGCTGGTTGTGATGGAGCTATGTGAAACCAGCACCCAGAGGAGGAACCTGCCCTGGTTTGCAGTAACTATTGATTCAAAAGCAACCAAGGTCAGCAGGGCACCTACCGTCAAACCAAACCTCATGTCAACCTTTGCAGATCCTTGAGCCCACCCCACCCTCCATCCTAAGGGTGAAAGGAACTTCCACCATCTCCCCATTTCCTGCTGAGGCGTCCACTTCCGCCATCTCCCTGTTTCCTGTCTACTTCTGCCATCTCCCTGTTTCCTGCTGAGGCATCCACCTCTGCCATCTTCCTGTTTCCTGTCCACCTCTGCCTTCTCCCTGTTTCCTGTACCATGTCCAGGTTCTCCGCTTTCTGTGGCAGTGCATTAGGTGTTGCTGCATTAGATCCCGTCCCTTAAAGACACGGCTGTAGACACCCTGTCACTTGTGTGCTGTGAATTGTTTGCTCTGTCTGAGTCATCCTGAGTCTGCATGGAGGCCTGCTGGCCCTCCCCCATTCTAAAAGCAAAAGCAGTCAACTCCCTCAGGCTGCAGTAGCAACTCTACTTCTTTATTCCCCTTTTCAGAAAAACTTTGCAAGCATATACTTTGAGCTAGGCCTTTAAACCCAGCACTTGAGAGACAGACAGGCAGATATCTGAGCTTGAGGTCAGCCAGGGCTACATAGAAAAATGCTGTCCCTGTCACACCCACTCAAAAAAAAGTTTACTCATGGGGTGAGAGTGAGGACGGCTCGGTCACCATTCAGTAGTACCCAAGTTCAGATCCCATAGAAAAAGCCAGATACAGCAAGCAAATCAGGCTTGTCGTTCTTGTGCCGGGGAGGTGGTGATGGGATCCCTGGGGCTTGCTAGTCGTTTAGTGTAGCTGAATCCATAAAATCAGGTTTGGTGAGACACCCTGTCTCAGAACATAAGATGAAGAGTAATTATACACCCGACAGCAACCTTTGGTCTCACACACAAATTCACACAGTTTATATTCTGCCTCCAGTTCCTCCTTCCCTTTTTCTTGAACCTGCCCTAAACCACAGCTTTGCATTCAACCAGAACTTGTCTTGTGCAGGTCATTTGTGGGTCCTGTGGTAAATGCACAAAAGTCTAGGTGTTTGATTTGACTGTGTGTATCATGTGTGCACTGACCCGCCCACCTACTGTGTCCTCCCAGCCTTCTATCTTGAGTATGCTAATGACTTTAATTTTTTATAATTTATAATTTTATAATTTATCTTTTATGTACATTGGTGTTTTGCCTGCATGTGTGTCTGTGTGAGGGTGTTGGATCCCCTGAAACAGGAGTTATAGACAATTGTGAGCTGCCAGGTGGGTGCTGGGAATTGAACCTGGGTCCTCTTAACTGCAAAACCATCTATCTTTCCAGCCTGACTTTTAAAAATGTGTATTTCTTACAGTGATGGGGATCAGAATGAAGGCCATGCACATACATGATAGGCTAGTTTTCTACCAATGAGCCATATCCCCAGCCTACCTTTTTTCATTTCTTAATATCTAGTCCAGATTTATTCTTGACATCTTGGATATCTGATATGGAGTCATGTCTCATGCCCACTCCATTCCTCCTGAGATCTTCTCCATCCCAGGTAACAGCATATCTCTCCTGTTACTCAGGCCACAGATGTGTGACTCTAGCCCACCTCAAGTCCTGTCAGGTTTTGCTTCCCAACAGATCTGGTCACTCTGTCACTGGACTGGTGCCAGCCCTAGCCAAGGCCTTTGGGTGACAGAAGGAGGCTCCCATTTGGATGGTCAGTGTGCGCCAGCTTCCACCTTCAACTTCACTGTCAGCCTGCTATCTGAGCCACAGTCCAAGGGATCCCTCGACGTCAATATGTTTGAACTATGTGTTGCCACATATCACAACCCAAAACGCACTTGCTTGAAACAGCAGCAGCCACTTGGGTTTGAAAGAGTTGGGCTGAGCACCTTCTGCATTCACCTGGCACGTGCACAAACCCAGGTTCAGTTGCCAGCCCTGCAAAACAGGTCAAAGCAGGTGACAATGTCTCACAGCTTCAGTGATGGTGTCTCCTGCACTCATGCGTGGAGCTGCAGTGGACCAGAAAGTCCACAGTGCCCTCCCCCAGGCCTGTGAGTTGCTGCTGGCTGTCAGCTGAGCCTGGGAACTTAGTTTCCTACACACACACTCATCCTCCAGTGGACTAGATTGAGCTGTTTCAGGATATCATAGACTTAGAATTTCGAAAGTGTGACGTTTGGAATTCCAAGGTCCTCCACCTCATATATTGTATCATAGTCTGCATTTTTAAAAATGGAGAGTCTTGCTGGGGGTGGTGGTGCACGCCTTTAATCCCAGCACTCAGGAGTCAGAGGCAGGTGGATCTCTGTGAGTTTGAGGACAGCCTGGTCTATAGAGTGAGTTCTAGGACAGGCTCCAAAGCTAGACAGAGAAACTCTGTCTTGAAAAAACAACAAAAAAGGGTTTTTTTTCAAAACATTCATATATATATACATATATATATGTTTTCCCTGCATTTTATGTGTATGCCACATGCATGCAATGCCTGCACAGTCCAGAAGAGGGTGTCAGATCTCCTATGGATTGGAGTTCCAGAAGGTTCCATGTGGGTGCTGGAACTCAAACCTGGGCCCTCTGGAAAAGCAGCCAGTGCTATAACAGCTGCGCTATATCCAGCCCCCATAGTCTGATTTTAGCAAGATCTGTAGGAGAAGATTAATGTTTAACAAGCATGACTATGTAATAAGCCTGTAACAACTTTGAAGTTCACGGATGGCTGGCGTCTGTATTGCAGCCCACGGGCCCATGTGCTGTCACTCCATGGCTTCATCTCTTTCCCTATGGCTCCCTCCAAGTTGCCTCCCAGTGGCCCCTTTAACATGCCGTGTGCACTGCAGCCCGGTGTCCTCCATCATTACAGACAGCCCTACCTTGACTCCGCTGTCTCAGATGCTCGCATGGCTGCCACTCTTACCACCTTCCAGGTCTTTATTCAGGCTGCCTCGTGGAAAGATTCCTGACTATCTTATTAAAACTGTAGCGCCTTCCCGCATCCTATCCACTGTCCTTCCTGCTTGGTTTCCCACACATCTCAAACCATCAACCATTATGGTGTTCCTTTTACTTCTTTTTCTTTTTAAGATTTATTTATCATGTATACAGTGTCCCTCCTGCATGTATCCCTGCATGCCAGAAGAGGGCACCAGAATTCATTACAGATAGCTGTGAGCCACCATGTGGTTGCTGGGAATTGAACTCAGGACCTCTGGAAGAGCAGCCAGTGCTCTTAACCTCTGAGCCATCTCTCCAGCCCCAACATCCACACTTTTCAACATTCCAGACTCTACCTTTAAATGTTCTGATTCTGCCTTGTGAATTTGATTACTTTGGGTCATTAATAATCAATATGAATGCAACCATACAGTATTTGTATTTAAAACAAATAGGGTCCCAGTGTTTAGCCCTGGCTGCTCTGGACTCTGTGTAGACCAGGCTAGCCTCTACCTCTGAGATCCCTCCGCCTCTTGAGTGCTGGGATTAAAGTCTGTGCACTTCCGGGCCTGCCCAGTGTTGGTGCTTTGTGCCTTGCTTGTTTAACTTAGCAGCGTGTCCTCCAGGTTCATCTGTGTTGTACCACACATCAGAATTCCCTTCCTCCTCCCTTTATTTCTGTTTTATGTATGTGTGCCTTCAGAAGCCAGAACCAGAGTTAAAGGCAGTTCTGAGCCACCATGTGAGTGCTGGGAACTAAGTCCTGGTTCCTGGCAAAAGTAACAAATGCTCTTAAGCACAGAGCCTTTCATCCCAGCACCTCCTTCCTTTTTTGAGACGGAACAGAACTCCGGGTCTGCATTTGCTGCATTTTGTTTATCCATTTGCTGATGGACATTGAGATTGCTCTTGGGATTCGGAAGCAGCACTCCCAGTGACATCATTCACTTGTTCCCTTTAAGTGAATACTGAGGAGCTCTTTTTAAATTTAGGAGACTTGTGAAGGTGGTTTAGAGGTGGGTTTTGTTGTTACCGTTATTTGATTTGTTTTTGTTTTATGAAACAGGGTTTTGCTGTATAGCCCAAGCTGGTTTTGAACGCTCAATATTCCTGCCTCCATTGTCTGAGTACTGGGACTTCAATGGATTTATTTTATTTTCATTTTTGGAAATCTTAATTTTGTGTGTGTGTGTATGATGGATGTGTGTGGACACATGTGCCAGGAACACCTGTGGAGGTCAGAGGACAGCTTTGTGGAATCCAGTTCTTTCCTACCTTTTTATGTATGTTCCAGAAATCAAAGTCTGGTCATCAGATTTCTATCACTGTGCAGCATGGAGCACCCACCAAGCATCTCACTGGCTCCTCAGGGGTTTATAGGTTTGGTAAACTTGCCTGTTTTGTTCATTGATCCATGACTAGAACATAGCACAGAGTGCACACTCAGTACTTACTGAATTAACTTTTAAATATCTGTTTATTCTGGAGGCATTTCATTATGTGGTTCTGCTGCCTCCTGGGTTCTGGGATTAAAGACATGCACCACTACTCCTGGCTAGTAGACTGGAATTTAGGCATTGAGACAGACCCTCACTGACCTTGAGCTCATGGCAATCCTCCTGCCTCAGCCTAAATTCTAAGTGTGCCTCACCACTCCTGTTTTTAAGTTTCTCTATCAGCCTGGAATCTGAACGTAAGAAGTCTGTAAGAGCTTCCTCATAGGGTCCCCATCCCGACTCATAGTGTTTGCTATCTCCAGCTCCGCAACTCCAAAGCAGCCTCAATAACCTGACCCCCATCAAGCCTGGCCGGCTTGCAGTGTCTGTGTGTGCAGGAGTCTCTCAAAACCCCGGCATCAGAGACAGATCGATTACAAGTTCTCCAAGTGCCTCCGCTGTCATTCACCCTTTGTATTTGCGCTTCCTGAGCCATTTCCCTTCTCTTCTTCCTGATTTGGAGACAAGGCCTCATTATGTAGCCCACACTGGCCTCAAACTGTCTCACAGTCCTCCCAGTGGCTGGAATTACTGTCCTGTGTGTCACCACGCCCAGCTCAGCTTCTCTTCTCTTGAGCCCCCCCCCCTTCCTCATGTCCTGTGACTCCTGCTCCCTGTTGAAAAAGTCATTCTCTGTTTGGAGACAGAGACAGACCCCATACCTTCAAGTCCACACCTGAGCCCTGCACCCCTTCCCTTGCTTTTGCAAACAACACCTTTGAGACTGTCCTTGTAATCTGCCTGCCTCCCTGAGCTGCTGGAACTTCCTGACTGTTCTCCCCGGCTCTGGCAGCTTCTAACCTGGACATTTCTGTTAGGAAGCTTGAAAGTACATTTATTTTGTAAATGACTCACATTTTGAAATCACACTGGAAATGAAAGGATTACAGGACACTCAGGAATGGGTAGCCAACTCCCTCAAGTTGTCTTCTGACCTCTCATGAATTAAGCTGATTTCTGTGAGTTCAAGGCCAGCCTGGTCCATAGTGAGTTCCAGGACAGCCAGAGCTTTGCAGAGAGACCCCCTGTCTCACCCCACCTAGGCCCCCCACCTCAGGTTGGCCTGGCCTAGGAACTGGAAGGCATCCTTAGTAGCACATCTCTGTCTGCTTTTCTGTCTTGGGACCAAGGGGGATTCCTGAAGCTCTGATTGGCTTCTGTGAAAAAAGAGCCTTCAACACCCTTGACCTGCTTTTGCTCTAGCTATTAGCAGTTGGTGTCACTTCACCTGTGCACAGTGGGGTCCCCTCAGGCCCTAACAGGAATCCTGTTCCCACCTGCTGTTCCTTTGCTCTACTGAGAACGGCCACTTCAGTTCCAATTCTGGTGCTGTCAAATATTGCTTCCTTGGAAGCAACACCATATCAGTCTCTACTGGCACCCTATTCCAAGCCCGTTAAAGTGCAGAGCCTGTCCTAGAAGTAAACAGTGTAGCAGACTAGGCTTTAGGAACACCAACCAGCTCCCAAATAAAGACACAGAGATTTAATATTAGTCATGAATGCTCAGCCTTATCTTAGGCTTGTCCCACTAGCTCTTATAACTTATTTTTTTAAAGATTTATTTATTTATTTATTACATATACAGTGTTCTGTCTACACACCAGAAGAGGGCACCAGATTGACTTGCAGATGGTTGTGAGCCACCATGTGGTTGCTGGGAATTGAACTCAGGACGTCTGGAAGAGCAGCCAGTGCTCTTAACCTCTGAGCCATCTCTCCAGCCCTAGCTCTTATAACTTATTTTAACCTGTTTCTCTTCGTCTACATTTTGCCTTGGGCCCTTTTAACCTTTTTTTTTTTTCATTCTGTGTGTCCTACTCCGTCTTGCTGGCTGGCAGCTACCTGGTTGGCCAGGGGCATCTCCCTCTCTTTCTCCCTGTTCTCTCCTCTTATTGTCTTCCCTCCAGCTTAGATTTCTACTCCTATTTTTTTCTCTCTGCCCACCAGCCCCATCTATCCCTTTGCTGCTATTGACTGTTAAGTTTTTTGTAACACCAATTAGGTGCTGTAGGGCAGGCAAGGTGAAACAGCAACACATCTTTACATAGTTAAGCAAATACAGCGTACACAAATGTAACACACCTTTAAGTAGTTAAAGTAATACTCCCCAATGAAAGGGCTTGGGGCAGGGTATTATATTATTTATAATGTTTATAAAAGTTACGTAGGTCTGATGAGATGGCTTGGTGAGCATTTGTTTTGCATTAGACAGGTCCTCACTAGCATTGGCTGACCTGGAACTCTCAGAGGTCCACTTGCCTCTGCCTCCTAAATGCTGGGATTAAAGGTGAGTGCCACCATGCCTGGCAGTAGCATGCATTTGTTATCTCAACATTCCTGTGTTAAGATGGGAAGTGAAGACAGAATTCCCAGAAGGCCAGCTAACCTGGCATAGGCAACAGAGAGCAAGAGAACCTGTCTCAAACAGAAGAAAGTGAGTGGATACCAGAACTTATCCCCCCGACCTCTACAAGTGCATGTACCAAAATTCACAAATGTGTATACATACAGACAAGTACACCCCACACACAAGATTAAAGTCGGTAGAACATGGGGAAATGTACAGGATACATTGATATTGCATGATATAAATATATGCACGCACACAACATTTGATGCATTCATTATAATGCTATGTCCTTGCATCACTATGTCACAGCCCTATAAACTAGGAACTTTAGCATCTGTTAGCATCCGAAGTGACTGATGCTGGCAGAGGTTAGGAGATATGTTTTACCCACGGACGTACAGCTTGTAAAAGACAGTGGTCACATTTAAAAGTCAATCAGCTCAGGCTCAAAAACCCCTACTCTCTTGTTTTGTGTATGAGACAGAATCTCCCTGTACAGGTCAGGCTAGCCTGGAACTCTGTGTACCATAGGAGGACCTTGAATAATTGTTCTCAACCCCGAGTGCTGAGATTACAGACATGTGTGACCATACCTAGCAAAGACAGAGTCTCACTCTATAGCCTTGGTTGTCCTAGAATTCACTAAGTACACCAGGCTGGCCTTAAACTCACAGAGATCCACCTTCCTCTGTCTTCCAAGTATGGGACTAAAGGCATGCGCTACTACGCCCAGCTCAAGCCTCTGTTTTTAACCATTGTATTAGGCAGAGAGAAATTCATCAAAATGTTGTCTTTTGGAAATGGTTTGTTTTCATCTCTGTTCCAGGATTTTCTGTTTGGAGTTACAGTAGACTGTTTATTTTATGCATATGAATGTTTTGCCTGTGTGTCTGATGGTATACTATGTGTGTGCTTGGTGCCCAGAGGTTGGAAGTTCAGATCCTGAAACTGGAGTTACAGATGATGTTGAGTCACTGTGTGGGTGCTAGGAATAAAATCTAGGTCCCCTGGAAGAGCAGCCAGTGCTCTTAACCATTGAGCCATCTCTCCAAGACTAGCTGAGTTTTTGAACAGGGCAGGTGAAGGGACAGAATGGCAAGGAAAAAGGACTTACCGTCTCCTTCTCCCCCTTCAACTTCCCAGAACTGATGACCACACCAGTTCTTCAGGTCCAGGAGACCCTGTCCCCACAAGCTGAAGAGGCCAGCACAGCACTCATTGCAGGTAACAAAGACCCTGAACCCAGAGTAACAGCTAAGGGTCTCCCCATACAGGAAACAGCACATCAGGGACCAACTCCATTACTGAGCTCCTTCTGGCATTTAGGTCTCACCCGTGCAGAGCTGTGAGTGATGCAGACGTGAGCAGTAAACCGATAGATGGGGAGTGGCCATAGTTTGTGTGGCCATGAGCAGGCCCTGGCCAGTGTGGATGCTCAGCTGGAGTGCGTGGGTCAGAAGAAGGATGCATGTGGTTTGTTGAGTGGGTGAGCAAGAGCGGGCGAACCAGAGAAACTCTCATAGGAAGCTATGTATTTAAAACACCCTTCCTGTTGGCGTTAAGCTATTTATTTCCCTCCTGGTTTCTAGCATGATCATCAGGAACTGGTTTGGGAGTTGAATTTTGTCAGAAATCTAAACACTATGTTGGTAGCAAGATACCAAGAGACTCTGGGTGCCGTGTCCTGAGGAAGCTGGGCTTGAGGGGACCCCACTGGAAGTGATGACCTAATTCAAGTGGCCTAGTGAAGTGCTAAAGCCTGTCTCCCTCTCCCTTCCTAGTCGTTATCACTGTGGTGTTCCTCACCCTGCTCTCCGTGGTGACCTTGATCTTCTTTTACCTGTACAAGAACAAAGGCAGCTACGTCACTTACGAGCCTGCAGAAGGCGAGCCCAGCACTACCCTCCAGATGGAGAGTGACTCAGCCAAGGGCAGAGAGAAGGAAGAGTACTTCATCTAACGATCCCCAGATTGGAGGGGCCAATTCTTGGCTCCAGTCCTAACACACTGACTCTGTAATTAGGGAACATTTGCTGAAGCCAGTGAGTGGCACTGAGTGAGATGGCAAATCCACTCACATCCTAGGACACAGTCCCCAATACCAGCTTCAGCGACTCCAGGGTCCAGGGACACAGAGAAAGCTGCTTATGACACCTGTAGCCCGGCCTTGGTAAGGATAGTGCTCACACCTGGCCAACAACATGGGGCCGTGCCTGAGTTGGAAGAGGGAGATGGTGGAGGGAGGTCACAGGCTGGTCCACTTTGTCCCCTCCCTAGTTGCCTAGTGATAGCCCCAGTGTGACTTCCTAGAGGCTAGATACCACAGGAAGAGAATAGGCTTCTCAATGTTACATCCTTTGATCTGAGTCCTACTATTTCCCCCAACAGCCTCAAACTTGCGTTTTTTATTCAGATTAAATTTATGAAAGTCCGATTTTCATTTACAAGAACTAAATTTTGACTTGTTTTTGCTTAAACTTTTTACAGCATTATCTCTGCTTATGTAACTCTTCTACGTGTGTTGTCTTTCAGTAAGAACTCCTGAGGGATGTTCTGAACTTTCCAGAACTGTCTCAAGGGTTTGTTCCAGGCTAGCACCAACTGTCCCATTAGAAACACATGAGAACTAAGTGAATTTGACCTTAATCCTGGCAAGGGCCACAATTTCTCAGATCCCTGTGTATATACAGAAGGAGCCAGGAAAAAACCTGGCCACCTAAATCTCCCACCAATAAGGCCTTTCTCAAGACATGGTGTTTCTGTGTAACCCTGGCTGTCCTGGAACTCACTCTGTAGACCAGGCTGGCCTGGAACTCAAGAGATTTACCTGCCTCTGCCTCCCAAATGCTGGGATTAATGGTGTGCACCACCACTGCCTGACCAGGCTTTTTTCAACCCAAGTCCCTTGGATACGCTGGAATTAAGCTAGCCTTCATTCTGAGGTATTAACCCCCCCCCCCCCCCCCGACAGGGTTTCTCTATTGTTTTGGAGACTGTCCTGGAACTTGCTCTGTAGACCAGGCTGGCCTTGAACTCACAGAGATCTGCCTGCCTCTGCTTCCTGAGTGCTGGGATTAAAGGCGTGCGCCACCAATGCCCAGTGAAGTATTAAACTCTTGCCGGATATTAGCAGTGTAGATTCCAGAAGCTTCAGTGCAGAGATTGGTTGGCTTTTGTTTCATGGGTTTGAGACGTGGTCTTGCTAGTTATCCCAGGCAGACCTCTTTGGATTGACCAGCTTGTTTTCAGTATTTCTCCACACAGAACTTTGTATACAGATTGCTACGCTAAGATCTTTTCCTTGATGAAAACCTTAGAGGAAGTGAGAACTCACTGTCTAGAGTAGCTTAAAGCTCACAGGGGTCACCTGGCTCTGCCTCCCCACTGCTGGGATTAAAGTTGAGCGCCAACACAGCCAAAATCACTGTTTCTAAGTTCATGTTTTGAATCCCAGAATCACCTCTAGTGGAGCTCATGAGAACAGCCAAACTGAAAACCTAGCCTTGCACATCTACATTTGCTTCACAGACACCATTAAAGAAACAGCAACAGCCAGGCGTTGGTGACACACGCCTTTAATCCCAGCACTCGGGAGGCAGAGGCAGGTGGATCTCTATGAGTTCGAGGCCAGCCTGGTCTACAAAGTGAGTTCCAGGACAGCCTCCAAAGCCACAGAGAAACCCTGCCTCGAAAAACCAAAAAAAAAAAAAAAAAAAAAAAAAGTAACAGCTAGCCCATTTCTGGATGGGATACAAAAGACTTGACACATATGAAGGCATGTGAACACATGCTAAGTAAAGAATGCCTAGAGTGTGGTGTAATGCAACTTCATCACTTTATTCAAATCTTCAAAATAGTCTTTATTCTACATTTTTAGTATAAAAAATCCACAAGTTAAGTGCACCACAGTGTAGAGAGACATACAACGCTGAACTTCCATAACAGTCGATGGTACAGTCAAACATCACATGTACAGAACACAAGATTTAGATGAACTGAAATATCAGATAAAATAAAATAAAATCCAATCTCGGAAAACAAATCAAAATATTAAGGATCCCTGAAATATTAATCCTAATGAGATCTCACTGGACTCAAGTCATTTCATAGTGAGGCATTCACATGACCCTACTAACTAACCCATCACAGGAAACTCCTGGAACCCGAGAGGCTGTACCAGACACTCAGAAAATGAAAACCAGGTTTTGATCTGAAACGCCCCTTAATTTGGCTTTAAAGCCACGCTTTTTATATGCATCTTCTCTGCCCGTCACTTTTAAAGAAACTTTTCTGAGACAGTTTGCAATGAGAACTGTTGTCTAAGTTCAGGTTCTGGCACCACAGCAAGTCTGGGTTCATGGTTACACAGAGACTGTCTGTGAGGTGGGTCCCAAAGGTCCTTCACCTTCTCCTGGATATATATGAAACCCAAAGAAATGGGGTCTGTGCTCGGGGCACAGGGTGGCTTTAGAGGATCCTTAGGAAAGACAAGTTAAAAAATGGCAAGTGGGACAGGTGCAAGGTGAGAAGGGGCTGAGTGACTGGCTTTCTGTCCTGCACCGATTCAATGGAGACTAAAGGGAGGGGATGGAAGACAAGGACAGGGCGGGCTGGTGGGGCAGATGATGGGAAGGAAAAGGCAGACAGCTAATGCGTTTCATTAACAACTACTATAAATCAAAGACTTAAAGGAGATTAAAGACCAATCAGAATAATTTGGCAACTTTAATTCTTAGGAAGATCAAAGTTCCCTCCAAACCTAATTTGATGTTTTCTTACTAAAAGCGAAGACCAGTATGGTACAGTATCACTCCAGAGGAATTAAAGAAGAGCCTCAGGGCTGCTTCACTCACATTCATTTGAAGAATGGATGCCTCCCTACCTCAAAATGCTTTAGGGAGGGACTGCTACCCTTACATGGTTCCTTATTAAATTTGAAAAGTGCCTCAAAGTTTGGACACCAGAAAGACACCCCAAAAACATGTGTCTAAACTGCAACTTCAGGTTAATATGACTAAAGCAGTTACATTGTGAGAAGTGCTGAAGGTGTGTGATGTCTTTCCCGGCACAGGAGTGGCCACGGTTCTTCACCAAATGGTGTAGCCACCATCTGAGCCACCCATGAAGAAGTTTCCCTTGCGCTGAGTTACAAGGACGTTGGCTCCCTGCATGACTGCAAGCTGAGCAGCATTGGGAGGGCATCCAGGAGGTGGTGGCTAGAAGGAAAGGACACGGGTACAGTGGGCACAGGGAAGGAGCACACGGGAAGCAGATGCTTCCGGAAGGTGGCGATGTGCCAACTGGAAACTTTTTTTTTTGCAGGGGGTGGGGTGGGCTGACCTAGAGTCTCACTGTGTAACACTGACTTGCCTGCTTCTTGCTGTATACTTGTAGCCCATGCTGACCCCTGCCTCAGCCTCCCACTGTGGGATTACAGGCGTATGCCATCACACTGAGCAACCAGGAGTCAATTCTGTGATAGCTTGAATTCTAGAGCAAGTTACTGCCTGTGAACCCAGACACAATCAGGAAAGGAGCCTGCCACTCACCAAAGTGTTCCCACCCTAAGATGCAGCTGTGAGCACCAGACCCATCCTTCTCAGGAGAACCACTCCACCCCACATGTGCAAAACAAAGACAGCCCATGGGATCTCTTGTGGGGCTGTGCTTTTGTTCATGAGGAGAGGGAGAACACTCTGTGTGTCTAGGCACATGTTCTACCACTGGGTTTACACCTCAGAAACTCCGATTTGTAGCACAGCACTATAATATTTAAGAGCCAATGATGACACACACCACCCCACTTCACTCTATAATGTGGCTCCTGACAAGATGGCCTTTGCTAAAGCCAGCTGGGCTACAAACCCCATATACTGGAGCTTTCAGCAGGAGGACCTGGCAACTAATATCTACTTACTAGGGATTATACATTCTACTCTTTAATCACTTGGGTACCTAGTCCATTTCACCCTCGTGGCAAGTATTAAGGTGTATAGACTCAATAAGGAGCATTCACTGTGCCTGCGTTAATGAAAAAGGAGCTAGCAGGGTTTTGTTTCTGTTTTGTTTTGTTTTTTTGGTTTTTCGAGATAGGGTTTCTCTGTATAGTCCTGGCTGTCCTAGAACTCACTCTGTAGACCAGGCTGGCCCTGAACTAAGAGATCTACCTGCCTCCTGGGTCTGAATATTAAAGGCATGCACTACTCGGCTAACTAGCAGTATCTTAATAAGGCAAGAAAACAGATGATTAACTCCAAAACCAAAGGATGTGTCTGATGCCCTCATTGGCCACATTTCTGCCCTCATCCCCTTTCTGCCTATGAGGTGGCAGCTGTTGTACCAACCCTGACCACTACTGTCTAGAGATGGTGGGAGAATGAATATTTCAAAAAGCTCAAGTATACAAGGGCTGAGCTTCCAGCTAGGCCATACTCACAGGAATGTTGCCGGCAGCGGCGCCAGCTCCAAATCTGGCACCTGCATCGTATCCTCCTTCCACCAGCACTGCTGAGCCAGGTGGATAGATGGGGCTAACTGGATAGTAAGCCATGGGGATTGTGGAGCCTAAAGGCCCGACAGCCACAGACTGGGCCATAGGCAGATACAGAGAGGCGCCAGGGAATGCAGCTGACATGGTGGGGACTGTGGCAGCTCCTGGATGAACAAAGCTTGGACGATAGAGCTAAAAGAAGCAGAAGGGAAGGCAACATGTTAATACGTCCATTCCTATTTGAAATCTCATTGTGTCTTGTTGAAACCATGTCCTGTGCCTTCAACCCTGTAGTGGAGGATGACCTTAAACTCCTGATTCCCCCCATGCCACCAAGCCCAGTTCACACAGTGCTGGGGATCAAATCCAGGGCTTAGTGCATGCCAAGCAAGCACTCCACCAAATCAGCTACATCCCCAGCCCTTGGTTTGGTTATATAGCCCAAGACAGCACTGAAGGCAGGATCCTCCTGCCTCAGCCTCCCAAGTGCTGGAGCTTCCCACCTGTATCACCATGCATGGCTCCTGAGTCCATTCCTAGTTCTTCATATGTTCGTTGTAGACTGTACACTATGTTACACTCACTGGCACACAGTGGTCTCCTGGGTCATCTGCTGCCACAGCTACTCCTGGCCTCAAGGGACCCAACCTCAGCATGCGTGTCAAATACCATAACCAGATAATACCCCTAACTGTAATGGTAATTACCAACTTGTGTTTACTATCCAGAGAGCACCCTTCTGTTTGTGAAGTCAGAGGTCAAGACTGAACAAGGGGGTCCACGAGTGTTCTCAACTAGTCAAAAGTCTGGTGGACTGCTGTAGTACCTCTGAGTACGCAGGTGGAGCATCAGTGTAGGGCGGAGCCTGAGGAAGATGTAAGGTCTGAGGATATACTGGATTCCCAGGAGGCTGCACAGGGTAGGTAGGCTGTGTTGGATATTGACCTGGAATACACAAAAGGAGGGGGAGGGGTGTGTGCTGTCTATCAAACAGAGAGTGGCAGACCCGAGAGGTGGCTCGGTGGTTAAAAAGTGCTGCTCTTCCTGAGGACCCAGGTTCTGTTCCCAGCACCCACAGCTGACACCCACAGCCTCCTTTCAACTCTAGCTCCTGCCTGTGAGCACTCTCATGCCCACACACACACAGACACAAGCTTAAATAAAACAAATCTGCAGCGTAAACAGAGCCACCAATGGGAGCAGGCGGGAGACTACAGACAGACTACCACACAGGGTCAAATTTCTGGTGAGTCCAGAAAATCGGGGCTGTCTGCATCCTCACGGCTCTGACTGGGCAGAGAAGGCGCCGTTCCCACTGGCATACTGATGGCGGAATCAAGCCTAACTTGGCCATTTTCCCTCCCCAATTAAGGGCAGGTCTGGGGACCGTTCCCGAGGTCCTGGGCTGCTGGCCTCTTAAGGAACCTCCAGTCTGGGCTGGCCCTCCACAGTCTGGGCTGTTGTTACCAGTCCGGACTCTCTGGGACCCATGGATTCTGAGCGTTTTACCTTACAGAGATTTCTACTCAAGGTCGACTTTCTAAAAAGAGCGAGTGAACGGGAGCTAACCGTGGAGAGGGCGGCGGGTGGGGTGTAAGCGCGACCATGTCCTGACCGACACTGGCACGGGGACGGTTAGAAACCCTGGCCCTGGGGAGGAGGGGCGACAAGGCCGGGAAGGGGAGCGGGCACAGGGACCTTGGCGGCCAGGCCGGGGCCGAGCGGCACGGCCGGCACCTCACTGGTTAAGCCCCGCTAAGGCCTGTTGTTCCGAAGCGCGGCGCCCCGCCCCTGCCAGCCCTCCATTGGCCTACCCCGGTCCCTGCGGTAGCTCCCCATTCGCTCCAGCGGGCGCTCATCACGGAAAAGCCCCCCCACCTCACACTCGCACACACAGACAGACACAGACACACACCCCGGAGCCCGCGCCTCCCAACTGCGCCACAGCTTGTGGGGCCGAGGCCGGGAGGGCCGAGCAACTGTGGAGGGGGGGGGCGGCCACCTCAGGGGCCGCTTCGCTCCGGGGCCTCTGAGGAGAGGCGCGGCACAGCCCACCCCGAGCCCGTCGTCGCCGACCCCCGCTCTAGGCCCGCTCGCCCCTGAACCAGCCCGCCTCCCCGACGGTCCCCGCCACTCCCCGGCCTTGCCTTTGCTGTTCATGGTGGCTGCGGGTCCGCTTCCAGTCGGCGTCGCGGACGGTTATTTTTCCCGTCCTCTTCCTGTTCGGAGTCACTTCCGTGTCACGTGACGACCGTCCACTCTGCGTCAGCCGGCGCCCGAGCGCGCTGCCGCCGGAAGCCCCGCCCACTGGCAGGGCCGCCAGTCGTGGCCCCGCCCTCCGTCGCGGGCCCCGCCCTCCCGAGCGCTGTGGGGCCCCGAGGACAGCCGAGCTGGTGGCGGTGCTGTCCTTGCCGCGCAGGACCCAGCTTCCTACCTTTCGAAGTGCCTGGGCGACGAGGCCCGAACCTCAGCCTGTCTCGCGTCCCCGCCCTTCGCAGACCGACGCTGGCTCCTGTGGACGGCCGAGCGCCCGCGAGCTGTCGTCGAAGGAAGGGCTGCGCGCGCAGCCAGCACCTGAGTCCCGGCGCCTCCTACACCGACCTGTAATCCTTTCCCAGCCGACGTTCCGCGTGCCTTTCCTGTCATTTAACTGCCCTGAAGAGTAAAGATGACGTCTTTTGGGACGGTCATTAAGTTTTCCGTTTCCTCATTCCAGAATGTCTGCTGAGCAGTTAAATGCAGTCAGCGATAAAGGCACCGAGCCCGAGCTCGCTGTGTTCTCTCCGTGGTGGTTTAAGGAAGTGGGCGGCTTCTGAGGACTGTGACCTCGGGGAGAGGGGCCCTGTGAATGCTAGAGCCCTGGTAAATCGCTGCCGGTGACTTACCACCCTTAATCCCTGCACTCGGGAGGCACAGGCAGGTGAATCTCAGAGTTTGAGGCCAGCCTGGTCTACAGAGCGAGTTCCAGGACAGCCAAGGCCTGTCTCGACCCCCACCCCCAGCTCCACCCCAGCGCCCCCCAAAAACTCCTGATTCATCAAACACTGGTGAGACCCACACTCAGTAACGCCCTGCTTTTGTCGCCGGTACTATTACAGTTTGTTTGGCATCCTGTAAAAGCAGTTTTATTCTGTTCGCAGAGCAGACCTGCGAAAGCTTTGCTTATTTTAACACCCCTGATTCTCAAATAGCATTGACCCAGGGGAGCTGGAGAGAGGGCTCAGGGGTTAAGAGCATTTACTGCCCTTCCACAGGAAGGTATGTTCGGATCCCACACGTTCCGGCTCTGTGGGGATTCGCACACGCGTGTCATATGTTCACAGAGACACACACACAAGTAAGTATTGGGGAAAAAAAATGACCCAAAGACACAGGTTACAGACTCAGGTCTTTGTCCTGACTCCCAGATTCAGGGTCAGTGTTTCCGTTCTGTTTTCCCATCAACCCGCAGTGCCTCCCCTGACTGGGTTGCACTAAAGGCTGGCTGTTTTGGAATTCTTTTAGGTATTTAAAAAATTCCCTCTATATTATTAATTTGATTCAGATTAAATTAGTATCATAAAGCCAGTGATATTTCCTTGTATATCTGAAAACAAAACAGACATGCACATCATAAAATAATAATAATAGACACAACAAATACAAATTCAGATGCTGCTACAGGGAGGTCCTTCCCAGGGCCAGGGGCTTATGAAGAAGGGGTTAATTTGATATCTGGGCCCTCCTAGGGCGAGCTGCCCTCTGCTGGTCGACCTCTCCTTTGCAAGGTGTCTGGTATTTTGTTTAACATCCTAAAGGTGGGCCCTGGAGATTCCGGAGTGCTGCCAAGTGAGCTGACCCCAGCAACGGGGGCTGCAGCTCGCCCCTTGCTCCACCAGGCGGCGCAAAGGAGCATCTGGCTACTTTCTTGGACACAAGGGAACACCCATGTTCTTTTTGTTTTGTTTTGTTTGTTTTGGTTGGTTTTTCGAGACTTACCCTGTAGACCAGACTGGCTTTGAACCCAGAGATCCGCCGGCCACTGCCTCCCAGGTGCTGGGATTAAAGGTGTGTGTCACCATTGCCTGGTTTCCATGTTCTTACTGGTTTGGAGTTTTTTTTTTTGTTTTTGGTTTGGTTTTGGTTTTGGTTTTTTGAGACAGGGTTTCTCTGTGGCTGGCTTTGGAGGCTGTCCTGGAACTCACTCTGTAGACTAGCCTGGTCTCGAACTCACAGAGATCTGCCTGCCTCTACCTCCCGAGTGTTGGTGTGCACCACCAACACCCAGCCCATGTTCTTACTCTTAAACCAAGGTGTTTGTTCCTTTACCAAATATTCTTTCTTACATTAATGTAGCAAATATTAATTGAATGCCTACTGTGTCAGACCCCGTGGGAGGAACTAGAGAACAGTGAAGACATAAAAAGAATCCCCCGCCCCAGGTAATCCGGCACAAGGATTAGAACTGACCTGTGGGCCCTCTGCTCTGCTAGGGAGGACGTGGATGAGATGCCTGTTCTCATCTACTTGGTCAGAGAAGGTTCCCTGCAGGGGCGGGTGATGCCTAAGATGAAATCTGAGGAGCGCGCAGAGCCACTAAACAAGTGAAGGGGGACACGGGCAATGGAGGACGTCACTGTCACTCACGCTGTGACCTAGAGATAGGAGAGGTTCTCAGGGAGGAGGCCTGAAAATGGGGCAGAAGTAGGCACAGCTTGGCAATGGTAACTGAAGCTAAGGTGGGAACAGGAACCAGACGGCGCAGGACCCAGGTCAGACTGTGAAGACCATGCCTCTGGCTGTCCTAAGGGCCCGAACACCCTCTTCTGGCCTCTAAATGCACATGTGTACATGCAGACAACACACACACATAATACAAAAGTCTTTAAAAAATTAATGGAGGGCTGGAGAGATGGCTTAGAGGTTAAGAGCACTGACTGCTCTTCCAGAAGTCCTGAGTTCAGTCCCCAGCAACCATATGGTGGCTCACAACCATCTGTAATGAGATCTGGCGCCCTCTTCTGGCCTGCAGGGGTACATGCAGACAGAACATTGTATATGGTGGCGCACGCCTTTAATCCCAGCACTTGGAGGCAGAGGCAGGCGGATCTCTGTGAGTTCGAGACCAGCCTGGACTACCAAGCGAGTTCCAGGACAGCCTCCAAAGCCACAGAGAAACCTTGTCTCGAAAAACCAAAAAAAAAAAAAAAAAATTGGAAAGGAATTGTGGATAAGGAGGAATTAGAGGGGAAGGAATTAGGGAGTTGATTTTACCAAAGCACAATTTACCAAGCAATTTAAAATATCAATGACTGGGTACAGTGTGCACATCTTTAATCACAGCACTCAGAAGGCAGACTCTGGATGAAAAGAGAATCAACATGTCCCCCCTTCTATCATCTATATCTACTATCTATCTATCTATCTATCTGTCTGTCTGTCTGTCTGTCTGTCTGTCTGTCTGTCTGTCTTCTTGTGTTGTCTGACTTGTTTCCATGTCTGTGATCTACTTACTTGCTCCAGGCGCTCCAGGACAGGAGGCACTTAGTCTAGGCTGTTCCAGGTGTGGCACTTGCTGGGTATTTTTGTAGAAGAGAATGAGGTAGGATGATGCCTGAGTTTGAGGCTAGCCTGGTCCATTAAGAGGACCAGAACAAACGGGGCTACATAGCGTGATCTTGTCTAGGGGGCAACAATAGTAATATTGAGATGAAGAAGGGGAAGAAACCAAAGATGACTGACAATGAAGTATTTTTTAATTTTGTAAGATATATTTACTATGTATACAGTGTTCTGCCTGCATATATGCCTGCAGGCCAGAAGGCAGCACCAGATCTTATAGCTGGTTGTGAGCCACCATGTGGTTGCTGGGAATTGAATTCAGGACTCTGGAAGAGCAGCCAGTGTTCTTAACCTCTGGGCCATCTCTCCAGCCCCTAATAAACTTTTTTTTTTTTTTTTTTTTGGTTTTTCGAGACAGGGTTTCTCTGTGGCTTTGGAGGCTGTCCTGGAACTCACTTTGTAGACCAGGCTGGTCTCGAACTCACAGAGATCTGCCTGCCTCTGCCTCCCAAGTGCTGGGATTAAAGGTGTGTGCCACCACTGCCTGGCCCTAATGAACTTTTAATGTTCCTTGGAGTAGACAGATCCTGGAAGGGAAATCACAGCATAATTCAGTAAATACTGCTCTAGAGATGCATAAGCACAGCATGAGGGCACTGAAAATGATGACTTGTCCCCAAAAGGTCTGTGTGCTGCAAGCTTGGTCCCTAGTGTCAACCAAAGTATGTGTGTGTGTGGGTGGGGGGAGATGGACACGACTGTTAGATAGCAGGACAAGAGTGAGTTGTTACAAAGTGAGGCCACTGACACGCTTGTCCCCTTCTGAGTGTAGCGGTGGACCCTGAACCAGAAGGAAGCCACCATGCTGTTTGTACCTCACAACCAGAATCACCAGCCAAAAAACTATGTTATAAGTTAGTCTCGCTGGGCAGTGGTGGCACACCGCTTTAATCCTAGCACTTGGGAGGCAGAGGCAGGTGAACCTCTGAGTTTGAGGCCAGCCTGGTTTACAAAGCTACACAGAGATGCCCTGTCTCAAAAAAAAAAAAAAAAGAAAGAAAAAGAAAAAAAAGAAAAGAAAGAAATCCAGTCTCGGGGCATTCAGACAGACTGCACAGTGACTCTTCTGCTGGCCCTCCTACTCTCAATTTAAGTGGACCTTTATTGTGTTGTGTTCATCCTTGTGTGATGGAGGATAAAAGTCTCCTATTTCTCAGACTGATAAGGAAGGGCCAGAGCTTTGGGAAGCATCCAGCAGCTCCTTGAAGGAGTCCTTTCAAAGCTCTGGCTGGCCTTTGTGTAACTAAGGGAACTGCTATTACAAGATATATGGTGAGAAATGGAGCCTGCTCTCCTAGTCTCAGCAAGACATTTAGGAAAGGCTCAGCACCTCCCCCCCATGCTCAATAAATTTAAAGTACCAACATCACTGCCACTGGGTAGCCTAGTGGGTCCTGCCTGGAACAGAGCCTCTGCTCTGTTGGTTTTAGTCAGTGTTTTATGTCTGAATTCTCAGTTCTCTTGTATTAGAATTATTGAAGACGTATTTAAAGTGCAAGTTAAATTGAGTGATCTTGATATATACTGAGATTTGCTGGTTTGGGAGTTTGAGATTTGACTTTATTCTTTGGGGGGTGGTGTGTGTGCTATGTGTGGTGCGGGAGTGTTCTTCGTGTGGTGTATGTGTGGTCTGTGTGAGTCTGGTGTGTGTGTGTTCTGTGATATGTGTGGTGTGGTGTATATATGTGGAGGGTGTGGTCTTTGTGAGTCTGTGTGGTGTGTGTGTGTTCTGTGGTATATGTGTGGTGTATGTGGTGTGTGTGTATGTGTGTGTGTGCTATGTATGTGTATGGTCTGTATGTGTGGTGTGTATGTGTGTGGTGTGGTGTGTATGTATGTGTGTGTATGTGTGTGTGTATTCTGTGGTGTATGTGTGATGTGTGTGTGCCATATGTGTATATGGTCTGTATGTGTGGTGTGTGTGTGTGTGTGTGTGGTGTGGTGTATGTATGGGTGTGTGTGTGTGTGTGTGTGTGTGTGTGTGTGTGTTCCAGAGTTACCTACAGCACCCAGAAGGATAGAACTTGCTTCTCACTCTGCCCAGGAGACTGGAAGGAGTTGAGACTTTTGGAATACACTTCCCCTAGATAATTTCACACTTTTACATGATCACTAGTCCCACAAACCCCCATGTCACATAAACCCCTGTCACACAAACCCCCATGAATAAGTAGAAGTTAAAAATAAAGGTTTTTAAGGACAGGACCTGGCCAAGTGTGTTGGAACATGCCTTTGATTCCAGCAGAGACAGGCGGATCTCTGTGAGTTCAAGGGCAGTCTGGTTTACAGAGTGAGTTCCAGGACAGCCAGGGTTGTTACACAGAGAAAAAGAGAATAGAGCCTGGAGGGATGACCCAGTAGGTAAGGACACTTGTTGCTCTTCCAGAGGATCTGAGTTCTGTTCCCAGCACCCACATCTGGCAGTTACCTATAACTCCAACTCTGGGGGATATGATACTCTCTTGTGGCTTGCTCAGACAACTACATACATAAACACCCACACACAGACACATGCACATAAATAAAAATATGTTTGTTGTAATTTGTTTTGTTTGCAACAGGTCTTGCTATGTATCTGACCTGAATTCAGTATATGGACTGGGCTGGGCACAAATTCATAGAGATCCACCTGCTTCTATCTCTGACTGCTGGGATTAAAGGCATGGCAAAAGAAATCTTAAAGACAAATCTGTGTTCGAGGCCAGCCTGGACTACAGAATGAGCTCCAGGACAACCAAGGCTATAGGGAGAAACACCATCTAGAAAAAGCAATAGAAAAAAAAGAAAGGAGATGGCCTTTTTTCTAGTCATTAGGGAAAGAATCCACACAATCTGGAACTCACCAAGGAGCTCCAGGCTGAGAGCAGCTGCCCAGTCAGTGGCCTAGGGCAGAGAGAGTCAACAGATGACATGCAGGACAGACGTGAGGAAAACCTTGCCACCTACTTCAGTTCTCCCAATACATTAGTAGACCTTCAACATAGAGCGAGTGATATATTCCCAGCACCCCAGACAGGGACCGAGGCAAGAGACCAGGATATGGAGCCCAGCCTGAGCTACACAGTAGGACCCTGTCTCCAAAAGCAACAAATAACCCTAAAGCAAACATAAATAAATAGCCAGATATAAATAAATAAATAAATAAATAAATAAATAAATAAGGAAATGCTGCTCAGCCCTGAATTTCATATATACTTTCTCATTCCAATTTACAAAGCCACCAAGGTTAGATATGCTTCACATTTCACAGATAGGGACTCTGTGACTTGAGGATTCTGATTTCCAGGCTGAAGAATAGAGTGTTTAGAGGACTTGTTTGTTTGTTTTGAGACAAGAGTTTCTCTGTGTAGTCTTGGCTTTCCTGGCACTCCCTCTGTAGACCAGGCTGGTCTCAAACTCAGAGTGACCTGCCTCTGTCTCCCGAGTGCTGAGATTACAGGCAGTTGCCACTACTGCCTGGCCAGAGACTTGTTTAGCATTCACAAAGCCGTGAGTCAATCCCAAGCACTGAGAAAACAAAACAAAACCCTTTTCTAAGCTGGGTGGTGGTGGCGCACACCTTTAGTTCCAGCACTTGGGAGGCAGAAGCAGGTGGATCTCTGAGTTCGAGATCAGCCTGGTCTACAAGAGCTAGTTCCAGGACAGGCTCCAAACTCCAAAGCTACACAGGGAAGCCCTGTCTCAAAAACACAAAACAAACAAACGCACATATAGCTTTTCATACTAGCAAGTGACCATAGTCCAATTAGAACCCAGACTTGTGAGCCTGTCACAATTACAGTGTCTGGGTTGTCCTGTGACAATGGAGGTTAGCAGTCAAGTCAGACCACTTGAATGAGAAAGACACATACAAGGAAGACCAGACACGTTGGCACACAACTGTAATCTCAAAAGCTGGAAGTCTGAGGCAGGAAGAGACCAAGAAGCCAGCCACTCGGCTGGAATGATGGCTCAGTAGTAAGAGCACTGGCAGTTCTTCTGGAGGATCTGGGTTCAGTTCCCAGCACCCACATGGTAGCTCACAGCCATCCTTACTGCCAGTGTTGGAGGACCAGCAGCACCCTCTTCAGTCTCTAAGAGGCAGGCACACGTGCTGTGCGTGTACACACATGCCAGTGTGGGCCAGAAGAGGGCACTGCATCTCCTGGGACTGAAGCTACAGGTGTTGCTGAGCTGCCATGTGGGTGCTAGGAATTGAACCTGGGTCTTCTAGAAGGAAAACAACTGTTCTTAACAGCTGACTTATCTCTAGGCCAGTAAAATAAATGTGGAGGGGCAGCCACTGGCCTGCAGGGGGAACAAAAGAAATAATAATAATAAATTAATTAAATAATAAATAAAATCAGCCAGCACACCTTTAACCCCAACACTCAGGAGGCAGAGGCAGGCGGATCTTTGAGTTCGAGGCCAGCCTGGTCTACAGAGTGAGTTCCAGGACAGCCAGGGGTACACAGAGAAACCCTGTCTCAAAAAACAGTAAATAAATAATAAATAAAATCCAGTTTGTAGGGATAGCAGCTTTTTCTTTCTTTTTTTTCTTTCTTTCTTTTTTCTTTCTTTTTCATTCTGAGGACTTGGGAAGACAAGATTCCAAGCACACAAGGTAAGGAAGAAACAGGACCAGTCTGTTGACTGGTCCTCCTGCTTCTCATTAACCCCATTTTTCTCTCCATCTCAGTCTCCTCATACTGAACACCATATCTACCTCAGGAATGCCCGGTGAGGACTGGACAAAAGGGGTAGTAATATTGATGTGCCTCGTTCTGTTTGTTAACATCCTTACACACACAGCCATGTTACTGCTTTATTAAAAGCTGTTTCCCTATGTAGCCCAGGCTAGCCTGAGTCCCGAGATTACAAACACGTTACCCTGACTGGTTGGTGGCACAGAGGCAGGGGGATCTCTGTGAGTTCGAGGTCAGCCTGCTCTACACAGTGAGTTCCAGGACAACCAGAGCTGTGTACTGAGACCCTGTCTCAAAAACAGAAAGAGAATAGAAGTGACTCCAGGCTTTGTTTTCTTTTGACAGCACTGAGGGTTGAATCTGGAGCCTCCTGAATGTGATGCAAGGGCTCCTACCACTGACGCTGAGCTACCCACCACCACCTCTGCGTCTCAGCAAATCCCTCACACACACCTGTTGTGAAACGGCCTTGAATTTTGGTCTTCCTATCACAAGCCATGGAACAGCTGAGACTACGTGGGATTACAGACCTACACCACCAGACCTGGGTCAGGCCTGGCTTTAGCAAACTCTTCTTTCTTCATTTCATTTATTTATTTTTGTTTCCTAGAGACAGGGTTTCTCTGTGTGCCCTGGCTGGACTGGAACTCTGTAGAGCAGGCTGGCCTCAAACTCACATCTTCAGTAGCAGAGCATAAATAGGGTCAGTTGTCAGTATCAGCTCTACAGTTTTGTTGAAACCGTTTCTTTTGTTGCAGGAAAGGTATCCCACGGTAGGTAAGATGGTGCCCACCTTCCATTCCCTTATCATGAGGTTGAGACAGGATGATGTCTCAAGTTTGAGGCCAGCCTGGTTTACACAGAATGTTTCAGGACAACCTGAGCTATGTAGTAAGACCAAATTTCCTTCGTTGCCCTCCCCCAAAGGAGCACTCTGGCTATCCCTGGAGCACCACACCTGTAAGAACACAGGTTAGCAACGGATGCTGCTGGGTTCTGCCACTTTACTTCCTGTTCAGCTTCTTCCCTCCATTTGCATATCTTCTGCATGTCAGGGAGAATATTTTTCCTCTAATATTTTTAGTGGAAATGTAGAGAGGAAGGACAAAAGCCCACATTTCTTCAACATTTCAACCAACAACCTCATTTTCTTCCAACAGTTGAAGGGAAGTTCTTATGAATAATGGATGATTGCCTGATGAATATGCACACAGTCCATTATGCCTGTGAGGTCTGGTAAATAATTTATGAGCTAAAATGTTCTTCACCTTGCTACTGTACAAAAACTTAAAAAAAAAACCCACAGCGTATTTACCCTTTGAACTGCAAGGAGATCTGTCAGAGTCGGTGACTGCAATACAACTTTACATCACCGCTAAAATTAGCTAGAAAGCACTGTGTATGCATTTCAGAGAGAGTCTAAAATGGAGCTTGCTTTGGCTAGACTCCTTGCTGCATGCACGTTTTCTAAAATTTTGCCTCCTCACCTTAAGGTAGCCACACATCGTCAACGGCACGGATTCCTCCATGGGCCAGGCTCCTCACGGGACTTCCGTATGACCTGTGAGACTCACTCTTCTCCCTTGTATTGTGAAAACTGGCTCAGACTGCCTTGGCCATGACCTGCTGTTCTAGTCTTCACAGCTGAGACTGTCCTGTCGTGTCCCCTCCCCCCTGCGACCGTGACCTGAACCACTGCTGTGTCACCCTTTGGCTCACATCCCCTCAGTGGCAGGAGTGGGTGTCCTTAACCTGGTGGCGAGAATGAGCAGGGCCAAGGTGTCCAAGGGAGGTGTTTGGAATACGTTCGTGGATCCTGGCCCTGTTGTATGATGTGTTTAACACGACTTGAAACTGGGTCAGGTTGTGGAAGGTGGGAACCTGAGGTTTATCTGCAATGATCTGATGGGCTTTCTAGGCACCACGCCAAAGGTGTGCACTGTGCTCTCCACAGCTTGCAGGTTGTGTGCCTGTAGGAGATGAAGAGAAGGCGGGGAAAGGCCTTGTCTGTCTTCTGGGTAAACTATAGACATTTTCAAGGAACAGAGGAGCTGGCATGAGGCTCAGAGGGTAAAGGTGCCTGGTGCTAGGTTCCCTACTGGAAATTGATTCCCCAGAATCTACCCATGTGGTTGAAGGAGAGAACCGACTCCCTTAAGTTGTCCTCTGCCATCCAAAGGAGGACCCTGACACTCTGCTCTCTCTGCACCCCCAGTAAATACAGTAAACAAAAACAGAATAAATTACCTACAAACTATATTACAAAGTTAGTGGGGTAGTGATGTAATTAAAGCGAAAATCCTTTGATAACAATGTGGCATTTGGACTTAAGGATTCTTTTTTTCTTTTTTTCAAGACAGGGTTTCTCTGTATTCTCTTGGAGGCTGTCCTGGAACTCGCTCCGTAGACCAGGCTGGCCTTGAACTCACAGGGATCCGCCTACCTCTGCCTCCCAAGTGCTGGGATTAAAGGCGTGCGCCATCAATGCCCAGCCAGACTTAAGGATTCTTGAAGGAAAAAAAAAATTCAGAACAGTTTGCAAGACCAAAAAAAAAAAGTCCACCAGGTAGTGATGGCACTTTTCTTTAATTCCAGCACTTGGGAGGCAGAGGCAGGTGGATCTCTGTGATTTTGAGGTTAGCCTGCTCTACAAAGTGAGCAGAGACCAGGACAGGTTCCAAAGTTACACAGAGAAACCCTGACTTGAAAACCCAAACCAAAATCAATAAAAAAGGTCCAGTTAATTAGAAAGAAGCCAAGATGTGCGGCCCAGTCTGCCTCCTGTGGACTCTTCCGTCTTCCACCTACCTGTCAAACCTCCGTTTGGGCAATACTTCTGTCACTTCCTATGTTCTAGCTTGCAGTACACAAATGGTTACTTCTCTAGCCCCATTCAGATGTTGAAATCCAAACCCACCCATGGTGGTTTGGAGACAAGACCGTTGGGAGGTGAGTAGACCATTGGTTCTCCCCAGAACATTTCCTAACCCCTGCCACCATGTGAGGTGACTTCTCCCTATGAAGCAGGATCCTGGGTCCTGGGTCCGCCATGATCTTTAACACCCCCCCACCTCTAGAGACCATAGTTGTAATTAATTACCTCAGGAACGTAATTGATTACGCTTTTGAAAAAGGTTTATTTTTATTTACGCATATTTGTATGTGTGCCAAGCATGTGCTTGTACCCACTAGGAAATGGTGTCAGGTTCCCTGGAGCCGGAGTTCCAGGAGGTTGTGAACCACCCTCTGTGGATGCAGACAGGTACTCTTAGCCACTAAGCCATCTCTCCAGCCCCTTCTCCCCTTTGTTTATAGTAGAGTCTTCTCACCGGCCCAGGCTGGGAACTCATATGTAACCCTGGCCTGAGTGCTGGGATTATAGGCACATACTATCCCCACAGCTTGATGTGTAACTGGAGACTGACCCCAAAGCTTTGTTCATTCTAGATAAGCATTGTACCAACTGAGCTACATTCCCAGACTTTCTTTTTCTGAGGTTTGTGTGTATGTTTGTTGTGTGTTCTTGAATGTGTGCATGTTGTATGTGAGTGTGGTGTGTGGTGTGTGCATGTGTGTGTATTGTGTGGTATGTTCCTGAGTGTGTACATATTGCATGTGAGTATGGTGTGTGTGTGTGATGTGCTCTTGAGTGTGTGCATGTTGTATGCGAGTGTGGTATGTGTGGTGTGTGTGTGTGTGGGTGAGAGAGAGAGAGAGACTGTGTGTGTGTGTGTGTGAGAGAGAGAGAGAGAGAGAGAGAGAGAGAGAGAGAGAGAGAGAGAGAGAGAGAGAGAGAGAGAGACTGTCATCCATGCTGGTTCCTAATAATTCACGGGCTCACTCCATTTTCAGTTTTTTCAGTAGCTGCTCCTACAGGTGGGAAGATGCCAGGATCTACCTTTTATAAAACTAAACTTCATTACTTGCCAGGAACTGCCCATGGAAAAGAGCTGGGATTAAAACCCCAAGCTTGCTGGTTCTTGCCCATTTAGCTGCCATCAGCAGTGCCTCCTCACTGGCCCCAGGAAAACAGAGACAGGTCCAGCTCTGCAGCAAACTTCTATGAGCAGAGCCTCAGGTTGCCAGCAAGATCCAGGCAGCCTGGAGTGTGTGTAGCTGCTGATCAAACCACCGGATACCTCCTCTCTCCTCCCATCGGGGTATGCTTCCTTCACCTGGGACTGTCTGGCTAGGACTCTTACTCTCCACTCCTTTTCTCCTAACGCTGCTCCTGCATCATCTACCTCCAGTCACCCCTAGACCACAGAAGCGTGGTGTGGGTGGCGTGAGGGGAAACGAGGTTGCCAAGCTGCTTAACTGTTGGGAATCCGCCTTCTCTAGATTCATAAACCTCCCCTCCTCTCCCCCTCTCTCATTCTTTCTCTTTCCTTTGCTCTTCCTTCTCCTAGTTGTCCATTATTTCCCAAACTTCGTACCCCTGCCCTCCTAATCAGTCTCTAAGCCTTCCCTTCCCTTCAAACCCTCCCCACCATCACGATCACCGAAACAGTGGCGTGTTTTTCTCCATTACACCAAACTTCGTATTTTCACACCTTCTCGAACTTGGCTGTGGGTAGGACCCCACCCCTCCACGAAGGTGGAGCGTTCAGGACCCTGGTCTCCTCTGGGATGTGCCACGAGGGCACCGCTGCTCCCGAGGCCCTGCGCAACTGAGCCTGAGCGTCGTCCGAGTTCCCAATGCTTTCCCAGACTGGAGGATAGACGTGAACTTGAGGGTTGCCGTCGAGAGGGGCAGTTGACTACCGGCAGAGTCACAGTGGTCACTGCCCCAATCCTCGGCTGGAGGGAACGGGGCAGTGTGACCGATCGAGAATCCAGTTCTACAGTGAGAGAGGGCTGAGTCAAGCCGCCCCACAGGCCCTGGGTCCCAGCCCCGGCGGGGCCTGGGGTTCCTCCCCACCCCCTCGCACCGCTCGCCGCTCCCCGGACCCCCTCCCTTTCCTGACCGCCGCCCCCGGCGGCTGGCGCGGGAGGTGCAGCATGCGGCAAAGCGCTTTGCATAAATTATGCTCATGACGCAGCAGCTAAAAAAATCCAAGTAGCAGAAGGAGGGAAAGGGGGGGAGGGAGGAGGGGGCGAGGAGGGGACTGCACCTGGCGGCCCCCGCCCCCGGCGTCCCCGGCCCGCGCGTGGCCCGCAACCCACCGCCGCTCCGCTCTGCCAGCCCCGCCGGGGGGCCCGGGGGGCGGCGGGTCCCGAGTGGCTCCGGGCCGAGCGAGCCGGGCCGAGCCGCTCCGGCTTCTTTGTCTGCGGGCGGCCGCCTTGGCCGCGGCCCCCTGGCCCGGGTTGGAACATGAGTGTCTAGTCGGTGGCCGCTGGGCAGCCGGGGAGCGGGAGGCTGGGCTTCGGGCTCCGGTGAGTAGCGGGGTCCGGGGCGGGGAGGGCTTTGCACGGAGGGGGAGGGGGCCGGGCAGAGGAGGTTTCGGATTTGGTTAATATGCAATGCCCGTAATTAGCATAATTTATATATTTATGATAAAGAGAGAAAAAGGCGCGGGGCCGGGGCGGCGGGCTGCGGCCCGGGAGGCGGGAGCTATGGGAGCGGATGGCCGCGCGCTGCCCACCTGGGGCCGCAGACCCCGGGCCGCGCCCTGGTTCCTCGTCCCCCGCGGACACTCGTGGAGGGGCGACCGCCAGGTGGACGCCTTGCCCTAGAGCCCGGGCGGGGTGTCGGAAAGAGGCGAGCAGAGCCCTGGAGACCCGGACACTTGGGTTCCCCGGAGACCTGTCACCACTCCTTCCGAGAAAGGGCCGGTGGGACTCTGGGGTAGAGACCTCACTGTTGCTGGAAGGATGGGGGAGTGGTGGGAGGGTCACCGTCGATCAGAGCGTGAGCACTTCATAAATATTTAATGATAGTGTTAGTATTAATAATGTCATAGAATGGGCCCCTTGTGTCCTCCCGGGATATTTGCACCAGGCAAGGCCGAGGGATCTCCAGAGTAGCTTCTAACCCACTTTAGCGCTGAGATCGCCCCCTCGGCTGGATGGGAAGCCTAAGACCTTTACAGATAGTCTGCGTCTGCGGCTGGGCAGGAGAAAATAAAAGCTTGTCAAGAAGCCTCGCTAGGCCAAACACAGGAAGCTCCTAGCGGAGAGGGAGAAACTGTAGCCTTTTTGCTCTTTCTAATTCCTTGTTTTTGAAGTCGAAGGTTGATCGATCCCCAGTTCCATGAATATATACCTCCTCCAGTCACTCTGGCAATCCACGCCAGTCAACAATGACTGGCAAAAGGCACTCTGGGTATAGTGGCATGTGCTCCGTTTTGATTGAACTTGGTGTTCAGGATGATGTATCTGTGATCTGGGACCTCTTTACATATGTACAGGAGTACTACATTCATTTCCGTCATTGGTTCTATGAAAATAATCAGCAAGTGCCTCACTGAGACAAAGCCTCACCTGTCCTGGGGTGAGCTAGTGGATCATAAACACAAAAACAAATCAGATAATGCCAGGGAGAGAAAGAAGAAGGGAGGGAGGGAGGGAGGGAGGGAGGGAGGGAGGGAGAGAGAGAGAGAGAGAGAGAGAGAGAGAGAGAGAGAGAGAGAGAGAGAGAGAGAGAGTACGCCAGCACACCGATTTTCTCTTTTCTTCCTTGTGGCACTACCTGGCATCTAAGAAAAGTGAGTCTGAGCCGGGCGTTGGTGGCACACGCCTTTAATCCCAGCACTCGGGAGGCAGAGGCAGGCTGATCTCTGTGAGTTCGAGACCAGCCTGGATTACCAAGCGAGTTCCAGGACAGCCTCCAAAGCCACAGAGAAACCCTGTCTCGAAAAACCAAAAAAAGAAAGAAAGAAAAGTGAGTCTGTGGAGCACTGTAGCCCCAGCAGTGGGGGTGAGAAAGTGGGGGAATCAAAGGTTAACATAGTGAGACTGTCTCAAAAAACCAAAGACAATCAAAAGCCCCAAACCGAACACCAACTTCAATAAACAAAAAACACAAAGGGGGCGCTAGCTAGATGGTTCAGCCTTTACTGCCAAGCCAGCCACTGGATGTTTGATTCCTGAACCTCGCGTGGTAGAAGCAGAGAACTGACTCCAAGTAAGTTGTCTTCACATGCAAGTGCTGTGTGACACGTGTGGGTTGTGGCACTCAGGCTCCAGCATAGATATACAAACAGAGACCAAGAAATAGATGTCAGAAAAGAAGATAGAAGATGAAACAGCAGCAACAACAAAGGAAACAAAGAAACTGGACAGTGGTGACTCATGCCTTTAATTTCAGCACTTGGCAGAGGCAGGCAGATCTCTGAGTTCAAGGCCAGCCTGGTCTATTGAGTTTCAGGACAGCCGGGGATATGATATATATATATATATATATATATATCCTGTCAGTTGGGCGGTGCACACTTTTAGTCCCAGAACTTGGGAGGCAGATCTCTGTGAGTTCAAGACCAGCCTGGTCTACAAGAGCTAGTTCCAGGACAGCCTCCAAATCTACACAGGGAAACTGTGTCTCAAAAAACCAAAACAAAAAAAGCCTTAAAAAAAAAAAAAAGGCTGGAGAGATGGCTCAGAGGTTAAGAGCACTGACTGCTCTTCCAAAGGTCCCAAGTTCAATTCCCAGCAACCACATGGTGACTCACAACCATCTATCTATAATGAGATCTGGTGCCCTCCTCTGGTGTTCAGACATACATGCAATGCAGGCAGAATACCGTATATATAATAAATAAGTAAATTTAAAAAACAAACAAACAGAAAAACAAAACACAAACAAAAAAGGAATGAAACTGTGGAGATATAGCTCATCAGTAGAGAATATTGCATCTGTACAAATATCTCTCTCTCTCTCTCTCTCTCTCTCTCTCTCTCACACACACACCCTAATGATGGTAAGGAGAAAATATGTATCACAAATCAGAAGAAATTTGCCCTAGCATTCACAAGAGCAAATTTAAACCCCAGGAATGAAAATTTAAGAAATAAGAAAAGAAACTTGTTTTCTAAGGGTTTTTTGCTTCAAGAAAAAAAAAAAAGCTGGATGTGGTGACACACACTTTTAATCCCAGCACTGGAGAGGCAGAGACAAGCTAACCTCTGTGAGTTCAAGGCCAATTTGGTCTAAATAGTACGTTCTAGGACAGCCAGGGCTATGAAGAGAGACCTTGGAGAGAGAGAGAGAGAGAAAGAGAGAGAGAGAGAGAGAAGAGAGAGAGAGAAGAGAGAGAGAGAGAGAGAGAGAGAAGAGAGAGAGAGAGATATCTGGCATAAACTCATATTCCCCTTCCAAGACTTAATTACTATGCCATTATAATATTAGTACTTGGGCTGTATGTAACTCTGGTACATACTTCATACTTAGCATGTGTGGGGCCCTGGGTCCAACTTCCTGTCCAATCAGTAAGCAAATAAAAATCATAATAGTAATTGTTTATGTTTCATACTATTATGATTTGAAACATTTTGTATGCATGCTTTATTTCAGTTAAAATAATAGCAATAATAGTACTGGGATGTAATTCAGTTGGGATAGTGCTCGCCTAGAGTACCTGGAACCCTGTGTTCCAGTCCCAACACCCCATTAACTAACTATGTGCACCTGTAACCACAGCACTTGGGACTGGGAGTTAGGAGGAGAATGAGTTCGAGGTCTTCTTCAGTTAGGTAGGGAGTTCCAGGTCAGCCTGGAATACATGCAACCTTGTCTCAACAAATAAAACCAAGCAACAATAGTAACACCCATATAATATCTGCATGCAAGGCCCTGTTGTAAATGCCTTACATAAATATTACCAATTTAAAGTGGGACATAATGACACAAGAGTATAGCCATCATTTGATTCTCCTAGCTACACAGAGAAACCATATCCAAAAACAAACAAACAAAAACAATGTTACCATGGGGGATGTTGGAGAGACGGCCAACAGTTAATAGCACTTGCTGCTCTAACAGAGGACCCATGCCCCATTCCCAGTGACCACATGGCAGCTTCCTACTGCCTGTAAGTCCAGAGTAGGAAAATTCATGGAGAAAGCAGCTAAGTGGTTCCCAGGGACTGGGAGGGGGCAGTGCCAGTGGAGTTTCTACTATGGATGTAAAATTTCCTTTTAGGTCGTTGAAAACGTTCTTGAACTAGAAGTGCTGATGATTGCACAACATCATGAATGTACAAAATTTCACTGAAATATATACTTTAAAATCATTAGAGTGGTGGCCCACACCTTTAATCCCATCCCTCAGGAGTCAGAGACAGGTGACTCTCTGAAGTTCTAGGCTAGCCTAGTCTACTTAGTGAGTTCCAGTCCAGCTAAGGCTACCTAGTGAGACCTTTTCTCAAAATAGTTGGGGATTTGAGTCAGTGATGAGCACTTTCTAGTACATGCCAAGCCTTGAGTTTAATCCCTGGCATCATGGAAAGGGAGATGAATAATTCGATAAAATGGTTAACCTGATGAGTTCTCAGCCATGTATATTTGTATTTGTTGGGGCTCCTGCAACAACGTATCCTAAATCTGGGAGCTTGTTAACAATAGAAGTTCACTGCTCACAAGGAAGGAGGCTGGGAAAGCCAAGGTCACGTCCAGTGCACCTGTTTCTTCATGATGGGAAGACTGTCTTACTGATCTCACCTTCCGGACACTCACACCTCTTTAATCTGTCACCTCAGGGTTTAAGATTCCAACAGATGAACTCAGACCATAGCAGGAATTTTACCTCAGTTTATAAAAGGTTTGTGGGACTTCGGATATAACCCAGTGGTAGAACACTTGACTAGTATGCTCAAGGCCCTGGATTCAGTTCCCAGGATGATAAAACAAAAATTTTGCAGGAGTAAAAAGTAAAGAAAGGAAAAGAAAAGTAAGATAAGGATATAAAACAGTGCTCTGGGTTTCTTCAAGTGTGACATGGTGACAATAACAGCCCCCAGTCTCCAGAGTGGAGATGAGTAATATGTCAGTGTCACATAAAACACTCATCCTACAGTAGGTACCCAAACTAAGTGTCAATTACCTTTTCTCCTACACAAACGTCTAACCTGTTTGCCTACTTTTTAATAATCTAGCCAGACAGCCTATCCTCACTTGGGGTTCACCCACTGTTGCATCCTGCATCTGGCAGGCCATGCCATCTTTGGGAATATATTGCCCCCTGTGTACAGGACAACATGGTCCTTGGGCTGTCACTGCTGAGTCTCTTGAGAGGTAATCACCTGGGGAATCTGCCACCGAACCAGAGGCTCCAAGGGCTGTTGGAGAGGAGGTCTAGGAAGCAGTGTTTTAGGACTAGCTCTGGAGTGTGAGAGCACTGGGTTAAATTCTCTCTACGGTCTCTTCAAGAAGCCTGCCCAGAGAGAGACACACTGATGTTCAGATTCCTCCTCGCACCTTCACCTAAGGCGCTTAGTGTGTCTTAGCTCCAGCTTGGGCTCTCCTGGGTCTGCTTCCATCCACTAGACTGGGGGGACCCCAGGGACAGATGCCCACCCTTTCTTTCCTTTGATTTCCTAAACAGATCTTCTGGGTCTTCCTGGCTGTGGGTTCTCCTGGGATGCTAGATAGAGTCCTTAACGTTTGTAGTGCCTTGCTTTGTTTCCTTCTCTGTGTTCTTGGGAGAGCCTGCCCTCTCTTCTCCCACCATTCTATTTCTGAATTTTCTAGATAGTCTGGAAATTCCAAAGCTGTGCCACACCAGCCTTTGCTTTCCTACTCCTATCTTACCCAGGATGCACTAGGTGTGGGCTGGCACCCACCCCACCCTGCAGTGAGCATGGATCCTGGAGCTGGCTCTGACTCATCTCTGACTGTGAACGAGCAGGTATCTTCTGGGGTGAGAAGTGGGGGTGGTGAGGTCAAGGGAGAAAGACATAATGGGGCCTCTCATTGTCGGTCTCTTATTAAAGTTTACGGTCACTCCACCTGTCCAAAGAGAGTATCAGCAAGGGTTTCTCGGGGGCTGGGTTTGGGATTTTAAGTTGCAACTTGGAAATTAAAATTAAACTGTACTAGGGGCTGGAGAGACAGTTCTGCAGTTAAAAGCATTGGCTGCTCTTATGGAGGACATATGTGAGCTTGATTCCCAGAACCCACATGACTGCTCGCAACCATCTATATATAACTCCAGTTCCAGAGGATCCGATGTCCTCTTCTGGCCTCTGAGGGCACAACATGCATGTGATGTGGACATGCATACATGCAGGCAAAACACCCATACACATAAAAAGATCTCAAAAAATGCTGACATACACAAATACCTATGTGTGTTTGAACAGGTGATTTTGTTTTTCTTTAAGCTTTTATATATTTTCTATGATTTCTGAAATGACTATGCCGTAAAAGAAGACAAATCCGCATTCTTTGTGAAATCCCTCATAGGTCAAAGTTGGGTCTGCCAGAGGCAGCTGCTTTGTTATAGCCTTTCCTCTTGATGGCCCCCATGCCTTTTCTGGCACAGCCTATGACCACAGCCAGTTCTTTCAGGGAATATTGTTGAAGTCATTCCAGGCAAGGATGGCTGACACAAAGCCCTCTTCTGTTATGCATGCATACACGCAGGCATGTGTACATAATAAATAAATCTTAAAAAAAGAACTCTGTGCAAGATGTTTGAGCAGGGACTCATGGAAGGTGCCCTCACCATTTGAGAAAGCCTGCAGTGGAAATGAGGGCCATGAGGCACTTGGAACAATAGGTCAGAGTGAGGCAGGAGAAACTGAATTTTGGTGATTCGTGACCCTTCTTTGGGGAACTTCGCTTGCATGGAACTTCTGGTATCCTGAGTTTAGAAGTTACTCAAGGGTTGGAGAGACGGCTCAGTGGGTAAAGCGTTTGCAGCCTAAGACAGCTCGAGTTAGAGCCCCGGGACCCACGTAAGCAGGTGGTGCTGCTCTGTAACCTCAGCCCTCTTCACAAGAGACCAGAGAAGTCCTGGAGGCTGAAGGGAGTACGCAGCCTGCCAGGAGGAAGAGACCCCACCTCAGCCAGGTGAAAGGAGAGAATCCCTGAAAGGTGTGTGAGCACGGTGGAAAGCATATATGTGTGTGCACTCGTGAACATGCGCACACACGTATGCCATTAATGAAGAAAACAGTCTCGAGTGGCAGAGCACCGTGGAACACTCACTTTCTGTGCTCCCCATGCTACCCCTTTGGGAGCCTCCAGTGGTCTCTAAGGGAAAGTTAAGACAGATTTCTTCTGGGTCCTCATCCTCAGTTATAGAGAGTGCTAATATCTCAGTATCTAAGAGGAAGATCTTGCAAGCTTGAAGACTGAACCATTTCCCACTATCTGAGCTAGGTCCGAGATGGGGAACACACAGAAATACCTCCTAACAGTTTGGCTCAGTGGGACTTTTCTTTCTGTCTCCAAGGTCTGCTTATGTCTGGCAACTCCTTGTTGGGAATCAGGGACAGTGGTCGCCTGGCCCAAATTCTGGCATTTTTAGAGTGCCCATTCTCTGTATAACAGAGCTCTGCACCCTGAGTCCTCCCCCATCCCTCTCTTAGTCATACTCCAGCCCCTAGCACCACCCCTCCCTCTGCTTGCAGGTCATCGTGATGTCAGGCCATGAGACCATCCGGGTGTTGGAAGTTGGGGTGGACGCTCAGCTCCCAGCCGAGGAGGAGAGCAAAGGACCGGAGAGTGTGGCTGCTGATGGCTCCCAGAGTGGAGGCCCTGCAGAAGCTGGTGAACCCGCTGCTGAAGCAGGGCCGCCAGACCCAGATCCTTCTGCAGAAGCAACTGGTATGAGGCTATTGCTCTAATCCACTGCTGCTCTCACATGTCCCTTGTGGGCCCAGGTGGCGTTGCGGTCTTGTCTTCCTGCCCACGTGGTAGCCTCCGATCACAGTCCATAATTCTGGCCAGCTTCCAGGAATATCCACTCTCCTTGCATCTGGAATTGGGTTTCCTTGTAGTCATACCCATGCCGGAACTGAGATGGCTCAGGGTGGATACTGGCATGTTCGGCCTAGAGGGGGTCCTAGGTCCATGCCAAACTGTCAAGCCAAAGCAGAAGAGACTGGCCTCAGGATCCCACCAACTTGCTAGCCCAATCCCATTGGTAGCAGAGCTGGGAGGTCCTAGGAGCCTGAAGACAGAAGAGCATGTTGTCTTCCTCGAACTAAGGATGCAGATTAGGTGATACCTACTGATGGCTGCCTCCCTTGGCTGGGTTTACAGTGACCTCAGGGATGAGGTAGAGTTACTTAGCCTGCAGCAGATGGAGAGCCAAAGTCGTATGGGGACTGAGCTGCCAGCTTTAGCTATGGAATGCCTTCCCCTACTTTCTTCACCAACACCTTGCAGGATAGCTGTTGCATTTTGCAAAGATTCTTGGACCTCCTTGCCACTTCCCCTGAGCACCACGAGCCATCATTGCCAGCCTTCTGCCTTTCTTTTCTTTCTTTTTCCTTTTTATGGTTTTTCGAGACAGGGTTTCTCTGTGGCTTTGGAGGCTGTCCTGGAACTCGCTCAATAGACCAGGCTGGCTTCAAACTCACAGAGATCCACCTGCCTCTGCCTCCCGAATGCTGGGACTAAAGGTGTGTGCCACCACCACCTGGATTTTTTTTTTAAAACCCACTGGTTTAACTATGGTTACTTGCATGAAGATGTGTGAAGACTTAGTCACTGGAATGTGGACAACTTACTAGTGGCTACACCACTGAAGGGACTGCCCCAGTACTTATTTAGTGGCCCATAGTTCCTCAGTAAGGGGAGGGCTGAACCCCTTGCCCATGCATGATGTAGTGGTGATAGGCCTGGTCTTGTGAAGATCTTGTGCAGGTAATCATAGCTGCAGTTAGTCTCTAACGGCATGTCATGCCCAGAAAACATTCATAGAACTCCCTATTCTTTGACTCTTCCATTCCAGCCTCCTCTTCTGAGCTATTCCCTAAGCCTTTGGCGGCTGATACAAATGTCTCAGTTAGGGTTGATACAAATGTCTCAGTTAGGGCTGACTAGCAATCAGTCACTTACTCTCCAAGGTTTGACCAGAGGTGGGTCTCTGAATTAGCCACCACTTACTGCAAAAAGAAGTTTCTCTGTTGGAGAATGAGAGATCACTAATATCATAACTGGATCCCATATCCTGATGTCCTTCTGTTGCTCCTCATCCTTCCCTAGACTGGACATCAGTGTACAGGTTCTTGGCAACCTAGTGACATCATTTACTATTATTCCCTCTTCTGAGGAAAAGAAAAAGAAAAAAGGAAATTCACCCCCCCACACACACACCCCGCCCAACCTAAAAAACTGCTCCAGTATGGAAGCCAGGATGACCCCACCTGCTTCTAAAGGAAAGTGCCTCACAGATGGGGCAGGACAGACAAGAACTCTGTCCCTGCCACCCTGTGGACTCAACAGACCCATATGGAATGAACTCCTTTTCAGAAAAATTCAGGAAGTTTCTTGGGTTTATCCACAGTGCCCTTTTTGCCCATTTGCCTGTTTTCTTGACCCCATTTTTTTTCTGATGTCAGAATTCTCCCCTTACCCAAATGTGCTCTCAGAAATTGACCTTAAATCAACTGCTCATACTGTAGCGCAATTAGAGCAGTGAACATCTTCTCTGATAAAAGGCTTCCTCCAACTCAAGTAGTTTGAACTGGGGCAGTTAGGTGATGGAGGTAAAGCAACTGTCAGTGGAGACTGGGACTTTTCTGTAGCTGCAGTATTCAGAAGGGGACAGTCACTCCCATCAAAACAAGCCCAAGTCATAGGAAACCTAGAGTGAAAAGAATCTAGTGGCTCATGTCACTCTAACTGCGTAGTTCTTGTCACACACTTGTATATTCATTCTTGTGCTGCTGGAGGATAGGCTCTGGAATATGGGACAAACCCCCATGTTCTTTCATGTGTGCTTTTTTATTATTAAGAAATTTTTATATTTGTTTATGTGTATGGGTGTTTTGCCTGCATGTATATACAGGTACCACATGTGTGCCTGGAACTGTCAGAAGTCAGAAGAGGACATCAGATCTGGAACTGGAGTTAACATCATGTGGATGTTGGGAACCGAACCAGGGTCCACTGCAAGTGCAGCCAGTGCTCTTAACAGCTGAGCCTTCTCTCCATCCCTTGGTGTACCCATTTTCTATACTGACATGGTCTCCGACTTTTGCTTCTGACTTGTTCTCCGACTTTTGCTTCTGACTTGGCCACTCTTAACTATTTTTTATTATCATAACAGTACTTCTTTGAATATGTTTATGCAGATCTTTTTTTAAATAGTGTAGTGCACTAAAATTTGTCTGAAGAAAAATTTACTTGTTGAAGTTGAGTGTTGTGTCATATAACCATAGTGCCAGTGCTGAGGAGCCTGAGGCAGGAAGATTGCTATGAGTCTGAGACCAGTTTGGGCTAGTTAGTGAGTTCCAGGAGAGCTTGGGCTGAAGTGTGAGACCTTGTCTTAGGAAAAAAAATCATTTGTTGTCATAGAAGGAAATTATTACATGAAAAATTTTAAAAGGTCACTTGGTAGCAATAATAAGAGAAGGAGGCTAGGCATAGTGGCATACACCTTTAATTTAAGCACTCAGGAAGCATTATATGGTGTTAATAGCAACCTCCAGGATAGCCAGAACTTCTTAGTGAGACCCAGTCTAAAAACAAAGAACAAGGAGGAAGAGGAGAAGGGGGAACACTGGTTTCAAAGTCCTGCTCGCCTGGTAAGCCAGAAACACAGTGAAAAGGGACTGAGCCTGTGGCTTGACGGTGCGGTGCTTCTTTAGCCTGCAAGAGGTTCAGGTTCAATCCCCTCTGCCACATAAAACTGGATGTGGTTATCCACCATTATAATTCCAGCAGCAGGGGCAGTGGAGGTTGGGCAATCAGGAGTCTGAACAAGTAAAAAGAAAAGAACAGTGATAAAGGTAGAGCCAGGTATTTGGCTAGGCCTGTTACCCCTGCCCTTGGGCACAAGGCAGGGCTGAGGCAAGAGGACTCACTGAGGATTCAAGGGTAGCCTGAGTTCAAAACCAGCCTGGACTACAAAGCGAGACCTGGTCTCAAGGGGAAAAGACAAAAGCTAACTAATCTAAACTGGCGGAGAAACAAGTAACCCATTGGTGCTTCTGAGGGGTGTTCAGTCTTTCTGTGAAACAGCTTTTAGAACCCCTGTGCTACTACTTTGTTTGGCTTTAGTTTGGGTTTTTGGGGATAGTGTCTCATAAACTCTAGTACTGGGATTGCAGCCATGCACTATCAATCAAGGTGTGCCACCAAGCCTGGCTTTGTCTTGACAGGTAGTATATAGCTCAAGCTGATCCTCAACTCATTTTGAATTCTCTACTCTCCTGCCTCGGTGTCCTACATAGTAGGATTAGAGGCGGGAATCACACTGCTGGCTGCGGTCCCACTTTGGAACTATACCCTAATAAAATCTGTGTTTCCTTTCTCTGTGGTAGGATTTTATCCCTATCACATTCCCATTTTATATGCCTCTTTAAGTTGATTTATTTATTATTTACACGTGTGCATACACATATATACAAACATGGCGTGCCCACATGTGGAGGCCAGAGAACAACATACAAAGTTGGTTCTCTGCTGCTTCCGTGTGTTTCTGGGGCTGGTACTCAGGTTCGGCTTGTCGGCAAGAACTCTTACCTGCTGAGCCGTGTTGCCAGCCCCATATTCCTGTTTCCTTAGGGTTCATTACATTTTGTCCAGCAAAATGGTTTTCAGTTTTCCTATATTCACGTCATCCTGTCTGCCCTGGTTTTCCCAGACAGCTAATGACCTGACTTCTCTTCCCAGAAGAGAGAATTCTGACACTTGGTTATCTTTTTCTGGTTTGTAAGACCTGGGTCATATGTGTGTCTCTGGTTCTTTCAACTTTCTGGGGTTTATTACTAGGCTGGGAATAGTTATAGGCTTAGGCTAAGCTGATTTCAGAACAAAAACAAAATCCCCCAAACATAGAAAAGCATAGGCCGGGACTTCAAGGCTGGACAGGATCCTAGAGGTTACCTAGCTATGCAGCCCACTCTGCTGGGCACTGTATTCTATTCCAGTGGGGCTTTAAAGTGGGGTTGGGGAGGGGGAGAGAGACTGAGTAACTGATTGATTGGTTGACTGACTGATTGATTGATTGATTGATTGGTTACTGGTGTCTATTATTGACTTTCCAATTCAGGCCTGGGTCTAGAAATATACTTATTTCTAGTAGGGCATATTAAGAAGCCATGCCTCAGGGCTGGAGAGATGGCTCAGAGGTTAAGAGCACAGACTGCTCTTCCAGGGGTTCTGAGTTCAATTCTCAGCAACCACATGGTGGCTCACAACCATCTGTAATGAGATCTGGTGCCCCCTTCTGACCTGCAGGCATACATGCAGACAGAACACTGTATGCATAATAAATAAATCTTAAAAAAAAAAACATACCTCATGGTGGTGGCACGAACTTTTAATCCCAGCACTCAGGAGGTAGGCAGAGCTCTGTGAATTTGAGGTGATCCTGGTTTATAGAGCCAGTTCCAGGACAGCCAGGGCTACACAGAGAAACTCTACCTCAAAAACAAAACAACAAAATAAACAAACAAAAAACCATTGATATGTTCAACATCCATCACTCAATAACTAGATTCCACTTTTTACTATTTACTTGCTTGCTTATTTGGCTATCATCTATTTATCCATCTATCCACCTGTCATCTATCTGTCTATCAAATATCTATCCATCTATCATCTATTTGTCTGTCTATCTATCTATCCATCCATCATCTATCCATCCATCCATCCATCATCTATCTATCTATCTATCTATTTGGCAGTGCTGGAGATTGAACCAAGCAAGCAGTCTACCATCATGCTGTGTCCCCGCCTTAGATTTCTGTTGTTGCTGGCTTGTGTAATTACAGTTTTTATCTCACTGTTGTGTGACTGTGATGAGATTTCCTGGCATGGCACCCCAGTTCCTATATTGTACAAGCCAGAGGCGGTGAACATTCACAGAACATTCTTTTGGAAACTCATAGAAACTACCTTTTTTGACTAAAAACTTTATAGAATAGTGGAGAAAAAGCTGAGCGGCCCAAGGAGCTGCTGTGACACTACAGTGTGACAATGATATGCCCAGTTTTCAGGGATTTTGCACTTACAGGACTTGCCCCTTCCCCAAACGTCTGAAAAGGTGGCCTGGATGGGATAAGGAACAGTTTGGTTGCTGGCTGAGCCCAAGACAATGATTTTTTTTCCCTCTCAGCTCTAGTTCCACCTCAACCCACCCACACCCACCCCACCCCACTCTACCCCACCCTGACATACATTTGCTTCAGGCTCCTGACTGCTATGTGACAGACCACAGTCCTACAGAGCCCGGAAATGATGAGCTGGAAGCCAGCTGAGCAGAGCCCGACATTTCCTTCCACTAGACGTGGGAAGAGAGTTCCTACTCTCCGGGCATGGCCCAGGGCTCTCCAGCCTTCTAGTGATTACTAGCAGCATTTGGGAAGGTGCCCCATGGGTCAGGGAAGGCTACCAGCTGGCTCTAGACTATATGCAGGCAAGATGTTCTACTCCAGTCACCCTTCCACTCACATCAGGCTCACTCTGGTCCTTCTTCCTTTCTATTTCGCCTGAAGTGAAGTCGCTGCCCGGGATCCCTCCGAGTCCTGCCCCAGCCATTGCCACTTTCAGCCAAGCCCCAAGCCAGCCTCAAGCACCACAGACCCTGACGCCGCTGGCCATACAAGCTGCCCCCCAGGTAAGGGCCACATCAGGGAGCCAGACAGAGGGCAGTGGGCAGGAGCAAGCAGCAGGTGGCCATGGGCTGAGGACTGCATGAGGCAGGGCAGGAGAGAGGATGTGGCTTGAGGGAGGGACTCTCCCACTAGGTGTCCCTAGGCTGCCCCTGCCCCACATCAGGCCCATTCCCAGATCAGGAAAGAGGATATGTGTTTGCTGGACAGCTTCCCTGGGTCCAGAGAGGGCTGGGGTTAACTTTTTCCTGGGAGAATTTGTGCTCATCTAATGATGAAATGAGTGAGTACCCTCATCAGCCCCACCCCATCATAAGAGTTAAGGAATTGTACAGTCTTCAGTTGAATTATAAAATCTCCCAACCAATGAAAAGCTGCCCATAGACTCCCACAGGCCAGCATCTGCTGGGTGGCATCTGTTCATGCACTGACCTCCAAGGCTTTTGGTCAGGGTGTCCTCCTCTCAAGCTTCTTGGAGGCCTTTGTGGGCCCTTGACCACTTGATAGCAGCTTCTGGTCCCCTATGCCCTGGTCACAAACTAGTGGGTGCACCAAATGGCGAGCTTTGAAAACACACATACAAGTGACATTACAGACTGAGCAGGTTGTCCACAGGGATTTAGGAATATACATACCTACAGTACTTTAAAATGCATTAGTGTCTGAAGAGAGGGTCAGGAGTTAGCACTGGCTTTCTTCCAAAGGACTTGGGTTCAATTTCTAGCACCGTCTTCTAGCCTTCTTGGATTCCAAGAAGCTTGTGGTGCACAGACACATGCAGGCAAACATCTATCTACACAAGATAAAAACAAATATACAAACAAATAAATAAAAAGAAATATACATATACCCATTTACGAGACATGCATATATGATATATATCAACAATTAATGAAAAAAGAGGCCACATGAAAGAGTAAGGAGGGGCATATTGGAGATTTTGGAGGGAGGAAGAAGGGGGAAATGATGTAATTATATTATAATCTCAAAAAAATAAAAGAAATAATAAAAAGGAACAAACACTGTGCAAGCAAGCGTGTCCGGGGAAGGTTTGAGAGGCAGCAGACCACGGGGTAGAGGACGCCCGTGCACCCTGACCTGCCCTGGAGGCCAGACCGGGCCTTTTCCTGGGCGACTTCTCTGCAGGCAGGATAGTGTGACCCAGACATCCATGGGTTAGGCCTTCAGCTGGGGCTCTTCTTGCTTTCCTCTGGCCTTTGCCCCACTGCCCTCAGAATGCTTGCTTATGCTCAGCTGGGTCCAAGAGACCCCTCGATTGCGCTGTGGATGTTGATTTTTTTTATTGTTTCTTTTCTTTTTGAAATCTCGTTTGCTTTTGCAGGTCTTGACTCAGGAAAACTTAGCCACAGTTCTGACAGGAGTTGTGGTTCCAGCAGGGGCGGTTACTCAACCTCTTCTTATCCCCATCAGTATTGCAGGTCAAGTGTCTGGGCAGCAGGGGCTGGCCGTGTGGACAATTCCTACAGCAGCTGTGGCTGCCCTCCCTGGACTGGCTGCTGCTTCTCCCACGGGGGCAGTCTTCAAGCCACCTTTAGCTGGGCTCCAAGGTAACGGCAACTCTCCCCAGGACTGCACCAGGCCCCCACCACCCTACACCGCCACCCCTGCACATGTACTCACTGCCATGTTGGACTCAGAGCCTGCAGCCCACCCAGGGCAACAACTCTGGATTCTGGATCCAGTGTCATAGGCACCCAGCCACAGAGCCGCTGCACCGCCTCGGGACTCTAGGCCAGAACACCAGGCTGGCCAGCTGCCTGAGACTGCCCCTCCCCCCACCAGCATCCACCCCATGACCAGCAAGAAGGACAGCAAGAAGAGTCGACATCCGGTTCTCGAACCTACATGTCTGCTGACCCAAGGGAGGGGGGATGAGAGATGTTGGCATGTGCCAGCCCTTCAAGAGTCAAGGGAATTGCAGCTGACCCAAGCCCACTGTCCCCAGTGCCCTGTCATTTTGTGCCAGATCCCTTGGGACTGGAGCCGTGCCGGGTCGTGGCTAGACGCTTGAGCACCTCTGTCTCTGCCTTGCTCCGTAGCAGCTGCTGTGCTGAACACCGCCCTCCCGACACCTGTACAAGCTGCTACACCAGTCCAGGCCTCCTCGCCCGCCCAGCCCCGGCCACCAGCTCAGCCCCAGACGCTGTTCCAGACCCAGCCGCTGCTACAGACCACACCTGCCATACTCCCACAGCCCACTGCTGCCACTGTCGCCGCCCCCACCCCAAAGCCAGCGGACACCACCCCGCAGATCACCGTCCAGCCTGCAGGCTTCGCGTTTAGCCCAGGGATCGTAAGCTGCTGCCCTCACCCAGGGCTCCGAGGGATGGACCAAAGCTGGGGCCAAGGGTGGAACTTCCCCCACAGTGGAGGACCAGACCCTTGAATACAACCGCTTCCGGCACATCAGCAAAGATGGGCTTTCCTTACACCCGTCAGCCTGTCCTACCCAGACTAAAGCAACGGCTGGGGAAATGCTCCAAACCGGAACCATTGGACAAGCCTTGGGGGTGGGATCCCAGGAGCACCACAGCTTCATGCTGGCATCTGTCCAGTCCGGCATGGCTCTTGGTTTGGGAGTAGAGATGTCAGGCACGACTTGGAGCACATTTGTCCCTCTAGTCTACCCTTTCAGACTTAGTTGGAAAAAGTAGTGGGAGTCACTGTTCTGTGACTGTGTCCCCCACTTCCCTGCTGTCCCCCGGTACTTGTCCCCAGCCTTGAATGCACGAGGGCCTTCACACTCAGCCCACACTCACCACTCAGTACCCTCAGCCCCCTTCCTCTGTCTGCTCTTTCTTGTCTCCTGGCCTCTGAGCAAGGCTCTGCCTCTACCCACAGATCGGCGCTGCCTCCCTCGGGGGACAGACCCAGATCCTGGGTTCCCTCACTGCTGCTCCAGTCATTACCAACGCCATTCCCAGTATGCCGGGGATCAGCAGTCAGATCCTCACCAATGCTCAGGGACAGGCAAGTGGTCAAAGCCAGGGCTGAGGGGTAGGGGTTGTGGGGCAGCCATGTAACAGAAACTCACACAGCGCATCGGGCTGCTGTTCATAACCTCTGTGGCAGCTCTCTGCTAACATGGAGTCCAGGGGGGGTTATAGTCACCACTCTACCCTGACAATGCTAATTCTAGTATGTACTTTGTGGGAAGGCCTCATGCTAGGTGCCTTTTTCACGTATTGACTCACTTGGTTTTGAGTACAAACCTATCAGGGGATCTTTGGTTTTATGGGAGAGGAGGGTGAAATTCAGAAACACTAAATCCCACGGCTAAAATGTGGCAGAACAACAAAGAGCGTCCAGTTCTCTGATACACAAAAAGACTCTGCCTGCCCCAACATAGCTCCAGGGACAGAGCAAAGAAAGGAACTCCTTGGGTGTGAGTCCTTTACTCTATAAAGGAAGCTGAGGCCAGAATGCTTAAACCATTTCTCTGAATTAGTCTCTGCCTGCAACTATGGGGACTTGAATTGATGGTCCACCCCACCCCCACCCCCGTACTTGGGGCCAATCCTTTATTTTCTCCCAGGTTATTGGAGCACTTCCGTGGGTAGTGAACTCAGCTAGTGTGGCCACACCAGCACCAGCCCAGAGCCTTCAGGTCCAAGCCGTGACTCCCCAACTCTTGTTGAATGCCCAGGGCCAGGTGATCGCAACCCTAGCCAGCAGCCCCCTGCCTCAACCTATGGCTGTCCGGAAGCCAAACACCCCGGAGTCCGCTGCTAAGAGTGAGGTACCAGGGCTGGGGTGTGGGTGGGTATGGGAAGGTGAGAGTGTCTAGCATGGCTACTTCCTTCTGAAACTTCTGGGAGAACAAGGCACCTTTCAAAAGTGCGGAGCTCCCCACCCCCAACAGAAGGCTTATATGATTTCACACATACTCCGCCCAGGGAAAACACACCAGATAGATACCACAGCATGTATCTGTGCCCACAGAGGTCAGAGACGGTGGGAAGAAAAGTGAGCAAAGCAGATTGGGCACTCATCATCCTTTGGGAGAACATCAGCTGTAATAGCCCTGGTGGTGATTTCTGTACCCTCTGCCACACACCAGGCATAGATTTTGAGTGCCTATTATGTTCCCAATGCTAAGGATGAAAAGATGGTTGAGATGCACTTGCTAGCCTTAGGTAGCTCAGCGTTGGAGATGTCAGCTTTTGGAAGACTTCGAGGGAGACATGAATAAGGGGCTGTGGTACCCCACAAATGAAGCCCTGACAGCCTGGGGTCAGGACAGCTCCAGAGAGGAAGGATGAGTTGGACGTGGTGTGTGCTGTGTCTGGGAACTGGAGTAAGCATGGCAGCCAGAGCACAGTTCTCAGATTTGTGCACTGGGGTCCCCTGTAGGGCGTCACAGGGTTGAGTTTCTTTCCCAGTAGCTCTGAAGTGAGACCCAAGGATGTGCTGAGTTCCCAGATGACATTTATGCCCTTGATTGTCTAATACTATATGTTGCTTTCAAGAAGCTTTTAAATAACCCCATCTGGAAGAGAGTGGCTAAGAGAAGTCCTACCTCTGCTGGAAGGTAGCACTTGGGAAGCAGAGGCAGGTGTATCCTTGAGTTCGAGGCCAGCCTGGCTTACAAAGTGAGTTCCAGTACAGCCAGGGCTGCACAGAGAAATCCAGTCTCAAAAAACAAAACAAACAAAAAGAAAAGGAAAAAAAAAGACTTATGTTTGGGAGCTGGAGAGATGACTGAGTGGTTAAGAGCACTGACTGTTCTTCCGGAGGACCTGGGTTCAATTCCCAGTACCCACATGGCAGCTTACAACTGCCTATAACTCCAGTTCCAGGGACTCTGATACCTTCACACAGGCATACATGCAGGCAAGACACCAATGCACAGAAAGGGAAGGAGGGAGGGAGAGAAAGAGGGAGGGAGGAATTAAAAAAAAGAATTCCTATTTCTGTCATATGTGGTGGTGCACATCTGTAATCTTGGCCAGTCTGGGCTATAAAGGGAGTTCAGTTCCAGCCTGGGTTATGGGATACTGCCTCACAAAACAAAACAAACAAACAAACAAACAAGAAAACCTCTCCAGAAGTTTATGAATATTATACCAAGGAGCTGGCACTGGCACTCTGGTGTACAATCACCTTGTGACAGGTAGTTTTGACAGTTGTTATAGAGGACGCTGCTGCTGGGCTTCAAGGGCTGACAGATGTCCATCTTAGAAAAGCCCCTGACCTGGGTGGAGTCAAGGATCGGCTGCTGTGATGCTTGGACTCTGTGACCTGTTGGTAGTAGGCAGTTTATGTTTTTCCTTTTTTCTCAGTGGTGCTGGGGATTGAACCCAGGGTCTTGCTTATGCCAAGTACAGCATCAGTGTGCTGTTCTCTCTGCCCTAGAGAAAGACTAAAGTCAGATCCTGGGGACTAAGGGACAGGTTTGAGAGCTAGCAGGAGGCAAAATCCAAGGAACAGAAAATCTAGGAAAAGGCTGCATTTCCTAAAAGCTTATAGGCTTTTGTTTTGTTTTGTTTTTGTTTTATTTTGAGACATGATCTCTCTGTATAGCTCTGGTCATCTGGCAACTTGTTATGTAAACTAGGCTGGCCTCAAACTCAGAGATCTGACTGCTTCTGCCTCCCAAGTGCTGGGATTAAAGGTGTACACCACACCAAGCTGTTTTTGTTTTAAAGTCATCCCAATAATGCTAATTTCAGATATTTGTAGTTTTTCCTGATCATAAATAAGATCTATAACTTTAGTTAACATTGCAACATTATGTGTCATATAAAAAGTAAAAATCAGACTGGGTCTGATGGATCAGTGGTTCAAGTGCTTGTGCCTATCTGAGGACTGGAGTTCCCATCCCAGACACCAGGGAAATGTTGGGTGAGTATGGTGGCCCATGTGTAATTCCAGCACTTAGAAGGCAGAGGCAGTGGATCCTAGAAGGAGGCTGGTAGACACGCTAGCCAGTCACATCAGTGATTCTGGGCTCGATTGAGAGAGAGTGCTTCAGTGAATAAGGTGGAAACCTCGATGTCAGCCTCAGGCCTCACACTCATGTGGCACACATGTATGCCCCATACACGCAGCCATGTACACACACAAAACAGAGAAAAAATAAGAATCAAGACAGGTGTGGCAGTACATACTAGTAATCCCAACAATTGGGAGATGGAGACAGGAGGATTATAAATTCAAGGGCAGTCTTGGACACAGAAAGAGATCAAACCCATTTATTGTTAATGTTGATAGGCAACTTATAGTTCTGCTTTTTTGTGAGCACAGGTGGAGTGTCTAACTAGGTAAGAATATCATGTCCAGCCGGGCATTGGTGGCGCATGCCTTTAATCCAAGCACTTGGGAGGCAGAGGCAGGCGGATCTCTGTGAGTTCGAGGCCAGCCTGATCTACAGAGCTAGTTCCAGGACAGCCTCCAAAACAATACAGAGAAACCCTGTCTTGAAAAACAAAACAAAACAACAACAACAACAAAAGAATTTCATGTCCATTTCTGTTGTGTTACTGGTCCGCCCAGGGATTGTGACCCCCTGAGTTAGGCGAGGGTCATGGGGCTTGTGTCTCTTCTCACAGATGCAGCCTATCCAGCCGACACCCACGGTACCCCAGCCTGCCGTGGTCATCACGAGCCCAGCCCCAGGAGTCAAGCCATCTGCTTCGGCTCCCATCCCAATCACCTGCTCCGAGACCCCTACTGTCAGTCAATTGGTATCAAGTAAGTGATTCTCAGAAGAGGAATGTGTATCTGGGGTTCCTGGCATGCACCTTCAGACCCAGATGCTCAAGAGGCTGAGACAAGAGAAGTCTCAGAGCCCGGGAGTTGAGGGCCAGCCTAATAAGATCCGGTCTCAAATAAATCCATAAATTTCCTGGTGTCCAAAAGGAAAGGGTAGAGACCCAAAGTGGAAAGAGGGTAACTTTCGATTTTCTTTTACATTATTTGTTTGGGATTGAGAGTAGGGCTTGAGTATCCACCGTGTGCACCTGGGTCCCGGGAACTGAACTCAGGTCCTCAGGCTGAGTGGCAGACGTCTTTACCCACTGAGTCTCTTGTCCTCTACCAAGAGATGGCTTTCTTGTGCCCTTTCCTGTTGAGGTGACTGTGAGCATAATGGAAGTGGAGGCTGCTAAGTCACCTGTCTGGTTACGCTGTGTCATTACCTGGCTCAGTGTGATCTGTCACCTAGTTCTGAGGAACGTAGATGGCCGACAGTTGTGCCTGGTTCCAGAGTAGTGAGCGTGGGAGAGGGTCAGCAGTTAGACCTGGGAGAACTTAAAAATAGACCACCTGGGTAAGCCATTCTAGAGTCCTTTCCTGCAAGTCCTGCTTGTCTGGGGGATACAGTGATGAGAGACTTTTGATAAGTGTCCTCACCCCTTTTACCACGCCAATCTAGACCCCTGGCACAGGTAAGCAGTGTCACTCTGTCATCTTCAAGCACTCATCCCTGGTCCTCCCTCTGTCCTAGAGCCGCACACTCCAAGTCTGGATGAGGATGGGATCAACTTAGAAGAGATCCGGGAGTTTGCCAAGAACTTTAAGATCCGGCGGCTCTCCCTGGGTCTCACACAGACCCAGGTGGGTCAGGCTTTGACTGCCACAGAAGGCCCAGCCTACAGCCAGTCAGCCATCTGCCGGTAAGTGTGACCATCCCAGGATAAAGCCAGGGCCGGCTGCTCAGTGCCATAGCTGGCTCTCGTGGAATCCGGGTATCCCGTCCTTTTCCATGCTTCCCCTCATGCTGCTGCCTCCATCCAGATGAGAAAGACTGTCAGATGGAGGACACGAATCCTTGGAGTAGCCAAAGACTGACCAGGGCCTTCTCAAGTTTAGATAGACTCCAATCCTGAGTGTGTAGATGTCCACCTGAGGGAGGCCAGTGAAGAATCGTAGCAGGAAAGGGTTATCACTCGTAAAGTTGGTCCTCGGCTAGGGGTGTTTCAGTGTGCTCCTGGCTGCCTGTCCTCCCGTGCCTGCCAGGTCAGCTCAGCTTGAAGGCAGCAGACACTATTGTGAGGCTGCTATGGGAGCATAGTGAGAGGAGAGTGGCCTTCGTCTCGGAGGCCATTCAAGATGAGTCCCCAAATGACTGGGAGTTCTAGTCCAGTTAGAGCACACTTGTCATTTACCTGCCTAGCAGAGGCTGTGGGCATTGTCTCCTCCTTGAGGCCTGGGATATGGAAAGTCTGAGGAGTCTGGTCTTTGAGGGGCCAGGAGGGGAGCTTTTCCCTCGTGGGGGATGTGTAGAAGAGATAGCTACACTGTCTCTGTGCGGCCTCCAGGTTTGAGAAGTTGGACATCACACCCAAGAGCGCCCAGAAGCTGAAGCCGGTTCTAGAGAAGTGGTTGAATGAGGCGGAGCTCCGGAACCAGGAAGGCCAGCAGAATCTCATGGAGTTTGTGGGCGGTGAGCCCTCCAAGAAACGCAAGCGACGCACTTCCTTCACGCCGCAGGCCATAGAGGCTCTCAACGCCTACTTTGAGAAGAACCCGCTGCCCACTGGCCAGGAGATCACCGAGATCGCTAAGGAACTCAACTATGACCGTGAGGTGGTGCGAGTCTGGTTCTGCAACCGACGCCAGACGCTCAAAAACACCAGCAAGCTGAATGTCTTTCAGATCCCTTAGGGTTTCCTCTTGGCCCTTGTTCCAGCACTTTCTACTCTTCCCACAGCAGCGAGCTGTCGTCACGGCAGTGACAGTGCCATGTGCAGCTGTGCTTGTCAGAGGTCATGAGACCTCCACCTGTGCATGTGTGTCAATGCCTGCCTCTTCTGTCCACAGATGTCACACCCTGGGGAGGCCCAAGGGGCTGCATGAGAGCCCTAGGCGCTGGGCACATGGAAGGAGGGGATTTGTGGTGTCTTTTCAAAAAGCACTTTGCCAACATGGTTTCTGAAGGGTGAATTCTGGTTGGGAACCAGCAAGGCGCTGTCTTTGGGGCGGGCTGTAGCGACTCTTGGGGACCACTGTGCATTAGCTCTTGTTTTTGGTGGCAATCTCCACCCCTTCCCCCAGCTCCTCTGTGGTTATACCAGTATGACGACTCACCAAGTGGGACTCAAATGCCCTCCTTTACTTTGTACACAGGCACAGTGAATCCCTTAAAGGACCAAGGAGATGTAATTCAGAAAAGTGTGACTCACTGTCTGCCTTCACCTCGAGGGTAGAAGGTCCCCAAAGCTGTGAGGTCAGATGCTGTGAGGTCCCTCCCGGGGTCCTGGGGGTGGTGGGATTGCACTAATGCAGAACCTTTTCCTTTGCAAACCAACAGCAGAGGAAACAACCGCACACTCCCCCACCCTGGAGAGTCTTAGGTCTGTTGCGGGTCTGGAACTTAGTAAAAAAGGTCATCCGTCCAGATTTTAATCTAATCTTCGTCATGACTGTCTCCCAAGAAAAGCACTCTGGAGAGCTGTCAGCTTGGGAGCATTTCCACTGCCAGCCTCCGCTGGCAGCTGCAGGGGGCTCGCACACCGACTTTCTCCCTCTCATGCCCACACTCATCTCGGTCCAGCACTGAGCTCTCTTTAGAGGAGCAAACTGAATGATAAGCCAGACAGCAAGGAGCTGGAGTGGGGAGGAAGACAATATCCAGGAAGATGATGGTCCGGGAAGCCCTCTGGTTGAAGCTGCCTTGCCTCTAGTTTTCTTTGTAAAACTTTTAAGTCTTGGATGTTGGAGTCCTCTCACTCTGTCCGATTGCAGACCAAGTCTGTGTGTGAGCAACCCCTCCCCACTCCCTCTGCAATGCTCCTCTGAGCCAAGAGTGCCCCGGAGCGGGATGGACTTTGCCTCTGTAGGTGATGGCATGCTGGGGGCTGGCATCATATCAAAGCCACTAAGTCAACTTCCAGACACAGGGGGGCTGGCCAGTCCTTTCACTTCAGGATGTTGGCTGGAGATTGTAGCTCAGTGGTTGAGAACTTAGCATGTGCAAGGCTCCAGATTCAGTTTCTAGCACAGAGGGGGAAAATTAATATTTGGTTTCAGGAAGTCAGGAAAGAGTTAAGATGTTTGCCTGAATGACCCCAGACTTGGGTAGACTGTCCCTAATGGGCTACAAGCTGCAGAGGCCAACCATTTCACTACTTTTTGGTTTGGTTTGTTGTTTTGTTTCTTTGTTTTTTAAATAGGATCTCACTTAGCCCAGGCTGACTTCAAACTTGTAGTTGAAAATGACACTGAAATGACACTGAACTCCTGATCCTCCTGTCTCCGCCTCCCAAGTGCTGGGATTATAGTCATGTACCACCGTGCCTGGCTTCTCTTCTCTTAGCCTTACAGAGCCTGCTCTTTAGTCGATGTCCACCCTGTACCTCATGTGATCTACCCTGAGCAAAAACAAGGACACATTACCGTCCCTGCTGGTCACAGTGCAGAGACGCTGGGGCCTAGCTTCCTCTCCTGTACTTTGTTCCCTTTCCTGGTGACTGCTAGACCCTCTTGGGTCCTGCAGGACTTGTGTGGAGGACCTCCTGGTAGCTCTGACAGTGAGATAAGGACAGTTGTGTGCTTAATCAACACACACACACACACACACACACACACACACACACACACACACACACTCTACTGCATTCAAATCAACCAAACATGCTGGAGGAGGTGGGCGGCTTTCCTAACTCTGCTGTCCAGGACAGAATGTCCCCAGAGGAGGAAGCTCCATCTAGATTGTAATGTCAGCCTGCTTCCATGAGCTGGGAAGTCAGGAGGGGTGCTTACATCCTGGAGCTTACAAAGTGACTCACTTGAGAAATTATATGCAGCTTTTCTTGCTGGAAACCTGCACTCGGGAGTACTGGTTTTTTGGGGTTTTTTTTGTTTTGTTTTTTTTTTGTGGGATGGCATGTAATATGAAGTGTGGCCATGCTGTGGGCATGCAAGAGGATACCATCTGTTCTGTGGCATGATAGGAAAAAAAATCACGAACCACTGATCTAAATTAAGCCTGGCTATGCTTTTTCAACCCGCCCTTCATCTAAATCTGTCTTCCCGAGACTGGGCTAGAATAAACCAATTTTCTCCTGTGTAGGAAAGTGGCATTGGTTATTCAGGAGAACAGTACACGAGCTGGGATGCTTACAGGCTAGGTTTCTCAAATAGGGGGGTGCAAGGTGTGCTTAACTGTACCCAAAGTATAGTTCACTTTGGCCCATGAACTCTGCCTCTGCTCCCCTAGTCTGAGCCACTGACCTACAGGGTAGTTGTTATTTTTTGAGTTTGGGCGACATTAGACTGTAAAAAAGAGTTAATTTTATTTTGAGAGCACCTTCCTGGACCTAAGCCATGCCCAATGGCTTTTTTGCCCTGAAAGATAGGAAAATGGGCAGAAATCAGTTAACTGTATGGTTGGTTATTTTTAAGTGGCAGGAAGCTAGGACTGTCTATGACTTGCTGAGTCAGCTGGCCCTTTGACCCTGAGCTAACTGTGGCATTTTATCCAAGCCAAGTCCAGAGAAGAAGTTGGTCACATGAACTGTAAACGCACTTGAGTTTGGAATGAGAAAGCCTGACATGTGTGTGTTCTTGAAAATCCGATCACCTTCCTATGCCCAGGATTCTGTCCCTGCCTCCTAGGGATGTCCCAAGGGTCTCCCAGCATGGGGCACTGCCCCCTGGAAGCTGGGGAGAAGAAGGAAGGGAAAGCACTTGATGTAGTTGTGTGAATAAACAGTATTTTTTCTTTTGTATTGCTCTGCCTACTTTGTTGCTTCCCAAATGTAAGGGGACCGGCGTCACAGGCCAAAGCTGCATCAGAGCCACCTTTGCTGCTGCAGGCTGGCCTAGCGAACCCGCAGAGGGCACAGGTTAGTGCCCGGCTGCCATGTCAGGCAATCCTGCTTGGGCATTCCAAGCCTCGACTCTCCCTCTGGGCTGGGGATGTGCAGGGCTAAGGGGGCATTGCCCTTTTTCTCCTAAACTATCCTTCTGGTACTGAGGCTCCCAGTATCCCCTGCTGAGCCTGCTTTTTTCTTCCCAGTGACAGCTTATGCTGTTGGTGTGTGCACTTCCAGTTTATAGTCTAGTTGCAACAAAATCCCTCATCTTGAGAAACTTTTTTTTCCTCTGCATTGTTTTGGTGGCTGTCGGTCTAGCCCGGCCTCGAACTTTGAGAAACTTTTAATAAGTGGAAGTTCTGCTTACAATTTTGGAACCTGGGTGGGGGGGTCCTACCTGGAAGGAGCCTGGTGTCTGTCTGGTGAGGGCTTCCTCATAGATGGATGTCTTTATATGTGGTAGAGGGAGACATGCTACCTCAGGCATATTTTTAAAGGGCTCTCTACCCTCATGATTTAATCATAACAGTAATAATAACTTGATTTATGCAGCTCTTTATTAAGATGGGGCTGTGTGCTAAGTGGCTCTTTATTTTGTTCTTTCCCAAGCCTGCAAATATTCAGGACAGGCCTGCCTTTGAGTTTAAAGCTAGGAGAGTGGAGATGGCAAGAGGCTTCTCTTGACCCATCCATCCACCTTCTAAGAGTGGTATTCTCCCTCGATGTCCTCACCCCACCTACGTGGTGAGGTAGGTGAACTTTGTAATCTAAATCGGCAAGAACACAAGATTACCCCTTCATTCCACATGATTCTAGAACATTTTCCACTTCCCTGCCCAAGCCCAAGGGGTTAGTGGATGTCACAGATTCTGACCCAACGCTTGGGATGAGAGGAATTCTGCGGTACCCTCAAACAGTGGGACACCAGCACTTACGATAGCATAGACCTCAAACCTCGACCCGATATTTAGTATTAACTAGTCACACAAGCTGTGGGATCAGTAAAATGGCCAGGCACAAGATGAGTGTTCGGTAATCTGGGTAATTGCCATATGAACACATAAACATGCTCCCTTCCAGCTGGGCGGTGGTGGCGCATGCCTTTAATCCCAGCACTTGGGAGGCAGAGGCAGGAGGATTTCTGTGAGTTTGAGACCAACCTGGTCTACAAGAGCTAGTTCCAGTACAGCCTCAAAAGACACAGAGAAACCCTGTCTGTAAAAACACAAAACAAAACAAAAAACATGCTCCCTCCCTTTGCCGTCAAGGAAATAATGAAATCTGAGACTCTAGGCTTTGGGAGCCCAGGCACAAGGATTCTACTTAGCTCAGGAGCTTTGAACTGTGAAACTTGGGAGTAAATGGAGTCTGAGTAGAGACAGACCACACCAGGAGATTCCTGGGAGCTGGGAGCGCTGGCTCAGACCAGTTCAGAGTGGTTTCTGGCAGTTGGCCCAGGAAGATTTTAGACTTTAGAGAAGGGGGGGTAGATATGTACAGGATTGCAATTTTATTCCCACACTTGAGAAGGTTATTGCTCTGCAGATGGTTTTAAAGAGGATTTTTTTAAATGCACTTGATAAGTGCCTGGTTTGGGGATTGGAGAAGAGAGGAGAGGGCCAAGATTGCTTGGAACTTCAGGGCAGTGAAAACCTGATTAGTTCTCTTTTTGCCACAAGGTCCTTAGAGAAGCTCTTTGGGAAAGCTGGGGCTGTGGGAAGGCTGAGAGTCAGTCCTTAAAAAGTCTTCCTCCCGTAGCTGGAGGAAAATGCCAGGGACTGACCCAAGAACCCAGAAATGTTGATTAACCACAATAATTGAGTGAGAAGGGACGCCTGATCCACGAGGCCTGCGTCCTTAAGTCTCTGAGATGACAGGTACAAGGTGCTCTTTCTGTCACCGGCTAAACTTCACCCATCACCCGCGTGCTACGCTTTCTTCTCAATTTGCAACACTCATTGTCTCAGCTGATGCTCATGATAATTTTATGAAGAACTGTCATGTTCATTTCACAGCTAGGAATCAAGGTTCAGGGAAGATGAATGTGTTCAAAGCCACTTTGTTTATGAGTGGCAGAATTGGGACTGTCTCAACCTGAATGGGCTGTCTCTTGAGCTTTTCAGTGCTTAACCAACACCTCACTCTGGATAGACGTTGACCTGTTCCATTTGAGAAGTGTCCACTTCCAGGACCTAAGCAAGGGAAGCAAACTGTTCACAGTGCATTTCTTCTGGGGAGAGCTTTGAGATAGGCATCTCTATGTCACTCACGGTCATTCTCAACAGTCACCACAGTACACAAAAATGGATTTGCACCTTTTGTTAGTTGTATTTATTAGGCTTAGCAGGAACTATGCTTTTGTAGGTTGAATTAATGGGTTTGGAAATTTGGCCTGATGGTGGTTATTACTGAATTTCTAGGTGTTGGGCCTAGGATCCTGGTTTCCAACCCTAGAGCTTGAGTTTCACTCTTAGTTGCAGTGGGAAGGAAGGGGAACCTGTATGGCTGAGGTAGGCCTGGGCTCGAGGACCTGTGTCTTGGGGCAGGCTGGGTTCCATTGGGAAGGGCCACTCTTTTTGCCTTCTCAGATTGTTTTAGGTTTATGAGTAGGAGATCCCTTGTGAAATCCTAACTGTGCTTCAAAATTTAAACTTGGGTTCTGACATTTCCAAGAAATACAAGTTTATCTTTCTCTAAATATTTTCCAGAGGATAAAGTTCTATGATGTCCTTGAATATGGCAGAGCTCTCTCTTTCTTCTAAAATGCTAGCATTATTCCAGTTTGTGAAGTCCATTGTCTTCATTCAATAAATCTTTTTAAAAAGATTTTTATATTTTAAAAAAATAATTTTTTTGAGACAGGGTTTTACTATGTAGTCCTGGATGGCCTAGAGCTCACTATGTAGACCAGGTTAGTCTCCAACTCAGAGATATACCTGCTTCTGCCTCCCAAGTACTAGAATTTGTGAGTTCAAGGCCAGCTTGTTCTACAAAGTAAGTTCCAAGACATCTAGAAAGTGTACACAGAGAAACCCTGTTTTGAAAAGACATAATAATAATAATAGCAATAATAATAAGGTGTGTACCACCATTCCTGGATTTTATCTATTTATTTATTTTTGGGTTTTTGAGACAGGGTTTCCCTGTGTAGCTTTGGAGCCTGTCCTGGAATAGCTATTGTAGACCAGGATGGTCTCAAACTTACAGAGATCCACCTGCCCCTGCCTCCCAAGTGCTGGGATTAAAGGCATATACCACCATCCCCCAGCTCTGGACTTTATTTTTAATTATGTGTATGTGTGTATCTGAGTATGGGCTCATATGTGCTCATGAGTTCAGATGTTTCTGGAAGGACAGAAGAGGGCAGATCCCCTAGAGGTGGAGATATGGGTGATTGTAGGCCACCTAACATGGGTGTGGGGAGCCAAACTCAGGTCCTCTGCAAGAGTAGTACTTGATGTTAACTACCAAGACATCTCTCTGTCTCCTAGTTTATTATTTTTAAGTTGTGCTTGTGCATGTGTGTGCATGTGTATGCGTGTGTATGGATGAGTATGTGTATATGCATATGCATGTGTGTGCGTGTATGTGCATGTGTGTGTATGCATGTGTGTGTGTGTGTGTGTGTTGCTCACTCCCTTGCACATAAGTGTAGGTGTTTGAGGAGACCAGCAGAAGCTGTCAAGATCCCCAGGACGGGGATTACTGGTTGTTCTGAGCTACCTAACATGGATGCTGGAGACTGAACTCAGGTCCTCAGAGAGCAGCAAGTGTTCACCACAAGCCATCTCTTCAGTCCTCATCTATTTATTTATTTATTTTTGTTTTTTCAGACAGGGTTTCTCTGTGTAGCTTTGTAGACCAAGCTGGTCTCAAACTCACAGAGATTTGCCTGCCTCTGCCTCCCGAGTGCTGGGATCAAAGGAATGTGCCACCACCACCCAGCTTGTCTTCAGTCTTTATTAAATATTTCTTTATGAGCATAATTGTTTTTCTTTCTTTCTTCCTTCCTTCCTTCATTCCTTCCTTCCTGCCCTCCCACCTTTTTTTTTCTGACAGTCTTACTTTATAGCCCTGGCTCCTGGCTAGCTTGGAACTCACTATAGACCCTGCTGGCTTCAAGTTCACAGAGATCTGCCTGCCTTTTCCTCTTGAGTACTGGGATTAAAGGCATGTGCCACCATGTCTGGCATTCATTAAATATTTTTAATAATTATTTATTTATTTTACTTATGTGCTTGCCTATGTGCACTGCATGTGTGCCTTGTGCCCTTAGATCAGAACAAAGCATCAGATCTCCTGGAACTGGAGTTACAAACACTTGTGAGTCATAATTATGTGAGTGCTAGGAACCGAATCTGGAAGAGAGGGCTCAGCGGTTAAGAACACTGGCTGCTCTTGCAGAAGACCTGGACTGGGTACCCAGCACCCACATGGTGACTCACAACCCCCTGTGACTCCAGTTCCAGGGGATCTGACACCCCCTTCTGACCCCTGTGGACACCAGGCACGCTCTTGGTATACCGACATACATACAGGAGAAACACTTGTGTATATAAAATCTATAAATCTTTTTAAAAAACAAAATAAAAAATGTATTTTTGTGTAAGTGTGTATGTGCATGCTGTGGTGTATGTGTGAAGCCAGCTTGTGGGGGTTGGTCCTCTTCTTACATTATGAGTTCCCAGGTAGAAATCAGGTTGGCAGGCTTGGCAGCAAGCACCTGACAGGAGAGTCCATTTCACTGGCTGTGACTATTAGTTTAATTGTAAAGTTGACACAGTCTAGACTCACCTGGGGAGGAGGCTGAATAAAGGGATTATCCAGACCAGGTTGGCCTGGGGGCAACTGCAGGGGATTGTCTTGATTGTCTTACAGATGTGGGTAGAGCCACTTTAAATGTGGTATCAGCCCAGAACAAAGGACATGGAGATGGAAAGCCTTCACTCTCGATGAAGAGTTAGTTCATCTACCCCTCTCCAATGAGTTCATCTATCTACCCCACCGCTGCTTCTAATATCCTTTCACTGATGTTGGAACCAGCGTTTTTTAGGCTTCCAATGAGGACTGAAGATCAGCAGTTCCCCAGGAATCCTTTAGGCGTTCAGTGCCTGCTTAGGACTACTGAATGCCAGCCTTCTCGGCCTCTTTGATGTGAGAAAGCTGTTGTTGACTTCTCTAACCTTGTCAAGTAGGCCAGTCTAATAAATTCCTTTTTAATATACATATTCATTAAGTCAGTTCTGTTCATTTAGAAACTCTGACTAATACACTAGTCCTCACAATGAATTTCCTAAGCCGGAATTCCTTGCTTATGAAATAAATTTAGTGCTATCTTTTTATGGGTGTGTATGTGTGAAGATGAGATAATATAAAAAAGCAATTAGGCCAATACTTAGGAAGGACTCAGAACATATGAGACTGTTGTTACTATTACTTGCTCATGGCATTTCTAGGGCTATACTTCCAGCATTAGGCATCACCAGAGGCAAAGCCTTGCTAGAAGAATCAGGCCTGTGCTGAACTGTTGCAGGGCTCTCACTAAAGAAGACCACTCAGACACAGTCTATTAGTCAACGGGAAGTCTTTACTCCAGCTGGCTGGTGACTACCCTTGGACACTTGGGACCCACGCCTTTCTCAGGGTCCATACTTAAGCAAGAAAATGGCATCCTGTCTGAAAAATCTCCAAGGTTCCCTTGCTGAAATTGTAAGCTAAGCAGATGGTTACAAAGGTCATAATATGTAATTAGCAAAAAAGATAGGGTCAGGCTGACCTTTCCAGAGAGCCCAAACCCATGAGTTGTTTTTCTTCCTAGGACTGTTTTCTTGCAGTTACTGACACTTTACTCAGCAAGACAAAGTTCACCTGAAGTTCATCTGAGGTACCAAAATAGTCACCATAGTCAAACCGCAGTCCTTGTCACATCCCCACTGGTTCTGTGGGCATGAGTCTAATATCCGACTCATCCTAGAGAAGATAACATTGATTAAGAGTTTTATTCAATTAAGTTTTTAAGGATTTATTTATTATGTATATAGTGTTCTGCCTGAAGGCCAGAAGAGGGCACCAGATCTCCTTATAGATAGTTGTGAGCCACCATGTGGATGTTGGGAATTGAACTCAGGACTAATTTTGTCTCCTGAGATATACTAAAGAGACCTGCAGAATGTGACATTTAAAATGTTAATTTAAAAGTTTATAATATCAGACAGACTGCCAGATCCTGACAGTGACCCAAAGTCTCCAAAGAAGATTACAAGGCACCCCTGTTCCTGCACCTGGATTATGACGACTCCGACAAGTGAGAGAGATGCTCAAATGTGACAACTGGTGCCTGCCAGGACCTGGCCCAGACTGTGGACAAAAGCTGCTGGACACTGGAAAGTTGATTGCACCCTCCTTTGCCTAGACAAAACAAGGTCAGTCTTTTCCATGTCCTTACAGGCTTGGCAAAGATTGATACTGTTCTTTGATACTTCTGCCTCCAACGCTAATGGAGACTTGGGTATGGCTAACTGTAATATGGACTGGTCCCCTCACTTTTTAATAGATTTGGAAACTGTATAAAATTTATCCTTCTCAGATCTCTGAAAGTATTAATGGTTGTCAGCTTGGTAGCTCATTTTATTTATGTAAAAATCAAGCCTTAATATGGCTCCTCAATAAGGATCAGAGGATGTAAAATGTAAGAGCATTACAGTTTTAAAGATATAAAAGTTCAGAACTTTATTAAATGTCGACAGATTTCAGGAACATGTATTTTAGGGTTTATCTACGTGAAGATAGGAAACTGTAAGGTGTATAAAGGTCTGAGAATGGAAGGCCTAAGTTTGTAATATAAGGTGGAAACATGTTCCAGATTTCTCTCTTTCATTATGCTACTGTTCTTAGTCTTAACATTAATCAACAAAGTTCTGATAAGCTGATAGAGCAGTGACTACCTGCTGTTCTGTCACAAGCTCAAGGTATTTAGATTTATTTTGGTTGTTATCTAAGTATAAACTTAAAGGGATTTCATCAGGCCAAAGGCACCTCTGTCCAATCCATACCTGGCTCTCTGGACAAAAGACAAATGTACATGTTTTTAGCCCACTGTTTTTTCTGCAATGTAGATTTTAGTACAGATTGATAATGCTAATATGTCTATAACTTTTATGTCCTTTTGTATAATAAAATTCACATAGGCTTCAGAGGATCAAAAGTCATAAAACTTGGATCCACTTATCACAGGTCAAAAGGACTCCAGATAACTACAACCTATGTTATCTCACCTGTCTGTTTCTGAGAATGGGATTTTTCTCCCCTGGGCTTGGAACTCCTGTCCTTCCTGACCACTACAACTATGGGTCTAAGGAGTTACAATTAAATACATAAGTTTTAACTTCTGTTCCCAGTTTAAACATGTCTTACACAGACTTCCACTTCTGGCAGATGCATCTGAGCATCAGTTACTGACCACAGCCAACTCCTAAGGACTGCGAGCCCTGGACTTGCTGTGGATGTGAAAAGTCCAGCCGATGTGGACACCTCCTGTCTCTTCAACAGAGTCTGCCAACCAGCTACTTTTGATAGATATCCCATTGCCTGAATTCCCTTTTTGCTTTTGACTAGCATTTCAGCCTTCTTGGGTCTCTAACTGCATCCCAAAGTCAGCAGAAAATAGCATGGGAAAGAATACATCGGCCCTTTTCCCTGGTTGAGATGCTAAGAGGAAACTTCCTTACATAGGGGGCAATATGACAAAAGATGCAAATGTCACTTCCTCAGAAAAATCTGTCAGCTAATGGCAGGGCCTGTTAATATCCCTTTGAGCCCCTAACAGGCAGGACTCAGGATTAAGTCCTGTCACCCACTGGAACTTTGAGAAGGGGGAATGAAGGAACCAGCCCCCTCCACTTCCCACCCCTGTTTTAGCAGCCATGACAGGCTAATGTGTGCTTGCCTGACCTTGCCACTCCTGTCCTGGTCATTAGGAAGCTGGGAGGTCAGATGTCTTCCTCGTATCAAGGAACTAATCAGAAAGTTAGCTGGCGGGACTGTGCTTTACAGACAAGTGCACAACAGTGATGTGCAGAGCATAGCAACTGCCCTGGGAGGGCCTATGGGCCATAACAACCATTTGACCAATCAACACAGGGCAGGTCATCCATGCCTGGAAGCTCACCAATCCTGAGACTGTTGCATACCCCTAGGCACTCCCCTTAAACTGCCCTAAAGATCCCTGCCTCGTGATTTCTTGGGGTCTTTTCTCCAGCCATCCACTATGGTGGATGGATGAAAGGCCTGATCTAATGGGGTTAGCTCATTAAACAACTACAATAAAAGACTCTTTGCTTTTGCATTGAAATGGGCCTCATGGTGATTTGGGGGTTCAGAATTTGGGCACAACACTCACCAAACCCCACCACTCAGTTCTATCTTTAGAGATATTCCCTTTACCCACTCCTTCCGAGTAGTACCAACCTGTCCCACCCTCTTGCTGGGAAGGGACAGCATGGGAACCTCTATTTCCTTTGCTCCCTCATCCACTATACTCTGAACTTGCCAGTCAGCCACTCCCTTTCTCCTTCTTCTCCAAGACATATAATTTGATATGTCACTTCCTTTATTGGCCTCCCAGGTGGAGCCCTGAGTATGGAATACCCAAACCCCTCTATACCCAAACATCATCTCCCTCTCACCATCTAATTACAGAACCCAGGTCCAATACCCACTCTCTCGCCAAAGTCTCAGGGGATTTAAAACTCTTATCTCTGACCTCTTAAGAAAAGTGCTTTGTATCCCATGTCTTTCCCCTTTAATACTCCCATACTAGAGGTTTAAAGAAATTCAATGGAACCTACTGCTTGGTTCAGACTCTCCTACTAACTCTTCAGTGGTTTCTCTTCACCCCGTAGTACTCCACCCCTATGCTGTCCTCATCCACCTCAGAGGGATGCCTTCTTTACCATTCCTCTTGATCCACAATCACAAAATATCTTTGCCTTTACCTGGACTGACATGGACACTCACCTTTCCACTCAAGCCACTTGGACCATCCTGCCCCAGGGTTCTGGAGGAGATTGTATCTATTCAGGATAGGCTTTGGTTTCTGATTTACTTTGTCTCTTCCTGAAGCTAAGCTTATACAATATGTAGATGATCTTTTCTGTAGTTGTTCCTACAAATTAGACAGACTGATACCTCTACTTTACTAAATTTCCTGTCTGGCCGGGGATACAGGGTCTCACCCTCTAAAGTCCAGCTGTCTACGCTATTACCCCAGACAGAAAATGCCTAATGCAGTAGCTCACAGCCCCCGCCACCAAGGGCAAGATTCTATCCTTTCCAGAGACGGCTGACTTCTTATTCTTGGATTCCTTCTTTCTCTTTTCTTGCTCATCTGCTATATGAAGTGGCCCTTGACCCCTCACATGAGCCCCTTCTTGTGCCTATTTCTAAGCCTTTTTGTCCCTAGCCCAAACCACTAATCAACAGGCTGAACTAAAAGCTCTTACCTGGGCCTTTCAACTAGCAATGGGACTTGGCTGCTCCTGACCAAGCTCTGATCTGACTCAAGCTGCTGTATGACTCTCCTAAGGTATGTAGGGATCGTCTGTTTCTGCTGCTTTCTGCTACCCACCATGTCTGATTCCACATTCTAGAGTCTGCCCCTTCAGCCCCTTCCCCCCTCTACTTGTGCTTACCATCCATCTCTCCCCACTTTCTCAGTATGTGTGTTGTCTCTCTGGCTTCTGTAGCCTGCTATGCCCTCCAGAGTACCCACCACATGGGTATCTCCCTGCTGCACTTTCCTAGGCCCACCCCAGGGACACTCTCTAGATACTGCTCCTCTCCCTTTATTGGAACCCTCCCTGTTTCCTTGCCTCCTCCCCCTACGAGCTGCCTGCTATGTCCTGCAGCTTCCTTAGGCCCTTCAGGGCCTCTGTGACCTTGTCCCTCCTGTCTCAGCTTCTCTATGTCTTCCTGGGCTCAGCTCCCACTTGGAGCTTGTAAAAACTCCCTTCCATGGAGTTCATTCTGCAACCCTTTTTCTCTTCCTCCACAAATTCAGATTTTATTAAAGCCTTGCTCTGATACTACAAATGTGTTGACTTCAGTACAGCCCAATGACCAAAACTGGCATGCTCAATTTCCAAATTCTCTCATGTGGTAAAACCTTCTGCCACTGCACAAACAAATGATCTGAAAATCTCACATTTACACTTGCTCTCTCATCCTCTATTTCCTATTTACACCTGTCTGGTCTAGCTCTTACGTATGGGTGGTTAATGTCGAAGAGACCTCTAACCCACAGCCTGTCCTAATAGGGTCTGGAAATTACTTTATATCAGGCTGTCAAAGGCTAAACCAGTTTCTTATAATTCCCTTATCCATCTCTCCTTCACTGGGACTTACCCTTATGCCAGTTTCCTCTATGACCAAAAGGAATATTACTGTAAGAAATGACCAGAAACTAATGAACGTTGCCTATATTTGTCCTGCAAATACCTTGAGACAAATCTGGGTCATCCGAATCCCCCATTTCATCTTTACATACAGCTTCTACATTCAAGACCTGGGATACCAGATGGGAGGAGAGTGTCATTAGCAAAGTGTATTACCTGTTCAGTAAGTGCACTAAATGTACAGTCAAAATACAAAGCCAATACACCCCACTCTGCCAACATCTAGGTATAGGAAAATATAGAAAATGTCATCCAGCATTCATCCAAGGGTCTCACCTCCCTAACACGTCCCCTCTTGGGTAACATTGATCCCACTTCTCTGTCCTCATGGTCATTCCATCTCATTTCAGACTTTAACCTCCATATATCAGCTACTAAATAATAACACTCTGCCTTGGAGAATTTGGGCTGTGTGTCCCATCACATTTGTGGCCTTGTCCACAGATCTATTAGACTCTCTTACCTCACTGCTCATTAACTGGTCTGAATCAATTATCACTGCCAACCCTTATCTTTCCCACATCTATCTCTTTGGTATGGCAGACTGCTTTAATTCCTCGGGGTCTCATTTTGTGGGCACACTAGTTTCTTCAGATCACAGTAATACCCTATCCCTCAGCACTACCACCAGCCCCTATGCCCGAATATTCACAATGCCTCGGTCATTTATGGCACTCAGATTTACTACTGCCTACCTTCAGGGTGGTCCGGGACTTGTGCCCTGTTGTTCTCTTTCTTATTAGGGGTGATATCCAGTAAAGAACACTTGCTGGCTCAGATTTTCATCCAGGATCACATTATCCTCAACCTCCAGGACCAAATAGATTCCCTGGCCACCACAGTGCTACAAAATCAACAAGGATTAGATCTCCTAATGGTGAAAAAGGGTGACCTTTGTCAAGGAGAAATGTTGCTTCTATGTCAACCAATAGGATATAGTAAAATACAAGACCCAATACTCCAGACAGATCCCCAAAGTCATAAGGAACAGCTTGATACCTCTGGCTGGTGGATCATTGATGTCCAATATGGACCTTTCTTAACTCCTCTTCTCCTCCTTTTCCTAATCCTACTAATTGTTCCCTGTCTCATAAACTTCTTATCGGGTTGGGTGTTGGTGGCGCACGCCTTTAATCCCAGCACTTGCGAGGCAGAGACAGGTGGATCTCTGTGAGTTTGAGGACAGCCTGGTCTACAGAGTGAGTGCCAGGATAGGCTCCAAAGCCATACAGAGAAACCCTGTCTCAAGAGAAAAAAAAGAGTTAATAAACTTTTTATCTAGATTTCTTCAACAACAAATTCAAAAATTTTCTAACCAAACCTTTAATCAGTTTTTATTACACAATTAAACAGAAAAGAGTGGGATGTAGGATAACTGGCCAGTGGAAAATCAGCCTGTACCTGACCTGTCCCCAAACCTGAGACTTGGAAATGTCACTCGCATGACTCAGGATTAACAGCCAAGCAATACTTCCAGCCGTGCTGTTCTTTCTCCCCAGTTCACTGCACATGCTCCAAAGACCCCATAAAAGCCTGTCCCTTCACCCAGCCCACTGCTGTCTCTGTTCCCACTCAGAGGCAGCTGCCTTTCTGTGTTTCTCCCCAATGAATCTCTCATGTGAGGTTTGTTGGGTGGTGTGTCATTGTGGTATTCCTTGGCTCCCAATTGCCAAAATACTCTTGCACTGGAAAACCCTTTCACTGGAGGACCCTAACTCCCAGGGATGAAGCATAAGTTTTCAACCCATAGGAGTGGATGAAGAACAGGCTTAATACTTGCTCCCCTTTTTAATTTAAAAACATTTAAATTTATTTTATATGTATGGATGTTTTGCTTGCATGTGTATCTGCCATTGGCCATGTCAGAGGAGCAGCATGTCTTACCTGAAGTTCCAGTGGTCAGCCCACCAGAAGAAAACTCTCTGATGGCACAATCTTGCTTAGGCAAGGCCACCGGACTGCACATGGTGGAATGTTTTTTTCTTCTGCTGTGTCTTTACAAGTTTTCTGCAGCTCTCTTTCCCTGGTGTCTAGCACGGTGTGGGTGGACATGGAGAGATCTTCACTGCCTGTAATGCAGTGTGTTTGTGTCTTGGAAACATCCCATTCCACTGGGCATTTTACCTGTGGATTGTCAAGATGCCTCTCCCTACGCTGTACTGTCTAAACTGATTATAATGATAGCCTATACAGCATTTTGATGAATAAAAATAAAATAAATACAAGGATATGTTTCACAGCTACTAGCGCCACCTTAGGATTAAAAGGAAAGCACCTGAGTCCAGGAGCCAGACTGACTCTAATTCCCTTAATGCTGAAAAGAGGCAGTCATGTACCATCAGCTAATACAAAGCTTCAAAATAACTTAGACTAGATGCCTTGCTAATAGTTTTAAGATAAATAATCCCAGAAAACAAAATAAACTTCACAAGGACACATAGATGAGTTCTCTGACTCATTAGGCTAGGGTCAAAAATACAAAACAGCCTGATTGTACCTAGCTCCCCTTAGTAGGTCTAGTTAAACACCAAAGGTGATAATTACTTCCTTATACCCATTTTCTGCCTTTAATCTCCTAATATAGAAAACTATTGATGAGTGGATATATACCCTAAAGATTTAAAGTAGAGCTGACAGATTCTTTTTCATATATAAAAAGTAAAAGACCAAACAAGAATACTTTGTTTGCCCACACTGTTAATCTATTACAAGTTGCTTGGGTATGAATGCATGTGGGTTCTTGGAATAATTTGGTTTTCACCTGTCATACGTAAAATGTTTAATCATGTAAGGGACAGGGAAAACATGCTGGTTTTTATTGTTTGTTTTGTATTTATTGTAATCCTTCACTTGAACAACAGAATGTAACCACATTGTAATTCCTATATTGCCTGAAAAACTTTGTTGGGGTATATAAGCTGCAGAAAAAAAAGTATAGAGTAGAAAGAACATGAGAGAGAACAGAGAATAAAGAAGGAAGCCATCAGGAGAATGTATGAGTGTTTGCTTTCCTAAAATCCCCCTCAGACAGAAAAATTTAGCTTAAGCCAACTGGATTCCTTGGATTCCTTTCAAAGTCCTGTGCTACTGGAGGCTGGTCCCCCAGACAGCAGCATGTATCTATGTACTATGTGTGTTCCTGGTGCCCTCAGAAGGCCAGACAGGAAGTCAGCTCTCCTGGAACTGGAGTTACAGACTGTTGTGAGTGGTCATGGAGGTCCTTGGAAAAGCAGCCAGTGTTCTTGACCACTGAGCCATCACTCCTGTCTTATAAACTTCTTATCGGGTTGGACGTTAAAAATAAAATATTTTTAACCATATATACACCATGGGAGGGATATGTGTATGTGAACACCCACAGAAGTCAATGGAATTGGGTCACTCTTGGCTGGAGTTACACAAGGTTTTGAGTAGTTTTTGCTGTTAACCTCTTAGCCATTTTCCCAGCCCCTCCCCCTTTCTTTTCTCCTTCCTTCCTCCCTTCCTTCTTTCTTTCCTTCCCCTTTCTCTGTCCCTTTCTGTCTGTGTCTCTCTCTGTAGACGGAGTTTCTTTTCCCTCATGTCCTGCCACCATTCAGTTCCAAGTAAACACAGAGAGGCTTATATTAATTATAAACTGTTTGGTCAATGGCTCAGGCTTCTTATTGGCTAGCTCTCTCTTAATTATTATCCCATAACTATTACTCTGTGTATCTCCACATGACCCTATCTTATCAGAGAATGCCTGGGTGTCCTACCTTCCAGGTAGCTACATGGCATCTCTCTGGTGGCTCTTCTCTGTGTCCTCTCCTCAGAATTCTCCTCCTCTGGTAACCCTACTTATACTTCCTGCCTGGCTACTGGACAATCAGTGTTTTATTCATCAACCAATAAGAGAAACATGTATTAGCCAGGTGTTGGTGGCGTATGCCTTTAATCCCAGCACTGGGGAGGCAGAGGCAGTCGGATCTCTGTGAGTTCAAGGCCAGCCTGTTCTACCAAACAAGTTCCAGGACAGGCTCCAAAGCAATACAGAGAAACCCTGTCTTGAAAAACCGAGAGAGAGGAGAGAGAGAGAGAGACAGAGACAGAGAGAGACAGAGATTAATAGTATACAGAGGGACATCCTCCTTCCTCCCTTCCTTCCTTCCTTTTAGACATCATCTCACTCTATAGTGCAGACTAGCCCAGGCTGGCCTTGCAAGGACTCATGATATTTATGCCTCATTTTCTTAAGTGCTAGAACTTCTGGCATATGCTACCAGCCTTGGCCTTTTACCTTTAACTCTGCCCTTGTAGACCAGGCTGGCCCCAAACTTATAGTCTCCTTCATTTGCTCCCTGAATTCTGGGATTAAAGGTGTGGGCCACCACACCAAGTAATTTCCTCGATCTCTTAGGAGGTAGACATTCAGTGGGAGAAGTCGTTTTTATACAAAAATGTAAGTCAAAGCAGACTGTAAAAATAATTGGTGGCACATGCCTTCAATCCCGGCACTTGGGAGGCAGAGACAGGCGGATCTCTGTGAGTTCGAGACCAGCCTGGTCTATAAGAGCTAGTTCCAGGACAACCTACAAAACTACAGAGAAACCCTGTCTCAAAAAACCAAAAAAAAAAAAAAAAAATTGGGATGAACTACATAACGATGCACACTTTTCTCGTATGTGTATTCCATTGAGCGTCAGGTTTATCACAACAATTAGTTTTGGCTCATTTAAGCCCTCAGCCTATTTTCGGATTGGTAAAGTAAGTGCCCTTTGCCTTTAGAATTTAAGACACTAGGTAGACCTGGCTGTCCTGGAGCTTGCTATGTAGGTGATCCTCCTGCCTCAACCTACTACCGAGGGCTAGGGTTTTAGGAGTGCACCACCACACTCTATTAGCATTCTAATTACAACTCTGTCTTGAGGAGTTCTAGTAAAGAAATATTGTTCATAATACACTGCTATATAGCTAATGCTTAATAAAAATGGCCATAATTACTTAATCCTCAAAACAGCAAGGTGGAGTTGGTACCAATTCATCCCCCTGCTACGGGATCTTCACTGTGTAGCCCTGGCTTGCTTGGAAATCGGGAGATCAGCCTCCCTCTGACTGTGGAGTACTGGGATCAAAGGCGTGAGCCACCATGGCCTGGCTATGGTTTCTTTATTTACAATTAAGTAACCTCTGTGGGAGTATTCTGAATTTATGGAACTATAAATAAATGCCAGCCCTGACTTTGCTCTGTAGAGCTTTCCCGCAGAACTCCTCCATAACCTTAAAAAAAAAAAAAAAAGAGCGGGGTATGGTGGGCAACGCTTTTAATCCTAGCCCTCAGCAGGCAGATGTGGCGAATCTCTGAGTTCCAGGCCAGTCAAAGCTGATGTCAAAACATCAACAACAACAACAACAACAAAAACCACCCCGTTTTCTCCTGTTCTAATGCATTAGGGAGAAAGAGGAAGATAAGGATAGGTAAGTGAGGAGAGTTTAAGACAGAGCGACAGGGAAAGTCCCTCCAGGGATGGCAGGGGGCTAGGTGAGGCCAGAACCACAGCGCTCAGACAGACAGACGTCTCAGGCAGAGACAGGCATCCTAGCATTCCTAGGCGCGCAAGAATCCGGTTTACACCTGGGCCCGGACCCTGGGCCCCGCCCACCGCCTATGGGGGCGGGGAACCTTAGCTTCATTAGCCTATCACTACTGCGGAGGCCGAGCCAGGCTCCTCTTCATTGGTGGGCGGCGCAGAAACGTCACCCTCAGCGCCACGATTGGTCGGGCCGGGCCGAGTTTGCGTGTCGAAGCCGCGCCGAACTTTCTGCGTCCACGTCTCTAGGAGGTCACCGCGGCTGCAGAGGGCGTAGGGACCGCTCCGCAGAAACCTGGCTTTTTTGTTCGGAGGGTGGAGGACCGGGAGGACAGGTGACCGGAAGTGATCTGACTGACCGGAAGCGAGGCCTGAGGGGAAAGTGCGAATCCCCGGGAGGGAGGAGCTTTCAGGGGAAGGGGGCGGAGGGGAAACTGCGAGCGGCTGGCGTGCTGCGCTTGTTTGCTTTGAGGCTGTGTGCAGGGCGCTGGGAGGGCTGGAGAGCATCCTAGTCCCAGGCTCTGAGCTCTGGCACGTCCCGAGAGCGCCCGGGGCACCGGAGGAGGAGCTGAGGTGCAGCCAGCAGGTCAGGCACGGGACTCTGGTGCGCTGCGCGAGGGAGCTTGGTGTGTAGTCCACGACTGCTGTGGTGTCCCTGCCGGGTAGAGTTTACCCTCCGTGCCTTCGTACAGGGCCAGGAAGGAGTCGGTATGGCCTGGGCTCTGAAGCTGCCGCTGGCGGATGAAGTGATCGAGTCCGGGCTGGTGCAGGACTTCGATGCTAGCCTGTCCGGCATTGGCCAGGAACTGGGTGCTGGTGCTTATAGCATGAGGTGAGTGATGTTTTCCTCAGACCTCACCTTCTGAATAACAAAGGCAGGGTCTTGAAAGTGGGGAGGGCTGGTGTACAGAGTTTTAAAAGCTGCCTGCAGCAGGATGGTGTGGGAGAATTGGAAAAAGATTGTAGAAGTGTCAACTCTGCAGGTCCCTTGGAAAGAGACGGAATGGCCCTTGATTAGCATCCATGAGGTGTGGGAGACTTGGGCCCTGGCTCTATATGTCTATGATGTGGGTATGCCTGGATTCGTGTGAGGAAGGGTTACATTGAGCAAGTGAGAGATGTCTAAGCTTTTGGAGAGTTGGGATCTGTGGCTTAAGTTGACTACTTGGGCAAGAAGTCCACACAAGTTTGTCTCTTACGACAAATTTGTTTGAAGGCTTCTCTTTCCAGGGTTTCTTTCTGTCTGTGAAAACTTGAGCTGAGAAGTTTTTTAAAAAGTGACAAAGAAAGCCATGTATACTGATGCAGGTTTTAAATAGCAGCACCCGGCACTCAGGGAATCAGGTATTCAAAGTCATCCTTGGCTACACAGCAAGGTCAGCATGGACTACATGAGATCCTGTCTCAAAAAAAAAAAGTGGCAAAGATAACTTCCAAATGTTTCTGGGTACCTGTGTATTGAGCTAATTGTCAGGGGAGATGGGTGGAGGACATGCTCCACATTGCTGGGAGCAGTTCGAGTTTTCTTCCCCTTAGGAATCGCTGCTTAGGTAAAGCTGGGTTCTTGACTGTGTCACAGAAAAATAATTCTGGCTGTTATGAAGTAGAGTTGGGGTTTATTAGCATGTTTTAAAACATTGATTTAAGGCTGGGGACTAAAGGAAAGTGAGGAGCTCAGGGAAGAAAGACACACCTGAGATTAGTGTCCAGGCTGCTCAAAGGGGTCAAAACTGTCTGTACAGTGACCATATTTAGTGGGCTTTGGTGGTGCCTGAGTTATACTTAACAGGATCTCTAAGAAATTTAGCAGATTGTGAATCACGCATGGGATTACCCTAGTTCTCAAAGGTTGCTCAAGAAGTTAAGATGTTTTCCTATAAACAAAAATTTAGCCTTGTTTTGAGGATCCCCAGAAAATATCTGGGAAAGGAGTAAGGCTATATTTGAAGGTACTGCAAGCATAAGTCTTAAACATGGTTCACTACTATTTTAACATTCTTTTCTTTATAAAAGGAATATTATTTCTATGTTAATTACATTCTTTTCATATAAAAAGAATATTTCTATGTTGGTTATCTTCACACCAAAAGCTTACTTGTGTTGGAAACTCCTCCTCCTATTTACTTGTATATGTGTGTGTGTGTGAGAGAGAGAGAGAGAGAGAGAGAGAGAGAGAGAGAGAGAGAGAGAGAGAGAGAGAGAGAGAGAGAGAGAGAGAGAGAGAGTGTGCATGTCCTGGCACCTGTGGAGGTCAGGGGACAACTTTCAGGAATTGGTTCTGGTCTTCCACTATGTGGACTCCAGGATGGAACTCAGGTCCTTAGACTTAGTGGCAAGGGCCGTGACTTATTGACTAATCGATTCTCAGTTCCAGAGGCTTTAACCACTGAGACTCTAAGACTTTTTTTTTTTTTTTTTTTTTTTTGGTTTTTTGAGACAGGGTTTCTCTGTGGCTTTGGAGGCTGTCCTGGAACTCACTTTGTAAACCAGGCTGGCCTCGAACTCACAGAGATCCACCTGCCTCTGCCTCCCGAGTGCTGGGTTAAAGGTGTGCGCCACCAACGCCCGGCAACTCTAAGACTTTTGTTTGCTTTGTTTTTCAAGATAGGGTTTCCCTGAGTAGCTTTGGAGCCTGTCCTGGAACTCACTTTGTAGGCCAGGCTGGTCTCAAACTCACCAGCCTGTCTCTGGTGGGATTAAAGGTGTGCACCACCGCCACTGCCACCGCCACCGCCGCCCCGTTCCCTCTGAGATTTTTAAGGCAAAAAAATCTGTTTTCTAGAACTAATTTGGTGTTGGATAGAGTTGCAGACCTACCTATTCAGGGATCAAAAGTCTCAACCTGTCCAACCTAAGAAGGTTCAAGCTTGGAGACATTTTATGGAAATCTGGAATAGAGGGTGGTGTTTCTTGGGTCATCAGACCACATAGCAATACAGCCAATACAATATAAGAGCACACACGTGCATGTTTGAGAACACACACACACACACACACACACACACACACACACAAAATCTTTAAGGTTTATCTTTTATGAGTACCTTTTTTTGTTGTTGTTTTTTTGTTTTACGAGACAGGGTTTCTCTGTATTGTTTTGGCGGCTGTCAGTCTAGCCCGGCCTCGAACTCACAGAGATCTGCCTGCCTCTGCCTCCTGAGTGCTCGGCGAGTACCTCTTTTTTTTTTTTTAAAAAGTTAGACTTTCTGAAACGTGCTTAAACTTGTTTTTGTTCTGATTTTCTTCTATTTCCATTTTTGAAAAATCTTTAGGACCACTATACTACTATCTAAAATCCCTTTTCTGGCTGGGGAGATGCCCAGTGGTTTCTGCTTTATGAGCATGTGCTGCACAGGAACATCTGAGTTTGAATCCCCAATACTCACATGAAAAAGCCGGGTGCAGCTGCCCCACTGCACTCCCTGCCCCAGGGCTGCTAGACCTTACTGACTAGCATGCCTGGGTGAATGCATGTAGAGGCCAGAGGCTGATGACCAATATCTTCCTCATGGAAGTCAGAGGGTGTGGGGTCCCCTGGAACTGGAGTTACAGATGAGTATGAGCCACCAGGCAGGTGCTGGAAAGTGAACCCAGGTCCACTGGAAGGACAGCCAGTGCTCTTAACCATTGAGCCATCTCTCCAGCCCCAGTTGATTGTTGTTTTTACTGTGCAGAAGCTTCTTAGTTTTTGTTTTTGTTTGTTTGTTGGTATTTATTTATTTATTTATTTTTTGGTTTTACAAGACAGGGTTTCTCTGTATTGTTTTGGAGGCTGTTGGACCAGCCAGGCCTCGAACTCACAGAGATCAGCCTGCCTCTGCCTCCCGAGTGCTGGGATTAAAGGCATGCACCACCAACGCCTGTCCTTTTGTTTTGTTTTTTTGAGACAGGGTTTCTTTGTAGCTTTGAAGGCTGTCTTGGAGCTTGCTCAGTAGACCAGGCTGGCCTAGAACTCACAGAGTTCCACCTGTGTCTGCCTCCTGAGTGCTAGGATTAAAAGTGTGCACTACCACCGCCTGGCAGCTTCTTAGTTTTATGAAATCCGGTTGTCAATTGTCCTTAATTCTTAGGCAGATGGGTCCTATTCAGGAAGTCATTTCCTATACCTTTATCATGTAGGTATATGATTTATTTTATTCTAGTAGTTTCAGTGTTTCATGTGTAGATTTTTCATCCAGTTGAAGTGAGTTTTTGTGAAAGGTGATGGATACAAGTATAATCTCATTCTGCTTTAGAACAGCCAGTTTTCTCAACACCATTTGTTGAAGATACTTTCTTATTTTTAGCATAATTGTCTAATAAAGTAGTTGATGCATGTTTGCTTATGTTTGGGTCTTCAGTTTTATTCCATTGGTCTATGTGTCTGTTTTTGAGCCAGTGCTATTTTTTTTTTTTATTACTATGACTCTGTAATATGTCTTAAGATCTGGAATTGTAATCCCTTAAGCATTGTTTTTATGTTCAGGATTGTTTTGGCTATTCTGGGTCTTCTGTGGTTCCATATGAATTTTATGATTTTTTTTTCTTTTCTATTTCTGTGAAGAATGAGATGGGGATTTTGGTTGGGATTGCATTGAAGCTGTACATAGCTTTTGGTAAAATGGTCATTTTCACAATGTTGATTCTACCAATCTATGAGCATGGGATGTCTTCCCATTTTCTTCAGAGGTTTAAAGTTTTCATTGTAGAGGTCCTTCATTTCTTTATTAGGCTTATTCCTAGATGTTTTGTTTTCTTCGTGGCTGTTGTGATTGGGAATATATCCATGATCTTCTCTCCATGTGTGGTGTTGGTGTATAGAGAAGCTATTGATTTGTGCAAGTTGATTCTGCATCCTGCTACAGTCCTGAATTTGTTTATTGTTTCTAGAAGTTCTGGTAGAGTTTTTGGGATCTCTAAGGTACCTGCAAGGAGGGATAGTTGACTGCTTCTTTCCCTATTTGTATCCTTTAATTCCTTCTCTAGCCTTATTGCTCCAGCTAGAACCTTCAACATAATGTTGAAAAACAATGGGAATAGTGGATATCTGTCTTAAGCTTTTCTCCATTTAGGATATTGGTTCTCAACCTGTGGGTCAGACTTCCTTGGGGTTGCATATCAAGTATTTACATTACAATTCATAATAGTAGAAAAATTATAGGTATGAAGTAGCTATGGAATAATGTTGTGGTTGGGGTCACCACAACATGAGGAACTGTATTAAAGGTTTGCAGTGTTAGGAGGTTTGAGAACCACTGGCTGGGGATGGTGTTGGCTGTAGGCTCCTTGTGTATAGCTTTTATTATGTTGAAGTATGTTCCTTCTAGCCCCACATTCTCTAGAACTTTTATCATCAAGGTATGCTGATAATAAAAGGCTTTTTCTGCATTTGTTGGAATGATTATGTGATTTTTTTGGGGTCTTTGAATGTGGTTTATTGCATTTATTAACTTGCGTATGTTCCCTGCATTTCAGGTACAAAGCCTACTTAGTCATGGTGTATAATTTTTTAGATGTATTTGTATATTCTGCTTGGAAGTATTTCATTGTGTATTTTTGAGTCTGTGTTTATTAGAGATATTGGCCTATAGTTTTCTTTTTTCTGTTGTGTCTTTCCCTGCTTTAGGATTAGATTGATACAGTAGGAGTTTGGGAGTGCTCCTTCTGTTTCCTTCTCTTCTCTTTATTTTAATAGTTTAAGAAGGACTGACTGTAGATCTTTGACTATCTGGTAGAATTCTGTTATGAATTCCTCTGACCCTGAACTTTTTTTCTTCTTCTTTTAGCTGGAAGGTTTTTAGTATTTCAATCTCCTCATTTGTTATGGGGACTTCTTGGTTTCATTTTGGTGGTTTGGGGGGGAAATCTAAAAATTCATTTCTTTTAAGTTTTCCTGCTTCATGGAGTACAAGTTTTAAAAACACTCCTGTAAAGTATTGTGAATTTCTTTGATGTCTATTGTAATGTTTTCCTGTTTATTTCTGACTCTTAATTTGGGTCTTCTCTCTTTTGTTCAGTTGGGTCCAGGGTCTGCCAATTTGGTTTATTTTCTCAAAGAAACAGCTCTAAGAATTGTTGATTCTTTGTATTGTTTTCTTTGTTTCTGTTTTGTTGATTTCTGCTCTGATAGTATTTTTTGCCACATACTGGGTTTGGATTTGTTTTGTTCTTGTTTTTTCCAGCTTTTTGAATTGCATCATTAAGCCATTTATTTGTGTTCCTTCTGATTTTTTAATGTAGGCATGTAGAACTATGATTTCTCATGTGGGACTGCCTTCAGGGCATCTTTGTTCCATTTTCATTTTCATTTAGTTCCAGGAAGTTTTTTTCTTTCTTGATTTCTTCTTTGACCTACTAATAATATAGTAGTGAGTTGTTTAATCTCCATTAATTTGCATATTTGCTAGAGGATTTTTGGGTTTCTTTTTGGTTTTGCTGACAATTTTAAGTTTATCGCATTTTGAATTTGGAAACATTTGCTTTGTGTTCCAGGATGTGGTCTATTTTAGAAAAGCTTCCATGTGCTGTTGTATTCTCTAGTGTTTGATAAACTGTCTTACAGATCTCTGTTAAGTTCATTTGATGCCTGATGCCAGTTATTTCTGGTGTTTCTTCTCTCTTTTTTGTCCAAATGACCTGTCTGTTGGAGAAAGTTGAGTATTGAAATCAGCTATTAATGGATTGATGTTAATCTATGGCTTTAATTCCAGTAGAACATTTTTAATGAGATTAGGTGCACCAGCGTTTGGTGCACATGTGTTTAGGATAGTAATGTCTTTTTGGTTAACTGTCCTTTGATTGGAATGAAGTGTCCCTCTTACTTTTAGGCTGAAGTCTGTTTTGTCAGATAATTGGATAGCAACATCTGCTCGCTTCCTGATCCCGTTTGATTAGAGTACTTTTGCCCATCCTTTTACACTTAGGCAGTATCTATCTTCAAAACTAAAATGTGTTTTTTGTAGGCAGCATATAGATAAAATGTGTTTCTTGACCCATTCAGTCAGTCTGTGTCTTTTGATTGGGGAATGGAGGCCATTGATATTTAAAGTTGTTATTGAAATGGGTGTGTTAATTGGTCATTGTGTTGTCAATTTTTGGTTTTGTTTGTGTTCCCAGTGGTATTTGTGTTTTAATAATTATGGTTTTTGTATTTCTTTCCACAGTTTCCCAGCTATGCTATTCCTCTCTTCAGCCTGAAATAACGTTTTCTTCTATTTTATTTAACTTTGGTTTGTTGGGTATAATTTTTTTAGGCTGTTTATATCATGGAAAGTTTTTCTCCTTCAGACATGGCTGATAGTTTTGCTAGGTATATTATTCTGCGATGGCATCATAGCCTTTTAGGACTTGGGATGCATTTTTTAACATTTTTTAATTTTTAATTTTTTTTTTTTTTGGTTTTTCGAGACAGGGTTCCTTTGTATTGTTTTGGAGGCTGTCCTGGAACTGGAACTCGCTTTGTAGACCAGGCTGGTTTCAAACTCACAGAGATCCTCCTGCCTCTGCCTCCCTAGTGCTGGGATTAAAGGCATGTGCCACCAATGCCCAGCAACTTGGGATGCATTGTTCTAGGCTCTGCTGGCTTTCAAAGTTTCCACTAAGAAATCTGCTGTTATTCTGATGGGTTTTCCTTCATATGTAACTTGCATTTTTTCCCTTGTGCTTTTCAATACGCTATCTTTCTTATGTATACTCAGTGTTTTAGCTATGATATGCTGTAGGGATTTTCTTTTCTGATCTTTTCTGTTTGATGTTCTGTGTGCTTCTTGTCATATGGGTGTGTCTTTCCTTAGTTTGAGGAAGTTTTCTTCTATGATCTTGTTCAAAATCTTGTCTGTGCCATTGACTTGGGATTCTTCTCCCCTATCTTTGACTATAATTCAAACTTTTAAAAAAATTTTTGTTTTAAACATGGTCCCATGTTTCTTATCTATTTCTTTCCTGGTAGGTTCTGGAGAAAAGATACTGACTTGATCTTTCATAGTGTTTTTATTCCTGTGTTGAGATCTGGGCATGTGAACTTCCTTTGTTAGTTCATGCTGATGGAGGACATGGGGAGTCTGGGTATGGAGAGCTTATATTTTGATGCTCTAGTATGAGGTAGAGAGAGAAAGAGAGAGAGAGAGAGAGAGAGAGAGAGAGAGAGAGAGAGAGAGAGAGAGAGAGAGAAGGAGGGAGAGAGGGAGGGAGAGAGGGAAGGAGGGAGGGGAGTGGGGGAAGGGATGGAGTGGAGTAGAGTGGAGGCTTTTGAAACCTTAAGGCCTACTCCCCAATGATAGACTCCTCCAACAAGACTGAACCTAATATTTTCCAAATAACTTCACCAGCTGGAGACCAGGTAGGAGTCTATGCGGGCCATTCATTCTCATTCAAACCACTCCACACAAAACACTCTGAGCACATGTTAACATTCAGTGGTGCCAGTTTGACTGTCCACACATGGAAGATAACACTCTGGAAGCTGTAGACTACCAAAAAACTGAGGACATTCATACCTACAGAAATTTATTTCACGTGGCATTGTGACACAGCATTGCTTCCTGCAAAGGTAATACATGTACACCTGTAAAACTAGTGCTTGGGAGTTAGAGGCAGGAGTTTAAGGTCCCCTTCAACTACCCAGCAAGCTTGAGGCCAGCCGGGAGACCTCAAATACTCAAAACTGACAAAAATCTTGACGGTTTTCTCATGTTAGCCCCTTTCAGATCCCTCTTTCCACACTGAATATGAGCATGTGAACCGAACAAAGAGCAGTATGCTAGGTCTAGCATAGGAGCTCACCCTTAAGGAAAGTTCTCTTCACCTGCATTGTGGGGAACCCTGAGCTGCCAGGAAGAAATCTGACGATATTATTGGAACAACCATATAAATGGTTCAGTGGACAGAGAGACCTTAAGACTGCGTAGAGAGGTCCAGCCAACTGAGTATCCTGGCAAAGCCCAGCATTGTTTGTGAGTTAGCCATCGTGGATGCTCTAGTGTAGGGCCCAGATGGTTGCAGCTTAGCTGACACTCAGGAAGTAGATGATTAATTCAGGTAACTCATAAACTCATAAGAAGTCATAAATTATTTCTTAAGCCACTATGTGTTAGTAATATTTTGTTATTCATTAAGATAGCAAGGTAGCTTCTACAGAATTCTTTGCTCCCAACAAAAATTAGCAGTGGTGATGAATGAATATACAATGGAAGATACTAAGTTTTACACACACACACACACACACACACACACACACACACACACACACACAGAGAGAGAGAGAGAGAGAGAGAGAGAGAGAGAGAGAGAGAGAGAGGAGAGGACACAGTATATTTTTAAAGTGCTTATGTTATTTAAAGAAATAAAATACATAGCCATTTCAGAATATATTATAACAATTAAGCTTATATTACTGACTAAATATTAATGTGTTGTTTTTGTAAGACATGGTCTCTTTATATAAGTCAAGCTTATCTCAATCTGTAACCTTTCTCGGTTTCCCCTGAATACTGTGCTTTAATGCACAGCTTTAATGCCTGACATACATTATCTCCTCTTTCATTTTGGTTTTTAGTTTTTTTGAGACAAGGTCTTAGGGAATCTAAGCCACCTATGGAAGCCCAGCTTCAGACTTGCTGTGTAGTTAAGTCTGTGTTTGAACTGATTCTCGTGCCCCATCTGCCTAGTGTTGGCATTATAGATGTGAGCCCTTATGCCCTGCTTATCTTTAAAAAAATACAAGTTATGCCATGAAACAAACTATATTGCCAATAAAATATATTTATTTTCCCTCTCTAAAGAAGTAGTTTTATCCTGACCTGGTAGCACACGCCTTTAATCCCAGCACTTGGGAAGTAGAGGCAGGCAGATATCTGTGAGTTTGAGGCCAGCCTGGTCTACAAAGTGAGTTCCAGGACAGCCAGGATTATACAGTGAAACTCTGTCTTGAAAAAACAAAACAAAAAAGTCTTAAGGATTTTGAGCGGTATGACAGGTATCCTTAATTATCTCTTATTCATTTTGCCTATCAATTGTTTTTCTTCTATAAAAGTGATTTTTCTTGACAGAAAACATAGAAAAAAACAGGAATGGAGAGGTCCTCCTGTCTGCTTCATATTCATTAGTAATTCTATCAAAGAGTGACTCAGACATCATGTGTTTCAGCTTCAGCTCCTTCAGAGATACGTGTGTGTGTGTGTGTGTGTGTGTGTGCGTGTGAATATATATTCTACATACTTTTTCAGTACCATTGTTGCTTACAGAAAATTTCCCTTTTTGTATGTTATGCAGATCTGTCTCATTCATAGTTGATTAATGAGTGCTGTGTCTGGTTTTTAACCTTCCTCTGTCTTTGTCTAAGATAATGTGCACCCACAGTATTTCATTCTAAGTGAGGCTAAAAAAAATTAGCAGGTTGAAGTTCACAGTGATTTACTGTACCATGTAAATCTCTGACTTCTTGAGGACTAGCTGTTGTTAGCCTTGCTCAGGTAAGTCATCATGCCTGTCCCTCTTAATTCTCTGGGCTGTTTCTAGAAGAGAGAGTCTTCACAGCTGGTAGGCCTGAGGGGGAAGGTTAAACCATAGTTACAAATTAGGGGAGACCAGTCATGGGCTGCCTTAGAACAAAAGGGTAGTGTGTACCTCAGCAGACTGAGCACCCACAGCTCTCTTAGAGTCCTAGTTTACAGTCACTCCTGATGCTGCCATTGGTCTGTCTAACACTGATGCTTTCTGTTCTCTGGTGTGGAGAATGCAAGTGTTAACACACAGCTTTGCAGTTTAGTTTTCCAAGGCAGGGTCTCTTGTATGTCATACTGGCCATGAGGATGATCTGAACTACTATTTTGTAATTTATTTATTTGTGTGTGTGTGTGTGTATTTGATGACAAGTGCTTTTATCTGCTGAGCCATTTCACTAGTCTGACCTGAACTTCTGCCTTTACCTCCCAAATGTAGGGTTGTAGGAATGTTCTGCCGTGCCTAGTTAATGCGAAGTATAAACACAGGGTCTTGTGCTTGCGAGACAAGCACTCTACCAACTGACCTACATCTCCAGCACTCAATTTAGCCTTTTAACAACTGAACTTTCTATACCTTTATGTTTGGTTAAAGATATGCCTAATTGACTAGGCATGGTGGCAGACACCTCTAATCTTAGCACTCAGGAGGGAAAGGCAGGTGGATCTCTGTGAGTTCCATGATTCTGCAGAATTGAGAAAGAAGTATAAAACCTCATCAGTAATTACTAAACACATATGTCTTAGGGTTTCTATTGCTGTGAAGAGACACCATGGCCATGACAACTCTTTTTATAAAGGAAACATTTAATTAGGGTGGCTCACTTGCAAGTTGAGAAGTTCAGTCCATTATCATCATGGTGGAGAGCATGGCAGCATTCAGGCAGATGTGGTACTGGAGAAGTAGCTGGGAGCCCTACATCTTGCAGTCAACAGGAAATGATCTGAGACACTGGGTGGTATCCTGAGCATAGGAAGCCTCATAGCCGACTTCCACAGTGACACACTTCCTCCACCAAGGCCATACCCAACAAAGCCGAATCTCCTAATAGTACCACTCCCTATGAGATTATGGGGGGCCAATTACATTCAAACCATTACAACATAGAAGTCATTCCTTTACATAGTTTCATTGAAATGAGGTAAATGAATAAAGCAATCTGATAATGTAATAAAATGCTTACTTACACATTGACAGAAACTATGGAGAGTCTACCAGATGGGTTTTCCTAATTTGTAGTTAACTTACCCTTGAGAACAGAGCAGACTTTCCCTTTGCATTAGCATATATTAATTATACATAATAATGGATTTCCTTATGACATGCTCATTTTGATAATTTTCACCCTGTATTACTCTCTCTTGTATTCCCACTCCCACTGAGCCTCTTCCTCCTTCCAACTAGTCCTACTTCCATGTGAGTGTGTGACAAGAGCTAGGTGTCTTAGTTAGGGTTACTATTGCTATGATGAGACACCATGACCAAAACAACCTGGGGAGGAAAGAATTTATTTGGTTTACACTTCTACATCAAAGGAAGTCAGGACAGGAACTCAAGCTGGGCGGGCGCTGATGCAGAGGAGTGCTACTTACTGGCTTGCTCTCCCTGTCTTGTTCAGTCTGCTTTCTTACAGAACCCAGGACCACCAGCCCAGGGATGGCCCCCACCTACAATGGGCTGGGTCCTCCCACATTAATCACTAATTGAGAATTCCATAGAGACTTTCCTATAGACTTTTTCTCAGCTGAGGTTCCCTCTACCTCTGATGATTCTGGCTTGTGTCAAGTTGCCATAAAACTAGTCAGGCTTTTATATTTCCAAATTGGTTTTATTTTGAATATGTTTTGTATAAGAGCATTGGCTGCTCTTTCAGAGTTCCTGAGTTCAATACCCAGCACCTACATGGTAACTTACAGCCATCTGTACTGGGATCTGATGATCCCTTCTGGCAGACAGGCATACATGCAGACACAGCACTCATACCTAAAAAATAAAATATAAATAAAGATTAGAATAAGAATAAGTAGGGGCCTTGAACTGTGTTTACCAGGAGTCTTTAGTCTGCATCTCTAGAATTGTGAAACTGTATGTTCTTTTGCTCTAGCAGTAAAGAAAATGTAGTATAGCAAAAACATAAATAATTCTAGATTGTAAAATCTCTGTTGAAGGGCTTGTAGGATTGCTCAGTAGGTACAGACACTCATTGCTAAGTTGGATAACCTGAGTTCTGTCTCTGGAAACCATGTGATGGATGGAGAGAACAGACTCCAGAAAGTTGTCCTCCCGTGTGTGTGTGTGTGTGTGTGTGTGTGTGTGTGTCTGTGTGTGTGTGTGTCTGTGTGTGTGTGTGTCTGTGTGTGTGTGTGTAAATGTAGACGTATTTGGGGTATCTACTGATTTGGAAATGTTAGAATCTCAACCTTAAATGACAGATAATGGCTTAGTCACGGAGACTTTAGTGGGATACCCCACGGTGTGGACCAGGACCTGTTGCTGTTTGTTAACTTACCTAGGCACTGAGCTTTGAGATGGAAGACACCAACCTACATTAGTGTGAGTGGAGTAGTTGCTATGTCAAAATCCAACTTCCTGGTAATCTTCACTAATGGTTCATAGAAATCAGCAGAGGTGACATTTGTCACAGTAAAGTCTCCCAAAGCCTAACACTTTCTCACTTTGCTTTGTTTTACAGTGTTTGTTGTAGCTGGTCTTAAGAATTACGACAATTCTTTTCTAGAAAACTCCATACTTCTGTGGTTTGAAATAGTCTCAAGGAAACAAAAGTATTTTTCTTTGACTGTTATACCTAGAAAGGATAGATTTCCCTCTTTTTGTTCATTCTTATTAGGTCTAATATAGCCCAGACTGTCTGTCTTTGAATTCTTGATCCTCCTCCTTTAGCCTTCTTAGTGCTGAATTAGAGGTGTGTACCAATACACTAGGCTTTCTCCACTCTTTTTTTTTAAGACAAATCTTATGCATTTATTTTTTATTTTATATGTATGAGTGTTTTGTCTGTGTATATGTATGCCCTGTGTACGTTCCTGGTGCCTGTGGAGGTCAGAAGAGTGTTGAATCCCCAGAACTGTAGTTACAAATGGTTGGTATTTTAAACCACTGAGTTTTCTCTCCAGCCTCACTTTGCCCCTCTTTTATTTTTCAAATAATTTATGTATTTTATGTGCATTGGTGTCTGTGTGAAGGTGTCAAATCCTCTGCAATTGGAGTTACAGACAGTTTTGAGCTGCCATGTGGGTGCTGGGGACTGAATGTGTGTCCCCTGGAAGAATACCCAATGCTCTTAACTGCCAAGTCATCTGTAGCCCTCCACTTTCCCCCTCTTAACTGCCCCCATTTGAACAGAATACATACAATACAGGCCTGAAGAGGAGGAGAGCACCTTCCATGTCTGGTCTTTTCAGCAGGTTTTTTTTTTTTTTTTTTGTAGCTACTAACAACTTTCATAAAAACTGATGTGCAGTCTGGGTTTAGTGACACGTGACTCTGGTCCCAGCTCTTGGAGGTGGAGAAAGAGGATCTCTAGTTTAGGGCCAGTTTGGGTTACATAGGGGATTATGTCTTTAGACTTAGTTCTCTGAGTATGGGGATTGCACATGTACTACCAAATCCAGCACATGTGGATCTGACATTTTTGTTTTGTTGTTTTTCTTCTGTGGTACCAGTGGTGGGGGGTTGAGGTGGGGAGGTCAAGTCAGAGCTTCATATATGCTCTGCTCTGCAAGTTGTATCTCCAGCTGTGTCTTTTCCTCTTAAACTGGGCATGGTCATGTGCCTGCCTGTGACCCCAGGGCTGTGTGAGGGATGGAGACAGGATTGTTGGGCCTGGTAACCAGCAGCCTGACTAGGTTCATTGTGAAGTCCTATCTCAAAGGGATAAGTCTGAGAGTGAGAATGGTGAGATATACACCTGGAGCCCTCAGACACCAGCAGACGACGTCAGAGTCCTGGAGCTGAAGGTATTCCAGAGGGACAGTTTGATTCCCAGCATGTACATGGCTGCTCATAACCATCTGTAACCCCAGTTCCAGGGGATCTTACACCCTCTTCTGGCCTCCACAGACAACAAACATGCAATTGATGCACAGCATACATGTAGTCAAAACACCAATACACATAAAATAAACAAAACACCAGTACACATAAGATAAACAAAACACCAGTACACATAAAATAAACAAAACACCAGTACACATAAGATAAACAAAACACCAGTACACATAAAATAAACAAAACACCAGTACACATAAGATAAACAAAACACCAGTACACATAAGATAAACAAAACACCAGTACACATAAGATAAACAAAACACTAGTATACATAAGATAAACAAAACACCAGTACACATAAGATAAACAAAACACTAGTATACATAAGATAAACAAAACACCAGTACACATAAAATAAACAAAACAAAGCTGAGTTCTAGGTCATTCAGGATTGTCTTGGGAAATCAAAAACAAATAAAAAAAGCAGAAACAAATTGCTTAGGATCATGAGTTTATAAAGTTGTGTAGTTACTTTTTGAGACAAGTGTATCACTGAGTTGTTGCTTTAACAGTACCCAGTGCTGGGTAATGAATAAAAAGCCTTACTTAGTACACTGTTCTGGGATTGGCCAGCAGGGCATTGGCACCTGCTCAGCTCTGTTTAGGGCTACTTGTTGGATAGCGTCACGTGATAGGAACATGTGAAAGCTTGGTGAAAAATGTATTTTTGTTCTTTTGTTTTTTAGTAAATGAGAATCTTGGTATGTTTCCTAAGGTGGTCCCGAACTTATGGACTCAAGTCCTGCCTGATGCTTCCCTAAGACTGGGGTTACAAGCTTATATGGCTATGTCTAGTGAGAAAAATGCACTTAAAGGGGAGTTAGAGAAGGAGAGAAGGTCCCTTATTTAAAAAAAAAATACTGTCAGGAACTGTACACCACAGGACTTTACTTTTCTCTCAGGGTGCAGCTCCCTTAACCTTGTATTTGATTCATTTTTCAAAAATTCTGCTATCTAAATGTTGCCACAGTGAGGACCAAACACAGCTAAATCACTGCCCCCAAAGTCCTAGGTTTACATTTTGGAATTCTGGTTATTATTTTCAGTCTCTGTGAGTCCTGTAACACAGTCTTAAAATGTACATGTTAATGGAGAATATTGTCTTTGTCCAGGGATGTCACAAGTAACCTGTGCTGGTGCTTTGGACAAAGTTTCACCAAGTGAATAGTGTTTATGGCTTTTCTAGGACTTTTGCAGTTAACTTTTTAAAAATTAGTGAATCTGCTTTTGTACCGTATCAGATGTTAATAAAAGTCGTTTGTTTTATTTTAGTGATGTCCTTGCATTGCCCATTTTTAAGCAAGAAGAGTCAAGCTTGCCTCCTGACAATGAGAACGAAATCCTACCTTTTCAGTATGTTCTCTGCGCTGCCACCTCTCCTGCAGTGAAGCTCCACGATGAAACCTTGACATATCTCAATCAAGGTCAGATGCTTTCTCACCTTTGGTACACTGGAGACTGCTGGCCTTATGATGTGTGTAACTGTAGGTGCTTACATGACAGAGTCACACTAGAGCCTTCTGGGACAATGTGTCACTGACTCCATTGTCTGTCTGTCCATTTCCAATTCGTGATTCTTGGTTGTCCCCATTTGTATTACTCTACCCAGCTCTGCTATTTACCAGTTACATGGCCTTGGATAGGTTGCTTTGATTTTTTGTTTTGCTTTCCTTATCTGTAAAAGTGGGATTGACTATAACTTAGAAAGTTGTATCTATAACTTGTAATAGGATATGAAAGTGCTTAGCACAGTGTCTAACTTCTAGTTGGTACTAATAGTGTTATCGTGTATATTCAACAACTATATTCTTTCTTTCTGAGTCTAGATAAATGAGTTGTGATAGGTGTAATTTATAATTAATTTTCTTCTAGGACAGTCTTATGAAATCCGAATGCTTGACAATAGGAAACTTGGAGAACTTCCAGAAATCAATGGCAAGTTGGTAAAGGTAAAATAAGCAACCTGTTTTTCTGTGTAATAGCTTTTTACTGGTCCTTTTAGTTTTTTCTTTGTTTTTGTTTTTTTGGCAAAGTCTCATTATATACCCTAGGCTGGCCTTGAATTCTGAATCCTGCTCAGCTTAGTAGAGTGTAATGCTGGGATTCCAGGAATGCACCATCATTCATAGATGTTATTTTTTTCCTGTTTCATATTCATTGGATCCTTACAGGCAGGGCTTGATGATATCTTTTGTCTGCCACAGTTGGCTGACTGAGAGATAAACTGATGATCTTTGGGGTCAGATTAAGCCTTGCTGTTCACATGGAGCTTTTAATTAATTGTGGCTGTGTGTGTATACACATACCACAGTTTGAGTGTGGAGGTCAGAGGATTTCTTGAGGGAGTCAGTTTTCTTTCCTACCATGTGGATTCCAGGGACTGAATTCAAGGTTGTTGGTTTTACCTGCTAAACCATCTTTCTGGGCCTCACATGGGTTTCTCATAGTTGCAGAAGGCTTGCAAGTCCTTGTTCAGGAGAGGTTCCTAGTGGAGTCGTTTTTGGATGGTATAAATCAGCTTTTTAAGGATTTTAATTTTAATGATAATTTTGTGTGTGTGGTGCTGGGGATTGAAACCAGGGCCTACTGTATGTTGGACAGGTCTCTGCTACTGAGCTACACGCACCCCAGCTGTTCCTTAAGAGTTAGGTTTTGGCCAGGTGGTGGTAACACATGAGCCAACAGTGTTTCCAGCAGCATGAACAGGATATTGACTTCACTAAACTGAATGCATCATCTAGGACTGTCTACCCAGTGAAGGAGACCATGTCCATAAAATAAAAATTTATAACAAAACCAAAACCCTAATAGCTATTGTTTTCTTTGTCCACTGATGGTAAGGATTTGGAGAACTCACAGTACACTTGGTACAGGAGTTTTATCAGAAGCTGTAAAAGTGTGGGGACAGGACTGGCAGCTCCCTCCACAAAGTAAGGATAGCATAAGGAAAGCTGCTAGTGTTTATAGGTTATGTGTAGGATTAGCAGGTCGATCCTAGTATGTGTTTCATATATACCTGGGGGATTAGGCTGGATTACATGATAAGATAGAAGTACATAGAAACACTTCACAAGGCCTGCAGGATGGCTCAGCAGGCAGAAGTCTGCCATCGGCACCTACATGGTATACGGAATCTGGTGTGCACACACTTCTCTCAGTAAAGAAAGAAAGAAAGTGGGGCGTGTAATAAGAATTACAAAGAGAAAAAGTACTTCACATAATGGTCTGGTGGTTGGAGGACTGGCAGTTCATGACTAGACTGGGCTCACAAAAAAGAGACTTCACTCAGGAGTCCATCAACAATTCAGTTAACTGTAAAGATAGTGAATGATCCATCTCAGCACTTGGGAGGCTGAGGAAGGAGGATCAAGAGTCTGATGCCAGGACTACATGGCTCAGTGGATAAAAGCACTTACTGCCAAACCTGACAGCCTGAGTTTGATTCCCGGGACCCACGTGGTGGAGGGAGAGCAGAGACTCCTTCATCTTGTCCACTGCACATGAGTACTGCGGTGCATCCACAGATGGACACATGTACACCCACCCGTGCACTCACACAGATAAAATAAATATATGTATTTTTAAATGTAAAGTCTGATATTAGTCTGGGCCATGTAGCTTCTAGTCCTCCACCTGCAGAGCAAACACAGAGGTCAAGTGGGAGAACTAAGACTCATGCAGACAGCTTGGAAGTCTTCAAAAGGCACAGACAATTTTACGTTATGTCTAGAAGCCAACTAGCATTAACTCTGCTAGTTTTCTTTTGTCTTAACTGGTTTTCTAGACTCCTGTGGACTGACATTGTCCTTCCTTTAGAGCATATTTCGGGTAGTGTTCCATGACAGGCGACTGCAGTACACTGAGCATCAGCAGCTGGAAGGCTGGAGGTGGAACCGGCCTGGAGACAGGATTCTCGACATAGGTGAGTCAAGAGAAGCTGCTGCTTGGAGAACATCTGTCTGAGTCTAGAGTTGGTTCCCTACCTGAATGATTTACATGCTTCAGAGGCTAAGTTAAGTTAGGAGGGACTCTGAAGTGACTTACTGCTAAGTATAAGAAAACCACTTGTAAGATTACATTAGGATTGAAGTAGGACATGAACATCAACTTGCAAAGCAGTTTTTTCATTGTTCTAAAGTGCTTTTGTTTTGAACTGTGGCAATATGAATTCATATATAATGCCAAATTTCACTTTTCCATTTTAGATAGACAGTTAAATAATATTAAATGCATTTACTTTGTCTAATTATCACTATTATCCATTTGCAGAACTCTTTTTGTCTTGTGAGAATGAAATCTGTACTCTATGTAGTAGCTTTCATTTGGTTTTTCCCCAGCCCGTTAGCCCCTCTCCTGCCTTGTAACTGTCTGCTCCGGGCACCTCATGCAGTATCTGTTCTTTGTGACCTGGCTTCTATGAGTTGACTTTAGCCTTTCAAGGTTCACATGTATAGCATGTGTCAGAATTCCTTTTCAAGGCAGAAGAGTGTCCAGTGTCCACTGCATTCTGTTAACCCACTCACCTGTGAGGACATGGGCAGCTTTTACTGTTGGGCTCTTTTGGATTTTGGATAATGTTCCTGTGCACATGGACATGATAATATTTGTTTGAATCTCTGCTTTGGTTTCTTTTTTGGCTGAAGCAAGATCTTACTCTGTAGCCCAGGCTGGCCTTGAACTCGTGGTGGTCCTCCTGACTGTCTTTGGAGTACACACTACTGATATGAACCACCACACTCAGAGGCTTCTGTTTTCATTACTAAGAAGTGGGAATTTTGGACAATATACCAGTTCTATTTTTAATCTTTTTTTTTTTTTGAGAAATGCCTGTGATGCTTTTTACCAGTAGCATTCAAGTACTCTCTGTTTTGACAATATTTGTAATCTTCTGATTCCAGTTCTCAAAAGGTAGAAGCAGGAGGATTGTGTCTCAAAAAGTTTCATAATTTTTAGCTTGGCAGTAGTGGCACACGCCTTTAATCCCAGCACTCGGGAGGCAGAGGCAGGCGGAGCTCTGTGAGTTTGAGGCCGGGCTGGACCGACAGCCTCCAAAACAATACAGAGAAACCCTGTCTCGTAAAACCAAAAAAAAAAGTTTCATAATTTTTATATTAGAGCTAGTATATAGACTTGTCCCATCACAATCAGTTGCTTTCTTACTTAACACCATGGTGGCCATAGACACAGTGGCACCTGATTATAGTCCGAACTACTCAAGAGGTTGAGGCAGGAAAATTGCTTGAGCCCAGGCAATGCATTGAGACCCCCATCTTAAAAACAAAAACAAGAAGCCCTCAGAATTGTTCAGTGATTCCTATTGTATTTCTCAGATATTCCAATGTCTGTGGGTATAATTGATCCCAGGGCCAATCCTACCCAGCTAAATACAGTGGAGTTTCTGTGGGACCCTGCAAAGAGGACATCTGTGTTTATTCAGGTAAGGCATTGCAGTTGCCATTACAGTTATAAAGAGCACCTGTTACTACCAGTTTGTTTTTTGTTTTTTATATGTATTTATTTATTATGTACACAGTATTGTGTCTGCATGTATCCCTACACATGAGAAGAGGGCACCAGATCTCATTATGAATGGCTGTGAACCACCATGTGGGTGCTGGGAATTGAACTCAAGACCTCTGGAAGAGCAGTCAGTGCTCTTAACCCCTGTACCCTATAAACCTGGTGTGGTGGTGCACACCTCTAATCTTAGCACTTGGGTAGTAGATGTAAGAAGATCAAAGTTACACAGGCAGTCTGAGCTATGTGAGCTATATCTCAAACAGTAAACTAGCAACAATATAGGCAGACGTGGTGGTACATGCCTTTAATTCCGACACTGGCAGATCTCTATGAATTTGAGGCCTGCCTAGTCTACATATCGAGATCCAGGACAGCCAGGGCAACATAGAGAGACTCCCATCTTAAAACAAACAATCAAAACGTTTGTGTGTGCTCAAGTCGTGTGCGTGCACACGCGGAAGAGCATGCATGCTAATCACACATTCTCTCATGGAGCCGTACCCTGGTAGTCAGGGGTCTGGCCTTTCAGGGTCAGGCATTTCCATGTGAAGAGTTCAGGGTTGTAGCCTATCAGGTTCAGACATTTCCATGTGAAGAGTTTTGAATTGTTCTTCTAATTTTATGAAGTTTATTTACTTATAGCTCTCCAGAGTATATATTTCATTCTTTGATCATAGATAATTTGCCTAACAATTATTTGCAGGTAAATTGTCCTATTTTTTGTTGTTATCTATAGTTATTTTGAACATATACATATATATTTAAAGTTTGATTTTTGCATATGTGATTATGTCCTTTGGCTAAATTCCTCAGAATTCTTTTATTTGTAATAATTTAAACCGGTAGTTCATTAAATACATACAATTGAGGCTACTATGTTAATATTTTGTAAACATAAAGACTTTGAAAAATAGTCCTTTGAAACAGGGATAGTCTTTGAATTATTTATTTATTTATTTATTTATTTATTTATTTATTTATTTATTTATTGGTTTTTCGAGACAGGGTTTCTCTGTATTGTTTTGGAGCCTGTCTTGGAACTTGCTTGGTAGACCAGGCTTGGTCTCGAATTCACAGAGATCCACCTGCCTCTGCTTCCCAAGTGCTGGGATTAAAGGTGTGCGCCACCACCGCCCACCCATACTGTATGTTCTTAACAGCTGAGGCAAACGTGTAGCTCCAAGAATAGTTTTTGAGGCCTAGAGTGAGTTGATCCAAGCTACTGAGAGGTCAGCTAGGAGAGCTGCACTTAGGACCCGCAGTCTTAGACTTCAGCAGTAACCAGGCAAATCTTCCCCTATTACATCTGAACTTTCATACTTACTATATTCCTAGCTTGATTGTGCCTCCTTTTAAAATCTAGGTGAAAGTTCACTATCGTTTGCGTAGCCCAGTGTTCTTAGAGGAGTTAATACATTAAATTCCTCAAACAGCCTTTTTTGTTGTTATTCTTGTTTTGATGTCTTTGATGGCGTTAGGTCTATAAGTTTACTTGCTTACATTTGTGAATTACTAATGTTCTAATTTCCTCCACTAGACTGTAAGAAATGAAATGACTTTAATATGTATTGATAAATGCCTACTAAAAGTTTTACCTCTATTGGTTGCTTTAAAACATGGCTGGCTGGTTTGGCTAGTGGCACTGAAGCCTTGGTGTCACTTCCTTCCAGGTGCACTGCATTAGCACAGAGTTCACTATGAGGAAGCATGGTGGAGAAAAGGGGGTGCCATTCCGAGTTCAAATAGACACTTTCAAGGAGAATGAGAATGGGGAATACACGGAGCACTTGCACTCAGCCAGCTGCCAGATCAAGGTCTTCAAGGTATCCTGGGCTATTCACTGGCCTGAAAACCTCTTTTTTCAGGGGAGGGAGGGTTGCAAGAGGGTTTCTCTGTGTAGACTTGGCTGTCCTGGAACTCACTCTATAGACCAGGCTGTTCTCGAACTCAGAGATTCTCCTGCCTCTGCTGGGATTAAAGATATGTGCCACCATGCCCAGCTAAAACCTCTTTCTTTGTCATTCCATTTAACATGAGGTACCAAGGTAGAAAGTCACCTTGTCTGTTTTTGTTTTTTTTGTTTTGTTTTGGTTGGTTTGAGACAAGGTTTCTTTGTGTAGCTTTGGAGCCTGTCAGTGTGTAGATCATGTTGGCCTAACAGAGTGAGTTCACCTGCCTCTACCTCCCAAGTGCTGGAGTTAAAGGCCTGCACTGCCACCACTCAGCCAACTTACCTGGTTTTAAAACTACAAATTGTCTGAGCTAGATGCTGAGGCACCTCTGAAATGCCACTTAAGGTTGTTTACATGGGGATTGGCTTGGCATGGGGTAACAAAAACCTATATAGCAGGCGTCAGGCAGAGCTGGGCTCTCATTAAATCCTGCTGACTTGTGAGTTCTTCTGGTTTCTAAAAATCATATAGAGTTGACTGATTTAGGTACACAGATATTTTGTGTATTATTTTCGTTGTTTTGAGGCAGTCATGAGGCAGAAATAGGTTTTGAGGTAGCCCAGAGTGGCCTCAGATTTGCTAAGTAGCCAAGGATGGCCTTGAATTCCTGATACTTCTGCTTGTGCCTCCAAGTACTGGGACTGTAGTAGGCATGTGCCACAGCTCCCCGCTTTGTCTTTGTTTTTATCAAGTGGATAAACATATTCTCATTGAAAGAAATTCAAGCCAAGTGTGGTGGCTCACCACGCCTGTAGTGTGTCAAGTTCAGGTGAACTAGGTGTACATAGCAAGTTTCTATATCAAAAAACCCAAGAGGGAAGCAGGGAGGGAGGGAAGGATGTTGGGGAGTCAGTGATGTAAAAGTACATGGGGCACTGTACTGTAGTCTCCCTTATTTACTCTTCCTGATTGATTCTCTAACTTCTCTCCAGAGGTAACCATTGTCATAAATTGTTATACATGCTTCTCGTCCCTTTTGTCCTTTTTTGTTTTGTTTTTTTTGTTTGTTTGTTTTGTTTTTCAAGACAGAGTTTCTCTGTGGCTTTGGAGACTGTCCTGAACTAGCTCTGGTAGACCAGGCTGGTCTCAAACTCACAGAGATCCGCCTGCCTCTGCCTCCCTCTGGTGCTGGGATTAAAGGCGTGCACCACCACTGCCCGGCGTCCCTTCTGTTCTTTAATGAATGTGCACCCATAGGTACACTTACATTTTCCTTTCTTTGAAACATAAATGGGAGTATATTGTAGGGGTAGTTTTGAGACTTGAGTTTTTCAGTTAGTATGTACTTTAGTGGTCTTTCTATCTATCAATCTTTCCATCTGCGTCAAACATTTTAATGTCCTATTTTCAGACGGTGAGGGTGATGCACATAGTCTCTACATTACTGTACACACACGTTTTGTTTTGTTTTTCGAGACAGGGTTTCTCTGTGGCTTTGGAGGCTGTCCTGGAATTAGCTCTTGTAGACCAGGCTGGCCTCGAACTCACAGAGATTCGCCTGCTTCAGCCTCCTGAGTGCTCAGATTAAAGGCATGCGCCACCACCGCCCGGCCACACAGGTTTGTTTTATATGTGAATATTTAAGTGTTTTAAAGTAATATTTCTGGGTCAAAGTGTGAGTACTTTAATTTAAAGCAACCTGTTTTCATTTCAGCCTAAAGGTGCAGACAGAAAACAAAAAACAGATAGAGAGAAAATGGAGAAACGCACACCCCATGAAAAAGAAAAATATCAACCTTCATATGAGACAACCATACTCACAGAGGTAAAAGGACTTTTCAGTTCATAATTGTACTGTCATTCATTCATTCATTCATTCTGTGTGCTTGGCATGAGACCTGGGCCTGTTATGTGTTAGGCAAGCTTTCTATTACTGAGCTGCTCCATCCCCATAAGTGTCATTCACAAAAAGAAAAAAAAATTTAAAACATATATTTGTTACATTCCTTTCCAGCCTAGTCTGCACTTCGTCCTGAGCATATTTTCTTGACTGATGAAGATGTGCTCGTGAAGTGAGAATGTTTTAGTGGCACACTGCACTGAAACATGCCTAAGTTCTCCTTTGTTTTTAGTGCTCTCCATGGCCTGAGATCACCTATGTCAACAATTCCCCATCACCTGGCTTCAACAGTTCCCATAGCAGTTTCTCTCTTGGGGAAGGGTAAGTCTAGGAAATGCAATTGGATTATGTTTGGACTAAATATATATTCTTTTATTACACTTCCATCAACAAGTTCTTCCCAAATTATTAAGTGCTTCCCTTTGGTCATTCTTTTGACCAATTTTTGTACTGGTTGAGGTTTGGACTCTCCTAAAAAAGAGATGGGGTTTTAGCTAAGAACCTTGCCCCTCAGGCAGTGTTAGGTACCATCAGGTCGTGTCAGCATCACATGGTGTCAGGTAGCATCAGACATTGGGTAGCATCAGATGGTGTTAGGTAGCATCAGATGGTGTCAGTGACATCAGACAGTGTCAGGGTGGTATCTTCTGTGGGACACCGATAGTTTTGGTTTCTTGATGAACCTTATCCTGTTTGCCTTGTGGTTGTTTCACTTCCTTTTCCACACTTGCCCCAGAGCGTGGGCCTGGGAATTGGAAACACGGCTGTATAGACACTTTTTCCTTGTTAAGAATCCTTGTGAGTTCTGAGGTGTGACTCAATAGTAGAACACTTGACTGTCATGGATCAGGCCTTGGGTTTGAGCTTCAGTATCTCAGTTAAAAAACACATAAAAGAAGGTGCAAACAGTTTGACTGTGATGTTTCTATTTGGACTTGGATTTGTGTGTACTATGTTCAACCTACTTATTTACTTATTTGTTTGGTTTGGTTTGCTTTGCTTTTTGAGACAGTCTCTCTGTGTAGCTTTGGAGCCTGTCCTGGAACTCACTCTGTAGACCAGGCTGGCCTGGAACTCTAAGAGATCTGCCTGCCTCTGCCTCCCAAGTCTGAGCCACCACCACCCAACTCAACCTACTTCTTAAAAGATCTAAAAAGTAACTTAAACATTTGAAAAATAACAACTAAGAACTAATGCCTTTTTTGGTATTGGTTATAAAAGGAATGCATCTGTCTATAACCCTGATGTCATTGCTAAATTTGAATATCAAGCTTAAATTTTTCAGCAGTGACAGAAATAAAGAATAAAAGGGGTTTTTCTGTTTGGGTCTTGCTGTACATTCCAGGCTGGCTTTGAATTATTGTACCCCAGGCTAGCCTGGGGTACACAGCAGTCCTGGGGTTGTAGGCATGGGTTACCATCACCACACCATGTTTTTGTTTGCTTGGATATGGGATCTTAGCTGTGTTTCTAAGCTGGCCTTAAACTCCTGGAGCCAAGCAATCCTCCTGTGTCAGCCTCTCGGGTAGCTGACTACAAGTACTACTACATCTGGCACAGAGGAGCTCTTGAAATAAAGAGGTTCTCATTGTCCTTAAGTGGGTGATGCTGTCTACTTGGAGACAGTTTAAAATAGCTGCAGTTTAAGGGTTGTGTTTTCTGTTGTTTTTTTTTTTTACCCTCAACTTTTTCTCTCATAAAGAAAATAAACATTAAACGAAAGAAACTAAGTGTTGAATCAACTTTAACCATAATGGATTGGGGAGCCCAAGATACCATTCCATTGGTAAGAGTGCTTGCTTCCCATTTGTGAGAATCAGAGCTTGGGTACCTATACCATGAAATCAGCCAGACATCTCACAAACTCCTGTAATTTAGCCCCAAGGAACCCAGTGCTTACTTCTGGCCTCCACATTTAGGTATATGCACCGACACAGATCTTCAAATATACTTTCCACACGTGTGTGTACCTGCAAGCACACACATATGTGTGCATACACACACAGATAGGTAAATAAAGTAAGTAAGTAGATCTGAAATGAATTGGGCCAGTAAATAGCTCAGAGGGTACAGTGCTTGCTTCTCAAGGCCAGTGGTTCTTGGATCCCCAGAACCCATGTAAAGATGGATGGAGAACTGACCGCACAGCGTTGTCACTCCGACATCATATACATACAACAGTAGTAATTATCCAGATTTTAAAAACAAATAAATAGAGTTGGAGAGATGGCTCAGCAGCTCAGAACACTGGCTGCTCTTCTAAAGGACCTAGTTAGGTTCCTAGCACCCACATGGCAGCTCACAAAAATAACTGTCAGAACTGAGGGGTGCTGTGGGATAGCTGTTGCTAGCACATTCAAGGAAGGAACTGGGTTCAACCCCCAGGACAGCAAAATAGTTATTTTGTTGTTGTTGTTGTTTGTTTGTATTTGATTTGTTGTTGTTGTTGTTGTTTTTGAGACAGGGTCTCACTTAGCTTTGGCTAAGCCTAGAACTGGCTTGTAGACCAGGCTGGCCTTGAACTCACAGAGATCCACCTGTCTCTGTCTCCTGAGTGCTAGGGATTAAAGGCATGCCCCCTCATGCTCAGTCAGTATACATTTTTTTCTGATTCTTCTGTGTTGTATGCATGGATGTTGATATGTTTAATATAGGAGTGATGCATAATTATAGCAGTAAAAGTACTAGGACTTTTATATCCTGGTATTTTTTTTTCTTGTGAACTCACAGCCAAATGCAGCCTAGGCAGATGCTTTACTTTCAGCTATATTTCTAGCCACTTACAAATATTTATTATTCCATAATTTAATCTATCAGTTTCTATTTACTGAAATTTTGATCTTTCCTAGTTTCCTTGGTCATAAAAAATGTTTCAGTGACATAGTTTCTCTCCTTCCCTGAAATTTCTGAGTTAATTAGCACACAACTGAAGCCCTGGGTCAAAGAATGTTTTCAGACAAAGGAGAGATTCTTTTAGCTCTCTAATTTAGGAGTTACCGTGACAGTGAAGCATGAGGTAATCTGCAGAGTGTGAGTGTACCATGGACTCATCTTTTCATCTTCAATGTCTCTCCCTAGAAATGGCTCACCAAACCACCAGCCAGAGCCACCCCCTCCAGTCACTGACGTAAGTCTACAGCCAATGTCAGTTATTCGTGATTTGTAGTACTATTGTGGTGACTGCGGTTCTGTCAAATGCCGGTGGACTAGAGACTGTTATCCATCCATTCACTTCATGCTTATAGAATTTCAGCTCAACTGGAAATTATACTAGGGACTGGAAACAAAGACAGAAACAAGCAGGACCTTGGAAGCTGTTTTGTTTGTTTGCTTGTTTTTACTCAGACTTTGACTGTACATCACAGCTGTCCTTAACTCACTGTGCAGCCCCAGCTGACTTAGGATGCAGAGTAATCGTTCTGCCTCAGCCTCTCAAGTGCTGGGGTTGCAGATGTACACTGGCTGTTTTTTCTTCTCTTTTTGTGGATCTCGTTGTGATGCCCAGGGTGGTTTAGTGTGAGCTGTGGCTCATGTGATTTCTCACGTAACTACAGTATAGGATCCCTTGACTAGGAAGAGCTTACAGTCTGATAGTGAAGTTTCTCTGGTGGTTGGAGAAGCCCTGCATGATGTAAACAGTTTCCAGACACTAGCCTGTGTGGTTGTCAGGTATGGAAGTGTTTAGTTATGTTATCTAATGAGGTGGCAGGTGAGCTATTCAGATAGAAAAGAGTGCATTCTCTTTCAGAACCTCTTGCCAACAACCACGCCTCAGGAAGCCCAACAGTGGTTACATCGAAACCGGTTTTCCACATTCACAAGGCTCTTCACCAACTTTTCAGGTTAGATTAGTTTTCCTTTTGCCTTCTCCAGCATGGGGTATTCATGTGCATTGTAGGCCTATTGGTGCCCATATGGCTGTGTGGGGGTGTCTCTGTTTGTTTTTTCTGATGAAGTCAATTTCATCAAACTCCTTAGATTTTCAACTGGCTGCAACTGTACTAGGAGACTCTTAAAAAGAAGTAGCCATAGCACACGCCTTTAATCCCAGCAGTCAGGAGGCAGAGACAGTCAGATCTCTGTGAGTTCCAGGCCAGCCTGATCTACTGAGTGAGTTCCACAACAGCCTCTAAAGCTACACAGAGAAACCCTGTCTCAAAAAAAAAAAAAAAAAAAAAAAAAGAAAGAAAGAGAGGAGGAGGAGGAGCAGCGGCTTTTAGCTGAACTTTAAAATGTTTATTCTATATAGCATTTCTAAAATGTGTATTCCGTGTACTACTTTTACCAAGGTTTGCTCACAAACAGACTGTATGTATTACTTGCACAATGTGATTTTATGAAGCCTGTGTGTACATCTGTGTAGAAATATACAATTGATAAGATGTCTTGATGAGAGCGCTCTTTCATAATCTGTGTAAAAGAAAAATCCAACAGAATGGAACCTACTGGATAAGTACTACGCAGAGTGTGTGGAGTGGAGCTGGAGAGGGCCTGATGTGAGTCTGTCAGACTGTGGAAGGGTGTTTCTGACAGGAAAAGCAACTGCCCCACTCGGCAGCCTCCGTCTGATGAAAGCATAGGGCGAAGTGGAGAAGTTAATTGGATGAGAATTGAGACAGAAGATGAGGCAAAGGCCAAGTCACACACAGGGCTTTGTCTTCTGTAGAAGACTGTGACAGACTGCTGGTGAGGTGTCCTCGAAGTGGAGCCCGTTTTAAAAATCACTTGTGAAAATAACTTTTGTCTTATCATTAACCATGTTTTCCCTCTTTATTCCAGGGGCAGATTTATTGAAACTAACAAGAGATGATGTGATCCAAATCTGCGGCCCTGCAGATGGAATCAGACTTTTTAATGCATTAAAAGGCCGGTATGTAGTTTTAAGATACTAATGGTTAAAATACCAGTGAGATTGTATTTCAGATGAATTTACATTCTGGAAATTTTCACAATACTCTACACATATAAGTAAGTCTTGTCAAAACATTAAAAAAAAATTCTAGTCATGGGCCAGTAAACTCAATAGGTTGTTCTTTGACCTCCACCCTCCATATGCACCCTGATATGTGCCCAGAATACAGACATACAGACATACACACACACACACACACACACACACACACCCTGAGCATGAGCGCATGCTAACTAAATAAATGTTTTGGGTTTTTATCCTTTTTAAAGAAAAACTTTGTAAAAAAAAATCCCCATATGTACTAATAAACACAAATGAAAAATATCATTTCTTACATTTGCTCCAAAGAACGCCTTGTGATAGCCAGTTCTCATTTCCAGGTCTTCTAACCAGGTAAATAGTTACTGTCTTTATAATAAGATAGGTTGGCTCTGGAGGTACATTGGTGACAATGTATCCATAAAGAAAAACAGTATTTTAGATAGTGCTAAGAGCTTTGAAGGGAACCATACAGACAAACTGGGTGTGACTCAGTCCATAATTCTAGTACCTAAGAGGTTGAGGCAGGAAGATCAAGAGCCCAAAGCCATCCTTGACTTTGTAGCAGCTTCAAAGTTAACTTGGACTACTAGAGACCCGTCTCAACAAAACAAACACAAAGCACATTTGTGGTCTATAGAATACCTTGATGTAGACAGAAAAGATATCTGTGAAAGGTGTGTGTGTGTGTGTGTGTGTGTGTGTGTGTGTGTGTGTGTGTGTGTGTTCCAGTCTATGTAGTGAGACCCTGTGTCAAAAGAAAAAAAAAAAAGAATAATTGTAATTCTTTTTGAGATTCTGTGTGTGTGTGTGTGTGTGTGTGTGTGTGTGTGTGTGTGTGTGTTGGTGTTTTATTTTTTGTTTTTAAATGTTTCTTTTTTTTTAATTTTTGAGACAGGGTCTGTCTACATAGCCCAGGCTGGATTTGAATTTGCTGTGTAGCCTAGGTTAGCCTTGGACTCAGAACTTCCAGACCCAACCACTTAGGTGCTGGAATTACAGGCATGTATTACCATGTTTGGTTTAGTACTCATAACTGATAGGTAGGAAATTAGATCATTGACAACAGAACAAAATCAGTGAATAAATAAATTGTGAAGGACTTGTATTTATATACCTCACAAACATACTGCATCGAATTGAATCTTGTTTTTAACACATGATCTTATGTATCACAGGTTGGCCTCATACTCTGTATGTAGCTGAGGATAAAGCTTTGAGTTCGTGGTCTTCCTTTCTTATCTCCTGATACTAAAGTTAAAGGAGTGTGTTACCCTCCACCATGGCAGTATTGGGAACTGAAAGGAAAAGTGGCTTATTAGGTTTCTATCGTTGTGAAGAGACACCATGACCACAGCAAGTCTTATAAAGGAAAAATATATAATTAGGGCAGCTGACTTCGAGTTTCAGAGGTTCAGTTTGTTATCATCATAGCAGGGAGCATGGCAGAGTACATGCAGACATGATGCTGGAGAAGTAGCTCAGAGTCCTACATCTTGTAGGGAACAGGAAGCCTGAGCAAGAAACCTCAAAGCTTGCTCCCACAGTGACAGACTTCCTTTAACAAGGCCATGCCTCCTAATAGTGCCACTCCTTTTGGGGGGCATTTTCTTTCAAATCACCACAGGAAGAGATAAAAAATCTAGGGTTAGGGTCTTGGGGGATGGCTCAGAGTTCAGAATGCTTTCTGCTCTTCTAGAAAACCTCTGTTTGGTTCTCAGCACTCACATTGGGTGGCTCACAATTACCTGGAACTCCAGCTCCAGGAGATGTGAAGCCCTCTTTTGGCCTTTGTTGGCATAGAGGTACACACACAGGCACGCACGCACACACGCACGCACATGTACACACACACACAGGCACACACACAAATAACTTCTCATTTTTAATTCAAGAATGGGGTTGGAGAGATGGCTTAGTGGTTAGAAATCCAAGGGTTAGTGACCTAAGGAAAGGAGACCTTCCAAAGGCTAGGGCTGTAGCTCAGTAGGAAAGCTTTTGCTCTCATGTGCAAAGCCCTGGACCCAATCTCTGGTGCCAGAAGAACAAATATAATAGATAATAGAAGTAAGAATTTAAGTTAGTAACAGATCTTTAAGGGTGTTTGTTATCTAGGGAGTATTTAAAAATGGAAAAAAAGCACGGTGACCAGATGAAGAAGCGCGGAGAGAGTAAGTGGACTGGGAGACAGTAGGCTGCTCGGGCAGGCGCTGAGGGAGATCAGATCATCCACTTTGCTGTGCTAGCCTGCCTGCCTGCCTTCCTTTCTGCCTTCCTTCCTTTCTTCCTTTGCTAGCTGAGCCATCTTGCCTGCCTCCTATTAGTATTTTTAAGTAAACAGCATATCTAGAACCTGACCCTTATATTAAGCAGTACCTCTCGAATTTTCAATATTTCTCTATAACTCCAAATCTCACAAACTCCATTGACTACAGGAACTCCATGGTCATGTAAAGGACCAATAGTCAAAGTTAGGGTTTAGTGAAGAGATCTTGGGGGAATGAGGACCCTGAGTTACCAGGTCTAAGCTAGCATTAGTGTTCTCTTCCCCTCTCTCCCTACTGCTCTTCTACCCTTCCTGTTTCAGTGCTGAGAATGGAATCTGGCGCCCTAAGCCTACCAGGCTACCAGTCTACTGTGGACCCCAGGCCCAGCCTCTCACCTAACTTTTCAGGGAAAGCAGAATTTAGAAGCTTAAATGACACCTACTGTTGTAACCAATAAGCTTAAACAACAACGCCCACCATTGAGAGATAGGAAACAAGTAGCATTAATAGATTTCATATCGCTCTCTACAGTGATGTAGAGACAAACCCTACCTGTGGATGTGCTTACCATGGGAAAACATTGTAAAGATGACCATCCTTTTTCTTCCCACACAGGATGGTGCGTCCAAGGCTAACCATTTATGTCTGTCAGGAATCAGTGCAGCTGAGGGAGCAGCAGCAGCAGCAGCCGCCCCCGCCGCCGCCACAACAGAAGCAGGAAGATGGCGATTCGAATGGTACTTTCTTCGGTAGGTTGTTCTGGGCAGACCAGGACAGGTAGGAAAAAAGGAGAAGAAAGGATTCATGGGCAGGTGTGATGGGAGTTCAGACCAGTTCAGCATTAGAGTTCTAGTAGTAATGGCAATTGCTCACATTTTACTCAGCTCTTAACCTATGCCACCTGCTAGTATCAGTACTTTATATATACTTGAATTCTTAAAACTAGTGATGGCCATAGTGCTGTAGACTGTCTGCTCTCCGGTCTTTAGAAGAGGGAAGGGACTAGGTTTGTTGAGTAATTTTTCCCAGTTCACACTGAAAAAGAGATAGCTGAGGCAGGACATGAAGCCAGGCTTTGTGACTTATGAGTTTCTACAACATGAACACATCACCTGCAGATGCAGACAGCCTCTGGCTGACTGTTATACCTTCTTTTGCAGTGTACCATGCTATCTATCTAGAAGAACTGACAGCTGTTGAATTAACAGAAAAAATTGCCCAGCTTTTCAGTATTTCTCCTCACCAGATCAGCCAAATTTACAAGCAAGGGCCAACAGGAATCCATGTGCTCATCAGTGACGAGGTCAGTTTCTCAGTCCTATTGAATTACCGTTGTGTGCTCTGGTGTGTTAGGGTACATGGCAGGTTCAAGAGTGCTCTGCCAGGGTTGAATTCGGTTTCCTACAGAGAGATTTTTTGTTTTGTTTTGGTTTTTGGTTTTTCGAGACAGGTTTCTCCGTGGCTTTGGAGGCTGTCCTGGAACTAGCTCTTGTAGACCAGGCTGGTCTTGAACTCACAGAGATCCACCTGCCTCTGTCTCCCACGAGTGTTGGGACTAAGGCGTGCGCCACCGATGCCCAGCCAGAGAGGTTTAACTTTTTTTTTTAAGATTTATTTATTTATTTATTATGAATGCAACATCCTGCCTCCATGTACGTCTACATATCAAAAGAGGACACCAGATCTCATTATGGATGGTTGTGAGCCACCACGTGGTTGCTGAGAATTGAACTCAGGACCTCTGGAAGAGCAGTCAGTGCTCTTAACCTCTGAGCCATCTCTCCAGCCCTGAGGTTTAACTTTTTAATCATAACAAATTTTGCTATTTTGGCCTGACAGACCCTGAACTTGTGTGTTCACATGATCTTCCTGCCTCAGTGTCCTGAGTGTCTGGGACTATTGGCAGGAACCACTGCATCTGGCTTAGATTTTACTGTTTGCTTACCTCCTAATTTTTAAAACTTATGTATAAAGTGCTGTAGCTCCAGTACAAAGAGAAGTGGAAGCAGGAAAATCATGAATTTAAGTTCACCTCTGACTGTGTAGTAAGTTCAAGACCCACCTGGCCTAGGCAAAACCAAAAACGGGTGAAGTAGAGGCGGCTTAGCAGTTATGAATGCCTTTTGCACAAGGAAGAGGACAAGAGTTCAGATCCCAGCTCCATGTTTTTTTGTTTTGTTTTAAAGATGTATGTGGTCCCCACATGTGCCTGTAACCCCAGCACAGGAAGGAAGATCACTGGAGCTTGCACTCTGCCAGCCTAACTGATGGGGCTAGATCGGGAGTGAGCTCCATGTTCAATGACATAGCTGCTTTAAATAAAAACAAGGTGGACAGTGATAGAGGACACCTAATATTCGAGTGTGGCCTCTGGGTGTGATTGTATACTTATATATCTGTGCATATATACCACATATACCACACATACACCTCATACACGTATAAACAAAACTATATGTATCCTTTGCACATTTTAGGTCAGTTTTTAAAAGTTTGAACAATTGAGGAAATGTGTCACTCGTAGACACACAGCATTTTAACATGAGATGGTGGGTAGGGAGATGCTCAGTTGGTGAAGAGCTGGCTGTGCAGATGTAAGGACCTGAATTAGGATCCCTACCACTCAGGTAGAAAGCCAGTCATGGCAGCGTGTGCCTATAATCCCAGCACTAAGGAGGCAGAGAGAGATTGTCTCAAAAAGATGAAAAGCAATTTAGGAAGACAGCAGATGTTAACCTCTGACTTCCACATGTGTATGCTCAGGCACCACCCCCGCAGACACACAGAATGGTTAGTCTGGGAGAGAAGATGCTTCTTACCATTCCAACATCTGGAAGGTAGAGGCAGGAGTGTTAGGCGTTCAGTGTCATCCCTGGCCATTTCAGTGCCAACCTGAGGGAGAGGAAGAGAGAGATTGATATTATTCTGATTACATTCTTTTTAACCCAAATACAGGTCTTTGCTTTTTCCCAGCACTGGAACTGAAATCAAAATGACAAGAGTACTTTAGAGAGATGGCTCAGTGGTTAAGAGGCCCAGGTCTGATTCCCAGCACCCACATGGTGGCTCACAACTGTCTATAACTCCAATTCCAGAAAATCTGATACCCTTTTCTGACACCCATGGGCACCAGGCAGACACATGATGCATACATGTATGTGGCAGGCAAAGCATTCATACACATAAAATAAAAATTTTTTAATTATTTAATACAATTATTCATTTAAAAGTACAAGTATGCATTGTGTGTGTGTGTGTGTGTATGTGTGCCTGCCTGTGTGTGTACCCATGTGTGTGTATGAGTGTGTGTGCACATGGAGGTCAGATCTTCTGGAGCTGCTGCTATAGGTGATTGTGAGCTGCCTGATAGTGGTAGGAACCGAACCTGAGTCCTCTGGAAGAACAATAACCACTTAACCACTCCCTAGCCCCTCCCATAGTTTTTAAATTTACATTTTATGACTGAAAATCCCCTTATTTGTCCTGCTGTGATTACTTGAAGCAAAAATTTGTTTCAGCCAAATAACTTGATTCAATGAAAGTTGAAAACTAGCTTTTTCTGAATAGAATTATCATCACACAGAGATGATCAAAAGTAACAAGTTGGTATTTATAAAACATCAAGTTAAAGAGTTGAGGTATAGCTCAGAAGTAAACATGCTTAGCACATACAAAGCATTGGGTTTAATCCTTAACACCTCAAAAGAGGAGACGAAAAAGAAAAGAAATTAGATATGCTATCTCTGGTGTGGGTTTGGTTAGTTTCTCATGTATGGCAGGCTGGCTTCAAACTTACCGTGCCCTTAAAGATGATCATGAACTCCTCCTGCCCTCATCTTCCAAGTGTAGTGATTACAGTGTGCACTAACATGCTCAGTGGATGCAGTGCTGAGGTCAAACCTAGGGAGGGCTTAATGCTTGAAGACCACTACTGTGCCAACTAGACCTCATCCCAGCCTCTAGTCATACATCTATTAGAGAAATGGATGGAACCACTCAATTAATTCCCTTTGCCCATGCTAGCCATGGTTAATTAATCTGTGGTTGAGTGCTGCCCCCTAATTGTGAAGATGGCACACAATCCAGCACCAGTTCAGTCTCAGTCCTCTTAGAAGGAAGTACAGTAAACCTGATTTTCCAAAATGGATAGATAGGGATGGACGGGAGGTGAATCTGTAGTGTAATGGGTAGCTCATTGGAACTTGTAGAGGCAGGAATGGATGGGTTTTGCTGTAATAATCTCTGATTTTGTTTTAATTTTTGAACTTCTAGTTATGTACCAAAAATTACATAATGTTGTTGCCTCAAGTCATCCATCTTTTAACAAATGTGATTGAGTCACTCGAGTTAGACACTGTGATAATAACATGTGGAGGTTTGACAAAGGTGTATGGAAGCTGGAGATCCAGGAGTCGGGTCCTCTATATGCTTGTGTCCTTGTACCTCCTGTGAGGTCTTGGGGTTCATCCTAGGAAGTATATGTTCCACTTTTAAAACCATTGTTCAGCCCAGTGTTGGTGTTGCACGCCTTTAATCCCAGCACTCAGGAAACAGAGGCAGGTGGGATCTCTGTGAGTTTGAGGCCAGCCTGGTTTACAGAGCAAGTTCTGGGACAGCCAAGACTACACAGAAAAACCCTGTCTTGCCGGGTAGTGGTGGCGTACGCCTTTAATCCCAGCACTCCGGAGGCAGAGGCAGGCAGATCTCTGTGAGTTCGAGGCCAGGCTGGACCGACAGCCTCCGAAACAATACAGAGAAACCCTGTCTCGTAAAACCAAAAAAAAAAAAAAAAAAAAAAGCCCTGTCTTGAAAAAAACAAAAGAATTCTTCATCATCATCATCATCTGGTTCCTTTGGTTGTGCTGCTCAAACCCTTCTGAGGTGCCTGCTGGGATCACTTTATAGAGCTTGTTTGGGGCAGCTGCTGCTCTGGGTTGCTTATAGGATAATCTTAAGTTTCTTTAAGGCTGTGGAACAAAAAGTGGTCTAATCTGAGGTATAAGTCAAGTACATTTTTTTTTCTATGACTTGTTCAGCATTACATTTTCTAAAATGCTTTGTTTCTTTTTGTTTTGGAAGGAAGTCCCTAGTAAAGTTTTTTTAGTTTAAATATATACTAGTTTGTAGAGTTGTAATTTATTTTGAAAAATTCTTATATTCATTTCAGATGTTGCAATACTTCCTAAAGTAAGCAGTATGAGGGGATATTCAGAGTTAGTTGTTCTGGCTGAGGGAATTTATGGACTCTGATTTAAAGCTTGTTGACTAGTGGATGTCTTTGAACTAACTAACTAGAGCTGCAGTGTTATTCTTACACTTCACAAACTTAGTTGTAAATGTAAAGTTCTTACACTATTCAGAAGCTTAATCTCTACTTCAGTCCAATGTCATGAAAAGCCATACAAAGTAAACACTGCTCACCAAGGTGTTAATGATCAGAAATCTTGTTGCTTTTGTCAGATGATACAGAACTTTCAGGAAGAAGCCTGTTTTATTCTGGACACATTGAAAGGTAATAAAATAGTAAGCCATACTTTAACACTTATTGTCTGCTTGTGTGTATGTGAGGTGGGTTATCATGTGCCATGACACACACAGGTCAGAAGACAACCTGTGGAAGTTGGTTCTGTCCTTCCACCTTGTGGGTCCCAGGAACCAAACTCAGGTCGTTAGATTTGGCAGCAAGTACCTTTACCCCATGGAATCTTATTGCCAACCCAAGATAAATAACTTTATAAGAGAGTGAGTGCATGCACCTGGATGTGTGGAGGCCAGAGGACTGTCTCAGGTATTATTACCTGGGCACTTCTTTTAAATTTATTTTTCATTTTGATACAAAGCTATTAAATTATATTTAAAGTTTTATTTTTATGTGTATAGCTGTTTTGTCTGCATGTATATCTGTGTACCACGTGTGTGGCAGTGCCCTGACAGGCCAGAAAAGGGCCTAGATACCCTGGATGAGAGTTATAAATATGGAGCATATAAGGGCTATAGGATGGCATCCAGCCTGATGACCAGTGTTCAGTCTAGAACTCACATGGTGAAAGGGAAGAACCAATTCCCACAAATTTCTTCTGACCTCCAAGTGTGTGCATGCCATGGCATACCCCCAAAATAAATAACTATAAATATCTGTAAAGCATTTAATATGCCTCGTGTTTCTAACTTTATTGCTTTGCAACATAATACATTGTAGGATAGCAATGTTTCAACTTGGTGAGCTTGTATCTGATGTAAACTATTTGTTGCTGCTGCATACTGTCATAAGAGAGCATCATTCTGTTTATCTCTGGCCCAGGAATGGTAGAAGATTGATGTCTTTATTCTACTGCTTCTGCCTCCTGTGTTGTGGGCTCATTGGTGTGTTCCACCACACCATTTGACTCTGTATTCCCTCTCACAGGATTGTTTTTTTGTTTGTTTGCTTGTTTGTTTGTTTTTCCTTAGTGTTCTAAATGTGGCTAAAGATCACCCTGTCTCACCAGGCAGTGCTTTGACACACCTTTAATCCCAGTACTGGGGAGGCAGAGGTAGGTGGATCTCTGTGAATTCAAGGCCAGCCTGGTTTACAGAGTGAGTTCCAGAACGGCCAGGACTACACAGAGAAACCCTGTCTCAAAAAAGCAGCAACAACAATAGATCACTCCTTCTCTCTCCCATCTGTTTTACAGCAGAAACCAGTGATAGCTATCACATCATTCTGAAATAGGAGTATTCCACATTTGCTGGCTGCTGCTTTCTTCCTCTGATGGATGCCCTTTTGAAGGGGACATGACTGAAGATTGAAGGTCTTCTGGAACCCAGCTTATATGAATGTTGAGGGGTGTGTGCTGGGCAACCAGGCCCTAAAGTGGAATCCCAGTCCCCTGTATTGGCCCGAGGTGTATGGCACCCTCAGATCCCGCCAAACGTGGAATTCAGCAACAATCTGTTTAGTTTCTGGCCTTTGTTGGATACCAGTGTGAACTCCCATCATTAGGGTGCACAGAGGGTTGAGTGATAATGGGAGTGGTATGATGTTTGATCAAAGGATCTTTAATTTTGTGACATATAGCTCTTGCCATTTTTCTTTTTTAGTTATTTTTTGTTTGTTTTATTTTTGTTGTGTTTGAGACAGGCTTTCTCTGTGTAACAGCCCTGGCTGTCCTGGAACTTACTCTGTAGACCAGGCTGGCCTCGAACTCACAGAGATCCACCTGCCTCTGCCTCCCAAGTGCTGGTATTAGAGGTGTGCGCCACCACCGCCCCGCCATTGTTTTAGTATAAAAGTGAACATCTATATTCATAAAGCTAAGTTATCAGTCTCTTTTGTATCAAACTTATTGTCATGCTTTATTCACCTTTTGTGTGTGTGACAACAACTTCAGTGAGAAGAAATAGAGAAGTTTTTTTTTTTTTTTTTTTTTTGAGACAGGGTTTCATGACTATGTCTCTACCTCCCAAGTGCTGATATTACAAGCGTTTGCCACCTTGCCTGTTTCTATAGTGCTGGACTTGAACCCAGAGCCTCATGTGTGCTAGGCAAGCACTCCTCCAACTGAGCTCCAGCAGGCCCTTCCCTGTTATGTTAGGACAGAGTCTTGGGATTTTTTATTTTGGTTCACCTGCAGTACCACAACTGAGAGTGATTTTGGCTAATATTTATTGAGGTAGATAGAGTGATAAATTCTGTAGATGGATTATCTTGCTTTCATCCTCTTGATAAATCCATAATAACTAGGGGAAAGAGTGACCCCCTAAATGAAGATAAGGAAGCACTGACAGAGTGGTATAGCTTGCTAGGGGACAGGCCCCTACCAGGCGTGGCATTCTGGGACCCTTATAACTCCATGTCTCATATCACTCTTTGTTGCCTGTGCTCACTCTCATCTTTTACTGGACTACGCTGGAAACTGATGAGTTAGCTACTGAAGAAGGGAGAGCATACTTAAGTGATGATAATCAAGACCTACAAACCAAACACACGCCTGCTCAGTGTCACCTCCAACCTCAAGCACAGAGCTGGAGGTGGGAGTGGCCACGGTGTCTTTAATCCTAGAGCTCGTTGTTCTTGAATGATACTCTCAGTGTGTTTTTAAGTGAGTTATTCCAACCCCTCTTTCCCCTCCCGTGGCCTATTGTGGCATAGTGTTTTACAAAATATATCTATCTATATATATATATATACACATTCTTTTCCCATTCAAACTCACACCGTGTTTATATTCTGCCTTCCAAGTGACTGTCTGTGTGTATGTGCACAATTGTAAAGCATTATGAGTTTTTGTTTTTCACATGTAATGTTTTTTGTTTGTGTGCTTGTTTTGTTTTTTGAGACAAGGGTTTCTCTGTGTAACAGCCTTGGCTGTCCTGAAGCTCACTCTGTAGATCAGGCTGGCCTTGAATTCACAGAGATCTGTCTGTCTCTGCCCCCAGTGCTGAGATTAAAGGTGTGCCTCTCCATTACCTGGCCACATATAAATTTTTATCCAGAAATTTCCTTGGATTTTGTTGATACGAACAAAGAAGATGTTAAAAGATTCTGTGTTGGATTGCAATTTATGTGTGTTTTAAAGCATTTGATAAAGTTTACTTTTTTATATATACAGAGTTTTGTGGTGTTGTTCATGTTCATTAAAACCAACCTATAATGTGATTTCTAATTTCTTTTTGTTTAAAACCTTGAAACCTGAAAATTCCCAACACTGATGTAAACAGCTTGACTTTTCTAGTGAATGATTACCCAATACCCCATTTTGAAGCAATGTTTCTAGCTGTTTTATGGGAGCTGGTTCCCAGTCAGTTCAGCTGCTGCTTTCTGTCCTCAGCAAGCTGCCATTGGCCACCAGCCACCCTCTGTCAGGATGGTAAACAGAAGAGTTTAGCTAGGAGGTGACTTGTGTGAGACAAGGTCTTCTGTTGATATGGCTGGCTTAATACTTAGTATACAGCCCAGCCTGGTCCTAAACTTTTGCCTTACACACAAGACTAAAGATGTTAGACACCATGTCTGGACCTGAACCAGTCACTTAAGGTTCCTTCCTGTTAAGAGAAGCTTTTTCTTTGAGAGAAGCCTTCCCACCAGCTTGGTTCTAGATCCGCATCAGTCCCAAATAAACACACAGGAGGCTATATTAGTTATGAAGCTGTTGGCCTTGCTTGTCTCTTACTGGCTAGCTCTGCTTTAAGTAATTACCCCATAATTGTTAATCTAAGTATGTCTCTTACTGGAGAATAGTTCCGGGCTTCCTACCCCCATGGCATTACATCTTGACTCTCTTGTGTTTCTCCTTCCCAGAATCCTCCTGGATTCCTAGCCCCACCTATCTAGATTCCTATTGGCCAGCAGTGCTTTATTGACATATACACAGGACTTCCCCAACACCTTCCAAATGCATGATTCTTGGATTCTTGTGAAGTATAATGATGCATATAATTCTATTAACATTAGTCATAATTTATATGGTCTAATTTTTATTTGAAGTTACTTTTTATTGGAGTAGTCTTCAAAATTACAAAAGTGAATTTATATACTATTGTAGTTTTAGATTTTGTTTTGTTTTTGTTTTTTAAGATTAGGATAGCCTGGAGCTCCAATTGTAGACTGGGAATGGCGTGGAACTTGCATTAACCCTTCTGTCTCTTCTGCCCAAATTCGGGTGCTCATCACTTGTGTCACACCTGGTACAGATCTTTAAAATCACCAGAAACTATCTTCAGCTTTTTTGAGCCCCCCCTTTCCAAGGTATTTGCTCTGCCTGACTCAGCATAGTGGGAAAAACCATAAGTCACTTTTAAGAGGCCCTACTACCAAACAATTAAATGGTGTTTATGAGCAGCCAGTGGCATGTTTTTTTGGTAGTGACATGGACCTAGAAACTGCAGAGTTGCGGCAATAAGCATGACTCCACTTGTGCTATGTAACTGATAAGGCTTAGTGGTAGAATATTGTGACTACTTACAAAATACATTCCATTATTGACCTTTTCAGTTAAATGAAAAATTTTAATTAGCTTTTTCATTGTGAAAGTAGTGCTTAAAATTATTATAAATATGAATAATAAGGTTATAACGTTTTCTTTTCTTCTAGTCCTACTCTAAAGAGGTAGTCACTGACTGTGGGTGGTTTCCTCACCTCAACACTCAGGAAACAGGGGCATGAGGAGACTGTCTTTTTTTTTTTTTTTTTTTTTTTTTTTTGCCATGACAAAACATCATGACCAGGACACCATGTTAAAGAAAGCCTATAATTTGGGGGCTCATGATTCCAGAGGGTTAGAGTCCATGGCCATCATGGCAGAGAGCAGGCAGCAGGCAGCAGATATGGGGCTAGAACCATAGTTCAGAGCTTTTGTCTCATCCACAAGCAGGAAGCATTGAAAGAGTTAACTGGGAATAGTGTGAGCTTTGGAAACCTCAGAGTCAACCCCCAATGACACACCTCCTTTAATAAGGCCACACCTCCTAATCCTTCCCAAACAGTTACACTGACTGGGTACCAAACATCAAACATACATGCCTGTGGAGATCATTCTCATTCAAGCTACCACAGAGACCTTGGTTCAAAATGTTTTTAAAAAGTTGAAAAAACTAATGATTACAAGAAAAATTTCCTCCACACGTTGTGCACATCAGAGACTCTAATAATCTGTGACTTAGTTTCAGTATTTAACATGTCTGGAACATCTTTCTGTGCTAGACTTGATAGTTCTATAGTATTGTTTTGGATCCTTTTTGCTTCTGAGCACCTATCTTCCCAGCCCGCTAACCCACCTTTATTCTAGGAAGTACCTCTTTTCTTACTAAGTAAACTGCCTCTATATCTGGGTGAGTTGGGTTTTCTGTTTGCTTTGTTGTTTTTTATAGAGTAGATTCTCAGGATGCCATTTAAGTTAAATACATTTGGAAAGGTTCCCTTCATACATTTTTGCACATATCTCAGATATATTCTCAAAGCAAGATTTAGTGGTGACTGGAGATAAAACAGGGACTCCAGGAAGCTCTAGGGTCAGTCCCTGGGACCACATATAATCAATCAGGCATATCTGTTAACCTAGCACTTGGGGATGTATAGCTGGTGTTTGAGGTTATCATCATGTGCTCCAATGAGACCCTGCTTTTAAAAAATAAAAAAGATAGAATCTTATGTTTTGTGACTGATGATTGATATTTATATTAATGTTTAACCATCCCATTCAAAAGAGAATATGTGAAAAATGAAATAATATCCTATTTGACTTACTATTGTCTATATTTTTCTCTTGAAGTAGAATGGGATCCTTATATGTATAAAATATAATAGTTACATGGGACTTATTAGGGAATAAAAGGGAGAAGAGGGTCATTACAGGGCTCCTTAAGCATTATTAGTAACTGTCCTAGTTAGGGTCAATATTGCTGAGATGAAACACCATGACCAAAACCAAGTTGGGGAGGAAAGGGTTTATTTGGCTTACACTTCCCGAATCACTGTTCATCATTAAAGGAAGTCAGGACAGGAAAACATACAAAGCAGGGTCCTGGAGGCAGGAACTGATGCAGAAGCCATGGAGGGTGCTGCTTACTGACTTGCTCCCCATGACTCGCTCAGCCTGCTTTCTTATAGAACCCAGGACCAACAGCCAAGGGATAGCCCCACCCACCATAGGGTGGACCCTCCCCCATCAATCACCAATTAAGAAAATGTCCTACAGGCTTGCCTACAGTTTATCTTGTGGAGGCATGTTCTCAATTGAGGCTCAATCTTTTCTGATGACTCTAGCTTGTGTCAAGATGACACAAAACTGACCAGCACCGTCACTAAGTGCATTGATTGTCGGAAGATTGCTCGATTTTTTTAAGGCCCAATAAGAATGTTTACTTAGGGACAGCAGGACTGGCTCAGTGGTGACAGCATATGCTGCTCCTCCAGCACCCACATGGTGGCTTTCAGCTGTCAACTCCCTCAGGCTGGAAAAAGGATTCAGTGGTTACACTTGGGCTCACAGGACTGGGATTTGGTTTCCAGCACTCACAGAGCAGACCACAACCATCTATAACTCTGGCTCCAGGGAATCTGATGCCTTCTCCTGACCTCTGTGCTCCTGCATACATGGTGGCAACCCCATAAACATAAAATTAAAAATTCTTAAAAACAATTTTTAAAAAGAGAGTGTTTGTTCACATAAGTAATTAAGAAACCATTTGGCCGGACATGGTGGCACACATCTCTCCTCTTGCAATGCAAGCACTTTACTGACAGCTACCTCCCCAGCCTTCCTTTCATGAAAACGACACTTATTTATTTAGTTAGTTTTTTTTATTTGTATGCTTATCTATCTATCTATCTATCTATCTATCTATCTATCTATCTATCTATCTATCTAGGCAGGGTCCCACTATATAGCTGTGATTCGCTTGGAACTCACTATGAAGACCAGGCTGGCCTCAAATTCATAGAGATCTACCTCTGCTGAGATTAAAGATGTGTGGCACCACTCCCAACAAAATGTTTTGGGAATTTATTCATTTGGTTTTTTTTTCCCTCTGTTTTCTTTTCTCTCCCCCCCCCCCCCATACAAGAGGCTGTTTTTTATTAGGAATTGTAAGGTTTATTACATCTCTGCAAGATTTTTCCCCAGTTGCAACTTGCCCATCCATATCTTTTTTTTATTATTTAAATTAGAAACAAGGGCTGGAGAGATGGCTCAGAGGTTAAGAGCACTGACTGCTCTTCCAGAGGTCCTGAGTTCAATTCCCAGCAACCACATGGTGGCTCACAACCATCTGTAATGAGATCTGGTGCCCTCTTCTGGTATGTGCAGACATACATGGAGGAAGGATGTTGTATTCATTATAAATAAATCTTTTTTAAAAATAAATAAATTAGAAACAAGTTTGCTTAACGTCAATTCTAGCTCTCTCCCCCCCCAATCCTATCCCAACCCCCCACCCAAGGAGGGTGAGACCCTTCATGGGGGTTCTCCAAAGTCCTATTATCCAGGGCAGAGCCTAGGCCCTCCCCCATGTGTCCAGGCTGAGACAGCATTCCTTCACGTGGAATGGGCTCCCAAAATCCATCTGGATGCCAGGGATAAATGGTGATCTATTGCCCGAGGCCCCAAAGAATTCTGAGGCCTCCTCACTGACACCCACATTCAGGGTGTCTGGATCAGTCCCATGCTGGCCCCTCAACTATCAGTCTGGGGTCCATGAACTCCCTCATCTGTTTTTCAATATGGTTTCTCTATGTAGCCCTGGTTGTCCTGGAACTTACTCTATAGGCCAGTCAGGCCTCAAACTCAGAGATCCACCTGCCTCTGCCTCCCAAGTTCTGACATTAAAGGTTGGTTTTTTTTTAATTTACCTTTATTATTTTTAATTATGTATAGGTGTGTGTATGCACACAGGTATACACTCATGTGCGTGTGGGTCTGTGCATATGAGTGCATATACCTGCAGAGGCCAGAGGCATTTGATCTGCTGGAACTGGAGTTTCGTGTGGTTGTAAGCCACCTCAGGGGTGTTATGTTCAGAGTCACGCATACAGGTTTATCTTCAGGCAGTGCAGCCAAGGATCTCTGGTTTTCATCATGTCTCCTCTGAATTTCAGGCAGGTTGATGCTATCCTAAAGATTCTTTTTCATGGTTTGTTGTTTTTCCTCTTGTGCTGCTGTCTCCTAGACAATTTAAAAGTCTCTGATGTTACCTAGGGAAGAAAATTAGAATTCATGGAACTTTTTCAAGGCCTCTTAACATCTGAGTTCCAAAAGTGAGATGGCTTGGTAACCAGTTTCTTGGCTACATGAAAAAAATGCACTAGAATTTAGAACCACCACATACATGCCTACACAAAATCTAATACTGCCACCCATCCATGTAGCCAACTTTGTGTTCCTAAACATCAAAAGCAGACTTTTTTTTAAATTGTTTTTGGGACTAAAGTATATAAAACAACTCCTTAGTCTCATGGAATCTAGTCAACTGATGGAAGACTAAAAAATAAACTCAACCAGTAGTAATGCAAGAGAAATAAGAGAAAGAGACTAGGAGAAGAAGTTTCAAATTACAGCACTCAAGAAGATGAAGCAAAAGCATTAAGAATTCAAAGCTGAGTCTGGTGGTAGTAGCACATGCCTTTAATCCTAGCACTTGGAAGGCAGAGGCAAGAGGATCTCTGTGAGCTCAAGGCCAGCCTGGTCTACAGAGTGAGTTCCAGGACAGCCAGGGCTGTTAAACAGAAAAACCCTATTTTGATGGAGAAAAAAAGAATTCAAAGCCATTTTGAGCTATATAAGCCTTAAAATGGTGTGTGAGAGAGAGAGAAAGAGAGAGAGACAGAGAGAGAGAGAGAGAGCTCTAATGTGGAGACATGTGAATAGTTAGTAAATGAACTAGCATATGACTGGTTGACTTAAGACCATTAAGGCAAAAAAGCTCGAGGTAGAAGCAGCTACAGGAAAGGCCAATTTATCAAAGCAAAGTATGGAAATGAGGGGAATAGCAGGAAATAATGAGAGATTATGGGAGAGGGCACCACTAGATCTTGCCTTATAGGTCAACAGAAAGGACAAGAAAGGAAGGCTATATAGGTCATTGACAATTCCGAGGAACTTCTTGGTCCTTACCTTGTCCCTTTTAAAGATAAGCTGCAAAGCTATGATTATCAGAGATGATAGTAAAAAAATTTTAAGAACGTGGGGAGATCGGCAGACAAGGTGGTGCGCATCTTTAATCGGAGTGCTCTGGAGGGAGGCAGGAGCATCTCTGTTCGTTTGAGGCCACCCTGGTCTACATAATGAGTTCTAGGACAGCCAGAGCTGCATAGTGAGACCCTGTCGGGTGGGGTCGAGGGGAAGAAATCAATCCATCATTTAAAGCAGATAGGTCATTGTCTGTAATTCCTTTGATTAATTTAGGCCAGCGGCAGTAAGTCATATGGGGACAACCCACGAACGAGGATTACGTTCCTCAGGCATAGACGTGAGGTCCTGGTGCGGGGAGAAGGAGGGCTTTATAGAATTCATTTAGTTAGTGCCGACGTGTAGCGAAGGTTTGGCAGCCTTCTGCTTCCAAAATGCTGCAGCTGCCCAGACGCCTCTCTCGCTCCAGGGGTCCGCTGTGGATGCTCTCTTTGCAGCAGCTTCCCGGGCAGGCTACCGCTTTGCGGCACTGGCGGCCTCTGATTCCCGGCATGCCATTGGGCGTGGACCGGGTGTAGACTACATTTCCCAGGCTGCCCCGGGCCCCGGCCGCGACGCGCCGGCGCCTATAAGAGGCAGAGCGCTGCAGCCGGAGCCTATTGTTAGCCGGAGCCGGGGCGGTTCTGAGCTTTGCTGCCCGGGGTTCCCAAGTGCAGAGCCGCCCGTCCCCCGCCGCCTGCCGGCCGGCCGGCCCACACACCGTGAAGCCCCAGGAGCTATCTATGCGACGGGCCCGGGAACCGACCGGCACGCCTCGGTCTTCCCTCCTTGCACTCGGGCTGAGGCGGCAGCGGGAGCGGCGGAGACCGTGACAGGAGAAGCGGCCGCGGCGGGGCCGGTAATGGGCCTGGGGTGCGGGGCGGAGGGGTCCGCCTTGTCCTCGTTGGGCAGCGACTCCCGGGCTGTCGTGGGGCAGCGCTCCGGCGCAGAGCCGTGCGGAGAGGGGGCGGGGGGCGGGGAGCCGGGGCGCCTCTGGGAAGAGGCGTGGGAACGAGGGGCGCCGGGGACGCGGGCAGGGCTGCAATCTAGCTAGCTCGAGGGACGGCCGGGCGGCTCGGAAGCCGGCGAGATTGCTGCTGACGGCTGACTTCGGGATGGAGTGGGCAATGATGTAGGATGGAGGGAAGTGAAGGGAGGGGAGGGGGACCGGAGGAAAATGTGGGAGGAGTGGTTGGGAATTTGTGAGTAGCGGGCAGGAGGATGTGGAAGGTTGTGTGGGGACTGCGGACGATCGGAATGAGCGGGAAGACTAGCGGGAATCAATGAATTGAGAGCCGAAGGGTTCCTTAACTGTGTTAAGGGGACTGGTGACTTGACAATGTTCCTTCTGCTCTGGTTCCTGATGCTCCCCCCCTTTTTCCTTTTTTTTCCCCCCTGGCGTTGTGTGCAAAAATGAGAGCATCACTTGTCCTGGCTGCTACCTTGATCTTTTTTTCAAGCCCTAACATGCAGCCTCCTGCCATCCATCCCCATTTGAGTGCTAGCTATGGTCTTGGCTCATCCTTTTAGACGGGTTAAGAGTGGCGATGTGACATACAAACTGTTCTTCAGTATGAAAGGTTAAAAGTTCTCCCCAAGAGACAACACCGTTCCCCTTGTCCTCCAGTTTTCAGTTCATGGTAAAACCCGCAACCAACTCACATTCTCCTTTTCTTTAGTGGCTTTAAATCTTACAAATCTCTAAAACCAGGGTGGTGGTGTGTGGCAATTATAAATGACGCTATCCTTTAGAGGAGAGTTAATGCAGCATCATGTTCCAAGTCTCCCACAAAGATCTTGTGTCTTCCCTAGGATGTGGCTTACAAGTGCAAAGCCACATTCTAATCTAGTGTTAGTAAACAGCTGGAAACCCGGGGGTGGGGGAGCGAAGGGGCCCTCTTTAAACACCTAGCTTAAACAGGAGGCTTTCAGTGAGGAGCTCAAGGGCTTTTCCGATCTCATGATCTTGGTGATCACAAGGACAGATGGAGCCATAAAATTGTAGTATTTGAGAATCACCCACAGTATCTTGCAAAAGGAAAGCAGGGTAGGGCGTCTAAGCCTTCTACCCCTACCTCTACCCCAGTAGTCGCTGATAGTGTAAGGGATCCTTGACCTTTAGCAGAACATTGGGTTCTAGTTGAGTGGGAAGGCCTTCCTGTGAGATGAACCTTGTCTTAGGATTTCGGACTCACTTCAGAAAAAAAGGCTCACATACCCAAACTTTACAAATATACTCTGTGTCCACAGTTTCCTCGAACTGCCCCACTTTTATTTATTTATTTGTTTATAATTTATTTTGAGGTAGTGTCCCTCTGCATAGTGAGTCTTGGGACTCACTGTGTAGAGCAGGTTGACCTGGAACTCACAGAGATCCACCTGCCTCTGCCTCCTGAGTGCTGAGATTAAAGGCCTGCGTTGCCACACCCATTTTTTGCTGTTCTTACGTAATTTGGGATTTGAAGTCCTTACCAGCCTGAAGAAAGCTTAGGCCTAGTACTGAAATATACATGCTGGTTTTATTTGGTGTGCATCTAATGTCTTCTATGCACTGTAGCTATGAGCTATATTGTGTACCTTAAGGAAATGTTCAGCCAGAAACACTTAGCAAAACACCATAAGGCATGTAGTCAAAATGTGACAGCTGACTCTTCATTTCACCAACATGTAAAAAGCTTTTATAGAGAGATACCAGTATTTGTTGTTTGAGATGTTTATTTAAACAGTTAAGTGTTCTGACCCGCATTTTTAGTCACACCTTGGTTATTTCTGTATAGGTTTGAGTGCTTGGACTTGGATATAACTCATAAAGAGGGGTAGGGGTTGAGGCAGGGTTTCATGTAGCCTTGGCTAGCTATAAACTTGCTTTGTAGCCAAGGATGACCTTGAACTCCTTGCTCCTCTTGCATGTAAATGCTGGGATTACATGTATGTGTGATCAGGTGAGGATTAAAGAATATTTTCTGAACTCAGGTGTTGATTTTTTACCAGTGGGAATAACTGATTCTTAGTAGAACCTATTCTAGTGGTTACTACATGAGTTCTTCAAGGCAGTGTGGGACTAACTAGGTTGGAGGTTCATGGTCCAGAGTGCTGGACGTGGAGAATATAAACTTGCATTGTTCTCCAAGAGATGATAGAAATGTGAGTTTTCAGTGCTGGAGGGCTGCACTTGGTGCACACACATGTGATTCCAGCACTTGGGAGGTTGAAGCAAGAAGACCACTGTGAGCTTCACCAAAAACAAACTGGATCCTTGTGGGACCAATCTGGGCTACATAGCTAAACTAAGTCATCTTAAGTAACAGGTAGTTTTGCAGGAAATATTGCTAACATCCCAAGTAAGAGAACTATAACAGGCATCTCAAGAATCTTCTAGCATGTCATCCATGAATGGTTTTTGTTTATTTTGTAGTGCTGGGAATTTAACCAGGGAAGGCTTCAAGCATGGTGAGCCACCGCTGTATTACCAAACTGCATCCCCAGCCCTTTAGTGGAATTGGTCATATAGATCAGTATATACATTATTTACACATGTAGACCTGGTTTTTGGAGCTTAAGGAAATTGCTTTTCCTTACATTTTACAGCTTTCCCCTCCCCCCTTTCTTTCCTCTCTTCATTGCCCAAACCACACCCCCAGAAGTGAGAAGCTGTGAACCAAGAGGCTTAGATCAACAGCCAGCATTGGTATGCTCACGGGCACAGAGTAGCCCTGATGAAAGGATTCTCTTGAGGAAAACTGGGTTAAGATACAGGAGAATTTTAGTAATAAAGATGGTTTTGGCCCAGATCCCAGTTCATGTGAGACTTAAAAAGTAATAGTCAAAGGAAATCCACACTACCGGAAGCAGGGGATCCCGAGGAAAGAGCAGAGTGCACATTTGCTTCCAATCATAAACCCCTGAGTGCCTCCAGGCTGAGGAGCAGCCATTTCTCTACAAGTGTTACCTGGAGCTCAGATTGAAGGGCACCTAAGCCTTTTCCAAGATAGCAGGGTCTCTCCTCACTGATGGTTTCTCATGGAGTTGGGAAAGCACTGGTGGTGTGTGTGGTTGCGTGAACTTCCTCTATAGTGTCCACGTGAACATTTATGACAAAGGTGTCGTCCCCCACCTCACCCCTGCCATGCTCCTTCACCCAAAATAGAACGGAATGAGACATTTGTTAGCTGAAAGGTATCATCTTTAAGCCCAGCTAAACTCAACCCATAGAAAGTCCCCTCACTCTTCCCTCTTGTTGTTTCTAAGAAGGTGACCTGTGGTCAGACACTTTGAATCGATTTGATTCTTTTAAATAATTTTTAGGTTTTATTTTACGTGAATAGGAATCTTTATCTGCATGTATGTGTCTGCATACCACTGTGTGCCGGGTGCCTGAAGAGGGTTTCAGACTCCCTAAAACTGGAGTTAGAGGGTTGGATGCTGGAACTGAACCCAGGTACTTTGGAGGAACAGCTAGCACTCAACTGCCCTTTTTTTTTAATCATATCTATCTATATCTGTATATAGTTTCTATGTAGCTCTGGCTGTGTTAGAACTCACTTATTTAGATTAGGCTGGCCTAGAACTCAGAGATCCATTGCCTATGCCTCTGAGTGCTGAGATTAATATTATATTATTATATTAATATTATAATTCTTTTTTGTTTGTTTTTAGAGATAGGGTTTCTTTGTATAGCCCTGGCTATCCTGTAACTTGCACTGTAGATCAGGCTGGCCTTGAATTTGCAGAGATCCACCTGCCTCTTCCTTCCGAATGCTGGGATTAAAGGTGCTTGCCACCATGCCCAGCTCCTTGATTTAAATTTTTTTTCTTAGCCAAACTTACTTGAGGAATGTGTTTGAAACCTATGAAAGCTAAGGTGGTTCAGTTCGTTTTGTGACTTGAATGCAGGACTTGCATGTGATCTGAGTATGTATTTTAGGTAATCCTTGAAGCACAGACCAGCTCTGGTTAACTTTGTAGAGCTGATCTAAATTGCTACTAAAAGACGTGGTCCAGAAAATCAGGACTGTAGCAGCTTGTCTCCACAGTGAATTCTGGGTAGCTGCTCTGCAGTAATGCAGGAGTCTCCTGGGCAGTGCTGTTAATCCTGCTGCACAATTAGCAACCAGTGAGATCATAGTGTGGGAAGTGTCTTACCCGGTCGCATGTGGGTTTGGCTCTGATAGCATTTCTTCTATACAGATTCATGTCCTTTTGGAACTTAAGTCCAAAGACGGAGAAGGAGAAAGACTTATGCCTGCTGTGTTGGTGTAACCAAGATTGATTGTCACTTCTGTTTTCCCTTGATGGTTTCTTTTCAGAGGCTGGAGATTGTAAACTCTGTTTTCTTCTTTGCACAGGGAATGATGAGAGACCAATATTAGGTTGAAAAAGAGTCTGGTTTTTGTTTCGTTTTTGGTGCTGGGATGAAACCCAGGGCCTCTTGTGCATTAGGCAAGCACTCTGCCACAGGGCTACACCCACAGCCCTGCTTTCTGGGTTTTGAAGCTGGTACAGATTCTAATCTTGGCTCGTTTCTTTAGTACTAAATTTGCCCTTTCTGGGAGCCTGATGAGACTCTTCACACTTGCGAAGATCTGGGTCAAGGGTTTTCCTGACTGCCAATGTCCTTCAAAATTGAGAGCCTGGAGCAGAATTTCCCCCAAGTGTGTTCCAGGGATTATCTGCCCCTTAACACACTTTGGAAACTGGGTTCCATAATCAGGTTTCGAAACACTGCATTGTTTCCTTCCAGCCTTCACCATGCATGCTCATAAGTATATTAAAAACCCCTAAGAGGCTCTGCCATAAGTGGTTTTCTAAAGTATTTTAACAGCAGTCCTATTTTCATTCAAAAAGCTATTAATATCCATGGAACTAGTGTATTTAAGATATACACTTGGGGAAATGCCAGCCTATGTTATCATGGGGATAGAACTTGGGTCTGGCTTTGGTTAGGCAAAGGCTCTGCTATCTTTGGTCTATTCTCTCCCAGTGAACCCTTGGAGTGCTCTCCTGCATGATCTGAAGAAAAGTGAATGGTAGCCTGGGCCAGTGACTCATGTGGCCAGCAGGGTTGGAAGTGAGGCCATCCCTCCACTGGGAAGTGCTGCTGCAGATTCAGTCTAAGAGTAACGAAGGCTGGAGGAGCTGAAGGGAGGCAAGTAAGAATGCTGGGCAGAGTCAGCAAAGAAATGACCTGGTCCTGAGAAGCCAGACTGATGCCAGGCCAAGTGCTTAGCTTTCGTTCGGTTATAGTGATGTGTTTACAGACTTAGAGGGACCTGCTGTCTCAGGACAGCAATGCTGACTGTTTTCTCCCCTGGGCAGAATCCTAATGCTCCTGGCTAACTGGTGGTGAGCAGCTCCGGGGCCATTGTGGTTGGCTCCCCAAGGAAACCTTGAAGCCAATGGATGCATTCTCGGGCTCAGGGCTCAAGAGGAAATTCGATGATGTGGATGTGGGCTCATCAGTTTCCAACTCAGATGATGAGGTCTCCAGCAGTGACAGTGCTGACAGCTGTGACAGCCTCAACCCTCCTACAACTGCCAGCTTCACACGTGAGTGAGCTGCTCCCTTCCTGCCTGCACCCATGTTCCCCAGAGAACCCCTGCAGCCTGAGACCGCTTCTGTCCATTCTAGGGATTTGCCCTTTACATAGTGTGTCCTTGATTTTTGGAAAACCGCACTGCTCCAATAGCATAGGCCGGAGTCTGACTTATACTACTCTTGTGGTTTGTGGTGCCCAGTATGATGGGATGTGATAAAGAGGAGCTCAGAATTCTACTTTGACCTCAGAGGACTTGCCCAGGGGTTCAGGAAATTGTAACTAGAGCAGGAGTAGATGTTTGCTTTGGACACTGGGTAACTCCAGATCTCTTCATTCCTTTTGTCTTCATCCCCTAGATCTCCAAAGGTTTGAGCCCTAAAACTCAGGTACTGGTACTATTGGGTCAACTCAAGGCACACCTGGCAGCTTTTCTAATGCACCTAGCTGGGCACAGTGGAGTCTCCCCGCTCTCAAGTTGTCCTGTAGAGAACCTCTAATAGTGAGGGTCAGAGGTCGTCTGGACTAAACTGGGCCTATGGCTTGTTTCTATGGCTTTGTTGCAACTGTCACACCCATCATTGTGTTGTCTATGCACTAGCAGCATGCTGGAGTAGTTGCAACAGAGACCTCATGCCCTAAAGAGCCTAAAATATTTATCATCAGGCCTGTTGGAGAATCCCCCACTGTGGAATACTGTCCAGTTGAATTTCCCTGTGGGGGAAATGGCCCTTGTCGGCATAGTCCCCTGGTAGTTTGTAGTCACGTGTGGCCACTGAAATACAAACCGAAGAGCTGATTTTTTTTAAAATTGAGTTTTAATTAGTTTAAACTATCACATGGCAATTTTCTTTTCTCTTAAAAAGAACACCTAGTGTTCCCCAGTTGCTGTCTAAAAATAGACTTTGTGGCCATCTATTTTCATGGAGGCAGTCTGGAGGCAGTGGTATGAACCAGCTGAGGTCCAAGGTGCTTTCCAGTTTTGCACATGACTTAGGACTTGGAAATAGTCTCACATTTAGGACCGAGTTAAGAGCCTCGATGAATAAGAGCAGGTGAGAGCCTTGACTGAGCAAGCCGTCTCAGGGTCGGGAACCATGTGCTCTGTTCACAGCCACATCCATCCTGAAGCGGCAGAAGCAGCTGCGGAGGAAGAATGTCCGCTTTGACCAGGTGACTGTGTACTACTTTGCCCGGCGCCAGGGTTTCACCAGTGTGCCCAGCCAGGGTGGAAGTTCTTTGGGAATGGCCCAGCGCCATAACTCTGTACGCAGCTACACCCTTTGTGAGTTTGCACAAGAACAAGAGGTGAACCATAGAGAGATTCTTCGTGAGCATCTCAAGGAGGAGAAACTTCATGCCAAGAAAATGAAGGTGCCTATGGGGCCCGGGGCCTGGTGCTTCCTGCATGCTGAGGTCAAGAGGAACCCCACTGTGCCCATTGATTCTGCTTTATTTAGTGATTGCTCCTGGTGATTAGGGAGTGCTATTTGTCTTTCCAATGCAAAGTCTCGATTTTCAGTCAGCTCCTTGTCATCTCTGGTGGCACTGCCAACCACAGACAAAAACTACTTTCCCTGCACTACCCCTTTCTTCCTGTCACAGTGATGCTTTCTAATGTGATGTGAACACCTGAAACTTCTCAGGTCTGTCACCAAGAAAACACAGATTTCAATTTGTCAGTGATTGTCCTTGCTCACCTGAGCAGAACAGAACAGGTTCCAGATCTTTCCCATTCTCTGAAGGTTCACCACCCTCTGTGACCTCCACATTGTTACCCCAGAGGACAGACACAGTCTCCTTATTTCATAGTTAGACTCATAGACTAATCCACCAGGGTACTGGAGAGATGGCTCAGCACTTACAGGCATTTGTTATTCATTCAAAAGATCTGGGTTTGGTCCCTAGCACCCACATGGTGGTTCATATGGCTAGACTGGAACTTGCTATGTAGACCAACTAACTTCAGGTCACTGACAGATAATCTGCCTACCTGTATCTTCCAAATACTGATGTTAAAGGCATATACTACCAGATCTGGCCAAATAAACCAGTCTTTAAAAAATACTACACTCTGCAGATAGCACCAGAAGACCCTCCCCAGACACCCATGTACTCAACTGTTTCTATAAGTTCTCCAATTTTTCCCAGAGATGAGGGCATAGCTTAGTGATAGAACACTCACCTAATGTGTATAAAGCCTCGGGTTCTAGCCCCAGTTCAGGAGACAGAGAATATGAATGAGGGTGAATGGATATGAATGAGAATTCATTTCTGGGCCCAAAGCATGGGGTAGCTGCATTATTTCCAGGGATGTAGACAAAACAGAGCAGGCTATGGCTGGGCTGGAGAACTGGTGGCATAGGGTACAGACTGACTAGGCCTCACTAGTTTCATTCTGTGCAAGCTCTCAGCCTGTTCCTAAGGCCTTATACCTGCTACTTGTAAGGGCATTCAGCCTTCCCTTCTGAGTCCTGCACTGACTCTGTCACCTTTCTGTTGCTATAGCAACAGCTAGACAAACATTCTTCTCAGTTGCAGTAAAGGTTCTCTGTTCCTTTCCTATAGACAACTTTCCCCCATGAGGTCGAGGAATGACCTAAGAGGTAGCACCTGTCTGTCCCTGGCAGGACATACTGAGTACCAGCGGTGATGACAGGAATCTCTGGAAAACACTTGCCTTCCTCCCCAGGAAGGCTTCCTGTCTTTAGCACGTATAAGGGCACAGTCACAGTCTTGAAATAACATACACTGCATCCCTCATGTGCCATTTGGAGCTATTCTAGTCAACTGTTAGAACTCTGTTAACATTCATTACATATAATTTTCTAATATTTTAGTTTTGTTTTTTCCAACTGGGATTCATTATTATAAGTAGTTTGAATGGGTGGTGGTTATTTTTGTCTGTTTTTGTTTTGGGGTGGATCTCGTGGAGTCCATGCCGACCTTGAACTTGCTGTGGAGCAAGGCATAGCTTTGCGCTTTGTTCCTCTTGCCTCTACCACTACCTAAGTGCCTGGATTATTAAGCATGAGCCAACACACCTGGCCTTGACTTTCCCCAAGAATACAGAGTTGTCCCAGCATAGTTTCATGACTAGAAGATTGCACTGCTCTGAAATCCCCCTTCTGCGGAGATCTGAATTCTCCTACTTGCTTCTCTGATTATTTTCCTTTGGGAACAGCAGAAGTGCTAGGGATGATCCAGTTCTGCAGCACAAACAGGCACAATCCTAAGGTCTGCAGAAAGGAACCAGGCAGCTGCCTGCCTGGTCCAGAGGTAATAGGCTGGAGAAGGCCACTCCGGCTTCTCCACAACAAGAGGTAATAGGCTGGAGAAGGCCACTCCGGCTTCTCCACAACAAGCAGTGAGGTGCATGGCTCATTGCTCAGAGCTGTTGCGTCACTTCTCTCACAGGAGTTGCTCCTCTCGTAGCACTACTCTCTTGACTGATGAAATAAACCAAAGACACCAGCCACTGGGCATGCAACCTGCTAGCAGCTTCCAGGGCCCCAGGGGCTGGGGCCTCATTTTCTTTACTTAGATCCTCTAGTGAGTTTGTAGAGCTCATTCAGCCAGAGATTGTCTCCAGCCTGTTCTTCCACAGAGTCCTGCCCTGGCTTTCTACCCAACTCAGTGTAGAAAACCCAGACTTCTGCTCATAGACAGCACACACAAAGTTATTTACACTGCCCTACTTCACAGAGTTTTTCCTGAAGTAAAATAAACCAGGATTAGAAGGAAGAAAATACATTTCTTCTAGACTCTGTGTTGGAAGTAAGGGTTTTTGATACTGGTTAATAACTGACTGCCCACTCCCTTAACAGTGAAATGCAGTTCTTCTGAGTACACAGGCAATGATTTACAGTGATGAATGGAGGAAATGTTTGTGGTGTGTTTCAAACATTTCTCTAGATAGGATCTTACAGTGTTGCTCATGCCCCTCATCTCAGCTTCCTGAGTAGCTGGGGTGATGGCAATGTTGCCACACCTGGTAGAGGCTGATCTTTGAAGTCCTAGGACACAGAAAGGCAATGTCTCTGGTGTTGACAGTGTAGTACTAGAGCCAGACAATTTCTGTGTTTCTGCTGTTTTTTTAATCATGCCCTGTGCTGTCCAGTATGGCAACCCTTACTTATTTTGGCTATTTAAATGTGAAGTCTTTACATTTGTGGTGCTCTGCTGTGGTGTAGGACAACCAGCCCCTGGCTACACAACTGGGGACTGTTCTGGTCCCTGGGTTGCTGATTCTCCAAAGCCGACCTTTCCTGTCTCTTGGCAGCTGACCAAGAATGGGACAGTGGAGTCAGTTGAGGCTGATGGCTTGACATTGGACGACGTTTCAGATGAAGATATTGATGTGGAAAATGTGGAGGTGGATGATTATTTCTTCCTCCAACCCCTGCCCACCAAGAGACGACGGGCCCTGCTGAGGGCATCCGGTGTCCACCGGATTGATGCGGAAGAGAAGCAAGAACTTAGAGCCATCCGCCTATCTCGGGAAGAGTGTGGTTGTGACTGTCGACTCTACTGTGACCCAGAAGCGTGTGCCTGTAGCCAGGCTGGGATTAAATGCCAGGTCAGTCACTTTTGGCCTGAGATGGTATATCTACACCAAGATTGGGGGTGTGGTTGGGTGCCAGTGAAGATTAGGAAGCTTCCAACCCTGGAATGGCAGTCCCATGGCTGAGACTGTGCTCCAGTTCCATAGCCCTCCCAAAGAAAACAAGCAGGGCAGGATGTGGAGGTGCCCGTTATCTTTTCTGTTGTACACTTCAGAGGTGATAAGCAGCTGGCAGCAAAGGAGAGAACAAAGTACTGTTTTGTTTACCATTTGGTAAGTGTCCTTAAATAATGACTCTGGAGATAAAAGGAATCAAGTGAGGCAGCCTGTGGATTCTTCTGCACACAGCACCTTTCTAATTGTGTGGAAACCAAAGGTTTGAAATTTCTCTAATTCAGGACTGGTCTTGAGCTGGCAGAACCTAAGTTCTTAGTTTCTTCAAATAAAGTATCTTTTTCTTGGCATTCTAAGAGGTTGTTTGAAATTCTCATTTTCCTGGAAAACTTCAGTGCTACCCAAACAGTGAAACATGGGGGATGTCAAGCATGGGTGTTTAGTCCTATGGGTGTTTAGTCCTATGGTTGACCCTTTAACTCTTTTCCTTGACTGTATTTAGTAACAAAGAGCTATAGCAGGTCTGGCCAGACATTTCTCTCCAGACTGCCATCCCATGATGAGTCAGTTATTCACAAACCTGAGAATACCTTAGGAACTGGTTGGGCCTGGGTAAAGATTTCTTTCATGGAGAGGGATGGGTCTCATTCCAGGCTGGCCTAGAACTGAACTTGCTTGGTTATAACAGGAATGACCTTGATCTCTTGGATCTGGAGATTTTAATAAGCTGGTATCATAAGACATAGGTTTTTTTCCGTTTTGTTTTTGTTTTGTTTTGTAGTTTTTTGAGACAGGGTTTTTCTGTGTAGCTTTGGAGCCTACCTGGAACTAGCTCTAGTAGACCAGGCTGGTCTTGAACTCACAGAGATCTGCCAGCCTCTACCTCCCAAGTGTTGGGATTAAAGGCATGTGCCACCACTGCCCAGCTCATAAGATGGGTTTTATTGTTTGCTCTATAATTCTCCTGAGTTTTGTTTTGAGGGAGAGAAAGAGGCAGAAAGCATCTCCTTTCTATTTTTTTCTTTAAAACTATGTAGTCCAGGCTGTCCTGGAACTCACCATGTAGACCAGGCTGGCCTCAAAATCACAGCAGATTCACCTGCCTCTGCCCCCCCACCCCCCAATGCTGGGATTAAAGGCATGCATCACCATGCCCACCCATCTCCTTTCTAGATAGCCCTGGCTATAAGTAAGTTGTCTTGGTCACTGCTTCAGAACAACACTGGTGAGTTGGTCACAGTGTGAACCTTCACTCTAGCACCTCAGCACTAAGGCACCTCTGTTTAGTTTCCCTAGAGTGTATTGCATTGAAGTAGCAAGATCTCCACTCACTTACTACGCCTGTCATTGCAGAAGGCTTGGGCCCAGCCTTTTATTGTCCCTGTGAACCAGGTAAGATCTGGAAGTCCCTGAGGCACAAAACTCTTCTACTCTGAGATAGATGCCAGCATTCAGAGAGGTAACACTAAACTTGCTAACTGGAAGGAGCCTTTGATGGGATTTTTGTCTTTTTTATTTAGAAGAGGAAACAAAGCCCAGGGGAGAAAATAGATGACTCTTGAGATGCCAGCACTAATTAATGGCTGAGCTGGAACTGAGACACAGGTGGTCTAATAACCACTGCCTAGTACTGTTAGCTTGTGCTGCATGTTATGCTTTGAACTGGTCACTGCTCAACTCCCAACTGCCTGTGTGTGCCAGCTGATGTCACCTGTCTCCACTGTTAAAGCTATTGGTCTTATCTTGCCACAACCTCCTGTGCTCCCTCAGGTGGATCGAATGTCCTTTCCTTGCGGCTGCTCCAGGGATGGCTGTGGAAACATGGCTGGGAGAATTGAGTTTAACCCAATCCGAGTGCGGACTCACTACCTCCACACTATCATGAAGCTGGAGCTGGAGAGCAAACGGCAGGTGAGTCGCCCAGCAGGCCCTGAGGATGAGCCCTTGCCTACTGCTGGCTGCAGCCTGCCAGGAGCCCAGAGCTCTGAGACACAGGACTTCCAGGAGTTCATCGCCGAGAACGAGACTGCAGTGATGCACCTCCAGAGTGCGGAGGAACTGGAGCGGCTCAAGGCAGAGGAGGACTCGAGCGGCTCTAGCGCCAGCCTGGACTCAAGCATGGAGAGTCTGGGCGTATGCATCCTGGAGGAGCCCCTGGCCGTTTCCCAAGAGCTGTGTCCAGGCCTGGCCGCCCCCATTCTCATCCAAGCTCAGCTGCCCCCAGGTTCCTCTGTCCTGTGTTTTACTGAGAACTCAGAGCACCCGGCTGCCTCACCGGTGAGCAGCCCATCCTACTTGAACAGTGGGCCTCTGGTGTACTACCAGGTAGAGCAGAGGCCGGCCTTGGGAGTGAAAGGAGAGCCTGGCTCAGAAGAGGGCACAGCCTCCTTCCCCAAGGAGAAAGATCTGGGTGTTTTCTCCCTCCCTGTTACCTCACTGGTGGCTCGCAGCCCCTCAGACTCAGCTGCCCTCTGTAAACCAGAGGTGGGGAAAACACCCACTCTTGACAAACTGTTGTCCGATGACTGTAACCCTAAGGAGCCTGAGAGTGAAGACTTGCACCCCTCTTGGTCTCCCTCAAGTCTACCCTTCCGAACGGACCATGAAGAAGACTGTGGAGTGCAGAGCTCCCAGCAGAGTGAGGACCGGACCCCTGAAGACTCTGCCCTAGAGCTTCCTCTGGCAGTGTGACCTGAGACAGGCACTGCCCATTCTCTATTTATTATCTAATGCCATTTCAAAACAAGACTGCTGCTCCCGGGTTATTTTATTGAAAATCTTAGGAAAAAATGGGTAGGAAAGGGTTGTTAGTACTTGTATTTTTAAAAAGGGAAAGAGACCAACCCCAGCTCAGTTTCCATTACTGAGCTCTGTGGGCCACCAGAACAAAGATGTCAATTGCACAGAATGAGCTAGGTAGCTTTATGCATAGGGCCAGGACTAAGGATGTGAGTAGCTCCCTGTGGGGCACAAGCTCACTCCTCAGACACCCATCTTGGTGTATCAGTCACACTCTTGGAAAGGCCACTCAGCTGAGTCTAGAACGGAGGCTGCAGAAGAGTCTGCTTCTGTACAAAACTCCCAGATTAAACATTGATTCTGCCTTTCTTCCACCTCTCAACTGGTAAATCAGTTAATTTTCAATGTGTTTGGTGTTCCCTGGCCTGCTCTGCAAACAGGATTCCTGGTCTGTAACTTGAATTGTTTCTTTCATATGCCCTTAGGTACCAGAGTTAAACTTCTCTGCCGTTTTCTCCATCCTTTTCTTGAAGGAAAAGGTCCAGGTTGGATATGGATATGGTACAGACATAAGGCTTGCGTACCATTCGGCAGGAGTCCAGTCTGGAACAGCCTGGAAGATGACTGTGTTCTTGCTTTCTCACCTAGTGCACCTCCCCATACACTCTCCTTTTGGGGGAGCTTGGCTCTAAACGGATATAAAGTGTAGTGCAAGGCCATTAGCTAGTTGGGACTCTCTCTGTACCTGCCCTCATCGTCCTTCTTGGTTATCTAGGGTTAGAGAGCTCCTTGGATATTACAGTTCAGTCCTCAGAATTGCAGGTGTTTATTGGACCCCTCCATCTTGGAGATTTATGAAAACTGGAAGTCAAGCTGATTCTTAATTAAGTGACAGGACTCAGAGATTCCAAAGGGTTCAAGATCCGATTACAATCTTTGAAGCATATAGACTGGGACCCAGATCAACACTTACCTCAGTCAGTAGTCCTTGCTCCTCTCATGTCTTAATTAAAGTTCTCGTATCCCCACTCAGCACTGACTTTTTTTTTTATTGGCAGTGTACCTCTGCCTTCTGGTAATGAAGGTGGTAGGAGCAAAACACTTTTCCTCATTCTTTACTAACCAGAAAAGAAAAACAAAACTTGTTTTGATTTTTTGAGACAGGGTCTTGCCAAATAGCCCTGGCTAGCCTGGAACTTCCTATGTTCCTATGTCCAACCTGTGGCAGTCCTGATTGTGCATCCTGAATGCTGAGATTGCAGGTGTGTACCACTTTGCTTGGCTTTATCTATTTTTGGTGGGATAAGGTGGTCCTGGTTTTGTAGAGTGAACTTGAATGTGTGTAGTAGCAGAAACACCTTTAAATCTCTGATCCTAAGTCTGGAGGTCCCTGCATTTGACACAGATCCTGGTTTTTAACCCATTCTGCCACTGCTGTTCATTTCTGGGTTTGCTTGGCTTTATTGTTGGAGGTCTTAAGGAAGTACCTAGTTCTCTGTCTAGTCTCACTAGAGTTACCCTGAATACCAGAGGCCAAAACTCACCCTCAGCCAGAACTCTCAACCCCAAGACTGAAGCTAAGCTGAGACTGGCTGGTGGAGAGAAGAATCTTTCGAAGTTTGTTGGAAAGGAGGGACTCAGCACCTTTCCTCTTGAAGACTCCAACTGTCTTAGCCCTTGGACTTGGATTTTCATTAAGAAACATACTAGTCATTGTCACAAAGACTAGCCAGTCCCCAAGGTATTTGATATTTCTATATGACTCTAGTTTCTTATTCTAAATGCATCTCCTCATTAAGTCATGTTCTGATTCAAACTGACCCCAAACTTATGAGTGCTAAATATTTAGCATTGACGAATGTCAAGCAAAAGACCTTTTCTACAACTTAATCCGTCTCATTCCTGGTGCTACCTGAGTTGGACAGAATTTATAGTTCCTGGTTGCTAGGAAGGCTAGGCCTCTGATCACGGAAGCAGAGCCAGTCCCCCTCAGTCTAGGCCTAGGTGAACTGTGGCTCATTACTGCAGCTCGTTACGCTGCCTCCTTGCATACTGTGCACAGGTCATATTCTCAATGTGAATCCAAAGCTTGTCTGGCTCTCTGAAAACAGTCCCCCTTAGGTTCTTTACATTGTAATAATGCTGTATTTAAAGAGAATATTTAAATGTAATATTAAAGAAATATTCAAAAGAATGGTGTGATATTCTTTATCTTCGCAAGTCGCAGTTATTTGTGAAGAGAAAGGGTGCTTCTCTTGCTGTGTATATAAAATTAACTAGGCAGTTAGAAACTAATGTCAATGATAGGAATACTCAGTGACAGAAATGTAGATTTATTGTCTTTAGAGCACAAAACCTGTCCTGCCTGGGATTTCCTTATGTGCCTGTTGGACCCCTGCTGTCAGCAGTTACAATTTTCTCTATTTCTGATTACCATTCTAGTATGTCTGATAGATAGCATTAAACAGTTCCTTCCAAATTTCCTTTCATCCCATCAAAAAATTATGTTCCAACTAGTTAAATGTCCATTAGTTAGGTTACATCAGTCTTATAAAAAGAAGCCTTAGGAAAACGAGTAGAGTGTGTATAAGTAATTCCCAAAAACTGGTTTCAGGCAGTCTTTACTTGGGTTTAAAAACAGTTGCTTCATGCATTTACAGTAAGTTATCATAGATGTACACACAACAGCCAAACCCAGCTTACTATCTTGTGCAGATCTCGTTTCCCAGCTCAGCAGTAATGAATACCGAATGTGATTGACCCATGGCCTAAAGAAGGCAGCCACTGCTGGCTACAGATGGCTTAGTGCAACACAGTGGAGGTAGCAAACACATAAGGTCCTTAGGGACTGTGTGACAGCCTGAAAATTAAGACACTAAATATTTGCAGGGGAGGGGCCAAGCAGTCAGTCCTTCTCCTTTTCACCTCCTTTAGGATGTTCCCATAAATTAAAAAAATTTTTTTCAGAGAATATTAAAAGATGAACAGTCCATGCTAGTGAGGAGGAAAAGTGTCCCTACTTTTGGTCACATCAAAAAGGATGGGCCAGGCATATATAGGCTCATGCCTATAATCCTAGTACCCAGGAGGCTGTAGCAGAATTTTCAGGATTTCCAGGAATTGAGGGCCAGCCTGGGCTATATAGTGAGACTTTGTCTCGAAAAGGCCAAAAAAAAAAAAACAAAAACAAAAACAAAAAACCAAAGGAGGTGTGTGGGGGGAGCATAGGGATAAGAAAAGACTGGCAGAGGTGGGTGTCCAGGTACAAGCCCAGGTGTTAGTACTCCAGTCTAATCTGCAGTGTTCTTGGCACCCAGAAATTCTCTAGTGAGTGGAGAGCCCTTGGCCAGTTCCTCACACCTTACAGGGCTTTGTGTGGCAGTTCATCCTGTATTCCAGCCTGGGAGGTGCAAGTAGGAAGGCCAGGAGTTTACAGTCGTCCTCAACTATGTGAGACAGACAGTGTTTCAAGAAAACCACAGGAAAAAACAAAACAAAACAAAAAGCCCTCATGGCTGTAAAGAACACGGCAGTGAAGCCGTGTAACACAGACCTGTAGTCCCAGCACCCAGAAGCCTGAGCTGGGAGGATCCCTTGAGCACAGAAACTTGAAGTCAGCCTGGGCAACATAGACTCATCTCAGGGGAAAAAAAATAGAAATGTAAAAACAAACCTTGGCAGTCATGAATTTTAGGCTAAATGATTCCCACCTGGGCAAAAACTGACTCAATAGGACCTAAACATTACATCACAACAAAAGTCTAGTACCAGAGGTGCTTGTCAATTCCAGGTGAGCATAATGGGATGGCACCACACAGGTGTTTGTTTAGTTCAAGCTGTGAGGGAATGTCTGTAGCTCCCAGATGGATAGTGTGCTCCTCTGTCTCCCACACTAATAGTGCAGACTGCTGACAAGTGCTCTTTGGTCCCATGCTACTATACTATGCAACTGCAGGACAATGTCATCCTCTCCATGGTTCACTCAGCGCCTTGTCTCAAGGTAGTTGGTGGAAAGCAGGACCACGTTGTGCAGCAAGAGGGACAGCTCAGTTTCTGAAAACACCATCAGGGTTAGTGCTTGGCTAGGACACGGTTTACCTAACTGTCTTGGAGTACAGAGCTTGGCAGGAGGTAGAAAGCCAGGGATGGGAATACAGCACTGTGAGGCTAATCTCTAAGAAACCCTGCTTCACTCAACCCCTGAATGCATGCTTTTCTCTGACCCCGCTATTTGTTCACATCCACTATGTCTTGATTCTCATATGATGGCAGTCACCTCATGGCAAAAGTTGGTGCTGTAAGGACATTTCTTAGCTTCAAGACTGTTTCTCACCCAGGACCATTCCATCCTTCTCCCCTTACCACCCCAAGCTCAGGAGCAGCTGGCAATGTCTGGAGATACCTCTTATTTGTCACACTAGACACAAAAGGCTGTGACTGGCATGGAATGGGTATAGGCAGTTACACTCATTAACTACCCCGTTGTGCATGAGATAGCTCCCTAAACAAACTGCCATAGGCCCAGGCTATGAAGCTCTGCAAGCAGTCCTTTTGTCTTACACAGTCTATGCTATAGTAGGCACTCAAGTTTGTGCCCTCAATTACAAAATAAATATATGTTAAAGCTTCATGATAACTCAGCAGGTAATCCCAGAACAAGGTAAAAAATGAGCTGGGTATGGTGGTGCATTGCCTGTAATCCCAGAATTCAGGAGGTAGAGGCAGGATAGCTGCAAGTCCAAAGCCAATCTGGTATAGAGTGAGTTCCAAACCAGCCGGAGCTACACAGTGAGACCCTGGTTTTTGGTTAGTTTGGTTTTTGTTATTGTTGTTTAGTTTATTTGTTTTCTAAAGCTCAGACTTCAGTAGCATGGCCACAGAGGTTTGCCTTACCTTTTAGGCTGCAGGAAATCTGCAACCATTCTCCCAGCCAAGTCCGACACCTATCATCAGCAATATGGGTAGAATTCAAGCCACGAAGATAGCAAGCCTATACCACTCAGAAGAGAAACATCCTGAGTAAGCATAGCATGCCACAAACAGAAATCCACAAGTGATTGGATCTTATCCCCATAAAAGGCCTTCACTATGTTGCTGGGTGGCTGTGGAAAGGGGGGAAGGCTTAGTCCTCCACTCTGTGCTCCTGGGAGGCACGTGGAGAAACTAGAAGATAAAGCTGATTGAGCGGTCTTCAGTCAATGAGCACAAGTCTTTGAAGCAGACTGCGTGATACTAACCTTCCTCTTCCTGTCTCTGTCCCAGATGCCAGGACATGAACAGCTTTGCTTCATCTCATTCTCCCAAGATGCACTGCTTCATCTCATATTCACAAAACCAATGGGGCCAACTGACCAGGACAAAACCTCTAAAACTATGAGCCAAAAACACCACCACCAAAACAAACAAAACAAAAAACTAGCTTTCCTCTTTTTAAATTGATAAGCTCAGGCATTTGTTTCAATAATGGATATATCTGTATAATCTAAAATAGTAGGCTTAAAATATATTGTCCTTGAAAGTGTTTTAAACAGGTTGTCCTGAAACTCCTCCCAAGTGCTAAGGTCACAGGTGTGTGTATTATACCCTGCCCAGGGGGCCTTGCTTTTTTTTTTTTTCAAACTCATTCCTCATTCTCACTAGTTATATACATTAAGAAAAAAAATCCATAGAAATAAAATGAGCTTGGAGTCAGGTATAGTGGCTCTGGCTGTAATCCCAAAACTGGGGAGACTGAGGCAGGAGGGTTGCTTAAATTTGAGGCCAGCCTGTGCTACATGAGATCTGGAAGGGCAGGGTGTCAGCATGTCACCATGAGCTTGTGATTCTAGCACTTAGTTCAAGGCCAGCCTCATCTACAGAAAGAGGTTGAGACCAGCTAGGGCTATATAGTAAGATCCTATGTCAAAATAACTAAAACAACACAGAAACAACTTGAGTTTTGATGCAAGCCCTGTAAGCTTCCAGCCCACTCTGGGACACTCACTACTTGACAAGCCTCTTACCGATTTCACTTCCTGAGCAGTCAGCTGGCCAATCCCCAGCTGTGCCAGAGCCCTGTCCAGCTGTTGAATCACAGTGGTGTGGCTCTTCAAGCGCCATCTCAACACGGCGGGGGGCAGGTGAGGGTTGAGGAGCATGGCCCGGCTCAAGGCTCTCTGTGACACAGCATGCAGGAAGAGTATGAAGCCGGCTCACTGTACACCCTAACAAACGGGGCTGTGGACACAAAAGGCCTCCAAGTGCTCACCATGTGCGTAGCCTGGAGTTGACTAAAGCCCAGAGGCCGAGTGGAGAAGCACTCTCTGAGAGCCAGGATGTCATGTGCTGTGGGGTGGACGCCATTCTGCACCTGGAAAGAAGTAAAAAGTGGGTAGATTTTAGAGATTGACCGCTCTTGTTTCACAGGGACCTTCCTGGTCCAGCTGGAAAACCGCTTGGCTGAGGTAGTACCTTGGTGCACAGGTCTGTCAGGTGCCACCGCAGCCTCTCATCAGAAACAAGAGCGCTGGCCCTTTCTAAATGAGTAATGATTTCTGAGTGGGACTGCTTCCGGAGACTGTGATAAATGTCTAAGAAATCAATTTGTTGTTTGGGGGTCCAGAAATGCTTGACAAGCAGTTGCCTAGGAAACAGGTACCTACAAGGAAAAAGCATCACAAAGTCACTTTCTGAAAGGGGACTAATCGGGTATCTGGCAGAGACATGCTTCTCTACCCACGGTCTCTCATAGTCCACGTCTCTGCACGATGGCAGGCGGTATTGCTGCAATGGGATTGGAAAGAAAGCTAGTGTGTGGCAGTCAGATCAAATGCCTCTTTTTGAACTAAAGCCAGTTCAGAACATTCTTCAGACAGTTTCATACGGAGCTGATGAACAGTCATACAGACACAGTTTTTTTTTTTTTTTTTTTTTTTTTTTTTGGTTTTTCGAGACAGGGTTTCTCTGTGGCTTTGGAGCCTGTCCTGGAACTAGCTCTTGTAGACCAGGCTGGTCTCGAACTCACAGAGATCCGCCTGCCTCTGCCTCCCGAGTGCTGGGATTAAAGGTGTGCGCCACCAACGCCTGGCCAGACACAGTATTACAAAGGCCCTGGACATGCTCTTTAGTTGTGGTTACCCAACTGGAAGGTAGCTTTTTAAACATGGCTACAAATTCTCTGGCACTTCTTTTACGGGCAAATAAGGGTTATTTCCCTCTTCTTTTTCCACTCTGAGTGATTAACTCATACAACAGAGCAGAAATGAGTCTATGACCTCTAAGACAAAGATATCAAAAGTATAGGCCAGGTGTAATTGCACACACCTTTTTTAGTCCTGTTTGGGAGGTAGAGGCAGATAGATGACATTTGTGAGTTCCAAGATGGCCAGGATTATATGGTGAGGCCTTGGGTTTTGTTTTTAAAGTCATGTTCTCACTGGCCCAGTTATCCCTGAAGCTCTGGTTGTGTTGTAAGGAGCTCCACTATCCAGGCTGCCCAGGCGGAATGAAGCAGTCCATCTCCCAATGTTCACATCAAAACACCAGAGTGACTCAGCCCTCCTTGGTTCAACTAAGCATCACTGCAGTCTGTTAACTTCACCCAAGTAAGAAAAGTCCATCACTCCCAAGCTCTATCCAATTTTTTTTTTTTTTGGTTTTTAGAGACAGCACCCACATGATGGTTTACAACCATCTATAGGTCCTTACATGGTGCATATACACACTTGCAGGCAAAACACTCATAAAATAAAATAAATAGGAAAAAAAAAACCTTTCAGGATGCTGAAAAGATTGAAGTAGAAGTCTGATGACCTCTGAACTTCTGAGATGAAAAGTTTTTAAAGTAATTTTCTTGGGGGTTAAGAGCACTATCTGCTCTTTCAGAGGATCCAGGTTCAATTCCCAGCACCTATATGAAAGCTCACAATCATCTGTAACTACAGTCCGGGGGATCTGATGTTCCCTTCTGCTCCACAAGCTCTTGCATGCATGCAGGGCACATAGGCTCACATAACCTCATATACATAAAAGATAAAAAAGTAATTTAAAAATAAATAATTTTCTTGGATTTTTTTTGTTTGGTTTGTTTGAAAAAAGGCTTCATGTTGCCAAGGATGGCCTTGAACTTCTGATCCTCTGGCCTCTATCTCCCAAGTGCTAAAATCATGTGCCACTGCATCAGGCAAAATGATTTTTAATTTTTAAAACAATCTATAGCTTCAAGATCTGGTAGTGGTATATACTCACATTAGCAGGAAGACCAAGTAGTTGGCAAAGGGTGGAATGGAAATGATACCTACGAAAAGACACTTGGTGATATCTCGACGGAACTAAACAGAAATAAACACAGACACCGTTTTTAACCCAAGTAAGTTCTTGATAACATGGACAAACCCTCCATCCCACTCCCTGTACAGTGAACTTGTGCTACAGCCTAGGAAAAGGACCGTGCTTGTATCTGTGTTATAATGCTAAGTTCCTGAGGGTGGACCTCTGATGTTAATGTCTGTATCCCAAATATCGAGTGGGGGGCCTAACCTTTTATCAAACCCCTTGGTGAACTCTGTCTGACCTGTAAAATGTCTCCTGAACTCTCGGCTTCAAACTGCCTTTCAGGTCACTGCCAAACACCTTCCTGCTGCCCTGCAGCTCTGTGCAGATCACTGTATGTCCAAAACCAAACTGGATTTTATTACTTACAAATTGAATCAGAAAGTGTATCAGAATTCTGTATGGCCCTGCTGTGAAGTTCATTCTCAGTGAGCCCCATTCTGACAAGTAACTGGATGCAAAGGGAAAGGTGTGACCAGTGAAGAACGAGAGACAAAAGAAACACATGTAGGAGCTTGGTTAGTTACCTCCGTGAACATCTGGATATGTGCCCCTGGCCCATACCTGTCTCAAATGCTCCATCTCCCGGTAGGAGAGTTGATGAAACTTTACATTGTGCTTCCACATATTTGCCTTTATTCTTCTAGCCTTTTTGCCATCAGCCCATAACATCTGTATTCCTGCCCCATTAAAGCGGAGGACAGAACGCGATGTTACCCCAGTTTGAATCTCACCGTAGCTTCCTACTGTGTTCACTCACATGCACACACACTGGCCCCTCCCCAGCACTGCCTACACAGAAGCTTTCAGCTAGGAAGCTTGACACCTCAGACCTTCCCATGCTTTCCCGAAGCATATTACCCAGCTGAATTATGGTCTGCCATGGAGTGGTCTCCTGTGAGCTCATTACTCTTCGCTTGTTTTAAAGGCTAGATCCTTAACACCAGAGCATCATGGTCAATAAACCCTATGTTTCCCAGCCTGCTGCTTTCTGGGACATGTTTACAAGTTGCATAATTTGACATATTGCTATGGTCCCATTTTGAATCTTCATTCTATAATCATCCTTACATTTATCTAGTTTTTAAAAATGCTTCCAGGGCTGGGCAGATGGCTCGGAGGTTAAGAGCACCTACTGCTCTTGCAGAGGACCCAGGTTCAGTTTCTGGCACCCACATGGTGGTTCACAACCATCCACAATTCATATTCCAGGGGAGCTAATGCCCTCTGACCTCAGAGAGCATTGAGCATGAACATGGTACACATGTATACATGCACAAGGCATGAACATGGTACACATGTATACATCAGGCAAAACAGTCATAGAAACAAAATGAATAAAATATTTTAATGCTTCCATATTTATATGAACAAAAATGTTACCAAGATCAGCTTCAAATAATACAGTGTGTGTATAATATATATATATATGTATATATGTATATATATGTGCATATATTATATCTGTGTGTGTATTATTGGTGGTCATTAGCTATTTTGTTTTGAGTTTCTTGTTTTGTTTTTTACAGGACCTTGCTATGTAGATGAAGCTGGCCTTGAACTCCTGATCCTCCTGCCTTGGAATGCTGGGTTGTGGGATTGCAGGCATAGAACCACTATGTCTGGCAAGCCAGCCATTCTTACCCCCACTTTTTAGATAAAGGTGGATAATTTTTCAGCTCCATGAAGCTAATAATAATTATAGTAATATTCAGAGTTGACAACATTCTATTTCCTTTTGATTAGCGGATAAAAGTATAGGATATAATAATAGTAATAGTCAATACATATTGGGCACTTACTGTATAGATACCATATTAATATAGGCCCTGTTCTAAGCACTTTATATATGTTGATTTACTCAGGCTTAAAATTACAGCACTCAGAAAGTGGAGGCAGGGAGATCAGAAGTTCAAGGTCATCCTCAACTACAGGAGGTTCAAGGCCAGCCTAAGCTACATGATACCCTTTCTAAGCCAACAATAATATCCACAATTATGTAATCAGTAAGTCAGTTCTATTGCTTTATAGACAGTTTAAGTCATTAGTGCAACTGCAGTCAATAAGTCACAAACCGGGATCTGAACTAGGCATTCTGGGTCCAGAGTGGTCAAGTGACATTACAGGTGTCATTTCATCGTGACTGGTGGACCTCCATTTTAAATCAAAACATTCAGAAATCAAGTATATATGGTGTATTTCCCCTACAAGTTACCTAAGCTGGCAACTGATAAGCATTTGGGCCACATTTTCTTACGACAACAGAGAAATCACTGGGGCGGGTCTGCACAGCCACAGCTCCCTGCTCTGGTGACGAGCAAGGAGATGGCGTCCACTCCTGCGACGCCAGAAGCTGTTTATTATAACATCCTTCTAGATATTTAGGAGGTGACAATTTGTAGGAATTAATGCTCAAACACTGATGAAAGAGAAGGCACCGGGCAACTCACATCCACGCAGCGGAACCCCTGCGCACGTGATCTCACTGACTGACTTTCTAGCCGACTGGGGGATTTCTATTTTAGTGTTTACCTTTCATGAAGACTGTGTATAAGGCATAGAAGCGGGGGAAATGACGACCCAAGAAACGATGGTATGTCCCATTAATCGCTCTTGTCTTGGTCACCACATAAGAAATCAAGTTCTTCACGTCTGCCTTTGGAGAAAGATGTAGCCTTGAAGACCTACAAGGAAGATCAGAGAGAACTATCTGTGATCTAGCAGAAGCCACCTCGTACCTAGGACCCCTACTGTAAAATACAAGTTTCTGACAACGATTGCCAAAGCTCTTTGGTCTGAGAGGGGCAGCCCAGGCAGAAGCGTGACAAAACGGCATGAGCATAGAGTGTGTGCCAAGCCTGTGGGGCCAGAGTGCAAACTACGGCCATGGAGATGGGAAGGGAGGGAAGCTGAAAGGTGAGCTCGGGAAACGCGGGGAAGAGCAGACAATGCGGAGCAGAGAGGGCCAGGGACCCGCATTCAGGAGGGATCCCGCGCGGGGAAACCGAGGCGCGGGACCCGGAGAAGCCGAGGTTGAGCCGCTCCAGGGCCTTCTACGTCAAGTACGCTCTTCTCTCTCCGAGGCCCTCACCGAGGGGCCCGCCACGCAGGGCCAGAGCGACCCAGCTGCAGCCTGCGGGTGACAAAGGGTCCAGGGGCGACGGCCGAGCCCCAAAGAGCAGCGCGAGCCCAGCACACCCTGGACAGCGCCATCTTCGAGGCGAGGGAGGGAGTGCGGGTAGCAGGGGTCGTCTCCGGGTCAGAGTGCGCCCCGCAGCACGCACGCGCCGCTCCCGAGTGATGACAGGCGCCCCCGGCCCCCCTCCCGCCCCGTGCGAGCCTGGGAAGGGGCGGGGCTTCGCGGCCGCGCGCCGGAGAAGGACCCGGATTGGACGCGGCGCTGCTCTCGCTGGCAGGACCGGAAACGGGCCGTCCTGAGGGAGCGGGAGCCCAGCCGGAGGTAGCGTTCCTCAGCTTGAGGACGCCGTCTCCTTGAGCTGCCCTATGCCCTCGTCCGGTCCCTAGGGCCTCGGGGCTTGCGGGCGATTCCCTCGACCTTTGCGGCGCCCAGGGCGTCGGACCCCGGCGGGGTCAGCGGGTGGGTGCGGGGGAGCAGTGGGGTGGCGCGGCGGGCGCCCTCTGGTGGTGGAGACAAGACTGTCCGCTCTCCTGTCAGTCTGGGGGCCTGTAGTGTAGACTACAGCCAAGGACTTGTCATCTGTGCCCACTCCCTTCCTCCCTCCCTCCTTCTCTCCCTGCCCTCCTCTACCCTCCCCTCCCTGGCCCTCGCCTACCAGTCCTCAGGCGCCCTTGTCACAGGTGCACAGTGGATGTTTGGGAGCAAATGACTACTGAAACTTGGAAGTATTTCTAGGCATTTGGCTGCATTTTAACCGACAGGGAGCATGCTGAAACCAGTATCTAAAGTCAGTTTCGGCGTTTTAGTGTGGCACCTTGGACACGTCACTCGAGTGTGTTTCCTGCGCAGTGAGGGTCTAAGGGTGGGATGTTTGCAGAAATTCCCACATCTGTGAACAGTTAGGAGGCGCTGGTGATGGCAGCGCGGCTCCAAAGCTGTGCTCTACACTTGCTGGGTAGATGAAGTAGGCAGGATAGAAAATTGACCAAAAGATGGTTTCCTCTCCATCCTCGGGTAGCTTCTGAGCTACTGTGGCTCCCAAGAATATTTGGTTCGATAATAGCAGAACTCCCAGGAGGAAAGGGCGGGAGGAACAAGGGTGGTTTTGTAAGAAAATTGCAAAGGCACTGCCAGGAAGAACAAGCTAAAGGGAGGGCGGGCGTGGGGTGGGGGTTTGCTAGGTGAAGGGCTGTACACCCGAAGACTTGAGTCTGATCCGTGAAACCCATGTCTAAAGCCGGGCATGGTGGTAAGTGACCCTTGTGGAGCCTGGACACTGGCAGGAGGAGCCTTGGCCGAGTTAGCAGGTTACAGGGTCAGAGGGGAAGAGGATTGGCAAAAACAGTACACATGTGCGGTACAGACATACACATGCCCAGCAGCACACAACAGAAAGAGAAAGAAACATGGCAGGGATTCATTCCTCACATAGCCGTTTACCTCTTTCATTTCCCCTTATGATGGGGGATGTCCTTCTGTGTATGTTTCTCTTATTGGTTGATGAATAAAACACTGCTTGGCCAATAGCCAATAGAGGCAGGAAGATAAGCAGGACTAGGAGACAAGGAGAATTCTGGGAAAGGTAGGCAGAGAGGCTCAGCAGAGAGATGCCAAGTAGCTGAAAAAGGAGTAACAGGTCCGGACATTCTCCCGTGAGCCAAGACCACATGGAAATACATAGATTTATAGAAATGGGTTAATAATTAAGACAGAGCTAGCCAATAAGAAGCCCTAGCCTTCAGCCAACAGTTTAATAATTAATATATAGCATCTCTGTGTGTTTATTTGGGACGGAAGCAGCTGTGGAACCTGGCAGACAAGAAAATTACAGCAACACTCTTATTCTAACACACATGCACACACCACAAAGCCTGTTGCTCTAACTTCCATCTCTGCAGCTAGCTCCCCTGTCTTGCCTGCCCTACTCTGCATGGGTACAGTGGCCTCCTGCTGCTTTCTCTGCCTGCAAGGAGCCAGAGAACACTGTTTTTTCTGTTTTCTGTTGTGTACCCAAGCTGGCCTTGAACCCCAGTTCTGTTTGCATCCCTCTCCCAGGTGCTGGAATTATGGGCTCAGAAAACCATCCATGGCTCAGAGAACACTTCCAAAATAGTCTGTCAGGCATGTTAGCATATGCCTGTAATCCCAGCACTTGTGATCCCACACAGGAGGATCATGATTTGAAGCCTCCTTGGGCCACATAGCAAGATCTCTCTCTCCTCCTGTCCCTCCACTCACCTCTCTCCTTCCCTCCCCCTCTCCTCGTTTTCACCTCTCTCACTCTTTCCCACTCTCTCTCTCCTTCCACCACCTCCTCTCCTCTCTCCTCTTTCTTTCCCTTTCTCCTCTCTTTCTCTCTTTCTCATCTCTTCCTTTCCCCTCTCTCAAGACACACAGAGTTAAATGCACATATAGAGTTTAAATGTTTTGTATACAAGAGAGCAACTACTTTAGAGCTAAGTTACTTTATCTTCCGTCTTTGTTCCTCTGTGTTTCCATAGCAACTCCCTCTGGTTGGACTGACTCTATCTAGGTGTGCAGCAGCATCCCCTTTGGCAGCTTACCTTCTGCTGCTAAAGCCACTTAACCATCTGCATCCATATTACTCCACATCTCTCTGTTCAAGAGAAATAGGTAGACCAAATGTTCTCTTTGACTTGGGACCATACTCAGAACAAGACCTTCTTGTGACTCTTAGGCAGAGATTGAAATTTTTGTTTCTCTTTCACAGTGGGCCTTGTCGACCAGAGTTATGTCTTCAGATTTTCCTCTCTCATAAGCAACCTGGTCTCCCTCCTCTGAGCACTGTAGAAAGCTCCAGAAGCTGACTGAAGCCCTGTGGGTACTTTCCCAGCAAGTTCACACAAAGAAGGCTGAAGAGGACATCTTGCCTCTCAGTTTCTGAAGGATTTCCGTTGCCTGTGTTTATTTTTCCTCAGTGAGACAAAGGGTTGTCTGTTCCATTCTCACTCACCACAGCTCTGTGTTATAGAAAACCAAGCTTGCAGCTTTGGGTGCTTGTAGCCAGCTCTGTTAACTCTTTTTGTGTGCGGGTATGCGTGTATTCATGTGTGTTTGCATGCATATTCACATATGCATGCATGTGGTGACTAGAGGCAGACCTCAAGTGTCTTCCTCAGCTGCTCTCCACTTTATTTTTTGAGACAGAGTCTCTGATTGTCTAGGCCAGCTTGCCAGTGAGCTCTGGGCTCTTGGGATCTGCCTGTCTCTGGCTCCCCAGAACTGGAATGACCTGGATTTTATGTGAATCTGAACTCAGAGTTCTCATGCTTGTCTGAAAAGCACCTTCTAACTGAGCCATCTCCCCAGCCTTTCCCTTGTTTTTCGTAGTACTTAATAGAATCATAATTAGCTGCTGTATTATACATTTCATGATGATCTCCCCCAAGAATTCAGTTTACTATATTTCTAGTCCCTGGTACAGGGCAAGTATGCTGGTTAGCTTTTATGTCATCCTGACACAGGCTAAAGTCATTTTGGAAGAGGGAATATCAGTTGAAAAAATGTCCCCCCACTGGATGACCTGTGAGCGAGCCTGTGGTACATTTTACTTGATTAGTTATTGATGTGGGAGGGCCCAGCTTCTTGTAGATGGTGCTACCCCTGGGCTGGTGATCCCAGGTGCTAGCAGGCTAAACTGGGTGATGGTGGCACACGCCTTTAATCCCAGCACTCAGGAGGCAGAAGCAGGCGGATCTCTGTGAGTCTGAGGGATCAGCCTGGGCTACAGGGCAAGTTTTAGGACAGCCAGGGCTACAGAAAAACCCTGTCTCAAAAAACAAAACAAGCCAGGTATTGGTGGCGAATGCCTTTAATCCCAGCACTCGGGAGGCAGAGGCAGGTGGATATCTCTGTGAGTTCAAAGCCATCCAGGTCTACAGAGCGAGCTCCAGGACAGGATCCAAAGAGAAACCCTGTCTCAAAAAAAAACAAACAAACAAACAAACAAAAAAAAAACAGAAGCTAAGTGTGGTGACTCACACCTGTAATCTCAGCATTGAGGAGACTGAGTTCAAGGTAAGCTTGGGCTGTAAGCATCTCTAGATAGCAAACCTGTGCCTCAAAGCAGCTGTGCAGGAGTGAGACCCGGAGTCCAACCCTCCCAGAGCTCCTTCACATAAAGCCAGAGGCAACAGTACATACATTTTTTTCATCTTTATTTTTATCTTATGTGCATGTTTTGCCTACAAGTGTCTGCGCACCATGTATAGACAGTGCCGCCTGTGAGGCCAGAAGAGGGCATCAGATGCCCTTGAGACTGGAGGTACAGACAGTAGAGCCCTCTTGTGAGTTCTGAGGATGGAACCCAGGTCCTCTGGAAGAGCCACTGGTGCTCTTAGCCACTGAGCTGTCTCTCAAGCCCCAAGTGCATACATTTAGAATCCCAGCATTCCTATGGAAGCTGGGGGTGGGGGTGGGAAGAGGGAGAGTCAGCTCTCTTGGAATGTGCTTCAGGAAAGAGACAAAGACAAGAGACCAAGTGGAAGACAAAGACAGACATCTTAGATTGACCTCTGACTGCCACATGTATGACATGGTAATGGATGCTGACACGTGAATGCTCACACACATGCACAAAATTAAAGAAAAAAAAAAAAGGAATGTATAGCTGTGGAGGTGGTGGCTGATGCTGAGCCAGCTGGGGTTGGGGTGGAACAGCTGTGTGTATGTGGGAACTGGAGATAAGCTACAATTGTTTGAGTCAGGAAAGCTGTGAAGCCTTGCAGTAACGAAGTCCATTCACTGAGTCAAGGCTTATTGAAGTGAAAATGTCCATGGCTGTTCTTAAGTAAAGATGCAAGGAATTGAAATGACACAAATTATTTGGGAATTTAGTAAAGAAAAACTTCATGTTTCCCTACCTGGAACTGGTTCTGCGTAGGTATATGAGTATTTTGCCTTCATGTTTATATGTGCTCAAGTCTGTAATGCCAGCTCTTTGAAGGAAAGTCCAAGCAAATGTTGCTGAGTTCCAAGCTAACCTAGACTATAATGTGAGGCCCTGTCACAACAAACAAAAGTGTGTGTGTGTGTGACAAAAGTGTGTGTGTGTGTGTGTGTGTGTGTGTGTGTTTGGGGGCATGTCCTGCCTAGGAAGAAGAGTACCTGACTGTAGGCTATTAAAGAATTTTTAAAGACTCAGACAGATTTTAAATAGTTCCCAAATTATTACCAACTAGTTATTGTGGTTGGGAAGGGGTGTGGTGGTTAGGACTTTTTTTGTTGTTGTATTTCAGGTTTTTTATTTGGTTTGGTTTTTCTAGACAGGGTTTCTCTATGTAGCCCAGACTATTCTGGAACTTACTGTGTAGACCAGGCTGGCCTCAAACTCACAGAAATAAATGGTGTGCACCATTTATTTATTTTGGGGTTTTTTTTTTTTGAGACAGAATTTCTTTGTGTAATAGTCCTAGCTATCCTGGAACTTGCTCTGTAGACCAGGCTGGTCTCGAACTCACAGAGATCCACCTGCCTCTGTCTCTCAAGTGCTGGGATTAAAATCATGTGCTACCACCACTCAGCTGTATTTCAGGGTTTTTTGTTTGTTTGTTTGTTTGTTTGTTTTGTTTTGTTTTTTTAAATTCAGCCAGGCAGTGGTGGCGAACACCTTTAATCCCAGCACTCAGGAAGTAGAGGCAGGTGGATCCTGTGATTTCGAGACCAGCCTGGTCTACAAGAGCTAGTTCCAGGACAGCCTCCAAAATCGCAGAGAAACCCTGTCTCTAAAAACAAAAACAAAATATAACAAAAACAAATCTATGTGCATTGGTGTTTTGCCATGGGTGTTGGATACCCTTGAACTGGAGTGACCGTTGTGAGCTGCCATGTGGGTGCTGGGAATTAAACCTGGTCCTCCTGAAGAGCAGTCAGTGTTCTTAGCTACTGACCCATCTCTCCAGGCCCCTGTATTTCAGTTTTTTTAATAGAACTTCACAGTAGTCTAGGCCACTTATTCTTTTTTTTCTCCAGGAAATTTTTGTTGTTGTTTTGTGTTTTGAGACAGGTTTCTCTGTGTAGCTTTGGAGCCTGTCCTGGAACTAGCTCTTATAGACCAGGCTGGTCTCAAACTCACAGAGATCTGCCTGCCTCTGCCTCCCAAGTGCTGAGACTAAAGGTGGTATTCTACCACCACCCAGCTTCTCCTGGAAATTTTAAAACAAGAAAAAATTAAAACCCACCCATTTGTGGATGGATTCCCCAGAGATAAGGCTACTATAACATGAAAAATAGTGCCCACACTTCCTGTGGAATTGAGGTTAAAGAATTATAGATATTCAGCATTTCCTAAGCAAAAAGGTAAGAAAGTGCATGGATTGGTCCATGTATATAAATTATCTAAAGCTGGAGCAGAAAATGTGACTGTCTTTGTGTTTGTTTGTGCAGCAGTAGGAATGGCTTGAGAAAGGAAGACACAGACCCTGGAAAAATGAAAGGCAGCTTTCTCATTAGCTGCTTTTGAGAGCTGAGACTTTCTGTAAGGCCACAGGAAACAACTCATTAAATGAGTCTTCTACTACTTTCAGTAAACATGTACATATTATTAAAAGGCTTGTGTGTGGCCGGGCAGTGGTGGCGCACACCTTTAATCCTAGCACTTGATAGGCAGAGGCAGGTGGATCTCTGTGAGTTCAAGACCAGCCTGGTCTACAGAGCGAGTTCCAGGATAGCTAGGACTATTGCACAAAGAAATTCTGTCTCAAAAAAAAATCCAAAAATAAATAAATGGTGCACGCCCAAGTGTATGTGTGTATGTGCGCGTGTGCGTGCATGTGTGCGTAGTATGAATTTAAAAGGGAATAACCAGAGGGTATGATAAAGCACCTCTTTTTTATACATGGTACATGGGTTCCTTCCCTAGTGCTGGGAAAAAACTAAAACAACTTGGATAACTGAGAATGGTGTGATATATATGTTGAGACTAGTTAGCAATGGAAGCTGCTGGAGTTGGGTGTGTAGCACGTGCCTGAAGTCCCAACTTGGGAGCTACAGCAAGAGGGTGAGCTGCTTGATGACAGCACTGGCTACAGAAGGAAGACAAGGCTAGGTTGAGCTAGGTGAGACTCTGTCTTAAAGACTAACAACCGATAGGGTGGGGACAGAGGTCAACAGTAGAGGGCTTCCCTAGCATGCAGGAAGCCCTGAGTTCAACCTCCAATCCCCATAAATCCAAGCATCGTGGTTCACACCTACAATTCTGGTACTTGGGTACTTGCTGAGGCAAAATGATCAGAAGGAGAGTATTAGCCTCTGGTACACTGTGTGAGGCAAACCTGGTTATACACAACTGTGGTGGTTTGAGAATGGCCCCGTAGGCTGATGTGGTGGTTAGAATAGGTATGGCTGCCATAAACTCATGTTTGAATGCAATGCTTGACCCATAGAAAGCAGCAATATTAGGAGGTGTGACCTTGTTGGAGGAAATGTGTCACTGTGGGCTTTGAGGTCTTATATGCTCAAGCTATGCTCAGTGTCCTTCTGATGTCTGTGGCTCCAGATGTAGAACTCTCAATTACCTCTCCAGCACCATGTCTGTCTGCACACTGTCACGCTTCTCACCATGAAGATGATGAACTGAACCTCTGAACTGTAAGCCAGTCCCAATTAACTGTTTTCCTTTATATGGGTTGTCATGGTCATGGTGTCTCTTCATAGCAATAGAACCCTAACTAAGACGCTGATATATCTGAATATATAGTCCCCAGTTTGTCTGTTTGGGAAGGACTAGGATGTGTGGTCTTGGAGAAAGCCAGTCCCTGGGTGAGCTTTGAGGTTTTAAAAGCCCAGGCCATTCCAGTTAGCTCTTTCTCTGTCTCCTGCTGCCATGATTTCTACCATGACTTTAGACTTACCCTCTGGACTGTAAACCCCCCAAAACTGCTTCTTCTATAAATTGCCTTGGTCATGGTGTCTTCACAGGAGTAGAAACTGAGACAAGGACCTTCACTCAAAGACATAAAAAGCCCAGTGACAACAAAAAATGATTGGATTAATGGTGAAGGCACTAAAAATTCTCATAACATTGATAAAATTTGAGTTAGGAAACATCTCTAGAGCAGGAGAGATGGCTCAGTGGTTAAGAGCACCTACTGCTCTTCCAGAGAACCCAGGTTCAATTCCCAGCACCCACATGGCAGCTCACAACTGTGTGTAACTACAGTTCCAGTGGATCTGACACCCTCACAAAGACATCAAAAGGAAACATATGGAACTGGCAAGGGCCGATGGGCTCCTAGGAGCTTCTTTCTGTGTGACCCATGGGGAAACTACAGGAAGCTGTCCACCTTGTCCTCTGTGGCATTTCCATCACATCTTGGCTGTGTTGATGTTTTGTTTTGTTCAGGCCGACTGAAGTGGGGTTGATTGGTGGGATCTTACAGATTGTTGGTGTTAAACTAGTTAGTACTTGGACAGCAAAGTGCTTAGGTCAATCCCCTGCCACCAAGTGTTTTTATTATTGCCTGCTCCTGCCTGCTGTTTCCTAAGGCTTTGACCTTCTCAGGAGTCTTTGCTTGGAATCCCTTGGGCTGTTGCCAGAGATTGCCCAGGCCAGTGCTTCGCAACCATATTATTAGTCAGAAAGTGCAGTTAATTACAGGTGAAGAGGCACTGTGCTAGTCGGGGACGTTCCCTCTGGTAGTCATGAGGCTCTCTGTTGTAGATGCTCACCAGCTATCTGGGCTTTTATTGGATTGTATCCTCAATCCAGCTTGTTAGGCAGTGTGTTTATTCATTTGGTGTTTGGTTTGGTTTGCTTTTGCTGTATAACCTAGGTTAGTCACAGACTACCTTAGCTCCACAGTGATTAGCCACAGACTACCTTAGCTCCACAGTGATTAGATAACAGGTGCGGGAAGTTTATTTTGAACACATACCTAAAAGGCAGTAATTGCAGCACACATGGTTTCTCACATTTCCTGAAAGCCTGCAGCACAAGGAAGGGGAATTCCTGAGCATCTTGGCAGCACCTCTTGTTGAGGAATAGGGAAGCTGGATGGGAACCCAAGATTCTGCTCTGAGGAAAGCAGTGGCTTCTTGGGTTACTCAGCAGAGCTGGGTGAGCACCTTTGGTTCAGTCGTGACTCAGGGAATCCGGTTTCAGAAATCTAGAGGCATCTACAAGTCTGGGGAATTGTGTGTTATGTGTTTTGTGCAAACAACCACAGCTAAAAAACAAACACAAAAGCCAACTGTCAGAAAGCTTACTACTTGCTATTTGGTAATACACTTTCATGGAGATTAAAGCACTCTGCAGCATTCCTGTCCCTTCTATCCCCTGCCCTACGACATTCTGCACACAGCCGAAAACATGGAGCTTGTAGTTTGCTGACTGGAAGCTGTGATGAGGGTTGGGACCAAGAATCTGTTTTTTCTTCAGAGAGTACATTACTGAGACTTGAGTTTCATTGACCATCCTCACTTATTCTTAGCACCTAGACCAGCTATGTGTGCCTGCCATAACCACAGCCAGCTCCAAACCCCACAGCAGCGCCTCCTAAAGGACAGTCACCTAAATATTTAGAAGGTGATATGATGGGCACATCATTTACACTTGGCAAAAATAATTGCTGTACCTTCCCTTCCTGGGCCCAGGACTTCCCCAGCTGTGACCAGCTTCACTGTCCCTGATGCAAATGCCCTTCCCTGGAGCAAACCTCAAGTCTAATCAGAGTGGTTGGTTGTTTACCTCCATAGCAGTCATGCCACTGTTGATCTTGCCTGGCACTTCAGTAGTTTTACATGCAGGGTCAATAGCTGAGTGAAAGTGACAATGACAGTCATCCATTGTCTCCCCTCCCCCTCCTGTCCTTCCTCCCACAGCCTGCATAGCACCCTCTAGAACTCAGGGCTAGCCAGGGAGTTCCAGCTCACTTCAGCTTGAATGCTCTGTGTCCTGTATACCTGTGTTGTTAGGGTCCAGATGTTCTTAATTGCTTAAGGAGCTGGGATGTAGACTAGTATTGGCTCTCTAGGTGTTTCAGTTTGAATGAAAATGGCCCTATAGACTCTTAGGGAGTGGCATTATTGATGGTGTGGCCTTGTTGAAGTAGGTGTGGCCTTCTTGGAGGAAGTGTGTCGCTATGGGGGTGGGCTTTGAGGTTTTGAAGCTCAAGCCAGGCTCAGTGACTCACTCTCCCTTCCTGCTGCCCATGGATCAAGGTGTAGAATTCTCAGCTTCTTCTCCAGCACCATGTCTGCACTATGTCCTGCTGTGATGATAATGACTACACCTCTGAACTGTAATCCAGCCCCAGTTAAATGTTTTCCTTTATAAGCATCCCTGTGGTCATGGCATCTATTCACAGGAATGAAACCCTGAGTGAGACAGGTTGTTTGTCCACTTTGTCAGCTGATTTCAGAGTTGTGATCTGTTACAACATTTGCTACAACTGGTGGGAAGCAGTGGCTGTTATCTTTATGTTCTAGACATGTTAATGTGCTGCCAAACAAGCAAGTTTGAGAAGCTAATAAGAACTTTTCATTGAAATCCAGATTGTTTTTTCTATTTCCTTCCTCTCCAGTGTCTGTGTTGTCATCTTTTGTTTTTGTTGTTTCTGAGACAGGGTGTCTCTGTGTAGCCCTGACTGAACTCACATAGATCCGCCTGCCTCTGCCTCCTGAGTACTGGGATTCAAGGCGTGCGCCACCACCAAGTTGTTGTCTCCATCTTTATCTAAACATCTTTCTGAAAAACCAGGGTCTCCGTGATAGTGCTGATGATGAACTGAAGACTGGAACAGACAGAAAACACCAATGACTCTGAGTCCAGAGGAAGTAGATCTGTAACCTCAGTAACCCTCCAGCTGCACCCCCAAATCACCAAACCCAAGACCGTCAGTCTGGGTCTGAGGCAGCCCTACCCATCTCCCAGCTTTTGGTGTTTTGCCTCACGCTGTCCTGTTGGCAGCTTCCTAACCACTTGGCACTTTGTCATCCTCTTTCTTCCTGTGTAGCCTTCTCCTGCCCACCTGCCAGTTTTGATGTTTGAGCTAAAGGCAGACTGGGAGGAGTAAAAAGGAAAAAACAAACTGATGAACCCGTTTTTTTTCTCGGCCAATATCTATTTCTTCTGGATCAAGTATGAAATGATCCGATGGAGGCAGTATTGACAACCATGCTGACTAAGCCAATTAAAAGTTTTGAGTCCTTTTTTGTTGAAGGCCAGGCCAAGAGCAGGCTCCTACCTCTGAAGAGTCTCTTGGTGCTGTGAAGCTCAGGTTGGTCTCAAACAAGTAGCAATCCTCTTACCTCAGACCTCAAATACTGGAATTTCAGGTACACGACCTCCATAATCTTTGTTTTGTTTTGTTTTTTGACAGTTCTCACTAAGTATCCCAGGCTAGCCTGCAACTTGTTATATAGCCCAGGTTGGTCTACAACTTGCTATGTAGCCCGAGAAGCCCAAGCTGGCCTGCAACTTTCCATATAATCCAGAGTAACCCAGCCTTGCCTAGAACTTGCTATACAGCCCAGAGTAGCCTTCAATCATAATCCTGCCGTATTCTTCTGAGTGTCCACATATTCATGCACATGCACACCCTCACACACATAAACATATAAGTAAATAAGTAAATATGGAGGCTGAGTGTGTTGGTTGATGTCTGTAAACCAGCTCTAGGAAGGCAGAAGGTAGCCACATGTGGTACATATCTTTAACCCCAGCACTCGGAAGGCAGAGGCAGGCGGATCTCTGTGAGTTTGAGGCCAGCCTGGCTCACAGAGTGATTTCCAGGACAGCCAGGTCTACACAGAGAAACCCTGTCTTGAAAAAACAAAAACAAAAAAGGGGATTCAGGAATTCAAGGCTATCCTCAGCTACATAGCAAGTTCAAGACTAGACATAGCTGCATCCTGTCTGGAAGAATAAGAGGAGCATGGGGCAGTCGAGATGGCTTAGCTCTGGCTGCGCTTCCAGAGGGCACAGGCTCAACTCCCAGCACCCACATGGCAGCTCACAACTTATAGCTCCAGTTATGTGGAATTAAATACCCTCTTCTGGTCTCCTCAGGCACCAGGTACAAATATGGTATGGTACACTTACATACATACAGGCAGACAAAACACACAGACTAACCTCAAACTCACTGAAACCTGCCTCTCTCTACCTCCCAAATGCTGGTTACACCACTATGCCCAGAAAAAAATTTTATTAAAAAATATAATAAATTTTAATGGTTTGAGAAATACTTTTATGCATACCCTTTCAAATGTTTTCATTTATTTGTTTGTGTGTGGATATGTGTACCTTAGTGCAGATGCATGTCTCTGGGTGCCAGAAGAGGGTGTTGAATCCCCTGGAGCTGGAGTTACAGGCAAATATGAGTCACCTAACATGGGTGCCGGTAACAAAACTCAGGTCCTCTTCAGAGCCATCTTTACAGCCTCTTCGAGCTCTTTAAAAATCTTCAAAGTGTTTCCATTCATAATAAAACAAAATTAAGAGATACCCATCTTCATCAGACTCAGGATTTCTTTCTATCCTTAGATTTCTCAGTGGAAGTTAAAAGGGGCAGGAAGTACCAGAAAGGTGAAAGACAGACAAACAGCTGAACCTGTGGGAAGCGGTTGCTAGTCACCTAAAGCCCCCCTCATCAGATGGAGGCTCACAGGGTTTTCTTGGGGTTCTTAGAAGTCCTAAGCTTTCTTCCCTGTTAAATGACATTTCATAACACTACAAGTACAGACAGCCCCATTTTCTGTTTGGTACTCACCACCGAAAAGCGGATCTCCCAAGCTAGTATGGGCGGGGCCTTTTGGCATTTATGCGCATGTGGAATATTTAGAAGCCACAAATCGCTAGGACCTGGGAGATACATCTGGAGATGGGAAAGGCCTCTCAGCCTGAAGACCTGCATTCAATCCCCAGTACCTAGTGGAAGGAGATTCTTTAAAGTTGGCTTCTGACTTCATCCCCAGGCACCATAGCATGTGTGCACATAGCTCCACTTGTACTCACACATAAGTAAATAAATAATGTCATTTTAAAAAAGACAGGCACTATTGAACTGCTGCAGTGTCGTGGAAATCGGCAGGTGAGCAGAGAAGAGCTTCAAGCTCAGCTGCTTACTGATGCTTGCTTTTGAGCACGAAGTGTTAGAACGGCGACCTGGGCCCTCTGAGAAGGTCCTGGTGAAACACCGGATGTTCTTGGGAGGTTCTTGGGAAAGGCGGGCACTCCGGAAGGACGCGAGAGCAGCCCAGAAGTTACCGCTTCCTGACCGAGCTCCGTCCTCTCCTCTAGCAGTCGGCAGGTGTCGCTGTGGTCGTGGAGTCCTCGGAACCACAGCAGCTTGTGACCGTGACTCACCAAACCCACAGATGTCTGATGGAGACAAGTATGTCAGAGTCTTCTAGAGCTGTTGTCTTGGTGACAACAGCAAGGGACAGCCCCGAGGGCATCATGCAGCTCTTCTGTTCCTCTGCTGCGCCCCAAAGGCATTTTTACTGTCTTCTGGCTTTCAGTCAAAAGCTGGCCTGGCTGATAGTGGTGACAGCCGTGCATGCCTTTAATCCCAGCACTCAGGAGGCAGAGGCCAGTGGATCTCTGTGGATTTGATACTAGCCTGGCCAATTTCAGCCCAGCCAGGGCTACATGGTGAGATCCTGTTGCAAGCACACTCACCCATGCACACATGTACACACAGACATAGACTTGTACATTCTGTGAGTAGCCCGTGTTATTAATGTGATGAGAAGGAGCTGCACTCCTCCAGTGTACTGCAAACCAGCAGGCTGGTGGGGAAATAGCTGCAGTTGGGCTCCCGTGAAGCCCTACTGTAGGTGTCAGTAGGCTTTCAGTGGACAATTATTAACTTGATCTGTAGGATCATATTACCATACTTTAGCTTGAAAAATAACTTCTGTGCCTTTTTCTTTCTTTCTTTCTTTCTTTTATTTTTGGTTTTTCGAGACAGGGTTTCTCTGTATTGTTTCGGAGGCTGTCCTGGAACTCGATCTGTAGACCAGGCTGGTCTCGAACTCACAGAGATCCACCTGCCTCTGCCTCCCGAGTGCTGGGATTAAAGGCATGCGCCACCAACGCCCGGCTCCTGTGTTTTTTTATAAGCAGAATATTTGTTTATCTGTAGTCTTGGCTCTTCACTGAAGTAGACTTTATATTCCACATTTGCTGCCACTTAAAATTGTTGAGTATAGGCAAGGTGTGGTGGTACACCTCTTTAATCCAGGACTCAGGAGCAGAGACAGGTGGATCTCTCTCAGCATGGTCTACATAGCAAGTTCCAGGTTACATTCTCTCTGTCTCTGTCTCTGTCTCTGTCTCTGTCTCTCTCTCTCTCTCTCTCTCTCTCTCTCTCTCCTTGCTCCCCCTTAGATAATGAACAGGGTCCTCTATGTTCCTTCCCTGGTAATAGCTAAGAAGTAATACCATGCATGCTAATTTGCATAAACATCTTCCTCTTATCCTGCTCACTTATTCCTGGGCTACTCAGTCACATGTCTCTTTTCAGGCCTGACAGACTTCTCTAATGAAAGCCTGTATGCAAGGACTGATGTAAGGTTAAGAGTACTTGCAGCTCAGCTGGGCGTTGGTGGCGCACGCCTTTAATCCCAGCACTCGGGAGGCAGAGGCAGGCGGATCTCTGTGAGTTTGAGGCTGGGCTGTACCGATAACCTCCGAAACAATACAGAGAAACCCTGCCTCGTAAAAACCAAAAAAAAAAGAGTACTTGCATCTCTTTCAGAGAACCCAAGTTTGATTTCTAGCACCTATGCCTGGTTGCACACACACACACACACATTAATTTTATTTATTTTCTTAATGTTCATTTGTGTGTGTCTGAGTATATATGTGCACTATGTGCATGCAGTGCCCTCAGGCTCCAGAAGAGGGCATAAGAACCTCTAGAACTGGAGTTCATAATGCATGTGCTCAAGTGCTCTTAACCACTCAACCTGCCCCATAAAGAAAGAAAAGCTGTGTGTACTAATGATGACCAATAATCCAAACCTTGCTTACTTCGTGGTGGGCAGTTGGTTTGCTCACCTGGGAAAGGTTTCAGTGACTTGTCAGCCATATAACTATTAGTTGGTAAAAACCTGTGATAGCAGGCCTTAAGGTGAAGAAGCAAGCTGGCCGCTGCCACTCAGTGCCTCCTAGCCCACTTTGGGAATGTTTTAATTCTGGGCACCATGTGGTCCATGTCACCACCACATAGTCATCACAGCGTTTCTGTGAACAGATACAGGACAATGTGTCAATTTAAAGTCACGTTTAGCCTACAGCCATAGGTCACATGCACCATAGGACAGCACCTGCATTCCTAGAATGTGGCCCAACACAAGATTCCTAGGAGTTATGGACAAGGTCATAGGAAGGGCTAGTGCTGTGACAAGCCCAGGACCTTTTCCACTCCAGTATAAGAAGATGGCCCCTCGTGGAGATTTATAGTCTGTACTTTGTATTAACCTACAGGCTGGTGGTCTCAAGGCAGTAACTAACATTTCTCAGGCAGAGGCTGGGGGATAGCTTAGTGACATAGCACTTGCCCAGCATATACAAGGCACAGACTATTGGGGGGGGGTGATTGTGTCTAGTTGTGAATTACTCAGGTGCTAGAAGAATAGTAAAGAGAAGCACTGATTCTTAGCCCTAAAGAAAATCACCTGGATTTAGTTCTGTACAGAACTGGAGAAAAACCAACTAGTGTGACCCTGATTCAACTTGGCAAACACGGGTTGTCTTCCTCTCAGCATGGTTTGGGGTGTGTGTGTGTGTGTGTGTGTGTGTGAGAGAGAGAGAGAGAGAGAGAGAGAGAGAGAGAGAGAGAGAGAGAGAGAGAGAGAGAGAGAGAGAGAGTAGGGGTGTATGTGTAAGCATGTTTAAGTGTGTATATCTGTGTGAGTGTGTAGGGGGTTGTGGATATGTATGGGATGTGTAGGTGGTGTGTGTATATATATGTGTGTGTGTGGTGAGTGTGTATATTTGTGTGAGTGTGTAGGGGGTTGTGGATATGTATGGGATGTGTAGGTGGTGTGTGTGTATATATGTGTGTGTGTGGTGAGTGTGTAGGTGGTGTGTGTGTGTATGTGGTGTGTGTGTGTGTATGTGGTGTGTGTCTGTGTGGTGTGTATGGTTTATCTGGCCTTCAGTGGACAGGGATCCTCTTGCTTCCCCCTCTCAGCACTAAGACCTGGCTGCCATGCCTCTCAGCAACTCTTTGAAATCCTTTTCTCCACTCAGGCGTCAAAGGATAATAGAGCAGAATTACAGGGCTAAGGACTTAGAGCTTCTGAGCTCTGGTTTCCAGTACACACAGGGGTAAAACACAAAAGCATTCCTGTGTTTAGTGATGTCATCCTGAGGGAGAGTCCCTTCTTGAAGCTGGGTCACAAGGGTAGTCAGAATGCATTTGGCAATGTCTCCATTCTTAACCTTCTCAGTACCTGAGAGTTTGAACATTAGACATGACTGTCTAATGGAAGACATTTCTTTAAAACAAAAACATAGTAACAATGGAAAAGAGGCTTAAATTGTCAGGTGTGATTATTCCAACTACTTAAGATGGTGAGGCAAGAAGATTCAGAATTTGAGTCCATCCTGGACATTTGGTAAGAAACTGACAAAATAAAAAAAAAGTTTAGGCATGTATCTCAGGGATAGAGTGCTTACCTAGCATTCGTGGGGGCCTGGGTTCATTCCTGCATATAACTACAAGAAGGGAGAGCTCGAAATTAGTCTGCTGACTATGGGTACTTAACTGTCCACTTCAAAATTTATATTTAAAAATTGGTCTAAAGCTAGACATGGGTTGGGCAGTAATGGCACCAGCTTTTAATCCTAGCACTCAGGAAGTAGAGGCAGTGGATCTCTGTGAGTTCGAGGCCAGTCTGGTCTACTGAGTGAGTTCCAGGACAGGCTTCAAAGCTACACAGAGAAACCCTGTCTCAGAAGAAGAAAAGGCTGGACATGGTGGTTCACATTGCAATTCCAGCATTGCAAGGCTGAGGCAGGAGGATCACTTTGAGTTCAAAGTCAAACTGGGTCTCAGTGTGAGTGACAGGCCAGCATGAAATATAATGTGAGGTCCCCTCTCAAAAAAAAAAAAAGGCCCATTTCTTAGGCCTTTTTCAACCTGGAGTAGCCTAGGGTAGCCTGAGGTGGCAGCTCAGCCTGCTCTCAACCATCTCAACACACAAGGGACTGTAACAATACTTTCTGAGACCATTGGTGTCAGGTGCCTGGGAACAACCGCTTCTCTGTTAGTTCACTATAAGTAGCTTTTTTCTTCTTTTTATGAACAAAGGCAAAGATTTCCTCTTGGAAACGGAGTTAAAAGCTCACATTTACAAGGTAGGTGTGGTGGCACATTCTCGAAGTTCTAGCCTTGACAGGAGGCCAAGCCCACTCTTACCTGGTGAAAACTCTCTTAGCTAGTTCTCAACACAAAAATAAGTCACAAGTGTAGGTGTGGGAGTCAGAGACTCCTCAGCCTCTCAAAGGGGTCAGATACTGGCCCATCTCCCAAGGGGTCAGACACCTACATGCCTCACCAGGCATGCAGCAGCCAGACCAGAGTCCATCGACTCAGCCATACCCCAGTGAGGGCTGGCATTTTGACTGCCATAATTTAATAAGTAGATGTAGGGGCTGTAGAGATGGCTCAGCAGTGAAGAGCATTTATTGCTCTTTCAGGGGACCAGGGTTTGGTTCCCTGTACCCACTTGATGGCTCTCAGCTGCCTGTAATTACAGTTCCAGATCTGATGCCTTCTGTCCTCTGTGGGCACTTAATACATGTGGTGTACATACACATGTGACAAAACACTCACTGAAGGGATCAGACCCTCACCAGCCCCCTGCTTTAGCAGCCATGACAGGCTGCAGAGAAGACCCAGCAAGATGTAGGCCTCTAACTCAGCAACATGTGCTGACCTTCCCGACATTGCCTGACCTCCTAGCTACTAGGAGGTCAGATACACTCCATTTGTCAAGGAACCAATCAGAAGTTAGCTGGCAAGCTCTGGATGTGCTTCAAGGTAACAGTGGCATGCAGAGCATAGCAGCTGCCCTGGGAGGGCTTGGACTCAAGCACTTTTGCCAGCAGAACCAGCCTCTCCTGTTTTCAGTTTCGCTGGGAATCTCCCAGTTGTCTGCCCCGTTTTCCATTCCTCTCACCAATGGGGTCCCCTCCCCCCACATCCTTCTAGCAGTTGTTGACATTTTTTCCCTGATGACAGTTATTCTGACTGGGATATAATGTAATCTCAAAGTAGTTTTAATTTTCATTCCCTGATAGTTAAGGCTATTGGACATGAGTTAGAAAGCGCTTACTGCTCTTGTAGAGGTTCCCAGCATCTGCATGGCCACTCACAACTGTCAGCAACCAGTTCCAGGACATCCAACACCCTCTTCTGGCCTCTGTGGGCTCCTACAGACCCAGGGTGTACACACATGTGCAGACAAAGCACTTATATACATTAAAGTGAATCCTTCTTAAAAAGCAAAGAAAAGAGCCGGGCGTTGGTGGCACATGCCTTTAATCCCAGCACTTGGGAGGCAGAGTTTGAGAATAACCTGGTCTGCAGAGTGAGTTCCAGGACAGCCAGAGCTGTTACACAAAAAACACTGTCTCAAAAAACCAGAGAGAGAGAGAGAATGATTTAAAGAATATTAAACCTTTTTTCATTCTTTTTTCCCCCTTTTCTCTTTTTTATAGACATGGTCTCTTGTAGCATAGGCTAGCCTCAAATTCCCTATGCCGTAAAGCATGACCTGGGAATTCTGACCCTTCTAGCACCACACCTGGTTTATGCAGGGGACTCTGACCCAGATGTTTACAGGAGTTTATGCATGCTGGGCAAGCATGTCCCAATTGAGTCATATCCGCAGTCCTGAATTTTTCATATTTAAAACTTCAAAGATTGGAGATGATTGCCATTTAATCACCCTGCAGCTTGTTAGGCCTGCAGTGGTGGCCTTTAATGTGCCTGGCCTGTGATGTAACCCCCTGGTCTGCAGAGTCTCTGCCCCAGTGCCCTGGGTGTTGGAGAAAGGGGTGAGCATTTCCTCCATGGTGGTACTGGTTACATACAGCCTTGGTCCCTGTGAGACAGCCTTGTGAGAGCCAGATAGTACAGGGCCTGGATGGTGACTCCAGTTTCCTGGCTGCTACTTTTTCTGAACTAGTGGTAGATCATCGTCCAGCAGATGTAGTTCCTGGCACTTGTTAAGGTTGGGCAGTGTTGGGTGTGGAGATATCCATGACGGCACATGGAACCTGTGGTCTGAGAACATGAGAAAGTCCATGGAAACTCCCCTCCCAGACCCCTCAGAGACTTCCAAAGCGAAATCTCAGCATTGCAAGAGAAAACTGAGTCATTCTTTTTTGTTTTCCTGTTGAGACATGGCTGGACTCAAAGTTACCATGAACCCAAGAATGACCTTGGAGCTTCTGATCCTCCTGCCCCCACCTTCCAGGTGCTCGATGTGGCTGCACACTAGCACCTCTGGTTTATGTGGTGCTGGGGCTGAAGCCAGGACTTTGTGCCAGCTAGGTAAGTACTCTACCAACTGAGCTATATCGCCCAGCACCACATACACCAGGTGGTGTGGGGCTGCATCCCAGAGCTTGGCCCTGACCTGTTCTTGATGGAACCCAGTGCTTGTTCCCTTCCCTCTGGGGATATTTTGTGTGTGTTTGAGGCTGGATCTCATGAGCCCTGAGGCTGGTCTTGAACATGCTATGGAACCAAGGAGGACCTTGACCTCTGGTCCTCTTACCTCCATCTTGAAAGTCCTGAGATTACAGGCATGAACCACATGCCTGGTCCCTTAGGAAATTTTAATAACCAATTAAACAGTGAAATAATTATGTAGGTGTATGTTCCAGGGGAAAATCTATTGTAGCTATTGTAGCTGTGCATGCACAGTATAATTTTTATTGATTCTTTTGTTGGTGTAAAATTATAGATTTCATCATGACCTTTTCTTTTTTTTAAGATTTATTTATTTATTATGCATACAGTGTTCTGCCTGCATGCCAGAAGAGGTCGCCAGATCTCATTACGGATGGTTCTGAGCCACCATGTGGTTGCTGGGAATTGAACTCAGGACCTCTGAAGGAAGAGCCAGTGCTCTTAACCTCTGAGCCATCTCTCCAGCACCCATCATGACATTTTCATATGTAACATATGTATATAATTATACCTGGCTTGTGTTTTCTCTGTGAATGAAATAACTTAAGGATGTCTGACAAGGACTTGAAGCTTGGGGGGAAAGATTTATAGACACTTCTAGTTAAATAATCTTTTACTTTTTACATGGTGTTTTGTTTTGTTTGCTGGTTTGACTTTTTCAAGTGTCTCCCTCTGCAATCCAGGCTGGCCTGAAGATTGCTGTGTAGTCCTGGCTTTCTTGAAGCTTGCTGTGTAGCCCAGGCTATCCTATAGCTTGCTGTGTAGCCCTGGTAGTCCTAAAGCTTACTGTGTAGCCATGGGTGGCCCAGAACTTGCAGTAATCCTAGACCCTCCACCTCACAAGTGTCACAGGTGTGAGCCACCATGCCAGGCAGCTCAGACTTTTCAGATTTCCTTCTCTAATCTGTAACTTTTGGCCCTTGGATCTTTTTGGGTTTTTTTTTTGTTTTGTTTTGTTTTTGTTTTTTTTGTTAGTGTAAGGATTATGGGAGAGCCAGACCACTGAAGTTGCACTGTGGCTGAGAAGGAAGCAGTATTATGGTGCTAACTACCAGGATATCTCAAAGAAGGGAGAGCAACTCTATCAGAAGGGGGTTTAGATTTTCATGGATGGTTTGAGTTGGTCAAAGAAGGGAACTGCCACAAACAAACTGTTGCAAACAGAAATTTTTGCAGGATGCTGTGGGGAGAGTTAAAATAGCAGGATGCTGTGGGGGGGTTAAGATAGCAGGATGCTGGGGGGGTTAAGACAGCAGGATGCTGGGGGGGTTAAGATAGCAGGATGCTGGGGGGGTTAAGATAGCAGGATGCTGTGGGGAGAGTTAAGATAGCAGGATACTGCTGGGCAGTGTTGGTAGTGCACACCTTTAATCCCAGCACTCAGGAGGCAGAGGCAGGAAAATCTCAGTGAGTTTGAGGCCAGCCAGGGACTACACAGAGAAATCCAGTCTCGATTACATCAAAAAGAAGAGTTCTTCACTGTGGTGGTTTGAATAGGAATGGCCCTCATAGACTATGTGTTTGAACCCTTGGCCCATAGAGAGTAACACTATTAGGGTATGGCCTTGTTGGAGGAAGTGTGGCAGACTCCCTCTGCTGCCTGAGAATCCAGATGTAAAACTCCCAGTTCCTTCCCCAGCACCATGTCTGCCTGCACACCACCATGAGGATTATGAACTGAATCTCTGAACTGTAAGCCAGCCCCAATTAAATGCTTTCCTGTATAAGAGATGTTATGGTCATGGTGTCTCTTCAAAGCAATAGAAACCTTAACAAATACAGTCACTATCACTGTGAGGAGAATGGCAACAAACAGTCAGACATGGCTTGGGAGCAGCAGTTGGGAGTGTACATCTTGATCCGTGTAGAAAGCAGAGAGAGTGCATGTTGTTGAAAGCCTCAAAGCCCTGTCCCCCAACACACACACTTCCTCCAACAAGACCACACCCACACACTTCCTCCAACAAGACCACACCCACACACTTCCTCCAACAAGACCACACCCACACACTTCCTCCAACAAGACCACACCTCTTAGTCCTCTTCAGACAGCCACCAGCCGGGGACCAAGTATTCAAATGCACCAGATTTGTGAGAAGGTCGCATTCAAAGCCCCCAGCACTAAACATTTATAAAACGTATAGAAAATGACCTACAGCTACTGGAGAAGAGGGACAGGTAAATTCAGTCGGATGATATTTTACTTTTTTGTTGTACAACAAATAACACAGCTTCTGGCTAAACAATAAATAAAATAAATACAAACTGTTACATTTATTACACTGCCGGTGATGGAACCCAGGTCTGCAGCGCCCAGGTAAAAAGTTGAGCATGGCACACATTCCTGTAACCCAGGGCTGTGGGCTTGAGGGAAAAGAGAATATATGGAGCTTGCTGCTTGTCAGCCTATCCCCCATGAAGGGACCAGGCCCCTGCTTTAGCAGCCATGACTCAACATGTGCTTGTCTGACCTTGCCCCTCCTCCCAGTCACTAGGAGGTCAGATACCCTCCTTGTGGCAAGGAACCAATCAGAAGTTAGCTGGTGGGGCTGTGCTTTACAACTCTGGGTGTGCCTTACAGTACAAGTGCACAACAGTGATGTGCAGAGCATAGCAACGGCCATGGGAGGGCCTATGGGCCATAACAACCATTTGACCAATCAACACAGGACAGGCTGCCCAAGCCCAATAGAGCACCAATCCTGAGACTGTTGCGTACCCCTAGACACTCCTCTTGCTCTACCCAATATATTCCCAGCCTCATGGTACCCAATACATTCCCCGCCTTGTGGTTTTTTGGGGTCCTTCTCCAAGCATCCACCAAGGTGAACAGATGAAGGGCCTGAGCTATTGGGGTTAGCTCATTAAACAACAGCAATAAAAGACTCTTTGCTTTTGCATTGAAATGGATCTCTTGGTGATTTTGGGGTTTCAGAATTGGGCGCCACACCCAGGCTCAGTGAAAGACTGTATCAAGGAAATGATGTAAGAGGGTGACAGGACAGAATTCCCACATCCTCCTCTGTCCTCTGTCTGTATGTATCACATGTATCACAGGTGCTTGCCACCCCCCATGGGGGAGTCCTGTGTATATGTCAATAAAACACTATTGGCTAATAGGGAAACAAGATAGGTGGGACTAGGAGTCAAGGAGGACTCTGGAGAGGAGAAACACAAGGAGTCATCATGTAGCTGCCATAGGGGTAAGAAGTACAGACCCTTTCTCCGGTAAGAGAAATAGTTAGATTAACAATTATGGAGTAAATACTTAAGTCAGAGATAGCCAATAAGAAACCAAGCAAACTGCCAACAGCTTCATAATTAATACAGCGTCTTGTATGTTATTTGGGGACTACAACGTGGCAGAGCCCAGGCGACTGGTGGGGAAAAAACAAAGCGGCTGGCAAGGAAAAGGCTTCACTCTACACCCCCCCCAAACACATACACCCCACAGGAAGTGTGAACAGCACCTCCATGTGGGCCCTGTATCAGCTTTTACGCTGTTTAAGGTCATAGCTCTGTAAGAAGCCTGTTTTACACACCATTCCTGGTAGCTTTTCTTCTCAGACTAAATCCATGCTGACCCAGACTGTGAGGCAGGGCTTCCAGAGGAACAGGGCAGGGCAGGGAGCCTGAACTGCCTTCAGGCCAGCCGCAATTGGGTTATTGATCACATTAGACTTAAAGGCATTTAATGGCCTTTCCCCCCTCTCCCAGTGATAAGGCAAATGCTGTCAGGCCATGACATTCAGTAGCAAATGTTATCATCTGGAGATATTGTTATCAAGTGGATACTTTGGCCAAGTTACCAAGAGCCAGCTTAATGGTGAGCAGGGATTTTCTGTCGTAGAACATTTGCAAACAAGGAATATAATGAGCTTCCAACCCTAAAGGGAAGATCTTGTTGCACATGTACATATATATACACGAACACACATATTTAACACATACATACATGTATTTGTATCTATAGCTATGTAGATATACACACAAACATAAATATTTTGTTTATTTGTTTCTTTGTTTATTTTGAGTCAGGGCCTCTCTGCATAACCCAAGCTGGCCTGAAACTAACTCTGTAGACCAGGCTGGCCCCTAACTCAGAGATCTGCCTGCCTCTACCTCCAGAGTGCTGAGACTAAAGGTTTGTGCCACCACTCCTGTAGTATTATAAATATTTCTTCTATCTTTCCCAGAGAACTGGGGCCATTCGCCAGGGTAGTTATCTACCAAGTAAGGGGGTAGGGGAACCTCATTAATGAAATATTTAAGAATTTTTCCCATTTATTTATTTTTGAGTATATACATATAGAGGTCAGTGGACAACTTTTAGGAGTAGTTCTTGTCTTCTACTATGTGGGTCCTAGGGAGTAAACTTAGGTCAGTAGACTTGGTGATAAATGCTCTTGCCTGCTGGGCCATCTCTCTGGCCCTAGTGGGGAATCTTTAAATACTGATTCTAGATGGGCACTGATTCCTATTGCAGAATTAATGTAAACTCGAAGTAGGAGTTCTGGGCTGGAAAGATGGCTGGGTAGTTAGAAGCACTTAAGCATTTGCAGAGAACCTGGATTTGATTCCCAGCACATGATGGCTCCCAACGGCCTGTATCTCCAGTTCTAGGAAATCTGACACCCTCTTCTAGCCTCCTCGGGTTCCTGCCAGCATGTGGAACACACTCTCTCAGGCAAATAATAAATAAATGGCACACACCTTTAATCCCAGCATTTAGCAGGCTTAACAGGCACATCTCTGAGTTTGAGACCAGTCTGGTCTACAGAGTGAGTTCCAGACCAGTCAGAGTACACAGTAAGAACCTGTCTTTTATTTGTTTGTTTTGCATTTAATTATTTATGTTTTTGCTTTTTTGAGACAGGGTTTCTCCATGTAGCCCTGGCTATCCTGGAACTCACTTTGTAGACCAGGCTGAATTCAAACTCATAGAGATCCACCTGCCTCTGTCTCCTGAGTGCTGGGGTTAAAGACACGTGGGCTATCATATCTGACCTGTAAGGAATGTTTAAAGATGAATAATTTGATCACTCTAATTGTCATCTGCTTTTGGGTGCTATAAAAATGGCAGTTCAACACAATCATTGTGCTGACTTTCTATCCAGCATTAGCATGGTTGATGATGTAGAAAATATGAAGTGTGAGTCTTCAGTCAAATACTATAGAACTTGTGTTTAGGGAAAGAACCCAAATTTTTTTATCTTTCTTACCTTGTAAAACTTTGGTGCAGATATTTTAATTGCCCTTACTCTGTCAAAATCTTTGTTTACACAAAGCCCCTGCTGCATTTGATGGCCTGGAACTGTAATCCCTTCCTCCTTCTTCATTTCCTATGTACCAATTCTTTGAAGATTGTGAATCTTACCCTCACCAATGGGGGAAAGACACAGCCATCATGTGTTGTTAGAATGAATACCAAGTGCAAACTGGTTCTCAACCTTCCCAGTACTGCAACCTTAATACAGTTCCTCTTGTTGTGGTAACCCCAACCATGAAATTATTATTATTTTCATTGCTGTTTCACAAATTATTTTGCTACTGTTAATGAATCATAATATAAATATCTGGTATTTCTGATGGTCTTAGGTGACCCCTCTGAAAGGGTTATTCAACCCCCAAAGGAGTCACTACCCACAGGTTGAGAACCACTATACTAGATTAAGAATAAAGTTTTGCCTGTCATGAAGCTGCATGACTTTAATCTCGGAGGCAAGTAAATCTCTGTAAGTTTGAGGTTAAACTTGTCTACTTAGAGAGTTTCAGGATAGCCAGGGCTACATGGAGAGAGTCTATCTCAACAAAATAAAAATAAATAGAGTGCTCTGCAACATGTACTAAAATTGCAATGCTAGTCACAGGAAAAGCATGAGCACTACACAAAGACGGCATACAAATTCATAAAGTGAATAAGTTTCAGGGCTCTTCTCTCTCAATAAAAAGATAGACCAATACCCACACAGAGTGGGCCACAACTGTCCATGGCTCTAGCTCATATATATATTATATTTTATTTTAATATATACTCATATGTATTAAAACAAATTTCAAAAATTTAAAATAACAATTCTTTCTTTAACACAGGAGCCTTTAGAGACATTTCATAGACATTTGACAATGAGAGATTCAAAAACCAAGCGTCCCAAGGGCTTTGGGCTTGTCAATTACACCACTGCGGAGTGAGCAGATGCAGCTGTGAATGAGAGACACACAAGATGAATGAAAGGGTTGTGGATTGGAAGAGGCTCAGGAGAAGGCTCTAAGAGACCAGGTGTGTGGAAGCACACAGTATTGACTCCCTTCCGTCTTGACTTAAGGTCAGAGAGTTCAAACCTATTCTTGCTCCTCAAGGTCAAATAACAGGCTGTTTGGTCAAAGGCATGGCCACTAAATGTCTTGCTCCTCACGACCAAATGTTTGACTTAGGCTGTGGTTACTAGGTGTTTTGAGTATTAAGGAGGTAATTATGCTTGCTTGTTCCTTGTATCATGGTAAGGAAGTCTTTTGCCCTCCCCTTTTGCTTGGGGTATATAAGGACTATGAGTAACAAATTTGGGGCTGCTGCAGTATTCACTGAGAGCCCTCCTGACTCTTTCTTCTGTCTTTTGTCTCTTTTCTTTCTCAATCCTCACTCCCCTTATTAGACACATTCAAACAGGTCAGCTGGCCCTGACATAGCTGTCCACTACAATGTGGAAAAGATCTTTAAAAAAAGATTTCATTTATGTGTGTAAGCATATGTCTGTACGTGTCAGTGTGTGGTGCCTGCAGAGACAAAGAGATCAAAGTGGTTCTGAAAATTTGGTGGCGGTGATTGGGTGGAGGAAACTTCAGTAGTGCAATCCACAGTGCTGGCCATGGTGGCAGTGGGAATAGCTAACTGGATTTGGTATCAATGGAAGCAGTTTGGGAAGTAGAAGCCACAATGACTTTAGCAATTACACAATCAGCCTTCACAATTTGAACCCCTGAAATGAAAGAAGCTCCAGCCCCTGTGGCAGCAGAGGCTAGCACTGTCAAACCATGAAACCAAGGTGGCCAAGGACATTCCACAGCAGCCGCAGTTAAGGCAGTAGCAGATGGTTTCAATCACTGTCCGGAAACAGCTAGACAAGCAACGGGGATGGGCAACAAACTAATTTATTCTGAGTTATACAGCACGTCTTTAAAGTTTCTATTCTTTAGAAAGTATAAGCTCTCTTAACTGTCTTAGTTTAATTTCTCTTGGGAGAATGGGTTAATTTTAGCTCCAAGTTCTAGGTTCTTCTGGGAAGTCAGCACGGTAGAAGCCTGAAACAGTCGAGAGTACAGCGGCAATCATTGTGCACATAACTCTCTTCTTAGTTCAGCCAGGCGTTGGTGGCACACGCCTTTAATCCCAGCACTCGGGAGGCAGAGGCAGGTGGATCTTTGTGAGTTCGAGACCAGCCTGGTCTACAGAGCGAGTTCCAGAACAGCCTCCAAAGCCACAGAGAAACCCTGTCTCGAAAAACCAAAAAAAAAAAAAAAAAAAAAGAGTGTACCACCACATCTGGCTTAGACATTCAGTTTTGTTTTGTTTTTCTTTTTGAGAGACAGGACCTTTCTCTGAACCCAAAACACACAGATTTGGATACTCTAGCAAGCCAATGGGTTTGTTTGCTCTCTCCACCCACACCCTCCTTATTGTTAGTGTTACAGGCATGCACCACCATGTTTAAACTAAAATTAAAATTGTTTTCACATTTATTTTGTTTTTGGTGGGGGACAGTGCCCGTCTGTATAATGCTGGGATTAAAGGTATGTGCCATGCTACCCACCCCTCAGATTTTTTTCATTTATTCCTTGAAATTTTAATGTACTTTTTAAAATGAGGTGTCACTATGTATCCATGGCTGGTTTGGAACTCACTATATAGACCAGGCTACCCTCAAACTCAGAGTACACTTCTTTAATCCCAACACTTGGGAGGCCAAGTCAAGTGTTTGTGAATTTGAGGCCAGCCAGAGAATACATAGAGAAACTCTGTCTCAAAAACAAAACAAACGGACGAAAAGGTCCTCCACATGAACACCGTGACTCCTGCCCCCAACATTTATACACACAAGTTTGTATGTGCATAGAAAAACAGACACACACACACACACACACCACAGAGTAACTGTTCCACACATCACACATGACTTCCCAACACTTAGAAGATTGATTGAAGCAAGAGAATCGAGATTATTCTTGGCTACTTGGTAAATTCAAGGCTATTTGAAACCCTGTATCAAAACAAACAAAAAATTATGTTTTTAACAGTGACTGTTGTGCTTGGCTGTTGGTGCTAACATGGAGCTTCAGTACAGCCTGCACTTGATGAGATCCTTGCGTAAAACAAGGAAATTAGAACGGGGCCATGTGTCTGAGTGGTAGAGCACTTGCCTAGCATTGTGAGGCACTGGGCTCTCCCCAATACAGCAAGCTCATTATGCGATATCTATAGCGAATAATTTTGTTTTATGCATACAGGTGTTTTACCTGCATGTGTGTCTGTGTACCATGTGCATGCCTGGCCCCCGTGGGAGTCAGGAGAGTTTATCGGATCTCCTGAACTGGAGTTACAGGGATTTGTGAGCCACCATATGGGTGCTAGGAACTGGATCCTCTGCAAAAGGACCCGGAAACCAAGTAATTAGCCCAGGTAAAATGACAGATAGGAATAAAGCCTCCTTATCAAAAACAATCAGCACACTGTTTAATTCTCTTGAAGAAAAGCCACATGAGATCCATGTAGTCTAGGTCATTGTTGGGTTGCCCTTGTTCTCCCTCTTCGACTCCATCTTTCCTGCCCACTCGTCTGCCAACTCAAGAGTCTCCTGGTCTTCCTCATAATGTTCCTGGTGATGAGTCCCCAGCACACTTGACTGTGTTCCTGCTCAGTGACCTGCTGTCACACTCCTGTGCCTCCGTCTGCCTTCCCAACCTTCGCTCCCCAGCTAACTCCTGGTAGCCTTGGCTCATCACAAGGCTCACTTCCTTCTAAAGCTTCCTCCTGGCCCCAGTCCTGACCACACACCCCTCCCTTGTGCCTGCGCTTCCCTGGAAGGCTGTGCTGTCTCTGATGCAGCACCTGTGATCTTGTAGCATCTTCTCTATGTGGTCCATCTCCTGAATGAGGTAAATACTGGATGGTGGGGAGGGGGTCTCATATCTCCCTGTGGCCCAGCAGTGTCCCTCCTGAGTGAGGCAAATACTGGATGGTGGGGAGGGGGTCTCATATCTCCCTGTGGCCCAGCAGTGTCCCTCCTGAATGAGGTAAATACTGGATTTTGGGGAGGGGTCTCACAGCTCCCTGTGGCCCAGCAGTCTGGCACAACAGAGATGCACTGTCATTTTGGAGGAAGGCTTCTTGTTGTACTTGGTTCTAGACACATAGCTTCCTGTTCACAACGCCCTGCCCATTACTCCATGAACTCTGACCTACTCCTCAGCTGACTGTGCTTTGCACACACATGGAAGGACACTCAGAACATTGTGACTTACTATCATGTATGTAGACAAAACAATGTAATTTAAATTCCTAAAACCAACTCCAGTCTAATTACTCTAGCCAGAAGTTTTTAGCTTTGATGTAACCTGAAGTGCTGGTGATAATTTTACACTCATTCTTTGAGTTTGTGTATGTATTATCTGATTTATGTATTAAGTTTTAAAAAAATATTTGTCAAGCCAGGGCAGTGGTGATGCATGCCTTTAATCTCAGCACTCAGGAGACAGAGGCAGGCAGGTCTCTGAGTATAGGGCCAGCCTTGTCTACAAAGCAAGTTCCAGGACAGCCAGGACTACACGGAGAAACTCTGTCTCGAAAAACCAACCAACCAATCAACTAACCAAATAAATAAATAAATAGTTGTCTACTGGTGGAGCTTGTAATAAAAGGAAACTATGGCTATTGATATTTATGCTCTCTAAATATACCTTTTCCAGGGCTGGGGATGTAGCTCACTTGGTAGTGTCTGGCTAGCATGTAAGAAGCCTGGGGTTTGCCCGCTTTGCAGATGCCACTGTCCCCTGTCCTCTTCCTGCAGCCATGGTCAACCCCACTGTGTTCTTCGACATCACGGCCGATGGGCCTCGTCTCCTTAGAGCCATTTGCAGACAAAGTTCTAAAGACAACAGAAAACTTTCACACTCTGAGCACTGGAAAGACAGGGTTTGGATATAAGGGTTCCTCCTTTTACAGAATTATCCCAGGATTCATGCGCCAGGGTGGTGACTTCACACACCATAATGGCACTGGCGGCAGGTCCATCTCGGAGAGAAGTTTGAGGATGAGAACTTCATTCTGAAGCACACAGGTCCTGGCATCTTGTCCATGGCAAACGCTGGACCAAACACAAATGGTTCCCAGTTTTTTTTTTTTTATCTGCACCGCCAAGGTCAAGTGGCTGGGATGGCAAACGTGGTCTTTGGAAAGGTGAAAGAAGGCGTGAACGTTGTGGAAGCCATGGAGCGTTTCGGGTCCAGGAACGGCAAGACCAGCAAGAAGATCACCATTTCCGACCGTGGGCAACTCTAATTCTTCTGACTCACAGGCTTCTTACCCACTGGACCATTCCTTCTGTAGCTCAGGAGAGCATCCCCCCCCTCCACCCCATCTGCTCATAATGCCCCCTAATCTCTGCTCTCACTGAAATTCTCTGGGTTCTGTATTTTCCTCATTCCCTTCAGCTGGATTGCAGAGTTAAGTTTATGATTATGAATAAAAACTAAGTAGGAATTGTCACATCTGCTTCTCGGCCTGTGTCCGAGAACGTGCGGAGGGTGTCGGGGATTGACAACACAGAGACTCGTTCAACGATATAAAGAAAACTTTAAACAGGCTCCAAAAAGGTTCAAGAAAACCTCCTAAGAAAAGCTCCCACCAGAGAAGCTTCTGCTCTCTCCTCTCCCCTGGCTGGTTCTGCTCTGACACCAGAGGTGGATGTGTGTGGGTTTGAAGGTGCGATTAGTCTTTGGACAAGGTCGAGGTCAGGGCGGTTTCGTGGGAAGGCCTTTTCCAGGAACTTATTGCCCCGGGCATTGTATCGTTTTTTTAGTAAACATGTTTTTACTAAACATTGTCTTACAGCTGCCTACTCCCAGGCAGAAGGGGAAGTGGGTCTCTGCTCAAGGTCTGGTGTTCCCACAGGAACTGTTAAAAAAAAAAAGAAGCCCAGGGTTCATTCTCAGCCCCTCTGTAATGCCAACATTGGGAGGAGGAGGAGGCAAGAGGATCATAGTCATCCTCGGCTACATAGTGAATTTAAGGACAACCTGGGATACTGCAGGATACATGTTAAACCTCTTTTTTTCTGTTTCCCTCAAAAATCTCAGAGCATCCATAGAGAAGACAGGGCATCGAGAACTGTACTGGAGCAGCCAGTACTGGAGCAGAGAACCGAGGATGTACAAGGTAAGTTATGGGAAGGAACCTTCAGTCTGGTGGGGGTGGGGCCTCCCAGAAGAAGAGGGGTCAGCATGCTGTTCAGTCGGATTTAAACTGGAGATCGTCTGCCAGACAGTCCTGAGAGGAACCTGTGAGCTGCTTTCCTGTCAGAGCTAACAACTGGTAGTTTGCTGTATTTGTACTAGTTTGTTGAGTTTGACAGGCTAGTCTGCATGTATGTGTGTTGTTTATGCGCATGGGGAGGCCAGAGGTCGCAGGCATCCTTCTCAGTTTCTCTTCACTAGTCTATCTTTTGGAGATGGTGGCACAAATGCGTTAATCCCAGCACTCAGGAGGCAGAGGCAGACAGATCTCTGTGAGTTCCAGGCCAGCTGGGTCTACAGAGTGAGTTCCAGGACAGCCACCTGTCTCAGAACCCCCCAGCACTGAGTTCACAGATGCAACCTGCCACACCCAGATTTCACGTGGATGGTGGGATCTGCACTTCATCCCTAACCACTTTACTGACAAAGCCATCTACCCCAAGGCTATTCATCTTAAGGCACTGGAGAAAAATCCCAAAATGAAAGTGGTTTTGTTGTTCAAATATTCCTCACTGTGCATGTGTATGTCATGTGAATGGCCATATGGGTGACTGTGGGTACTAAAAGAAGACATTGGAATGCTGAAGTTACAGTGCTTTGAATTGGACACACACACACACACACACACACACACACACACACACACACACACACACACACCAGGCTTGGAAGAGCAGTATGTACTCTTAATCAATTAATCAATGAATGATCTTTCCAGTCCTTGGTTCTCTCTGTCTCTGTCTCTGTCTCTGTCTGTCTCTCTTTCTCTCTCTCCCCTTCTCTTTATCTTTGGTGAGTTTTTAGAGACAGGGTTTCTCTGTGTATCCCTGGCTATCCTGAAACAATTCACTTTGTAGACCAGGCTGGCCTCAAAAATCACAAAGGTCCACCTGCCTCTGCTTCCTGAGTGCTGGGATTAAAGGTATTCACCACCAATGCCTGGGTCCTGGTTTTGTGTATTAAGAGAGGGTCTCACTGTGGAGCACTGGCTGTACTAGAACTCCTTGTGTAAACCAGGCTGGCCTCCAACTCACATCAGTTCTCTTGCCTCAATCCTCTGCCTCTTGAATGCCATGATTAAAGATATATGTCACTGCCAGGTGGTGGTGGCACACGGCTTTAATCCCAGCACTCGGGAGGCAGAGGCAGGTGGATCTCTGTGAGTTTGAGACCAGCCTGGTCTACAAGAGCTAGTTCCAGGACAGCCTCCAAAGTCACAATGAAACCCTGTTTCAAAAATAAAAACAGAAGATATATGTTACCATGTCCTAGCCCAGGCTAGCCTCCAACTTGGTATGTAGCTGAGGCTGGTCTTGAACCCCTGAGCTTCCTCATTTCCTATCACAGTAAAAAACAGACTACATGCCAAGATCACAGTGACACAAGAAGTGACTAGTGTTGTTCTGAAGCTACTGGGCTTCACTGTGTGAGTCTTTACTGCCCTAATCATTCTGAGCATTTGGGCTGCTCTCTGGGTCTTTCTGGAGGAAGAGAACAGGGATTGGAATGAGGTCCCAGGATATGAAGCAGAACCTTCTGCAGGCCTGGAGAGAAGCAGCAGGTGGAAAAGATGAGGCAAGGGTGTTGTCCTCGAGCAACGTGCAGAGGCATGAGGCCCTCATTCCAAGGACCTGCTGACGCTAGCATCAGGTGGGATTTCTGACTGCCAGAGTGACCACAGCCAGCCAGCCTGGAGCTTCATTTCATTTCATTTCATTTCATTCGAATGCTAAACCACACTGAAAGAGCTATAAAAGTTGTGAACCGTGGTGACTGTCAAATTCCCAGAAAAAAGAAACAAGCAATCCAGATACTTCTCTAGCCATTATCCCATCTCCCTCACTCTATTCAGAATCTGTAGAACCACACCCCCACACACACCCCCCAAAACTGAGAAATGAATCTTCAGAGTTACTGGCTCAGTCCTGTAACTGCTTAGTGGTGTTTGACCTTGTTGTTAATTTCACAACTCAGTAAAGAAAAGTGACACAGCATGGGACAAAACACCTGTAAGAGACAGAATGAGGTTTGGTTCTGAAGGACCAAAGGACAGGAAGCAGTCTTCAATTCCAATCATGATGGGTCAGGAGTTACAGGTGGTTGTGAGTTGCCTGGCATTGGTGTTGGGAACTGAACCCAAGTTCTCTGGAAGGACAGCAACTGCCATTAACCAGAAAGTCATCTCTGAAACTTCCTATGTCATAATCTTTATCATCAAGACTTTATGATTTTGTCGGTTTATTTCTTCGAGAGCTGAGGACTGAACTCAGGACCTTCCCTCACTAAGTGAGTATTCCGCCACCAAGCGAAACTCCAGCCCCATCACCAGGGTTTATACCAACAGCACCTGCCTGGAGTAGACAATTGAGATAGACATGGTCCCAGTCTAGAACCACTGTAGATGGTGAAGAAGTAATCAGGCGAATGAGAGGGTGTGCTGACTAGTCTATGTCAACTTGATATAAGCTAGAGTCATCTGAGAAGAGGGAACCTCAAACAAGAAAAAAAACAAAACAACAACAACAACAAAAAAAAGAAACGCTTCCTTAAGACTGTAGGCAGGTCTGTAGGGCATTTTCTTAATTAGCGATTGATGTGGGATAGCCCAGCCCATTGTGATAGGAGAACCCTGGGATGGTAGTTCTGAGTTCTTTTTGTGTATGGGTTTTAAGACTGGGTTTCTCTATAGAGCCCCTGCTGTCCTTGAACTCACTCTGTAGACCAGGCTGGCCTTGAATTCAGAGATCTGCCTGCCTCTGCCTCCTGAGTGCTGGAATTAAAGGCGTGCATCAGCCACCACCATGGTATTTCTGGATTCTAAAGAAAGCAGGTTGAGCAAGCCAGGAGAAACAAGGCAGTAAGCTCCTTGCCATGACCTGTGCATCAGCTCCTGACTCTGGTTTAAGTTCCACCTGGCTTAAGTTCCTTGACTTCTCACAATGGACTGACTCTGAATATGTAAGCCAAGTTAACCTTTTCCTCCTTAAATTGCTTTTTGGTCATGGTGTTTCCTCACAGCCTTAGTAACCCTGACTAAGACAGATGGCTTAGCCAGGTGTTGGTGGCGCACGCCTTTGATCCCAGCATTCAGGAGGCAGAGGCAGGCAGATCTCTGTGAGTTCAAGGCCAGCCTGGTCTATAGAGTGAGTTCCAGGACAGTAAGGGTTATTACACAGAGAAAACCTGTATCAAAAAACAAAAAGCAAAAAAACAAAAAAAAAAACCAAAAAACAAAAAAAGACAGATGGCTCAGCAGGTAAAGGTGTTTGCCACCAAGCCTAGTGGCCTGCGTTTGATCTGTGAGTCCCACAATGTGGAAAGAAAGAGCCGGCTCCAAGTTGTCTTCTCAATATCACATTTGTGTCGTGTAAACACACCCCTCCCCAATAGATAAATGTAACAATGAAAGGAATAATGAATCAGGCCTTCCAGAAGTCAGTGTGTAGGAAGCATGAGTGCGTAGCTGGGGGAAGAGCAGTGCTAGTCAGGGTTGGCTATAGGAGCTGTACCTATCTGGTTAGGGAGGGCATGTCTCTTGCTTCTGGCTTCTCCCATCTCCTCCCACCCTGCACACATGTGCACCACCCTAAGCTTTTCCTCTCCCAGGCAATATAACCTTTGCTAAGGCTTGAGATCAGAGGAATTTTTACTTTGTGTAGTGCTTGGCACTACATAAGGGGACCTTTACCCAGCATCAGCAGGAACCACCCTTGGGAGCCACTTAGTGCTGCCTGGCACGTCCACAGCGGTTAGAGCAAAGGGCCAGAGTTCAGGAGGCTGTTTGAGGGAATTCCTCCTGAGCCGGTGTGGGCCCCATCCTCAGTCCTCACGCCTGTGTGTGCGTGCGTGCGGGCGTGTGTGCGTGGCACACTAATTCCTGCAGGAGACGGGATGGCCCTTCCTCAAAGCACTCTCCACCTTCACACATACAGCAAGCTTCCTAAACCTGGCTGAGCTGAATCAGGGTTAGAAAGAACTCAAGTGGGGCTGGAAAAGATGGCTCAGCAGTTAAGAGCACTGGCTGCTCTTCTAGTGGACCGGGGGTTCAATTCCCAGCATCCTCATGGCAGTTCCCAACTGTCTGTAATTCCTGTTCCAGAGGATCTGACACCCTTAAACAGGCACACATGCAGGCACATAAAAGTAAATGGATAATTGGGGAAAAAAAGAAAGAATGCAAGTATTTTTTCCTGTGCTTCTAAAGATTAAATGTAAGGCCTTCCACATTGAGCAAATTTTTCTTTTCTTTTCTCTTCTCTTCTTCCTTTTTTTTTTTTTTTTGCAACATTCTAAGCCTGGAAAGATCTCAAGCATTTCATAGTTTGATATCACCTTAGGGAGACATATTGCTTCATCTGGTAGAGGAGGCTCCTGCCTGTACTCCTGGCTCTTGGGAGGCAGAGGCAAAGGAAGGTTGACAGTTCATGGCCATTCTCAGCTAAGCTGTAAGACTGTCTCAAGAACAAAATAATACAGCCTGTTGCTTCAGTGTAGGGAAATAACGCATTCCGGTTTTCCATCAAATACTGTGTGTATGTATGCTAATGGCTGTGAGCGTTTGCTCCCTGAAGTGGCCCACCCTAGGGCTTTTCACTTGCTGGCTCCTCTGCCTGCAAGTTCTGTCTCACATAGGTACTCACATCAGCGGTCTTGTACCTCAGCCAGACTTGTGCTTCCAAATCACTACATGGGTGGAGAGATGGCTCAGCAGGTAAAGTGCTTGCCCGGAAAGCGTGAGGGCCTGAGTGTGATCACCAGTTCCCTTGTCAAAACCCGGTGTGGGGACACAGTCTGGCAATCCCAGTCCTGTGTAAGTGAAGGCAGCTTGCTGACCAGTCAGTCAATGGAATCAGTGAGCTCCAAGTTCAGTGAGAGAAGCTGTTTCAAAAAAAAAAAAAAAAGCAAAACAACAACTAAAAACCAGGGTAAAACTGGGGCTGGTGGCCCATGCCTTTAGTTCCAGCACTAGGGAAGCAGAGGCAGGGGGATCTCTGTGAGTTCCAGGACAGCCTGGTCTACAGTGCGAGTTCCAGAACAGCCAGGGCTCCACGGGGAAATCCCATTTCAAAAAAACAAAAATTTAAGAAAAGAAAAAAGATACATGTATGTATACACACAAACATACACATATGCACCGAGGAGCATGATGGAGGAAGATACCAGATGTCAACCTTTAGTTTGCACATGCACACACATGCATGTACACCACCCCATACCCACACACAAATTAGGGAGTTCTTTCCTATGTCCCTTCTAAAACATCCTTGTCTCTGGCCACAGCTTTTGCTGTCCTCCTGTGATGGCTACTTTTGGTTGCCAATTTGACTACAGCTGGAATTAACGAAAATCCCAAAAAGGAGGGCAGACCAGTGAGAGACTTTTATTTAATATGAAGTAGGAAGATCCACTTCTAAACTGGATTTTGAGGTGGGAAGACACACTCTGAATCTGGGCCACACCCAAAAGCCTAAAGAAAGACATGGAAGAAGGAAGAGTTTGCTTTTCGTCTGCTTGCTCTCGTCTTGCTAGCACATCTATCCCTACAACCTAGTTCTTCCAGATCCCAGCATATACTAAAGACCATCCAGCCTTGTAGACTGAGCAACTCCTGGATTCTTGAACTTTCCATTCACAGCCAGCCATTGTTAGATTAGCAGCCTGTAAGTCGTTCTAATAAATTCCCTTTCTGTATAATTTGTATATATAGAGAGATTCATTGTATAAGTTCTGTTATTCTAGAGAACCCTGACTAATGACCTCCCTTTAAAATTATTGTACATTTATGGTGTGTGTGTGTGTGGTGTGTGGTGTGTGTGTGTGTGTGGTGTGTGTGTGTGTGTATGTGTGGTGTGTGTGTATGTGTGGTGTGTGTGTGGTGTGTGGTGTGTGTGTGTGTGTGTGGTTTGTGTGTGGTGTGTGGTGTGTGTGTGTGTGTGTGTGTGTGTGTCAGAGGACAGCTTGTGAGAGTCAGTTCTCCCCTTCTAGCACATGGGATCTGGGGGTCTAACTCAGGTAATAGATTTGTGAAGAAACTTTACTTGATCTAACCATCTAACCAGCCCTGCTTTGTTGGTTTGTATGTTTGTTTTTGAGATATAGGTTCCAATGTGCAGCCTGGCTGGGCTGGAACTCCCCATGTAGACCAGGCTGGCCTCAAACTCACAGAGATCAGCCTGCCTCAGTCTCCCGAGGGCTAGGGTTAAAGGCTATGAAGTCTTTCTAAAATAACCCCTTTCAATGTTAGGTGCCTCCTCATCCCTAGTCTCTACCCTCCCTCCTTGAGAAGACTCTGAAGGTCTCCGTTTCAGTCTGAGTGACTCCTTCTCTGCCTCCAGGGGTCAGTTTGTGTCCCAGGCACCCCTAGCAACTGGTTTTGGTTTGGGATTTGACTCATGACCCAAGAAGGTGGCAGATATAGTCCTCTCAGGATTTGGGCTGGAGCTATAGGAAGTGAGACACCCTTTGCCCTCTATTTTGAAAGAAAGAGCCAGCCTATAGTAGGCAGCCTCGGCTTCCTCCGCTTATGGAACCCTGCCTAAGAATGAAACCGTGCTGGTTCTGAAGCAGAGATGAAGGCTGCTGGCCAAAGGGGTGGAGACTGACTTAGGGACCTGTCTGGGCTCCTGGACAAGCCCTGCCCTGAACTCGATACATATGCCTTCCTGTTTCCCAATTGTATGACTCAGTTTCTCTTCAGCATAGCTGGTACAAACTTTTTTTTTCTTTTCAGAGACAGGGTTTCTCTGTATTGTTTTGGAGGCTGTCCTGGAACCCATTCTGTAGACCAGGCTGTCCTTGAACTCACAGAGATCTGCCTGCCTCTGCCTCTGAGTGCTGGGATTAAAGGTGTGCGCCACCAATGCCCGGCCTACAAACTGGTTTCTACTGTGGACCATCAGATCAGAAATAAGCAGGAAGAGAGAGAGGCAGAAGTCAGCTGGGCTCCATAGGAGAACTTTGTAGCATGCTTTCTTGGACCACCAGCCCCCAAATCATGACATGGAGACTTATGATTAATTATGAATGCTGAACCTTGGGCTCATTTCTAGCTATCTGTTTTAACTTAAATTAATCCATTTCTACTATCATGTGCTGCCCTGAGGCTTGCTTACCTCATCTACATATCTACACACTGTCCATCAAGCTTTCCTGCCTCCTCCATGTCTGTCTGTCTGTCTCCCCTTTTCTCTCTGCCCACCAGCCCTGCCTATCCCTCCTTTGCCTAGCTATTGACCGGTCAGCTTTTTTTTAGACCAATCAGGTGCCTTGGCAGGCAAGGTGAAACAGCAACACATCTTTACATAGTTAGACAAAAGTTCTACTACACAACACAACTTGCCTTTAAAATGCAGACTCGGGCCCTGCATACTCTGTCATGCTATTTACAGATGTTGGTCTTTACTTGTTTACTTGATATCTACAGTGTTTCACAAGCTTAATTTTAACAAGGTTATGAATGATGGGGCATGTGTTCTGGGGTTTTGCTTATTTGTTTTCAGGCAGGTTCTCCTATAACCCATGGCTCAAACTCACTCTAGTTGAGGATGACCTTGAACTCCCATTATTCCTGTTTCTACCTCCCAAGTGCTGAAATTATACCCAGCTTTTATTTTTTTATTTTTTTTTGGGGGGGGGAGATGGCCTGGAATTCATTATGTAGCTCAGACTAACCCTAACCTTAAGATCCTTCTGCCTCAGCCTCCTAAGTCTTGGGATTACAAGTGTATAGAATCACACCTAACATATATTTTTATTCATTAAACTAACGTTTATAGAAGTCAAGTACTTTAAACTGGGCAATGGTGGAGCACACCTTTAATCCCAGAACTTGGGAGGCAGAGGCAGGTGGATTTCTGTGAGTTCAAGGTCAGTCTGATCTACACACCAAGTTCCAGGACAGCCAAGGCTGTTGCACAGAGAAACCCTGTCTCCAAAAAATCAAAAACAATAACAATAACAAACAAACAAATAAAAAACAACAAAAGAAATCAAGCACCACACTGCACTTCACTGCACAGCATCGCACAGCATTGCATAGCACCACACTGCACTGCACAGCACCACACTGCACAGCACCACACTGCACAGCACCACACTGCACAGCACTTCACTGCATAGAATCACACTGCATTGCACAGCACCACACTGCACTGCACATGGCACTGCACAGCACCACACTGCACAGCACAGCACCACACTGCACTGCACATGGCACTGCACAGCACCACACTGCACAGCACAGCACCACACTGCACTGCATAGCACCGCACTGCACCACACAGCATCACACTGCACAGCACAACACTGCACAGCAATTCACTGCATAGCATCACACTGCATTGCGCAGCACCACACTGCACTGCACATGGCACTGCACAGCACTGCACAGCACAGCACCACACTGCGCACTGCACAGCATCACACTGCACACTGCACAGCACCGCACTACACAGCACCGCACTGCACAGCACCGCACTGCACTGCACAGCACCACACTGCCACACAGCACCACACTGCACACTGCACTGCACAACACTGCACTGCATAGCATTACACTGCATTGCACAGCACCACACTGCACAGCACAGGGCCACACTGCCACACAGCACCACACTGCACACTGCACTGCACAACACTGCACTGCATAGCATTACACTGCATTGCACAGCACCACACTGCACAGCACAGGGCCACACTGCACAGCACAGGGCCACACTGCACTGCACAGTCCACACTGCACAGCACAGGGCCACACTGCACTGCACAGTCCACACTGCACTGCACAGCCTATGTTTCTTAATTGTCTAGGTTTGTCATGTTTATTTTCCCTCTTTGTAGAAGGATGGATCACATCAGGCAGGATCTTGTTTGTGCTGTGCTTAGGGCAGCTTCCAAAGGTGGACAGAAAACAGGTGGTACCATCAGACTGTTTCATATGTCTTTTCCCTCAGCAAAGAACTGTAATTTGCTGGTTAGAATAATGAGTTACATACTACATATGTATTACAGTGGTGTTTCCCACCTTTTTGATGAATTCTCACAGTGAGAGGTATATTTTTAATCAACTCAGTTTATATTCATCTATAATGAACAAAACCTTCTTTAGTACTTGAGGCATTTTCTGATGTTTTATGCATGTGTATAGAAAGTTAGTTAGCTAGCTAGCTAGCTAGTTAGTTACAGGGTCTTGTTATATAGCTCAGGCTGTTCTCAAAGTTGTCATTCTCTTGCCTCACTTTCCAAAGTATTGTGCTTACATGGTATTTTCTACTTTATTGGTTTTTTTTTTTTTTTGTTTTTTAGTAGTTGTGGAAAAATCTGCCCAGAGCTTGTTGAATGCTAGGCAAGCTGTCTGTCCATGAGCTATACCTATAATACTGATACAATCGTTATCTCAATAAAATAACACATTAATACATTCCTGGACCCCTGAGATGACTCAGCAGGTAGGTGCCTGCTACACAAGCATGATGGTGCTGTGGAATATTATTTTAAGGTGTGTTACACTTGTTTATGCTGTGGAACATTTGTCTTAATGATGCAAACATGTGCTGCATTCTTTTATGCCGCATTCATTTAACTCTGTGAAGCTGTGATTCTTTGCCTGTCTAAAACACCTGATGGTCTAATAAAGAGCTGAACAGCCAATAGCAAGGCAGGATAAAGGATAGGTGGGGCTGACAGGCAGAAAGAATAAATTGAAGGGGAAATCTGGAAGAAAGGAGAAGAAGGAACAAGATAGAAAATGGAAAGGAGGACATTGGGGGTACAGCTTGGGGTGAGCCAGATGTCTGTAGAAAACAGGAAGTACGGACTCAACTTGAATGAAGAGTTGCTTGATGGGCATGTGGAGAGAAGACTGCTGCTGTGTACTGGGTAATCTGGAGATAGTGTGGCCGTGCATGCCTGTAATCCCAGCATTTAGGAGTCTGAGGCAGGAGGATTGCAAATTTGAAGACAGCTTGAGCTAAATAGTGAGACCCTGTCCAGAACAAAGTGACCCCCACTGCACACATGCTTTCAGGAAATAGGCCTTCACTGTGAGCTCTGTCACCTCCTTCTTAGTCTGTAAACTATTGGGGAGCCACTAAACCTTTCTAAATGGGTAATGGAGATGGGCTGATCAAAGAGACATTGCAGTCATTAAGAGCAGTGTCGGGGTTAGTTTTTGTCAGCTTGACACAAGTTAGAGTTATCTGGGAAGAGAAATCTCAATTGACAAAATGCCTCCATCAGATTGCCTGTAGGCAAGTCTGTAAGGCAATTTCTTGATTAATGATTGATGGGGAAGGGCCACGGAACAAGCCACAAGGAGCAGGTCAATAAATAGCACTTCTCCATGGCCTCTGCATCAGTTCCTGCCTCAAGTTCCTGCTCTGACTTCTCTCAGTAACCTGAGAGTTATAAGCTGAAATAAACCTTTCCTCCCCAAGTTGGTTTTGGTCATGGTGTTTATCACAGAAACAGAAACCCTAAGGCTTAGGAAGAAGGGAGCAGTGGGAATGGAAGAGAAAACTGGTTTTCTGACGACAGAATATCAGTGGTTGGCATTATTCAGTATGAAAGAGGATGAGAAGCCTGTGAGAACTTACAGGCTTGACACCTAGAGACAGGAGACCTAGAGAAACGCCAAGAACTGGCTGACTTATGTGCAGAGGATCGTCTGGGACTTTGTCAGTGTTGACTGCTGCTGGAAGTCTGCGAAGAAAATGATTGCATCTCCAAGAAAAAAGCTGCAGCGTGGCATTCTGGAGTCATCACCACTGATATGAAAGAGAGCTGTGGTTAGGAAGGGAGCCTTAGCATCTTCCCCAGGGATGGAGAAGGGTGCAGAACAAAGGCCTGGTGTGGAGAGAGGGCCACTGATATTTGCAGAATTGATCCACGGCCAGTGCTGTGGTGCAGGCAGGATACAGTACCGTGTTCTAGGACTATGAAGAGGACAGCTTTCTGCAGGTGCTGGGGTCCTGGGTAGCTTTGCAATAAGAGAGTTGAGTAAGGCGTTAGCCCAGTGAACCCTGGCCAGAAACTACACTGGAGCATCAGGAAAACTAAAAACATCTCCATGAGGTATCCACTCACTACAGATAGAGAAAAGAAACAAACTAGCCATGGTGGCTTAAGCAGGCCACCCTAGCACTTGGGAGGTGAAGGCTGGAGGATCAGGGGTTCAAGGCCAGCCTCAGCTATGTCAGGAGTTCAAGACTAGCCTTGGCTACACGAGAACCTATCTCAAAGAAAGCAAAGATACACAAACAGATTGACTTGCCCGGGTTTTTTTCTCAGCTGGAGGTGAAATTCACCTCAGTTTTATCTTAGGATGTTGTTCTTTCTATAGCTTAATCCTTTGCCTGGCATATCTGTAGTGCTGGTGTAGAAAGTGGATATTATAAGAGGACTATGGGTCAAGCCTAAGGAATGCCCCCATGTGAGGAGCAGAAGAGACACAGCAAAGAAGTACAGAAAGTAAGGGCACAGCCAGAGGCACAGGATGGTGGCAGCTGGGGAGAGGGGACAGCCAGAGGCACAGGATGGTGGCAGCCAGGGGGACAGCCAGGAAAGGAGCAGTTTGCCATCTTGGATGTACACATGGCAAAAGTCAGGGTTCTGCTGTAGATGGTCTCAGTGATTGCAATTCAGAAAGTGACTTCCAGAGTGTCACAAAGGGTGGAGAAACACATGAAGAGTGAGGGGGTAGAGTAAATACAGGTCACATTTCCAGCTAACTTTGACCTTGAGTTATTGGAAGAAGTAACATGGAAGCCAACCCCAAGACTGTACCCGCAGGAAGTTTATTAGGAAGAAAACCTGGGATTGATAACAAGGGAATGGAAAGAAGCAAGCCTGGGCAGGAGCAGGTGAACTTTGCAGGACCATTCCCACTGGATGCAGGCTGTAAGGAATGGGGTGGAACCAGACACCCAAAGGCCATCTGCCAGCAGCACTTCAACTACCAACAGCTGGGTAATAAGTCCTTCATAGCCGTGTGTAGTGGCACACGACTTTAATCCTAGTACTCAGAAGGCAGAGATCCATGGGTGAGGCCCGCCTGATCTATAAAGCGAGTTTCTGCAAAGACTCTGTCTGAAAAGACAAAGTCCTTAATAGCAGGGGTTGTGGCTTATGCCTGTAATCCAGCACACTGAAGGCTGAGGCAGGAGGATCACAAGGCCAGTATGGACCACATGACCAGTTCAGGGCCAGTCTGGTCTACAGAACTTGTTTCAACTCTTCCCTAAAAATTTCTTCATTTTCAAAGGGAGTCTGAGCTCTGCATGTTGACATTTTTCCTAGGAATAGCTTCTAAGACTAGTAGTATCTAGGGAAGAATATTTTGGCATGGATAAAAACTAACTTTAGAAACAAGTACATAAATAGGAATATACCATCATTCCTTATTGCCTAACAGTTACAACATTTTATGTCTTATAAAATATCTATCTATCTATCTATCTATCTATAAATAATACATTCACAGGACACCTCCTGTATACCTGCTCTTTGCTAGCTCTAGCTATACAAAGATAAGACTCCCCTCCCCTGCCCTCACTATGTAGCTCTGGCTAGCCAGGAACTCCCAGACAGCTGCCTGCCTCTGCCTCTCAAGGGCTGAGACCAAAGGTGTGCACCACCTCATGTAGCTCAGTCTTCTCTATTGGTAGAAAAAGCACAAAAACGATAATCAAATGATGGCCTGCGCTTCTCTTATCACTGATTGTATGTATAACATCCAGTCTGTGCTGGGAGCATAGTATGTTCCTAGTAAATGTATATAAAACGAATTAATTGTTAAACAGAGTGAGAAGTGCTTGGAAGTCCTGCATGGCTTGGTCCTGGAAACCTGACAGGGGCCACAAGGGAATGAAGGACAGACACACAGATAGAAATGGGTGGAGTGGGCCTTGGAAGCTCTGCGGAGTCCACCAGCTGGGCAGCAGCCCAGAGCCTCCCTCAACATGGTGGTTACCTAAGCAGAGGAGGAAAGCTAGGTTAGCTTGCTAGATGGGAGGTCTCCACAGGGGAGCAGTCTCCAGCTGTAAGCATCCAGGGGGGAGCTCAGTTCGTGCTGTCGGTACCTCGAGGGATCAGAGGGAGCTCTGCCAATTCCCATGGGTTTGCCCAATTGGGGTCCTTGTCGATAGTACACATTCATTCTCCCTGTACATTCACCCAGGGCTCCTCTGCTCGCCACACTTGGGCAGTAAACGAAATTTAAGAGTAATTAATGTTGCCTAGAGGAGTCAGAGGACAATTACAAGAGTTGCTTTTGATTTATTTTTGAGACTGGTGTTTCTCTATGTAGCCCTGGCTGCCCTGGAACTAGCTCTGTAGACCATGTTGGTCTTGAAACTCACAGAGATCCACCTGCCTCTGCCTCCAGAGTACTGGGATTAAAGGTGCGCACCACCATGGCCCATCTTAGAGTTGTTTTTTGTTTTTTGAGACAGGGTTTTTCTGTATTGTTTAGGAGGCTGTCCTAGAACTCCCTCTGTAGACCAGGCTGTCCTCGAACTTACAGAGATCGGCCTGCCTCTGCCTCCCTACTGCTGGGATTAAAGGCGTGTGCCACCAATGCCCAGCTTAGAGTTGCTTTTTTAATGTATATATTACTATTGTATTAGGAAAAGTGTATGGTGTGCATATGTGCAGATCAGAACACCTTTATATGGGCTCCTAGACTCAAACTCAGATCACCAGGCTTCCATTGCAAGCATTTTTTTTCCTGCTGAGCCCCATGAGTATTTTGAGGAACCCTGAAAAATAAGTTTCCAGGTAAAGTTGGTCAACAGCATTAGTAGCTAATTTTAGGAAGTTGCAGAGAAAATAAAAGCATGAAGAAATACTTGGAGTATGTGGACGGAAAGCTTAGGGTGGACCTAAATAAAAGGTTAATGCAATAATAAGATCCACACTGGGCTGGAGAGATGGCTTAGGGGCGAAGAACACACACTGCTCTTCCAGAGGATCCAGGTTCAGCTTCCAGTTCCCACACTGAGCATGTCACAACTAACTGTCTCTACTCCAGTTCCAGAGGGCCCGGAGCCCTCTGCAGGCACTCATGCACACACAGAAACACATGTATACACATAATAAATAAAAATCTGTAGGGATTTTCACACATTATACACATGATTAAAAATAAAACCTTTTTTGAAAATTCATATTAAGAGCTGGGCATGGAAGAGGTTGGTGGTGGCAGTTGTGATGGTGGCGCACACCTTTAATCCAGCACTCGGGAGGCAGAGGCAGGTGCATCTCATTCGAGTTCGAGGTCAGCCTGCTCTACAGAGTGAGTTCCAGGACAGCCAGGGCAGTTACACAGAGAAACCCTTTCTTGAACATCCCCTCTTCCCCCCCCCAAAAAAACACCTCAAAAAGAAAAATTCAGTTAGTGAGTATGTTGGAAGACAAACCTAAAGATTCTTATGTAAAGCCCATTACTACTTTCATGATTTTTTAATTTTAGTTTTTTTTTTTCAAGAGAGGGTTTCTCTGTGTAGCCTTGGCTGTCTTGGAATTCAGTCTGTAGACCAGGCTGGTCTCCAATTCAGAGATTCACCTGCCTCTGCCTCTGCTGGTATTAAAGATGTTTACCACCATGACCGAATGATTTTTATGTGTGTGTGTATGGTATGTGTGTGTGTGGTGTGTGTGAATGGTGTGTATGTGAATGGTGTGTATGTGGTATGTGTGTATGTGTGTGTGTGTGAATGGTGTGTGTGGTGTGTGTGAATGGTGTGTATGTGGTATGTGTGTATGTGAATGGTGTGTGTGGTGTGTGTGTGGTGTGTGTGTGTGGTGTGTGTGTATGTGTGGTGTGTATGAATGGTGTGTGTGTGAATGGTGTGTGTGTGGTGTGTGTGTGTGTGGTGTGTGTGTGGTGTGTGTGAATGGTGTGTGAATGATGTGTGTGTGTGTGGTGTGTGTGGTGTGTGTGTGGTGTGTGTGAATGGTGTGTGTGTGTGGTGTGTGTGTGTGAGGTGTGTGTGTGTGGTGTGTGTGTGTGAGGTGTGTGTGAATGGTGTGTGTGTGTGGTGTGTGTGTGTGAGGTGTGTGTGAATGGTGTGTGTGTGTGGTGTGTGTGTGGTGTGTGTGAATGGTGTGTGTGTGTGGTGTGTGTGTGGTGTGTGTGAATGGTGTGTGTGTGTGTGTGTGTGTGTGTGTGTGTGTGTGTGTGTGTGTGTGGTGTGTATACTGGTGGGATCTGGAACTGGTGGGGAGCTCTCTACCATTCAGCTACATCCTCAGTTCTACTTCTCCTTTTAGAAATCAGAAATTCGAATCTTTTCTCTGCCAGATTTTATTTCATGGATGGCTTTATGGGCTCTTCTATTTTCTGAGGAGGACAAGTTGTCCCCGACTTAATCTGCAGAGGCGACCTTGCCTTGGGGAACGAACGGTCTGATAGCTGCCTGGATTGGAAGTAGATCACATCTTAAGGTAGGGCTTTCCTTGGTTGAGTGAGCCCTCTGCGGCCCCCCCCCCCGACTTTCACCTGGGATGCTGATCAGACAATCTGTGGTTCCTAGCATTGCCATGTTTAAATGTGCACTAAATGCTTTTTCTTTCCATTTATTCTTAGGTATTCTCTGTTGTTTCCAGGAGGCAATTTTCCCCTATTCTTCAAGCACCCCTCCTCCCACACTGAGAAATTCTTGCCCTAGATTTCTGTTTTGCTGCCTCAGGACTCTTTCTGTTCTGTCATGTACTAAGTTCTGATCTGCCTCACTTTGTTGTCTGCCTGCAGATCCCTGATTGACCAGCTAATGCCCTCGGCTTCTTCAGATCCAGAGGGGGAAAAAAAAACCCAGGCGGCATTTTCACCTATACTTTGAGACGCCTGCCTCATAATTGTATCAGTATCGCACGTACTATGTGGAAAATACATGTGTACTTCCAGGCTTTGAGTTAATTAGTTTTACCTCCTGTCTCAGAGGGGCAGAGTCCTAGTGTGCAAGCAGTCCCGAACCATCTTGACTCCAGGGGAGTGGCAGTCAGCCACCAGCACCCATTGCATCCTGGTCCTGCCCTGTGGAATGGCACAGAAATGAAATCTCAGAAGAAAACTTTAACTCAATTAATTTTTATTAATAACTAGGAGTGGCAGAAATACAATGCTCCCTTTTCATGGCCGGTCAAAGATGAAACTGATTACGCTTTGGAGGGTGCGGTTTGAAGTTTTCCTCAGTCTTGACCTACCTCATGTTTTGTCCCTAACCAAGGGAGGCGCACTAGTCCGCATATATAGAGACTGCGCTCCTCCTGGAAAAGTCAAACCCGTTCTGCACCATGGGGAAGAGGCAGCCCAGGGCAGCAGCAGCTGCTCCCAACTGTGAGCTAAGTAAGTGGGCACTAGCGGCAGGAACGCTGGCCAGCCGAGCATACTTGGAAGCTGACAAACAGCCCCAGCCCTTTTCTTTTCTAGATGCAACGGAGGGTCCCAGAGGATAGGTTCTGGGCCAGAGGGTACTCTGGAACTAACGCTTGCGTTTTCTCTTTCAGGAGACCATTCTGTATGGGAAGCAGCTGCCCTTGCCAGGGTGTGGAAGTTTGTTTGGCTTTTTCTTCTTGTCCCCAGTTTGCTTTTTGCTGTTATCCTATTTTTTAATTCCCGTTTTTGGTGGGTTTACGCTTTCTTCCTATCTCTGTTCTTACCAAATAATGAACATTTCTCCCGGCAGTTTCTACATGAAGAAAACAGCGCTGCCATCTCTACTGTTGTAGCCAATAGGGGAAAACGGAAAAAAGAGTTTTTGGTGGCTCTTAAGAACTTCGTGGCAAGTTGGGGGACCTGTCAGGCCATTTGTTTTCTCCCCCACTTCGTCGCCTACAGAGGACTGAGGTGTGAGGCTGGGGATGGAGCGGGACGGCTTTGGGGCAGGCAGGATAGAGTGTGGGGAGAAGACTCAGCTGTGTGGGACGGAGAACAACTCACTGAGAGGCTTGGGAGGAGGACAACCGATGCGGCCCAACTGGCTCCGCTGCTCCAATTTCGCGGTTCCTCCCAGACGTGGGGTGTTCTTGCCGCATCGTTGGACACCTGCTGTGGTCCAAGAAGCCAGAAGAAAAGGGACTACCATGGTGCCTTATTATCGGTTGTAGCTCTATCTCGTGGTCATCATCTCTTAGGAGGAAACGGGCTTGTGGTTGCCAAAACAGCGATGGCGGGAACTATGTCAAAATGTTTATGTCCCTAGCATTCCCGGGCTGGGAGTTGCCACCGTGAGGAACGCGGTAGGTTTGAATGGCTGGGCTGGAGCTGGGCCACGCCTCCGGCTCGGACACGCCCCAACTAGGCCTCGCCCCTAGGCCAGCATGGGTGGGCGGAGCCTTCGCTTCCAGTCCGCCGGCCACGCAGTCCCTCAGCTGCAGGAGTCCAGCCAATCAGGAAGCGGGGCTCCCGTCCTGCAGTCCAATCGTGGGAGGGCAGGAGGTCGACCTGCTAGGCGCTGGTTTCTGGGATATGGAGGCGCCGGCGCGGCGTGTCAGGTGGTGGCTGAGCCGGTAAGCCGAGGTGCTGGTGGGGGTCAGGGGTTACGGCGTTCCGCTTTGTGCGAGCCGGCGGGCGGGCGAGCGAGAGGGCACGGCGGGCGGCCTGCGGGGACGGGGCGTCGGCGAGGCCGGCGGAGAGTCCGTATCCCGAGGAGACGCGGAGGGCTCCGGGGTCGGCACAGGCTCCGGTGGTCACGGGCCTGGGTCTGTCCCCGCGACCTGGGATGGCAGCCCACCGCTCCTCCCCCGGCCGGCCCGACGGAGGCGTCCCCGGGTTAGGGGTGCACATTGCGGGAGCGACGTGGAGCCTGAGGTCGGTGACGCAGTCTCCTCCCGGAGCCCGGGATCCGGCCTCCTGCAGCGCAGCACCCTGCCAGCCCTGCCTGCCGAAGGCCTCAAGCCTCAGGATTGAGTGCAGCCGGGGTCCTTGCGCCTTCCCGGCCTCATTCAGGGACACCTTGCACGCAATGGATGCGCCCCTTCTCGGCGGCTTCCTAGGCCCGGTACTTTCAAAGCTCGCGTGTTTGATATTACTCCTTTGCAGTCTTTGTCCATGTCGGTTCTCTGGTGCAGGACTTCATTGATACATCGGACTGTTCGGAAGGGCATCCTCAGGACAGAAGTTGAGCTTCCTCTGTGTAATACTGAGACACTCCGTTGTCCTTTTCGCTTCAACGATGTCATTCAGGCATCAAGAGCAAACATATGGAGGGAGAGCTGGCCAGGGCCCATGGGCTTCTAGGAGCTTCTTTCTGTGTGACCCGTGGGGAAACCACGGGAAGCTGTCCACCTTGTCCACCGTGGCATCTCCATCACTTCTTGGCTGTGTTGATGTTTTGTTCAGGCCGCTTAGGCTTTTTTCTGTTCCACACACTTAAAGTGTGGTTGATGGCGGGATCTTAACAGGTTGTTGGTATTAAATTAGTTAATACATGCAAAGCAAAGTCCAGTCCCCTGCCACCAAGTGTTTTTATTATTGCCTGCTCGTGCCTGCTGTTTCCTAAGGCTTTGACCTTCTCAGGAGTCTTTGCTTGGAATCCCTTGGGCTGTTGCCAGAGATTGCCCAGGCCAGTGCTTTGCAGCCATATTATTAGTCAGAAATTGCAGTTAATTACAGGTGAAGACAGGCTCTGTGCGGACAGTTTCTTCTTAATCCTTGTCTTTTCTTTCTGAGATTAGATCTTGCTATATAGACCAAGTCGGCCTCCAACTTGCAGAGATCCTTCTGCCTCTGTGCTGCGTTTACAACTCAGGCTTGCCTTCTGCTTAGTGTATATCAAATGAGTTTGGAAAGTAACATTCTACCCTATTTTCTGTAGTAGCTGTGTTGGTAAATATAGCCTTGAGATTGCACTGATCTTTTTTTTTTTATATTAGATATTTCATCCTCAGTCTTGCTTGGGTTAAGAGTTTATTTTGGACACATATCTAAAAGGCAGTGACTACAGCACACATGGTTTCTCACGTTTCCGGAAAGCCTGTGGGACGCAGAAGGGGAATTCCTGAGCATCCTGGCAGCACCTCTTGTTGAGGAATAGGGAAGCTGGATGGGAACCCAAGATTCTGCTCTGAGGAAAGCAGTGGCTCCTTGGGTTACTCAGCAGAGCGGGGGGAGCAGCTTTGGTTCAGTGAAAATTGTATCCACAAAGTAGCATCTTTTTTCTGTTTGACTTTGCAGCCAAGAGCCTGGCTAGGCGCTCTTTTGTCAGCCTTCATTTTCTGATATGCAAGTATGTTTGTATGAGCCTTAAAATCCCTCTTAATTCCTCTTGTTGTTGGAGACCCCAGGAGTTCAGCAGAAGCTGCTGTTCTTAGCAACATTGTTAGGAGCCAATCACTAATTGAGAAACTCTGTTTTTGGAAAAGCACAGTTTACAAAGCTTGCTCCATTTGCAGCAGTGCAGGTGGCCTAAGTTTACTTGCTCATCTGTTTTGAAACAGTTTAATACTTCTTTAGGTTGAAATATGTTCAAATTTGTATGTCACAGAAGAGAAGGCCACAAGTTAATTATTAAAATTTTATCAGGTTCCAAAGAGCAGAAGGAAGCATGTAAGGCTGAAGAATATTTTATTATCTGTTTGTCTGAGTTGACACATTATTTTTCTTCTACAAAAAGAAGGTAAATGTTGAAGGTAATACCTGTTAGGGTAAATGGGTTGGATGTGATGGAGAAAAATTATATAAACAAGTGGCAAAAAAGATTTGGGCAGTAACTTTGGGTGACGAGAGGTAGATTTCTTCTTTTCTTTTCTTCCCTAAGAGAGGGCCTTTGAACTTGTTCACAGGCTGGAGGTGTCAGGCCAGGTGACCAGATCCCCCCCCCCCCACGGGAAACTGCTGTAAAGCTGTGGTTAGAAGGAAGTTTGCAGGAAGCTTACTCTGTCAGAGGTGGAGGAACAAAGAAAGGCCAGGGTAGGGGAGGGCAAAGTAAACTGCGTGGTCCAGAGAGCAGTCAGGATGGTGAACCCTCAAGCAGAGAAAAGGAGTTGTTGTCCTGAGTGTGAGTGTGTACTGGCCTGCCTTCCCCATGTACACAGGAGTGCAGCTGCCCACTGAGGCTAGATGTGTCGGATCGCCAGGAGCTGGAGTTCCAGACAGTTTTGTAAGCCAGTTGACATAGGTGCTGGGATTGAACTTGGATCTTCTGGAAGAGCAATGAGTGCTCTTAACCCCCAAGCCATCTCCAGCCTCAGGCCGTATTTCTAAAGTCATGGTTGATAAATACTTTTGTCTAACAGATCAGTACTTGACAGCTGGGCCACATTTTTCTGTGTTCTTATCTTCTTTGACACCCAAGCAGGCAGCTTCATTATCAACTGTATTCCTCTCCCCAGATCTGTCTCTCCTCCCCTCTCCTCCCCTCTTCTCCCTCCTCTTCTTCCTTCCCTTCTCTGACTATGTGTGTACACTTGTGTGTGTTCAGACAGGATCTGGTGGTCTAGCTTAGTCTGGCTTGAAACTTCTCCTAGACTGGCCTGGAATGTAGCCTCCCACTTCAGCATTCTGAAACCTGGGGTTACCAGTGTGAATCAGTCACCACGCTAGGTTTTCCTTTTCCTGCCTTGTAATGTTTGTCTGTTTGAGAGAGAGTCTTTCTTTGTGTCTTGGAACTCACCACGTAGGCCACACTGGGCTGGAACTCACAGGGCCTGCCTATGCCTCCCTCAAGTGAGTGCTGAGTGCTGGGATTAAAGCCTGTGTGAAGCTGCCACTTCCCCACCCCACCCCGCATCCAAGTAGGTTTTTCTGTCAATCTCAAAGACAGAACTGAAAAGTCAAACTGAGGTGAGAGGCAGCATGCTGGGTGTTGAGCTGAAATTATAGTTCTTGAATAAGACAAGTAGGAGGAGAGATGATAACTATGGCATTTGAAGTTGCAAAATGACTGTCTCAAGTAGTGTCTCCATGACCATTGTGTCAGCGAGAGCCAGTCCTGATTCAGGTATAGTAGCTTTGTGTAATAGGAGCACTGTTTGTATTTTATGATCTGGGTGTCTTGGCTTTATAGTAGAACCCAGGTGAGTAGGGTGTATTATAGTTGTAAGGTCTTTTTTTTTTTTTTTTTTTTTTTTTGCTTATTTGTTTTTGGTTTTTTGAGACAGGGTTTCTTTGTGTAGCCCTGGCTGTCCTGGAACTTGCTCTGTAGACCATGCTGGCATTAAACTCAGAGACCTAAGTGCTGAGACTAAAGGTGTGGATGTCCGCCGCCCCCAGTCCCTGTCCCCTACACACACACACACACACACACACACACACACACACACGCCAGCAAGACTTGGAATCTTTGTGCTTTCCTCCTTTGGTCCCATTCACCTTTCTGAGATATAATCTTACTAAGCAGCTTCAAGCTGGCCTTGAACTTGTGACTCACAGGCCTCAGCCTCCAAATGTTGTTACAGGCCTTTATTTTCTTCTGAGTACATTAAAGCCAGAGAGATAGCGCCAGGCCAATTTTCAAAGTCCTTGAGGTAGAAGGATAGAATTGACCTTCAAGTTGTCTTCTGACCTACACAAATGCCCATGTGCATCTACCACCACCACACACACACACACACACACACACACACACACACACATACAAACACACACACACAACACACACACACACACACACACACACACACACTGTGTCTCTGGAACTTACAGTGTCAGAGGAGGTGGCTTTGCTGTTTCCCCATAGCATCCCTGTTGTTGAGTTACGGAATCTATTACTTCCTTGCAGACACTGTTTTTGGTTGCTTTTATTTTTTTATTTTTAATTTTGGTTTTATGAGACAGGGTTTCTCTGTATTGTTTTGGAGGCTGCCTCTGCCTCCCCAGTGCTGGGATTAAAGGCGTGCGCCATTGGTTGCTTTTATGTACATTCTAGTTTCTGATCTTTGATTTTATTGAAATGGAAGGTAGGAAGGAAAAAAGAGGCTTGGGAGATGGGGAGATTTAGACTGTATACAGACAATTCCCTCTTCCTAGTGTGGGGGTGTGGGTGATAAAACTTTCTTCTCTGTACCTTAAAATTAGTGAAATGGCTATGAATACCTTTACCTCCTACTAGGGACAAATATAAGAAACCATTGTTTTAAGCTCAAGCCTTTTTTCAATATAAGAAAAAATAGCTTGTTAGAATTATACATGTATTTAGTATTTCATACTTTATTTTATTTCTTTTTTAAGATTTATTTATTATGCATACAGCATTCTGTCTGCATATATACCAAGTGAATTGTCAAATTTTTTTTCCTGCATGCATGTCTGTGTGATGGTGTTGGGTCTGTGTGATGGTTGAGTTACAGCTGCTATGTGGGTGCTGGGAATTGAACCTGGGTCCTCTGGAAGATCAGCCATTGCTGAGCTACCTCTCTAGCCCTGTTATTTTGTCGTCCTCCCCCTTTTGGTTTTTTGAGACAGGATTTCTCTGTATTGCTTTGGAGGTTGTCCTAGAACTCGATCTGTAGACCAGGCTGGCGTGATCCATCAATGCCTGGCTTATTTTTCTTTTCTTTCTTTTTTTTTTTTTAAGCTAAGATACTACTGTGTGACCCTAGCTGAGCTGGGTCTTGCTAGGTAGACCAGGCTGGCCTTAAGCCTAGCAGTCCTCTTGCCTCTGCTTAGGGAATGCTGGGATTACAGGTGTGCATCACCACACCTGACCATGTGTGACTTTTAAGGTAATCAAATTTTCTTATTAAAGTAGCAGAAGAATTGCAAGGAGAACACCAGGGAGTAGATATTCTTACCATCTCAGAAGACAAGCTAGTGCTAGGCAGTGGACTCTTGAAGGGTACTCAGTGGATGGCATACCCCAGAGTTAGAGTCAGAAGTGACTCTGGAAAGAGGATGACTATTCCTTGTATTTGAGAGGAAAATCATTTCACAATTTGAACCACTATGTGGACACTAAGACAGAGGGACGAGTAGGTTAAGCTTTAGGCTGTCAGTGCCTGCCCGCTAGACAGTGTAGAGCTGACTGTCCACTCGGGGCTTCTATCAGATAGTTTGGCAGAATGTCCCCAGTGAGCGGCTCTCTGAAAGGATTAAGTAAGGCCTGGCGTTGTATGTCTGTCGCTGGAGCACCTGGGTTTGAGCCTCATTACTACATATAACAATAATATAAGTGTCTGGTGAAACATTTTTATTGCCAAAAAAGATGTAAATGAGCTCAGTGCTTACTTCCATTTGACCTGCTTTTTGCTTTCCTACTGCCTCTCTCTCCCTCCCTCTCTTCTTCCCTTTCTGGCCTGGAATTTGCTGTGTAGCTGAGGCTGGTTTTGAGTTCATAATCTTCCTGCCTCCACTTTCCAAGTACTAGGATTATAAGTGTGAACCACCAAACTTGGCTCCCAACTGCCTTTTCTTTTTTCCCTTAAACAACATTATTCCTTTATTTGTTTATTTATTTGTATGTGTGTGTGTGTGAGAGAGAGAGAGACAGAGAGGCAGAGGGAGAGAGACAGCGAGAATGAGAACATGGAAACTTGCAGGAATCAATTCCATTTTGTTTTCCCACTGTCCACCATATGGGTCATGAGGATGGAATTCAGGTAGCCTTAGCGGCAAGTACTTTTATCAGCTGAGCCACCTCACTGGCTCTCAACCAGGCACCCCCCCACACACACACACACTGGATTTCTTTGTGTAGCTTTGGCTGTCTTGGAATTCACTCTGTAGATCAGGCTGGCCTCAAATTCAGAGACCTGCCTGCCTCTGCTCCCTCCACCCCAAGTGCTGGCATTAAAGGCTCACACCACCACTGCCCAGCTAACAAATTTTATTTTATTAATTTTTTATGTGCATTGGTATTTTGCCCGTATGTATGAGGTTGTTGGATCCCCTGAAACCGGAGTTAAGAAAGCTGTGAGTTACTGCTGGGAACTGAACTCAACTCCTTTGGAAGAGCAGCTGGCACTCTTAACCACTGAGCCATCTCTGCAGCCCTCCTGTCTGTGTTCTAAGTCTGCATCTTCTCCTTGATGCAGCGGGATGACTGGAACAAGGTGGCTAATCTTCATGGGGCTTCGATCCTCCACAGTACCAAGTGTGTCCCTTCCCTTTCTGTCCTCCGTCCTAGTGGATCCTGCAGGCAGTGTAAACAGTGGGACTTGTGGCTTGGTTACTAAAAGCTGTCATGAGTAAATTGTAGAATCTGTTCTCTTTTGAGTGGGTACATTCTTGAAACGCCAGAAATGACCAGATGCTTTGCGTTTTGTTGGCTTTCTCTGTATTAATATAGGAATATCTTAGAATGCTGCTAGTAACTTCAAAACTTTAACCCCACGGGGCTGAAGTGTGACCATTGCTTCAAGTTCCAGGTCAGCATTGGCTTCAGTGTCTCAAAAGAACTAAAAACACAAAACAAAATGTATTCTAAAATGTTAACAATTGCCGGGTGTTGGTGGTGCACGCCTTTATTCCCAGAACTGGGGAGGCAGAGACAGGAGGAGCTCTGTGAGTTCTGGTAGACAGAGTGAGTTCCAGGACAGCCTTCAAAACAATACAGAGAAACCCTGTCTTGAAAAACCAAAAAAAAAAAAAAAAAAAAAAAAAAAGTTTACAATTTAATTACTTGCCTACTTGTATTACATAAAAATATACAATTACATCAATTGTTTGCTTTTTATTCTATTTTTTAAGTTTAGTGTGTGTGTATGTGGTTGGCACATTGAGTGTGGGGAGGTCAGAGGACACTTGTAGGAGTGGGGAGTTGATCTTTTCCCATGTGGGCTCTGGGGGATTGAACTCAGATCACCAGTCTTGGCAGCAAACACTTTTACCAACTGAGCCATCTTAATGGCCCACTTTCCTTTTAAAAACCTGATTTGGATTTTAAGAAATCTCTTTCAAGTGCATTACCTACACTGAGTTTTCTTAAACAGGAAATCAGCCCTTATTATGCAAGCAATCTGATTTAGTCAGTCTGGGTGACAGTTCTCAGAACTGAACAGAGAATACTCCTCATATCATGTGACCCAAAGCTCACCAAGGCACGGCTTGAAGTTTGCTGGTTCCTCATGGCCCACGTTCCTTTTCTTGTGAGAGCTCAGAGCCTGATCTGATGTGTAGTTTCTCATTTCGTATGTGTAGGATAACTGGATGTCTTGCCTTACTCACATAGAAAGACAAAGTTAAAAGGACACCAGGTCCTGGCTGTGATTGGAGCCCAGGGGAGTGGTCAGATGTGTGACTGCCCTCAGATGAGGCCACTGTCAGTGGATGGAAGAGACTGGATTGATGTGTGCTAATTGTCTGTGGGCTGAGTGGAGAGACGGGGCTAGTTGTCTGTTGCAGGAGAATGCTTGACCCTGGTGACTATTGAGAGAAAGGCAGTGTTTCTTAAATTAACCAGTGATGGTGTGTATTATACCCAGAAGACAGGTGAAACCCAGAGACCCCTTTTGGGTCTAGATGATAGAATCTAATAAGGTAGGATATGTTGGTTCATAAACAATATCCAGAAAATAAAGTGGAGGGCTATTCAGATAGGAGTGGTCTACTGGATAAGAGGAGAAAAATTGCTTCAGCATGGGAGGAGGCTCTCTTCGCTTTTCAGTTGGTAAGCACTTTGGGGATCTATGGGAGGGGGTGCCAAAGGTAACTTTCTCAATATATATTTGGAATCAAGTGAGACAACAATTACATAGTAAGTAGGCCCAGAATTGAAAAGTTGAGCCTTTTAGGGCAGAGAGGTGGCTCTAGAAAATAAAGGCACCTGTTGCCAAGCCTACAGATCTGAGTTCCATCCAGGGACCCACGTCGTGGAAGAAGAGAGCTAACTTCTGAGAGTTATGTGGGACCTATGCCCCCTCCCTGAAAACAATGTTTAAAAAAAGTTCAGCCTTTGAGGTGAGGCCCAGGTGCCGGTTTCAATGTGCCAGGGCTCCCCAGCTATGGCTAGGCCTTCAGTTCAGCGTGTTAGTGCTCCCCAGGCCCCAGCTGTGCCTCGATATGCCATTGGCGCCCAGAGAAGCACGGCTTCCCACAGATGTGGCCCAGTCTGCTGGTGCCTCAGCATTCTTGAAGTCCCCAGGTCAGGCTAGCCTGTGGCTGACTAACTTCTCCCCATTTTCAGAACAAGACTGGAACTTTCTTTAGTTTTCCCTCTGGGGAATACTGGCCCTCCATTTGAAAGGCACCTTCTAAGCCCTTCCAGAAAACTGAATCATGAGTTTACACTGTCAGAAGGGCCAGAGAGATCCAGGTTTCTGTCCTTTATTTCTATTCATTTTTGTGATTATACAGCTACTGCTGATCTTGATTTCCCTTTTCTGCGTCCATTTTCTAAATTTTGTTATTGCAAACCTGGTTACCTTCTGTTCTTTAAAAGTTGTGAATTTTGAAGGAGATTATGCTGGTGTTAGATATTTGGGTTAATGTTGAGGCTATTTTGGATTAATTTGGGCTAATAATAGGTTACTATTGAGGCAAAGACTTGCTGACTGGCAGTCTGTTACTGCATATTAAAACACATTTGGTAGGAGCTAGCTGTGGTGGCGCATGCCTTTAATCCCAGCAGAGGCAGGTGGATCTCTGAGTTTGAAGCTAGCCTGGTCTACAAAATGAGTTCCAGGACAGCCAGGGCTATTATACAGAGAAACTCTGTCTCAAAAAACCAAAACAACAATAACAACAGAAACCAAACAGATTTGTTGGCTGATTCGTCTGCTGTGCATACAGAGGGACCCACGTGAGTTTGAAACCCATGAGAACCAAGTGTGGTTCTGGTGCTGTCTGGACCCCTAGCACCAAGGCAATACACACATGGAGGCTCCTTGGGGCTTGCTAGGGCCCAGTCTTGCCATCCTCCTGGCCTCACCTTTTATTGTTTTTGTTAATGTCTCTTAATACTGTTCTGAAAGCTGTGATTATCTTCAGGGTTAGCTAACTGAGTAGAGGGATTGTTCTTTTCATACAAGGGTTCCGTCATACAGTGACAACGTGTCAGTTCTGTTCTTGTTAATCCTTCACCTTTCTGTTCTCTTGTAGAATCCTATTCTAAGAACACAGGCACTCAGGGGTCTACCATGGTGCTGGATCCTGAAGAAAAGATGCCAGATGGTAACTTATAGCTTCGTGTCATTATCTACATGGGATTGGGTTTTAGTCAGTGACAAGCCGTCCCTGTCCTTGTTATCTGTCCTAAGAAATCCAATCAGCAGTCTCATCTGGTGAGGGCTATGAATGAAATGAATTTATGGTTATAGAATTCTGCTTCATATCTTATTTCTAATTGCCAGCTGAGTCATGACTAGCTAGTTTGATTTCTAGAATAGTAATGCTTGCAAGGACAGTGTCATTCCCAGACTTGGCATTGACCTCCAATGTATCCGCTATATCTGCCAGTGTTTCAGATGTGTACAGAGCAGGAACACACAGGGACCTGTCTGAATCTGAGCTCCTCCTCTAGATTTGCCACTGCTTTCTGCTTAGTGAAAATGGTGGGGACCAAGAAAAATCAGAGCTCTGATTTTTTTTAGTTGGTTGTAGGGATTTATGGCAAAGAGAAGAAAGCCATGTGATGCCTGCAGCTCAGTGGACTTTGTATGTTTCTGTGGACTAGCCCTTTTCTGCTAGGCCTTACCCCCTGCATTTAAGATTAGCTGTAAAATGCAGACTTCAGGGAAACACTGCTCTTGGGCCTCTATGAATCCTGCTGTCACAAGGATGCTAGCACCATGATCACTGACCCTTCAGACCATGCCTAGGCCTTAGTCAGGACTCCCAGACTTCCTGCTTAGATGTTTCCTTTAGTGTCAGATGTTGTCAGAACTCTGGCAGGGTTTTCCAGTTCTCTCTTCTGTGGTGTGAGTCTGATGGAGCTATGGTAACCAAGAGTGATTCTTAGAGTAAGTCCTGCGGGATGATGGGATGGGAGGATGTCCTAGTTGACTATCTTACTTTCTTCTAAAAATGAGGATCCAGGGAGGACACAAAATTGGGGGAGGTAGGGCGTGGATCTGAGAGGAGTTAAGGGTGTAAGTAGGGTAAGGGATGAATATGATCAGAATTCATTTAAGGAATTCTCAAAGGAGTAATAAGATATACGCTAAACTGAGCCAAGACTGAGAGCTATTGGAGGCCTTTGAACTCCTCTTTCTATCCTTTGAGATGGGGTCTGGCTGTGTAGTCTCAGTCTTCTCTTAGCTTCCAACAGTTAGGGTTGCAGGCTTGTACCACGCCAGCTTGTGCACATATTACCCTGTAAAAACACTTAGTTTATTGGGCTGGGGATGTAGCTCAGTTTTAGAGTACTTGCCTCACATGTATGAAGCCCTGGGTTCAGTCCTCAGAACTACATAAAACCAGCTATGGTGGCATGTGGCTGTGATCCAGGCACTTGGGAGGTGGATGCAAGAGGACCCAGTTCAGCGTCATTTTGAACTTGACACAAACAGAGTCAACTTGGCACAAACCAGCCTAGGCTACATGAGACCCTGTCTCTAAATAAATATGCATGTTTATTTTAAAATGTAGATTAAATAAACTATTTAGGATAAAGGCAGGCTGGTCTCTTGTGCATGCAGGAGTAAGATAAATTGATTTTGGGTCTAAAGCTGTTGCTCAGTGATGGGTGAGTGCATATCAGACGAGGGTTAGTTCTCCATCAGGGGAAAAGCTTTGATTGCAGCATGACTGAGAATGCCCATCAATGGACTTTGTTACATTAACACAGATGGCGCTTCTGGAGACCACAGAGACTCTGCCAGTCTTAGCACTATCAATCCTGCCTATAGTAACTCTTCCCTCCCACAATCCACTGGGGACTCAGAGGAGCCCTTCACCACCTACTTTGATGAGAAGATCCCCATTCCTGAAGAGGAGGTAAGTGATAGTTCCTCGCAGGGCAATCTATGTCCTGGGGAAAGCCTTCAAGGGAAGATCTGCCAGCCACCTGTAGCTCAACAACCTCGGGTCTCATTTTAGCAGCTAGTTTTTGACATCGCCAGGATAAATAAGCCTCTGGGAAAGATACTAAGTGGTATTAGTGAGCATTTTTGTAATGTATGCAACTGTGGGTTTTGTGTTTTCCTTTTTTTTTTTTTTTTTTCTTTTTCTTTTGAGACAGGGTTTCCCTGTGTAGCTTTGGAGGCTGTCCTGGAACTAGCATTTATATACCAGGCTGGTCTCAAACTCACAAAGATCCGCCTGTCTCTACCTCCCAAGTGCTGGAACTAAAGGTGTGCACCACCACTGCCCGGCTGTGTTTTCCTTTTTCAAACATGACTCTGCTCTTGTGTGGGAGCAGGTGAGCATAAGGTATCATGTTTCTTTAGTTTAGAACGAGTGACTGCTGGTGGAGAGCAGGTAAAGGAGAGGCTGTCACTGAGAGAAGCGGCCATCGTGTTGGTAAAAAGCAGATGAGCTGGATGTGGAGCACATGCCCTGCCCATCCTGACCCAGGCCTTTGGTGATGCTCCCTGACATGTGGCAGAATAGTGGAGACATTAGAACAGGTGACGCTCAGGCTGCTTTTCCTTTCTCTTTTACAGTACTCTTGTTTTAGCTTTCGGAAACTCTGGGCATTCACGGGACCTGGCTTTCTTATGAGCATTGCCTACCTGGATCCAGGAAACATCGAATCTGACTTGCAGTCTGGAGCAGTGGCTGGATTTAAGGTGAGCATTCAGTTTTACCCCACCTATTGTTATTACTGTCATTTTTTCCTTGCTGAGCATGGCCTCGGACCTTGCCATGCTGTCCTCATCTTTTTGAGCACTCATTACACTTTACCCCTTTTTCCTGCCTTTTTCCTGCTCTTGTTGAGTAGACTTAGGCTCCACCTTCAGGTAGATTGACCCTTGAGCAGCCTAGGTTTAAACTGTGAATGCCTACTTACATGTAGGGTCTTTCTAGATTAGCAGCAACTTGTGAAAACCACAGATGAAGTGCATGGCTTAGAAATACTGAAAATTTAAAAGTTAGGTATGTTATATATGAAAAATATATATATAGATAGATAGATAATAATCCATTTTACTTATTTGTATAGCTGTCCTGGAACTCACTATGTAGACTAGGCTGGCCTCTGTCTTCCAAGTGCTAGAATTAAAGGTGTGTACCACCATGCTCAGCTCAGATAATAATCCATTTTATAATTTACTATCCCAGGATATATGAAGATCTACTGCATAAAGGTTAAAATATACCCCATCCTCTACACACACCTAGTTCATGGTGGAGCTGTTCTCAGTTGAGAGAAGTAAATGTAAGATGTGTTGTTAAGTCCTAGTCATATGCAGTCAGTTGTCATGTGTGCGTGCTTCTGTGTTAGCTCTCGTTGAGCTCATGTGTGATTGCTTACGATGCTGTGGGGCTGGTCACTTCTCTATGAGCAGTTTTTCTCTCAGTAAGTGATGCATTTCAATAAAAAGTGTTTCTTGGGTTTCACCACTTGTGTTATCCATGACAATTGCTGCTTGGCCTTTTGGCTACATTATGGGTATGACTTCTGATAAACAGGCTGTTAGTGAAGTTTTAGGGGATGAAATGTTATTCAAAAACTTTTTATTGCATTGCAGAGGAGTCTGAGGCTTGGTGTCTCTACCATCCTATCTTAGTTACTTTTCCAATGCTGTGACAAACACTATGTCAAGACAACTTATAAAACAAAACAAAGCAACTTTTCATTGGGCTTACAGTTTCAGAGGCTTTAGAGTCATGATGGTAGAGCAAAGGTGTGGGCAGTGGGAACAGCTGAGAGCACATCTTGATCCCCAAACAGGAAGCAGAGAGGACACTGGGAATAGCAGGAGACGTTTGAAGCCTCAAAACCAGGCCCTGTGACACACCTCCAAAAAGACCACACGTTCTAATCCTCCCCAAACATTTCCACCAACTGTATTCAAACTTATAAGCCCATGGCCATTTTCATTCAAACAACCACACTCCCTCATTGTTCCAGCATGCACACATCTTCATTGGCAGTGACACTTGCATGAAAAGTCCTTGCTATGTGGTCTCTTGGGTTTTGTTTGGTTTTGGTTTTGGCTGGCCCCAAATTCACAGAGATCCACCTACTTCTGCTTCCCAAGTGCTGGGATTAAAGGTGTGTGCCACCATTGCCTGGCATGGTCTCTGTGTTAGCCACATAATTTCCTTAGGGACACAATAGATGGGAAACTATGATCAGAAAGATGCCAGTTGCCTAGTGGTCATGTGTAGAAGCTGATACAAAGCTTGGAAGTAAATCCCTGACCTGGCTCTGCCCTGAGTGATCTGTTTCCAGTTAACATTCCCAAGCAACAAGGCAAAAAGCTGTTTAAGTCACCTAATGAGTGTTGGGGATGTTGTTCTCCTTAGTTGCTCTGGGTGCTCCTGTTGGCTACCATCGTGGGGTTGCTGCTCCAGCGCCTTGCAGCTAGACTTGGAGTGGTCACTGGCTTGCATCTCGCTGAAGTATGTCACCGTCAATATCCCAAGGTGAGTGGTGTGCTGTCCTGCTAGTCTGCTACCGTGCTGCAATCTGTGTGTCTGGTATTAGTGCTGGCCCCAGACTGGGTTGGGCCCATGGAGGAGCTGGTCAGTGACCCTGAAACTAGAAGTACCAAGGGGCTCTTAATGCTTCTTCTGCTCTCAGCCTTGGCCTCCTTCAGAATCTTAATATGAGACTCACTTTTTTGTTGTTGTTTTAAGACAGGCTTATGCAGCCTAGGCTGACATTGAACTCTATACTTAGCCAAGGCTAGTACTGAATGGTTCTGTTTCTACCTCTCAAGTCCTAGAATTACAGGCATGTGCAGATTTCCTTAGGGGAATTCTGCAGGAGTGAGCATTTACAAGTCACTCCTTATTTTGTTTGATGTTACCATCACTTTGAAAAAGATGTTTTTTGTGTTTTGTTTTGTTTACAAAGTATATGTGGATTTTTTAGTTATTTTCAGTTTACTTTGTTCCTGTAGCCTCCTTCTAAGTATCTTAGCTTTCTTACTTGCCACCTAAAGTGGGAATGAACCTCTGTTGAAAGACTTTTTGCAGGGGGTGCTGAGGACAAAACTCAGGCCTTCACATGTATTTAATGGGTACCCTAGAGACTTCTATCATGGCTGAAAAACATTTTTAAGTTAGTTCACTTATAGATATGGAACAGGCCTCCCTTGGGTGTGCCCTAAATGTTTAGTCTCATTTCTGACTGTGAACATAGAGGTTTTGTCTTGTTTTTCTTTTTCTATTCTCTTAGGCTAGTGGGTCAGCGGACTCTCTGTCTGTCTGTCTCTCTGTCTCTCTGTCTCTGTCTCTCTGTCTCTGTCTGTCTGTCTGTCTCTCTCTGTGTCTCTATCTCTCTCTCTCTCTCTCTCTCTCTCTCTCTCTCTCTCTCTCTCTCTCTCTCTCTCACCTAGGATGTTCTTGAACTCCTGTTAGGATTCCTGAGTACAGGTGTTATAGGAATGTTCCACCATGTGATAAATATAAATTATTTTTTTACTAACTTGCCAGAAAATGTTGCTGTTTCTAATTTCCTTTAGTGTCTTTTTCTTTGTGCATATTAATAACTATTTGTGACAGGAGACTTTTTGGATAGTATCTGGAGGTTTCTTTCTGGTATCAATAAGCCAACATTAACTAAATTTGTTTTTCCATTCATCTATTGGTCTAGATTTACTTTCCTGGTTGGCTATTTTTCCATCTATTCTCAACTGCTTTACCATGAACACTTTAAAAAGAAATTTATTTTTAAATTGTGCATATGTATTTGGATGCATACCTGTAATTATGGGTATTTGTAGAGGCCAGAGGCTTCGGGTCCACCTGGAGCTGTACTTGAAGGAGTTGTGAGCCACCTGACAAGGGCCTGGGAGCTGAGATTTAGCCTGTGCTTTTAGTCTTGATCCATTTTTCTAGCCCCTTACCTCAGATACTTGTGTGTATTTTTCTTCCTTGCTTGCTTATGGCTGTGGTGGAACTCACTCTATAGACCAGGCTGGCCTCAAACTCACAGAGATCCACCTGCCTCTGTCTGCCTCCTGAGTGCTGGGATTAGAGGTGTCCACCACCACCTCCTGACTGGATAGAGGTTTTCTTAGTTGCTCATTTCTTGTTCTCTCTTGACTTCCATTTTGACCATATTTGTATATTTATTTCCTCCTGAAACTTTTTAGGTTATTTTTAGGCAAGAAAGAAAGTAGAAAGTAAATAGAAATTCCACATTCTCCTGAGAAGGATTGAGGAGAGCCAAGCTTCCCTTGGTTCACAGTCTCCCACAGGAAGCAAGCACACCTTTCTACTCTGTGGGGCTGAGCACTGGTATTTCTCTGAGTCTGGGGGCTTTTGGAAGGCTGCCTGTGCCAAATTCTGAATTCCAGATGCAGGAGGAAGTTCTTGGAAATGCATAATCAGATCATCCTTTGCTTTGTAGGTCCCACGGATCATCCTGTGGCTGATGGTGGAGCTGGCAATCATTGGCTCTGATATGCAGGAAGTCATTGGCTCAGCCATCGCCATCAATCTCCTGTCTGCAGGAAGGTGGGGTCTTCCTCCTGAACACTGTCAGTATTGAGCTGGATTCCAAAGATGGGGTGAAAATAGAAAGCCATCTCGTTTTCAAAATTCAGTATTCAGCCTGTCCGGAGCTGCCTTCACCTTCCCCAGCAGACATAGTCTCTGCAGCTCTCACTCCAATGATGTGGACACTTGTATTTAAATGGGCTGTGTGGCGTTTTGTACAGTTACTCGTTTGTAAGGGAGGACTGCTTATGTCACTGCATAGTGAGGTCCTTCTGTGTCTGACCCCTGTTTTTCAGCCATGTGTCGTACACATCAGGCACAGTAAGCTCTCAGGGGGAGCGTCAGTGGATGACCTTTAGTGGATGCTGCTTCTCAGCCATGCATGGCTTCCTGCCTTTGTTGCTCCCCAGGCCCTAGCTGGGGACCCTGGTGTTCTTCTGTGTTGTACTAGATGTGAAGAAAGTGTCTTCAGTGGGCCTTTAATCTCTCTCTCTATCTCTAACCTAGGGTTCCCCTGTGGGGCGGAGTTCTCATCACCATCGCAGATACTTTTGTATTTCTCTTTTTGGACAAATATGGTAAGGACAGTAGAACTGGCGGGTGAATCAGAGCCACTGGCTTCAGGCACGTGGCTGTGGGGAAGTCTGTCCTCTGTGTGCTCACTGCTGCGTTTCCCCTTTAGGCTTGCGGAAGCTGGAAGCATTTTTTGGCTTTCTCATCACTATTATGGCTCTCACATTTGGATATGAGGCAAGTGTCCCAGGCTGTTGGTTAATCATTTAAAACAAAGTTTCAGCCAGGCGGTGGTGGCCCACGCCTTTAATCCCAGCACTTGGGAGGCAGAGGCAGGCGGATCTCTGAGTTCGAGGCTGGGCTGGACCAAAACAATACAGAGAAACCCTGTCTTGTAAAAAAAAAAACAAACTAAGTTTCATTTTGTTTTGTTTGTAATCTTTTATTATAAAAAGCAATAATAAGGCCAGACTAGCTTAATTGTATTAAATCAACAAAAAGCCAGTATACTTCTGGTCTGCTTTTGAAGGACATACATAGCCTATGGCAAGTATTCATGTACAGGAAGGCCTGTAGAGATTTTGGGGTTAAAAGTGACTAGGCCTAGCCGGGCGGTGGTGGCGCACGCCTTTAATCCCAGCACTCGGGAGGCAGAGGCAGGCGGATCTCTGTGAGTTCGAGGCCAGGCTGGACCGACAGCCTTCAAAACAATACAGAGAAACCCTGTCTCGTAAAACCAAAAAAAAAAAAAAAAAAAAAAAAGTGACTAGGCCTTTCAGGACCAGCATTTTCAGTCCCAAATCAGCTAGCTACCCAGACAGCAAACCAGCTTTGGGGTGGGACAGACAGAAGGTTACTGGCGACTGCTAACTCAAAGCATTTCTCTTTATGCTCATCATGGCTGAAATTAATTCATCAGCTTGACTATTTCCTGTATTAAACCAGCTGATGGCGGTTTTCAATATGCATGGTGGTTCATGCCTGCAATACTAGCTACTAAACAGAGGCAGGCTGGTCTCTGTGAATTTGAAGCCAGCTTGATCTACCTAGAGAGTTCCAGGCCAGGGCTATAGAGTGAGACAAAAACATATTGATGAGTGATAGGTGATTGACTACTTTCCTGGCTTGCACCTTGTCTGTCTCACCTTTTTATGTCCAGCTGTTGTAAACTGGTTTCTGTGTACAGGTCTGCCTAAACATTAAAAAGATAGCTAGTCTATGAGTAGATTTTTCAGGTTGTACCAAGGCTTGCAAAAGAAATCCTGAGCCAGGAGCAAGTCTGGATGAGCAGGGCTAAAGAGTGGCCCACTCCCTGCACACAGGTGGCAAGCAAAGGTGTTCCTGGATGATAAGGGTGAACAGCAGCGTGAGGGTATGGGTTCAAGAACTAGTCTATTCTTGGATCTGTATCAGCAGTTACAGTGACGCAAATAACAAGCCCTTTAGCCAGTTTGTTTCCTCAGAACACTGTGTTCTCTGTATATCTGCATTGTACATTTTAAGTGTCCTGTAAGATATTCAGAATACATAGTCCTGAATCCTCTGGCCCCTGGAAACAAGCCCCGGTATTAGTTATCATTGATGATTGCAACCAGAGTACTCGAGGAAAGTAGCAGGAGGTGAAGGGCATGTGTAGCTAGGACTTCAGAGGGCTCGTTCTGGCCTGCAGTTCCTTGGGCAGAAGCCCCTGGTGGCAGGAGATGTGGTGTAGGAGACCACCTCAGTGCAGACAGAAGCACAGACAGACAGAAGTGCAGACAGAGATGCAGGACATGGCTAGGGTCAGGATGCCCCCATGGATCTACTTCTTCCAGGGAGGCTCCACTGCCAAAAGTTTCCACCACATCCCCAAAGAGTACAACTGTAATGAGGCTTGAGTTCAGTCATGAGCCTGTGACAGACAGTTTACATTCAGACCACAGCGGCCCTTTGTTCCCATTCGTTGATGTGCTGCAGTTAAACTCAGAGCCTTGTGCACACTGGGCAAGTACTTGTTGATGATTCTGTATTCCTAGTCCAGGTTGCTGTTACAGAGGGGAAAGGAATGAAGGATGCCAGTGCCTAGTGCTGTGCTCCCCGTTCCATGTTGCAGTAAAGCCTAATAGGTATTATGTTGCTGTGTAGTATGTTACAGTGAAGCCCAGCCAGAGCCAAGTGCTCAGGGGCATGTTCGTGCCGTCCTGTTCAGGCTGTAGCACTCCACAGATTGAGCAGGCTGTGGGCATCGTGGGAGCTGTCATCATGCCACACAACATGTACCTGCATTCTGCCTTAGTCAAGGTGAGCAGTGCCCTTCTGTATCGTTTGTGGGAGATGTTCCTTTAAGTACAAGGGATACAAACTTAGTTTATGATTGCTGGAGCATGGTGTTTCTTAGGCTGGTTGGTCTGTGTTTAGCACCAAATTGACCAGGAAAAGTGACCCTCAAAATTCTAGGCTAGTGTCCTTCATGAAAGATCTTGAAGTCTTGGTCTAGAGGGAAGGAGGGCTTTCCCAGTAAGTGAGACCTTCCTTTGCTGAGACAGTGGAGAGGCTTGACAATTAGTCCAGTAGCCTCAGGACTGAGATTAGTCTTGGGAGCTCAGTAGTCACCTGATTGCTGGCTCTCCCATTTGGGGGTTGTGCAATGTTGTCAGAGGTTGCGGAGGTCTTCGTAGCTTAGTGAGCGAAGATCTATTTCTTCTAGTTAGGTGTTTGCCCTCTTAATCTTTCAGCTGACTCCACAGTTCTGAGTTGTTACAAAGGAACTTTCTACAACTGGTGGAAAGATGACTGCCGCTGTTGTCTCTCTAGTCTAGGCAGGTAAACCGGGCCAACAAGCAGGAAGTCAGAGAAGCCAACAAGTACTTTTTCATTGAGTCCTGCATTGCACTCTTTGTTTCCTTCATCATCAATGTCTTCGTTGTCTCCGTCTTTGCCGAAGCATTTTTTGGAAAAACCAACGAGCAGGTGGTGAGTAAGCCAGGATCATGGGTGATAAATGCCAGAGTGAATTGCATGCTGGAACGGGACAGAAAAGAGCAATGACTTGAAATCCAAGGAAATACATCTGAGGCCTAGGTGTCCCCTACTTCTCCAGGCTCTACACATCAGCCAGTCTGTGGTGTGGGCTGAGGAAGCCTATTGCACCCATTCCAGGGGTGACCTTGAAAGAGCTGGCCTTGGACTCATCGTTGCCTCATGCTATCATGCATCTTGGCTATTTGGTTATCGTTTGGTTATTTCTGTTTTCTTTTTTATTAGCTTCTGTCTGCATGTCTGCTAGTCTTGATGGTTATGCCAAGGACAGGTTAGGAGGCGGAGTCAGTGAAAAGGAAGTTCGAATTCTCTCCCATTTTGTTTGGTTGGTTTTTTTGTTGAGGTTTTTTGTTTATTATGGAGTATTTGAAGATGCCCAGGACCTTGCGTTCCACCATAGAGCTGCTCGTCAGCATTCCTGTCTAGTTTTGGTCATTATTTATGTCTCCAGGACCTCTTGACCCCTGGTTCTGCTTTGATGAAGGTCTTCTGATTGCTGGTGTCCTCCCATACTTGAAGCCTTCTGTTTTGTTTTCCCTTTTTTGTTTTGTTTTTATGTTTTAGTTTTTGAAGAAAGGTACTCATTGTGTAGTCCTGGATGGAAGTTTGAAACTTACTATGTAGATCAGGCTGGTCTGGAACTCACAGAAATCCACCTGCCTCAGCCTCCCAACTATTGGGATTAAATATGTGTGTCACCATATCTGGCAGTTTTTTTTTTTTTTTGATAGATTCTACCTGTGCATCCCAGTCTGGCCTCAAGTTTGGAATTCTTCTAGCTCAAGGCCCCTTAGAGTTTCTCTCCTTATTTGAATTTATAATGCTCCAGCATTTGCATGCTGTCTTATAAACTCTGTCTCAGTAAACACCTTGATGATGGAGAGAATAAAAGGCCTGGGGGGGTTGCAATTGGAGGTGCACCAGCTACTACCCGCATTGCAGCCCTCGAGTGCTTCCTCTGCTTATCTCATGCAGAAGAATTTAGTGAGACAAATACAGGGTTTTTATCTGCTTATTTCTAAGACAAAAATTGTTCTTAAACTGCTTTGGGCTTTAGGTTAATGTCTGTAGAAATAGCAGCAGCCCTCATACTGACCTCTTTCCTAATGACAACTCAACTCTGGCTGTGGACATCTACAAAGGGGTAAGTGAGCACAACTGGTTTGCAGTCTCTGCCCTTAGGTAAGTGTTTGCATATCCTCTGGCCTTTTCGTGAGTTCATTTCAGATCTGAGCATGACTCCTCTGAGAGTTTTATTTCTGAGGCCCATATGCCAGCTACACATTTGGGGCTCTGGGGGGCTGGGTAGAAGATGGGCTGATAGGTTGCACAGTAGCAACTCCTAAACTCAGGAGGACACTGTAAAGTTCTGCAGGCGTTGACTGCAGTAGTGGGTGAATTAATAGGTGTTCTTTCCTAGGCCCTCCTGGGCCCCTCATGCTGCTTCCCTTGTGACCCCCAAGAACAGAATATGTCTACACTGCATTCCCCACACAGGTTCACTGTCTGCACCCCTCCCTCCATTTTTCAGAGCCGTGTATTAAGGAGCACACTCTGGGAAGTGTGGGTTCTGCGTCTTTAGTGTTTGAGGTGGAGGTTAGAGATGAAGGAACGGAGAGGAGGGATGGAGGGACACCCAGCAGAGCAAGACTGGAAACCTCTAAGTCAGACCCAGCACTGAGACTTACTCCTGTACAGTGCCCAGCACGGTACTTGGTGTGTTGGTGTTTCACGAGGAGCGGGGGGGTTCTTCAGAGGGCTGCTGTTCTGAGTGTTATCTAAACACTGACAACCTGTCCTGTGTGTCTCCCCCACCCCCAGGGTGTTGTGCTTGGATGTTACTTTGGGCCAGCGACACTCTACATCTGGGCAGTGGGAATCCTGGCTGCAGGACAGAGCTCCACCATGACAGGAACCTATTCCGGCCAGTTTGTCATGGAGGTGTGTGCTGGGGTTGACTACAGGGGAGCAAAGGGGGATGGTGTAGCTCCTGAGTGTCTAACTCCATGCTTCCATGGGCTTCCCTGACCTTCCCCAACCATTTGTCTTTCTTCTGTCACATGTGGTCACCAGCCCCCACACTTTCTTTCAGGGATTCCTGAACCTAAAATGGTCACGTTTTGCCCGAGTGATCCTGACACGATCCATTGCCATCATCCCCACTCTGCTTGTTGCTGTCTTCCAAGATGTAGAGCATCTAACGGGGATGAATGACTTCCTGAATGTTCTGCAGAGCTTACAGGTGAGCAGGGAACTGGGGAAGCTCACACTGTTGGCAGTAAGTCTTGTCTTGGGCACCAAGCCTCATGCTGGAGGCTGGCTACTAGGAGTGAGTGAGGGGAAGGAAAAGGTCTGGATGTTCACTGAAAGGAGATTATAAGCTCTGCTTAACACAGAAGACAAGTTTAAAGCCACCAAGGTGACTCAGTGGCTAAAGTGCTGGCCGTGCAGCTGTACAAGTGTGAAGACCCAAGTTAGATCCCCTGAAGACACAGTAAAGGAAAGAACTGTCTGCAGAAGTTGTTCTCTGATTTCATATTCAGCCGCAGCATGGGCACATCTGTTTGTCAGTCTGTTAACGTAGTAATACATAAAACGCCACAACATTGTACCTCATTAATGTAGCAAGGGTAAATCATTAAATGAATTCTGAGAACACCACTAACTCCTATGGAGGTTACAAGACAAGTCATATCCAATATGTTATTTATTTATTTAAGATTATTTTTATTTATGTATATCAGGGTTTTACCTTTGTGTATGTATGAGCACTGTATGTGTGCCTGGAACCTGAAGAGTTCAGAAGAGAACATCAGACAGTTGTGGAGTTACTGGACAGTTGTGAGTTGCCATATGGGTGCTGGGAATTGAACCTGGGTCCTCTGGAAGATCAGCAAACAAAGTGTTCTTAACCCACTGAGCCATTTCTCCAGCCCCCATTGTGTTGTCTTTTCATGTTTAAATAAAGGCGTTGAGGATCATGATTAGTGCTGGATTAAGAATATGTTTGGCAAAGGCAAGGTGATAGGAGTGTCCATGGCATAGCTGAGATAGGATATGTGATTCCTTTTTGTGAGCTGTGCTGGTGTCTATGGTGGTACAATAACCTCATGTACCCTGGGAATCAGGAACCTCAACTGAAGAATAGCTTCCGCAGTTGATGTAGAGGGAGAGGGTGCCAGAGCCAGGCCAGTGCCAATAAGCAGCGTTCCTCAAAGTTTCCACTCAGGTCCTGCCCTGACTTCTCTTTGTGAAAGACTGTGACCTGGAAGTATAATCCAGATGATCCCCCAGCACCATGTCAAGTTGTTTTTCCTCATAGTGTTTTATCACACTTCAGAGAGGAAACTAACACCTACATAACTCCATCTTCTTTTTTCCAGCTTCCCTTTGCTCTCATACCCATCCTCACGTTCACAAGCCTGCGGCCAGTAATGAGTGAGTTTTCCAATGGAATGTGAGTACATTGTCGTCATTCTCCAGAAGCACACGGGAAGGGGATTTTACCCAGCAGGCCAGTTGGAAATGTCTCCTCCAGGAGAGCTATGTGTTTCCAGAGCAACTTCTAGCTGCTTCCTTTTTGGCTTAGAAAGAAACTGGTGAGCATGAGTTATAGGAAAGGAGGAGGAACTCTTCCGAGCTCTAGCTCTTCCCCTCAGCCACGGAGGATTGAGTTCTGTGTTATATTACTTGAGAGAGGCACACACTAATAATACCTTCTGTGCACACCTTGAAGGGGGTATTCTGCTGCTATGACAGATACTGTGCAAACAAACAGCCCGGGGTGGAAAGGTTTATTTAAAGTCTTAAAATTCCAAATTACTGCCCGTCATTCGGGGAGAAGTCAACGCAGAACTCAAACAGCTAGTCATGTCCATCCACTCTCAAGAATGAAGGGAATGAACACATCCTTGCTTGTATGTTTACCCTAAGCTAGCTTGCTTCTTTCTTGTACTGTTCAGGTCACGCTGGCTGGGTAATGGGGCTGCCCTGAGTGGGCTGGCTGTTTCCACATCCTGCCCCACGGATATGCCCACAAGCCAGCCCAATGTGATCATTTCCCGTTAAAACACCCTTCCCAAGTGCTGCTTGGCTGTGTCAAGTTGTCACTGAAAACTAATCAGTACAGGTGTTCATGTGACCTGTTAGGTTTCCAAACTCTCTAATTGTCACCACTCTAGAGGCAGTGGGACCTGGAAGAGTGGAGCTGGTAAATGGGTGGACTAAAGAAGCCTCATGCAATAGCCGCCTTTATTCAGAGCTTCAGACAATTGATACCTGAGGGTTAAGATAGTCACACATGCCAATTCTCATGAGTTCATATGTCTACACAAGGACTAGCAGCATATGGCAAAAACATGTTTGTCATAGAGGCACACAAAGGATAGTTTAAACATTTCATTGAGTAACAGCAGCAAGCAATAATGAGTGATCTGAAGTAGATTCACTCCTACCCACTGCACCTGGGAGGGATACAAAACACATCCCAAGAACAATTTCGTGTTTTGGAGAAACAGATTCCAAGACTGGGCCATGTTCCGGTGTCTAATGAAATGGCTGCATTTCTAGGACCTGCTGATTTCTAGGGTCAGGGGATAAATATGCTTGCCACACAAGCCTGATGACCTGAGTCCCATCCCTGGAAGTCATAGAGGATGAAGGAGAAAAGTAGCTCCATAGAAGTGGCCTTCTGACCTCCACATGCATGCTGTAGCATGTGTGCCCACACATGTACACGTCGTATGCACACATTAATAATAGATAAATGCTAGGCTCTATTTCCTCCGACCCCTTCCCCTCCTGCTTTATCATTAACTTTACCCTTTTTTTAAAAATACTTCTCTCAGCCCATGTCCCACTTACCACATGAGACACAGTTTTGTTTTCTGTCTGGTGACCCAGTTGAGCTATTGCACACTTACACACTCCTTCCTTTACAGAGGCTGGAGGATTGCTGGTGGAATCTTGGTCCTCATCGTCTGCTCCATCAACATGTACTTTGTAGTGGTGTACGTCCAGGAACTAGGGCACGTGGTACTATATGTGGTGGCTGCAGTGGTTAGCGTGGCCTATCTGTGCTTTGTGTTTTACTTGGTGAGTCCAATGTGAAGGGAGCAGGGGCACTGGGTATCTGGGATGGTTCAGATGGGGCTAACTTTCCTTTGGCAATGAGTGGTCCCCAAAGCAGTTTGCTAAGGCAGTCCATATGGCATTGTCAAATCAACTCTTTCTGAAATTCCATTTTTTTAGTATTGGAGAGTAAACACCGGCTTATGCAATGCCAAGCATGCATTCTAATGTTGCACTCTATTCTCAGCCAGATTTTTGTATTTTGAATCATCAAATTTATTTTAGTTTTTTTTTTTTTTTTTTTTTGAGGGGAAGGGGTTGTTTCTAGAAAGGGTTTCTCAGTGTAACAGTCCTGGCTGTCCTAGACCTCACTTTGTAGGCCAGACTGGCCTCAAACTCACAAAGATCTACCTGCCTCTGCCTCCTGAGTACTGGGATTAAAGGCATGTGCCATCATGCCTGTCTTATTTTAGCTTTTAATACCTAGTATTTTTATATTTCTGATGATTTTATAAGGATCCAATATTTAATTCCTAAAGAGAATGTTATGATATGTTTGAGAAACAAGATGGCTCAGTGGTTGCACAGCAATCCTAAGAACCTGAGTTCAAATCCCCAGGACCCACTTTAAAAGATTGGCATGGTTGTGTGTCTGTAACCCCAGCACTGGAGGAAGGGAGGCAGCAATAGAATTGCTGAGACCTGCCAGCCTAGCTACAGATTCAGCAGAAGACCCTGTCTCACAGGAATACGTGATCTCCGATGTCCTCTGCAAGTACATTAGCCACACACACACAGAGGACAAAAATAGATGTATTGTCTATTTCCCATCTTTGTCACTACTTTTACTAGTGAAAAGTATATAGCAATGAGAACAGATTCAATTACCTGTTTAATACAGAGTTCATACTAAGGTTGGGGTTAAGAAACAGCAAAACTTTGGCCATGTCTGCTATGGAAAATGTTGAAGATGGGCTAAAGCCCTGCTGTTCTCTCTAGAGCATTTCACTCCATGCATGCTGTGTGTACCACAGATTAGAATCAGTTTGAGGAAACTGTCAATGCATATTTTAATATGTGCCTTGGCTCAGTGAATTTTTTCCCTTTCCAATAAACCTTGGGCATACAAGGTTATACTCACCATAGGAGTTTGGAAACCAGGTAACTATATGTGTCCTTGGCAGGAATTGTTTTAAAATTCTCTTAGAAGTTCAGCCAGTTGTTCCTTCATGCAAATTGGATGTGAGTTGAGTCAAAACCCTCAGACTAGTGACATTGTCCAAGCCCCAAATGTGGAGGTAGGGTAAATTCTGTATCTTGGTTACTGTTGTTTAGCTCTAAACCAGGAGCTTCATAGAGTAGCTTGTCTTACTACTTACTAGTCTAGGGCTGTTCTCCGTGTACTTGGGAAGCTAATGAGAAACGGCCACCTGAGAGTTCCCACTGAGTGAAACAAGTCATAAACACAGCACAAAGAGAACCCAGTTTTGAAAAGCCTTGGAGGAAAACTCTGGGGTGTTTTGAAGCAGAAGAGGAGCTGAGAGCCTGACTTGGGCAGCCCTTGCTGCAAAGAAATGGACAGAGCTCAATGTTTGGGGCAGGAAGCAGGTGTGTCCCTGCATAGCGGGGATGTGCCTGCCATCTTGGCGGGTGAGTGACAATCGTGTTTTCTCTTCCAGGGTTGGCAATGTTTGATTGCATTGGGCCTGTCTTTCCTGGATTGTGGGCACAGGGTAAGCATCTCTAAGGTCCTGCTGAGCGAAGACACCAACGGTGACAATACTAAGTAAACACTGGGTCAGTCTGTCTGTCTTTACAGGGAGCCATCAGAGCCAGTGTGTTTCTATGGTTTACTGTGTGAACATAGCCACAAGTATGTGCTGTTGCACAGACTGCATTTAGGACTCAACTGTTAGTTGGGAAACACTGTTTTGTGTGTGTTTTGAGGTCTTTGTTTTGTTTTTGTGAAATAGGATCTTGCTGTGAAACACTAGATAGTCTCAAACTCACCATGTAGCTCAGACTGCCCTCAAACTTATGGCAATCCTGTCTCAACCTCCCCTGTGCTGGGATTATAGGCATGCACAACCATGCCTTGATTTTCCCATGTGTACTTAAAAGATGATTATTTTTGGCAGGGGGTGAGTCTCACCCTATAGCATTAGGCAGCCCCTGGAAAAAGTTACATTGGAGCTATTTTAAACACTAAGTCCCTAAGTAGCTATCCAAGGGCAAATAGCTTATGATTTGTGAATGATATGTGAATATTAATCAGACTGTGTATTCTTAAAACTATATGAATTAGGAATATAGTAAACTGCAATTATGTTTTTCACTAGGTGAATTAAGATTATAGCAACTCTGGGCATGCAAATTTTATCACAAGATAATGGATGCTGAAAGTTGAAAATGCTTTTATGCTCCCTTCAAACTATTTTAGTTATAAAACCCCAAATAGAATGATGCCATACATTTGAATTACAAAATTAGAGACAGCTGTCTTCTTTGAGTTCAGGATTTGTTTGTTTGCTTTTAAAGATAGGGTTTCTCTGTGTAGCCCTTGCTGTCCTGGAACTCGCTCTGTAGACCAGGCTGGCCTGGAACTCAGAGAACCACCAGCCTCTGCCTCCCTAGTACTGGGACTAAAGGCATGCGCCACCACTGCCCCTCTAAGTTCATGACTTTTTATTTCTACTTTTAATTTCTCAGTGGAAACTAAGAAGGGTAGGAAGCATAAAAGGTGGGCGTGGACAGGTGGTCCACCTGCAGGGAGTTGCTCATCACCTACAGGTTTTCTCTACGATGCAAGCTTAGCAGGGCTTCCTCTTTAGTCTTGAGGTTAGTAGCTTTCATGTTACTACCAAGGGTTTCTGACAGTGTTTAATCTTGAGTACACACAGTCGCAAAATCTTTGCCTTCCTCTTCTAAGAGAGCGGCGATAGCAGAAGAACATAACACTCATGAACTGATATTCTCATGAGACTCTAGACTCAGCATGGGTCAGAGAGCTAACTGCGTTATTCCTGAAAGTCACCCTTCACCACATCACGTCCCTGACACCCCAGTGCTTCATGTCCAAGATGACTCACAAGGCTTTAGAAGCTCTGGACCTAACCTTTGCAAAGTCAGTAGGTGTCACTGTGGTTGTGAAGTTCTCTCCCTGCAAGACGGGACTAGTTCCCTCAGAGAGAGCACCTGTTGAGGCCAGATGGCGAAGCTCTGGAGTCTTCAGCAAGGGACTGCTGCTTTCACTTCAGCCACGTCTGACATTTTTACTCGGGAGCCCGAGATGTGAGTCTGCCTTGTTGTCAGCGGAAATGAGAGTGGCCTTGAAGGACGTCCTCATCTTCGAAGCAATCTGGCTAACATGATCTTGGCTCGTCTGTACATTTTACACACAGTCAGAAGCTCAGCCTGGATAGATTCTTTATGAGGCATAAAAAATTTGGTAAATTGTTATTGCACTCACCCTACATCAGCCTTAGCCCTTCAGCTATTATAACACAAAATTACAGGTGACATGTCCCTACAGCAGTGGTCCTCAACCTGTGGGTCGAGACCTCCTTGGCAAACCTCTGTCTCCAAAATAGATTTGTATTACGATTTATAACGATAGTAAAATTTCAATTTTGAAGTAGGATGAAATAATTTTATGATTGGAGGGTCACCACAACATGAGGAACTGAATTAAAGGGTCACAGCACTAGGAAGGTTGAAAACCACTGCCCTACCGGGTCCTTCTCATACCTACCCCTTTTACCACCGTTGTTCCTAAAACTGATCTGAATGGTGCCTGAAGATGCTGGAGACTGACCTTTGAAACCTTGTCTTGCTGTAGAATGTGAAGGCCAGATTGATGGCAACAGAATTCTTACAAAGATGCTGTAGTAACATTTACATTTGTCTCTCGGGGCAAGATTCACAAACATTGATCGTCTAGCCCAGAGTGCTAGGGATGGACCTAGGGGCCTCGTGTGTGCTAAGCAAGGCCTCTCTCTGTTGTGGATCTTATTTCCCTACCCTACAGTTGTTCTATGTTATGTTTGTTTACAATAATAGAAGGTTCACCATAGTTAGGTGTTCTTTTCTGATTCTATGACTACAATATTTTACAGTGCCATTTGATTGTCACTGAGAAGGTGTACTTCCAACAGTACCCTGTACAGTAAACAATGTGTACAAATGTCTAGTCTTCCATGCCAGTGTGGTTCTGGCTGTGTATTTGTGAGCCATCTTTGCACTTTCCCTAAATTGGTACTTGTTCTCATGTGACATGAAATAATTGTACTGCTTCGGTACACTGCAAGTTGACAGGCTGGGGTATAGCTACAGCTTGGCTTGTGAAATCCTGCCAGGGCTGTAGGAAGGCGCTACAACGAGGCTTTTAGTGAACCTTTAATAGCTTGTAAACTTGATTTGTAATTAAAAAAACAAAAAACAAAAAGAAAAAGAAAAACTTTCCTTTTTCCTGTTTGCTTTTCTGGCTATTTTTTTTAAACCTTGAGAATACTTTATTATAGGGTCTCAACAGCTTTGATACAGAAATACAGACATGCCATTACCAGCAAGAGTGACACTGTAAGTGCCCAGTGTCCAAAAGGCTAGTTGGTAGTAGACACCAAGATTTTAATTTCACTTTAAGGGCTGAGAGGAAAGATGGTTTCAGAGGTATAGATGCCAACAGGCTTCACAACTGGAATTAGATGTCCAGGGTGCACACAGTGGAAGGAGAGAGTGCCACTCCTGAAAGTTGTCCCTGACCTCCATGGCACTTGCCTACTTGTCCCCACATAGGTACACAACAAATAAATAGCAGATTAAATTGTTTTCAGTTTAGATGAAAATTAATTTTAGTTTACCACTTAGTTAAATACTTTTGTTTGTGGTTAAGACCATAACTTTACCCCTTTGCAAGATGAAATTTTTTCTACTTTCCTCTACCCTGTCTGTAGTCTTGCCATCTAGGAAGGGTTTTAAAATATGTATTTGCTGCCAAAATTAACGAGAGAAAGCAGAATTAATTAGCTTTAAACCAGGTGTAAATTTTGGCAGACCTGATGTAAATGCAGATCCTGGTGGTGAAATTCAGGTATGATGAGCTAGCAGCATTGTTACCAGGCACGTGATGAGGAATATGTCCTTACTTGTCTGTCCCAAGACAGGCAGACTTCATGTTCCCTTCTTGTGGTAGCTTCTTAGCCCTGCCTCAGAAGGGCTGTCCCCAAGAAGTTGTCTGTGCTAACTGTATTCACCAGACTTCCCTGAATTTGGGTGTAATTTCAGAACTAATCCAGAATGCAAAGCAATTTCCAGAACCTCGTGTGAGCCTTCCCTGTTACCTCATATGTATTTACAAGTGGCAGTCACTGAAATTGAGTAGTAGTCCTGAAAGACCTTGGAACAGTAGCAAACAGTGGGCTACAGAGATGGCTCAGTGGTTGAGAGCAGGCGCTGTTCTTCCAGAGGTCCCAGGTTCGGTTCCCAGCACCTATGTCAGGTGGCTCACAACCATCTGTAACTCCAGCTCCAGGAGATCCAATGCTCTTCTTTCTGGCCTTTGTAGGTACCTCTCTCTCTCTCTCTCTCTCTCTCTCTCTCTCTCTCTCTCTCTCTCTCTCTCTCTCTCTCTCTCTCTCTCTCTCTCTCTCTCTCTCTCCTCACCCTCTATACTGAGAGGCAACTGAGCAACCTAAAAGCCAGAGGACTGTTGTTCATTCCCAAACCCATCTTGTGTAATACACAGCATATGCTTCAGGCTGTAGTAAGACTCTTCAACATTTCTCCAGTGTCACCAGGAACACCAAGACGGGCAAACATTTCATTCAGATGTTGATCTCAACACTTGAGAGGCATGCCAGAGGTTGGCAGACTGAAGGCCAACCAGTCCACACAGCTAGTCCAAGGTCAAAGTGACCTACACAGAGAAACCCATGTCAGCACTTATTAGTGGCTTTGGATGCTTGAGTCAGGCTTAGAGAACAGATAGTGTCCTACGTGACAGCTAAGAAACAATAATAGATACACTGGTGTATCACCTGTCTACACCCCAGAGTATTTTAGCCTATTGTGATACTTAGCCGCATTTCCCAGTGTCTCACAACTAGAAAACAAAATTCTCCAATTACGTTCTCTAAATGTTAATACTCTAATGTCACGGAGAGAGAAAGTCCACCATCTTTTCTCACTTGGGAGAGGCTTCCATGAATTATCAGTGAGTTTGGCAACAGTTATCAGTTCTCAAGCCTGGATGTCAGGCCTGCAAATGAAATGTCAGTGTCTTCCAGCACACTGGCTGGGAACATTTGACCCAGGAAACTATTCCGTCTATGTTGTCTTCACACAGCCACACAACATTCCTGTGAGATAACGTGGGACAGTGTAATGTGCTCAAAATAAACTCTTTAAAGATGTGATGAGCTATCTTATCAGTGTGCTTGACCTCTCCAGACATAGCATGCTTCCTTTTTACACACACGGAAGATAAGGAAGATACACAGAGCTCATGGTGGTGCTGCACGACTGTAATCCTAGCCTCACAAGGCAGGAGGATCACTGCGAATTCCAGGCTAGCCAGGGCTGCAGATTGAGACCCCCGCCTCAAAAACTAAACAAGGTGTTGGGACTTAGCTCAGTGGTATAGCACTTGCCACAGTTCTGAAAATAAAACCCAAAATATACATTGGAAGGACTAAACTAGGGCTTGGCCCCCCACCCCCTCCACCACTCCCGTGCCTGCTCTACAACATTCCATGATTGTAGTTCATTCATACAGATGTGTGGTCTGCACTCTACAACATTCCGTGATTGTAGTTCATTCATACAGATGTGTGGTCTGCACTCTACAACATTCCGTGATTGTAGTTCATTCATACAGATGTGTGGTCTGCACTCTACAACATTCCGTGATTGTAGTTCATTCATACAGATGTGTGGTCTGCACTCTACAACATTCCATGATTGTAGTTCATTCATACAGATGTGTGGTCTGCACTCTACATTCACATTCCATGATTGTAGTTCATTCATACAGATGTGTGGTCTGCACTCTACATTCGCACACAGGCTGCTGGTGTCAAGGGCGAGACTAATAGGAAAGTCAGCTTTTGTCCCAAAGTGTGTCACTGGACATTAAGTATGATTGATTTCATTGCCAGGTGTGGCAGAGCACACCTTTAGTCCCAGCACTCAGGAGGAAGAGGTTGGCAAATCTCTGAGCTTAAGGCTTAAATAGTAAGTTCCAGGCTAACCAGGGTTACTTTGTGAGACCCTATCTCAAAAAAAGAAAAGGAAAAAAAAAGCATAGATCCCAGCAAACCATCTGCATTTGGCTCACAGGAGTGGGGTCTAGAAATGTTCTTCTGAAGCATCGAGACTGGGACATGTTTATAAGCACCTATAATCCCAGTGCCTGGGAGGTGGGGGCTGGTATCAAGGCAGCATCCTTAGCTCCATAGTATTTTTGAAGCTAGCCTCAACTACATGAATCCCGCTTTGAAAACTCAAAACTACATGACATGAAGACAGCTGAGGTTCCTGATTCAGCCTGGCAAACTCTGGTGACCTATGGATTACCCCTTCTCAGCACACTCTTTTTGTTCTTTTAATGGGAGGCTCTACTCAACTGTCAAAGGATAATAGGACCAGAATTACTAGGCTTAGAATTTAGATCATTTGAAATCCGATTTCCAGTACATAATGCTAAAACACAAAAGCGTTCTGTTTGGTCATATTATCAGAAAGTCCAGTTGTCACAAGGTAGTCAGACATAATTTGGTACTGTCTCCATCCTTAACTCTTTCAGCTCTGTTAGTCCGTGTTAGAAACTACTTAGGCAGCTACACAGCACATACCCATAAAACTTGCCTCTTTCCCATAGGTTTGAGCATGCCTTTCCTGGCACTCCGGGCTCTGCCCTTCCTCTAGAATGCCTCTCTGCCTCCCGTCTGCTTGTCTGCTTGTGGATGACCTCCTCACTGGCTTTCCTCAAGCAGTACTTTCCTCTTGTGATTCACTGTCTTGCTCCGGGTGTCTTGGCTGCCTCAGAGTTTTTCTTTTAAACTCTAATAAACTTATTCCTGATGGGCTGGAGACATGGTTCAGCCATGATGAACGCTGCTCATGCAAAGGACCTAGGTTCTAGTTCCAAGCACCCATGTGATGGCTCACAGTCACCTATAGCTCCAGTTCCAGGGGACCCAATGCCTTCTTACCTCTGTGGACACCAGACACATACACACCACATACACGGAGGCAAACCACTGATGCATACAACACAAAAATCTAAAATTAACAATCTTGTATCCACATAAGGCATTTTCTTTTCTGTTTTAGAATTTTATTTGATATGCATTGGTGTTTCACCTGCATGTATGTCTGTGTGAAGGGGTTGGAGCCCTGGAACTTACAGACAATGAGTTGCCATGTGGGTCCTGGGAATTGAACCCAGGTCCTCTGGAAGAGCAGACAATGATTTTAAACACTGAGCTGTCTCTTCAGCCCTGCCATTTTCTGTTCTGAAATAAAACACAGAAATACTGAGAAAAAGGATCACTCTAAGATGTGGGTTTACCGTGTGGTTCCTGGACAGTCTCACTAACTCTCTCCTGTGTTCTTGTCCTCAGTACCACCTGGGATTGACAGCTCAGCCTGAACTCTACCTTCTGAACACCGTGGATGCTGACCCATTTGTGTCTAGTTGACTAACAGCCGGAGAGACTTTAAGAACATTTTCTCTAAGCCCTTTTGTGCTAAGTATCTGTTAACAAATCTCTGTTAGTTCAGAGGTGAGTTTGTTCAAATGATTTGAACAAAGGCAAAGATTTCCTGGTGGGATCAGGAGTAAAAGCTAACAGCTGTGTATGGGTGAGAGTCCCACCCGCCTGTCTCCAACAGTCATACCGTAAGGAGAGGTAACAACGGGCCTGTGGCGGCCATGGGTTCCCGAAGGCCTGTGTCTGCGCTTCTGGGATTTAAAAATGTATGAATATGTATTTATGTAAACCCAAACTTGCCAGTTTGGGTAAGATTTTAAGATTATAAAAACTGATAGATTTTTTTAAAAAAGTGTTGTTGAGGTAAATTAGGTATTTGTTTTTATCTCATAAGTGAGAAAAGGAATGAGTCTTTAATGTTGAACCTTCTAAATTAACTACCTTTTAAAGAGCTATTTTGCTACACTGGTTGTTTCAGTTCATTGTCATCTACCAGAATATCTGTTTGGTAGGTACTAATACTTGGACATCGCTTAGAGTGTGTGTGTGTGTGTGTGTGTGTGTGTGTGTGTGTGTGTGTGTGTGTGTGGTCATGTGTGCCTGTACGTGTTCATGCTTGTGCAGACCCCAGGTTGCTATCAGGCATTTCTTCAGCCTCTATACCTTACTTTTGAGATGGGGTCTGTCTCTGAACATGGAGCTCACTGGTTGGCTATGCTGACTGGCTAGTGAGTTTGGGGATCCTCCCAAGCCCTGTGCCCCAACACTGGGGTAACAGATTTGCTGCTACACTTGGATTTTACACGGTTCTGGGGACCCAGACTCAGGTCTTTGGTCAGCAGGTGCTTCACCAGCTGACGCGTCTCCACAGTCCCTGGCACGTCAGCTTTAACCTTTCTTCCGTTTGTTTTCTTATTGACTGTGTTGGGTGCAATTGTTTTTCTAGTGTTTGTGTTAGTCCATGGTGTCCTTTCTTTCCACCTGAAGCTCTGACACTCCACATACCATAGCTAGAACCTCATGCTCCTAAGGGCACTCCTAGGATGCCGTTGGGTGTGCTGGGGAATTCTGAGCATTTTAGGGTGTGTATAACAAGTGGTACGAGACTGGTGCTCCGTGGGAACCCAGAGGCTCAGTCTACACAGTCCGCTGCTTGCCTGTGTGCAGGTGGTAGATTTTTTTAATCCCAATTGCTAGCCAGAGGTTCTTCTCCTTCAACTTTTGTAATAAAGTTCATATTGAATAACTGCTCCCATGTAGAGCTCTTGCCTACAAGACAAGGTTTGGGGTATGATTCCCAGTAGGTCATACACATATGTGTACACATACATGCACTTGCTCACTCTCGAGTGCACACACACACTTATCATAAGTCTTTTACAAATTATTTATTTGTATTTCATGTGTCTTGGGGTTTTGCCTACATATCTGTGTGAGGGTGCTAAATCCCCTGGAACTGTAGTTACAGACAGTTGTGAGCTGCCATGTGGTATGGGTTGTGGGAATTGAACTCAGGACCTCTGGAAGATTCATTTCTCCAGCCCTCATCACTGTCTTCTTGAGGAATCCGTTACAGCACTGGACCCGCATTCTTACACAGCAATACAGTAGGCTGGAACAGGACCACTATCCATCGTCATTGGCATGTGAGCCACAGTGGCACTCGGCCCGTAGCATCCTCATTTCCATTTTGGCTCCCTAGGTGCTGAGTCTACAAACTCTGTGGACTTTGATGACCTTAAATGTCACATTCATCTTTCAGCACTAAATGTAATTGTCTGATCACCCTGCTTTGTTTTAGAGCAGTACCTTTTAGTGTGTGTGTGTGTGTGTGTGTGTGTTTCCAGATATGCCTGACTTGTTCAACATCTAAGTGCCAGGGAGTTTTCTTTTTCTTTTCTTCCTTCCCTTTTTTTCTTATTTTCTTATTCTGTGTTTTGAGACAGTTTCTCTGTGTAGCCCTGGCTGTCCAGGAACTCACTTTGTAGACTAGGCTGGCCTCAAACTCACAGACCTTCCTGATCTGCCTGCCTCTGCCCCCCCCCAGTGCTGGGATTAAAGGTGTGTGCCACCACCTGGCATGCCTTTGCCAGGAGTTTTCCTTTACTTCCACTTCAGGGCCTTTTTTTTTTTTTAGGGGGAGGGGCAGTCTCACTGTGTAACTCTGGTTGGTCTGGAACTTGCTATGTAGACCAGCCTGGCCTTGGATTTAAACAGATCGCTTGCCTCAGTGCTGGGACTAAAGGTATGTGCCATTATGCCTGGCCATAGGCCTCTTGAGATTTAAGAGAACAACCATACAACCAAGGTCACAGTTCTTCTGGTCTTAAAATCGAGACAAAATCAATGCCAGTATTTTCACTTTGGTAATTAAAGTTTCTGTGTTTCAGTTTTTGTGTACACAGATGGCAATCTTAGATGAACCAGTTTCTTGTCTACCGGCCCCTCCCCTCCAATTCTCTTTCTCGGTACTTCTCTCATGGGAGCTAATGTTGGAGAAGAAAGGTCAAAGATAGGTGTGTCCTGTTTTGCAGTTCACAAGAAGGTGAGGTAGTTGAACGGAGGTCAAGAACTCTGCGGATCTCTACTCTTTTGTGTGCTAGTAGGGGCAGAGTTGAGTTGGCACAAGTTCAGGAGTATCACCCTGAGGCCACAGCACTCTTGTCAGAAGAAAATATAATGCACATTAAATCCACTAGCGGACTGAGGTTAGAGAGGCAGCCTCCGATAAGCATCTGTCGTAAGAGCATGTAGAAGTTAGAGATGTGGTACCACAGGCAGAGTATCTGACTACCGTGCATGGAGCCTTGCACTCAACCCAGCCCTGAAAAAAATGTAAAGTAAAAATTGAAAAGAACCCAGGTCTGGTGGTGCAGACCAGCAATCCTGGAACCCTGGAGATAGAGGCAAGGGAATCAGAAGTTCAGGCTCATTCTTGACTTTGTATCAAGTTCAAGATGCTGGGGTTCGTTTGTTTGTTTTGTTTTTTTAAAGATGGGGGGTGGTGTTGCTGGAAAATTGGCTTAGTGGTTAAGAGTATCTATTGCTCTTGTAGAGGGCTTGGATTTGGTTCCCGGCATCCACATGGTGGCTCACATTATCCCTAACTCCAGTTCCAGGGGTTTCAATACCCTCTTCTGAACTCTTCAGACACTCGGCATACATGTGGTACACAGACATACATACATGTAGGCAAAACATACGCATAAAAAAATCTAAAAATTTTTAAATGGAGGTGCTAGCTCAGTAGGTAAAGACCCATGCCACCATGCCTGGTGACCTGAGTTACATCCTTGGGAGCCATGTGGTAGAAGAAAACCACAACTCTCACAAGTTGTCTTCTGATCTCTACACTCATGCCTCGGCTCCCGTGCACCCACCCACACATATGCACACAGATTCAAAGTGTAACTGAAAAAGTAACAAGACAGCATTAAACATTTAGCTAGGTATGGTGATCCATGCCTGTAATCTCAGATCATAGGAGGCTGAGCCAGGGGGATCTCATATTCCATACAAAACCCTGTCTGGAAACACAGGGGACGAGAGAGGTCTCTCAGTGGCTGCTCCCAGCACCTTGGTGGCGGCTCACAGCCATCTGTAACTCCAGCCCCAGGGCACCCAGTGCCCTCTTCTAGCTTCCTAGGGCACTGCACATGTGGTGCACACATGTGTATGTAAGCAAACACCCTAGACACAAAATAAAATAAATTTAAAAGCAAGTGAACCAGCAGCACGTCATCATTTTCTACTACATGGTAACAAATCTGGGTTTATGTAGTGGCGTTGTGCAGTAGTATTAATCTTTCTCAGAAAAGAGATTCGTTTATTTATCTCACAGTCTAGTTCAAGGACATGGGGCTAGTACTTCTCTCTAATGAGGGACCATGTCTGTGTCACCTGGTGAATGCTGTCATAGGGGGCCGCTAGCAAAAGGAGGAGAACACTGAGAGACTAAGATCTCTCTCTCTCTCTCTCTCTCTCTCTCTCTCTCTCTCTCTCTCTCTCTCTCTTCTCCCAGCTGACCTCAGCTCTCTAGAAGGACTGTTCCCTGTTCCCTTTTTATTTTGGGTTTCCTTTTGGGGGGGCATTTCAAGACAGTGTTTCTCTGTATAGTTCTGACTGTCCTGGAACTCGCTCTATAGACCAGGCTGGCCTCGAATTCAGAGATCCGCCTGCCTGTGCCTCTGCCTCTTGAGTGCTAGGATTAAAGGCGTGTACCACTACCAACTAGGACTGTCCCTTATAACAGCCTGCCCTCGTGGAAATGGAGTTCCATGAGAGCAGCCCATCCCTCCCCTGTGACCTAGCCATCTCTCATTAGGCCCCGCCTCTTTGGAGGCTCCTCCCATCTCAGCCTTGCACACTGGGCCCAAGCTTCAAAAACATCTTCAAATTCTCACCTGCAAATGTTAGTGTAGTCAATCTCTAGATGAGCTTACAGGTGTCCACTGAGTCCCTGGGACTGAACACGATGGCGTGTGACTGTGAGTGGACGCTCTGACAGTGTACACTAGAGAGAGTAGCAGCAGCCATACAACTGAGTAATTGTACTGAGCTTCTCCTCCTTCATAGCTGTGTCACCTTGCCATGGGGACAAGTGGAGAGCATGCAGGCTTGTGATGTACTTTAGTTAATGGACAGCATCAAAGATCTTACTATCCAGTGAAGATACCCTGTTTCAGACATTATGGCATTAGGCCACTGGAGTATTTCACCAATTCAGGTGTGTAGCACCTGTTTATAAAGCCTTCCTACAGTGACTCTCCCAATTTACCCAGACTCTTCTCATCCTTTCTTACATATTACTCTACTACTCACATCAACTGAGTTTGTAAGTCTGCATGCAGTGATGTCATTAAAACTTGGCATTGCTTTTTTAACAATAAGTATATTCTTTTCATTCACTCACTAATGTTACAAAGTAGGCTTTGGCAGGGTGGTGGTAGCACAGGCCTTTAATCCCAGCATCTGGGAGACAGGGACAGGCAGAATTCTGAGTCTGAGACCAGCCTGGTCTACAGAGCGAGCTCCAGTACAGCCAGGGCTACACAGAGAAACCCCCCCCAAAAAAAACAGCATTGTAAGGAGGTCTGAGACAGAAGGATTGCAGTTTTGAGGATAGACATTGCTGCATAGTAAAATCCTGCCCCACCCCCAACAGTGTTTTTGTTTATTTTTGAGAAATGGTTTCACAATAAATAACCCTAGACTAGTCTGGAACTTGCGATTTCCTGCCTCTAGCTCCTGAGGTTATAGGCTACCATCATGTCCCAATTTCTTAAAAAGCCATTCCCTCCCCCAAAGATTGATTTACTTTTATGTGTCTGAGTATTGCCTGCATGAATGTACATGCCCTGTATGCATACCTGCTGCAGGTGGTTGTGAGCTGCCGTGTGGGGATTTGGAATCAAACCCTGGTTGCCTGCACCCCCCACCCATTTCTACAGTTACTTATTTGTTTGTCCTTTGGGTTTTGTTTTTGTTTTTTTGAGACAGAGTTTCTCTGTAGCTTTGGAGCCTGTCCTGGAACTCACTCTGTAGACCAGGCTGGCCTCAGACTCACAGAGATCCACTGCCTCTGTCTTCCGAGTGCTGGAATTAAAGGCATGCGCCACCAACACCTGGCTCAGTTACTTATTTGCTCGTCAGCATACAAATGTGGGGATCAGAGGAGTTCATTCTCTTCTTCCACTATTTGGGTTCTGGTGATCAAACTAAGGTTGTCAGGCTTGGCAGCAAGCCCCTTCACTCTGAGCCATCTTGCCTCCTCCACAACCGTTTTCTAAGAAAACACACTTGCACTGCTTGCTGAGTGTATAGTGGCTACATTTTTGCTGAGAACCTGCTTAGAAATCTGTCAGTGTGCGGTTGATGCAGGTACAGCTGCTGCCCACACACACAAGAGCCTGGGCTCCGGCTGTTGTTACTGCAAAGGGGGATTAAGTGAGAAGACATCAGCAGGGTAATTTCTCAGTTCACTGCCTGTGGATTTCAAAAGAACTTCTTAAAAACACAGAGACATCAGTATGGATTTTATGTGCATTCTGCAAGGCACGAATGCAGGGTGATTTGGAGCACAATGAATGCCCTTTTGCTAAGGATCAGCACTCAGAAGGGTCTTGTCTTCTCTTCCAGCTCCTGGCTTTATTTTCTGGGTACACTGAAGAACCGAGGTCTGATGTAATCCTTGTACATAGAGTAGAGAACCCCTGGGACAGAAAGGCATCATATCAGTCATGTCCGTGAGAAGCAAACACTGACATTTCCCACATGCTGAAACTAGCACACTATTGCAAAATAGAGGGGCAAACAAACCCCTCTCAGGAAGCTTTGGCTCATGCAGAGGCTGCAGAACCAAGCAGCATTTAGTCATTTAAGTCAATATTGACACAGGTGCGCATGTGCACACACACACAAACACAAAATAAACCCATAAAAGTGCGAATTCTGTAATTTTTTAATTTAGAAGTCAATATTACTGTGAACTTAGGCTGTTACAACACTGTCCTCAAGTTTATATTTTTATTTTGTTTGTATTTTGAGACAGGGTTTCTCTATGTACCTCTGGCTGTCCTGGAACTCACTACATAGACCAGGCTGACTCTGAACTAGAGATCCTCCTGCCTCTGCCTCCCAAGTGCTGGAATTAAGGTGTGGGCCACCATGGCTGGCTACCTTGGTGACACATGCCAGCAGTCCTAGCACTTGGCAGGCAGAGGCAGGAGGATCCCTTCAGGGTAGTCTTTGCTGCACAGTGATTGCAGGCCAGCTTAAGGTACATGAAATCAAAAGAACAAAGCAAATCCTGGGAAACACTAGGCAAGTTTGGTCAGATACAGGCATCTTAATTAACCAGTCACATATTCAGCATCTGCCTGTGCTCAGCATCTCAAGGAACAGGTGACTGGATGGACCCTGCTCTGGGATTACAGCCAGTGGGGGAATTAGCGGTGAGGAGCAGATGCTGACTGTGTCTTCCACAAGGTTCCTAGGCTGTGTTGAGGGAGGGAGAGGGGGTACTTCGTGAACTCCTGGCGTGTTGGTAAGTCTCCATGCCCAAAAGCACGAGGAATCAGGACTGAGCTGTATTCTCATCACCATCCTATCTCTCCTGTCAAGACATTGGGTACCTAGTTATCTAAATCGTTCACTCCCCAAGGCTGCCCACTGCTGTCTTCCTAGGGTGCCAGAGGATAAAGACTGTGACTTCTTGTAGCTCCACATGATAGTAAGCTGAGGCCGAAGCTGCAAAAATTGTAGTGAAATACTAAAATAACCAGAATTGATGCATAGAATTCAAGCCAAAATATTTTCTTTTGAGCTGAAGTCACTGTAACTGACATGACATTCTCAGAGCTGGAGAAGTGGCTAAGAATGTTTACTCAGCATGCACAAAGCCCTGGGTTTGATCCCCAATGCCACACACACTAGGCGTGGTGGCACACACTTGTAATCCCAGCATTCAGGAGGCAGAGGCAGGGATGTCTAGATCCGTCATGCTTGGCTACACAGGGTTTGAGGCCAGCATTGGATAATCACACTGTCTCAACACATACGTAAGTAAAACCTCTGGACTCTTACCAACCGTCTCCCTGAAGTTAGCTCACTGACCTGTTGCTTCACTGGCGAGCCAGTTAGTTAGCCACCTAAGAGTGTGGCCGCCTTTATTTCTGTATGACACAACTCCATATATAACAGCAACCCCCAAGCCTCTTATCAGACTTAATTTTTGTTTGTGTATGCTGAGAGCAGGCATGCTTGTGCCACAGCCTGTGTGTGGAGGTTAGCAGAGCCTCGGGTGCTGTTCTCCCCGTCTCCTTTGAGACAGGGTGCCTCTGTTGTCAGATCCTGTGTACACCAGGCTAGCTGGCCAAAGCTTCCCGGGGTTCTCTCTCTAGCTCCCATCTCGCCACAGGCACACTGGAGTTTCAGATGTGCTCGCTGCACCCAGCTTTATGTGAGTTCTGGGAATCAGAACTCAGTTCTCAATGTGTAGCAAGCACTTTACTATCAAGCCATCTCCCTGCCTCTCCAAGATTTTCAATTGTATGTAAAGAAATGCATTGAATATGTCCTCAAAATGTGTCTGTTTTGAGACAAAGTTTTGACGTGGAACCCAGACTCAGACTGACCTCAAACTGGTAGCCTCCTGTCTCAGAGTTTCAAGTGCTGGTATTATAGGCTTGTGATTTATTTTTTTAGCTATAAATTTAATATAAGCAGTCTACACATTAACAAATTATGATGATGATGATGATGATGATGATGGTTTTTCAAGGCAAGGTTTCTTTATGTAATAGGCCTGACTGCCCTGGAACTTGCTTTGTAGACCAGTCTGGCTTTGAACTCACAGAGATCTACCTCTGCCTCCCAAGTATTGGGATTAAAGGCGTGCACCACCAACGCCTGGCTGCATTGTTATTTTTTATTTTAACCTGTTTCCTTTTGAGACAGGGCCTGGCTATCTTGCCTGGTGTAGCCTCTAACTCCCAAACTCAAGAGGGAGGACAGGTGGGTTCTCCCACATCTGGCTAGCTTTTTATTTCCAAGATACAGGGTTTTCTTCCCACATCCCTAAGGGCCTCCTTATACACAGGGTGTGAGTGCTACAATTCAAAGGGTTTGTTGGGGTCTCACACAGCCTAGGCTGACTTTTAACTTGCTATGTACCTTGAAATGACATTGAACATCTGATAATCCTGCCTCCACCTACTGAGTGCTAGGATTACAGGTATGAGCCACTATGCATGGTTTTTATGCCATGTTAGGTTTGAAGCCCAGGGTTTCCTACATTCTCTGCAAGCACCCTACTAGCTGGGCTCTCTCCCTAGCCATGGAGACATTTTGAATAGGGATTTCAGTCAGTATACTGTGAGACTAAAGGTTTGAGTCTAAAGTGATTGTCCGTCCAATGACTATGGACAAAAACCATTTTTTCCTCTCTAAACCTCAGGTTCCCAGTCTGTACAATGAGATAACAGTGCCTGTCTTAAAGTAGATTTGATGAGTCATTGTATAATGAAGAATGAAGACTGTCCCAGGGACGGCACTAGCTTCTAAAAAGCTTGTAACAATAGACTTTGAGTGCCCATGCCACAATATGGGAGGCTTTCTCATCCGGGACTCTTGGGGGGAGGACCTAGGTCCTGCCCTGGATGAAATGACAGATTCTGGAGACCCACCATGGAGTGCCTCACCCTCCTTGGTGATCGGAGTGGAGATTGGGTGGGGGACTGGGGGACCTGGTGGGGAGGGCAGGGGAGGAGGGGAGGGAGAGGGAGCTGGGATTGACATGTGAAACAAGATTGTTTCTAACCTAAATAAAAAATAATAATAATAACAAAATAAAATAAAAAGCTTGTAACTGCCGGAAAAATAACAGTGGCCATTATTGCTAAGCCTCTCCAGCCATACCAGAGGCTTATGCCATGAGAATACAGCTGGCATCAGTGTAGGAGGGGACCTGACACCTCAGTTCCTGGGCTTGTGGTCAGGACTAAATTGAATCCCAGCAGAGCAGGTGGACTCTGAAGAGGTGTGGTTAAGAAGAAAGCATTAACAGCAACAGAGGGCAGGTCAGGGAAATGTGGGGTGTTTACACAATGGAGCTGTTTTCTCAGCCAAGAGAATGAAGTCCTGTTGTTTGCAGGAAATAAATGTACCTAGAGATGAACAGGTTATGGTGACCTCAGAAAGACAATCATTTTCTCTCTTTTCTGGTTCTTAGATTCTATATAAATCTCTCTCTCTCTCTCTCTCTCTCACACACACACACACACACACACACACACACACACACACGGCAGGAAAGTAGATGTAAATCTGTTCAGGGAACAAAGGGGACTAAGGAAGGGGAGGGCTGGGAGGGCAGAGGAGAACATGCCCGCTATACAGTGTGTACATGTGTGGAACCCTGAAGATGCACTAAGGTAATGATGTGTAGGCTAGGATGGGGGTACTCATAGTGCTCGCTGTACTGTTCTGTCTGCTCAGCTTACTGTTCCTCAGCCGTGACCTTTGTTCTTCGTTCTCCGGATGAGGGAGGGACAGATCATTTCTTTGTACAAGCCAGGAACTTGGGAATCATTTGTTTATTGTGTGTTCCTGTGTGTGCCACAGTGGAGGTCAGAGAACAATGGATTCTCTCCTTCCACCATGTGGGTCTGGCAAACTCAAGCTGTCTTTACCTACTGAGCCATGTTGCCTACTTGGGAATTATGGTTGATTTCTCTTTTCTTTTCCCAGTCACTTGGTGGCTACATTATAAGTTCAGTTTTACAGAAGTCATTTCATGCTCCAAGATGATCTGTCTTCTACCAAATAAACTATATGGGGATATGTTAGCAGCATCACTGATGTCTCCAAATCCCTTGATGAAGGCACTCAATCTCCACGGTCCCATTTTGGCTTGCCATTTTGGAAGAAGCAAGCAGTTAGAACGGCATCCTCTTGGTCCTCTACCATAGAGGCTCTTGCTTCACAGGCTAGGGAACCAATGTGGGAATTCTGATAAGTGCTGTCAAGACAGCTCAGCAGGTGAGGTTTCTACCTCACAAGCCCAGTGACCTCAGAAACCACGAAAGGTGGACAGAGAGAACCCCTCCAGAGTTGTCCTCCACATGTGTGCCATGCGTCACACCTGCCATATGTGCATACTTCCATGCACGCATCACACACAACAATGCTAAACTGTGAAACAATCCTGAAAGTTTCTGCGCATATGTATCTATTCCAAGTCACATTCCCAAATTAGAGAGCAATACGGCCAGGGCAGGAGACAGCAGGATGTGTGTGAAACAGACCCTTTGCAAAACACTGACCTCTATGAACTGCACGTCACTGTGATTCTGCCAAGGCAAGATCTGTCAGCTGACAACCAATGTTCTACCCACCCCGGATAGTCTGATTATCTTCTCTTGGTGCAGGTTTCCTGGTAAATGGTTACAGGTCTCTTTGGGAAAAGCTAGAGAGATGATTATAATACATTTGTTTATACATAGATGTGTATGTACATACACGTTATATGTTTATATGCATATTTTGTGTGTGTTTGTAAAAACATAACTATGTTGGGATATGTGCAATATATTCCCTTTGGGGCCAGAACTCAACGCTGTGAGCTTTAAGTTCAAGCCTAGCCTTTTCTGCTTCTGTGATGCCCCCATTTTCAGGGTTAGGGCCACATAGCCAATGCCCACACCGTAACCAGTGCCCCTACTGTAACCAGGGCCCCCACTTTCAGTTCTAGGATCCCCACTTTCAGTTCTAGGATCCCCACTTTCAGTTCTAGGATCCCCACTTTCAGTCCTAGGATCCCCACTTTCAGTCCTAGGATCCCCACTTTCAGTCTAGGATCCCCACTTTCAGTCCTAGGATCCCCACTTTCAGTCTAGGATCCCCACTTTCAGTCCTAGGGCCACCGTACCCAGGGTCCGGATCTCTGTGGCTTACAGTTCTCGTCACCATTTGGACTGCTGCTAATCACAAAAATCAAGCACCCTTGCCATGGCCAATCAGATGCTACCAGCGACCCAGTTAAGATCAGCATCTCTCTGTCCCTCTTGAATCCAGGGAGGCCAGCCACTCACTGTAGCATTCTCGGAATAAAAGAGTGCTATCAGGACTTGTGAAGGGTGCCAGGGCTACTTGTACACGGACATTTCCTCCCCGTGGCAGAGGGGGGATAGACTCAGGGAGGCAGTAAGTCCCTCTGGCAGTCTATCTCCCTCATACTCTGGCTGCCTGCCTCGATGGCAGTTTCTCAGCCTCAGTGCTGGTGCCAGCTGAGGCTAAATTGTGTTTGCTCCAGGATGCCTTGTACTTTGCAGGCTAGCTGCCAGCATCCTTACAATGTTGGTAGAATTTCCTTCTGCCCCTGTCTTTCCTCTCACAACATGGCAAACAAAAAATGTTCCCATATATTACCAGATTAGATTTTCCTGAGGGAGCAAACAGCTTGTCACTTCCTAAAGGCCATGGGACCAACCAAGCCGTGAGCATTTGGAGACTCTTCATATCTAAACTGTGACATTTGGTAATAAGAGGACCAAACAGTGAGCACTCCAAGACCTTTGTCCCTTATGCCACCATGGAGTGGCTGGATGCAGCCATGGACATAAGGACACATAAGGTGGACAGAGGGTTGTAGAACCAGAGTCTTCTCAAGGAAGATTCTCAGAGACCCAAGTGCCCACTGAACTGTGAAAAAGAGCTTTGTTGGTGACACTAAAGACATGAAGACAGACACCCAAGAGATCATCTTGAAGAGATGGAGTGACTGACTCAGCGGTGGTAAGGAGAGGGGCTTTGTTTTTGTGAAATTCTTTCAAAGTCCACACCTGTGACTGTCCAAAGCAGCTCTGGAAGCCTAAGCTGTTGCCATTGAAGTGGAGTTTGTGGATAATGACAACTTTGCCAGTGTGGCTTTGGTGGATGGTCTGGTAACAATAGAGGCAGGTTTGGAGTTGGGGGGGACTACAATAGCTGGAGAATGACAATAATCAAATCTTCAAACTTGGAACCCACAAACAGAGGAAACCCAAGCAGGAGCTGGTCCTGTGGTGTGGAAGCCACAGTGACCAAAGGCTCTCTCAGCAGGAGAGGCAGCCACAGCTGTGGTGGGAGGTTCTCATTATTTCAGGAAACAAAGCTGGCTCTGCCAGAAAGTGGCAGAGCCCTGTTTCCGTGTACCTGCCTTGCTGCCGCAAAGGGACGTGTTACATTAGTTACTTGTGGGCAAAATCTTCGAGGTCCAGACTGTGACCAGTGCAGTCTGATAGTGATGTCTTTTAATGTCCCTCTCTAAGCTGTACCATGTAAAGTTAGTGTGTTCTGAAGCCACCTTGGTACACTTCTCCCTGGTGAGAAGTTTAGGGTCCCCTTAGGGTTCTGCCAGGTTTCATTGGAAATTGAGTTACAATTGCTTGGGTGAAATGGCCTTGTCTCCTTAGAAACTTTGATGTAATTGAATTGACAGTTCCTATTGTTGCAGTATAAAGTTCACATTGAACAGGTCACTTAAACATATTCTGCTGAGCCAGGCATGGAGCAAAGCTGTAATCCCTGTACCAGGAGGCCTGAAGCAGCAGGAGTTTAAGCTCCAGACAGCCTGGGCTGCTTCCTAAATTCTGACTTGGGCTATAGTGTAGCACCCTGTCTAAAGCAAAATATTTAAAGGGTTTTGGCACCATCTATGCAATATATAAGCTCTATAGGTCCATAGGAAATATATAATGCCCACATTAAAAAACACTGATATATAAAGTCCATAGAAAACAGCCAACCAGAACCACTGTAGGGATCTAGTCTGTCCTGTGTATTCTATCTAGCTAATGTTCAAAAGTTCTGAACTGTCCTTGTTCATCCTATCAGGAGGATTGTTATTTTGAGTCTGGCCTGACTAAATAGCGATTTTTTGAGGCCAGCCTTGACTACCTAGAAATACTCTGTCTCAAGCAAACAAACCTCAGAAATGCAGACCAGGCATGGTGGTGCACAATTGAAATCCAGCACTAAAGAGACAGTGTCGGGGAAGACCACCATCCGCTGAAGAGAGACAGTGTCGGGGAAGACCACCATCCGCTGAAGAGAGACAGTGTCGGGGAAGACCACCATATGCTGAAGGCCAGCCAGGCTACACAGTGAGCTCATTTTCCTAGTGTCTGATTGAGGGGGGAGGGCCCAGCTCATGTGAGTGGAACCTATGCTGGTGGTCCTGGTAAGAAAGCAGGCTGAGCAAGTCATGAGGAGCAAGTCAGTAAGCAGCTCCCTCCATGGCCTCTGCTTCAGTTCCTGCCCCCAGGTTCCTGCCCCCAGGTACCTGCCCTGTTTGAGTTATTGTCCTGACTTCCTTCAATGATGGATTATGATGTTGAAATGTAAGCTAAATAAACTCTTTTCTCCAGTTTACCTTTTGGTCATGGTGCTTCATCGAAGCAATAGAAACCCTAAGACATGGTCCTATCTTTTCTTGTAAGTACTTTGCCTACCGGGGAAAGCTTCATTCCTGGGATTGAAGTAAAAAGGCTGTTTAGAGCTGGGTGGTGGTGGCGCATGCTTTAATCCCAGCACTCAGGAGGCAGAGGCAGGCGGAATCTCTGTGAGTTCGAGGCCAGCCTGGTCTACAGAGAGAGTACCAGGATAACCTCCAAAGCTACACAGAGAAACCCTGTTTAAAAAAAAAAAAGATGCCCACCCCCTCCTTAATACCTGGCAGTGTCTTTGGATTTTATCAGGTGAAAATCATAAGAAATTAAGAATCCTCACTCCTACTAGTTTGCCTTTTTAAAGATTTCTTTTTATGTTATGTGTATGAGCACCTGAATGTATGGAAGTGCACACTGTGTATGCCTGGTACTTGAAGAAGCTGGAAGAGGGTTCCAGAACCCTCAGAATTAGAGTCAGGAATGATTGTAAGTGCCCACGTGAGTGCTGGGAACTGAACCTGAGGCCTCTGCAAGAACAGCCGGTGCTCTTAACTGCTTCGCCTCTCCAGTCCCCAAGATGCACTTTTCTATCTCCACCCTCCTATTGTCTCATGTTTATCTCTGCCAAGAATGAACAGAATAAGGCGACCAGAGTAAGCACACGCATGCTGTGGAGGACAGCCATCCCTGAGAAAGCTTACCTAGGGTCACAGCTCCCACGGCACATCCTTGGGCAGCAACACGCACATGGATGAGACGAAGGGACATCTTTTCCTCTCTTCTGGACTTTAACTTGTAAAGGCCATAGGACAGCACAGCCACAAAGCCCGCCACCCCTGTGGATTTAAAACACGAGTTAGATAAACAGGAGGCAGGAATTCCCCTGAGCCAAATGAAAGCCCATGTAAAGGAGGACTACCCAGAGGACAGCAGTCACCTGCAGGCAGAGGCATGAGTTCAAGACCAGCCTGGTCTACAAGAGCTAATTCTAGGACAGCCTCCAAAGCCACAGAGAAACCCTGTCTTGAAAACAAAAAACAGCAACAACAACAACAAAAAGAGTAATCTAATGCAGGTAAGCCATAAATCTCTTCTGGCCTCCAGGGGCACCAGGCACACACATGGTGTAGAAATATACCTAACTATGAAAACACCCATACATATAAACAATTACCAAATAAATCAAAAAATGTTTAAGTAAAAATCTTCTTAAAAACATAGTGCTGTTCTACTTGGGGTTCTCTGGTTGCCCTTCTGATTTATGTTTCTCTCCATCAGCAGCCACAGTGTCTGGGTTACCTGAGCTAGGAGGCAGAAGGCCTCCTTTATCTTAAACAAACAAACATCCCAGAACAGAACGTGGTGCACTTATTTGTAGTCCCAGCACTTGGGAGGTTGAAGCAGGGGGGATCAAGGAGTTAGAGGCCAGCCAGAGCAAGACAGGGACACTACCTCAAAAAATAAAAACCAAAAGCCAAGAGTCTCAGTGCACTTACCTATCATGAGCAAAACCTCTAGACTGCCCTCAAGCTCTGGAAAAGAAACACTGTTTTAGCTGTTGGAGAATTCATGATTTCCATATGCTATGTGTGTCTATGTACATGTGTATTGGCATGCTTGCACCTGTATACACAACATATAGTGACCAGAGGACACCCTAAGGTGTCTTTCTTCATGTGCTGTTCACCCTGGCCTGGAAATCACCAAGTAGGCCAGCCTGGCCGGCCAGGGAGTCCTACAAATCTGCTGACTCCACTTCCCCAGTGCTGGGTTTACAAATGAGCACCTCCACACCCCTGGCTTTTTTAATATAGGTTCTAGAGGTCAAATTGAGGTTCACATACTTGCCTTGCAAGCATTGTAGCCACAAAAACCTTGTTGGGATTGTTATGAGAATTATATTCATCCTGTGGATCTGTTGGGGGAGACCTGACCTCTTTACTATATTACAATATATATTACTAATTACTAGTCCATGAACATAGTACTACATTAAGATATTAATGGTACTATCCTTACTATATTAAGCTGTAAATTTATTATATATTACTAATTACTAATTCATGAACATAGTAGGTAGTCTGTTTATTCATGTCATTTGTGATTTATTTCATTAGAATTTTGCATTTTTCCCCCTTAAATTGCAGGGTCTATATGTTTGTTCATAGTTTATAGAATGCAGCTAATTCTTATGGGGACAAGAAGTTCTGGTTAACTATTTTGGCACAGGAGATTCTAGGGTGAATGATCACAATGCTGTGTTGTTTTTTGTTGTTGTTGTTGTTGTTGTTTTTGGTTTTTCGAGACAGGGTTTCTCTGTGGCTTTGGAGGCTGTCCTGGAACTCACTTTGTAGTCCAGGCTGGTCTCGAACTCACAGAGATCCACCTGCCTCTGCCTCCCGAGTGCTGGGATTAAAGGCGTGCGCCACCAACGCCCGGCCACAATGCTGTGTTTTATAGACTTGTTGAGTGAAGTGATTAATGCACAAGATGTATAAATAGCAAAAAGTAAGCCAATAGGACAATGATGATGGGGCCAGTGAGATGGCTTGGTGAGGCTGTGTGAGTCTGACAGCCTGAAGTCAATCTCTGAATCCCATTTAAAGGTGGAAGAAAGCTGACTCTACAGAGTTGTCTGTGATGTCCACACATGCCCATCCAAATCACACACACACACACACACCCCTCACACACACATTCACACACACACACACCCCTCACACACACATTCACACACACACACACACACTCAGTCTCACACAGACACATGCACTTACATATACACACATACACACACAGGCACACACACACACACACTCACACACACACACACTTACAATAAATAAGAGTCAAAGAGAGTAGAGAGACAGCTCAGCAGGTAGAGCACTTGCTGCTCTCCCAGAGAACCAGAGTCTGGTTACCATAGCCTGTGTCAGGCAGCCTAGGACCGCCTGAGACTTCAGTTCCAGGGCATCTGACTTCTCTTCTGGTCATCTGCACTGTGCTCATACGCACACACACATACACACATACACTCACACACACACACATGTACACACATACACTCACACACATATGCACACATATAGTCACAGACACAGGCACACACACAAATAAGATTTTTTTAACTCCCTCAGTGGTGGTGGCACACACCTTTAATCTCAGGCAGAGGTAGGCAGATTGATGAGTTCAAGGCCAGTGTGGTCTATGGAGGGAGTTCCAGAACAGCCAGGGCTATACGGAGAAGTCTTCTCTCAAAAGACAAACAAACAAACAATTTTTAACTTAGAAAAAGTATATTACATAAAATTGTTTTAATTAGGACTGGAGAGATGTCTCAGAGGCTAAGAGCACTGGCTGCTCTTCCAGAGGTGCTGAGTTCAATCCCCAGCAACCACATGGTGGCTCACAACCAGCTATAGTAGGATCTGATGCCTTCTGGTGTGATGGCATACATGCAGACAATGCACATTAAATAAATAAATAAATTGTTTTACATAAAAATTTTAATGATCTTAAATTGCTCATGCTTCCTAATCTAGAAATTTTACTTTTAGATTATGTTACAAGAAAATAAACAAAAGTACAGAATATTACACAAAATTGTTCATGATTGTACCATGTCTGAGGAGAAGCAAAATTCCTAAGTGGTCTGAACAGAAGAAAAACTGTATACCTACAAAGTGTTATAAGAAGAGATCTCTGTGAGTTCGAGTGCAGCCTGGTCTACACAGGGAGTTTCAGGTCAGCCAAAGCTACATCAGGAAACCCCATCTCAAGACAAACAAGAAGAATCATAGATTTATTTTTATTTATCTCATCCCAGGGCCTAGGTGTGCCGGACAAGCACTCTAACAATAAATCATATTTGTAATGATGGAAATGATTTCAGTCAATCAATAGAAGTATTTTGTCAATTATCTGTGTGACACAGTCCATCCCATGGCAAAATATCTGTAAGTATTGTTAAAATACTAAAGCTAAATGGAACTTCAATGATACATACAAATTTTATCCTAATTTATTTTTGAGCAAAACCCCGAGTCTTTTTTTGATCAGGTCAGGGTCTGTGCTCACCTTTGGGAGATGAGAGCCAGTGCCTCCCTTGTTTCAGTGTCTCTGGTCTGCAGGTAATTGAGTTTAGCTAGGGACACTTTCATCTTTCTGCATTAGTCAGGCTGTTCTCCGGAACACTAATTTAATGTATAACAGACACCGTGGTTAATCTGTTCATTACCAGGATCTGTTCAAATAGCATCCAGGGACTTGTTTTTGTCTTCTGTTGTTCCCTCTTTTGAGGCAGGGTCTTAGGCAGCTCACACTGGCCTGAGCTTACTCTGTGGTGATGATGACCTTGGACTTCGGCTGAGAGCTGGAATTACAGATGTCATCTGCCACCCCTGCCCTCTGCCATATGGAGACTTGAGCCTTATGCTCTGCACAAGCTAGGCCAACTGAGCAACATCCCAGCCCCCAAGAAGTAAAGTTCTCCTTCATACCTGACAGCAATGAAAGGAACATCTAACAGCAGACACCAAGACTTAGAAGCAATGTATAGAGCAAAGAGACAGACGTTTCGAGCCAACCCTCAGGATGTTAAACTGCTGCTCCAGGCCTCTGTCAGAAATGTGTGTCTATTTAGTGACTTCTATTTGAGTCAGTATGAACTAAAGTTTTAGACAGACTTCTAGGGGTTGGCGAGATGGCCCAGCAGGCCCAGGTGCTTGCTGCAAGCCTGATGACTGGGGTTCGATCCCTGGAACCCACATAGTGGAAGAAGAGAACCTGTTCCCAAAGTTGTCCTCTGACTTCCATATTCGTGATGATGCATGTGTGCAACACCCCCCACCCACACACCAAAATAAATAATTAAATGTAAAAACATTAGTTAGGCCTTTGATGAAATGTGTAAAACGGAATAAAAGGGTAGGTAAAATCCACTGGAATCTGAACTAGAAAGTATCCCCAAGCTCAACCTGTGTTGCTCCAAGGGGCAAGCTTTGGAGAATCAGAGCTTGCCCACACATATGGGGAGTGTCACCCTCAGAGATATTGAATTCTTTTTCATCGTGGTTTTCCTGCAACTGTCAAGGGGCACTTACCCACAGGGACGAAGGGGGAGTCTCTCGATTTCCTTCGGAGACGGGACAACTGGCCTTCATCCTCAGCTGCTGACCACTCATCTGAAGACATGCTTCTCTCTAGGGACAATGGGATCTGTGTGGTTGCTGCCATCATCCCAAGAACCTGTTTCCCCTTGCTCCACTGCTAGGAGCCTGTCTGCTCAGCTGGAATAGGCAGCTGTCCTTTCCTCCATTGCACCTCTCACTGCAGAATCCCAATCGGCAGAGGAGTAAAATATATGTGGGCAGTCAGAAACCCTGAGTGCAGCACCTCGACCCCCTTCCAGTCCCCTTTCCCAGTTTGACATGTGAAGTCACCTGGAAGCACCGGACTTCTCCCCAGACAACAAGACCACAGGCTTTCTCTTACGGCACCAACACAGGCAGAAATAGTCTGGAGTCGAGGTGATGGGAGTCTACCACTCTGCAGGATGTGCAGAGCCACATACAATTGTTCAGGTATATACTGATCACGCCTGGTCTGTATGCAAAAACACACGCATGGTGTTCCAGTCTAGTGTCTGTGCAGCCCACCTATCCATGTGAAAACATATACAGTGCATGGCACTCAAACACAGCAGCTCCGTTTTATGGATGAGATTTCAACAGACAATCAAAGCCAGTGAGAGGCACCATACCTTGCACGTGCTGGAACACAATCCCACCACTTGCTGACTGTCTCCTGCTGGGCTTGAGCAGCACAGGAAGGGGCTGTCACAGACTCCTGCGATTTCCAGCTAATTGGTGACCATATGAAAGCTGAGAGACAGCCCTGAGGGAGTGGCCAGCTGGCATTGGCTGAGGTCTCCCATCCTCCTGCTGAAGATCCAGCAGCAGCAGCACCTTGCCATGAATGGCAGGCTTTGGAAGAGTCTATGTTTCGTTTGCTTTTTCAAGACAGAGTCTCACGCTATAACCCTGGCTTTCCTGGAGCTCACAATATAGACCAGGCCGGCCTCGAACTCAGAGATCTGCCTGCCTCTGCCTCCTGAGTACTAGGATTAAAGGTGTGTGCCACCACTCCTGGCTAGAAGAAACTGACTGTTCAGGGGTCTCCTGGGGCCTCTGTGACTTTTAGATATCCCTGCCCAGGACCGAAGGGAGGGAATGTGCAGGGGTGCTATTCGGGAAATGCCACTCAAGGCCAACGTCCAGCTCATGTTTTAGGAATCCAGCACAATCCTGACCCTGGGATTCACTAGTAAATAAGAAGAAAACATCACTTAAACCGGCCAGCTGGGACTTGTAGCTCAGTAGTGGCATGCTTGCCTCACGAACATGAAGCCCTAGGTTCAGTGCAAAGTACAAAATCAAAAAGCAGCTAATGGAAACATGAATGATACACAGCAAAAAAAAATCTTCCAATAACCAATTTCAGCAGACGAGGGTGAAGGCCAATTATCCTGACTTCTCAAGGGTTCTAGGTGCCCCCGTGTTTCAGAGGCACCTGTGGGAGACGTCACACCTGCAGCCTATACAGAAACTCAAGTCCACGAACACTCCTTAAAAAGGTCCACGCCTCACTGCCCCTTGGCCAATCAAAGGCACGGTGGGCGGCAGAGAAGGCACTGAAAGCCGGCCAGAGGGTGACTTGCACCCTAGGCCATGAGCATGCAGCCTGTCCTGGCTTCTGTTGTGTGTGTGACACTCTTGAGTCTTGGAAATCTCCACGTCTTGCTGGCCCCTCCCTCCAGCTCCAGCTCCACCCATCTCCACACGAAGGCCCTGGACCAGGTAGAGTTCATGGTTTTTGGTTTTTCCTTACACCTTTCCGCTAAAACTCTGGGATGCATCCCCTTGCTTTTTCTTCCTTCTCTCTGGTAAGTTGCAGACTGATACCCTTGCTATACTTTTTGGGTGCATTTGGGGCATTCTCTTGCATAACCGTAATGCAATAGAAGAAATTAACGTTTTGTCAGCTGTCCTGTGTCTAGCAAAAATAAAGAGGTTTACACTTTTTTATTATGTTTATTTATCCTTGATCTATAGAGGTCAAAGGACAACCTGTGGGAATCCGATCCACTTCGACACGTGGGTACCAGGAATCGAACTCAGACTGTCAGGCTTGGCAGCAAGCACCTTTCCAGCTGTGCCAGCTCACCAAAAATTAATTTCAAATGTGTATGGGGTTTTGTTTTATCTAGGATCCAATCAGGATCTCATATTGCTTGTCATGTGGCTTGAGTCCTCTTGATCTGAAAGACTGTCTTAATTGATTCTGACTTTCATGACCCTGATGTTACCAACGAAGGCTTTTTCCTTTTATGGTACTGAGAACCAAAGCACAGCCTAGGGCGTGCAAGGCAAACACTGTTCCTCCAAACCATCCCCAGCCTCCAGGCTGCTGATTTTGTAGGATTTGAGCATAGTTTCCCTGGTGTCTTCTCCTTAGGCTGAGACCACGCGCTTGAGGCAGACTGCTTGTGTTGTGCTGTATGATGCCAAGAGACACCACCTGAAAACAATAGACCTCCACTCAGGACTGTGCTCTTAACTGACCCACGGGGGTGGTGGAGTGTGGGCTAACCTGGAACACTGGCCAATCTCTAAGATGTATTTCAAGCTAGTGTCTGTCATCAAGTAACTTCAAGTAGAGAAGTGTTTGTCTCCTCTGCTGGTATTGAGACAGGAAAACAGAAAGGGACGTTGCCCCCGGGGCCAAAGTCTCTTGTCAGCTGAGAATCTAGAGACCCAGAACACTTAACAGCATGCTGAGGATCATCCACATAGAGGCAAGATTCCTTGTATACAGAGGCAATTTCAAATGAGAATGGAGTATCCGTGGAGCACTGGTAAGACCCCCGAGGTGGCCGTGCCCTCTTCCCAGGTGTAAACCAGAAACCTTCCTGGAATCCCAAGCAAAACTCTAAAAGTCTTGTTTACGATAAAAGCACCTGGTACTCACTTGAGTTCCACTGGAGCTACAACCCCAGGGCCCATCAGGAGGTGTGTGGCCACTGTGAGACACATATGTGTGGGATTCCTTGGAGGAGCCCCGCCCACACACCTCCTGTAACTTCCTCTTCCTTTCTGTGCTTCTGTTAACTTTAGGTTGGTGGCGCACGCCTTTAATCCCAGCACTTGGGAGGCAGAGGCAGGTGGTTTTCTGTGAGTTCGAGGCCAGCCTGGTCTACAGAGTGAGTTCCACTGTCCTGCTTCTTTTAGTTTTTTGAGACCATCCCGAGTAACTCAGGCAGGCCTGGAACTTGATAAATTACTGATGATGACCTTGACCTCTCTGCTCAGTGACATTGTGAAGAGAATTTTGGTAAACCACCTAACAAGTGTCTAATGCTGGGAAACAAACTAAAACTAGACAACACTTTTCAGAGATTAGTGGTCAAATTCACAGCATTTTGATGTGTAAAACTTCATAAATGGAACAATCCCCTCAATAGAGAAAATGTAGCCAGGCGTTGGTGGCGCACTCCTTTTATCCCAGCACCCAGAGTCAGGTGGATCATCTCTGAGTTAGAGGTCAGCCTGGTCTACAGAGTGAGTTACAGGATGGTGAGGGCTACACAGTGAAACCCTGTCTCAAACAAAACAAAATAAACAAAAACCCCCAAAAAACAAAACTAAAAAATAAAATGTAGCCAAAATCTGTTTAGATGGATAGTGTGTGATCACCAAACAGATCTGTTTAGTTATTAACCTCTGTCTGCCTATGGGGAATCTTGCTGTAATAATAGCATAGAGAGTTAAAAAAGTAATAAAAGAGTTTTGCATCTTAAAAGAGCTGGCAATGCTTGATTTAGTCCCTAGTAACACACACTCACTGTCACACACTCTGACACTCACTGTCACACACTCTGATACTCACTGTCACACACTCACACACACTCTGATACTCACTGTCACACTCTCACACACTCTGACACTGTCACACACTCACACACATTCTCTCTCTTACAAAGACTCTCACACTCCCACACATAACAAAACACCAGTAGCAGCCCAGATGTGATAGTAAGCAGAAGAAGGGTTTGGAGGGAGAAGTGAAGGTTGGGAGGGTTCCTTTGCTTTTATGGGAGGGAAGGAGTGGGTGGAGGTGTCTGGACAGGGTGGAGGGCTCTCTGGGGAGGGGAAGACAAACATGGGCAACAATGGAGGTCAGAAAAGAACATTGGATCTCCTGGAGTTTACTGAGGTTGGGAACTGCTATGTGGGTGCTAGGAATTGAACCCTGGGTCCTCTCCAAGAGCAACAAGAGCTCTAAACTGCCGAGCTATCTCTCTAGTCCATTACATGCAAGTGTGTAGGTCAGGCAAACTTGTGGGAACAGCTTTTGTCCTGCTGTATGGGTTCCAGAGGTTGAAGAAGTTATCAGGCTTGCAGCAAGCCCTCTCACGGGTCCAAGCTTTGTCTTTATTTATTTGGTTTTTCAAGACAGGGTTTCCCTGTGCAACCCTGGCTGTCCTGGAACTCACTCTGTAGACCAGGCTGGCCTCGAACTCACAGAGATCTTCCTGCCTCTGCTCCCTAGTGTAGGGATCAAAGGGGAGCACCACCACTGCCTGACTTTAAGACAGGGTTTTTCTGTGTAGCCCTTGCTGTCCTGGACCTCAGGGTATCCTTGAACTTGGAGATCCACCATTGCCTCTGCCTCCCAAGTGCTGGAATTAAAGTTGTTCACCACCACCATCCAGGAAGCTTTGCATTTCAAATAAAGGATTTTGAGCTCTAATCTGAAAGCCTTGAGTCTCCACAGAGGGATTTCAGACACTTGTAGTGAAGGCTCGGTGGGAAGGGTCAAGCTGTGCAGAGCAACAGAGGGAGTTTTAAGATGAAATTACGGTTTTCAGCTCGAGTGGCAATGACAAAAGTGGCAGACTGGGGTACAGAAAGGTCCTGGTTGGAATCGGCAGGTGTGGATGGTAACAGGCCAGGAAGGCAGGGCAATAGGAGCAAGAGTGAATTCATCTGCTGCTGCCCCTGGGGAGAGGGGAGCTAGTGTAGGGTGTTTCCTAAGACTCTCCGGTGGGTGGAGACACATTTCCAAGTAGAGAGAGGGGCTTAGAGGGAAAGATAAAAGACAAAGAAGCCTTAGGGAAGGGGACTTCTGAGTTTAATGTTTTGCATGTGGCATTGGGAGGCTATGTCACCATGCTTACAGAAATACTAGGCTGTGTTTTCCTCCTGAAATGGTGTGTTTATTGTAGGAACATTTTTTTCTTGAGGCACTGAGTATCAAATCCAGGTTTCTCACACACTAGACAGGCACAGTGCCATGAAGCAGTATCTCTGCCCTGCAGGAATATTTTTAAATCATTTTTTGTGTATGAATATTTTGCATGCATGTATTTGGTGTTCATGTGTATGCCGCTCCATGGAAGCCAACAGAGCCCCTGGAACAGGAGTTACAAGATGATGTGGGTTGCCATCTGGGAGCTGGGAACTGAGCCTGGGTCCTCTGGAAAAACAGACAATGCTCTTAACTACTGAGCCATTTCTCCAACCTTGGTTCTTACTGTTTAAAGGGAAGATCTACATTTTTTTTCTCACATTTTCAAGGTTGTCTGTTCTCCACAAAGTTAAGAATTGGACCCAGCTTTTACCGTTTTAGCGTAACTCTTTACCTTTTCCTGTACATTTGTCATCCATGTGTGAACATTTGTCCAGTTTCCTTTTAGAATTTTTCCCAAGAGTCTAGAATATTCTAAAGTTTCCCCAGAGTATGATAAGATAAAGGCCTCACAGAAAAAAATGTAGACTGACAGTTTATCAATGTATTTATTAATTTTTTTGAGACAGGGTCTTCCTAGATAGCCCTGGCTGTCCTGAAACTCACTCTGTTGACCAGGCTGGCCTCCAACTCATGGAAAGCCTCCTGCCTCTGCTTCTCACGTGCTGGAATTAAAGGCATGTGACAGTGCCTGGCGTCTCGCCAGTTTGTTAGTAATTTGTTTTATCCAACATTTTCACTTAAACACGGACTACAGCACTCAAGCTGTGTTTTGGAAAGTCTGTCATTGGGGCTGGAGGGATGGCTCAGTGGTTAAGAGCACTTGTCATTCTTGCAGAGGGCCTGGGTTTGTTTTCCCAGTACCCATGTGGAGGCTCACACCCATCTGTTCCAGGGGATCCAGTGCCCTCTGCCACAGGCACCAGGGACACGTGGTACATGATGCAGATAAAACACTCATGCACATAGAATATTTTTTAAATACACTAATAGTACATATTGTACCCATGTGTTGAATGTCATACTACTAGATATATATATTCCCAATTGCTGTATTTCAATGAAAAAAAGCATAGTTAAGAAGAAAAAAATGGCTGGGTATTATTGGTGGCGCATGCCTTTAATCCCAGTACTTGGGAGGCAGAGACAAGAGGATCTCTGTGAGTTCAAGACCAGCCTGGTCTACAGAGTGAGTTCCAGGACAGGCTCCAAAGCAATACAGAGAAACCGTGTCTTGAAAAACCAAAAAAGAAAAAAGAAAAAAAGAGAGAGAAAAGAAAAAAGTTCCCTTAATAAAAACCTGTGAATCTTCAGAAAAAATTGTAGTGCACAACTCTCATGCTGATTCCTAAGCTGCATTAATAGACGAAAACTCTGTTTCTGGTAGGAAGACCAGCGTCATCCCGCCCTTCCCAGGTGTGTTTAAAGGTGCCACTGTGGCCAGAGTGAGCTGTGGAGCTGCCTCAGCGCTCGGCAGTAGCATTTCTAGAGTTTACAAAGTGTCTTGGTGCTCTCATCTTATCTCATGTCCTCTTATGTAGATGGTAAGGATCTCCTTTACCAAGTCAATACTAGTGAGAGCCTTGGTAGAAGGTGTTTTCAAATTGCCTTGTAGAAGCCGGGCGTTGGTGGCGCACGCCTTTAATCCCAGCACTCCGGAGGCAGAGGCAGGTGGATCTCTGAGTTCAAGGCCAGTCTGGTCTACAGAACGAGTTCCAGGACAGCCGGTGCTACACAGAGAAACCCTGTCTTGAAAATAAATAAAATACCTGTAAGAGATAGCAATTGGTTTGGGTTCAGGTATTGGTCCTCCCAACCCCTGCACCCACAAAGCTGGGAAAAGGGTTGAAGAGTCTGTTGGCAATGGCCCTACATGCCGAGAATTTGATGACGAATGAGTAGGTATCTTCATAATTTGAGTGTAGGGACCAAGTGAAGCTGCAATGTAAGAGCCTTGGCGATGGTGCCTGTTCCCAGCCAGGTGCCCTGAGTTCCATTCCCAGGCCCCACAAGGTGGCAGGATAGAGCCAGTTCTGGAGAGCTGTCCTCTGACCTGCACGGGCACCATAGCGTGTGTGGGCCTGCACCTGCACAATCAGATAAAACCAGTGGGCTTCAGGCCTGCCAGGGCCTGTCTTAAAAATGGCAAGTACATAATTAAATGACACTGGTCCCGGACTGATGTGTGGGGAGACACTGGGGTGAGCACTTGAGTGTGGCAGGTCTTCCACAGCGACTGGGAAGTGAGTCTGTTAGTGAGAGAGCTGACGGACTGACGTCTGTGACGTCACTTGTATCTCAAGGCATTGTTGATGAGTTGCTTCTTCCTGGCCCACCACAGATTTGGGGTCTTTATAAAAACAATGTCTGCTGCCCCCATGGTCTGCCCAGCTGCTGAATAGCTTTGTTAAAATGGAGTCATCTTTCTTTAAATCCCCAAGGAAAGCTTTACATAATCACTTGGCTTCTCCAACCCATGTCTAGTGTCATCCGATAGCTTTGTTTTCCTCTCTTCCTTTCGCAAATCCTTTTTAGAAGAGGCCAGCCCAGCAGCCAGGCTGTCCCTGAACCCCACAAGGCTCCCTGCAGAGCCCAGATCTGCTGCTGCGTTCTCTGCAGTTGGGGACAGGACATGCTGCAGCCACTGACTGCCCTCCCAGGCTCCCAGAGCATGACTCTCACACCCCGGGGGCAGAGGCACAGATCTTCAAGGTCATCTGGCTTCCTGTGTCCTGTCATTTTCTCTCTCCAGCCATAAAGCAAACGGTACCATGCCATATTTCACATGACAGTTTTGGGGGCTTCTGGCTGCTGCTTATTTCCCCTAGCTAATAATAAAAGTAGGCTGCTGTACCAGGACCAGGTTTGCTGATCCACCTCTTCTTGTTCTGCTCCAGATGTTTCTGGAACCCTGCACTTGCCTACCCACAGGGTGTCTGTCGGCTGAACTTTTGTCATGTTGTTAGCAAGAGTCTTAGGGTTTCTATTTCTGCAACCAAAAGCCATGGCCGAGAAGCAAGCTGGGGAGGAAAGTGTGTTTCACACTGCCACATTGCTGTTCATCAGTGAAGGAAGTCAGGGCAGGAACCCAACAGAGCAGGAACCTGGAGCAGGAGCTCATGCAGAGGCCATGGAAGGTGCTGCTCACTGGCTTGTTCCTCACGGCTTGCTCAACCTGCTTTCTTATAGAATCCAGGACCACCAAACCAGGGATGACCCCACCCACCATGGGCTGGGCCCTCCCCCATTGATCACTAAGTGAGAAAATGCCTTACAGCTGGGTCTCATGGAGACATTTCCTCAGCTGAGGCTCCTTGTGCTCTGATGACTCTAGCTTGTGTCAAGTTGACACACAAAACCAGCCTCTACAGCGGGGTTGTTACTGGAGGTTTTAGGGCAAAAGCCCTGGGTCCAGGAATCCAAAGGTTCTAAGCTGAGCCACCCAACCAGCCAGCTGAAGAGAGCAGCAGTGCAGAGAAGAGTGGGCACGTTGGAAGTACAGATAAAGGGGTTCAGTGACCCCAGGTCTGCTTTCCGAGGACTGACATGATTTAAATGGAGAAAGAAGGAGGCTGGAGTGATGGCTCAGTGGTTAAGAACATTAGCTGCTCTTCCAGAGGACCCAGGTTTGGTTCCCAGTATATATGGTGTCTCACAACCTTCTGTAACTTCAATTCAGGGGGTCTGGCACCATCTTTTGGGCTCCTTGAGAGCCTTACATGCATGTGGTGTACCATTCATGCAGGCAAAACACCCACCCACACACGTACATTAATAAGAGTAGGGCAGGGAAGTAAAGGCAGTCTAGTCCGGTAGAGCCTTGTGTCTGTTCGTTTCTGCATAGTGGTAGAGAGTGGCCGTTACTGCCTGGGGTGGGAGCGGGAGCTTGTTCTCTGGGAGCTTACCCATGCTCCACGATAGTCTGCCACCAGAGACAGTTGCCCTCATCTAGACCAAAAGACTCTGCTTCTCCTGTCGCCCAGGGTCACTGCAGGTCACTGAAGAGCCGAAGGTGGTGTAGTGTGGGGTCTGGATCAGGGATGACATCGGTGGTTTATAGCTTAACAGCAGAGTAGGGGCTAAAGGGAGGAGGGGAATGGGTAAGTATGTCTGCCTTTGAGTCAGAGAATCAGGAAGTTGGTGAAGTCATTGTGTGGTATAAAGAAAGGCACTTTTAATGTGTTCAGGCAGGGAGAGTATTGACATGTAGCCCGGGCTAGCCTCAAAGTTGCCATTGTTCTGCCTCAGTTTCCCGAGCACTGCTGAGGCTATAGGCACGCCACCGAGCCTGGAAATCTGCATTGTCAGCTGTTAGAGGCGTGGATTGAAGGGTCTGTCCACACGGGATGGACATGCGTGCTGGTGCTTGGCGGACTCCTGGGGTTTTTGTTTGTGTTTTAGGCAGAGTCTTGCTCTATAACCCAGTCTAGCTTTAAATGTCCACTGTAGCCCGAGCTAGCCTCAGACTCACCATCTTTCTTCCTCAGTTAGGACTGTGCCACCATACTGGACAGGGTTTTGTTGTTGTTTTACTTTTAGGAATGACACATTTTGACCCATAATTTTTGGAGTTTATACACACATCCCAGTGTAATTCTCCAGTCTCTCAAATGTTTCTCTTTAGAAGAAAAACACTATTTTGCTTAGTCACCGTTATTATTATTTTTTAACTGACTGAGGAATTGGGTGCAGTGACCTGTCTTGGTCCTTGGCCCTTGGTCACCATGACCTCTGCCTGTTCTCTGGCACAGGGTGGAGCCTGTGCCTGCACAGCTCATTAGGAAATTCCTATGAGTCTCTAATGCAGCCCAGGTTGGGTTTTAAATGTCGAGATTAAGTGACTAGCTCTCTCTCTCTCTTGCTTTTGTTGATATTAGTGTTCCACAACTCATTGCACTGTCAGTTGCTTTAACTGACAAACGGGAGTTTAATTTCAGCTAAGCACCGTGCTTTTTAAAGCCACACTAAGAGGAAGGGCTGGCTCTAGGGCCAAGAGTACAAAAGGAACAATTATGCAATGTTTGCTTCCCTTTCAACTCAAGGAACACAGAACATCAGAACCTGGGAATAAATATAGGACATTTGAATGTTTGCAGGGGTGGAAGTAGGGGGTGGTCCATCAAAATACTTCTGAGGTTCACAGCCCTACGCTCTCAAGAGGTCTGTGGGAATGGCTGTGAGCACAAAACTGCCCTTCCTTGAGTTCTGGCGCCTCGCCCTGCTTGCCTGTTTTGTTTTGAGACAGAGCCTCATTATGTAGCCCTGGCTGGCCATGTTATATCTGCCCCCTAAGTGCCAGGATTAAGGTGGTGCCACTATGCCTTGATGACCTTGCTTCCTTTATCTGCCTATGGGCATGCACCTGCTGTGTAGAGGCCAGAGGGCAACTTTCGGGAGTTGGCTCTCCTTCCGCTATGGATTCTGGGAAGTGACTCTGTTGTCAAGCTTGGCAGCAAGTACCTTTGCCCACTCAGACATCTTGCCTGGGTTGCCTTCACTTTCTTGGACATGAATTTCTTGCTTTCATTTAACTGTAGCCCAAGAGGCCCATGCATGAAATACTCTCCATCCTTTGGAATTTATCTCAAAGAAGCCCTGGGTCAATGGGAGAGCATTTCCTAGCATCTATGCATTGTCTTAGAGATGGCTAGAGAGGCAGTTGCTCCATAACTTATTCAAGAGTAGAACACACAGTAGGTACTCAATATTAAGCATCAGTTAAATAAGAAATCAGCGGGAGGCGCGGGGGTGGGGGGTTGGGGGGCTAGGGTTCAACCTTCAGCACCACAAGAAAAAATATCAAAGTGTGTGTGCGTGCATGCGTGCGTGCGTGCATGTACGTACCCCCTATGTGTGTGGGCCTGCCGGCCTGTCTACTTGTGTTGTGTACATGAGCACTGGGCACGGTGAGGCAGACCTGTGATCCCACACTCAGATGGTTGCAGCAAGAAGATTGAGACCCTGTCTCAAACAATACTTCAGCATGTATTAAATATATTATTACTTCATTGTTTTGTTTTTGTCTTGAGAAAGGAAAACTCACTATGTAGACTAGGTTGGCCTCAAACTCAGAGAGATCTGCTTCCCAGATTCTGGGATTAAATGTGTACACCACCACACCTGGCATTCCATTGCTTCTTTTTCATAGCCCTTTAGATAGAAGATGTCCCCATTTACTGATGAGGGAGGAAACTAAGACTCAGAGGCAGGGGGATCTCTGTGAGTTTGAGACCAGCCTAGTCTACAAATTGAGTTCCAGGACAGCCAAGGCTATATAGGGAACCCCTGTCTCAAAAACAAAACAAAATAAAAAAAACAGAAAAAGAAGTAGCTTGCTCAAGAGCAAAGTCAACAAATAACATTATAGGGGTTGAAAAATTCTCCCTTTATCTTACTACTGTCCCAGAGGAGACTGAGAATTAAACTGAGGTAACATAGAAAAGTATAATTCAGGATTTACTTGAAATGGAAGGAGCCCACATAAAGAAATTCAGACCTGGAGATGGCTCAGTGTGCAAGAGTGGGGAGCCGAGTTCTCATTTCCAGCATCCTCGTATCTCCCTAGCCTAACTGCTCTATGGCAGAAGTGAGGCTGTGTGCCATGCTATTCAGGCAAGGATTTAGCTAGTCCTCTGTACTGGGGTATTACCTTCTGTAGTACTTTGAATGTTATTGCCCCCATAATCTCATAGGGAGTGGCACTATTAGGTGTGGCTTTGCTAGAGTCGGTATGACCTGGTTGGAGGAAGTGTGTCACTGAGAGGACAAGCTTTAAGGTTTCCTATGCTCAGGGTACCACCCAGTGTCTCAGATCATTTCCTGCTGTCTGCAAGATGTAGGACTCCCAGCAACTTCTTCAGCACCACATCTGCCTGCACGCAGCCACGCTCCCCGCCATGATGATCATGGACTGAACCTCTGAAAATGTAAGGAACCCCTCCAATGAAATGGTCTCTTTATAAGAGCTGCTATGGTCATGGTGTCTCTTCACAGCAATAGAAACTCTAAGACACCTTCCAACACGAAGAGTACCTCGTGAGGTACACCCGTGCCTTTGCAAGCATCTCCGCCATCAGACCAGCATAACCTCGTAGTAAGATGTGTGGGTGAAGGAAGGGCTGATTTTAGGGGAGAAGGTGCCCATCTTCCAGAGTAGAGGGAGACAACTGAGCCCCCCAATACTGACTTTGTGTTCAAGCAGCAGAGCCATGAGCTGCCTTCTTCCTGCTCTGCGTTCACCAGCAGGATGCTTGGACTCAGACCTTTCAAAACTCATTCTGGATGGCTGTGGTGGCACACGGCTTTGAAGAGCATTCAGGAGGCAGAGGCAGAGGCAGACAGCTCTTTGTGAGTTTCAGGCCAGCCAATGATCCATAGTGAGAACCCGTATTAAAACAAAGTCCCCAACACAAAATTCTTCTCCTAGGACATGAGCCTGGCTCAGTGGCATAGCCTTGCCTGGCATGCCCTGGGTTCAATCCCTAACACAGCACCACAACCAAAATAAATTTAAAAAATGGCTGCTTTGGAAGACTTGCTGAAGGAAGTGAGTCACTTGGATTTTTATGGTCTAGTCCTAGTGCTGTCCATTCTCAAGTTCCTGACTGTGAGATGTGACAAGCTGTCCATGCTCCTACCAGGATATCTCCCCCTCATAGGACTGTCTGCTTTCAAACTGTAAGCCAGATCAAGCCCCTCCCACTTCAGTCATAGTATCAAAGACCATCCCTTGTATGTTGTACATCATACCTGGCTGCAGAAATATACACCCGTATGTTCAAATGCATCCCCTTAATTGTCTAAGGGGACATTTCCTCCTTAGAGACGCTAAGACACAAATGAAGCCAAGTCAGCAAGTGTAGAAACTTTTTACTTCCATTCCTTAAATGAATATGAATTTATTGATTTGATATTCAAAATAGGACTTCTGCAAAATCATCTCAGAAAATATGCATTTGTTTAGATACATACAAAACTAGCTGAAACCCTCCAATAGGCCCACCCAGACACACTTTCAGTAGGTACACAATGATGTCCATGGTTCTCTCTCTCTCCCTCTCTCTCTCTCTCTCTCTCTCTCTCTCTCTCTCTCTCTCTCTCTCTCTCTCTGTCTCTCTCTCTGTCTCTCTCTCTGTCTCTCTCTGTCTCTCTGTCTCTCTGTCTCTCTCTCTCTCTCTCTCTCTCTCTCTCTCTCTCTCTCTCTCTTTCCCTCTCTTCCTTCGCCTCTCCCCCTCCCCTGGGTTTTTCAAATTTTTTTCTGTACCGTAGAGCTCACTCTGTAGACCAGAGGAATTTGGTCAGAATAATCCCCCCAGGCCTTGCTGAATAAACTTGCAGATTGCTTTTAGAGTCCCCCACATAGTGTACCAATTTTCCCTAACCACAGTGGGCCCTTTCACTGCCTAGAGTCTATTGTGTTCAGCAAAGTACGTGATAGATAAGAAATTAACGAAGAATCCCGACTGTAGTGTATAGTTCTGTGGTGACAATGGTATATCAGGTGCACTTGTAAAAACTGGGCATAGTGCAGCAGGATTTGGTGAAACCCTGAACCAAAAGACAGTTGCTGGCCAGGGACACCATGGCAGCGGAAGCCAGACCAGAGACATGAAGGCAGCAAGGGGGTTCAGATTTCATTCTCCAGGGGAGGATTTTCTGTCTTGGTCAGACATTGGATTTTCACTTAGCTGATATTTATTTATTTGGTTTGCAAGCTATTAGTTTCCCTCTGCTTCATTATCAATGATTAATCAAAGACCACTGGTCCCTCTGAAGGGGAGTTCAAAGCTGCTCTGATTTGGTGGGAGATACTATAGAAAATGGTTAAACAGAAACCTGCGAGGATGAATTGGACTTCACCTCTCCCAGTTAGAATTTTACACCTAAAACTGAAGCCGTGAACCGTTGCAGCCGTTCAAGTCTCTCCTGCCACCTCCCACTATTTCACAGCGTACCCATAGATGTGGGGCCGCACCAAAGTCCAGGACAGCGGAGCCTGGATATGCTGCAGCTTCAGCTTCGAGAAACCGGCCTGCTCCAAGGTCTTCCAGCTCTCCCTCGTTAGATTGCATCCATCAAACAGAAGGTACCAGGCAGGATCCAGAACCTGTTGCCAGAAGTAGTTCCAGGTGGATGGCTTATCCGCCACGTGCTCCATGAAGTAAAAAGCCCCTCCCTGAGAAAGAAAACACACACACATTTTAAAGACACTGGTTTTAGGGAAATAGCTTTACAAGACATGTGCAGTTTCAAATTTCAGTGACCTGTGGCCAGTTTTGAGAAGACACTGGTGGGCTGGACTGGAGCAAGGTATGACCTGGGTAATGGAGTTTGAATCTCGGGCACATTTTGTACAGCGTTAGCTGGGCACAATAGCCCATGACTATAACCCCACACCAGAGAGGCTAAGGCAGGGTGATCTGAAGTGACAGGCCCAGTCACAGTGGGACCCTGTCTTCAAGCAGAGCTTTTCAAACTGAGCTGATAATCTAAGCAGTAGATAGATATTTTATGTGGTCATAGAGAATTCATAATCACGGAAACAAAAAGTGCTTAGTGTAGCCTACCCTGACTACGCTCATTCTCTCAACAGGGTTATTTGTAGCAGAGCAAACCTAAAGTCACCCAGCACTCCAGTGGGGTAGGGGACTGCTGCAAGCTTGAGGCCAGCCTGGTTTACTGTAGTTAGTTTGGGGTCAGTGTGGTCTACATAGACACTGTCACACAACACAGGCAATGCTATTTTTATTACTGCCACTGTTTTTGTTTTATTTTTGAGACAGGGTCTTACTGTGCAACTTGACTGGCCTTAAAGTGAGAGATCCATCTGCTTCTGCCTCCTGACTGCTAGGATTAAAGGAAATGTGCCATCATGCCTGGCACGTCACTGTTTTTAACCCGAGAGGGAACAGAGTCCAAGGGGACAGTTTGTAAGTGTCAGAAAGGAATTCTAAACCTCAGTATGTGACTCCAGAACTTTCTCAGCAACATTTAAAACAGAAATGTTTTAGAGCCAAGTCATGGCACATATCTGTAATTCCAGCCCTTGGGAAGTAGAAGCAGGAGGATAAAAAGTTCAAAGTTGCCGGGCGTTGGTGGTGCACGCCTTTAATCCCAGCAAGTGCTGAGGTAGAGGCAGGTGGATCTTTGTGAGTTCGAGACCAGCCTGGTCTACCAAGAGAGTTCCAGGACAGGCTCCAAAACAATACAGAGAAACCCTGTCTGGAAAAACCAAAAAAAAAAAAAAAAAGTTCTAAATTGCTGGGCGGCGGCGGCACACGCCTGTAATCCCAGTGCTCAGAAGGCAGAGGCAGGTAGATCTCTGTGAGTTTGAGGCCAGCCAAGGTCTACAGAGTGAGTTCCAGGAGAGCCAGGGATACACAGGGAAAAAAAAGTTCAAAGTCATTTTCAGCAACACAGCGAGTTTGAGGCCAATTCAGGCTACACGAGACCCTGTCATAAAAACAAAAAAGGATTAGAGCTATGACTCAGAGGTTGAGAGAGCTTGCTGCTCTTGCAGGAGACCCAGATTCAGTTCCTGTGCCTACATCACAGTTCAGGGGATCCAATGTTCTTTGGCCTCCATGGACGGGCACACACGTGGTGTATATAACTCAATCAGATATGCACAGACATATAAATAGCTTTAAAAATAAACAGAAAAAGAGGGAAAGAAAACAAGCCACTATCCTGCTACATGTAAATTGGCAATTTTTCCTAAAATTAAGTATGGACCACACATTGTTCATAACCTTCTTTACTTTACTTTGTATTTGTTAGGCTCTTCCCAATTTTCCCCTGTAATAAGCATTAAGGTTAACCAAGTTTGAAAGCACCTTTAATAACTGCCAAACAGATTATTGTTAAAAAGTGGGACTGAGGCCGGTCCCGTGCCGGCGACTTCCTGTCTGGCCATGGCGGAGTCTCCGCCGCTCAGGGAACCGGTGCTGGATGCCAAATCCGAGGTCACCTGCCAGCTTATAGATTTCCAGTGGAAACTGGGCATGGCTGTGAGCTCTGACCAATGCAGATCGCTCAAGTATCCGTATGTGGCGGTGATGCTAAAAGTGGCCGACCATTCTGGCCAAGTAAACAGCAAGTCCATCAAAATGACAATTCCACAGTTTCAGAATTTCTACAGACAGTTCAAGGAAATTGCTGCTGTAATTGAAACTGTATGAGAACGGATTCGTGATTCTAAAGTAATGGACTCTATCATCCAGAAAAGAACTACATATGGATCAAAGGATATTTATGCGATGAAAATTGCGCTTCTGGGACTGGAGAGATGGCTCAGAGGTTAGGAGCACTGGCTGCTCTTCCAGAGGACCCAGGTTCAGGTTCAGTTCCCGGTACCCACATGGCAGCTCACAATGTCTGTAACTCCAGTACCAAGGGGTTATGCCCTCCCACAGATGCCTATGCAGGCAAAGCACCAAGGGGTACACAATAAAAAATTAACTAAAAATAAAAAAATAATTAAAAAAAGTGGGACTGAGTCAGTGGTGAGTGCCTTTTAAAACACCTTGGTAGAAGGTGTTTTCAAATTGTCTTGTAGAAGCCGGGCGTTGGTGGCACATGCTTTTAATCCCAGCACTTGGGAGGCAGAGGCAGGCGGATCTCTGTGAGTTCGAGGCCAGCCTGGTCTACAGAGCGAGTTCCAGGACAGCCTGCAAAGCCACAGAGAAACCCTGTCTCGAAAAACCAAAAAAAAAAAAAAAAATTGCCTTGTAGAAAAATTGGATCACGTTTACACTAGAACCCTCCTCAGTCCTGGTGCTGGACACAGGAAGAGGGTCTCTTCCTGCAATGCCATGGGCCTATAAGATACTATGTGTACTGGCTGACCTTGATCTCCTGTCTCTGCCAGCCCTGGCGCTGGGACAACAGGTGGGAGGCATAGGGCACCCAGCTAATATAATCATATTGTAATAAAACAACTAATCATTAAGGGAAAATCAGCAGTTATTTCCATGAGCAAAACAAGAGTGGATATCAACAGAAAGACTTAAAAGGAACCCAAATATTCAAGTTTTCTGGTAAAAGATGTTATATCTACTAAGAATGTTAAAGATAAATGTTTTTTATTTTGTTTCGGTTTTTGGAGACAGGGTTTCTCTGTGTAGCCCTAGCTGTCCTGGAAATCACTCTGTAGACCAGGCTGCCCACTTGGCTTCTATAGACTCTTGTTCTCTCTCTCTGGAGAAAGACTCCAAAGTTTAATGACTGTTGTCTGCATATCACACATGTGTGTAATACAAATAAATAAAAAAACCCAGAGACTGATACTGGGATTCAAGCTGAATATCAGAAAAGCAAAGCAGCCAGCCACCAGCTCTCCCCTCTACCTCAGGCTGAAAGGGCTGATCCATGCATGAGCTCTTCACCAAGTCTCAAACTCCTGCCTCTCCTCAGTGTGGCTGCAGAACAAATGCCTCCCTGAACACTAGTTTCTGCCTTCTATACGTCCCTAATGTTGGGATTAAAGGTGTGAGCTATAATTCTTTTAGACTGATTCACTCTTGTGTAGATCTGTGTGGCCTTGGACTCAGAGAACTCTGTCTACCTCTTAACCCTGAGTCCTAGGATTAAAGGTGTGTACCACCACCTCCTAGCTTCTGGCTGCTGGTATTAAAGGTGTGTGCCTGGCTTCTAAGGCTTGTGGGTGACTTTGCTTTTCTGAATCCTCAGTCAAGCTTTAATAAATTATAAATAATATATCACTACACAAGTATGTGCACACATTCACACACCCACACACTAATTCCAGAACAGAGGAGTCAGGCAGATCTCTGAGACCCACTGGTCATTCAGCCTAGCCAACTTGTTGAGTTCCAATCAGTAAGAGATTCTGTCTCAAAAGTGAGGACTGCCTCTAAAAAGTGACATCCATAAGTTGTCCTCTGACCGCTACACAGAGTTTTACACATGTGCATTCACATACACGTGAACACTCATATAAAACACACTTATCTACTGAGTGGTGCTCCTGCTCACCTTTAAACCCAGCACTCGGGAGGCAGAGGCAGGCAGATCTCTGTGAGTTTGAGGCCAGTCTGGTCTACAGAGTGAGTTCCAGGACAGCCAGGACTGTTCCACAGAGAAACCCTGTCTTGGAAAATAAAAAAGTTTACTGAATAAAACATGCCAGGTTTCTGTTGCTTCTATATTTGTTGTTACTTCTATACAACTTTGCTTTGTAGTTGTTGGGTTTGGGTGTATATGTTTGTTGTATGAATCTTTCACGACTGAATTAACCCCCAGTATCTCTTTCTGTCTAAAATGTTCATGACGTTAATTTAGTCTTGAGTGTAAAAACGTGTGTGTGTGTGTGTGTGTGTGTGTGTGTGTGTACATATGTGTTCTTTCCTTCCACCATTCGGACCTCAGGGCAGCAGACTTGATGGGGGAGGGGGCTTTGACCTCAGGGCAGCAGACTTGATGGGGGGGGAGGGGGCTTTGACCTCAGGGCAGCAGACTTGATGGGGGGGAGGGGACTTTGACCTCAGGGCAGCAGACTTGATGAGGGGGCTTTACCGGCTGAGCTAGCTCACTGCTGGTCTTGAACTCCCAATCCTCCTGCCTCCGCCTCCCTAGAGCTGGCATTACAGGTGTGTTCTACCACACCTGCCTTCTACTCTTATCCTTAAAAAAACGTTTTAATCCAGTACTTTCCCAGGCACTGGCTGCAGCTTCTGGGAACATAGCAGCTGTGAGGGAGAGCAGGGACCTACAGGAGGCGCTCCATAGTCCGAACTGAGTTGTTAAGACTTTGTTATTTCATTCCTAATGCAAATGACCCCCGGGGCAGCATTTCATCCTTAGGTTTTATTCAGCCAGTGATGGTAAGCAATATTGCCCTTAGGAGGACCTGAACTTTGATTGTCATCTGTAGCCCAAGTAGGTCATGTTAGGTGCACATTACTAAGCAACCTCCGTGCGTTTCCTAGAAAAGAAAGAAACCTGCCCCCCCTTTGTCGGCCTCCTCCTCAAGCCATTCTGGTCCTGGCCACCCAAAGGCGGAGTTGTAGGGAATTCAGCATTTAGGGATGTAGTTATCTGAAATTATACAGATGAATTCAAGTAAAACATATATTTAGGAATAGGAAGCCGAATTTCCTAATAAAAATGAAAAACAAAAACATGTCATTTCCTTGAGCTCGGGCGGAGACTGGAGGGAAAGCAGAGAGACCAGTTGGTTTGGGTATGCCGGTGAATAAACCAGGAGCATGACGGGGCGGGGTGGGGGTGCAGAGCAATGTCTGGATGGGTGCTGAGATTTGGAAATCAGCTGGAAACACTGGGGAATCAGACCACTGGGAATCATATATGCCCGGAAGGTGAGCCAAGGAAGGGACCCTCAGTGTCTAGGGACAGCAAAGGGGAAGAAATGATAGAGTCCGGACATGACAAGCAGCTCTGAAGAGCTAGTTATTCTCACTGAAGAGCTAGACCTGGGCGGGGTGCAGTGGTGCATGTCTTTAATCCAGTACTTGGGTCAGGTAGTGGTGGCTCACACCTTTAATCCCAACTCTAGGTAGGCAGTGGCAGGCAGATCTCTCTGAGTTTAAGGCTAGCCTGGTCTATAGACCAAGTTCCAGGACAGCAAGAGCTTTTATACAAAGAAACCTTGTCTGGAAAAACCAAAAACAGCAAGCAAGCAAACAAAAAAAAAAAATCAGTGCTTGGGAGGCAGAGGTAGGCAAATCTGAGTTCAAGGCCAGCCTAGTCTACTTACAGAGTTTCAGACCAGCCTACCACTATTTACTGAGAATGAGACCTGGTTTCAAAAAAAAAGTTAAACCCATTGCTGTATAACTTGGGTGCGTTTCTAAACGTCTTTTCCAAAGCAACAATCATAAGTACCTGTTTGAGAGGATATAATTAGGTAAACTGAGGCTGCCATAATGCTCCAGGTTCTATCCAGCAACTGGTGAGCTGGTAACCATAGGAGATAAGGAAGACATCTGAGGCTATGTCTGCCTTGCACCGAGGAGACATGAACAGGTCTGCCTATGGATCTTTACCTGCTGGTGATATCCACCTGTCCTTGAGCCAGAGAGACCATGCTGAGCTGAGCCTCCAAGACTTTCTCCCAAGGAACTACAAGGGCTCACGGAACATCCCTATGTGTTCCCAACTGAATGAGTTAGGACCGCCTCCCTTCATGTTCAGCTTTGTTCTAAGTAACCCACTTAACCCGATAATCGCAAGTATAAGGAATTTCTCTGAACTTTTAGAAAGACAGGGAGAATGGACCATTGCTCTTGCCTGCACCCGGTCCTGTTCCCTGGAGGAAATGCCTGTGACTGTGCATTCTATCTTTCGTACGAACCTATTAGCATTTCTTGGGCACTCTTCTTTTTCCTGCTCAGCATACATCACTCTTTTTGGAGGATTTTATTTATTTATTTATTTAGAGACAGGGTTTCTCTGTGGCTTTGGAGGCTGTCCTGGAACTAGTTCTTGTAGACCAGGCTGGTCTCGAACCCAGAGATCCGCCTGCCTCTGCCTCCCGAGTGCTGGGATTAAAGGCCTGCGCCATCACCGCTCAGCTTTTTTTGTCTTTTTGTTTATTTGTTTTTAATTTTTCACCAGTGTTTTGCTTTTGCTTTTGGTTTTGTATAGTTTCGCTATATAATTGAGACTGACCTTGAGCTTACTGCACAGCGGGGCTTGCCTTCCTTCCCCCTCAGCCTCTGACACACTGACCATTGCTGGGTTTATGTGTGTGTCCCACCACACCCAGCTCTTGAACTTTTTAACACTATGTGACAATCTGCCCTCCACAGCAGGTTTTTTCCAGTTTCCACTAATGCTGCTTTTTCTTTGGGGGGGGGGGTTCAAGACAGGGTTTCTCTGTGGCTTTGGAGGCTGTCCTGGAACTAGCTCTTGTAGACCAGGCTGACCTCGAACTCACAGAGATCAGCTGCCTCTGCCTCTCGAGGGGATAAAAAGCGTGTGTCACCAACACCCGGTTCACTAATGCTCTTTTAATGGCTGTCCTTGCGGTGGAAAAGTTTTTATATGTGTATATCTGAAGACAAGTTTCTAGTAGATGAAATTATGTTCACTTGACATTTTGGTATTAAATGTGCCTTCAGAATCCTCCCCATGCTGGGTGGTGGTAATGCTCACCTTTAATCCCAGCACTTGGGAGGCAGAGGGAGGCGCATCTCTGTGAGTTCGAGACCAGCTTGGTTGGTCTACAAGAGCTAATTCCAGGACAGGTTCCAAAGCTACACAGGGAAACCCTGTCTTGACAAACAAAAAACCAAAAACCAAAAAACTTCCCCTATGAAGGGACCCTTCACAGATCCACCCCAGGACCTAAAACTATAAGACTCCGACAGAGTCACTGGTAAAAATGGCATCTAGCTGTAATTTATAGGTCTTTCTCATATAATGGCTATTTTAATTCCTATTCCTGTTCCTGCCCAGTTGCTCATCTTTGATTTTTATTTACCCTGATCAGTTTTAAAAATCAAAACCATTGTCTTTAGTGACTTGTTAATTTTTGGTTTTGTTTTTTGAGACAGGGTCTCAGTGTGTAGCACTAGCTGACTGCAGGGCTGAATTCTGATTTGTCAGCCCTTACCGTTGTAATTCTCTGCCACTCTTTTCTTTAAAAAACAAAAAAACAAAAAACTTCCCGAGATTGACCGGACCACCCTTGCTCGTGAGAGCTGTTATGAGCCAGTCCTCATCTGTCACTCACCGGCCTCAGCACACGGCACACCTCGCGCAGAATCTTTCCTTGGTTCTCCACCGAGCACAGCACCAGGGTGCAGACCACCGCGTCCATAGAGCCATCGGCCACTTGGTGCATGTTCTCGCCGGCCGCCACCACGAAGCGCTCGAACTGCAGCTGCCGGTTCTCTGAGACGCTCTTGAACAAGAACTTCTCGAAGTTGGGGTTGGGGTCGACACAGGTCACCCTGCACCCGGGGGGATAGAACTTGAAGTTGGCCCCGGTGCCGCAGCCCACCTCCAGCAGCGACAGCTTCCCCGAGGGGCCTGCGAACTCCTGCAGGTTGCTAAAGAGCTCCTTCTTTTTGCTCGCCATCTGCTCGTTGTAAATCACCGTAAATCGCAACAGGAAGTAGGGAAAACACCTTTTGCATATCCAGTTCCACACTCCTAAAAGGTTCAGCAGATACATGGGAAATGCCAGGATGCCCACGACCAGTCGGAGGACCAGGATGGGGAGCGTCATCGCGGTGGCCCAGCGGAGGAGAAAGGGCCACGGCCTGGAGCAGTCCCCTAGAGAAGCAGGGCGCAGGCTCCGGGCCAAGCTCCAGAGCCAATCAGGGAAGAAGGAGGCGGCCGCCACCGAGCTGAAAAACAAAACCCTAATCTCCCATCCCACCCCACCCTACCCAGGCAGAAATTGGCACATCTTGGTGCGCACTTGCCTTGGGCTGTCTGCTGCTTCTCCCTCGGAAGGTGGCAGCCTTAATTCCGATCTGGTCCTGCCTGGTCTTCCTTTGGTCTCGAGGCTGCAGGGAGTTTCCTGCTGCGGTTTGTTATGAGCAGTGTGTCCTTGCACCCAGCCACCCAAGTCTTTCCTGAGAAGAGTCCCTGTGTGGGTTAGAGCACCCGGGGGTATAAGGCTGCTGAGACCCCGTATCCTAATTTATTTTCCCTTTCCCTCTCTGCACTGCACCCCACCCACGTCCTTTTTTTTTTTTTTTTAAGGAAGTGAAAGGGAACCTCGCCTAGCCTCAGTCAACAATTTCCCAAGTTCTAAAGGGAGGCTATCATAAGTTAATAATTCATCAGAGGAATTTCTGCTAAGTCAGTCTGTTGAACCGCCTATCATTTAAAGTGCAACTGTCAAAAAAAAAAGTGCAACCGTCAGTCTTCACCTTCATTATCCTCGGTTATTATGTAACAGCCAGAGCAGAGTAAACTAGTACTCAGAGTATTCACATTTGGAGGCTGTCTGGTTGTTTGGGGTTTTTGTTTGTTTGTGTTTTTTTTTTCTTTGCCAAAGGCAGGGTCTCACTCCTTAGCCCAAGCTGGCTTTGAATTCTTGGTCATGCTTCAGCCTTTTTAAGTGCTGAGATCACAGGCCTCTGTCGCAAAGCCCAAGCTGCACGGACTTGTGAGCTCATGACTCAAAAAATAACTCAACAAGAAGACAAGTTGCTACTAAGCTATTTGCTCCCATTCCTTATGTACACTCTTACAGGTCTTCATGAAATTAAGTGAACTGTTGCAGCAATTCTAAGTGAAGTGTGGAGCTTTTGATATGTGCATGACAATAGAATCATAGACACAACTAGAAGAATTGCAAAACTAATGAATACACTCACAGTTCTGCAAGTCAGATCAAGAACTCCACAGGTTTCCAGATGAAACGGATCGAGGCATAGATACAGCATCTGGATGCTGTGGCAGCATCCAGAGGAGAAAAAAACTCTCACACTAAAACCTAGAGTGGCGGGGACTGGCTGAGCTGTGTTCTTTTTGGTGTTTCTTTATTTGGTGGTGGATGTGGATTGGCACTAAGGGTTGAGCCCAGGGCCTCATGCATGCCAGGCAAGTACTCTGTCAAGTATCCAGTGACACAGGAGCCTGCCCCACCCCCACCCCCAGACCATAGAATAGAGAGATCTGTCTCAAACCAAAAAAACAAAAACGTAACAACTACTCCAAATGTGTGTGCACATATGTGTGCTAGAGCATATGCACTTCTTTACATTTAATTTTAAATTTTTCTTACTTGGTTTTTCAAGACAGGGTTTCTCTGTGTAGCTCTGCCTGTCCTGAAATTTACCCTGTAGACCAGGCTGGCCTGGAACTCAGAGATCTGCCTAATTCTGCCCCACAAATGCTGGGATTAAAGGCGTGCACCATCACTGCCTGGGGTTTTTTTTTTTTTAAATTGTGTGTGCACATGTCCAGCCCCTGTGTATAAGAACAAGTTTCAACAATGGGGTCCCCTTCCACCTTGCTGAAGGAGGGGTTTTTGTTTCCACAGCTGTGCTAACACCCCAGGTCAGCTGGCCCACTGACTTCTAGGCAATTCTGTCTTTGCCCTCTGTCACTGCAGGAGTGCCAGAATTGTGGGTGTACACCACCATTTACCCAAGTCACTGGGTGCGTGGCTAGTGCTTTTGTGAGCTGAGCCAGCCATGTGTTTGGTTTTTGTTGTTTTTTTTTTTAAGCAGCTGAAGGATTCAGGGGCCAATTTATTTCATTATTTGTCATACCCTACATTGTTTATCTCATCACTTGTTGGTATGTGATTGGATTATTTCCAGTTTGGAGCTATGAAAAATTAAGCTATTATGAGGCTGGGCCTGGTGGCCCACACCTTTAACCCCAGCAGAGACAGAGGTAGAGGCAGTTGGATCTTGAGTTCAAGGACAGTCTGTTCTACATAGTGAGTTCTATGCCCGCCAAGGATACACAGTGAGACTCTGTTTCTACCATTGTGTGTGTTTGCTTTTGAGCACATCAACACACACCACAACAGTGTTAGTTTCCTGTTGATGGGATAAAACACCATGACCAAAGCAACTTAAAAAGAGAGCATTTAATTGGGCTTACAGTTCCAGAGGGGTAGAGTCCATGATGGCTGAATGACAGCCTGGTGAGAGTGAAGGTATCGTGGTGAAGCCTAAATCTCATTAATCTTATCAAGAAAAACCAGGAGTCAGATATCAGGTTAAAAACCCCAAAAAAATCAGAGGAGGGGAGCCACAGTTGCTTCCTACCTCTCTGGTTCCTCTGACCAAAAGAACTAAGACCCTGTCTCAGCCCTGCCTTACCACTTCCTGTCCTCTCTCTACAGTCCTCCACACCTCTATGGTTAGCTAGTGGCTGGCTCAACCCTCTTACTCCAATCTAGCTTTGTCAGAACACAAGCAAAATATCATAAAAATCATAGTGGCAGGAATGGCTGAGAACTCCCATCTCAAATTGCAAGCATGAGACAGAGAGACCCTTGAAGTGGTATGAATGTTTTGAAACCTCAGGGTCCACTGTAGACAGAGTTTCTTTCCCACTTGGTCCCGCTGCCATTTAGCCCCAAATAAACACACAGAGACTTATATAAACTGTTTGGCTGATGGCTCAGGTTTTTTACAGACTAGTTCTCTCTTAATTGTTAACCTATAACTACTAATCTATGTATTTCTGCATGGTTTTATCTTACTGGAGAATGCCTGGACCCTGTTACTCCTTCAGCGACTATATGGCATCTCTCTGGCAGCTCCTCTCTGCCTCCTCTCCCCAAAATTCTCCTCGTCTGGTAGCCCAATCTATACTTTCTGCCTGCCTACTGGTCAGTCAGTGTTTTATCATCAACCAGTAAGAGAATCATATATACAGAAGGACACCCCAACCCTAGTGACATACTTCCTTCAGTGAGGCCACCTCCCATCCCCCCTATGCTGGGTTGGGGGGACCCCAGCCTGGTCTCACTATGTAGCGCTGTCTATCCTGGAATTCGGTAGATTAGGCTGGCCTGGACCGACAGATATCTGCCTAATTCTGTCTCCTGAGTTCTGGGATTAAAGGTGTAAAGCCATACCTTCTAACCCTCCCTTAACAGATAGCAGATGGGGACTGTATTCAAACACCTGAGACAGTCCATGTGTGAAGATCAGGGGACAACTCCTGGAAGTCAGGTCTCTGGGCTCTCAGGAGTGGCAGCAAGTGCCTTTGCCTGCTGAGCCGTCTTGCTATCCCACCCCTAACTGTATTTTGTTGTTATTTTGTGTTTTGAGACAGGGTGTTATGTAGCCTAGCTGATCTGAAGCATCATTATGTAGCTAAGGATGAGCTTGAACTGCATCTTCCTGCTTCTACCTCCTGAGTGCTGGGATTGCAGACTCCTCTCATCATGCAAACTTTACACAGCAGTGGGTGCCAAACCCAGGCAGCAAGTGCTCTCCCAAGTGAGCTAAAGATTTTTAGGTAGATTTAAGCAAGGGGGTGGGTGTGGAGGGAAGTTTATTAATAGGACAAAAGCTCAGGAAAAGAATAAGGCAGGTCCAAGGAGAGCCAAATTTAAGGTTCTGAGTGGTTGCCATTTATGCAATTGGGGTAGACTGAACACCACCTGTCAAGGGTTGCTAAGAAACTTTTTCTCTTTTACTCGATTTTGTAGATGACTCTGGGGATATCATGGAAAGAATTGTAACCTGTCTTAGTTACTTCTTATTGCTGTGGTAAGACACCATGACCAGGGCCACTCATAGAAGAAAGAATTTGTTGGGGGATATTTACAGTTCCAGAGTATAAATTTGTCACCATGGCACAATCACGGTGGCAGGAGACAGACATGGCACTGGAGCAGTAGCTGAGCGCTCGGATCTGATCCACAAGCACAAGGCAGACGGGGCAGAGAGGGAGCTAGCTGACAGGTAATGGTGTGGAATTGAAGCCTCAAAGACCACCCCCAGTGACGTACCCCCTCCAACAAGGCCACCCCTCTTAATCCTTCTCAAACAGTTCCACTAACTGGGGGCCATTCCATTCCATTCTCACCACATAACCTGATAAGATAAAACCACAGGAGAAACCTGGTGATGGTGCTGCATACCTTTAATCCCAGGATAGGCGAGGCAGACGCAGGCAGATCTCTGGGAGTTCAAAGCCAACTAGGTCTAGAAGGCTACACTAAGAAACCCTGTCTCAAAAAACCAAAACACACACACACACACACACACACACACACACACACACACACACACACACAAAATCCCAAAAATCCCACAGGTGAAGCTAGAGATGTTGGTAACTAAACTTCGTTTTGTTTTTGAGAGGTAGGAAGGAAGGCTAACCATGTAATTCCCTGGCTGTCCTGGAACTCACTTTGTAGACCAGGCTGGCCTTAACACACACAGAGATCCACCTGTGTCTGCCATCCCCTATGCTGGTATTAAAGGCGTGTGCAACTGCAACTGGCTGGTAGCTGAATCTTTAAAAGCCAATGAATAAATAAAGCCATGAGTCACAGGGTTGTATGAAGGACTTAAGGCAAAGACTTGTTTTTCTTTTTGTTTTCTTTTTTACTGAAATTTCTTGCCAGAGCCCTAAAAATCAGCTTTATAGTTGGGAAAAGTAGGGAAAAAAAGTAGGACAGCCTCCAAAACAATACAGAGAAACCCTATCTCGAAAAACAAAACAAAACCCAAAAAACAAAAAGTAGAGAAAGCCATATATGTGTAGACCTTAAGTAATCATGGTCCATTGCTATTTTAATACTACTGTTTTGTGTGAGCACTATAGAATGCATATGTGGGTGCCCAAAGAATACAGAGGAGGGTGTCAGATTCTCCGGAGCTGGGGTTACAAATGGCTGTGAGCCATGCAGAGAGGGAGGTAGCGCTCTCCTTCCACTGTGGGAAAAGGGATTGAACTCCAGTTGTCCTGTTTGTGCGGCAGGTGCTGAACCCCCTGAGCCCTCCCATCAGCTCCCGTTTTTTTTTTTTTTCTTTTTCTGAGACAGGGTTTCTCTCTGTAACAGCCTGGCTGTCTTGGAACTCACTCTGTAGACCAGGCTGGCCTTGAACTCAGAGAACCGCCTGCCTCTGCTTCCTGAGTGCTGGGATTAAAGGCGTACGCCACCAATGCCCAGCTCTAGAGTAGCTCTTATAAAGGAAAGAATTTCTCCTCTGGAAGAGCAACCAGTGCTCGTAACCACTAATCTGTCTCTCTAGCCCCACTTTAGAAACTTTTAAAGATTTACTTTTAATTGTATTGTGTATGCGCTTGGGTAAAGGTGCTCAAAGAGTCCAGGGGCAGCAGATCCTCGTGGAGCTGGAATTAAAGGTGGTTGTGAGCCACCGGTCAGGAGTGTTAGAACGCGACTGGTTGCTCTGCAAGAGTAGTGTGTGCACTTAACCACTTAGCCATCTCTGCAGCCCACTGCTACCCTTCTGCTGGCTGTTTTCTGATTCTTCCTTTCTTCCATGTTCCTGAGTGACTTGACATACTTACCCTGGCAGGAGAGATTCTCTGTAGAGCCTGTGCCCCTCCCTCTGGCTGTTCAAACAACGGGCCCCAAGGAATTGCAGATTCTGGTGCTGTCCAGGAAGATCTTGTCTCCCAGGAAGAGACTGCACACAGTGCTGTTAACTGTTTGGTCACTGTGCAGGATGGGCTGGGCCACTAGTGGGCAGGGCCACATCTCGATAGGGACTTCTTAGTTATGTATGCCTTTTTCTCTCTATTTAAATCCAAACCTGAGGTCAGGACCCGAAGAGGGACTTAGTCATCTTGGACCTCTTGGTTCCTCTCCTAGAGTGGCCGCACTGACCTACCTGCATTTCCTTCCTCTATTTTCACTATGGCATCTCTTAGCTAGCCTCACTTAGGAGGGCTGCAGGCCCAGGCTCTGACACTGAAAACTCCACAGCAGTTTGCTTTGATTCTTTGCTTTGTACTCTTCTATAGGTTTTGCTTTGTAAAATTACATTTTATTGGGGGGGGGGAATGTATGTGTAGTGTGTAGAGTATGCATGAGTGTCAGAGTACATGTGTAGAGCTTAGAGGACAACTGTAGGAGTCTGTCTCCTTCCCCGTGTGTGTGTTTGTGTGTGTGTGTGTGTGTGTGTGTGTGTGTGTGTGTGCATGCAGGGATCACAGTCAGGTTGTCATAGTCTTTACCTGCTGAGCCATCTCACTGGCTCTCTGGTACAAGATTTTTATTATTTTTTTAGTAAAACAATGATGTGCAGCCAGGTGGCAGCCTTTAATCCCAGCATTCTGGAGGCAGAGGCAGGCAGATCTCTGTGAGTTCAAGACCAGCCAGGTCTACAGGGCGAGTTCCAGGACAACCAGGGCTACACAGAGAAACCCTGCCTCAAAAAACCAACCAACCAACCAAATAAAACCATGATGTGGACAATGAAGCATTTTAAAGCTCTAAATTCTAACTTAAAATACAAAAACCATTATATTTTTAATCCATACCTTTACTTATATGTTAGAGTATTAATATAATGGTTTATATTTTTAAGATACAATGCCTGTAGTCGGGAGATTGAGGCAGGAGGATCATCAGTTCAAGGCCAGCCTGGGGTCCATAAGGCCCCATCTCAACAATGACAACACATTGTGTGATGCATTATTGTAGATAATTATCCCTAGTCATTTGCTTTTTTTTTTTTTTTGTTTTTTTTTTTTTTTTGGTTTTTTTGAGACAGGGTTTCTCTGTAGCTTTGGAGGCTGTCCTGGAACTCACTTTGTAGACCAGGCTGGCCTCGAACTCACAGAGATCCACCTGCCTCTGCCTCCCGAGTGCTGGGATTAAAGGCGTGCGCCACCACCGCCCGGCTCCATTTGCTTATTTTTGAGACCGAGTTTTGCTACATAGCCAGATAAGTCTTCTATTCCCAAGCCTCCTGCCTCAGCCTCTCAAGTGCTGGGATTAGAGGTATGGGCCACTATGTGCAGCTGCAGTAATTTTATACCAATTGAAGTTGATTTGTTTGTGATGTGAAATTCCAGGATCCTGGATTTGTCTGTGTACTTAATCTTTTCCTGTGAGTTTGTACATTGTGTAATTTGTGGTAATAATAAACATTTTTTCCTAAGCTTGAATTGCTTATAGCATGTCTCACAGGCAAGGATGGTGGTGAGCTCACTAGGCTTGCGCTTATTTGGAAATGCCTGTATTTTGTCTTTATTCTCCTTTCTCTTCCCCTACCTCCCCCCCTTCATGGTGGAGACTGGACCCAGGGCCACACATGCCAAGCAAGCAGTTTTCCACTGACCTGCTCTCCAGTCTTGTCGTTCTGATGTCCCACTCTGCTGGGTCTAGGGGTCCTGTGTTTCTGTTGTTGTTGTGGCTTGGTTTTCTTCTTTCAAGATTTTCAAAATGTTCCATTCTTTTCTTCACTTCAGGATGGCTGCTGAGGAACATGCCAACAGTCTAACACAGACTTTTTCCTTTTAGCTTTTGAAACTTTCTCTTTGACTGTAGACAATTTAATTGTGCCTTGGTGTCCTTTGGGTCAACTTGTTGGACTTATGGGCTTCATGAATCTGGACAGCCATTTTACTCCCCAAATTTGGGAAGTATTTAGTCAAGTGTGTATGTGTGTGTGTGTGTGTGTGTGTGTGTGTAGGGAGAATCTGAGAACATGATTTTAGTGTGAGGGAATAAAAATAAAGTATTGTGGATAATTATGGCACTGTTTTTTCTAACTATTGAATAATTGGGAAGCTATCAGAATAGTTGGCATTAAATAATGAAAAGATAGGATTTCCTGGTCACCATCTTAGATAGGGCTATGGAAATTTTCCTTTCTATTGTTATGCACTTTACAAATATTTAGCCAGAAGCAGTGGCTCATACCTGAAATCCTTGCACCCAGGAGGCTGAGGCAGGAGAATCTAAAACTTGAGACTAGCCTGAGCTACACAGTGACTCCTTATCTCAAAATACTACAAAAATGATTTTTAGATGTCTGTAGTTCATGGATACATTGCCTCAGCCCCTGTTGCTCCTGGCTGTCATGAGGGAACAGCTTTGCTTAGTATCTCTTGCCATCATCACATTTGTCTGAGCCCAGGCCCAGAAACAGTGGAGCCAAGTGACGGGGACGTCTCTCTGCCACCACAGCCAAACTGACAAGGAAGTCAGATAAAATCCAACTTAAAATGCGTTCTGATTAGTTTAACAAAAACATTTTCAGTTAAATTGTGAACTGTTTATTGGCATTTATACACATAAAGCACACAGTGAACTGAATAATTCATACAAACTCTAGGAGAGTATTCCAAATACAGAATTGTGATTTAACAACAAAACAATCAGGTTCTAGGAAGTCTGTATGTGATTTGGTGCTGAAATTCACAACTGTATCTGTCACAATCCTTTTTGTTCAAAAAAACAATGTTGACATGAGACCCCTAAAGAGAGATGAAAAGAACCATCTTTTTGTGCTGAACACAGCAAGGGACAGAATGACAGGCGCAGCCTTCAGTGTCTCTTTATGTAACTCCTAGAAGGATGATGGCGCCTAGGACCGTAAGGACCTGACGCCGCACCATGTCCACATTAAACACTCGAATAGTACTTCCCTGTGACAGATAATCGGTGAGCCACTGCTGGAAGAAGGACGGACTACTGTAGACGCCGGGGAAATGTCTCCGCCCACAGCCATGTCCGTAACTGGTGATTCCCATCACAAAGTATCGTTTGTGTTCTGGTAAATAGCACATGAGTGGTCCACCGCTGTCACCCTGTTAAAAATCCAAGATGTGTTTATCATTTCTTACACTGAGACAACCTAGTAGTTAGGCCACCTTTTCCTGTGAAAATTCCTTCTCGGTATACTCCAAGGACAGCACAGGTTTTCTTTCAGGCAGCAGTTGACTGCTTCACATCAGGATGTGGTGCGGGGAAGGGCAGGGAGCTGGTGCTTTGCTGGGACAGCCCCCAGGCCACACACATTACTAAGATACCCCTAACATGTTAATAGAATGCTTTGGGAAATCAGGACACAGTCAGTCTAATGTCCAACTCAGACAGAGGTGTGAGAAGAGTGTGTGCCATTAGCTACCTAGAGAACACATTGCCGTCCACAAGGGATGGCATGTCAAGGGTTGAGATGGGCTACTGCAGGAAGGAAGGGGTGCAGGGAGGACTGTCAAGTATGTCATGACCAACCAGCCCCTCAGTGTTTATACAAGACCATCAGTGCACCCAAAAGTGCTTGTCATGATCACTAGTAATGTCCTCAAAGCAGGAAGAATGCGAAGGCCACCATTTCAGTGTCCACAGGCTAAAGCCTGGCTCTGAGTGTGGACAGTTCTTTATACTAGGCAGCCATTGAATGATATTGAAATCATTGTTTTTGGTGAGGATGTGTCAGGGAATGCAATTCATTTAAACCAAATGTTTCATTGTTTCATTGATAAAGATTTTTAAGGAAAAGAACAGAGGAAACACCAGGCCGTTGGTGGTGCACGCCTTTAATCCCAGCACTCATGAGGCAGAGGCAGGCGGATCTCTCTAAGATTGAGACCAGCCTGGTCTACAGAGTGAGTTCTGAGGCTCTACCTCACAACCTCACGCTTTCACAGCAAGCACTTTACTGAGCCATCTCTCCAGCCCTGACACATGATTCTTAGTGGGGAAGGTTTCTTTTAGTGATGACAAAGAAGTCCTGAAGTTGGACCTGAGGTGATGGTGGCACACTTCTAAAAAAAATCTGCTGGGTTATATACTGCAAGTGGGTGTGTGGGTGCATTATGGTTCTGGGTGACAATAAAAAAAGAAAATGGTTCTGGTTGATAATTTTTTAAAAAGCAAGAAAATGGAGACATGGCTCCGTGGTTAACAGCACTGGCTGCTCTTCCAGAGGACCAGGATTCAGTTCCCAGCACCCACATGGAAGCTCACGACTGTCTGTAACTCCAGTTCCAGGGAATCTGATGCCCTCTTCGGACCTCCTCGGGCACTAGGCACACACACAGTACAGGGAAAAAAAGACATTCAGGAAGACACAAAGACACAATAGACAAATTTTAAAACGAGAGGAGGACAGAGTCAAGGCAGATTTTGCCTGTGTTTGAACTGATGGGGATAAGAACTAGGAAACTTCATGCAAGGTTTGGATTGTTGGAGTAGGAAAAAAAGAGAAGGATTTTGTATTAGCCTGATGATTAAGGCCTCTTTAGAAGACCTCTCTCTCAAAGGGGAAGTATTGGTCTTACCCTGCACGTGTCATAGGTCCCATTTTCATGACCTGCACAGAATGAAGTGTTAGGAACCACTCCTCCATAGCTCCGTTCAGAGTTACAGATCTCTCGAGAAATGAAGTGCACTTTCGCTTCTTGTAGGATGTTTGTACCATTGCCTGTCAGCAGCAGACAGAACAAAGCTTAATAACTCCAGGCATTTTTACAATGATTTAAATGTTGGTGTTTAGTACAAGTGTGGTGACTCACAGATGTAATTTTAGCAGTCAGGAGGCTGAGGCAGGAGGATTACTACTGGTTCAAGGCTAGCCTGTGCCACAGAGTGAGATTTAGACTCAAAGAATAAAAACAGTGGCAGTGAGTCGGGCGATGGTGGCGCACGCCTTTAATCCCAGCACTCGGGAGGCAGAGGCAGGCGGATCTCTGTGAGTTCGAGGCCGGTCCGGTCCGACAGCCTCCAAAACAATACAGAGAAACCCTGTCTCGTAAAAACCAAAAAAAAAAAAAAAAAAAAAAAGTGACAGTGGTGTGTAGGTCACTTGGTGTAGTGTTTGCAAGTGCACACAAAGTCCTGGGTTGGGGCCCCCAACACTGCCTAAGCTAAGCCACGAGTGGTGATACATGCCTGTGATCCCAGCACACAGGAGGGAGAAGCAGGGTCAGAAGCTCAAGGTCATCCTCAGCCACACAGTGAGTTTAAGGCCAGCCTGGGCTACGTGAGCTCTTGTCTTTAAAAATAAGTCATAAAAAATTAAAGCGTGAGCATTTAATGAGACCTCACTGGTTTCCTTACTAAATGGACTGGTTGCTGGTTACATTACATGTTATCTCTCTATCACTGAATCAAGGCTTGTTTTCTCCAATGCCCCTGGGTGCTTGCAGCCACTCATCTGCTTTGTCCATGGCTTGCCCATTTGAAGCCTTTTACTTATAAATGGGGCTGTGGACTATACTGCACTTTCTGTCTGGCTCATTCTGCTTAGGATAATGTTTATTTATTTATGTGCCAGTATTCCACCCCTTTGTGTAGTTTACATTACCTGAAACTACTAAAAATCCAATAAGGTTGGAGAGATGGCTCTTGCAGAGGACCCGAGTTTGATTCCCACGCCCATAATCAGATGGTTCCCAACCTCCTGTAATACCAGCTCCAGGGGACTTGACAATCTCTTTGGTCTCCTGGGGCACTGCACACACATGCATACACACACATAAATTAAAAATAAATGAATGCTGGCTACAGTGGCACACACTTTTGTTCCAGTACTCAGGAGGCAGAGGCAGGCAGACTTCTGTAAGTTCCAAGCCAGCCTGGTTTGCATAGTAAGTTGCAGAACAGCCAGGGATATATGGAGAGACCCTGTCTCAAAACAACAATAAAATAAAATAAAAATAATAAGCTAGGCATGGTAGTGCATGCCCTTAAAAAACAAGAAAATAGCTGGGTGGTGGTGGCGCACACCTATAATCCCAGCAGGCAGACACAGGAAGATCTCTGTGAGTTCGAGGCCAGCCTGATCTACAGAGTGAGTTCCAGGGCGTCCAGAACTGTTTCACAGAGAAACCTGTCTTGAAAAATAACAACAAAAACAAATTTAAAAAAACTAGGAGCCTCCAAAACAATACAGAGAAACCCTGTCTCGTAAAAAACAAAAAAAACAAACAAACAAAAACTAGGAAATAGATGCTGGGTATAATGGCACACACCTTTAATCCCAGAATTTTAGAGGCTGAAGTAGGCAGATTTCTGAGTTCAAGGCCAGCCTGGTCTACAGAGAAAGTTCTAGAACTACATTGTGAGACTATTTCAAAACTAAATTAAAATCAATGGCTGTGCTGTGTTTGGTTTACTCAGTCATGAGTTGTTGGGCCTCTGCGGTATCTCACATCTTTTTGCTGTTCTAAAGCTGCTATAATTGTTTACCGACAGGTTCCTGTGTGGACATGCACATTCAACTCTTTCTAGCGCACACCATGAAGTTGGATCAATTTTGAGGAACTCCCAAACTGCATTCCAAAGCAGCTTCCCCATTTTATAGTCCCAGGAGCAATGCAGCAGGGCTGCAATTTCTTCAGCTCCTCCTTGGTGCTTATTTCCCGACATTTCACTATCATCAATCCATGTGAGGCATTGAATTAACTTTTATTTACATATTTTTTGTGTGTGTGCTAGGATCTAGTCCAGGGCCTGATTCATGCTAGGACATGCTCTCTCCCTGAGATACATTCCAAGTCACTGACTTTTAAAATTAAATTCTCTTAATTTTTGCTAGTACTGAAACATGTTTGCATATTATATATTGGTCTTATACCTGGTCACTTTACTAAACTGTTCATTCCAATTATTTATTGTGTTTTAAATGTTTTAGTGATTTTCAAATTTTATGCATATGGATTTTTGCCTGCACGCATGTGTGTGTGTATACATACATACATACATATCATGTGCATTACTACCTAAGGAGACCAGAAGAGGGATTAGGTACTTTGAATTAGAGTTACAGTTGTGAGCCACCATGTGGACACTGGGAACCAAACCAGGTCCTCTGGAAGAACAGCCAGTATCTTAGCACTGGGTTTTGTATTTATCAAAAGCATCTTAAGGAGAATTTTATCAGCATTTAAGAGAAAAATCATAACAGGTTAGCTAAAATTCAGGTGGTGGCAGCAGCAAGAGGGATGAAAGAAAATTCATGCTTGCTAAATCAGGCATGGACCAGACTGACAGCTCATTAAGAAAAGGACCTGGGCTAATGAGCTGAGGAGAGCTTGCAAAACCCTGGTTTTTGTTGGTTTTGTTCTTTACACAGGATCTCTTGTATTCCAATCTGGCCTTGTATGTAGCCAAGGATAGTCTTGAACTTCTGATTCCCCTGGTTCTGCCTCTCCAGCACTAGGACCACAGGCCTGCATCCTTACCCACAGTTTATTCAGAGCTGGCATTTGAACCGAGGGCTTTGTGCATGCCAGGCAAACTTCCATCAACTGAGCTACACCCCATACTGTGCCGATGGATTTAGAACCTGCTTAGTGTAGACGATTCAATAGCCCATGACTTTATTCTAGACAAGTGCTCACTCAGTGGAATATACAGCATGTCACTATTTGCTGGGCATTTAGGTTGCTTCCACTTAGGGGTTTATTTTTTATTTTTCGAGACAGGGTTTCTCTGTGGCTTTGGAGGTTGTCCTGGAACTTGCTCTGTAGACCAGGCTGGTCTCAAACTCATAGAGATTTGGCTGCCTTAGGTTTCTTTTTTTTTTTTTTTTTTTTTTTTTACGAGACAGGGTTTCTCTGTATTGTTTCAGAGGCTATCGGTCCAGCCTGGCCTCGAACGCACAGAGATCCGCCTGCCTCTGCCTCTCGAGTGCTGGGATTAAAGGCGTGCGCCACCACCGCCCGGCTGCCTTAGGTTTCTTAATGATGCTGTCATGAGAATTTCTGTGGCAGTTTCTCATCTGATAGATGCCTAAGAGTGGCTCATATAGGGCTGGAGAGACAGCTCAGAGGTTAAGAGCACTGGCTGCTCTTCCAGAGGTCCAGAGTTCAATTCCCAGCAGCCACATGATGGCTTACAACCATCTGTAATGAGATCTGGTGCCCTCTTCTGGCCTGCAGGGATACAAGCAGACAGAATACTGTATATAATAAATATTTTTAAAAAGAGTGGCTTATACAGTAGCTGAGTTCAATGTGAAAATTTTGAAGAAACTGTCAAAGCTAGATGTGATGGCACAGTTCTGTAATCTCAGTACTTGAGGAACCAAGGCAGGGGGATTGCTGTGAGTCTGAAGTCAGTCTGGTCTACATAGCAAGTGTCAGTCTGGCCTGGGAGACTCTTATTTTACAAACAAAAAGAAACTGCTTACATATTTTCACTATTTACATCCCCCATCATGCCTCAGTTCCAGTTTCTCCAGATCCTTGCCAAGACTCGGTATTGTCCATCTTTCGGGTTGTGACCATTTTAGAAGATGTGTGGTGACTTCTCACTGTGGTATCGGTGATGTCTCTATCTTTTCACCTAGTATTGGCCATCTGTATGCCTACTTTGATAAGGTATCTTTGCAAATTGTCAGCGAACTCACAACCCAGTACTGAGTCATACAAGTTTTGGGTTTTTGTTTGTTGTTTTTCAGGACAGAGTTTCTCTGTGTAGCTCTGGCTGTCCTGGAACTCACTCTGTAGACCAGGCTGGCCTCGAACTCACAGAAATCTGCCTACCTTTGCCTCCTGAGTGCTGGGATTAAAGGCGTGAGCCAACGTAGCCTAGCTCAGTAATACCTCTCAGAGGATTTCTGTATCAAATGTTTTTCTCTTTGAGTTGAAAGATTATCTTTTCCATTCTTGTGGATGTGTCTTTGGGAGAGCATACATATTAAAGACTCATTTTTATGTGTATGGAGGTTTGCCTGGATGTGCGTGTGAATGTGCACCACATGTGTACCTGGTACCTATGGAGGTCACAAGAGGACAATGAATCCCCTGGAACTCAGCTGTGAACCAACATGTGAGTTCTGGGACTTGAACCAGGTCCTCTGCAAGAGATTAAGTGCTCTTAACCCAAGTCACCTAAGAGCATACATTTTAAATTTTGACAAATTTATATATCATATTTACTCTAAAAACAAAGCAAAACATAAGCCAAAGTTAGAACAGGGGCAGTGCACATGCCCGTCTCTGTGCAGTGGCCAGAGGAGGACACTGGGGTCCTTATCTATTGCTCTCCACCTTACTCCTTTCAGCCTCAAACAGCATTGGGTTTACAGGCATCTGGCATGTGTGTGGGTTAGCATGTGCACACGAGAGAGGAGGGGTTCAACCCATTGGATTCAGAGGCTTTTTAAGACAGGGAGGGGCTGAAGACGCCCTCAGTGCTCCCTAGCTTTGTCCTCTTTACCTTATGGATACCGGGGATTTGAACTCAGGTCCTCATGCTTGCACAGCAACTGCTCTTACACACTGAGCCATCTTCCCAGCCCTAGGTTTACTTTTTTCTAAGTGTTCTTTTATTCATTTGCATCCACCATCACCATTTTTAAAGAGAAGAACTCATATAGCTCAGGCTGGTCCCAAACTGTGTAGCTGAGGCTAGCCTTGAACGCTAACCTTCCTGTCTTCACCCTCTGAGTGCTGGGATGACAGGTGTGGGTTATGTCCAGCCTTCATCGCAGTCTTCTTCCCCTTCAGTCATATCCTTCCTGCTCTGCTGGCTTGGCAGGTCCTTCAGCGGCATCTTCCACACCTTTCTTCCTTATCCAGCTAGTGCCAAATAATGTTGTTACCGTTTTTATTTTTAAGGAGTTTATTTGGCTGTCATTGAAAACGTCTGGTCATTTAATCATCTACTAAATTATAACTCTACTTTTTTCTTCCTTCAAAGAACTAAAATATGTTTATATTCTATACCTAAATATTAATACTATATGAAGTCCTTAGGCATTTAATCTATTATTTGCTATTTCTATTTGTTTTGTTATGAATAATGTTGATTTACTTATTTGGTGATCTTTGTGCGTCTCCATCCCTCCCTTCCTCCAAAAGTACTGTTAACCCTCTGCCACTCAACTACATCTCCTGCTCCTTATTTTTGCATTTTTTGGGGGAGGGAGGAGTTATGTCAATTATTATTTAATATAAGTTTGTATTATGATTATTTAGTGTGTGCATGTGTGTCCTAGCACACATTTCAGGGTTAGAGGACAACTGTGGGAATCGGTTCATGACAGGCGCCTTTAGCAGCTGCCATCTGACCAGCCTTATTGATGGTATTTCCATGTATTATTATCATATAATAGTGGGGCTACGTAGTGCCGTGTTATACATGTATATATTTTGATCATATTCACCCCATTACCCTGCTTTGTCTCCCTCTCCCCCATCCCCTGCCCTTATCCCCCATATCCACTTTTATGTCTTTCTTTTGTAAGCTAATGAGTTCTGTGGGTTGTTCACACGGACACCTGACCAGTGGCTACACCACGGCTGTTTCTTCCTCCCTTGGCTCCAGTATTGCTGTCTTCAGGGTTCCTTTCTCCTCTCTTGAATGTTTCCTGTTGACTATGGTATCTGAACTTTTTAAGGTCTTTTTCTGCTGAGTCTCCCTAAGTTTTAATGATTAAAAAAAGAAAAAGAAAAAACAAAACCACCAGAATAGTAATCCATTCATTTTCCTTAACCTCTGTGAAGCAATGCACTGAAGCCTTGGCTAAAACTGGAGGCTTATAAACATGGCATGCACTTGATCTGGTGCCAGACAGACAGCTCCACGTTGTCTAAATTCTCAGTTTGAGTCTGCGTCTTTGCAGACTTGGTATGATTCCGACTGCAAATCCAGGGGAGTGGTAGTCATCATTATACCTCATTATCCCATTTGGCAGGTTTTCTATTTCCCAGTGATTTTGTGGCTGATTGTAGCTAAAGTGAGCTGCATATTATACAAAGGTAGAGGTCCACGGTACTCCTTATGTAGTCTTCTGCTATGATTTCATGCAACTAAAATACAACATCAAAGTTGTCATTGTGTGTGCATGTGCACGTGTGCTTACATACAGAGTCAGTCTTCTCTACTGAGCAGATCCTAGAGATCAAACTCAGATCATTAGCCTTGAAGGCAAGCCCCATTTCCCACTGAGCCATCTTGCTGACCCCACAAGTGAAACTCTAGTGCACCTCTGTGGGTATAGTGCTGTGGGCATTTGGCTTTCTTTCTCCCTCCCTCCCTCCCTCCCTCCCTCCTTCCCTTTTTTCCTCTCTCTCTGTTGTTTTTGAGACAGGGTCTCTGTGTAATCCTGGCAGTCCTGGAACTCACTCTGTAGACCAGACTGGCCTGGAACTCAGAGATGAGCCTACCTCTTCCTCCCGAGTGCTGGGACTGAAGGTGTGCACCACCACTGCCTGGCTCTTGTTTTGTTTATAGGACAGGATTACACTCGTTACTGAGTGCTGTGACACAAGCTGTCGCCTCAGCAATGAGAGGCTGGGCTAGGATGACTGAATACTGCTAGCTTGGGCTTCAGAGTGAGATCCTGTCACAGTAGAGAAACCTTCTTTCTTTGGGGCTGTGTATTTACAGTTGCTACTTCTTCTGGTGGATTGAACCTTTTCTTATTATCCAATATTCCTCAGCATTCTGATAATTTACTTTATCTGGTCTACTTTATAATATTAATGTAACAATTCCTGCTTGCTTTTCCATTATAAATTTATTTTATTTTTATTATTATTTTACACAGATGTGTGTTTTACCTGCATATATGTCTGTGCACCATGAGCACACAGTGCCCATGCAGGCCAGAGAGGGCATCAGATTCCTTGGAAACTGGAGTTAGAGACAGCTGTGAGCTGCCATGTGGGTGGTGGGACTTGAATCTGGGTCCTCTGAAAGACCAGCCAGTGCTCTCAACCACTAGGCTATCTCCCTAGGCCCTAGATTGTTTCATTTTTAAGCTACTGTTATCATGTCTTTCCCGTTGTTTCTCACATGGCCATATAGTTTCCGGGGCTATAAGATGGAGTACTATTCATGTCCTGGCTCAGTGGACTCTTTGTTTTCCTCAAGGTCCATAAAGCCACTCAAATCAAGAATCAGTACTCTGTTAGGTTTGGCAAGCACTCTCAAGATTAGCATTACCTTCGTGCTCCAATTCCCTCCCCTTGTGCTCAGGTTCCCTCCCCAGGTTCCTGTCTCCACGCTCCATATTAAGTTTTCTTGTTAATTGTGGGGGTGGGCGTGTGCATGCTATGATGCATGTGTGGAGGTCAGAGGACAACTTGGTGAAATCAGTTCTCTCCTTAAACTCGGGTCATAAGGCCTACTTAGCAAGTCCCTTTACCATTCATTTGAGCCATCTTGCCTATTTTGCATGTTCCATTCCTGCCGTATGTATCCTTCCTGTTGGGTAGTCCTCAGTGGGAAAGCTCAGGTGTGATTGTGGTATACTATTCTGGAACACCAGTTTTATCTGAACTGTATCCACCTGCCTCTGTCTTCCAACTGCTGGGATTAAAGGCATGCACCACCACTGTTCAACATAAAAGTCATCTTTGACAACATGGTGAGTTCAAGGCCAGTCTAGGCTACCTGAGACTGTCTTTAAAAAAAAAAATCCATACTTGTCGGGCCCACATGCAATGGAAAACAAATCTCCATGCTTGATCTCATATGCTCCAAACTGGTCTGTGATGCTCTCAGAACAGGTCAGTCGGCTAGGCAAAGGCTGACTAGGCTTCAGATCAGGAAGAGTTCCATCTGAGTCCTGGCTGCTGCTCTGTAAAGGATGGTGGAGCAGGAGGAATAACGGGGGCAGGGAGGTATTAAAGGTTGAGACAAGATTTCATGTAGCTGAGGCTGGCCTTGAGTTCATCCCACACGTAGCTGACGATGACCCGGAATTTCTGATCCTCCTTCCCTCTCCCCTAACCGAGTTCTGGGATTATACATGCAGACCACTGTTTCCATAAAGTCTCAGTTCTTAACACCCGTGGTCTCTGTGCTGGCTTTATCACTGTGACACAAGCCTGACCCACCCGGGAAGGAGTTCCCTGCATCAGACTGGCCTGTGGGTAAGACTAGGCACTTTCTTGATTACTGACTGGTGTGGGAAGGCCTGCCCACTGTGGATGGTGCCACCTTTCAGCACTGGCACTGCGTAGATATGGTTGCCAGTGCTTGGGAGGCAGAGGCAGGTAAATTTCTGTGAGTTCAAAGTCAGCCTGATCTACATAGTTCCAGGACAGGTAGGGCTTTGAGGGCTTTGTAGAGAGACCCTGCCTCAAACAAAAGAATCAAACAGAAAAGGTGGGCTGAGGAAACCATGGACGCAAGCCAGCGAGCGGCCTTCCTTCATGGTTGCCGCCTGCCTGCCTTTCTTCCTAATAGACTATAATGGGGAAACACAAGCCAAAAAGAAAGCCTTTCCTCCCCACACTGCTTTTGGTCGTGGGACTTATCACAACATTAGAAACTCCTGGCCCATCACAGAGAATGACAGCAGCAGCATTTTCAAAGGGCTACTGAGGGGGCAGGAGCCTGAGACACTAACATGCTCCCTCCAGAAGCCTTTTCTGTCCTCCCTGTCAAGCCTATGGCTCAACAGTCAGTGACTGTGTGAGAGACGACCACACACAGCCTCCTGCCTGATCCTGCACAGGGCGTTAAATGAAAAGGAAACTAAATAGTCCTGGGCATCCCAAACTTGGGATTGAAGGCGGGCATTTCTGCCATAGTTCTCATGTCAACTCTGAGTGCTGGGCTGCAGAAACAGCAAGCTGTCACCCTAATGTCTGCTATGAGTTGAAGGATTTTTGGTGTTTGTAACCAACTTCTCTCCCATAATGGGGAAAAAACAAAGTAAAACTTTTCTTTCCCACAGTTTATAAAACTCAGTTTTTAGCTTTTGGACAAAAAGGTAAGAATAAATAAATAAATTCTGGCTGGCCAGTGATGGCACATGCCTTTAATCTCAGCACTTGGGAAGTAGAGGCAGGCATATCTCTGTGAGTTCGAGACCAGCCTGATCTATAAGAGGGAGTTGCAGTACAGGCTCCAAAGCTACACAGAGAAACCCTGTCTGTAAAAATAAAAAATAAATAAAAGTAAAAATTTTTCATAAATGGGGCAAGAATAAAACTGCTTATCTAGCTTATTCAAAGCATTGAATTTGATTCCTAGCATAATAAACTAATTAGTCAACTAATCAATCAATCATTTGAAAGAAATACACACAGGGATATTAACATGTAAGCGGATTCCCTCTGCCAATAATCAGGAAGGTGTGTTTGTATCAGTTGAATTTAGACTATAATTACCTTCTTCTTTGGTTCTTCCCCAGCCACTTACAAAACACGTTGTGTTTTGGTCCAGTTTTTGGAAAACACCAAAAGGTAGACAAATAGGCTGAATATAGTCATTATACCTCACGGCTTTCTTTAAACGGAACAGTGCGATATCATTTACGAAAGTTTCCAGAATGAAGTCTGGCTGAATGACGATGCCTACTACCCGTATATTCCTGATGTGGGTGTGCCTCCGGGAGAGGTCATTGGCTCCGATCACTGCTCTCCACTTGAAAGGGTCACTGAAAAGAAGCATATATTCTTATTACAGGCAGGTTCACTTAAACTCTGTTCTTGATTTTCCACTAGATTGGAGTTTTTTATATTAGACTGGCAACCAAGTTTTAAGTGATTTTTTCATGTGACATAAAGTATAAGATAAAAGCCCAAATGTCATGATGCAGCAGAGGGGAGAAAGAAACTTAGATTCCGGAACAGGAGAACTTCATGGCCGATTAGGACAGTGTCTCTTACTAGCAAACGGAAGTCTGAACTACTTGACACATGGTGTTGGAGACACCTAGCTGTTTGGAAAGAAAAGAAAATGAAATCCCTAAAATGACGCAAACCACCAAAGTAAACCCCACACAGATTAAAAACTTAGAACTCTCTAAAGAGTTGTGTCTTCAAGAGACAGGGAGGTGATAGATCTGGGATTTGCCTCCAAAGAACTGGAAAACAAGGCGAGGAGTTCAGCTCTGCAGGGTCCAGGCTTAGCATGCATAAGGTGGGGCGGCCAGAGGTGATAAATTCTAGTGCCTAGCTCTCGTTTTCTTTTTTATTCAGTCTAAGTCTCCTTCAGTTAGGGTTGGTCCCAGCTCAATTAATCTACTTCAGATAATCTCTCTCAGGCATGCCCAGAGGCATGAAAGTATGCCCTAACTATAAAAGAAAATAATTAGATAAATGAGAAATGACAGAAAAGAAAACCAAATCCCAATGGTCTGACGTGGAATAATCCTTCTGTACACTGTAAATATGTATCACTCTCATTGGTTAGTAAAGAAGCTAATTGGCTTATATCAAGGCAGGATAAAGTTAGGACAATCAACCTGAGGATACTGGGATGAAGAGGGGCAGAGAGGGAGTTACTGGGAGATGCAGAGAGAGCAAGATGGGCACACCATACTGAAAAAAGGTACGGAGCCACATGTCAAAGCACAGCTAAGAAATGTGTGTTAATTTAAGTGTAAGAGTTAGCCAGTAAGCCGGGCGTTGGTGGCGCATGCCTTTAATCCCAGCACTCGGGAGGCAGAGGCAGATGGATCTCTGTGAGTTCGAGGCCAGCCTGGTCTACAAGAGCTAGTTCCAGGACAGCCTCCAAAGCCACAGAGAAACCCTGTCTCGAAAAACCAAAAAAAAAAAAGTTAGCCAGTAACAAGCCCGAGCTATCACCCAAGCATTTGCAATTAATATTGAGTCTCCATATTGGTTAATTGGGAAACAGCTGTGGCACAGGAAAACTCCACCTACAATGGTCATTTCTGGCAAAATGAAAACTGGAATCGTAGGAAAAGCCCTGTGGTTCTGCCCTGTGACAGACACCAATGCCATCCCACCACACAGGCACTTTTCAGGGTCATATACATGGCTAGAGATTGTGGTTCAGCATTGGAACACTCACCTGGCATTAGTAAGGCCTTAGATTCAGCCTCCAGTATCAGAAAAACAACAAGGATACTCTCCCTTTTGCTAGAAGAATACACTGATGATTATATGTGATATATCTATCAGGAAATCTGATCTGCCCACATTATACCCTCAAGGTGACCCCATCCAATACATGACCCAAACTGTTTACCCACATTTCTGTCAGACAGGGGTGGATACTTGGCCATTAATAAACTGGGGAGTATTACTTCACCTAGAATTGGCTAGGTAGGGTCAATGAGATAATTCATCATAGAAGTTGATGAGAGAACCACTTAGCAATAGGATTAAAAATGAAAGATTAGTATATAGAATGAAGGGTTGTAAAGGATCATGGATAAGCTAGTGTTATGAGGAATTCATTTAGTAGAAAGAGGGAAAAGAACAGAAAAAAAAAACAGCTTCCCCCACCACCCCGGCTCACTAGTGTCTTATACGAGATGCCTGTGAGCTAGAGAGGCAGCTCCGGGGTAAAGAGTGTCACTGTGCCTGCAGGTGACCCAGGTGCTGCTTCTAGTGTCCTCATACTGGCTCACAAGCATCTGTAATTCCAGTAACGGGATCTGGTGCCCTCTCTGACCAGTTTGGGCACCATGGACACACATGGTACTAAAACATACACACAGATAAAACACTCTGTAGGTATAAAAATGTTTTAGAAAAGAGACCCTTGAGAAAAGTCCGTCATAATTGTCCTATACCATAGGGTCACTAGGATGGAAACTAGGAAGTTATTGGATTGGGCATGGAGTTAGTCTTTGAAATTATGTTTGGGTCATAGAAATCATATGAAAATGGGATTTTATGACTCAGTGCAAATGAGGCCCAAGAGTCTTTCAGAGCTCAAACAATAAAGATTAAGTCTGACCTGTCTTGTTTTTATGCAACCCATAAACATATGTTTTATGCATTCACATACATAATTATATGTATGGATTTACAGGGCCATAGCAACAGTCATTTAATTATGTATTTTCCACTTATGTATAGTTATTTTCATACTAAGTAATGTGACAAACTATATGGCCTGCAAACCCTATAAAGTATCCACAGAAAAAGTTGCCCATGTGTGATTTAAAGAATTCATTTCAGCAAATCCAGTATCATATAAATAAGGAATTACATATAACTACTCTGTAGATGTGATGTTTAACTAAAGTCCTGTGACACTCTACCGTGTCACTATTTCCTACGAGAACGGGAGTCACACTGTGAATACATACCTTGCCTCTTTAGTGCAGTGGGCGGCCGTGAGGACCCACCTGTCTCTCACTAAGGCACCACCACAGATATGCACAAGAAAATCACCATCTTGAATCTGCAGGCTAACGAGCCATGGCCAGGCACCAGTGGATGCTGGTGTGCCTCCTATAATCCGAGACCCTTCCATTACACCCTTAAGTGGTGCTATTCCACAATCTAAAAACAAAGCAATATGTTATTTGGAATAAACACCCACATTCTGTGTTACTTCCTAACCTGAATACATTAACATATCCTTTTCCTCTTTAGGCACTGATGAAGCAAGCCAAATCTGAGGCAAACTGAAATTTTGAATGGCAAATGAATTAAGACAAACATGCCATATTTGATTACTTAGGAAGTCACAAAATCAACATAATTTATTAATAACTCTATTGCTCAAGAACATAAAAATAAGTTTCTCTGGCCAAATACCATTTCTTTCCTTTGTGAAGCAGTGACTGAGAACCTAGGAGTCAGCAAGCATGGTAGTATATACTTGTTTTTTTTTTCTGGGTTTTGTTTTGGAGACAGGGTTTCTCTGTGTAGCCCTGGCTGTCCTGGAACTCGCTCTGTAGACCAGGCTGGCTCAGACTCAGAGATCCTCCTGCCTCTGCCTCCTGAGTGCTAGGATTAAAGGCGAGCGCCACCACCTCCCGGTGGTAGTATACACTTGTAATCCCAGCACTCATGAGGATCAGACAGGAAGATCACCAGACCCAGGTCAGCCTGTACTATATAGTGAGACGTTGAAAAGTGAGCATGTGTGTGTGTGTGTGTGTGTGTGTACGTACATAAAGCGTCACACTTAGTGGCTTGAGATATATAGCTCGATGGTAAGGGTGGGTAGGAAGCATGTATATAAATAAGCTCCTGGTTCAGTTCTGGCATAAAATAAAAATTGCAACTTATTAAGTCCAGCGGCACAAGTTATATAATTCTTGCCATTCAGCCTGCTGAATAATTGTCCTCAACTGCATTCTGAAAAGGCCACCTAACAGCCCTTTGAGCCACGAACAGTAATGCATTTGTTTATGAAATGGTGAGTGCCGAGTGTTTTGGGGCTATCACTGACATCGCTAACGAGGGTCTGAGAGCAGCTTCGTTCTGTATCTTTGGGATGAGGCGAGTCTCCCTGAGCTGTGGCGGCCAGGGCCTCATGACCAGATACTGCCCTTCGTGACAGGCTGTTCCTCTTCCGGGGTCCTGGCCTCCAGCCCTTGTGTGGTGGCCTGTCTCTGCGCTGGGAGGGAGCACACAAGAGGACCGCCCAGACACAGCAGCGCGGCTCTCAGTGCCCACGACCCCATGGTGCCCACAGGCCCCAAGATGGCGGCCGAGATGGCGATGGCCCCTGAGGCCCACGCACGCGCAGTGCCTGCTGGTCGTTTCCCCCACACACCACCGCCTGGCTCTGCAGAGTTGGCAAGGTGATCCCCGGGCCCTGTTGCCTACCGGAGGACTTCCGGGTGCTGCCAGCTCGGGGAGGTGATAGAGGCATCCCGAGGGAAGGCAGAGCATGCAGGGGTTGGGACTGAAGACGGGAAAGCCGGGGCTGGGCACGGAGCCATCACGGCTTTGAAACCGGCTTTGAAGCCGTTTATCACCAGCACCTCAGGAGAGAAAGGCAGGGGACATGGAAGGGAAGAGAAGCCTTACCATGGTGTCTGCTGGAAGCGGCCTAGCAGCAGGTGAGAGACTAGAGCTCTGACAGACACCACATAGGTGGGTCAGCAGGTAAAGACCCTTGCCTCGCAAGCATGCCCTCCTGACTGGGAAGGGGAGGGCCAATTGCAGAAGATGGCATCTTCCCACAGCCACAGGCTCCATAGCACGCCCACCCATGCTCCACAGACACGATAGCACTCCCATGCATGCTCCACAGACACGATAGCACTCCCATGCATGCTCCACAGGCTCCATAGCACGCCCACCTGTGCTCCACAGGCTCCATAGCACTCCCATGCATGCTCCACAGGCTCCATAGCATGCCCACCTGTGCTCCATAGCCACCATAGCACATCCACTCATGCTCCACAGACACAGGCACTATAGAATGCCCACCCGTGCTCCACAGGCGCTGTAGCTCCCACCCGTGCTCCACAGACACCATAGCAAGCCCATCCATCTCCACAGACACCATAGCATGCCCACCCATGCTCACATATGCCATACACCCACGATGACCACAATAATAAGTCAAAATTTAATGACGTGAAGGTTGCCTATATATAAATAATATTCCTTTTTTGTGGGAGTATGAATAAAAACATTAAGATGGTGGTGAATCATCTTAAGGCCTAAGCGTATATGACTTTTTTATGTTTCCCAGCTATGAACCTAAAAGTTCCTAGGAATCTCAAAAGAGACCCCATTTACAGTGAAAGAAAGGTATTAACTTCCATGTGAAGCCCTTGGATTGTTTTTCTTTTTAAGATTTATTCATTTCCATTTTGTTTTGAGTGTTTGCCTGTGTGTATATATAATTAGTGTATATATAGCTGGACTTATGGTTATGAGCCACCATGTGGGTGCTGGGAACTGAATCTAGCTCTTCCAGAAGAGCAGCAGTGCTCTTAACGGCTGAGCCACCTCTCCAGCCCCACACTTACCTAGAGAGAGATTTTGTGTGTGCATGGGTGAACACATGTACACCGCTGTGATGGCAGCCAGAGGCTAGCTATCAGAAATTGGTTTTCTCCTTCCACCTCATGGGTCCTGGGGATTAAAGTCAGTCAGGCCTGGTGACAAGTACTTTCTCTCAGTCAGGTCAGGGACCCAGTTGTTGTGGAATATTACTTTAATTATGTAAAGATGTGTTAAATTTGTTTATGTTGTGGAATATTGCTTTAACTAGGCAAAGATGTGTTACATTTGTTTGTTATGGAATATTGCTTTAACTAGGAAAGATGTGTTACATTTGTTTATGTTGTGGAATATTACTTTAATTATGTAAAGATGTGTTAAATTTGTTTGTTGTGGAATATTGCTTTAACTAGGAAAGATGTGTTACATTTGTTTATGTTGTGGAATATTGCTTTAACTAGGCAAAGATGTGTTACATTTGATTATGCTGCATTTGTCTAACTATGTAAAGATGTGTTGCTGTTTCACCTTGCCTGCCTAAGGTACCTTATTTGTCTAATAAAAACCAAATGGCCCATAGCCAGGCAGTAGAGGGTTAGGCACGGCTGGCAAGCAGAGAGAATAAGTAGAAGGAGAGAAGAGAATGAGGGAGAAAAGAGATAACGGAGGCAGGCCAGCCAGCCAGCTAGGACAGACACAGAGCACAGTGGAAGTAGGACATACAGAGAGGTAAAAGCCCCAAGGCAAACTGTAGATGAAGAGAAACAGGTTACAATAGGTTATAAGAGATAGTGGGACAAACATAAGAGAAGGCTGAGCATTCATAACTAATATTAAGTCTATGTGTCACGATTTGGGGGCTAGCGGTCTAAGAAAGCCTGCTACACCCAGCCATAATTTTATTTTATCAGATTACAATCCTAACCAAGGTACCTTTGAAGCCACTCTATAATTTCACTTAGCATTAAAGGGAGGAGGAGTTTCTTGGCAACCCTTTGAGATGTAACATTAGAGCCACCAACCTTGTTCATATAATTAACCATGGCTGAGACCGTCCCGTGATTCTCCTTTGAAAAGCCTACACCCTCTTTCTCCTAGAGCCTCTCTCTTTCTACCGCCTGTTTTTCAAGACAGGGTTTCTCCATGTTGCCCTGGCTGTACTGAAACTTGCTCTATAGACTAGGCTGGCCTCAAACTCACAGAGATCTGTCTGCCTCTGCCTCAAGTGCTGGGATTTAAGGTGTGCACCACCACACCTGGCCATTTGTTTTTATATATGTGTGTGTGGTGTGTCTGTCATGTAATACCCATAGAAGACATAGAAGGTACCAACCTCCCTGGATTAAGAGAAGTGCTCTTAATCACTGGACCATCTCTCCAGCATCTTGTGCTTAAATTTACTAGAAATCTATTCTTTCTTTATCTTATTGAGACAGGGTCTCACTATGTACCTCAGGCTGGCCTAGAACTTAGCATGTAGATCAGAATGACCTTGATGCACCTGCCTCTCTGCTTCCTAAGTGCTTGGATTAAAAGTGTGCACCACTGTACCCAGCAGAAATCTCTTTTTAATAAATTCCAGCCCTGCTTCATACTGGCTGATCCCAAAGTTGTTGGCTGGGGCAAATTCAAGGATGCAGCTTTACCCTAGTAGAGGCCCCTGAAGGATAGGGACCTCTCAGTCAGCCAGCTCCATGCTGGCTGTTGTCTCCCCTGAAAGATATGGATCTCTCAGTCTCCCACTGTATTGCTGCTGACAAGGCTGAGGTGATAAAGTCACATTTAAGGACTTCCCTCTCCCCCAACCAGCCAGATTCCTTGCATCGCTGAGAGACTCTGGACACATTCCTTGACATTCCAGCCACTTTAAGGAGGGCCCTTAAATAGCCCTGGTTAATCCATGGAACGAGTTAGTAATACCTTTATGCAACACATGCTGGCTTTCTTTTCCTTCCCACCGAGCTGGCTTTTAATTCTTCAGCCAGTTACAGGCTTGCGCCACTGTGCTTGATTTAGAGCTGGTGATGGAACAGCACTTTGTGCGTGCAAGGCAAGCAAGTGCTGTGTCAACTGAGCCATGGCCCGAAGGCTCATGCACCTATCATGTTACCTTTTAAATCTGCGTTTCATTTCATGTGTAGGGGTATTTTGCCTGCATTTGTGTCTGTACATTGCTTTTGTGCCTATGCCAATGGAGGCCAGAAGAGGGTGTTGGATCCCATGAAATTAGGTTACAGACAGTGAGCTACCATGTGGTTGCTGGGAATCAAACCCAGGTCCTCTGGAAGAGTAACCAGTGTTCTTAACTGCTAGCCATCTCTCCAGTCTCTCATGTCCCTACCTTAATAACCTTGAGTAAAGACCACTTTAGTAAACATTGCTGACTAGTTCCCAGAGTTTTAAAGACTGATGGATAATAACGTTCAGTTTTAAATGTTTTTTATCCCCATCTTGAGCTATGCTGAACTTTATCGTGCTAGCCCCATACTTTCATGGAACAAAGGAATACTGTAGGTGGTGACAGTCTTAGGGGTTGGTCTTTTGACAGAGTTGTGGGAGGGGTCAATACAAGGACAGCTGCATTGCCTGTATCATATCTCCAGGCACAGATGGGTGGCAGCACTGGATAAAAGGAGTAAATTATGTGGGTGAGGTGTTAAGCTTGAATCAGTGAGTGGAAAGCAGACACTTGGAGAAGCAGCTGCAAGTGGTTCCTGGGGGTTGACACTGGCAAGCAGCAGTTCTTCACGACGTACTTGTCAGAAGGTTTGAGGAGAAAACAGCTGGAGCAGGCATGTTTCTGTGAGAGGATTGTGCAATTAGATTGGCAATGGTTTTGGAATTTGCAAAGTTTTGCTATGACAGAGAATAGGGGTTCAAAAAATGGGTGCATGTCATCAAGCTATGAAACAGCAGGAAAGGGGCTGTGAGTGCCGGGCCCCCTCTGCCCTTCAGTGTCCCGTCTGTGTTATCACTTCTCTGTGGGACCATGGGCCACCTTCTTCCTCAGAAGGACCTCCTCTCAGAGGTGACAGACACAGCAGTTTGAATATGTCCTCCAAAGGTTCATGGCCTGGAGGCTTGGTCTCTAGTGGGTGACACTGATGTGTTGGGTCATTAAGGAAGGAAGGCCCAAGTTGGGATTTGGGGACATCAGATTTTGGACTTTTAGACTCCAGACTGACGTTTTTTGTTTGTTTTGTTGTCTGGAGACAGGGTCTCAGGTTGACCTGGCTGTCCCAGAACTACCTAAAAGCCAAGGGCAGGCGTGTGCCGTGTCCAGCTAAGTCAGAGCTTTTAAATAAACCTCTTTTCTTTACAAAGTGCCTATTATCTGGTGTTCTGTTGCAGCGACACAAAGTGGATTAGTGCTGTGGGTTAGCACTGTTGAGATTAAAGTTGTAAGAGATTGTGACTTCTAGTTTGGACACTCTCCAAGGGCTGTTCCTCCAACATCAGTTGCCTTCTGCCACATGAGCTGCCCTGTAGCCTTTTGGGGAGAGGCCTCTGAAAAAACAGGGAACACCGGGTGAGCGGGGTTGGAAGCAGAACAGCAGTTGTAGCTGACACTGAGGGCCAAGCCCAGTGACTGGGGGGTGGAGGGGCAAAGCCCAGGGACAAGGGAGAGGCAGGAGCTGCTTTCCTTCCAATCTTGTTTAGTTGTTAAGGCTTTTTGTCTGTTACTGTTGCTTTGAGGGACCAGAGCACTCCAGTGTGGGGACTTCTTTCATGGGGTTCAAGAAAAGGAGGGCCTGTTACTATTTTGATAGATCAGATCACACATTCGTTTTTCCTGCTGCTCTCCCTCTTCCTACTACATGTCTGATCTTAGTCATATGCATGTCTGACTTCACACAGGCATAAGATGGTCCCTACAAGGTGACCAGAGGGCACAGTTTTGTCTTACTGTGCATGTACCCAGAACAAGTTCATGCAGGATCGACCTTTCTAGTCTTCATATCAGGATACATTGGTATACACTTGAATAGAAATTGTCTTGTTTGACTGTTACTAGGAGCAGGGAACAAGCCATTGTTTGCAGGTGAAGGTGGGGACTCGGGGGCTCTGAGGCTGCTAGATGTCATCCTCTTTGGAGAGAGGCGTGTGAACAGCGTGTGCAGATTAAGGGACTCAGCTGCCAAGTACATTACTACGTGGGAGCGTGCCGGGCTGCCGGGCCAAAACCAGCTAGGCTCCCAGATAAAGCTATTTCCTATGCTTACCTGTCTGCTGAAATTCCCTCAACAAAATTAAGTGAGTATCTCAAGCGGATGTTCTCTTCTCTCCCTTCCTAAGTGAGGCTTGGGAACCATGTTCAACAGCAGGTGAAAGCATTGTGCCAGGGCTGGAGACCTGGAATCAGCTGGGAACACTTAGACCAACAGTTCTCACCTTTCCGAATGCTGCAACCCTTTAATACAGTTCCTCATGTTGTGATGATGCCAACCATAAAATTATTTTGTTGCTACTTCATAACTGTAACTTTGCTACTGTTATGGATTGTAATATATCTGATATGTGACCCCAGAAGGGTAGAGATCCATAGCTGAGAACCTCCAACTTAAGAAAGTCAAGATAACCACACCGGGATTGTCTTCCTAGTTGTCTTCTGTTTCACTTGGGGCATATGTGAGTTTTGTTTTTAGCTCATTCTGCTCCTCAGCGTTGAGACAGTCTAATTTAGCTCCGGCTGGCTGGCCCTGACCTGATAAGCTGGTGGTACACGGTGCAATGATTCTGGAGGCTGCTACAGTTTCCTACAGTGTAAAAGAAGCTGAAGATCAGGAATTGGTTTTGGAAAATGGGTTGGTGACAGCTTGGGAGTTTCAAACCTGGGGAGGGAGACTGCAGAGTCTGTGGAGAAGATGAAGCAAGAGTCAGAAAGTATGTGTGCCCTCGTCTGAGCGGGAGGTGAGTTCCTGGAGCTTCGTGAGCGGAGAGGAAGATGTGTAGGCACTGTGTGCTCAGACTTCCGGGAACCAATTGGGAAAAGCCAGGTGCAGCAATCAGAGGAGACAGGAGTGCTGGGTTAGCTTTAATGAAAGAAAAATGAGCAGTTAATAAGCAGAAGAGAAAAATCAGTTCATCCTGAGTTTACCCACTGGGTGAGCATGTCAAACTTTAGAGAGTCTGAGCCTGGCAGCAGTAATGCACACCCTTAATCCCAGCACACTTTTTTGGGGGGGAGGTGAGCTGGAGGGATGGATTTGAGGCTAGGTTCTCTGTGTAACAGCCCTGGCAGTCCTAGAACTCACTGTAGACAAGGCGGGCCTCAAACTCACAGAGATCCACCTGCCTCTGCCTCCTAATGGTGGGTTAAAGGGTTGTGTGTTCCATGCTTGGCATATACTGTTTTTTAAGTAAATAATTTTTGGCATGCATGTGAAGTGATTGAACTCATTCAGCACTTGTGACAGTCACCATTGTCCACTGAACCATCTTACCAGCTACTTACCTGCCTGGGCAGTAGTGCTGGAATGCTGTCCTCTCCTCTGGGTGAAGAAGGTGTCTTGGGCACACCAGTGGGCAGATCTTCAGGAATGTGGCTGTGAGTGCTGACCCTGCCCTGGGCAGTTCCTGATATCTCACGTGTTTTTGTTAAAAGGGAGAGTAATGAAGGGGGGAAGTGAGAAAAGAAACGGCAAGGAGGCAGAGGGATTTAAGGGGAAAGGGAGGGCTCAGTTATACTTGTGCCTAAATGTTTTATTTAAAAAACAAATGTGGAATGTCTTCCTCTTGCTCGTACTGGGATTTTAGCCTTTTCCTTCAGCATGAGGTTATAGGGGAAATTTGAGTTATTTAGAGACTATTTTTGTGATGGCTTGTGCTGTCAACTGAGGGGAATATAGAATCACCTGGGGGATAAGTCTCTGGGCTTATCTGAGGGGAGTCATCTAGATTATGTAGGTCCAAAGGCCTGTCCACTGTGGCCGGCACCATCCTGTTTGGAGAAAGGGAGCTGAGCATCAGCATGCATCCGTCTCTGCGTCCTCACTGTGGAGGCATGCATCCATCTCTCTGCACCCTCACTGTGCAGGCATGCATCTGTCTCTGCGTCCTCACTGTGCAGGCATGCATCCGTCTCTGCATCCTCACTGTGGAGGCATGCATCCGTCTCTGCACCCTCACTGTGCAGGCATGCATCCGTCTCTGCACCCTCACTGTGGAGGCATCTGTCTCTGTGTCCTCACTGTGGAGGCGTGCATCTGTCTCTGCACCCTCACTGTGGAGGCATGCATCTGTCTCTGCACCCTCACTGTGGAGGCATCTATCTCTGTGTCCTCACTGTGGAGGCATGCATCCGTCTCTGCACCCTCACTGTGGAGGCATCTGTCTCTGTGTCCTCACTGTGGAGGCATCTGTCTCTGCACCCTCACTGTGGAGGCATGCATCCGTCTCTGCACCCTCACTGTGGAGGCATGCATCTGTCTCTGCACCCTCACTGTGGAGGCATCTGTCTCTGTGTCCTCACTGTGGAGGCATGCATCTGTCTCTGCACCCTCACTGTGGAGGCATGCATCCATCTCCCTAAGTTCTCATTGTGGATGCATGTGACCAACTGCTTCGGGCCCCTACCGTCTCGACTTTCCTGCCATGAGGGAGTGTGAACCCTGGTTGCCTTGCGTTACAATTTTTTTCCAACCATAAAAACGAATGAAGTTATATTGTTGGCAGGAAAATGAATGCAACTGGAAAGAACCTTAAGTGAATTGAGCTGGTCATGTTTTCAAAATATGTTTTCTCTCATTTATGGTTCCATGACTTCATATAAATACATAAAATTTTTTATGTATCTGTGATCCCCAAACCCATAAGGGCCTGCTAGGCAGAGGGGGAAGCACCACCACTTCCTAGGGGCCTACTTCCTCTCCAGAGCCACCTAGAAGCTCTCTTTTGATTTTACCTCAGTCATGAGGGATCTGCAGTGATGTCCTGGGCTTGTGAAAATTCCTGGGGTCTGTGTCTGAAAGGACTGTCACAGAAGAATGCAAATAGGAATCAAGGCTAGACATGAGGGTCCTGCCGGCCCAAGGGAGAGGTGGTAAAGGACTTTAGAACCTTACGCAGACTAGCACAAAGAGAAAGCTAAATGTGCTGGGGCTGCAGAGATGCAGTCAGAAACAGGCACAGGGACCCGAGCTGGCTCCCCAGAACCCACATAAAGAGTTGGGTGTGATGGCACATGCCTGTAATCCCAGCACTAGGAGGCAAGCCTAGTGCTCCTCAGAACCCACATAACAAAGTTGGGTGTGGTGGCACATGCCTGTAATCCCAGCACTAGGAGGCAAGCCTAGTGCTCCAGGCCAGTGAGAGACCCTGACTCAGAAGAGAGGCTAATCACCAGAAATCGACTCCGGGCCCCCACATGCATGTGCATGCAATCTACACATGTGCACACCTACACAAACACTTCCCCCATTTACACAATAAAGAGAAAATATGCTGCAAAATCTCAACGGGAAGAGACAGTTGTGTCCTGAGAGGACTGAGGTCCTTAAACAGTTAAGGGGAAGTCGTCTGGTCTACTTCATGTGCTGGGCCCATGTCGGTGTGGAACCGGCTGCTCACTGCTGTGAGTACTTGCACTGTGTTGATACTGGCTACCTCGGACTATGGAGAGCCAGCTCCTAGACTGTGTCCAGGGTATTGAAATCCATGAGTTAGCGTAAAGCTGAAACTTTTTTATCGAAGGGGCCTTAGAGAAAAGAAAAGCACTCGCATACTTTGTTGATGGTTTCTCTCTTTATTCTCTCATGCTGAATTCTGTTCTCTTTGCTTTTCACAGCTTATAAAGACAAAATCTTTCAGGCATAACATTCGAAGGTCACATTTCATTTCTAAGTAAATGATAAGGAACAGAGTCCTTTAAACAGCTCTCATACAATAAATCTAGATGACAGAGAAGGAAAGGGCACTCTCAGACAGCTCCCTAATTGGTGGGTTATAACTTGCAGTTGTAAGGAAAGAATTTTTTGGTTTGGTTTTGGTTTTTCAAGACAGGGTTTCTCTGTATTGTTTTGGAGGCTGTCCTGGAAACTTGCTCTGTAGACCAGGTTGGTCTCGAACTCACAGAGATCAGCCTGCCTCTGCCTCCCGAGTGCTGGGATTAAAGGTGTGTGCCCTACTACTAAGGAATCTAAGAAAAATAAGGACATTGTGTGCTGTATCCTGTGCCTCTCAGTGTATAACCATTTTAAATCTTTTGTGGCTAGAAGTCATAAAAGCTGGGCTTTCTTGGACTCCAGACTGTTTACAAAGAGTGATGTGTCCGTTGTCAGGCAAAGTGTAGAGAATGAGCTGCAACAGCCCCTGGCTGGGAGCTGAACCCCCCTTCCGCCATCTGGAGCAGGGCAGGGGGCAGATAAGCTTACTCAGCACTCTCCAAGTCACAGTGACATTAAAAGCATTTTAAATCTTAAGATATATTTCTTTCTGTCCTGCATGTAACCCTTGACCATAAAAAGGAAACCTGTAAGTCTTTCTCAGGGCTGTGAAGTTAGTTTATATTTTGTAGCCCTGGCCAGGTAGAGACTCTTTCCCCTTGGTGTCTGAGCAAAGGCTGTAAAACTGAGGTTAGGAACTTGTGTAGAAGTTAACCGCTGTCCTTGGTTATCAGTCAGACCTGGCACAGCAATTAAGTTGCTTCACACTTCTTACCTTGGCTCACCTTGGCTCAGCAAACCAGAGAGCTGGCTACATGTCCTTGTAAATAAGATTGCTTTTCTGGAAACAGTTTATCTTACAAACCTGGTCTAATCTAAAGCTACTTTGAAGTTTTATATCAGTTGATAACATATAGCTATCTTGGCAGCTGGGGAAATACAGCTTTTTAAAAAAAGATTTATGTGCATTGGTGTTTTGCCCATGTGTATGTCTGTATGCGGTGTCAGATCCTCTGGAACTAGAGTTATAGACAGTTGTGAGCTACCATGTAGCTACTGGGAATTGAACCTGGGTCTTCTGGAAAAGTAGCCATTGCTCCTTAACCACTGTTTTCTTAAGCTGTGTTCCAAGGCAGCTCTTAAGAGGAACTTATAACCCCTGGCTTGAATAGCACCTCTTTGTATTCATTTTATTTATCAAAGCTCTGTATAGGCTAACATTATTACTATCAATCTAACAATACAACTAAGGAGGAGCTACCTTCTTGACAATCCACAGATAAAAATGCCCAGTAGCTCGGGATGTATCCCTGAGACACCCACAAACATACTAGATGCAGGCAGTGGGGATCCCCCATAGCTACTAGGGAAAGAATAATAGCATGCATGCAGTTATAGTCAGGAACAAAGGATATTCCTGGCTCTGCATTTCTCGTAGCCTCATTTACATGGGACTCCTCCAGCAGAGAGTACGTTCCTGGTGGGTTGTCACCTTCTGTTTATGCCATGACTCTCAGTAATTGACCATCAAGGATAAAGCTCAGCAAGCCATTCTAAGCCAGGCTTCAAGTGTGTGTGTAAGAGTTCCCTGGCTGGGGCCAGCAATGCAGCTCAGCAAGTGAAGGTGCTTGCCAGACACACCCCAGAAAGGTGGGAGAGAGCCATGCAGTCAGGGTCCAGTGGTTAAAGTGTGGGAATCTGCTTGCCTTTGACCGTTGGCCTCCACCATTCAGTTAGAGTCTGATGGCCACACAGAAGAACTGCTTGTGTACAGTCTCTTAGAGTTGGCAACTGGGGAAGTGCTGGCACAAGTGACCTATTTGTTGGCTTTGAGACTGGGCCTTGCTGGCCTCACACTAACAGTGCTCCTGCTTCAGCCCCCCAAGCACAGGAACTGTGGGCATTTGCCCCCAAGTACTCATGCCATCAACTCTGATAAACCATCTTACAGCAGTTTGTTGTGTTGAAACAGAGTCTCACTATGTAGCTCTGGCTGACCTGGGACTTGTTATGTAGCCCAGGCTGGCCTCAAGCTCACAGAAATACACCTGCTTCTGCCTCAAGTATTGTGATTGAAGGTGTGCATTACCACACTTGGCTCTCGTGGCATTTGTTAACTGTCTCCCATTGCTGGGATGGCTTTTCCTGGTTGGTCTGATTCCATTGGTGGTTTTACCCCATGCTGGAAGGGACATGGTACAAAGTGTAAGCACTAGGGAGGGAAAGAAGGAAAAGTCCCTGGGCTGAGCCTCTCAGGAGGAGAGAGTCCCTTTTCTCTTTGAATTTGGTAGGACATCCTTTGTCCTTTTCTTTGACAGGTTTCAGAGTGGAAGCGTTTTCTCTTTCTTTGAAGGTCAGCATTAAGTCTGGTCCCTGTGGTGGCTATTAAACAATGAACTTCTTAATTAAAAAAGGTCTGTAACAAAATGTCAGTAGTAAAGAGATCCCACACCTTTAAAAAATATTTATTTTGTTATTTTTAATGAAGTGTATGCATGGGTGTGCACACATTAATGAGGTGTATGCATATGTGCCTGTGTATGAGTATGTGTACATAAATGTTGTGTTCTGTGAAGCCAGAGGCATTGGATCCCCTGGAACTGGAGTTATAGGCAGTTGTGAGTACTAGGAACTGAATTTGGTTCCTCTGCAAAAGTAGTAACTGCTCTTAACCACTGAACCAGCCCTGCCCTGCCTCCACATCCCATGTGCTAGGACTGCAGATGTGTACCAGTAAACCTCTTAATTCTGTACTGGGCATGGAACTCAGGGCCTAGAACAACTAGGCCAACACCATCCCAACTGAGCCACAACCCCAACTCCTGATCTAAGGTTTGTTTGTTTGTTTATTTATTTATTTATTTGCCAGCTGGTTTTGTGGGTCACCTTGACATAAGCTAGAGTCATCAGAGAGGAAGGAGCCTCAGCTGAAGAACTCTCTCCATTGAGATCCAGCTGTAAGGCGTTTTCTCAATTAGTGATCAATGGGGGAGGGTCCGGCCCATGGTATGGGTGCTATCCCTGGATTCTATAAGAAAGCAGGTTGAACAAGTTATGGGGACCAAGTCATTAAGCAGCACCCTCCAATGGCCTCGGCATCAGCTCCTGCCTCCAGGTTCCTCCCTCGTTTGAGTTTAGCAATGTGGATGTATAGGCTGAATTAATCCTTTCCTCTCCAGCTTGCGGTTTGGTCCTGGTGTTTCATCACAGCAATAGAAACTCTATTTATTTATTTGTTTGTTTGTTTGTTTTTGAATACAAGGATTAATAAGAGAAATTACAAACTATGTCCAAAGAAAGCTTAGCAAGTTACAAGACAGTTTAGATATTCCTGGTCTCCACATATGTACACACACACACACACACACACACACACACACACACACACACACACACACACACACACTTATATATACACTCTAGTGTTTTCAAGGAAGCTCATTGCTTTAAACAGAGAGAAATGGGTACAGTTTTAAGTTGATGAAGTAGATTTTGGCCTTAGAAAAATCCTTTGGATAAATTTATATTTTGAAGATCACCATGCACAAAATCTTTGAATCGAGGCATAGCAGCGCATGTCTGTAATCACAACACTCAGGAGGCAGAGGACTACCATATGGAGTATGAGACCAGCCTGCTCTATGACAGGTTCTAGACCATCCAGTGATACATAGAAAGATACTGTGTCAAAACTTAAAAAAAAAACCAAATACTATTTAAAAATAGCATATGACTTAAGCCAGTGGTACATAAGTATATCCCAGGTACAAGATGTCCCTTTTTAGCCAGAGGCATAAAATGATGGTTAAAATGATCTGTCAAATGCTGGGCGGTAGTGGTGTCTGCCTTTAATCCCAGCACTCGGGAGGCAGAGGCATGCGAATCTCTGTGAGTTCCAGACCAGCCTGGTCTAAAGAGCTACTTCCAGGAAAGCCTCCAAAGCCACAGAGAAACCCTGTCTCGGAAAAAACAAAAACAAAAACAAAAACAAAAAAAAAACAAAAAAAAACAAAACAAAAAGCAAAAAAACAAAACAAAACAAAAAACGAAGTAGACCAATACTTTATTTTTAAACATCCAATTCACTTAAATATAAAGGACTAGAAACAATTTAATCATATCTGATTGTATCAACCTAATTACATAATAACTCTTTTCTCATAGGTCTGGTTGTTTTTTCTATGCCTATTGCAACATATCTTAATGCTAAAACACTGCTGTTAAGAAGAGGGCTGTATTCTGAGCTAAATAGGAGTGACCTCAGCTGGGGGAGCTGGGTTCAGGTTGACCTGAACGACACAGTCCTCTGTGGAAGTGGTCCCACGAACCTCTGTAGTCACAGAACAAAGTTACAAATCCATCATTTACTGAGTAACTTGGTGGGGACAGCAGGTGGGTAGATTACAAAGAGGGACAATTCTGCCACAGCCTGGATGTGACACTGCCAAAGGCATCTGGTAGGTCTGCTAAAAAAAAAAAAATAATCCAAAGGTTAGGGATCTTTTTTCTTTGGTGGGTTTTGTTTGCTTGTTTTGTTTTTGATACAGGGGCTTTATAGTAATTTTTCCTTTCCCAAAGGCATAAGTGACTAGAATAGATCATATCAGACTTTCCAGGTAATGTGTCATGAAATGCCTTAACTTTGTGTTGATTTAAGACCGTGGAGTCATACTGAATCTTAGTCTTATCCTTGCTGAGAGCCATGCCTGCCTCCCTTATTTGTTTCTATATAGGATGGGCTTACATTTATCTTAGGGACAGAGGCGAAGAAGCCCTGGCCTGTGGTCTTAGAGTTTTACTGTAGGCTGGCCTCTTTGGGCACCTGCACTCATGGGGGGAGAGGGGGAGGGCGCGCGCGCGCGCGCGCGCGCGCACACGCACACACACACACACACACACACACGCACGCACGCACGCACGCACACATGCACACCAATCTTACAAAAGGAGAGATGAACTTTTGAGAAATAAGACCCCTGTCTTGTAATAAATCCAAGGGACTAGGAAGTGATACAGTTTTATTCATTGATCTTTGGCTAATTTGGCCTGAGACCATGCAGCTTTTTTGTTTGTTTGTTTGTTTTTGTTTTTTTGAGGCAGGGTCTTACTGTGTACCCCTGACTCTTCTGGAATTCTCCATGTAGACCAGGCTGGTCTTGAACTTGAAGAGATCCGCATGCCTCTGCCTCCCGAGTGCTGGGATTAAAGGTGTGCGCCATTATGCCTGGCTTTAACTCCACCCTCTCTTCCCCAACTGCTGCGTACCTGAAAGAGCTCCGGTCTTTCCCATCATCTAGCGCAGCCCCTCCGCCACACCCTTTCCTGCTGAGGGAGGCTTGAGATTTCCTGTGCCTTTCCAGATACGTGGGCTCAGTCATCAGCTCATGACTTCAACTGTAAGGGAAACCAGAAGTGCCCAGGGAAGGGGCACCAGCTTCTAGGAGAGAGTTTCCAGTGCCCCTGCTTATCTGTGATGATGAGCTCTAACTCTACGCCCCTGGCACTGGAAGTGAACCACAACTTACCTCTTACTAATGGTTTATGCCGTAAGGCCAGGATTTGGAGGTGGAAGCAGGAGGATTGATAGGAGTTCAAGGCTGGTGTCCAGGTTAGCTTTTTTTTTTTTAATCAACCTGACACAAGAAACAGTTATCTGGGAAAGCAGTAACCCAATTGAGAAAACGCCCCCACCAGATTGGCCAGTGGGCAAACATGGTGGGGCGTTTTCTTGATTAATGATTGATGTGGGAGGGCCCAGCCCATTGTGGGTGGTGCAGAGGCTGGGATGTCACAGGTTCAGGGCCTGATTACACCTGAACTCTTTCACTCCAAAGTGGGGGTAGAAGGTAGGCTTCTCTTCAGGAACCTCATTCATACCCCTCAACAGACTGACTGAGGGAGGCCCTCCTACAGGACTGGGATTGGACTCTATTCAGTCTACTGACTGAGATGCTAACCCCTTCTGAAAATCCCCCCACAGATGTAACCTGTGAAAGTTCCAACAGCGGGCTGGAGAGATGGCTCAGAGGTTAAGAACACTGGCTGTTCTTCTATAGGTCCTGAGTTCAATTCCCAGCAACCACATGGTGGTTCACAACCATCTGTAATGACATCTGGTGCCCTCTTCTGGCATGTAGGCATACATACAGACAGAACACTGTGTACATAATAAGTAAATAAATAAATCTTTAAAAAAAGTTTAAAAAATTTCCAACAGTATCTAATTTTAATCTGTAAACATTTTAGTATGGTTTTTTTCTTAAGACCTTTTCGTAGGAATATAATGCTACAATCTAGACCAGACTGCTGCTCAGGCCAGTCCCTGGGACAGCTGTCCCTGCTCAGTTATCCCGACAGGTGTCATGCCAAGCATGCCCCCTGTGAGTACCTTGACTTCCTGGTGCTAGGATCTCTCACTTGGAGATAGGAGTTTACATCAGAGTGGGTGTTAATGGTCACACATCCTGGCTCCCGCCCCCACCATGTTATCCACCTGTCTCTGCAACCAGTTCTAGAGCATCTGACACCCTCTCCTGACCTCTGTGGGTACCAGGCACACATGTGATATACATACATGTATGTGAGCAAAACACCCATACACATCAAAGTAGTTAACAAACGAGAACAGAGGGCACCTCCTCCAGGCTGATAAGAGTTGATGTAAACTAAAGCTACAGTGAAGAGTATACTTCAAAATGGTCCCCAGGAAATGGGAATTTTCTCAGAGGAGTCTCACACTGGAGAAGGCAGCTGAGTCAGGCCTGGCTGAAGATGTCACGTGATTCTAGCTTGTCAGACCCATGCAGGAGAGACCAGTTGACACTTAGGTTGTCTTTGTCCTGACTCAATGAGGGTTAATAGCTAGCCATGTGACCAGGGCTGCTTACCCTCATGTCAGGACGCACCATAACCAGGGCTCATGCCAGGATCCCAAAGACAGACTTGGGGCAGGGGTACACTTTCTTTGTTCTTCTTCCTAATGTGACCACATCTGATATGATAAACCTTTGCTTTTTACTATTACTTAACTGTTAACTGGCCAAGCTTGCTGTGGCTAAGGCCCAGGCCAGAGGCTGACCCTGGGACCCCAACCATTGGGTCTGTTTGGCTACTCATCTTAGGAATCGGAGGGAACTAATATTGAGAAGTGAGATTATTCCATTTGACCAATTCAGGAAGATGGCTAATCTTCCTTCCTGAAACCCACAGGAGAGTGTCAGAGCAAAAGCCAGAGGCTCTCCATTTGTGAGTTCTTTTGAAATCTTCTTGGCACTGGGCTGAGGGCAGCAGTGTCTGCTCCTGGCATGTGATTACCTGCAGGACGCTGGGACTGAGGAAGAAAAGAAAACCATGTTTTTCTCGAGGAATCAAAGGTGTGCATCACCACCATCCAGCTTAATTTGTTTTGTTTTATTCGAGACAGGGTTCCTCTGTATAGTTTTGGAGCCTGTCCTGGGCACTTGCTCTATAGACCAGGCTGGCCTCAAACTTACAGAGATCTGTTTGCCTCTGCCTCCCAAGTGCTGGGGCTAAAGGCATGCACCACCAACAGCCAGCTTTAAAATCTTAAGGGAATCTGTACATTACCATGTAAAATGTCTAAGAAAAGGTAGGAGTTAGGTCATGGGCCCGTTCCTTATTTAACCGTAGTGAAGAACACAGTTGATGCCACCTGCAGACCCCAGACTAGATGAACAAATATACTGTACTCATGGGCTAGAAGGCTCACCATTGCTGAGGTGTCCATATTCTCCAATCCATCTACCCACAGATCTAAAACAATCCCACTGGAAATGTCAGCACACTTGGGGCAGGGAGTAATTACAAGCTGACTCTGGAGTGTCAGTGCACACGCTGGTTCCCATATGATGACTGCTCTCCTTAAAGACAGGCTTCAATTTCTCATGGGGTCACTGCTCCCATGTAGGTGATTTCATCATGGGTTGATGTGTGTCTTAAGAGTTTACTGTTTTAGACTTTGAGGGACTAAAGGTTCAGGGAAACGGTTGGAGACTTTCAGGTGCCTTTTTAGGAGTTTGGGACAGGGTTAGAGATACCTTGGTTGGTTATCATCTTCATGATGTCAGCCCTTGAAAGGGTGTGAGACAGGTCAGGGTTCAGCCTGTCTTTAGAGGGCACGGAGCGAATAGCATGCTTCATGCAGAGCTGAGCAGGGAGCTGATTCAGTTTCAACCCAATCTGTGCTTCTTACCAAAAAGCAGCTCCTAAACCCCATGTCCTAGCACTGTGTTTACATTTCCTAAAGCTGCGAGCAGCCAACACTATAGTTCTGATGAAAGGGTAGACTCACACAGACCAAAGAAACAGTCTTTTGGAATCTAGTCATTTTTATTTATTTATTGAGACAGTTTTTTCTGTGCAATAGCCCTGGCTGTCCTGGAACTCTTCCTCCCTAGTGCTGGGATTAAAGGTGTGCGCCCGGTTAGTCACTGAAAATTTTTGAGTCTGACTTTACTGTCCCATGTGTGGTCTATTTTCGTACTCAGAGGAGCTATCTGCTGTATGTTCTGTATTGAATCGCAATAAAAAAATGTTTTTTCAGTTGGGCGTCTGAGGTTTGTTGGCATACATCCTGTTCGCCTGGCATGTTAACTTCACAGTGTTTTTTCTTTCTCAGGTGTACAGTTAACTCATTCTAGTTTCATTCTATTGCTGTGACAAATACCAAAAACAACACTAGTTTACAGTCCACCATTGAGGCATCTGGACAGGAAGTCAAAGATAGGGCTGCACAGCGGAAACCATGGAAGCACGCTGCTTGCTCCCAGCTCAGCCAACTTTTCCTATTAGCCCAGGAATGGTGCTCCCCGAGATGGACTGTGCTCTCCTCGGTCACCTGGGCTGTCAAGTGACTGTCAGATCAAAGCAGGACGGGCCTCCCATTAGCAATGGCTTACAGTGGAAACGCAGCATGTGGGGTTGTTAATTGTTCAAATCTGTTTTACTATTTTCCTGCCTTTGTGACTAGAATTTTTCCTTGTTTCCTGTATTTCTTCATTTTAACATCTTCCCCTGTATTAGCGGGTTCAGGGTTAGAAGTGGGTTGGGTATGGTGGCACAAGCAATACATCCTCAAGAAGGCAGGAAGATCAGAAAGGCTTACCTGTATTTTATAATCTAGAGCAGCAGTTCTTAACCTGCGTGTGGGGACCCCTTTGAGACTACTGGCACACAGACAAATTCAGGTTATGATTCATAGCAGTAGCAAAATTAGTTATGAAGAAGTAACAAGGTAATTTTATGTCTGGGATCACCACAACATGAAGAACTGTATTATTAAAGGGTGGCAGCATTAGGAAAGTTAAGAATCACTGTTTTAGATATACTGAACATTTTTATCACTTTATAATGACATTCTTTGTTCCCAAAATGATTTTTAGTCTATTTTCTTCAACATAGTCATCCCAGCTTTCTTCTGGCTAGAATTTTTTTTTAAGATTTATTGCCGGGCAGTGGTGGCACACGCCTTTAATCCCAGCACTCGGGAGGCAGAGGCAGGCAGATCTCTGTGAGTTCGAGGCCAGGCTGGTATACGACAGCTAGTCCCAGGACAGCCGCAGGAAACCCTGTCTGGAAACAACAACAAAAGATTATGTATAATGTTCTGCCTGCATGTATGCCTGAAGGCCAGAAGAGGGCACCGGATCTCATTGCAGATGGCCGTTAAGCCTCCATGTGGTTGCTATGGTTGCTGGGCATTGAACTCAGGACTCTGGAAGAGCAGCCAGTGCTCTTTACCTCTAGGCCATCTCTCCAGGCCCTTCTGGTTAGAATTTGACTGGCTTTTTGAATGCCATATCTCAGTCTTGCTGTTTTCTTACATTTTTGATTCAGCATTTATAAACACATAGCAGGATTTTGCTTCCCACTTCAACTTGACAGTTTTTATTATTTGGTCTGGTTCACTTATGTTTTTGATTGTTTTTTTTCTTGAGGCAGGGTCTCTCTCTAAACTCCTAGTTGTCCTGGAACTTGCTGTGTAGACCAGGCTACCTTCAAAGTCACAGAAACCCGCCTGTCTCTGCCTCCTAAGTGCTGGGATTAAAGGCGTGTGTCATTACCATCTGGTTTCTTTCAACCGCTTGTGTTTTCCAGACAGGATCTTGCAATTGGGCCTAGGCTGGCCTGGAACTCATGTCTCAGCCTGAGTACTGGCATTACTGCTGTATCTGAATTTACGTAGTAAATATACACACTTCGTGGACACACTAAACTCATCAAGCAGCAGCCTTCCTGTAGGGAAGAAGTCAGGAGTAAGAAGGGATTGTGGCGAGTGGACTCCTGTGTACATCCTCCCTTCATCTCAAAATAACAAAGTACCATTTGTCCTTGACGTTGCACAAAACTTGATTTCCATGTATGCATGCCACAGTGCAGGTGTGGAGCCAGACAACTTCTGGAAGTCCATTTTCTCCTTCCACTGTGTGGGTCCAGGGGGCTGAGTCAGGTTAGCAGGCGTGGCAGCAAGTGCCTTCATCCACTGAGCCATCTCGCTGGCCCCTGGCCATTTGGTAAGTTTGTAGAACTGTGAGTTTAAAGGAGGGCTGCCACCTGGTGGACATATTTAATAAATAGGTTTTTAAGCAAAGGAGCTTTAAAAACTTCAAAACCACTGGTGTGAAGAGGCATTCATATGACCAAGATCACATGTTTTAAGGTTGACTCAACCTAGAATTTAACATTTGTTTTGTTATTTACTGTATGATTTTGGGTAGAATATCAAACTCATGCCTACTTGAATTTAAACTCAGACCTTAGTCAAATAGTTAAGGCATTCTCATGATGGAGCTACAAGGCAGTGTCCCCTTGGAATTTAGTGAAGGAATTGTTTTTTCTCTTTCAGGTCTGAGATGGAATTCATGGGTTACTGTTTTCTGAGTGGTTAAACTTTGAGACATGGCTTTAAGCAACAGGCTGGTGTTAAACATTTTTCCCCCAGATAGGGTCTCTCTGCACTAAAATTCACTCTATAGACAGGGCTGGTCTTGAACTCAGAGATCTCCTGCCTCTGCCTCCTGCGCGCTGGGATTAAAGGCATGCACTTGGCCTCAAATGATCCACCTGTTTACCCTTTGGTGTTCACTGAGGTTACAGGTGTGCACACCTGGCACTATACTGGGTTTCAAGTTTGAATCCTAGTCATTTCTGCTGATGTAATAATAAGCAATAATCTCAAGGGCATGAGTTCCACAGGAGTGGGAAGGTGACTTAGTTCCTGTTCTCTTTTCCTGCCCACTGGAGTACATAGGCCTACCATGGCCTCGCTAGCTAAGTGGCATACATCTGCACAGAATGTTCTTGAGTACACATGTATGTAAAGTCACCTTGACTTATAATAACTTATTGATTTTGTAAGGTACAAGCTGAAGACAGCAAATGATTACACAGAATGCCAGCAACATGGAGAAAAGGCCCTCAATCATGAAATGGCAGAAAAGACTTCATTTCTAATGCAGTTACCACAATCTACCTCCAAGAATGAGAAAGAGGGCATGGCGGGTAGATGCGTCCTACCCCTCTCCTATAGGACAGTCCCTAAGATTTAGGGGCAGGGCCAATCTAGAACAGCCTTCTCACCCCTTCAACCATGACAGGTGTCTTTCCTTGAACTTTATATAGAAAAAGACAGGAAATCTCAACTCATCTGCCCGGGCAGTGGTGGCGCGCTCAGCACTCAGGCAGAGGCAGAGGCATCTCTGTGAATGAGGTTGGCCAACCTGGTTTATAGAGCGAGTTCCAGGACAGCCTGGTCTACACACAGAAACTCTGTCTGGAAAAACCAAAGCCAAAAACTAACCAATCAAAGCAAACAAAAAACCCAAAACATACAACCCCCCCCCAAACAGACAAACCCAACACCCCCAAAGTCCTCAATATTACTGATTAAACCACATATGCTTTTGTAGAGTATGGTGTCTTGAATAGCCCATGTCACTGCTTATCTGTCAAGCCTTTCTCAGGCGAAGCTCACTGCAGGGTGGCCTGTCATCACCACTGATCACTCCAGTGAGCTAAGGACACCTAGTCTTCATTCTTTGCTTTAAAGTCATCATAAGCTGACTTAGTGGGCTGGGAAGCTATCCCACTAGCAGGGGGGCTGGCCTAGCATGTACAGTCTAGAAAGGGTCTGATGTGCCTCAGCTGGAGCTGCAGACGGTGATTATTTCCACCAGACCACATAACAGACACTAACCTCCCAACGGAACACTACTCCCTGCTACAACACCCTGACAAACGCAGTGGCTGTGGAACCCCATGTTCTTTAGGCTGATGAACCACCAGTCTGAAACTAGTTTTGTGCATGATAAAAAGAAAAAAGTAAGGAATAAATAGCTTTGGTACACTAATGAACAATCTCCTTGACAGGATCAAAAAATGAGTGATTATGCGCTAGTGTCATGTCCCAGGTACCCACAACAGATAGCTTTCCTGAGTTTCTCGTAACCAGTTCTAACTGAACCAAAGCACAAGGAGATCCTGATGGCTGTGAAGCTGCCTGGACTTGGCTAGAGGTCCACCACACCACGGTGAGTGTCGGGGTTGGTGTTCATGTCACACAGTGGGGTTTTCATTCAGCAAACTTAATCTTATCAAATGTTCTTTAATTTCATAGACAATATGAAACATACTATATAGGCACACAACAGTTTTGCAGTACAGTTTCAAAGTCAATACAGATTAGAATACAGACGTTAAACACTGGTGCACTGACCATAGCTTGAAGATAAACTTCATAGAAAAAGTACAGTTCAAATATCAGCCAATTCAAAACTTTACTCTTCTCATAATATAAAAATGATAGATTGAGATACAAATTTTTTTTACTAAACAAACTATATAAACATTTAAAATAATCATTAAAAACTCAACATTAGAATTTATAAAGATTCACTATAAAAATATATCGGCAGTCGCTTCTCCTATAAAGGTACCATTGACTACATTACAAAATAGACTCAATGTAAAATTGCCTCAGTAACTATTTTAGAACCTGACAAACCTACAGGAAGATGATTATCAATCCTCTGGGAAGCTTTGGTATGCATCTTCAGGTTATTTAAATTATCTTAAGGGCTTCTGTAAACACTTCATTCTGTTAAAGCACAAGCAATGCTCTTCAACTGCATACAGGGTTAGAGAATCAAACAAATTATTATATCCTTGTGAGAAACTGCCCTTACCTTCTGGAAGCAAAAATAAACTGTCAAATCTTCAGGACAATTCTCTTTCCATTCTGATAAAAATGTTACAAATCACCATACTCAGATTGTGTGCCCTGTGCCTGTTTAGAACGTCTCAAAATCCCTCAAGTCCAACAAAACCAACTGTTACAACTCATTTAACACACCTGACAACATGACAAGGAACAATCAGACCACATAATTTACATACTTAGTAATGTATTACGCTTTCTTTTACATTTGTAATTTAGAATTTATTGGCAGGCGCGTGCGCACATGGGACAGACACACACACACACACACACACACACACACACACACACACACACACACACACAGGCAATCTTAGGAAATGTAAGAGATATAAACTCAGTGGGAACTGATTGCTTTTCCAATGCTGTCTGCCACTTTGGTTAGGCTGTTGCTTAAGTTGCTGGAGTCCATTTCCTTGAGCACTTTCCTCCCTGCGCTTCCAGTTTCGTCAGCAGCTTCGATATGGTCATTCCCACTTCCCCTGTCACCTTTGCATTGTAAAAATCTAATGTACAAAGTAGCTTCTTTGACCTTTGAATTTATAAAACTCCACTTTAAAAAAATCCACCTAATTTTTAAGCAAGTCCATAAAAATACTCTCTCTTTTAAGAATCAAACACTTTTATGAGAATATAGATCCTTAAGAGTTTTTAGCTCTTCTATTAGAGTTTTATTTTGATTTTCCAGAACGGCCACACGGTTCTCCAGGCATTTCACGTACTCTTTCTTCTTCCTGCGGCACTCTCGGGCAGCTTCTCTAAACATAAGCATTGACACATCAGGGAAATGTCCCAGCCTTTTCCAGACTGTTTCCTCCCTGGCCTCAAATCTGCAATTCTCCTGCCTCATTCTTCTTCTCAATGCTGGGATTATAAGCAGGGGGCACTACTCCCAACCCCAGTTGAAAAACCGAGATACCGTCTATGGGGTTGGAGAAGACAGATGACTCAGTGGTAAAAAGCACTTGTTGCTCTTGCAAAGGACCCAAGTTCAGTTCCCAGCACCCCTATTGGGTAGCTGTACCTCCATTTGGAAGGTGTCAGACATCTTTGGCTGTCACAGACACACACACAGAAAGTAATCATTTTAAAAGACAAATTTTTTAGACGTCTACCCCCTCAGCCTTGTTGGGATTCTAAGGCACAACGGTTGTGTGGTCAATACCCAGACTAGTAAACACAAACTTGTATGAGGCCCCACTGAGACACAATCCCACTGCCCCAGAAGCCATCACACCCTCCTGGTCAGCTGTCTACTAGGCAGTTGCTACCATAGATGGGTGGTCACCATGTGGGTGCTGGAAATCCAACTTGGTCCTTTAAAAGCCAGTACTCTTACCACTGAATCAACCACTTCCCCAGCCACTACCACCCAATCTGTAAGTGGCATCCAGTGAACATGTGTGGGTGCTCTTTCCAATAAGGATCACTGTCACGTGAAGAGTGTCCCAGGAATCCACAGCAGCACTTGCTACACTACCTTTTGTCTGACGGCTCAGTTTAGACTTCCCAGATGCATGTGAAGTGTGGTGTGATTTCTTGTTTACAGATTCCCTGTTTCCTCTTCTTTAGTTCTCTATTTATGGAAGTAAATCTAGAGTCTGCTGCTGTCTCTACTACAGTTCTCCCTATATAAATTGCAAGCATTCTTCTTGGTCAGGAGAATTATTCTGTCACACATTCGGTGGGTCTAATGTGTTGGGAATGTGTCCCTCCTCACACAAGGGAGGGAGGAGAGCAGCCTGGCCTCTGCTTAGGAAGGAAGCATCACTGCTGGGAGCGTGCAGGAGATGCACCTGTCTCTCCTGGCATGCAGCCTCTGAGCTGCTCTGTTCATGTACCTGTGCCCTTGCTTGTGTTCAGCGAGGCCATCCTCCCTGTAATTTGAGATCCCTCTGTTCATTGTACATTGGAGTGACAGAATATTATGAGCTGCCATGTGGGTGCTAGGAATCAAACCCTGGTCCTCTAGAAGAACAGGATAGTGCTCTAAACCATCAAGCTATCTTTCCAGCCAACTACCGGCCCCTCAGTTTTGTGTCATAGAGCTGAGGATGACTTTGAACTCCCAATCTTGTCTCCGCCTCCCAAATCCTGAGATTAAAATGTGCCACAATGACCAGCTCAAAGGTTCTCATTTTAATGAAGTCACATTCTTCAATAATTATATTAATTTCCCTGAATGTTATCTTGTTTTAGAACTCCTTTCCTATCTTCTAGGTCACACAATTATGTATATTTACATTAGAGTTTGGAATTTCACCTTATACATAAAGGTGTTCTTCACCCTCATCCCTTGAGTCAGAGTTGAGCTATATAGTGCCATCTGGCTTCAAAGATCACAGGTATGTGCCAGGATGCCGGCCTAAGCTTTTCTTTCTCTTGCTCTACAGAGTGGGATGAGTTACAGTCTCATGTGGCTTAGGCTGGACTGACAGGAGTGACTTACACTGTCACCTGCCAAGGGCTGGCCTTCTGGACACAGGACTAGTTCCCCACCCCCATCTATTTGAGTTTAGTGTCTGGAATCTGGTAGAGCTGTGCTCTCTTCCAAGGGTCTGAGGAACTGTGCAAAGCAACTAATTTTAAGTGACATTTTTAGCTTTGAGTGTAGTGACCTCGTGAAAAGCACAGGCAACTCCGAGACTGTCTCCTGTCTCTTTAGCCTATCAAACCTGGATCAATAAGTTAATTTTGGCTGGATGAGGTGAAACACACCTTTAATCCCAGTCCTCAGGAGGCAGAAACAGATGGATCTCTGAGTTCAAGGCCAGCCTGAACTAAGTTACAGAACAGCTAGGACTACAGAGAACCCTGGGTCAAAAGTGAAAACAAAGATTCATGGCTAAAGCACAGTATCGTGTTTAGGTGACAGCCTCATGGTCCCGTGGGTCTAGGTCATCCCTAACTTCGTCATTAGTTTCTTTCCTACAGGTTCCTCCACTCATTGTAAAGGGCAGCTTATACATTTCATCAGTCTCTAAAAACCCTTTGTAGCTGGTTATCTTGTTAGAAGTCTTATTGTAGTAACTCCCCCTCTCTGACTCTATAGTTTTTTCTTGTTTTGTTTTGTTTTTCAAGACAATGTTTCTCTGTGTAGCTCTGCCTGTCCTGGAACTCACTCTGTAGACCAGGCTGGCCTCAAACTCACAGAGATCCTCCTGCCTCTGCCTCCTGAGTGCTGGGATTAAAGGCGTGCGCCACTAACACCTGGCCCTCTGTCTGACTCTTCATGCTAATTTTACTGCTTTAAAAACTTTACTTTTTGGTGTGTGCGTGCGTGCGTGTGTGTGTGTGTGTGGCTGAAGAAACTGTCACACTGTAACCTTACAATCCAACCCCCTATGACCTTTTTTGTTGCCACTCTTAGTTTCTTGGTACCTTTTTTCTTTTTCCTCTTGAACATAGTACCCATTATATATGCATTTTCTCAAGAATCAAGTTTTCATGCCCGGTATATTAAAGTGAATACAGTAGGATGTCTAAAATGGAGTCTCTCTGATAGTCCTAGTACTCAGGAAGTAGGAGCAAGATCATAATCACAGTCACTGTTGGCTACATAGCCAGTTCCAGGCCACCCTGGGTTATGCAGACAAATGTTTCATGGTGACTGTTGAATTAAAATGATTTGTAAAAACTTTTAATTTTATCCAGGCTGTGGTGGCACACACCTTTAATCCCAGCACTCGGGAGGCAGAGGCAGGCAGATCTCCGAGTTTGAGGCCAGCCTGGTCTACAGAGTGAGTTCCAGGACAGCCACAGCTACACAGAGGAAACCCTGTCTTGAAAAACAACAAATTTAACTTTGTGTATAGAAGGGGACACATGTGCCATAGTGCTTGCACTTGTACACATGCATGGAGGTCAAAGGACAATTGTGTGGAACTGTCTCTTTCCTTCCATCTTTACGTGGGTTCCAAGGATTGCCAGACTAGAGCCTCTACCTGCTGACCCATGTTGATCTGTGATCTTGATGTTATCATTAAAAAAAAAAACATTGATTTATTAAGTATTCAGTGTTCTGCCTGCATGTAACCCTGAAGGCCAGAAGAGGGCACCAAGCCAGGCAGTGGTGGTGCACTCCTTTAATCCCAGCACTCAGGAGGCAGAGGCAGGCAGATCTCTGTGAGTTAGAGGCCAGCCTGGTCTACAAGGACAGTCTCCAAGGCCACAGAGAAACCCTGCCTCAAAAAAAAGCAAAAAAGAAGGCACCAGATCTCATTATAGATGGTTGTGAGTCACCATGTGGTTACTGGAATTGAATTCAGGACCTCTGAAAGAGCAGTCAGTGCTCTTAACCACTGAGCAGTCTCTCCAGCCCTTGATGTTAGCATTTTAACTGTTTTCTGGAGTCACAAACTGGCCATCTAGGATGGTAAGTTCTGAGAAATGTAGTCCATGTTCTGACAGTTCCAAATGGCTCTCCTTGAAGCTCTGATCTTGTGGAAGTCAGGCCTCTTATATCACCGTATGTTTGTAAATGAAAAGGTACCAATGATCCAGTTTAGCTGCCATGGCAAGGTTTTGTGCTCTGATTAATCATAACAGCCTAAAGGTTTCCGTAATGAAATATGTGGGGGTAGGTCCATGAGAGAAGCCTTTCTATGATCCAAAAGGCTCAGGTGATGCTGGCTGGTACTGCTTGGCAAGATGTTAGCTTTACAAACTACAGTATGTATCTGGTCTCTCCAGTGCACTGGATGGCTCCGCGGTACACATACAACTGTTGTACCTTGCGTGGTTTGCTTATTGTGGCATTTCCTGTGCTACGTTTCTGGAACCACATCACAGAATCTCTAGGTAAGAAAATGCTGTTTGAAAAGCTTTGCCTAGCAATGTTATTTTAATTTAATTTTGTTTTCTGAGACAGGGTTTCTCTGCGTAGCCCTGACTGGCCTTGAATCCAGAGATCCACCTGCCTCTCCCTCCTGAATGCTGGGATTAGAGGAGTTGAGAGCTGGGAATTGAAATCTGGGTCCTCTGGAAGATCAGTCAGTCCTCTTAATCACCAAACTATCTCCAGCCACTAAACAATGCTATTTCAAAGGACGAAGTAAAACAGAAGTAGTCTAGGTGATAGACCATTTAATACAAAGACTTATAAATGAACTCACTGATCACTGGGAATGATCCAAACCTCCTTTCTAATTATCTAGTTAGGTAATATGTGACTGTGTTATGAAACGCGCAGAACTTACCCACTCTATAAACCAATCTACTGCCTACCTGTTCTTCATCAGCCGTATTTCCCTTTTCAGTTGGGGGTCGTCTGTCTTTGTTGTCTGAGATGTAAGAGTCACAGGAGACGTCATCACCACAGTTTGTGGCAGTGAAGTGGCAGACGGTGTGGTACGGATCTGATAGGTCTGCATATCTCCTGATGCAGCTGTAGAGCCAAAAAAGTGAGTTATTGGTGAAGCGCCCCAGAGAGGACTTGGATATGTCTGTAGGTAAGGAGACACTTACTCTGCACAACCACCTGGTTGCTCGGGACGAGGATTTGCTGTCCATCAGAAGTCTGCGCATACTGGAGGATTGTACCATGTTGAGTATTGCCTGAATTTGTCATGGTTAATGTCTGCAGTCCCTGGACTCCATCTGTGCCTGGACTGGCCAACTGTAAGGCTCCGTTGGGGGCAATGGCAACTAACCAAAGAGAAAGAAAATAGTTATAAGGTTATACAATATACTAATCCCAAGAAGGCCATTAAAAACAAACACTTAAATAGGTTTGAAGGTGGGCATGGTGGCACTCTCCTTTCATTCCTGCACTGGGGAGGCAGAGGCAGGTGGATCTCTGTGAGTTTGAGGCCAGCCTGATCTACAGAGCGAGTTCCAAGACAGCCAGAGTTACACAGAGAATCCCTGTCTTGAATAAACCACAATAAGGAAATAGAGAATAGACTTGAATGCAGTTCTACTAGGTTAAATCAGTCTTGAAAATAGCAATTATCTCCATAAAATTTTATAGGTTAGCTATACTACCCCAGGATTTAGTTTCAAGTTGTGAAATACACAATGAATCATAAATATGGTACATTTTGGAATTCATGGACATTTCATGTTAATTGTTAATTTGTCACAGAAATTTCTGGTGCATTAAAGAGAGCTAATGGCTAAGGATTTCTTCCTTCTCTCTCCTCCCTCCCTCTTCCTTTCTTTCTGAGATACTTATCTCATGTAGCTTAGGCTGTGCTAAGACTCTATACAGCTAAGGAGGCATGTATGTCACCATGCTTGTTCTAATTAATGGCTAACTTTTTTCCCCCTTGAGGGTGGGGGCAAAGAAACACAAACTTCCTAGGGTTTTCTGTGAACCTGGGCATGGTGACACACCTTATGATCATGAGTTCAGGACCACAATAGGCTAGACGGGTATCAAAACAATAGAGAATTAAGAATACCGTGTTTTAGGGGTTAGGGAAATGGCTTAATGAGTAAAGACCTGAGTTCATCTGATGTCTTCACACATCCTGTACACACACACTAACTAAAAATTGAAAACAAAATCGTGTTGGCAGGTAGGCAGCACATTGCCTTTAATCGCAGTATTTGAGAGGCAGGAGCGTGGTGATCTGAGTTCAGAACTTGGTCTAGATAGTCAGTTCCAGGCCAGCCAGGGCTACATGTGATATCCTGTCTCAAAAATAAATAAATAATATACTACTATGAAGTACGCAAACATGTAAGACATTAAAGTTGTTAAAATATTTCCCATACATTTTAAAAGGATTTATTTTTAAGAGGTGTGTATGTAATATATACATCTGTCTGTGCTTATGTGAGTGTAGACACCCTAGGAGTCTCAAAAGGGTATCAGATCCCCTGGAATTGGAGTTGTATCTGTGAGTTCTCAAACATGGGTACTGGGAACCCATCCCAGGTCCTCTGCAAGGAATCGACACATTGTCAACTACTGAGCCCTTTAAAAGTATGTTTGAATAGATACTATTAGTCTATACAAATTTTCTAAAAGAAGGTCAGCCTCACTCATGTTTTCACTTCATTCTATTGCAGACACTGGTTTACATATTACTACTTAGGTGATAAAGAATGTAGCCAGGCACGGTAGTGCATACCTTTAGTCCCAAAACTTGGGAGGCAGAGCCAGGTGGATCTCTGAGGCCAGCCTGGTCTACAGAGCAAGTTCCAAGACAGCTAGGGCAGTGAAAATAAGTCATCAGAAAGCCACTTGTAGACCACAGTATTAGACCTCAGACATTTTCATTGAACTGTACCCATGTTCCTGCCCTCTTAAGTGACACACTTGAGAGGCAGGGCCAAACAGATGCTCTAAAAGTCTCTACCTGAGCTCAACACCTCATACCTGCGCCCTTTCACGTCGAAACTAATGTTTGCCTTCCAGACTCTGGCTGTCAGGAAGCCAGAGCATAGCTGTCTGTGTACAAGAGGGTTATATCTGACATGACTTTTCCCAGGAGCTCCTCCTCAGTTCTACCACAGATTTACACATACCTGAGCACATGACTTCAAAATGCTAATTATTTCAGACAGAGGTTCCTTTTGAAATTATAGTTGTAAATTTCCTCAATATAAAGATATTATAGTCTCACTTCCAAAAAAATCTATAATAGACACTCTCATTACCTGTCCTAATTTATTTACTTGCAGGGTAGAGGTGACTACTCTCCATACCTTGTAGTACCCACTATCTCTGGTGTATACCCTTCCTAGCTTCCTCATATGGACTGATAGTAATATATATATATCAAATATGTGTATGAAATACTCACAGTTGCAGATGAGCATGTTTGGCTATCACACATAAGCAAATAATGTACTTTTTCTGTTTGCAAACTGCCCTGTTCTAGTTTACCATGTGTATTTACCTGTCCTGTTTATTCTAAAGCTTCACTGTTCAATATAGTAGCCACCGGCCTCATGTAGCCACCATATAAAATGAAAGAACTCAGTTCCTTATTCTCACCAGTCCCATCTCAAGTACCAAAAAGCTTGATGTGGCTTAATGGCTACTGTCCTGAATACTGTAAACTTTGCCATCATATATGAAAGTCCTACTGGACAGCCTTAAATACTAGTTTGCATTTGTATTTATTTACACTTACCACTTCAAATATTTGCATAAGCTTTTAAGCAGTTTTTTTCCTTTTCTGCTGCCTTTAACGTCTGTGTTGGGAGTTGCCAGTGAAACAAGTGTATAACGAAGCCAGCGTCAACCTCTGCGCTGTCACCTCTACAACTACTGCTCACAGTCTCTTACATTTCCAAAGAACTCTACAGGGGTGAAGAAACCTTAAGCATGGGGAGTTGGTCTTAAAGACCTGTTCCAGCCAGACGGGAGGCAGAGGCAGGTGGATTTCTGTGATCTGTGAGTTCGAGACCAGCCTGGGCTAGTTCCAGAACAGCTTCCAAAGCCACAGAGAAACCCTGTCTCGAAAAAGGAAAAAAAAAAAGAAAAAAGAAAAAAGAAAAGACTTAGCTGGGCGTTGGTGGCGCACGCCTTTAATCCCAGCATTCGGGAGGCAGAGGCAGGTGGATCTTTGTGAGTTCGAGACCAGCCTGGACTGCCAAGCGAGTTCCAGGACAGCCTCCAAAGCCACAGAGAAAATAAAAAAAAAGAAAAAAGAAAGAAAAAAAGACTTGTTCCACGTCTGGAGAAATTGGCTAAGAATGCTGGCTACACAATCAGGAACATCCGAGTTCAAGAGCCTAGCTCATGTAGTAAGTCAAGCATCCTATGTACACCTCTACTCTAGTTCTCCTGACTTCCTCTTCTGGCCTCTTTGTGTGCACACAGAAGGGCACACACAAATAATCAACCTTAAAAAACAAAATCCACAGAGTTGTACTTAAACAGAGGAACGAGGTTAGCCATGTGACTATCTGCATCTGCATGGGGGATAACAACCTCAAAGACCCTGAAGAATAAAAGCAATAAATAAATAAATAAATAAAAGTGTGGACTGAAGGTACAGAAGGAACGCCTGTGTGGTCAGACTGAAGGCTAACCCAGAAACAGAGTACAGGCCTGGGGTATTATGCTAGGTGTAAAAGCTACAGCAGGAACTGGACCAAGAGTCTTATTTGACAATTTAATTCTCTTAGGGTCTGATGTGGTTTTAGATGGCCTCATTTAATCGAGGCTGACCTGAACCTGCTACATAACCAATAATGATCTTCAACTCCTGAACCTCCTGCTTCTGCCTGCCTCCCAGGTTTGGGATTACAGACTAAAGCTTGAAAAAGAAAATTAAGGTATAAAAAGGAGCCAGGTAACAGATGGACTAGAGGCTCTCTGCAGGGACCCAGGAAGGTGCAGTGCTGAGAGGTTAGGGGCTGAAAGGAGGTCAAACGGGACAGGCATTTTAAGGATGGAAGGTGCCAATATGGTAGGTGGTCAAGCACTTCACTGCTGAGCTACACTTCAACTGCCAAGTACATTTTCAAGTGGTCTTACACATCAACATTTATCCAAACTCCCAAAGTGATAGAAGACTGGCCAGGAAAAGTTTAGAGTAGTGGTGTCACTTCTGAGGTAAGTGGGTGCTAGAGGGGAGGAGCTGGAATCCCTTCCTGACTTCCACCACTAAGATAAACTTAAGGTGTGCCAACAATTGAGAAAGAAAATATGGGGAAATCTAGGAGACGGAAAAGCACAAGTCCAATATCATAAAAGACTGAAAAATACACACACACACACACACACACACACACACACACACACACACACACACACACACACACACACGTTTACTTAGAACCAACTGGGTGTGGTAGCACACAACTTTAATCTCAGACACAGGAGGAGGCAGGTCTGAGTTCCAGGCCTGCTAGAGCCACGTAGAAACCCTGTCTCAAAAACAATAGTACTGAGTTCATCATACCTGTTATCTTTGCTAAGTGTCATTTTAACAAATGAAAGAATCTCATTTCCTAAATTATACTTCCCCAAAGTCGTCATCACTAGTCCCTAGATGGGATTCACACCACAGCAGTAACTTGGTCTCCACACTGACAGCCCAGCATCACTCATGGTGCACGCTACTGTCACAAGTCTCAGTTCTTTTTCTTCCTTAACCTCAAACTGAAAATACACTTTTCATGTTTAATTTTATCACACACGTAACCCAAATATTAATTTCTACCAGCATTAAGGTCACAGACATAAGAGCACTTGATCTTAGTTTGGAGACCAGGGGTGGGGTGGGGGAAGATGTCCTACCTCTAGATCCAGATAAACACAACTCCATTCTTTCAAGTTATATGACATTAGGAATAGTATCTAATTTTTTTCAGGGGCAGGGCAGGAGGGACTGTTTTTGAGTGAGAGACTCACTGCATAGTGGCTGGCCTGGGATTCACTATGGAGCCCTTGCTGGCCTTGAACTTCTGTAACCCACCACACCAGGGGAAACGTTATTTATCTCTTTAAGTCTGTTCTTCACCCATAGTCAACTCCTACCCTTACAGTTATAAGGAAGTGAGACAATGCAGAAAACCACCTCTATTACTAGTCAATCCTCATAAAGCAGGGAACTTTTCCTATAGGCATTTCTTTCCCCAGTTAGTTCTATGTATCTACCATATGGGAATAACTATACATACTGTACTGTCCGCTGCTGGTCTGATAGATGGGGGTTGGAACAGACATAGAAGTGACAGCAGAAATGCCAGGATTTTCTACGTCTCCTTTTCTGGCCCGTATATCTTCAGAAGAGAGGTCTTTCAAAATTTTTCTGTAAAAAGAACAGAACTCTGTTTAATGACTGTGCCCTACAAAGACACTTTCTCCTATCCAACCCAGCCTCCCAAGCGCGGGCATTACACATAGTCACACCGGTTCAGCTTAAAAGTACAGTCATCTAACCAGGTGTGCTGATGCATGCCTTTAGTGTCTGTTTGGCAGGCTGAGGCAGGAGGATTACTTAGATCAGAAGTTTGAAATAAGCAGGGGCTACAAAGTAATGGACTGTCGCAAAGACAGGAAAGAGATTAAGCAAAAGCAGAAGACAGTCCTAATCAGCTCCGTGTGTTTTATCAAATCATCCCATCCCAATTCTCCAGGATCGAGAAACATTCACTCTTTAAACTTGACCAGCTGCTGAGACAGATGAGTCCCCACAATGCAGTCTTTCTAAGAGCTGTCACTAAGAACGGCTTTAAATCTCACAAACTTATTCCCTGTGAATCACCCTCAAGTGACCTTGACTCAGGAATTCTGGAGGCTGCTGTCTGGATGGGACAGACCTCTGAATTTCCCAGCACTCAGCTAGGTCAGTTTAGTTCAACATGGCAGTTAACTCGTGTAACAAGGCACAATTTAAACCCTTCATTGTTCCTGAAGCAGTTTGCTGTAGCTGACCCTGCAAGGACAAGCCTGCTTTGAGACAGAAGTGGAAATCAGGGGGCAGGGTCCTGAAGAAAGGACAGACGGTCTGACACACAACCCTATAAACCAATCTTATCCTAGATCTACATACAAGGACAGAGAAGCCACCATTTGTCCCAAAAAAAGAGCTGCCAGCAAAAACTCCAAAAGGAGAGAACATAAGGAAACCTTTCCAGACACCCCAAGATACTACCTTGGAAAAAAGAGCCCAACACAAGGATAGCATGGCTGCTGGGATTCCTGGAAAACTACTCAAGTGAGTAAGTTACAAGCAAGGAAATCAAGTAGCTTTCTCACTCATCCATAAAGAGGACTAGCCCGAAGAGAAAAGTGTTCCTTATGAGAACTCTGTACCCCCAGCTGTTCTGGATCTCACTCTGTAGACCAGCCTGGCCTCCACTCACAGAGATCCACCTGCCTCTGCCTCCTGAGTGCCAGGACTAAAGGCGTGTGCCACCACTGTCTGGCCTCTTTTTTTTTTTTTTGAGTGCACAAGTACACATAAAATTAGGTGTGTAGGGCTCAATAAACAACTGTTGAATTTTTTAAAATTACAACTATCGAGCTGAGCTTAGCGGTGCACACTTTTAATCCCTGAGGTGGGTGGAGGCATCGGATCTCTGAGTTCCAGGCCAGCCAGAGATACACAGTAAGACCCTGTCTCAAAAAACTAAATAAACAAATAAAATAGCACAACTCTCCCTCTCTACTAGAGACCCAAACCATAGTGTTAAGAAGTCTTAGGGGGCCTGAAGAGAAGAAGGCTCAGTGGTTAAGAGCACTGGCTGTTCTTCCAGGGGACCTGGGTTCAATTCCCAGCACCCACATGGCAGTTCACAACTGTCTGTAACTCTAGTTCCAGGGAATCCAACACCCTCACACAGATGTACATGCAGCAGAACATCAATGCACATAAAAATAAATCATTAAAAAGAAAAAAGCCAGGAGGTGATGGTGCACACCTTTAATCCCAGCATCCAGGAGGCAGAGGTAGGTGGATCTCTGTGAGTTTGAGGCCAGCCTGCTCTACGGAGCGAGTTCCAGGACAGTCAGGGCTGCTACACAGAGAAACCCTGTCTCAAAAAAACCAAACTAAGCCAGTTACTGCAGCTGGAGAGATAGTTTAGTGGTTAAGAGTACTTTTACAGAGGACCTGAGTTGGGTTTTCAACACCCATACCAGGCAGCTCACAACTCCCTCCCTTAATTCCAGGTTCAGGGCATTTGATGACCTCCTCCAGCCTGTGAGCACTGCTCTCATGTGCATATACCCTAACACATACACATAATTAAGAATAATAAAGCAAATCCTTTAAACCTGTACAAAGTTAATATGTCTGTCCTTGAACTGTTGATTCAATGGAGTCCAAATTCCTCATGAGACTACAAGTCCCATGACTACTAGCTCCTGACCACCTTTTTAATAGACTTCTTCCTCTAACACCTTCACCTCCCAGGCCCTAAAACAGGCAGACCTGCTCTCCTTCCTCCTCTCTACCCTGGATTATGCTGCTGTTAGCTGAAGGAGCTCTTCTGCTGCCTTATAAACTCTACCTGCTTCGTTCTTACGAAGATCCAGTTAGTGTTGCCTCGGTTCACACCTAGTGACTCTTTCCCATTTATTCTTCAGACAGACTGACCCCGTGCCTGCTCCTCTCACACTACCTGAAATCATACTACACAGTTTACATGCTTCATCATCTTCTGTCCCTGGTTCCTCCTACCACATAGCCTCCAGCTTTGGTCAATGCTACCATGGAATTGTCACAAATTCACTCACTCCAAATATAGCCCTACTCCTATCCATATGAAATTCAGACAATTCCAAAGGCCTGTTAGTTAGTTGCACTACTTACAGATCCCCATTCATGGAGCAAGTAATTACTTGGCATCTACTAAAGGATGGTGACTCTGCTAGGACCTGACATCACAGAAAAATATGGCCACCCGCTTCAAATGGAATTTCTATGGGGCTAGAAAGATTACTGTTCTAGCAGAAGACCCAGGTTCGGTTCCCACTTCCCAGCACTCATATGGCAGCTCACAACCACCTGTAACTCCAGTTCCAGGGAATCAAACACCCTCTTCTAGTCTCACGAATACACATGCCACACACAAACACGCAGGCAAACACCATAAACAACTCTAAAGGCACATACTGATATACATGCTAACAAGTACTAAAGGAGTCACAACAAAGATCTTACTGTCTCAGGAAGTCAGGAAAAGTTAAGTAGAAGCTTCTGGTAAGCACATACAGGAGTTAGGTATGCGGAGTGTAGCAGTGTGTGGAGCATAGAGGTATTTTAGAAGAAAAAGCATACAAAACAGCTGAATCCTGAATTTGGCTGTCCTGTTTTTATGAGAGTTACAACTACCAGCAGAACCCAGTGACATGTGCTTTTAATCCCAGCACTTGGGAGGAGAGGGAAAGGGAATCTCTGAGTTCGAGGACAGTCTGATCTACACAGAAAAACCATGTATCAAAAACAACAAACCATTTTAAGTCTCAGTTCTTTAGCTGCTTCCAGCCTACCTCTCTTAACATCTGTGACTTTGCTTAACCATGCTGGCACTCTACAGATTCTCACAGGACTAACTGAACACATTTGATAACGAAGTACCAACCTGTAAGACGGACGCCGGGCCAGGATCCCGTGAGCTTTCTGTGAGGAGCCTATGCTGTCAGATGAGTCCTGAGACTCCTCACTTTCTGACAAAGATGACACCTAAAAATCAGAACTGATTTTAATATATATGCTGAAGAATACAGATGGGGAAAAAATAGTTTTCAACTTTCAAAGAAATGATCCGTCTTCTGTCACCCAAATGCACTGCACATTACTCCAAAAGAAGGGGGAGCAGTTAAACAAAATTGTATGACACACACCTCTAACCCCAGCACTCGGGAGGCAGAGGCAGGTGGGTTTCTTGAGTTGGAAACTAGCCTGGTCTACAGAGTGAATTCTGGGACAGAGAAACTCTGTCTGGAGAAACCAAAAAAGAACATACAACACAGTAGCCCAGAACTAACATTAACGCTTATATCTCAAGTAAAATGACACTAATTGGGGGCTGGAGAGATGGCTCAGCAGTTAAGAACACTGGCTGCTCTTCTAGAGGTTGGAAGTTCAATTCCCAACATGTAGACAAAGCATTCACGCACATAAAATATATACATACACCTTTAAATGATACTGCTAAAAAGACACTTCTGATCTCACCCTGCACCGTATTTAGACATGCTAAGGAGACTGCTGAATCTGAGCCTACTGATCAAGTTCTGTGCGAGACAAAGCACGTGGAAGGCTGGAGACTAAACTGTTTTAGGGATGACAAGCTTGTACTGTTCTTCCAGAGGACCAGAATTCAGTTCCTAGCAGCCACACTTTGCTGCTTCAGGAGCATCGAATGCCTCTGGCCTCCACAGGCACCTGCACACATGTACAGGTACTCACAAACAAATACACATGATTAAGAATAATCAAAGTGAATATTTGAAATTTGGAAGGCAAAGCTCTTTGGAGTCCTTAAAGCCTTAAAATTAAACAGGCAATCACACTTAAGTCAAGAGTACTTTAACATTAATAGACTAATAATAATAAGAGATCAGCCAGGCATTGGTGGTGCACGCCTTTAATCCCAGCACTCGGGAGGCAGAGGCAGGCAGATCTCTGTGAGTTCGAGGCCAGCCTGGTCTACAAAGTGAGTTCCAGGACAGCCTCCAAAGCCACAGAGAAACCCTGTCTCGAAAAACCAAAAAAAAAAAAAAAAAAAAAAAAAAGAAGAGATCAAAAAGCGAGACTGAAGAGGAAAACGGAGCCACAGGAGCTGCCCTGGAACAACTACTGAAGGCAGTGCAGTGAGGAACAACCACGAGGACAGAGAAGAGACGGAGGTGACAGGTCGTGCTAATACAAACACATGCAATTTCAGCAACTGTAGCGGTCAGTATCAGCGCTGTCTCATCTCATGATTAAATGAGCCAGTATATGTAAGGCACTTTATGTGGCGGACACAGGAAATATTAACCACTCTTAAACATTTTAAAACAAACTTTAAGTAGAGACAGGGTTTCTCTGTGTAGCCCAGGCTGTCCTCAAACTCACAGAGATCCTCTTGCCTCTGCCTCCAAATGCTGGGATAAAAAGCGTGCGCCACTATGTTTAACTCTTAAAATGAATAAAATATCTGACACCTGACTTCATTTTCATTTTTAAACATAAAATAATTCAAACAGGCTCCAGAAAGTGAGAGTCAGCCCTCTATCTAAACTTCCCTTAGACCATCATGGAGACCAAGCTCTTCTGGAGAAGCTTGTCTCACACTTAACAGCTCATTCCTGTGACCCCAGATGTTGTGGCCAGTCTGGGCTAAATAGTGAGAGACCTGTCTCAAAAAAGATAGCAAACCCTCAGAATTCTGAGTTCACAACACCCTTTATATCTCACAGCAAATCTGTATCTGACAGGAAAAAAGTTAGTGACACTCAGATAATGAGAGCTTTCACTGATCCAGTTATCACAGATGCTCCCCCCACCATGGGGTCTCACTAGATAGCCCTGGCTGTCTTGGAACTCACTTCAAAGTCACAGAGATCTGCCTGCTTCTGCTGGGACTAAAGGCCACTCTGACAGGCCTGATGTCCTGTTTCTAATGTAAACCTTAGCTACCTTTTCAGTTTGCCCCTGAGTTTACTTCAGGCCTCTCACTAAACCCCCGAGGACAGTAACTTCTACAGTAAACATTCCTCTTGGTAATCCTGCCAGCAAACAGTCTCAAGTCTATGCAGCTGTCCTCTTTCATACAGAAGAACAAACAAGCCACACAGCAGCCTTGTGTCACACAGTTGGGGTTCCAGCACTCCAGAGTTTGAAGTCGCCTGGCTAAAAAAACAAAACAAAACACTAATCTGACAACACTGCCAGTCACTGTGTACTCAGGAGGAAAAGACTGACACTTTCCTTCCCAGAAGCCTCCTGGGACAATGACACTGGATCTGAGGTACCCTGCCATTCCTTGTAGCCGGAATGCAGAGAGGACAGAGAGAACACAGAAGAGCTCTCTCTCAGGAAGAGCTGGTAAGAAGGGAGGTGGAGAGGTTTGGACTTCAGATACAACACCTGGATCTTCCCTTAGGAAGAGGTACCTCCTGATGCTGGGAGAGTTGGGGTTTCTTTCACAAATGGTACCACTGGGATAAAGGGATCTTTGCAAAGTTTCTTTTTTAACCAGGCAGAGTGACACAGGCCTGTAATCCCAACACCCAGAAAACTCACACAAAATTTCAGGTCTTAGGCCAGCCTATGCTACACAATGTCTACAGAACAAAACAAGACCTTTTCATTTCCTTAACTTCTAAACCATATACAAGCTGTCTTCTTTCTTCACTGCAGTATATTTGCCTCATCTGGCCTGCAGACTACCTTCTAGTTGCTAGTGCTGTAACTATGAGGATGTGTAAACCTTAGGGTATACAATCCCCATATTCAGAGCAACCTGATTTCTGTCTGCACACGAAGACGAGGCTGTCTGGCTGACCCCTGAAGCTGGACTTGCACTCCAGGAAGAGGAATGACTGTCAGTGGCACGGAAGTTCTGACAGCTAAGAACAAGTGAAACTTCCCAAGGAAACATTAGTGCGTCTATGCACGCACGCACGCACGCACGCACAGCTGAGCTCTCAGCACTGACACATGTAGGGTTGAGAGTCCACACTGGTGGCAGTGTCAGTACCGCACTGGAGCAAGGGAAGAAGGCATCAGCTTTAGCTGGGTCCTAAAGGAAAAATACTCCCAGTGTCTGGAGAAAGGGCTAGGTGGAAAGGTAAAGACAGAAAGGATTTCCAAGTCAAGGAACTGACAGGGCAAACACAGAAACCCTGCCGCCACATCCTCTGCCCCCAACACGGGGCCTAGCAAGCACTCCACCACAGCACTAAATCCCCAAACCATGCCATGTCCCTGGCCCAAAATGCCATCTCTCCAACCTTACTATCTAGCATGTAGAGTCTAGCAAAAGGCTTCCTGATAAAAGAGCAAGGACCTAGGGGCTGGAGGGATGGCTCAGTGGTTCAATTCCCATCCCCCACACGACAGCTCACAACTGCCTGTAACTCTAGTTCCAGGGGATCCAACACCCTCACAGACAATACAAGTAGGCAAAACAGCAGCGCACATGAAATTAAAAAAAAAAAAAAACAAAGACCTAGTAATCACTGTCCCCTCCCTTAAGAATCACCCAAAAGGGTCTTGTCAATAACTTGGATAGGAAAGTAACCTCCCACCCCTCCCCTCAAAAATCCATGTATTCTAGGTGCTTCAGAACAAGTATAAAACCTTCTTAAAATGTAGATAGGCACACTGGTCTCATTGAATGTATAGTTCAGCATACCATAATAAAATATCTACTTTCAACATATGTGTCTCACCTGAATTCTTGTAATGGAGACCCAAAAGCCAGGAAGCCAGAGTAAGACTCTGGTGACAGTTACTAACTAGCTAGTCACATGCTCCTATCATGTATGTGAAATGTGGCTACTGTGTTTCTTTTTGTTTTTGCTAGCCCTGGCTGTTCAGACCAGGATCATCTCAAATTCAGAGATCAACCTATCTCTGCCTCCCAAGTGCTGTGATTAAAGATATGTGCACCACTATGTACAGCTTGAGGGAATAACTTTATTTAACTAAATTAAAACTGATGAACATGCATACTACTAGCTATATACCCAAAAATGCAATCCTAGCGGGGTGATGATGGCGCACACCTCTAATCTCAGCACTTGGTAGGCAGAGGCAGGCAGATCTCTGTGAGTTTGAGGCCAGCCTGGTCTACAGAGCAAATTCCAGGACAGCCAGCGGGGGGCTAACACAGAGAAAACTAGTCTTGAACCACTCCCTCCCAATGAAAGAAAAATGCAATCCTATCCTGATACCTGTCAAGCCTCTAACTTCTCAGAACAAAGATTTGTTAGTTAATATACTATAATTTGTTATAATATTGTTTTTACTGGGTTCTTAATGTATCAAAGTCATTAAATCAACACATGAAGGAATATTTACTAAACGGGACACTGAAAAGTCAGCCTAAAAGGCTGAGGGTGTGGTGGCACACACCTTTAGTCCCAGGCAGAGGCAGGTGGATCTCTGTGAGTTTCAGGTTGACAAGGCTACAAAGTTAAGACCTTGCCTTAAAAACAAAACAAAAAGAGAGGTCTTCCTGTCCTTCACTTCATGCTTCCTGAGTCTGCATGGGAAGATTTAAAGTCAAGACAGCTCTGTGGGCACCTATGGTATGCCCCATCTAAATGGTACACAAGACAGGAGATGCTAACTTCAGTTTGATGTCCTAACATTGGGTCTAGTTCACCCCACTCTAGTCTTCCTTTATTATGTCTAGTATTGTTTATTTTTTAGACAGGGTCTCAGTATGTAGTGTGGCTGCCCAGGAACCTGCTTTGTAGACCAGGCTGGCCTTGAACTTGTGCATGCCTAATGCCCTCAGAGGTCAGAAGAAGGTGTCAGGTTCTCTGGGCTGGAGTTATACATAGTTGTGTAGGAGCTGGGAACCAAATCTCAAACCTCTACAAGAGCAGCTAGTGCTCTTAACCACTAACCTATCTCCCAAGTCATAGAATATCTTTCTTTGTAAGTGCTTTAACATTTTTATGTTCATCTAATTTCCTTTATGTACATTTTCCATATATATATTGAGACAGGGTTTCTCTGTATAGCCCTGGTTGTCTTGGGACTCACTCTGTACACCAAGCTGGCCTCGAACTCACAGAGATCTGTCTGCCTTCATTTCTGAGTGCTGGGATTAACAGCTGCGGTCTGTTTTCTGTGGACTGAGCCCATCAAAGAGCGAAGCGTGTGGGGGAAACAGCTACATAGATGACACAAAAGTTAAAAGAAATTAGCTGTTATTGGAAATGACTCAAGTTTGGTTGTTAGCACCCACTTTAGGCATCTCCTAACTTCCTGTGACATCCTTCCCAACCCTGAGGGTACCTGCACTAACACACTAACACACACACACACTCTCTCACACTCACACTATTCACCATCAAAAGAGGCAGGGCAGCGGTGGCTCATTTTTTTACTCTCAGCACTCAGGAGGATCTTGGTGAGTTTCAGGTCAGCCTGATCTACCAAGTGAATTCCAGGACAGGGGGGGGCAGGAACACTGGATGCTCTTCCAGAGGTCCTGAGTTCAATTCCCAGCAACATGGCTCACAACCATCTATAATGAGATCCGATGCCCTCTTATAGCATGCATCCATGTAGACAGAACACTGTACACATAATAAATCTTTAAAAAAAGGAGGGAGAGGAGTAGGGAGGATGGAAAGAGAAAAGCTAAGTCTACAGAGTATAAAAAAACTGAGGTGAAAAATGAAGGCACAGAAATCACATTCAATGAAATTACAACACAACATTTACCAAGCTCAGGCAAAAAACATGCAAGCACAGAAGGGGGTTAGAGTCACAGACAGACAGAACTAGAAAAGTTTAAATGGCCAGACTTGAGAACAAAGAAACAACATCAAGATATCTAAGAGCAAAACATCAGCTCACAAAAGAAAACCTACATGCCAGGTTGGTGGCGCACGTCTTTAATCCCAGCACTCGGGAGGCAGAGGCAGGCGGATCTCTGTGAGTTTGAGGCCAGCCTAGTCTATAGAGCGAGTCCCAGGACAGCCTCCAAGACAATACAGAGAAACCCTGTCTCGAAAACCCAAAAAAAAAAACAAAACAAAAAAAACAAAAACAAAAACAAAAAAAACCTACATTAGTTTCTGCAGAAACACAGTCCATAAACTGTTGAGGGAATTCTGGGGGCTGGAGAGATGACTCAGAGGTTAAGAGCTCTGGCTGCTCTCACAGAGGTCCTGAGTTCAATTCCCAGCAACCACATGGTGGCTCACAACCATCTGAAATGAGATCTGGTGCCCTCTTCCAGCCTGCAAGCATACATGCAGACAGAATACTGCATACACAAATAAATAATTAAATCTTAAAAAAACAACAAAAATAGGCCGTACAGTAGTGGTGGTGCATGCCTTTAATATCTCAGCACTCAGGAGGGAAAGGCAGGTGGATCTCTCTGAGTTTCGAGACCAGCCTGGTCTACTGAGCAAGTCCCACAACGGGCTCCAAAACAATACAGAGAAACCCTACCTCAAAAAACAAAACAAAAAACTGTCGCGAGAATTCTGTCACTGCTCTGCTGACCAACTGTGAGGGGTGGTTTGGCCCAAGTGGCAGAGTTTGATGAAAGAGGAGGTACAAGCTCTCTTGCAAGGTGGAGCTAGTCCCATCCCCTTTGGGAACGAGGTGGCACAGGCAGTAGCGGAGAGCTGTACCCCAAGCTGATGACATGGCCAGGGTTCTTCTTTCTGCCTTGTAATTATTGTGCATGAATTTTGACTTTAAAAAAAAGGTAATGCTTCCATGCTTCCTCTGACTTCCATCTATGTCAATAAACCATGAAATAATACATGCCAAACCCTCAAAGTAAATAATGGCCAACCAAGATTATTATCCAAGATTATGATATACAACAAAATTATCTTTTAAAATTGAAGAAGAGGAGGCTGGAGATATTGCTCAGAAGAGCACTGGCTGCTCTCCCAGAGGACCCGGGTTGATTATCCAGCACCCACATTGAGCAGCTCACAGCTGCCTACAACTCCAGTCTCAGGGCCCCATGCCTGCCGCACTTCTGAAAGCACCTGTACATACGTGGTAGACTCTCACACAGACATAAGACACAAGCCATGGAAGCAAGAGGAGGCCGTGCTGCTGGGAAATCCCTCAGCAGTTCAGAACACTTACGAAGCTTCAGTTCAGCTCCCAGAACCCACTGCAGCTCACAACCCACCCCATATTAGCTCCAGTTCCAGGAGGTCTGATGGCATTCTGGCTCAGATGGTAGTCAGGGCAGTTTATCCTTTTCCATCAAATCCAAATCATCAGGCTTGAATAGCAAAGAACTTTTACTGGCTGAGCCAACTCTACGGCCTGATCTTATTCTTAAAGACCTTAACAACTCCACCAGAAGACTCTTACATCAGACACACTTTCTGCAAAGTAGCAGAATGCAAAACTGACACAAAATCAGTAACTGCTGTATACACTAGTAACTAACATGCAAAGAAAGAACAACTCATTTCACAATAGCTTCAAACAACTCATTTCACAATAGCTTCAAATGATAAATAAATAAAAGACCTAGGAATGACTCTAACTCGGGAGAACGATGTAAACTTTAAAAGATAAAGACAACATCTTCTGCCATGGATCTGCAGAGCTAACAATGTGCAAATTTTATACTACCAAAAGCAATCTGGAAGTCAGTGACATTCCTCACAGAAACAGAAGATCTGCCACTTACACAATATAAAAACGGATGCAGCCAGTGTGGAGGTTTCTCAAAAAACTAAAAATAAAACTACCATATGACCTAGCCATTCTATTCTTGGCTGTATACTGGAAGAACTCTCAGTTAACATATCACATCCACACTGCTGCATTGCTGGCAGCAAGTAGGATGCTGAACCAGCTACACCTGCCCACCAGCAGATAATAAGTAAAGAAATGTGGTGCATATATATATACTGTAAAATTTTATTCAGTCACAAAGGAAATCAAAGCATGACCTTTACAGGAAAATGGATGAAACTAGAAATCATACATTAAGCAAAAATATTAACTTAGAAAAATAAACCTGTTTTCTCTCATATGCAGAGACTACATTTGAGAGACAGAAGCAGATAGACACACTAAAAATGAGACAGAAAGAGAGAGAGTGTGTGGGGAGTCTAGAGAGGGCAGGAAGAGACCTTCAGCATGGTACAGAGGGGTAAGAAGGCTAGAGAGGAGGCTGACTGGGGGAAAGGGAAGCAGCCAGGTGGGGAGGCATGCATGGGGCACTGGGAGAGAGAACCATGAGAGTAAAGTATAATGTGTAAGAAAAACCATAGTCAAACCCTACTTTACATTAACCGCAAGTCTTAACTTACAAAAGGGATTGAGCTAGGCGTGGTGGTACTTGCCTTCAATCTAGCACTGGGGACAGATTGAGGCCAGTCTGTCTGTATGCCAGAATGCAGGACAGTGAGACCCTGACTAAAAGCACACAATCAACGAAGAAAATTTTAATTATGAAGAAAAACGCCAAAGTCACAGAGAAACCCTGTCTTGAAAAACAAAAAACAAAAACAAAAATTGTGAGGGGAAAAAAAAAGCCTCCCTGAGTAAGAGACCCCAGTTCTTCCTAAAAACAAAATTAGAGGCTGGCCTAGTCTTAATGAGTTTCATTGACAACCAGGGGCATGAAGAGACACACTGCTCAAAGAAACAGAACAAACAAAAAAACCAAGGAGGGCTGATGAGATAGCTCAGGGGTTAAGAATACTTGTTTGGGTCAGGCATGGAGGCAGGCACAGGCCTTTCATCCCAGCACCTGGAAGGCAGAGGCGGATCTCTGTGAGTTTGAGGCTAGCCTGGTCTACAGGGTGAGTTGCAGGACAGCCAGAGCAACACAGAGAAACCCTGTTTCAAGGAACCAAAACAAACAAAACAACTCTCAGGGCAAGAGAGATGGCTCAGAGATTGAAAGAGTTCACTGTTCTTGCAGAAGCTTTAGTTTCAGTTTCTAGGATCTACATTGGGGGGGGCTCACAATCACCTGTAACTACAATTCCAGGGGACCCAATGTCTTCTGGCCTCCTCAGGGGCACCTGCACATATATTGTACATGAATTCATGAAGGTATGCACACACACATGCACGCACGCTTTAAACTTATTCATTCTATAATTTGCCTATTCATTTTTCTTCTCTTCTTATGCTTCTTGGTTCAAATTATGTTTTCATTCCTGCATCCACTGAAATATTCCTTGTCAAGGCTCCTAGGGAAATATGGGGTCTTCTAAATACATCCATTGATCAATATATAAGCTGGTTTTAAGATTCAAGATACCACTGGGTGGTAGTGGCACATACCTTTACTCACAGCTCTCTGGGGATCTCTTGAGTTCAAGGCCAGCCTGGTCTACAGAGTGAGTTCCAGGACAGCCCGGGCCACACTGAGAAACCCTCTTTGAAACACACACACACACACACACACACACACACACACACGATACCTCACTTGATACATAGTTAATTCATTACTGCTGACTGGTAATATGGATGTCTCCATAGGAAAAATGGAATCCCAATCACATCCATCGATCTCAACCTGACTCACTAACATCTCAGTAAACTCATCTACAGCGTGACTACTTAAACAGATATGTGTTGTACGTAGTTCCTGGATGCTCTGCTCTTCTCCCTTTTCCTTCTGCTTTCCATTTGGGTGATTTTTATTAGTTTATTTTCAAGTTCACTGACTCTTCAACCATGTTAAGTCTAATAAGCCTAACACAACCTAATTTATTTATATTCCATTATAACATCCAATTCCTTCTTCTGTAATCCCTCTACTGTTTATACCTGATATCTATCCCAAGCTGTATGTGCCATGGCATGTGCATACCAGCACCAAAAGATAAAAGAATAAATACTTTAAAATGTAAGTGGTAGCTAGGAATAACATATACCTGTAATCCAAGCAGGTATCTCTTAAGGCAGAGGCAGAAAGATCTGGAGTTCAAGGCCACTTTTCACTACACAGTGAATTTGAGGCTAGCCTGAGCTACGTGAGACCCTGTCTTAAAATGTAGTTGACTTTCCTAGCACACCTTTAATCCCAGCAATCAGGGAGGTAGAGGTAGGAGGATCTCTAAATTCAAGGCCAGTCTGGTCTACAGAGCAAGCTCCAAGACAGCCAGAGCTACACAGAGAAACCCTGTCTCAACAAAACACCAAAAGCAAACAAAACACCAAAAGGTAGCTGACTTATCCTTCCCTCCCATTATATGACAGCCCACCTTTAACTTCTGTGGGTCTCAAAGGCCAGTGACCTGTAAATTATCAAACCCACTCTTGTTTTGGGTAGGAACAAGACTCTTTTCAGCTTTCTATGCCCTAGGGAGAAGTCATGATTTTAATTTATATTAAAATTATTATTCATAAATCCTAAGTTGACATTTCTACACTGAATATACATGCTAGTCAATTAAGCTAAATTCCCTAATGATTATGCTTGTCATGAAAGATTTCAATATAACCACAATGAACATGCTGAAATGAGGACGGTCAAGCTGGGCATGTGCCTATTATTCCAGTACCATGTTAGTGCTCTGGTACTAGGCTAGAAAAGGATGATCAAGAATTCCAGGCTAGGTTAGGCACAATGATGCACACCTTTAATTCTAGCACAGAGAGAGAAGGGAAGATAAGATCGCTGTGAGTTTGAGGCCAGCCTGGTCTATATAGTGATTTTTTGGTCAGCCTGCACTTTCCCCAAAAAATGTAAAAAAAAAAAAGGGGGGGGGCTTTCTAAAAGGTACATCTGCCTCTCCCTCTCCCTGCTTAACAGCATCAATTCAAAGTCTCTCTGTGCTGGGTTTTCTGAACATTGGTAGTAAGACTACGGGTTAATTTGTGAACACTACTGACCAGCTCGGTAAGTACTCTGTTCTTAACTTACCTGATGGACTATCTGAGAAATATGAGTCCCCTGAACTGTTGAGCCAGGCTGAGGTGCAGTCTCTGGAGTATTACTCTTATGGGAATCTTCCATAATCAGCTGGGGGAGGAGATTAAAAAAAATCCATTAAAATGCTACAGAAATAGCAAACTACTGCAGTCACATGATGTTTGGTCAGTTAGTTGCCCTATAGAAGTGAATCAGTGAGTGGCTACAGTTTAGAGTATTCTTCACATTTAAAAATTCTGAAACACCAGAATGTTTATAAATACTCGAGTCTTAGACAGGAAAGGTCTTTCTCCAATCAAGGGTCAAGTCTCTAACTGTATGCACAGCTTCAAAAAGAATTTACTAACAAAGATAAACAAGGTGTGTTGGTGTTTAACTTTGCTTTGTTTCTGAGGCAGAGTTTCTCTGTGTATCCCTGGCCCTCCTGGAACTCAATCTGTAGACCAGGCAGGCTTCCTCAGAGGTCCTCCTGCTCTGCCTCCCAAATTCTGGGATTAAAGGTGCCACCACCAGATGATGGTGCTCAACTTCAATCTCAGAGCTTAGCAAAAGGCTCTCTCTGAAGACAGCCAGAGTCACATAGTGAGACCCTGTCTCAAAAACAAAGTCAGTCAGTGTCTCTGTCTTGTTCTAAAGACTAAATGATCTAAATATTAACTCATAGGATATGTAGGCTAAGAAAACTGAGAATAAATTGTGACTGAATGTCACATGGGAGGAGAACCACTAACAAAAAGACTGGTAAAAGACTTTAGGTCTTTATGGTTACATGTAGTACTAGAGTGAGTTTATCTAGTATGCATGAGGTCTTGGCACTACCCAAAACACCCCCAAAGACAAACTAGCCTTGTGGTTATAGTTATGTCTACACAGAGGTCCAGTTTAGCCAGGGCTATATAGTCTAAACCCCATACCAAAAATAAGGAGGAAAGCCAGGCAATGGTGGTGCATGCCTTTAATCCCAGCACTTGGGAGGCAGAGGCAAGCAGATGGATCTCTGTGAATTTGAGGCCAGCCTGATCTACACAGTGAGTTCCAGGACAGGTTCCAAAGCTATACAGAGAAACCTGTCTCCAAAAACCAAAAACTAAATTAACTATAAAAAAAAGGAGGAGCCGGGCGGTGGTGGCGCACGCCTTTAATCCCAGCACTCGGGAGGCCGGGCTAGACCGATAGCCTCCAAAACAATACAGAGAAACCCTGTCTCGTAAAAACCAAAAAAAAAAAAAAAAAAAAAAATGAGGAAAGGAAAGAGAGGAGAGAGAAGGGGAGGAGACAGGAGCAAGAAAGGGGAAAGAACAAGAATAAAAGATGTCTGATTTGAAAAAGAATGAATACACACACACACACAGGCTGAAACTTCAGTTGAACGTCAGTAATGCTAGAAAGTCAGCACCTAACTTTCTCAACAACTGCTTTCTAATTTTCATTTTATAAGCATAGGTATTTTGCTTGCCACGTGTTTGCCTGGTGTCCCAGAAGGACAGAATGTGTAGGATTCCCTGGGAATTAAACCAGGTTGTGGAAAGAGCAGTCAGTGGTCTTAATACCAAGCCATCTCTCCAGTCTTTAAAAACTTTACTTGTGGAGCTGGAGAGATGGCTCAGGTGAAGATCACTGACTGCTCTTCCAGAGGTTCTGAGTTTAAGTCCCAGCAATCACATGATGGCTCACAACCATCTATAGTGAGATCTGGTGCCCTCTTCTAGCATGCAAGCATAAAGACAGGCAGAACACTGTAACATAATAAATATTTAACTCATTTTTGGGGGAAGGGGTTTTGAGACAGGGTTTTTCTGTGGCTTTGGAGGCTATCCTGGAACTAGGTCTTGTAGCCCAGGCTGGCCTCAAACTTGTTACATGACAGAAGATGGCCTTTCTTGATCCTCCTGTCTCCACCTCCCAGAGAGCTTTGTGCTTAACTTGCCATCACACCCTACAAGAGTAGGTTAATTATGTAAGCTACACCTCTGGCCCAAGGCAAGGTGCTTTGAACAAATTCTGCAGAAAGGGACTTCCTAAGTGAGATTCCAAGATAAGAGTTTTGTTTTTGTGGTGCTGGAGGCCATAGTATGGTTTTTGCCAAGCACCCTACAGGGGAAATACAGCCACCAGCTCCTAAGAGCAAGTCATATACCATCTCCTGGACCTCCCTGTTTTACAAGGGTTGTTACTTACTGTGGATCTCACATCACTATGTGAAAGACCTGAAGCTAGGGCTGTTCTAACCAAAAGCCTTGTTCTTTATTTCACATGCCTCCATTCTAGCCATGCCCTCTCACTACCCTATCTGTGCTAATAAGGTTCCCTTGTCTGGCAATCTCTCTAGATTATTTAACAATGAGCTGGGTTTGCGGGTGGGCCTGCCTGTTTCTCCCAGTTTTAAATTTAGGCTAATGCGTGCTTAGTGGCCGGTAGAGACATCATTGAGTCAACAGCAAATACCAAATACAATAAATATTTTAACAGTGTGTGCTAAGGTAGCCTACCTTCTCATCTCCATCACTCACCTTGAGACTTTCATTTAGCTACAAACAAAATTCATTCCCCTTCTTCCTGAGGACTTCTATGACTTCTTCCAGGCAAACCTACAGGATGACCTCCCCTAAACTAGTCTGGAAGCTGACTGTATACCCTAGTATGATTTTCCTTTTTTTTCTTCTTCCTTCAAAACAGGGTTTCTCTATAGTTTTGACTGTCCTAGAACTCGATGTAGACCAAGCTGGCCTTATTCCTGTTTTTCTGTCTCTCCACCAGAATGTAAGTCCCAGGAAGTCACATCCCTTCCCTACAAAGCAGTTTTCACATTTAACACTGTAACAAAACCACCTGCTTAAGCTGGGCGTTGGTGGCGCACGCCTTTAATCCCAGCACTCGGGAGGCAGAGGCAAGCGGATCTCTGTGAGTTCGAGACCAGCCTGGTCTACAAAGTGAGTTCCAGGACAGCCTCCAAAGCCACAGAGAAACCCTGTCTGAAAAAACCAAAAACAAACAAACAAACAAAACAAAAAAAACCACCTGCTTGCTCACTTAGATGTATCTAATTAGAACTGAGGAAATAATGGCACTCCACCCCAGCTATTGAAACAGGATAACTGAGGCACAGGAAAACTTAAAGACATAATCCTATGTGAGAACTGGAAATCCGCTAACTAAACTCATGTCAGAGGTTTTTGTTTTGTTTTGACTTGACTACCATCTACTGGTGCTATGTACTATCACAGTACTGTAGACCAAACAATCAAGAACTACAAACACTTTAGGAGTTGTCACATTGAAGTTTTATCTAGTTTCCTGTTTTGTTTCCGAATGCAAGCATAAAGCATGATAGGCAAACACTCTTCCACTTAGGTACATTCTAATGGAGATAAAACTGTACGCACACACTGTAAAGCGGGGCAGCTAGCATTTTAAACAAAACATCTACTGGCAACCAAATCCTGGGATGAATGTATTTTGCCAATATAAATCCTATACAAACTTATCACAGACAGGTGAGGTCAGTTTTATGAAGATTCCTACTACATATATGCTGAAATGGCCTCAGATGTCAAGAGGACCTTGAAGACTTGGGAATGAATGCTTTTCAAGGCAGGACTGATGGGGGTTCTAGGCCAAACTGAATCACAAAGAATTTAAGACCAGTTGGGAATACAGTATGAAGACCTTTCACAAACGAGCCAACACTGGGCTGCAGAGATGGCTCAGCGGTTAAGGGACCTTCCTGCTCTTATATAGGACACAGGACCAGTTCCTGGCACTCACTGTAGGGAAATAGGACAGCCAATGAAACACACTTTGTCCCTGGAATCAGAGCCAGTGAAAGAATTAGAGCCAAAAGGCTAAAAAGGAACAGTGAAAGAAACACACTTTGGACCTGAAACCAGAGCCAAATTTGACCCTGAACCTGTTCAGAAAACCAACCAATCCCTGAGCAGGAGATCTAGCCAATCTGAGCTCAGAGATTGAAATCTGACCAATCCCCATGCTGAGCCGGGCATTGGTGGCCCATGACTTTAATCCCAGCACTTGGAAGGCAGAGGCAGGTGGATCTCTGAGTTCAAGGCCAGCCTGGTCTACAAGAGCTAGTTCTAGGGCAGCCTCCAAAGCCACAGAGAATTGCTGCCTAAAAAAAACAAAACAAAACAAAAAACAGCCGGGCAATAGTGGCGCACGCCTTTAATCCCAGCACTCGGGAGGCAGAGGCAGGCGAATCTCTGTGAGTTCGAGGCTGGGCTGGACCGATAGCCTCGAAAACAATACAAAGAAACCCTGTCTCGTAAAAAACAAACAAAAAAAGCAAAATCAAAAACAACGGCAACAACAACAATAAAACCCAAAACACCATACCTATCCTGGAAAAACTTTGGGGGGAGGGTGCGCTAAGAAGCCCTATATAAAGCCCTGTGTCTGTGTCTGTTGAGCTTGTGGCTGTCAGGCTGTCCTCTGCCACCCTAGTGGACGGCAGCCACTCTCCCAGATTCTTCCCTCCCAATAAACCTCTTGAATGAGGTTTGGATGAGCAGAGCAGGAGCGGAGGTGACAAGTAACAACTTTTCGCAGGAAGTCAGAGCAGAGCCTTTCCTTGGAGCTTGGGTGTAAGCTGCTACATTTACTGTGACCTGTGGGTTTTTGTTTGTTTGTTTGTTTGTTTTGGCTTTTCGAGACAGTTTCTCGCTTTGGAAGCTGTCCTAGAACTAGCTCTTGTAAACCAGGCTGGCCTCGAACTCACAGAGATTAAAGGCATGCGCCACCAACACCCGGCTTGACCTGTGGTATTCTTTGGCTCCTGATTGCCAGAATACTTTTCCATCCGACCTCTTCTAACACTCAGTATTCTTTGGCTCCTGAGTGTCAGAATCCCTGTTCCTCTGATTGGAGCCGCCGCAATGCTTAACACCCACAAAAGCCTCTAATTGCACTTCAGATCTGACCCTCTGGCCTCTTCAGGCACCTGCAAGCAGGTGGTGAATGTAACCTTAAGAAAGGTAGTAGCGGGATATAAGACATCTGCAACATACCTCGTAATAAACAGATCTTTTTGTTCGTTGTCCTCATCCCCTGCCTCAGATGGGGTTTCTCTTTGAGTAGCCCTGTCATGGAACTCGTTCTGGTTTCAAATTCAGAGATTCACCTGCCTCTGCCTCCCGAGGGGCAGGCAGATCTCTGGGAGTTCGAGGCCAACCTGGACTATAGAGCGAGTTCCAGGACAGGTTCCAAAGGTACAGAGAAACCCTGTCTCGAAAAGCAAACAAACAAAAAACCCGCTACCATAAAGAAGAACACGTGTAGAAACGCTGCATCAGTAACTCTACTTAACAAATCCAGCCTCAAAAAGAGCAACTACCCAGACGCTGACTTTTCTACTACAACTGAAGTGGCCAGCTGGGAGACACCCGGAAGAAAGGCAAAGCACCGCGTCCCGCCGCCAGGCCAGTGGCCTCGGGTCCCTGTGGTCCAAGCAGGGGGGTAAGGGGGGAGCCTGAGGACGCGGTGCCTGCAGTCTGGTGCGGACCTTCCGCGGCTTTCCTCCCGCCTACACGCCCGGTCGAGAGCTCGACGGATCTCGCGGCTCTATTTCCAGCGAGCCCAACGCCCGTGCGGCTCTCGGTCGGGAGGCGCGCGGCCGGAAGCGCGCGGCCGGTCCCACCCCCGCGCCCCTCCCCCACCGGCCAGCCGCGCGCGACCCCCCGGCCAGCGCGTGGCCGCCATCGCGTCCCTCCCCGCCGTCACCGCGCTCCCGTTCGGGCCGCCCCGCTCCCCGCCGCCCCCACTTACCTGCGGAGTCGCCTGGCCGCTGCCCGGGGCGGGAACTTCCACTCCCCCCGTCCCAGGCGGCGCCGATTTCTCTCTTCGAGTCCCAGCCGCAGACGGCTGCCGGGTGACGCTTCTCCCTGGGGTCGGCGGGGCGGAGAGAAGCGGTGTAACGAGAGCCAACCGTCCCGGGTTACCGTTTCCCAGCCGCGAGGGGCGTCTCTGGCGGCATGATCGGCGGGCAGGCCGGGGGCTGGGGAGGGAGTGGGGGCGGGGCCTGCGCGGCCGACGTGCTGCGTCATCACGTGCTCACGTGGCACGCCGCCATCTTGGCGGGCCTCGGGAGCGAGCGCGCGGGTTGGGTTTGCTCACTCGGGTTTCCGAGTGCTTTCCGCCTGGTGCTATTCGGCTGCCCTCCCCCTGGAGCTCAGCGGCTTGCCCTAAGCGTTCTGGCGGCGTTCAGGTCCCTGACCTTGACCAACACGCTGCTAAGCGAAGGGACGTGGGAAGCTTTTATTTGATTTTTTTTCAGTGCCTGGCCTCGGGATAGCATCCTAGGAGCTGGGTGGAAGTGGAGGCAGAGGGACCAAAGGTTCGGAACGTTAACCCTGGGAAGATCAGTAGTAGAGCACCTAGCTAGTATGGATGAGGGCCTGGGCTTGGTTCTCTAGCAAAAAGTTTAAACTTGTCCTCTTAAGAAGCCGTCTTAGAGGCCGGGCGTTGGTGGCGGACGCCTTTAATCCCAGCCCTAGGGAGGCAGAGGCAGGCGGATCTCTGTGAGTTCCAGGCCAGCCTGGACTACAGAGTGAGTTCCAGGACAGGCAAAGCTACAGAGGAGGAACCCTGTCTCGAAAAAACAAAAGTAGGTAAATAAAGTAAAAAGCTTTGTGCCATTAAAATGGGATATGATGAAGCACAGATTTTTCCTCCCCAACTCTTAAATTGGATGAACATAGTACCTATCTGTACACTGCTTGAACGCTGGGGGCTAGGAATAGTTCTGCAAGAGTAAGTTCTCTGAATAGCAGAGCTGTCTCCTCCCACTTTTTTTGTTTTGTTTTGCTTTTCGAGACAGGGTTTCTTTGTGGCTTTGGAGGCTGTCATGGAACTCGTTCTTGTAGACTGGTCTCGAACTCACAGAGATCCACCTGCCTCAGCCTCCTGAGTACTGGGATTAAAGGCGTGTACCACCACCGCCCGGCTACACCCACTCTTGTGTACAAGCAGGAAGTGTTTTTCTCTGTTAGGTGGCCTTCCCATCTTGTGAAGTGCCTGTTTGCCCAACCCCTGGTCGTTCCTAGTTAGTAGTGAAATCAGAGTAACACATGTAAAATCTGCTCATTCTCACCCGAGTTGTGCTTGAAAGATGGTTTAGAGCTTGCACTGCTCTCACAGAGGCTCAGTTTGGTTCTCAGCACCCACCTAAGGTGGCTTACAGCCCCTGTAACTCCAACCCGGGGAACCACATTCTTGGCCTCCACAAGTATCTGTGCTTGCATGCACGTAGCCCCCCCTCCCCACAACTAGAAAAAATAACTTTTTTTGTTTTTCGGTACAGGGTTTCTCTGTGGCTTTGGAGGCTGTCCTGGAACTAGCTCTTGTAGACCAGGCTGGCCTCGAACTCAGAGATCAGCCTGCCTCTGCCTCCCAAGTGCTGGGACTAAAGACATGCGCTACCACCACCAGGCAACAAGATAGATTTTAAGGAAGGGACTTTTGAGTATCTCCTACCTGCCATTGACCCTGTAAAGTCACACTAGGAACCTACTTTAAACACACTTGCCACAACTGACATTTCATACACTGCCCTCAACTGTCCCCACTGCCATCACTACCACTCTTGGCCTTTTAGTATATAGGTTTCACTATGTTACCCAGGCTAGCCTTGAACTCCTGGTCTCAGGTGACTGTCTGGCTTTAGCCTTCCAGGTGACAGTGTATAAAAGCCATGTGCTACCATGCCCAGCTTGAGTAGCTCCTTTCTGTTGAAGCTAGCTAACTTTGGTTGGGGATGTATATAGGGGGAACAATTTGTTACTAACTCCCCACCCCCTTTTTAAAAATTTTATGTGCATGTTTGAGAATACCAGATCCCCCTGAAAAGAGTTACAGGTAGTTGTGAGCTGCCATGTGGGTGCTGGGAATGTAACCCTGGTCCTCTGGAAGAACAGCCAGTGCTCTGATCCTGTGAGCCATCTCTCCAGCCCCATGTCTCCCTCTTTTCTATACTGCAAGCCTTCATCCTCTCTCACACTGTAATCTTAGTAGCTTTCTCTTTGGCTCCACTAATGCCACTAAATGGAAGACAACTACTGTGGTTTCAAATTAAGTATTTCATGCCTGCAGAAGCTCCCAGGTGCCATGACTAAAGTTCTGAGGACAAAAGAGTCAAATCCCCTCATCCAGAACAGGTAAATCTATTTACATGAACACATCACTGGCCCTTGCGGGGTAAAGAAGAAAAGCCATTGTCACCTGGCTGCCAAGGCTGGTAAATCTTCTGAAGGAACACAGCCTCAGGACCTTATTGACTGAGTCCTCCAAAGTTCAGTTGACACTCAGAAGCAGCGTGTGTTCATGTGACGATTCTGAGATGATCAGAACAGATACAATTTAAAGGTTCACATATCCACATCATAGCAATTCTAATGACTCGGTTCTCAAAATATGTAACGTGGAGACAGGGTCTCCTGTAGTGCAGCAGGCTGGCTTTGAACTGGGTATGTAGCAGAGGACAAACTTGAACTCCGATCCTCCTGCTTCTGCTTCCCTGGTGCTGGGATTGTTAAGTGAGCATCACCACACTCACTTTTCCTACCTGTTTTTATCTTACCTGTGTCATCTTTTAGGTCAGACATGGTAACTCTCATCTCTAATCCCAGAACTCCAGAGGCTGAGGCAGTAGGATCATGTTGTGTTTTGAGGTTAGTCTGTGCTACATGAAAAAGCATAAATCTAACCTCAGTTCAGATGATGTCCTCCAGCTGGTCCTTCTGTCCTTGTCTGTGTCTGCATCTCCCTGAAGGCACAAACTTCATAACTCTGAGGACAATGTCTGTGCTTGGGTGGGCAGCACTTGATAACTGTCTGTTAAACTGGGGAGGAGGGTCCTCAATGCCAAAATAGCTTGGTCTACACTGCAAAGAAGAGCTGCAATGTCTGTGAACAATTTGAAGGGCCCCCTTCAGGTTTCCTGAGACCAGGAAATGCTAGAACAAATGAATCCTCACATCCAGAAAGGCTGGAACTCACAGCTCAAGGCAGAAGACACTGCCTGCAAACCAGGTCTTAAAACCACACATGCTACAGGCTTAGAGGGAAGAAACTGAACATTTTACTCTTGAGAAATCCTGACATCTGGGCCAAGTGGTTAAAGCTGCTTGCAGCCAAGTCTGAGGACCTGTGTTGGATCGCTAGAACCCCATGGTACAAAGAGAACTAACTCCTGAAAGTTGTCCATGGAATCCACAAGGGTATCATAGCATGTGCCCCTCACGCCCAACAAGATAATACAAATGTAATAACATTGAGGGGGAAAAAAAGCAAGGGGCTGGAGACAGCTTGTCAGTTAAGAACATTTGCTCTTGCAGAGGACTCAGGTTTGGTTCCCAGTACCCACATGGTGGCTCATGAACATCTGTAACTCCAGTTCCATGGGATTCAGTGCCTTTTGGCCTCTTCAGGCATGCATTCAATATACATACATATATCAAGCAATACACTTATACAAAGAAAAGAACCAGTAAAAGAAAAAAACCCCAAGCTGAGTAGTGGTGGTGCTGGTGCTTGCCTTTAGTCCTAGCACTCAGGAGGCAGAGGTAGGTGCATCCCTGTGAATTCAAGGCCAGTCTGTTATAAAAAGTGAGTTTCAGGACAGCCAGAGCTGTTACACAAAGAAACCCTGTCATGAAAAACCAAGAAAAAAAGAAGAGAAAGAAACCCAATTATTTTTCAAAAGCAATGAAATTTGGAGAAAGATTCCCAAGGTTAAAGAAGAAAATTTCTGACATCTGCTTTCTTGGTTTGCAAACTGACACTGCTGTCCCTTGACCCAGCCTCCTCCAACTGCACAGCTCTGGGGCTCACTCACTCCTTGAACCAAGCTGTGACCTTCCCATCTTACTGTCTGAAGCCATGTACTGTAGGTCCCAGAAAGGGGGTGTGGCTGAGTGCTAGAGGGACTACTGACCCTCCAGGAGACCTGGGGTTCCATCCCAACACCACACACACACACACACACACACACACACACACACACACACGCCCCACCCAGTGCATGAAGAATTAAACACAATCAAGCATCAATATTTATTAACACAAGACAAAGGAAACACATTCAATGAGTTAATAGAACACTGTCCAGCCAGATGTCAAATTTAAAAATGTATATCTAATCTAATTTCAAATAAATAAAAAAACCTTTATACATAATTACACAGTACTATAGTTTGAATTTGACAGGGGTAAATATTCTCTTGACAAAGTAAACAAAACAGCATTTAGGACTAAAAAATTTCACGTCTTTGCAGTCTCTTCCTCAGGACAAATCTCATGATCCATCTACACAAGCCTCAATCTCATGATCCATCTACACAAGCCTAAGTCAGGACTATTGAGTGAAGGCAAAGGCCTACTGTGTATATGGAGAACTGCAGCCTCTCGCTCCAGACACTCTGGGTTTTATATCAAAGCAGACGACACTAAGGCAGTTATAATGGAGTTCCAGGGTAAGGTGATAAGTCCCCATTGCTTTAGTTAAAAATTCCTGGATATTCAAGGAAAGTAACTTATTTGGCCAAGATATTGAGCACCATGCCTGGGGCAGAGACCTTAACAGGAGCCTAAGGCCTCAGGCCCTTGGGATTCCAGGAGAGCATTAAGCAAGCACTGCCCAGGGACTAAAGTGAGGAGGAGACAGGCTATAGTCCCCAGCAGCTGAGCCAACACAACCGCATGCTGGAAGGACTTGGTACTGGGGAGAAGGGCCTCTGTGTGCACAGTGGGCATTCTGGGGGCTCAGGTGCATGGGATGGTATGCATGCAGCTGGGAGAACTCCCCAATCCATCTCAGTCAGTCTCCTGAGGGCCAGACAAAAGGTTCACAGATTTCTCTTGCCAAGTGTGGCAGGTTGCACAAGACTGTAATTTCAGCACTGGAAGGTTGAGGCAAGACTTTGAGGCCAGCCCGGGCTATATGGTAAAACCCTATTACACACGCACAAACACACGAAATAAAAAATAAAGAAGGAACAAAAATAGTTTTCTTTTGTGTAACTAAGACAGGGGTTTAATCTCAGCCTAACCCCCATGTTCAGTGGTCAGGAAGGGCTCCAGGCCATTTTTGATCTGTAAATGATGGACTTGGAGGGCTGCTTTCATGGTCAGTTCAAGCAGGAAGTTTCCACTGAATGTGGAAAGGGCAGGAGCCATGATGCCATCAGAGAAACTCCTCTTAAAGAACACAACAACAAAGCCAAGTCTGAGATTAAGTTCTGTTTCAGGGGTCTATTACAAACCCCATCAAGGAAGGAGGTGGACTGAAGAGGCCCCCCAGAAACCACCCTCAGTTTTAGTTCTGCACTAGTATGGTCTGGCTTTAGGCGGGGGTAGTCATTATGAGAAAAGGGTGAAAAACTAGAGGCCTGGGGCAAGGCATGTCTGCTGCAGTCTCAACGCTGGAACAGACAACATGAAGACGAGCAGCTCCAAGTCAGCCTGGGCTGTGTGGGATGAGCTCAGTGTTTGCTTACCATAGGCCCTGTGTTCCATAACAGCATTGTTTTAGAAAAGATGACCCAGGAATGACAACTAGATAATCACCCCAAGTGCTGGGAGTGAGATGAACTGGCTGCAGTTCTGTGCGTTAAGGAATGATGACAGGGCTGCACTCTCCAGTATGACAGTCACTAGCCACATTTGGCCACTGAGACCTGAAGTGGCTAGTCTGAACTAAAACGTGTTTAATACACATAGGATTTCATAAATTAAAAAATTCAATGATTTCATATCAAAGTAATAGTACTTTTGGTAAATATATTAAAATCAATACCACATACTTTAAAGAATGTTTACAAGATGTGTTCAGATGGGGACAGTGGCACGCATTTAATCCCTGCACTCAGGAGCACTCTGTGAGTCTGGTTGATCTAAGGAATAAGCAGTTAGGGTTACACACTGAAACCTCTTTTTAAAAAGTGATTATTAGGAAAGTTTAAATTACAGATGTGGCTCGCATTACATTTATTGCAGACAATGTGTACCTGGCTGGTGACACCACGTTAATAATTTGCATTTATAAGAGTTATCACTCAAGATAGATTGGTCTGCAGTTTTTTCTTAGAACTGGCAGATTGTTGACATAGAATGTTTACTGCCCAGGCCCCTGCTTTGCTTAGGGAAGCATCACCAATTGTTTAAGAGTTTACCCATGCCTGTAATCCCAGCATGGAGTGTGGAGAGTGGGGGTAGGGGTGTGTGGTTCAAGGCCAGCCTGGGCTAAGTGGAAAGACCCTGTCTCAAAAAAGAAACAAAGCAAAACAGTTTTAAGACTTCCAAAATAAGCAGGCTGTTTCCTTTGCAGATGAAGTGACCCCTGAATGGGATGTTACCCTGCCCAGGAGGTGGTATCCCTTTCCTGTACACCCAACACCTCCCTCATCAAATGCAAACCAATCCTACCCCAAATGCAAAGGCTCTGAAGTGGAATTCCACTCGGAGGGCTTCCTTCTGTGGAGCAAGAGTCGGGAGGAAGAGGACCATAGTGGCTGAGTCATGAGACTGCAGGAAGCCCAGGAGTGCTGCCCTGATGAAGAGTCTGGTCTTTGCTTAATAAACCATATTTTTTTAGGGTAATTACAAGTCTTACAAATTGCTTAAAAACACATTTAGTTTACAGGATGTTACAGTGGGGTAAATAATATGTATTATCAAAATAGTCTAAATAAATATTTACACAGTAGACCAGAATGGGTCAAAGAGAACCATTCTGATTTAACAGGTTCATTATTTTTCACTTGAAGTTTTCTTTAATTTTTAAAAATATTTCTGTAAGAAAAAAATAATAAAATTTAACTATATTCAAATACATGAAGTTTCAGACCAAAGGAAGGAAACTGAGCCAGAGGCCAAACTCAGTCCCATACTGAGTGTGGCCAGGCACCAGTTATTTCAAAAGAGTTTCTTGCATACATCAGACTTCCCTGTTTCTGAGGAGCCTGGCTATTCTGGCAGCCCAGACTGGTTAGTGTTAGGGTGTGCACATGTGGCCCACAGTTACTCCCAGCCTAGCGTTCACCCCAGACATCAGAGGACAGAGCTCACTCCTCAGTTTTAGGGGTGGGGGGAGCTCTATATGTAACCTGCAGACACAGGGCATGGAAAAAGCGGAACGTCACAATTCTCAGTAGTCACTCTAAATGTGAAAATGTTTCAACACTGGCCTGAGTGAACTACCGCAATTCCACACAGTAGGCTAGGAACTGATGACTCTTAGCTACTTCTAGAATTCTGACATGAGATTTTTTTTTTCAGCTCAGAGGAATGGGTTGAAGAGTCCTTAGTAGCTCAAGCTAGTTATAGGAATACAAGCTTTAAAAACACAGGCAGCTTTAGTGCAGAGCACCCACAGACAGGAGGCGCTGCGCTGCTGGGCCAGCTGCTTCCACACAACCCAGCAGAAGCTCAGCTACACCGGCTGCAGTTAGGCAAGCTGATTGCTTGGTTCCTTAGTTGAGTTATGCGCACTCTTATTTACACGTTTAAACACTGGTCAGATGTTTATAATTGGGAAGTAGACACATACAGCGGTTTTCACATGGGTTATCTGATTTGACTATAGGCTGACTCAAGCTTGGTAGTTTCATGTTAAGTAACCCTGCAGAATACCTGACTACAGGAAAATGGCAAAATACAGTACAGAGTGGGGCACTGTGGGACTCAGATTACCCCTTATGTGAATTCATTAAACTCCTTACAAAAGTCTAAAACGTTAGGTAAAAATACAGGTATTTATGCCAGATGAGGAAAATGCAACATGCATGTAACTGCTTTAGTGACGTGCTGTCGCAGATGCCAGAGCTCAGGTCTGACGTACTGTTAACATGTTTTTGTTGCACCCACAGAATTCCCCTCTCCTGGGTGTTCGTGACTGCAGAATCCCACAGGATGAGATGAAGGCTACACTGGAGCCCTCTTCATGTTAGCTGCAAGCTGCTCCTAGCCACAGGGCTTCGGTGTCTCTGGTCCTCAGGATGGCCCCCACAGGGCTACAGGCTGGCTACATGTTGTAAGCCACATAGATAGGGTCTAACTGGTCAGCCAGGAAGCTGTCTCGGAGGTGCATCCTCTGTTTCTCTCCTCTGGAATTGATGGGGATGACCCCTGGGTCCACCACAACCACAACACCAACGATGAGGTAATGCTCTTCTAGGACCACATTGGTCACGAGAGGAACCAGGTCCAGGGCTTCCTGCTCCAAGCCACACAGCTCCACAACCACTACCAGCAAGTTGGTCCATGTGAACACGGCACTGAAAGCCAATGACATTCAGTTAGCATTTATTCATTAAACATACTTAGTATTTTGATTGGGTGAGTATATATTCACCTGCAAGTATATAAGTGCTCCATGTACATGCAGGGAGGTCAGAAGACAGTGTTGGATCTCCTGGAACTAGAGTTCCAGCTGGTTGTAAGCTACTATGTGGGTTTTGAGAACAGAACCTACATCCTCTGCAAGAGCAGCAAGATAAGCCATCTCTCCAGCCTCCTCATCCTTAAAATATTTCTTTTGCATTCACTGTGGGGAGGATACATGCACATGGGTTGCGGAGAGGTCAAAGAATAACTCGGGAGTCAGTTCTCTCCTTCAACATTTGGGTTCTGGGGATTCCACTCAGGTCGTCAGGCTTGGCACAACTGTCTTTACCTCGGAGCATCTCGCTGGCTCTGGTCTTTTGTGCTATCTTCTGAGACTTACACCAATCCCCTATGAACTGTCTTTTCTCCTGGATGTCAGTCAGAGGCAGCAGCCATGTATGTGACCAGCTGACTAGCTGAGCCTTCTAGCATTTTCTCAGAATCTGGGAGTAGGACTGCCTGGACTGGGACACATATGCCTGACAGTTTGGGACTGGGTGGAAGGGCAAAGCAGCTGTCCAGGAAAGGGAATCAACACAGGTGGTCACAGCTTCACAAGTGGCAGAGGCAGCGACTCCTAACTGTCCAGCAAAGGGAATCAACACAGGCGACCACAGCTTCACAAGTGGCAGAGGCAGCGACTCCTAACTGTCCACCTGTCCCTTGTTCTGAGACTCAGCCTTTACAGAAGGCAGAGACAGCCAGGTGTTCTTTCCATTTACTCTTCAACGCAAGTGTCCTTTATTTGTCTGAGATAGGGTCTCTCTAGCTCAAGTGAGTCAATATGTCTGACTTGGTTTAAGCATCCTGCCCCAAAGACATGGTTTCTCTGTGTGGCCCTGGCGTGTGCTACCACACTCGGCTTACTTAAACTTTCTTGAACACAATGTCTGTTGCTTACATTGTGTTTTTTTATATGTTTTTATTTATTTATGTATTGTGTATACAGTCTTCTGCCTGCATGCCAGCAGAGGGCCCCAGATCTCATTCAAGGTGGTTATGAGCCACCATGTGGTTGCTGGGAATTGAACTCAGGACCTCTGGAAGAACAGTCAGTGCTCTTAACCGCTGAGCCATCTCTTCAGCCCTGTTGCTTACAATGTTAAGAGTCACCCACTAAGCAGATTACTACATCAGAAGGTATGAGCTGGCTTTGAATACACAATGCTAAACAATTTTTTAATTATCCAAATATTAAAGATAGCTATAAGTAATATATGGTTGTAATAAAGTTGAATATCAGCCGGGCGTTGGTGGCACACGCCTTTAATCCCAGCACTCGGGAGGCAGAGGCCAGCCTGGTCTACAGAGCGAGTTCCAGGACAGCCTCCAAAGCCACAGAGAAACCCTGTCTCAAATAAATAAATAAATAAATAAATGAATAAATAAATAAAGTTGAATATCTAAAATCAGTTATGGCACCAATGCCCCTACATGCTTTACCAAAGTTTTCTCATGTAAAGCTGTTCTTGCTTTGAGCAATCATGTTTAGGTCTGAAGACAGAATCTGACCCAGGCACCCATTAGACCTTTTTCTGTGTGTTGTTTGGGGGCAGGATCCTTCCTTGGGTAGCCCAGGCTGGTCCACAACTCTAGATGTGCTTGTGTCAGCCTCCTCAGTGCCGCCATGCCCAGCAAAAACATCGTTAGACAAAGTAGTATTTGGAAAGCATGAGCACCTATCACCAAAACCATGGCTACACATCAGGGGACATGCTGGAGAAGAACCCAGGAGTTAAACACAGAAGAAACAGCACACATTCTCTATCATTAAGAACCCAGAAAAACACTTGTGAGGCAAAGGCAGGTATATTGCTGTGATTTTGAGGCTAGCCTGGTCTACAAAGGAAGTTCCAGGACCGCTAGTACTACAGAGACAGACTCTGTCTCAAAACAAACAAAACCAAGAATGAGGTGCTGGAGTGATTACCTAGTGGTTAGAGCACTAGCTGCGTTTGTATAAGATGGGAGCTCTGATTCCAGGACCTATGTTGGGTGGCACATAACCACATGTAAGTCCAGCTGCAGGTGATTCAACATCCTCTTCTGGACTCCATGGGTACTTTTGTACATATCGCATACACACACATGTTAAAAACAAAAACCCAGAAAACTAGTAGGTGAAACCCAGTTTTAATTTTAATGAACTTCCCATCAGTATGAGGTTGGTTGGCTAATCCTTGGACAAGGGAAACGCAGGCAAGTTGCTTTGACGAGAGAATCAGCTGAGATGGTAACCCCATCCTTTTCACCTGCTTCCCACTGACTGTCCAAAAGACACATGCTGACCTACCTTGTGGGGAATCAGGAAGCACAGGGATGTTTGGAGAGGTGAGACTTTATTATCAGTCATTTTTTTATTTATTATGCATGAGAGAGAAAGCATGTGTGTATACTACAGCCCACATGTGTGGTCAGAGGACAACTTGTTGGAGTTGGTTCTTTCCTTCTACCATGTGAGTTCTGGAAACCATACGTAAGTCACCAGGCTGGATGGTAAACACCTTACCTACTGGGCCACCAAGCAGGCCCATGGTGAGCCTCTAAATTGGGTCTTTTGAGCTTGAAGTCAGAGTTATTCCCACTACATTATACTGACTTTCTAGAGGCAAGTGATCTGCTAATTCTTCTACTTATGAAAGTCTGCCCTTACAAACTGACTCAGTCCCACAGCGTCCCATCGTGTTCCCCGGTGGCTACAAGACCTTTTTGGTTCTGGTGAGCAGGCTTTGATGGCCACAGTGGACCATGTGACCAAGATGGAAGGTGATTTACATACTTCCTTACTCTTGAAGGGGTTCCACATGGGCAGGTGGATTGGAACAAATGGCTCATTAACCGATTAACTTTCATCATCACGAAAGCTGAGGTGGGAGTAAGTGGTATGGGGAAATTACCATTCCGCAATGCTCCTGTGGACTCGGGACACGGAGGTCTCTATATCAATCGGATGGTATCGTAATCCTCGAAGCTCCAGTGTCTCATCCAGGGCACCCACCACATATAAGGCATCATGACGTTCTGAAAAAGGAACAGAAACAGACTTCAGATGCCTGCTAAACACCATAAAGTGTTGGCATTAAGAGTACAGGGTCAACCTCTCCAGACACACACACACACACACACACGCACGCACACACGCACGCACGCACGCACATACACACAAGCACTCACTCTCTCTGGTCCCTCCCCCATCTTATGCTTGAGCATATACACATACAATAATTAGGTTAATAACACAGTATTTTTTTTAAGGACCTAGCTGGGGAAGATACAAACAGGAGCAAGCTGAGTGAAGGATAGGCAGGGGTAGACCTGAACTCTGATGAGTCAGGGACACCCCTTGCCCTAATCAAGCATTTGAAGAGAGCTCAGCCATGGCTGAGCTTTGATGAATGAACAAGAATTAGCTGGGGGAGGGGAGAAGGGGAGGGCCTGAGACAAAGGGGCAGCAGTCATGAACCACAGTTTCCACACTGCAGAGTCTGACCAGATTCAACCCAGCAAACATGGAGAAGGAAGGTGGATTTTGCAATATTTTCTGGTAAGAGTAGATCTCTGATGATGAAATGACAGCACAAACACAACAGCAGTCAAGTAATGATTCTTTCAATGGGCCAGCATTGAATGTACCACATCACTCAATCGAACGGCAGAGGACACCATGCTCTGACTCTTCAGAACAGGTGGAGAGATTGTTCACAGTAACCTGCTTAAGGACCACAGCTCTCATTGCCCTAGTGACAGCGGCTTCCCCATGAAACATGGAGAAATGATACACACTGTTCAGCTAAGGAGAAATGGTCGATGAGGCTTTACAGTCCATGGTGTTTTCAGGATCAATTCTTCAGTGTGCAAATATAGCTAGTGTTGAGAATTCTGCAGTGGCTACCAATCCAGTGAGAAAGAGCATGTGACAGTGGACAGCAGAGGAGCTGTGACGGTCAGCTGGGCAGAGGACGACATAAGGGAATCCTCAGAAACAACTCCCAGGCCAAGCATGGTAGCACACACCTCTAATCCCAGCACTCCAGAGAGGGACAGATAGATCTCTGTGAGTTTTGAGGCCAGCCAGAGATATGTAGTAAGACTATTAAATAAAATAAAATAAAAAAGAACCAATGCTCCCTTAGTGAGAGAGGATGTTTCTATGTTTCTGTTTCTCCTGGACTCAAAATGGTGTGCCAGGGCAGAAGAGCCAAGGAAGACAGAGCTGTCCCAGGCTTGTTCAGGTCGGTGTCAGCCCTAAGGGAGTTCTGCTCTGTCTGGGGTGTTCCCAGGAGCATCACTAGGGTCACATGCTGCTCCAGCACCCTGCTCTATGGATGCTCCTGTGGCAGTCTTGAGGGCTTCTCTTCCAGACAGTCCTCAGAGGGCAAAGGTTACTTCAAGTGTATGTGACTCCACCACGTGTTCAAGGGATGCAGGAAGGGGAAAAGGCTGGCTGGGAAGAGAGTAGGGGTAAAAGTTACCTCCAGTGGCTGCTGTGAGCTCAGTTCTACGGACAAAACCAAGGTATCCTGTCCGGGCCCAGAGAGTCTGTGCGGCATCTCCGAAGCTCAGGCGGGTGTTGAAATGATCAGCTTGGAGAGTCTCGCTATCGTAGATGGTATAGTAGCCACTGGCTGTATGGGGGCTATTTACCCAGATCTATAAGAAAAGAAAGATGATGATATCAGTTCAATTCTCCTGGGAGACTATTTTTTAAATCTCATTTTCATATTAACAATACAACCACAACAGTGTGTGTTGACACCTGCCAGCATTTACTCTCTGCCAGACTTCAGTGGCCTGATCTCCATCAGCTGTGACACACAGGACAGGAACATAGCCACACCATTGTTATTCTCACTATACATGTAAAAAGAAATGTCTACAAATTCCTCTAAGATGCAGGAATAGAAAGGAGCCCCTACCCCAGTGGTTAGCACCAGAGGCCGTGCTCCTGACCACTAGGCTGCAATGCTTTGATGGTTCATTTCTGATTGGCTTCCAGAATCCCACAAAAACACTAAGGCAAGGTTACTCCACTGCTGGTGTAACCATGGCACAAGGCTTTTGGGATAATGCTACAGGACACTTGAGTTCACAATGTAGACAGGCTAGGAGCTGACAACTATGAGGATAGTAGCAGCCACCACTGGATCTGCTGAAAACTTGAGAGACAGCCTGCTTTGGTGCATTGTAGGTCTAGGTATAACACATGTAACTATCATTTTTCTTTTCTTTTCTTTTTTTGGTTTTTCGAGACAGGGTTTCTCTGTGGCTTTGGAGGCTGTCCTGGAACTCACTTTGTAGACCAGAATGGCCTCGAACTCACAGAGATCCGCCTGCCGCTGCCTCCCGAGTGCTGGGATTAAAGGCGTGCGCCACCAACGCCTGGCTAAGGATTTTCATATTAAAGCAAAAACCATAAATTTTGGACTATAACATTTATGTGAATTTAAAGACGTATACATGTGGTTCCTCTTGGCTCCAGCCCTTCATAGGTGGGAACAGGTAGCATCTGGCTGGTTTGCTTTCAGCTAAGGGGATGGCAGTGAACAAAGCTGAGACTGTTTCTACCCAATCTTGGTTTCAGTCTCAGCCTCCTTTTGTCTCTTTCCAACACAGATTTCCAGGAAAAATAGCTATTCCCAGCAGAGGGAATGGAGGTCAGTCTAGTTCTGTTGATCTCTAGTGTGTGGTCTTTAAAATCTTGGCTAACGATTGCAGAGCGAACATGAGATTCACACTTACCTCACCCAGGTGGGAGTCTCCCACAGGTCCTTTGGTCTCCGGATTAACAATAACTACTTTTACTCCAGGTAAAATCTAAGAACCAAGGGGAAACACAGATGCTCAGTCAGTCAAAGCTCCTAGCTCTGGTTGTGGCTTCACCTTTGGCAGAGGCCTATCTAGCATGCCTGAGACCGGGTTTCAATTTCAAACCCGGCAAAACAGCCAATGACCTCTAGACCTGAACCTTTATCTCTAGGGATTAGAAATGGCAGGAGCTGCCATCACTCAAGGGGCCCTGATGTGCCTCTTCCTCATACTGGTTGAGATCCAAGGATCAGTAAGCTCCATTCTCCACCTGAAGCAGACTTAGGATGTCACCTCTTCAGAGGATGAGAAACTTCTGCCCAAGGCCATAACAGTGAGACTCTAGTATCCTTTCGGGCAAACCCCTTCCAAAGATAAAACAGTAGGGGGAGAGCACCTGAAGGCCACACCACAGTCAGCAGGGGCCACCACTGGGGGAGCTGCAGTAGTGAGAACACAGAAGAGACATCATGGCCTGGCGTCTCGAGAGATGTCACATTTCCATCTTCAGGAGGTAAAAGAAACTAAGTGCTGGCTGAGCAGACAGCTCAGGGCTTTCCAGAAGATGTATGTATCCTGGGCCAGGAGTGTAGCTCAGCAGTAAGCTGCTTGCTTACTATGTACAAGGACCTTTTTAGGCAAAAAGACCGGTGGGCTAGCCAGCCATTCTGAACACCTGTCTCACTCTGTTGACATTGTTAGCTTGGGTCTCTAAACCCTACCAGGGCTTACCTATCTAAACCTGGAGGAAGAGATAAAAGCATAGTTCCCTGGAGCCTCAGTCTGCACTCATGACATGGCATTCTTGAGGTCCTGCACACCCATCTGCAGACATGGGCAGTTAATGGCACAGCCTACACAAGCAGTTCACACAGCAGAAACACTGCAGTCAGACCCCTCTGGGGTGACATCTTCTGGATAGATTAAGCAAGATCTCCTTTGATTTTGTCTTCTCTGAGTCTTCCTCAGGAGGAACCTGAGATGTTGTCACAATCCTGTCCTCTGTTGGGACAATGTGGGTGAGAGAGATGCTGTGGATGGAGGGGATGGGGGATGAAGTGGTGCTAGGAGCAGCTGCTTCTTGCATAAGGAACAGCTGCTCTGCTCCCTGGTGTGCAGGGTCTCCCACAGTGGGCACCTCTTCTCCATCCAGACTTGCCTCCCACCTTCAGGGTTAGACAGAACTGGCTCTGTTTAGATGCTGTTTATCTATGCACTTGTGTACAATGAATACCACATTTTTCTGACTCATCAGTAAGAAAGGCATGCTGTGGTGTTTAAACAATATGGAGATAAATCTACATCTGTTTTCATCACCATATACACTTATTCTGAAGCCATCTACTAAGGAGAGACTGTGGCTTACCCCTAGCCCAGGCTTCTGGTCTCTGCCTCCAGCCCACCCTGCCCCAGCAGCTGACAGAAGAGAGTACCTTTCCAGACTCGGAGAGTAGAAGGCTCTGGGGGGCACCCCGCTCCACAAGACGAACCCTGCAGGGGAACAGCAGTTAATGCATAGTCTTGCTAAAACTGGGCTCCCCACTGGCGCTGCCTCCCTAAGGCCTCTAACTGGCATCTTCTGTTCCTGGCAGAGCAGGGCTTTCCTACACTCTTGATGCTATGGGTCAGGCAGATTTTGTTGAGGGTATTAAGTGCTAGGATTCAGTAGAAGCTCCCATTGTGAGAACCACAAATGTTTTAGAAGACAGGCAAGTCTCTCGAGGGCAGACTGCTGCCCAAGCATGAGGACACGAGTGCCACATCAGAGAGAAGCCATGTGTGCTGGCGCATGCTCACGATCCCAGTGCCGGGAGGTAGAGACCGGCGTATCCATGGAGTTAATCAGCTTGGTAAGCCACAGGTTTCAGAGAGAGAGCCTTGTCTCACAAAACCAAGTACATGATCCCTGAGTATTAGGAGATGCCATTCTGTAAAAATGTGTCTGATTGGTTTGAATAAAGCACTGTTGGCCAATATGGAAGCAAGATAGGTAAGACTAAGAGTCGAGGAGGACTCTGGGAAAGAGAAAGACACAGGCAGACACAATGTAGGCCGCCAGAGGAGTAAGAGGTCCGGATCCTTTTCTCTGGTAAGAGAAATACTTAGATTAACAATTATGGGTTAAATACTTAAGTCAGAGCTAGCCAGTAAGAAACAAGCAAACGGCCAACAGCTTCATAATTAATATAGTGTCCTGCCAGTTATTTGGGGACTGCAACTGTGGCAGGGCCCAGGCGACTGGCAAGGAAGACTACATGTTACACCTGAGGACCTGAGTAACAACACCTGGGGTTGTCTTCTGGTCTAAGACACAGACACACACATGCGCACACACACAAACCAACTGCCATGGTGCAGCCTGGAGTCTAGCTGGGTACACTAGAGACCAGCCACTAGCCTGGTGTGCACTATGGGACACAGCTAAAAAGCTCAGCTAGTAAGGAAGCAGCTTTAAAAACCCTGGAGTCAGATACAGTGTTGTTTCAGTGATCCTGTCCTGCCTCATTTATTTTATCTGTCCCATTTTTGTTTCTAAACTACAGAGGAAAGACACTATCTTTTTTCTTCTAAATTTAGCCAGGGACTCCTTAGAAGCTCTGGCTGTCCTGGAATTCACTCTGTAGCCCAGGCTGGCTTGAAACCCACAGAGATCCGCCTGTCTCTGCCTCCCAAATGCTGGGATTAAGTGCATGCACTACCATGCCCAGCCCCACAAAAGTTTTTTTTTGTTGTTGTTGTTGTTTTGTTTTTCAAGACAAGGTTTCTCTGTATTATTTTGGAGGCTGTCCCAGAACTCGCTCTGTAGACCAGGCTGGCCTCGAACTCACAGAGATCCTCCTGTCTCTGCCTCTCGAGTGCTGGGATTAAAGGCATGTGCCACCAACGCCCGGCCACAAAAGCATTTTTTATATAATTAGGAACTAAGATTACATTTTAATTATACAACAATGGAGGAAGCCAGGCCATGTACAGGTCCATGTACCTGTACTATAGCAGAATCAGAGGCAGGAAGATGACTGTAAATCTCAGAGGTGAGCTTAGGCTAGGTAACAAACTGGTACTTCAAATCCTAACCTACTCCTTTGGGTAGAAAAATAACCCCAAACACCAATGAAGCAAATGTGAGAATTAAAGCTTTTTTTGTATAAGCAAAACCTCTATCATTTATGAATAGACATAAATCCTTTCCCTTCCTGTGTCACCACTCAAGTGTGAAGAGGATGAGGGTGGTGTCCCTGAGGCCGAGCTCTTTGCTCACTGTACCTGTCATGTCTCAGCGACTTCAAGTCTACATACACAGTTGTTGGATCAGGCCCCGAGGTTCCCTGAAACAGAAGAAACCAGCACAATGTTTATTTAAGGCCTGAATGACCTGTGCCTGGGTATCACATCTCACAGATGTGAGGCAGAGGGTCCCCCGAAAGAAGATTCACTCTCGCTTTTTCTTCGACCAAGTAAGACAAAGGCAAAGCCAGCAGGTGGGGGAGCCTTGGGCCTGGCGTCCTCTTAGATGTTTCTGATGCACTAAAACAGCACCAAACCCAGGAGTTTATCTGAGCAGGGCTCAGAGCAGGGATGAGAGAAGCCACCATGCCAAAACAGATGAGAGCAAGGGGCACACTGGGATTCCACAGAGAGTATCATGACACTTCCTGCAAGCCACCTGACCATGGTGCCAGTGCCAGGAGCCCTCAAAGTCTTGGCCACCTTCCTTCACTCTTGTCCATGCACTCACTTGCCTCATGAGCCTCCAAGCAGCATAAAACTAGACTGTTCTAGACCCACCAAGAACAGCATGGCAAAAAAGGAGTGATACTGGTATGTTTTAAGAAGGAAAAAGATACAGGAGAGAGGGAAAAAAGAAGGCTATATATTAGTTGGGCAGGGGTGGCACACGCCTTTAATCTGAGCACTCAGGAGGCAGAGGCAGGCAGATCTCTGAGTTTGAGGTCAGCCTGGTCTACAGACTGAGTTTCAGGACAGTCAAGGCTACACAAAGAAACCCTGTTTAAGGAAAAAAAAAAAGGCTGTATACTGTATATTAATTAATAAAATGCAAATAGGACTCAGAGGCTTCCAGAGTATGCCATACTAGGAGAAAGGTTTACACTAGAGCCTAATATGGCTTGTCTTGTCTCAGAACTTTCCTAGTAACCTGTGGCCCTGCAGGCCAACCCTGGGGCAAACAAAAGTGGCATGTTATAGACAACATAAAGAGACACAGAGCAGGTGAAATAAAAAGCCTAAAATTCCACAGTAAGGAAACAGAGCAGTGTGGCCTTGAAGTCCCCACTACGGAGCCTCACAGTCCACTGTGGGGAGGGAAGGAGAGGGGAGGGGAGGGGCACACCTGCCATTCTTAGCTCTCAGAAGACTAACGCAGGAAGACTGCCTTGTGTTTGAGACTGTCTCAGAGAACCACTAACAACAAGAACAATTCCATGGTGTTACCTGTAAACATATTGCTACATTGACTCTGGATCCGAAAGTGGTGCTGACAGCTCGAGGGGACAGGCCAATGTCTTTAAAGAGCTTGGAGAAGGACTGCTGGAGGGTGATGCGGGGTCGCTCCTCTGCTACCACCACACAGGTCCTGATGCAGGAGAGGTTGATCCCTCGGGTCTGGAAGACATTGGTGCCAGAAATGTTAGGAAAAGCCAAGAGCTACTTTCTCAGCCCAGACATGGAGAAAAGCAGCTTCAGAAAGGAAATGCCCAAACATCTCGTTACAATCACCCATGGGGAGACCTGCTCTGCTCTGCTTCATGCCTTTCTTGTTTAATCTAAAATCTTAAGGTGTGGGCTGTGGCTGAGCTGATCTGTGTCTGTGACTGTGACTGTGGCTGGGTCTGTGGCTGTGGCTGTGATTGGGTCTGTGGGTGTAGCTGGGGTTGGGTCTGTGACTAGTCTGCTCTGCGGCTGGTCTGATCTGTGGCTAAGACTGGCCTTGCCCAGTCTTAGGACATCACATTCGTGGCTGCTCCTCACCTTTAGCACCTCCACTTGGTTCCCCAGGCCTTTAGTGCAAAGCTCCATCACTGAGTAGGAGCAGAAGGTGTCCCTTATCTTGTACTGGTTGACGGTGGCAAGCCAGAGGAAAAGGTTGTTCTCCAGCTCCAGAGGAGGAATCAAGATGGACTGGTGACCGGAATAGACACTGCAAAGAAGAAGTGCAGAGCTGACAAGCGCTCACCCTCAGCATCCTAGTGCAGAGCTGACACACACACACTCACTCTCAGCATCCTAGTGCAGAGCTGACACACACTCACTCTCAGCATCCTAGAGCAGAGCTGACACACTCACTCACTCTCAGCATCCTAGAGCAGAGCTGACACACACACACTCACTCTCAGCATCCTAGTGCAGAGCTGACACATACTCACTCACTCTCAGCATCCTAGTGCAGAGCTCACACACACACTCACTCTCAGCATCCTAGTGCAGAGCTGACACATACTCACTCACTCTCAGCATCCTAGTGCAGAGCTGACAAACACACACTCACCCTCAGCATCCTAGAGCAGAGCTGACACACACTCACTCACTCTCAGCATCCTAGTGCAGAGCTGACACACACACTCACCCTCAGCATCCTAGTGCAGAGCTGACACACACTCACTCACCCTCAGCATCCTAGAGCAGAGCTGACACACACACTCACTCTCAGCATCCTAGTGCAGAGCTGACAAACACACACTCACCCTCAGCATCCTAGTGCAGAGCTGACACACACTCACTCACTCTCAGCATCCTAGTGCAGAGCTGACACACACTCACCCTCAGCATCCTAGTGCAGAGCTGACACACACACACTCACTCTCAGCATCCTAGTGCAGAGCTGACACACACACTCTCATCATCCTAGAGCAGAGCTGACACACACTCACTCTCAGCATCCTAGTGCAGAGCTGACACACACACACTCTCAGCATCCTAGAGCAGAGCTGACACACTCACTCTCAGCATCCTAGAGCAGAGCTGACACACTCACTCACTCTAAGCATCCTAGAGCAGAGCTGACACACACTCACTCACTCTCAGCATCCTAGAGCAGAGCTGACACACTCACTCTAAGCATCCTAGAGCAGAGCTGATACACACTCACTCACTCTCAGCATCCTAGTGCAGAGCTGACATACACACACTCACTCTCAGCATCCTAGTGCAGAGCTGACACACACTCACTCTCAGCATCCTAGTGCAGAGCTGACACACACACACTCACTCTAAGCATCCTAGAGCAGAGCTGACACACACTCACTCTCAGCATCCTAGTGCAGAGCTGACACACACACTCTCAGCATCCTAGTGCAGAGCTGACACACACACACTCACTCAGCATCCTAGTGCAGAGCTGACACACACACACTCACTCTCAGCATCCTAGTGCAGAGCTGACACACACACACTCACTCAGCATCCTAGTGCAGAGCTGACACACACACACTCACTCAGCATCCTAGTGCAGAGCTGACAAACACACACTCACCCTCAGCATCCTAGTGCAGAGCTGACACACACACTCTCAGCATCCTAGAGCAGAGCTGACACACACTCACTCACTCACTCTCAGCATCCTAGTACAGAGCTGACACACACACTCACTCTCAGCATCCTAGTGCAGAGCTGACACACACTCACTCTCAGCATCCTAGTGCAGAGCTGACACACACACACTCACTCAGCATCCTAGTGCAGAGCTGACACACACACACTCACTCTCAGCATCCTAGTGCAGAGCTGACACACACACACTCACTCTCAGCATCCTAGTGCAGAGCTGACACACACTCACTCACTCACTCTCAGCATCCTAGTGCAGAGCTGACACACACACACTCACTCTCAGCATCCTAGTGCAGAGCTGACACACACTCACTCACTCACTCACTCTCAGCATCCTAGTGCAGAGCTGACACACACACACTCACTCAGCATCCTAGTGCAGAGCTGACACACACACACTCACTCTCAGCATCCTAGTGCAGAGCTGACACACACACTCTCATCATCCTAGAGCAGAGCTGACACACACTCACTCTCAGCATCCTAGTGCAGAGCTGACACACACACACTCTCAGCATCCTAGAGCAGAGCTGACACACTCACTCTCAGCATCCTAGAGCAGAGCTGACACACTCACTCACTCTAAGCATCCTAGAGCAGAGCTGACACACACTCACTCACTCTCAGCATCCTAGTGCAGAGCTGACACACACACACTCACTCAGCATCCTAGAGCAGAGCTGACACACTCACTCACTCTAAGCATCCTAGAGCAGAGCTGACACACACTCACTCACTCTCAGCATCCTAGAGCAGAGCTGACACACTCACTCTAAGCATCCTAGAGCAGAGGTGACACACACTCACTCACTCTCAGCATCCTAGTGCAGAGCTGACATACACACACTCACTCTCAGCATCCTAGTGCAGAGCTGACACACACTCACTCTCAGCATCCTAGTGCAGAGCTGACACACACACACTCACTCTAAGCATCCTAGAGCAGAGCTGACACACACTCACTCTCAGCATCCTAGTGCAGAGCTGACACACACACTCTCAGCATCCTAGTGCAGAGCTGACACACACACACTCACTCAGCATCCTAGTGCAGAGCTGACACACACACACTCACTCTCAGCATCCTAGTGCAGAGCTGACACACACACACTCACTCAGCATCCTAGTGCAGAGCTGACACACACACACTCACTCTCAGCATCCTAGTGCAGAGCTGACAAACACACACTCACCCTCAGCATCCTAGTGCAGAGCTGACACACACACTCTCAGCATCCTAGAGCAGAGCTGACACACACTCACTCACTCACTCTCAGCATCCTAGTACAGAGCTGACACACACACTCACTCTCAGCATCCTAGTGCAGAGCTGACACACACTCACTCTCAGCATCCTAGTGCAGAGCTGACACACACACACTCACTCAGCATCCTAGTGCAGAGCTGACACACACACACTCACTCTCAGCATCCTAGTGCAGAGCTGACACACACACACTCACTCTCAGCATCCTAGTGCAGAGCTGACACACACTCACTCACTCACTCACTCTCAGCATCCTAGTGCAGAGCTGACACACACACACTCACTCTCAGCATCCTAGTGCAGAGCTGACACACACACACTCACTCAGCATCCTAGAGCAGAGCTGACACACTCACTCACTCTAAGCATCCTAGAGCAGAGCTGACACACACTCACTCACTCTCAGCATCCTAGAGCAGAGCTGACACACTCACTCTAAGCATCCTAGAGCAGAGCTGACACACACTCACTCACTCTCAGCATCCTAGTGCAGAGCTGACATACACACACTCACTCTCAGCATCCTAGTGCAGAGCTGACACACACTCACTCTCAGCATCCTAGTGCAGAGCTGACACACACACACTCACTCTAAGCATCCTAGAGCAGAGCTGACACACACTCACTCTCAGCATCCTAGTGCAGAGCTGACACACACACTCTCAGCATCCTAGTGCAGAGCTGACACACACACACTCACTCAGCATCCTAGTGCAGAGCTGACACACACACACTCACTCTCAGCATCCTAGTGCAGAGCTGACACACACACACTCACTCTCAGCATCCTAGTGCAGAGCTGACAAACACACACTCACTCACTCTCAGCATCCTAGTGCAGAGCTGACACACACACTCTCAGCATCCTAGAGCAGAGCTGACACACACTCACTCACTCACTCACTCTCAGCATCCTAGTACAGAGCTGACACACACACTCACTCTCAGCATCCTAGTGCAGAGCTGACACACACTCACTCTCAGCATCCTAGTGCAGAGCTGACACACACACACTCACTCAGCATCCTAGTGCAGAGCTGACACACACACACTCACTCTCAGCATCCTAGTGCAGAGCTGACACACACACACTCACTCTCAGCATCCTAGTGCAGAGCTGACACACACTCACTCACTCACTCACTCTCAGCATCCTAGTGCAGAGCTGACACACACACACTCACTCTCAGCATCCTAGTGCAGAGCTGACACACACTCACTCACTCACTCACTCTCAGCATCCTAGTGCAGAGCTGACACACACACACTCACTCAGCATCCTAGTGCAGAGCTGACACACACACACTCACTCTCAGCATCCTAGAGCAGAGCTGACACACACTCACTCACTCACTCACTCTCAGCATCCTAGTGCAGAGCTGACACACACACACTCACCCTCAGCATCCTAGTGCAGAGCTGACACACACTCACTCACTCTCAGCATCCTAGTGCAGAGCTGACACACACTCACTCACTCTCAGCATCCTAGAGCACTGGCAGGAAAGAGACAACAGGGCACCACATTGGGTACAAGGCCAACCGATTCATCTGATTTCTCATGACTCACAGGACACATGACAAAAAAAAAAAAAAAAAAGCAGGCTGTGGTAGCTGTACTAACAAACAGGAGGAGTCAAGAGCACAGGACAAAGACAATTCACTCAAACTGGAAAGTGGGGATGGAAGTGCTTCACTAAGTTGAGAGCACTCCAGAATGAGTGTCTAGAAATAGGGGCAGGGTGGGAAGGCAGAGGTGCAGCATGTATGGAGGCAGAGAAGTATGGTCCATAGAGTGCAGAGGGAGTGAAGCCAGGGGGCTGGAGCCATTGTGGAAGGTCTCAGCTGCCACATGAAGCATGGCTGAAAGTCCATATGAGCCACTGAAGGCCGGGAGATGGTTAGAGGGGGCTACGGAGTCTGGGATGGCAAGGGTTGGATCCCAACAGTGCAGCAGGACAAAACTGAAAGAATGTGGAGTCGCCTAGAAGATCCACAGCCATGAAGTCTAACCCTCTGAACACAGGGTCACCAAAAGTTCAGTAACACAGAGTTGGAGTCTGGGTCAATTCAGTCCAGAGAAGACCTCATTAGCTTTTTTTTCCTTCCATGTAAAATGGGTAATTTGCCAGGGTATAAACATGCAATAATCCTACTAGCCCACAATAGAGGACCTTGAAATCATGATCAACCTTCCATTTTAGTATTCTAAGTCTCCAATTCAGAGATCTACCTGCCTCTGCCTTCTGAGTGCTGGGATTAAAGACATGCGCCACCACTGCCTGGCTTTGCTTTTCTTTTTAAAGAAAACTTTTATTTATTTATTTATTTATTTTAGTTTTCTTGGGACAGTTTCTCTGTATAGCCCTGGCTGTCTTGGAACTCACTCTGTAGATCAGGTTGGCCTTGAACTCACAAGAGCTACCTGCCTTTGTCTTCCCAGTGCTAGGATTAAAGGCGTGTGCTACCACTTCCTGGCTTTATTTCTTCTTGGTTGTGAGTCTAGCCTTTAAAGGCTGAGCCATCTCTCCAGCCCAGCTATTTTTATTTTATGTAAATGAGTATTTGGCTTGAATGTCTGCAAGTGTATCATGTGTGCTTGTGGAAGTCAGAAGGCAGCATCAAATCCCTTGGAAATGGAGCCACGGACAGTTGTGGCATCTCGTGGGTGCTGGGAACTGAAAACGTCTTTTTCAAGAGTAGCAAGAGCGAGCCGAGTGTTGGTGGCGCATGCCTTTAATCCCAGCACTTGAGAGGCAGAGGCAGGCGGATGTCTGTGAGTTACAGGCCAGCCTGGTCTACAGAGCGAGCTCCAGGACAGCCTCCAAAGCCACAGAGAAACCCTGTCTTGAAAAACCAAAAAAAAAAAAAAAAAAAAAAAAAAAAAAAAAGAGTAGCAAGAGCTCTTAGCCCCTGAGTTGTCTCCTCAGCCACCACTTCTCCTTTGTGAGGTGTGGTCTTATTATGCAACCATGCTTGCTTTATGATTCTCCAGCCTTAGCCTCTCAAATTTCTAGGATCACAGGTACACATTTCCATTCTCGGTCTTGTTTCATTTTTCTAAGACCCAGAAGTGACTTTAACATATAGACAGGTAATGGGAACAACTGAAACGATGAGTATTACATGTAGCTGGCATGGGAAGTTGAAGATAACCCCCACACTCTACTTTGGGCCCTGTGGACGGCCCTGCCCCAGTGAAGACAGGGAGGTGGAAGGAAGATGCTGGAGAAGTGACAGGCACTTGTGAATGTACACACTTGTGTGGACAGGAAGCAAAAATTCAGGCCTGAGATTTGGTTTCCTGGCAGGAAGTGGAAAGAGCAGGGACTTGCCAATCCCCAGGAAGCAATCTGGTCAGGGCAAATACTGCGTTCCAGCCACATGATGTCACCGCATCCCACTACGCCCTTCCTGCTAAGCCTAGGGGGTACATCCTGGCTGTCAAACATGTCATACTTCATCTGAGAATCATCCCTCTACTTGGCTCTGCTTCTAAAGCTAGGATTACAAGATGGAACAGAAAGCAGGTAACATGTTATAGGAGGGAGGCATACAGCCAAATGAGGAGAATAAACAAACAATACACAGAAAGCTAGACAAACATCAGAAATACATAAGGCGCTGCATTTAGGAAACAATAGCATTTTCTAAAGGTAACAAAACCAAGAAAACAAAAGTAAGGATAAGATGGCCACAGCTCCAAACCCAGTTGGGCTTCTCCATCTTACCTGCAGAGACACCAGAGTGCAAAGCCAAGTCCACAGTACGGATCAAGGCAGATGGCTATCTGCCGAGAGGAGTACAACTCACACTGGAGCTTGATGGCTCTACAGAGAGCATTGACTGCAGAGTGGGACATCTGCAAAGCAAAGGACACACGCAGGATGAAGTTGGTACCCAACAGGCACAGGAACTGCTCTGACCAGCTTCGGCCCCCAAATCTCCATATGGCATATGGGTTTTACTGCTTCATAGCCTAACCCTAAGTACAAACTAAGCAGACAGGTTTCTCCTGACAGTCTCACGGGACCTGAGTGGATGACGGCACACAGACCTTATCTAGAGCTCTTACTATCTGTAGAATGTGTATTAGGCACACACTTCATAGTGCAAATCCTTTGGGATAACTTTCTCCAGAAGACCCAGTGCTCATATTTAAATATAGCTGGGACACTTGACCCTCTCCACCCATTGGCCTCTGGTGCAGCCGGCGAGCCTGCACAGCTGAGGTCCCTGGAACAGCAGGCACGCCTGTTCACTGGCATCTCAACAGCACGTGGTGAGATCATTTTACCTTCACTCCTGTAAGCATGCCGGTTGTGGAGACACTAAAATCAAGATATGCCAACATCTCAGGAGTGGGCGGTTTATACAGCTGAGGTAACCGTTTCCTGGGTAAGTCATCTGCAATGCAAAGGGGAAACTTGATGGAAGGCAGACATGCTGGAACACAGAACCACTGCTCTTTCACTGCTTCCAGGGCTTTGCTATGGCCAAACCCGGCTTCTGGGATGTGTGAAGAAGGCCTGAGTTTCTTGTGTCTAACCTAGTAGCTCACTATTGTCATCCTCAAATGCAGCAAAGAGTACCCCCAAGCTCACACCAGGTGAACACATTTGCAGATGTCTTGGTGGATAACAGCTTGGTAAGAAGTGGAGCACTGGTGTTCAAACCCAGAGGTAAACTATGTCACCAGCTCTGTGTCCCGGGGCTTACTTCCCCTTGATATCTCTTTTGCTTTTCTCTACAACAGGTCTCCAAAATACCTACCTTCAGAGGGTTACTGGAAAGTTAACTCACATGAGGCACTTAAAAGTTTACTTGTTAATTTATTTCTTTGATGTATATGTGTGTGAGCCTACGTATATGTATGTGTAACACACGACATACGCAGTCTCCTGAAGAATTTGGAAGAGGCATGGGTCCCCTGGGACTGGAACAGGTGGTTGTGAGCTGCCATGTGGGTGCAGGAAACTGAACCCGTATCCTCTGCAAGAGCAGTCCTCTTAAACCTCTGAGCTATCTCTCTAGCTCCTACATGAAGCACTCTTAAAATCACAATCTGTGTATATGCTCAAAATGCATTAACTATTGTTAAGCTGTGCCCCATTAAAGCACATCATTTACAGTTCAGTATGTCGTATGCATGGTGTGAGTGTTGACGGCTAGCATGACAGGGTCTGGAAGCACCTGGGGGACAGCTGCCAGGCACACGCACACGTATGGGGGAGTTATTTGGATCAAGTTAGCCTCTGGTCATGCTTATGAGGGATACTCTTGAGTAGGGTAATTAAGCTCCAATATGGTGCCTATTGGAGCATGGCACCATATCGTGAGCTTGGTTCCTGAACCACATAAAAACAAAAAGTCTAAACACAAAGGATAGTGGCTCTCTTTCTCCTGACTACAATGTGACCAGCTGTTTCCCTAAGTCCCTGCTGCCTTGACTCTCCACGCCACACTGAACCATGAACTGTTAGCAGAACCAACCTTTCCTCCTGCCTTACGTTGCTTTCGTATAATATTTTACCACAGCTACTTTAAAGTTAGACAGTTCCCTCCTCTAGAATTGGGAATTTTCTATTCACTCATTTAAAACACCTCTTCCTGTGCCGGGGACACACAGAATGACTGTCTAACATGCACAGAGCCCCGGAGCAGAGCTCACTCCTGGGTCTGCAAAGCTCTAAGCAGGGCTCACTTTGGGCACTCAAGAAAATTAGATGTGGTGGGCTAGCTTGTCCTCATCCCGAATTTTTTTTTTTCAGTTTTTCAAGACAGGGCTTCTCTGTGGCTTTGGAGCCTGTCCTGGCACTCGCACTGTAGACCAGGCTGGCCTCAAACTCACAGAGATCCACCTGCCTCTGCCCCACCACCTCCAGTGCTGGGATTAAAGGCGTGAGCCACCAACACTCGGTTTCCGAATTTTTTTTAAAGTCAAATCCAAGAATATCAAGATGTCGGTCTGAAGCCCAACCATGCCCCTGTGATGGTCCTTTGGTTTTTGGGTTAATTTTAAATCCCCATGTCATTGGGTGGCTATTACTGGTCACATGTCACTACTATGGCTCCACACTGCAGCTGCACGTTAGACCAAGCTCTACAAAGCTCATTTCACAGACAGTTTTGTCCAGGTTGGAAGGATACCCAAGAGCGGCAGCACTATCAGGATTTGAGTCCACTCCTCCAGCTCTTCCCATACCCAAATCTTGTGTATCACCAAAACATCTGAATATCACCTAAAATTCATGCACATTTGAAGCCTGGCGGTGGTGGTTCATGCCTTTAATCCCAGCACTCGGGCAGCAGAGGCAGGCGGATCTCTGAGTTCAAGGCCAGCCTGGTATACGGAGCAAGTTCAGGACAACCTCCAAAGCAATACAGAGAAACCCTAGACAACCTCCTGCCTCACACTCTAGAGTCCTGAGATTATAGATATGAGCAATCACATACAGCAAGATACTTTGTTTAAAGAGCACTTAGCATATTATGGGCTGGTTCTTTAAAGAGCACTTAGCATATTATGGGCTGGTTCTTGGACACGGCTTTACTGTGTCCAGTATGTTGGTAATACACATTGAGTATCTGGCTTTCTCTGTGTCAGCACACAGTGAAAGGTGTTACAATACAAAAGCTGTGCAAATGGGTTTGGTGTGAGACTCCAGAAAACCTCTGGTAGTGAATGGCAGCAGCTCTGGAGCAATAATCCCCCTTTCACCTGTGTCAATGATGGTTGGCCAGGTTTTCACATCCACAGCTGCTGCCGCCTCTCGAGACTTCAGCAACCTCATTAGAGTCTGCGTGGTGAGAATACATGCTGCTTTGCTGACCTAGAAAAAAAAGGACAGTGGTAAGCATCAGAAGGCTCAGTGCTGGCCGCTGCTAAAAGTAGCTTGCTCACCATCCTGGCCAGAGTTGTTTCATTCTTTTCCCCTTGTGTTTTTATTTCTGAAAATGTGTCACGTTTAATTCTCCCAGAATGACGGACATTTTTAACAACAGTCGTACTCTCAGGAAGGACCCTGCAATCTCAATCCTTGTAAAGACCTAATAAATCAAGACACGAATTCTGTAGAATTCTGGGAGGAGGTGGTGGGCATGCCCAGAATTAGCATGTGCAATCCAGACCTTACAATGCACACCAATCTGAGGCCATGGACCCAGACAGAAGCACCCACACAAATGGGCTCTGTTCAGCTTTGAAGGGAAAGGTAAAATGACCTACTTTCACCCACAAAGTGCGGCAACAGAAAGAAACTCCCAGTGCTTCCCCAGGCCTCTTTGTAGGAGCTAACAAGGATATTTTTGCTGAATTAAACTGTAGTGAAATCATCTGTGATGAGCATGGCTTGATGCTGCAGCCGAAGCTGCTGACACAGCAGCAGCCCCTGGAGAAACAAACGCCCCATCAATTAGAAGTGTATACCCTGACAGTGCTGACCCAGGCTGCCTTCTGTTAAGGTCTCAGGATATGACACAATACAGATTTACTCAATTTCAATTATACTGTAAAAACTTCTATCACCCCCCCAGGACAAAACTCAGGGGGTTTGTTTGTTTTGATGCTGCTAAGAATTAACAAATGCTCAACAAATGCTAGTCCTGAAAACATCACATACATATACAATGTGTCTCGATCAATTTGTGCTGGGATCAAAGACCGCCTGGCAAATGGAAGGTGATTTTATTTTTTATTTATGTATTTGGTTTTTTTTTTTAAGACAGGGTTTCTTTGTGTGGCTTTGTAGACCAGACTGGCCTCAAACTGACAGAGATCCACCTGCCTCTGCCTCCCGAGTGCTGGGATTAAAGGTGTGCACCACCACCACCACCCTTGTTTTGTTTTTCGAAATAGGGTTTCTCTGTGTAACAGCTCTGGCTGTCCTGGAACTTGAACTCTGCCTTCCTCTGCCTCCTGAGTGCTGGGATTAAAGGTGTGCATCAACAAATCCCAGCATGCTTGTTTGTTTTTGACACAAGACTCTCTCTACATAGATAAGGTTGGCCTGGAGCTGATAGCTGTGCATCTGCTCCTGGGTGCTGGGATCACAGGTACACACCTATGATGAAAATGTGATGACTCAGCACTACAGAACCAGGACAATGTTAGGGTTCTTAGTTGTCTGAATGTGATTCTATGAAATGGAACAGACAGAGATATGGAAGGTACTCACGTCAACGATCATGCGCACCGTGGGCAATGTGGCAGTGAGGTTCTGAGCATGAGGGGGCCGCACAGTCACAGGTATACACCCTGCGTACAGGCAGCCGTAGAATGCAGCAATTAACTCAATGCCTGCAAGACAGAGGGAGGGCACTGTCAGGGGAGCCACTTAGCTGCTGCTACCACAAGGAACTGAACTCAGAGCCTCTGATCATGTGACAGACCACAAGGAACTAAACTCAGGGCCTCTAATCATGTGATAAGTGGGTTACTTATTCATTTGGTGTTGATTTTGTTTTGTTTTGGAGATAGGGTTTCTCTGTATAACCCTGGCTGTCCTGGAATTCACTCTGTAGACCAGGCTGGTCTCAAACTCACAGAGATCCACCTGCCTCTGCCTCTCAAATGTTGGGATTAAAGGTGTGCCCCCCCCAAAAAAAACCCAGGCTTCATTTGGTGTTGAGCCCTAGTCTCTCAAGCACGGGGATTACAGTGTGGATCACCATACCCGGCTCTTATGGATTATTAGACCACCATTCAAACAAGACACAGACAGAATAAATTTTAATAATTAAGAATAATAGGAGCCGGGCGGTGGTGGCGCACGCCTTTAATCCCAGCACTTGGGAGGCAGAGGCAGGTGGATCTCTGTGAGTTCGAGGCCAGCCTGGTCTACGGAGCGAGTTCCAGGACAGCCTCCAAAACAATACAGAGAAACCCTGTCTCAAAAAACAAAAAAAAAAAAAAAAAAAAAAAAAAAAAAAAAGAATAATAGGAAGTCTGGCATGTTTACTCATAAAGTATTTGAGAGGCTGAGGCAGGCATATTGCCAAGAGTTCAAGATCAGCCTGGACTACATAGTGATAGTTAAAGGCCAGCCTGACCATCTTTAAAATATTTGGGTGATACCATGGATCAAACCCAGAGCTTTGCATATGGTTAGCTAGTGACACACCTCTGAGCTACAGCCTCAAGCTGAGAAGTGAGTTCTTGAAATCAAGGGTATTTAACTAAGGAACAAGGACTTCGGAGATGTCTTAGATGTTGTGGGTCAGCAAGTGCTGCTTAGGTGCCCCAGGGAGTGCTGTGAACCTGCCACTTCATTACTGACACAATTACTGCAAACACAGGACACATCCCTCCTAAGCAGGTGGCTTCTAGCATTCTCAGTGTTCACACAAATGGATTAGCATAGAAAGAACAACAGGGAAGGTGGAGGAGGAGGAATAAAAGACCAGGAAACAGTGAAATGGAGCACTGGGGACAGAGCACCAAAGACGCCTAGGCATATCATTGGGGACAGAAGGACACATGAGGGGAAATGCAAATATCTTTGTTTTTCTTCTGTTTGTCTTTCAATTCCAAGATTTCACTTAGAATTCTGAATACTGGGCTAGGAGATAGCTCAGCAGGGAAAAGCACACACAGTGCACACTTGTGACTTGAGTTTGACCCCTGGACCCCACAGCAGAAAGAGAACCAACTCCTAAAAGCTGTCCTCTGACCTCAATGTGCCTACACTCACACTCACAGACACACCACATACACAATAATGAATCAATCAATTCTAAGAATGATTATTTACACAAAACTTTCACCAAATAAATTCTTCTTTCTTTCTTTCTTTCTTTCTTTCTTTCTTTCTTTCTTTCTTTCTTTCTTTCTTTCTTTCTTTTTGGTTTTACGAGACAGGGTTTCTCTGTATTGTTTTGGAGGCTGTCGGTCCAGCCTGGCCTCGAATTCACAGAGATCCGCCTGCCTCTGCCTCCTGAGTGCTGGGATTAAAGGCATGCGCCACCACCGCCCAGCTCTTCTTTCTTATGTAAAGAAGATTGTATCTGAGCTAAAGTTCATGAAAAATGAAAGCAGCAACAGAGTGACCCAAACACCAATCATGTTAAGAATGGTGTTCAGCCAACAGAGTCCACACAAGCATTCTTTGGAAGACACTGGGTAAAATGGCTCTATTCCTGAACATCCCACAAGTCAATGCTTTTTGCTTTTAGGGCTGAACTAAACCCAGAGCCTTGGCATGCGCTCCATCACTGATCTCCATCTGCAGCCTTCACCTACTTTTCTAATGGATGGGCTTCACTGTGTGCCCAGGTTGGCCTCAGCTCTCAGGGAGCAGCAAAAGTAGTTAAACACCAACATGCCTTGTTTAGAGGCTCACCAAAAGTCAAAAAGTTGAAGTCTTTCTTCACTCTTTAACTTATTGCATGTGTATGTGTGTACGTGCATGCGTGGGAGATCTGTTTGTGCTGATTGTTCCTAGACCACTAACTGGGCTTGGAGAATGAGTCCACATTTAGCTGGCTGCGATGGACCAAAGAGTTTCCTAGCCAACTCAGAGGGAGACAGAAGGACACACAGGGGAGGAAGAGAAGGAGCTGAGGGTTTCATGGCCCTTCTGGGAAGTGCAGAGAGCCAGGATCGTGTTTCAGTTGCTCTGTGGATGGCTCAGGTTTATTCCCTAATATTGATCCCTGAGTTTTATTTTTTAATAAAATGATAAAAGGAATGAAAATATCTGGCAACCTTGTTGGGTACCACATGTAGCAGGCTTTGTTGGACAGCCAGCCCCCAAGTCATGACACAGAGACTTATTATTATTTATGAAAGCTTGTTCTTAGCTTAGGCTTGCTTCTAACTAGCTCTTAGAACTTAAACTGACCCATTTCTATTAATATATGTGCTCCCACGTGGTTCATGGCTTTTATTTATCCTCCTACATATCCTGCTTCCTCTCTGTCTCCTCTGGCCTCTCTCCTATGCCGAGATGCCGAGATTCATCTCTTCTTTTTTTCCTCTCTGCTTGGGCAGCCCCACCTAACCTCTTCTTGCCTGGATACTGGCCATTCAGCTCTCTAGTAAACCAATTAGAAGGCATGTTGGCAAACTCACATCTTTACAGTGTACAGAAAGATTATTCTACAACACGTGTGCCTGTCTAAGTGTGTACCTGTGCATGTGGGTGTCTGTGTCTAAGCATGTACCTGTGTATGTGGGTATCTGTGTCTAAGCAAGTACCTGTGTGTATGGGTGTCTGTGTCTAAGCATGTACCTATGCATGTGGGTGTCTGTGTTTAAGCATGTACCTGTGTATGCGGATGTCTGTGTCTAAGCAAGTATCTGTGTATGTGGGTGTCTGTGTCTAAGCATGTACCTGTGCATGTGGGTGTCTTTGTCTAAGCATGTACCTGTGTATGTGGATATCTGCAGAAGCCAGAATAGAGCATCACACCTAGAGTTACGGGTGGCTGTGAGTCACTGGGTTGGTAACTGACTCTGGTCCCCTGGAAAAGTGGCAAGAACTCAACTGCTGATCCATCTCTCCAGCCTCTTCACCTTATTTTTTGTTTGTTTGTTTGTTTTTTTGTTTTGTTTTTTTGGTTTTTCGAGACAGGGTTTCTCTGTGGTTTTGTAGACTGTCCTGGAACTAGCTCTTGTAGACCAGGCTGGTCTCGAACTCACAGAGATCTGCCTGCCTCTGCCTCTGAGTGTTGGGATTAAAGGCATGCGCCACCACTGCCCGGCCACCTTATTTTTTGAGATAGGTTCTTTCACTAAACCTGGAACTCACCAATTTCAGTAGACTAGCTGGTCACTGAGCATGAGGGGTCCACCTGTCTCTGCCTCTGCAGCATGATGTTAATGTATACCACCATCCCAGGATTTTTTTATATATATATATGAATTGTGTGTGTGTGTGTGTTTCAGGAGTTGGTCCTCTCCTCCTACCCTGAGTTTCTGGGATCAACACCAGCTCATCAGGCATGACAAGCGCATTGTTACCCACTAAGCCCCTTCACTGGTCCAAAGCCTTGCTTTTTATGTGGGAGCCAGGAATCCAAAGTCAGGTTTTTATGTTTTTGTAGCAGCCACTTAGCCTAGTGAGCTTTCCCCTCAGCCTTTCCTTGTTTTGTTTTTGAGACAAACTTGCTGTGTAGGTGAGGCTGGTATGAACTCCTGTCCTTTAGCCTCTACTTCCCAAGGGTGGGATTGTTAGGGTGTGCCCCCATGCCTGGCTCTTTGTTGTTTGTTTTGAGGCAGATGGCACCATTAGTTCTGGATGGCCTGGAACTCACTCTGTAGACCAGGCTGGGCTTAACTCACAGAGATCTAACTACCTCAACCTCCTGAGTGCTGGCTGTCTATGTAACTTGTTACATAACTCTTACAGATCTTGAATATCTAGTTCTCCTGCTGCCACCCGAGGACTGGAATTTCAGCAGTGTGCTATCGTGTGTGGCCTGAGGACCTTTTATGAAGTAGACACTGATGGAAACAGAAGGGAATACAAAATAGACAGTGTCTCAGCAGAGCCATCACACTGCTCAATGCAGGACGCAGCCTGGACCACACCTTAGCAAATGTACATGGAGTACCTTGGTGTTGGAAAGTACCAGTCCTCTGTGGTACTTAGTAGATGGTGTGGCCCTGAGTTTCCATCCTCTCCTGGTAAGTGTCATCTAATAACACAGTTCAGAGTCCAGTTTACTAATGCAACACTTACCAGGTGGGTAGAGCAATACCACGTTGTCCCCTGCATTTAGATGTCCCTTGTCCCCAAGTACTGATGCAATCCTCTCTGCACGCTTATGAAGCTGAAGGCAGTTGGCTGTGCACACAGTAGTTCCCTTTTGAACAGAAGAGGTAAAAGTGGAGAGAAGTTCAGTACAGAAACAGAGGCACAAACAAACACAGTCAAGCAGACAGTATACTCCAGAGGGTAAATTATCAACTTGAGAAAACATCCCTGGTAGCAAAAGACAGGTGTGGGATTTTTTTTCTTTCCCAATGTCCCAGGTATTTAGGATATGTTAGTATTGATTTAAACCAAACATATTTATAGTCTTGCTTTCTTAATGTCATCACGTTTTCTTAGTACACATGAATTACTATACTCATGTGACCTAGATATGTACTGTTTTTATTTTTTAGTTTTTTGAGACAAGGTTTCTCTGTATTGTTTTAGAGCCTGTCTTGGAACTCGCTCAGTAGACCAGGCTGGTCTCGAACTCATAGAGATCCGCCTGCCTCTGCCTCCCTGAGTGCTGCGATTAAAAGTGTGCGCCACCACCACCCAGCTTAGATATGTACTTTGAGGATGATCTTCAACTCCACATCTCTCTGCTTCTACTGGGATTATAGGCATGCATCACCATGTCCAGGAACACTGTATTGGGGATAGAACCCAGAGCCTTGTCCATGCTAGGCAAACACTCTCCAGTCCTGCAAATGACTTGTAATACCTTGGCATTTAAGAGCATGAAGAGTACATGGTCAGGAGTTGCCTGGGCTCGCCACTGCAAAATCTCTGCCAGGAACTGGTGCTAAAGTCAAAGCAGAAAAAAGAACGTGAGGTCAGCAAGTTTCAAGACCCATGTAAGACACCCACATTGCACTCTGTCCTGAGCTCACTGGTAGAATCCTGACATGTCTGGAACTCACCTTTCTTACCAGGTCATTCTCTTCGATTTGCCCCAGGTCCCTTCCTGCAGCTTGTGCTATGCGTTTACCAGCAACCAGATTCCCAACCATCACAGAAGCAGGGCCTACACCTGTGAACAGAAGCAAACACCAACTCTGAAAACAGTGATTCAAGTTACATGCTCCCAGAACATTTCCAGCCTGACTCAAACTCATTCAAAAATTGATTCGGCAATGTTGGGGGAGCATGTGGTCTCTTAGACAAGGGCCAAAGAACTTATATTCCACTGAAAAAGGCAACCAAAAAATATACACATGGCAGACAAAGCTGGGCAGTGGGAAGTGCTAGAGACAGATAAAACACACACAGGAGACCCAGGATGAGGGGACGAGGCACAGGTGGCTACAGAGCTTGTGTCTACAGGGATGATTTTACTCCAGAGTCCACAGTTCCACGGGTTCCCACAAACAGCTTTATTTGCTCCAACCAACACAGTCCTAAGAGGAGTGCTTACCAGTAATGGATATTTGGTCTGTAAGAAATCTAGTACCCTCCAAAACAATACAGAGAAACCCTGTCTCGAAAAAAAAAAAAAAAAAAAAGAAATCTAGTACCCATCAGGATGTGAACTGAGTTCACAGAAATGTGAGTAGCACTGGGCCAGCTAGATGGCTTAGTGGTAAATGTGTTTGCCACTAAGTCTGACGATATGAGTTCCATCTCTAGAACCCGATGGTGTGAGGAGAGAACCAAGGCCTGCAGTTCGTTCTCTGATTTCCACATGTGTGCCATAATGCATGTGCACAAATACTCTCTCCATGTATGTATGAATGTATGCATGTATGTATGTATAAATGCTTGGCACATAGGAGTGGCACTATTAGGAGGTGTAGCCTGGGTGGAGGACTATGTCACTGTGGGGATGGGCTTTGTGGGGGTCTCACATGCTCAAGCTACACCCAGTGTGGGACACTTCCTGTTGCCAGCTCCTTCTCCAGCACCAGGTCTACCTACATGCCTCCATGTTTCCTGCCATTATGATAATAGACAAAACCTCTGAACTGTAAGCCAGCCCAATTAAATGTTTCCCTTTATAGGAGTTACTGTGGTCACGATGTCTCTTCACAGCAACAGAAAGTAAGACAAGGGTTTTCTGGGTGCAGTTCTTGAGCATCTGGGTCAGAGTGAGAAAGGGTCAATGGAAGGCAGCTCCCAGGAGCTACCTCACACTATTGTACTGAAACACTCCCTCACCTTTCCAACACAGCTCTGAAAGTTTCCTGTGCCAACACCACGCTTTCCCTACTATTCTCTTCCTCAATAACACAACCAGTTTTCTTCTCTGTTTCTTCTTTTTCTTAGACAAATTCTTACTGTGCCAACCCAGCTAGCCTGGAGCTCTCTGTAGACCATGCTGGCCTTGAACTCAGAGACATCCACCTGCCTCTACTATCCAAGAGCTGATAACCCAGTTTATCTGTACACATCTCAGGAATAAAGGCTGCATTCTTTAGTTTGAGACAAGGAAGAGCAGGTCACAGGTGACTTCCATGAGATCTGTTTGGAGAAGGAATTCTCCTCTCTACACTTTTCTTCTCTCTGCTAGCATGGATGCAGAAACATGGGCCAGAGGTTGGTCAGCCCACAGACCCAAGACAGCCTGCTACAGAGGCTCATGTCCAGTTTTGTTTTGTCAGAGCCTTCCTTCCTTGCTTGCTGTACCTACATAGGACTACTTGACTACACTGACTTGTTGGGCACGGTCTGACTTGCTCTAGACAAGAAAGAGTAGGAGGTGGTAACAGAAAGAGACATCCTACCCAAGCTTGTGTGGGTTGGCTAAACATCCTGCTTCAGTCCTGAGAAAACTACAGTCCATACTGGACATGGTGGCTCAGACCTGCAAATCTAGTAGTAAGGAGGCTGAGGCAATGATGCTGGGGTTTGAAGCCAAAGCTCACCCACTCCTGAAAAAAAAAAGTAGCCCATAAAGAGAACACACAGGCAAATTCAGAGTGTGACCTGCAGCTATGCATACTCCATGAATGAAAAAAGCAAATGTCTGCAATTCCAAGGCACTGAGTTTTAGGGTTATTGTCAAGTAGCACACCTATAAGAATAGTTTGGTGACAAGTCACCAGAGCAAAAAAGAATCTAGAAGAATGGCTTAGCCATTAAGAGAACTAGGGGACCAGCACCTATACAGTAGCTAACAACCACCAGTTCCAGGAATCTGACGCCCTCTTCTGACCTCTGCACACATATGGTACACAGGCATAAATGCAGGCAAAACACTCTTACACACAAAGCAAAAATAAGTTAAAAAAGAAAAGGATGGGAAGTGGCAGAGCACACCTGAGGAACAGCAACAGCATCTCAGTAAGGCTGACTCTGCACTCATCAACTCTTTTTTCTTTCTTTCCTAATTCTCTGCTTTTCTGAATTAAAAAATATTTATCTGTTTATTTAGTTATTTTTAGTATATGGGTGTTTTGCCTGTTTGGACATGATGTGCATGCTGTATCTGAGGAGGTCAGAAGAGGACATCAGGTGCCCTGGAACCAGAGTTCCAGACAGCGTGAGAAATCATGTAAGTGCTGGGGATTGAACCCACATCCTCTGGAAGAGGCCAGTGTTCTAAACTGCTGAACCATCTCTACAGCTGCTACTTTTCTGAATTTCTATCAAGCCTCAAACTCCCACTCCATTCCCTCACCATCTTCACTCCTCAGCGCCAGCAGTTTCAAACTGCACTGATCTTCTTCATAGCTATGTGGCCTTAGAAGGCACTCACAGAAAACAAACAAGCAAACAAAACCAAAAAACAGCTTTTGGAGTCTGAAGAGCTGGCTCAGTGGGATAGGAGCACTTGTTGCTCTTATAGAGGACCTATGTTCAATTCCCAGCACCCACATGGTGGCTCACAACCAGCTGTAGCCCAGTTCCAGAGGATATATCACCCTCTCTGGCTGCCTTAGGTACTGCACTCATGTGATACACAGGCATAAATACAGACAAAATACTGATACACATAAAAATAGATTGAAGGGCTGGAGAGATGGCTCAGTGGTAGGAGGACTGCTCTTCCATAGGACCCAGGTTCAATTCCCAGCACCCATCTGGTAGCTAACAATTGTCTGTAACTCCAAGATCTGACACCCTCACACAGACATACATGCTGGCAAAATATTAATACACATAAAATAAAAATAAAATAAAAGAGATTTAAAAGCTGGGCAATGGTGGCACATGCCTTTAATCCCAGTACTCAGGAGACAGTGGCAGGTAGATCTCTGTGAGTTAAAGGACAGCACCCCTACTTCATTACCGTACATGCTGCTCACCTTTCGTATGTATGTATGTGTGTGTGTGTGTGTGTGTGTGTGTGTGTGTGTGTGTGTGTGTATACTTAAGTGATACACTTTCCTTTCTAATCCTTCCATTTTTGTCTTCTTTTTCCTCAACTCATATGAAGGCTAATCCACACTGGGTAAGGGCAGCATGTACCTGAAGAGACCAGTTTTGGCTTTGATGTTTCCACACAGACAGGAAGCTAACTGGGCTTCTCATTACCTTCTTTTATAATACAAAAGTGTTGGCACAATCTAGAAGGCCATGCCAGTTTTAAGTTCCTTCCTCAACTCTTTCATTGAGACTAGGCCTCACTATGTAGCCCTGGATGGCTTGGAACTTACTATGTACACCAGACTGTTATCAATCATTTACAATCAGAGCCTTAGCTTTCTGAGTCCTGTGACCAGCTTTGGCTCAGAAATCAGGCAAGAAGGTAAATCTGATTTGTGTTTTTTCTCTTTTCCAAATGGCAATTCATACTCCTTTGGTTCATATCTTGAAAATGGCCAACACAAAGCATGTTGTTTATCTTCTACTTATAATTCAGAAAACACCTGTTCCTCAGAGGTAAGATAGGTCCACACCAAACTCCAGTAGCTTCGAGGGAAGGAGGGGAAATGCTAGGCATGAGATCCCATAGCAAGCTAGTATGTCACAATGACACTAAGAGTGAGTCTCAGCTCTGCACTAACGAGCCATGTGACTTTATAGGCTCACATTTGGAACCACACATGTAACATGCACAGCCAGCACATGGCACTTAATGAGCACTAGCTGGATACCAGCTGCTCCTGTCACCAGAGGACTCTGATCATGGTGGCAAACCCAGAAGAGAAGAAACGTCTGCCAGAGCAGTGTGCCCGCAGGGCAGCAATCTTCCTGGCCGTGGGTCAGCGTGTGCAATGCTTTGTTAGCTCTGGAGAGTCTAAGGCCAAGCAGCATCACACTCAAAGACTCTGGCTTCTGGAAGTCACATTGCAATGTCATGGCTAAAAGCTAGATGTTTGTTACCTGGTTGCTTTTGTCGGGGTTTGGGCAAGTTCGTCACACACGTATGTGGGCACATGAGGATATTACACGGGTGTAGAGATCCCTCAAGAAAGAGCTGTTTCGTCTGAGATATGTGGATCCCTCCTAGTGGAGTTTTTGGTAATGTGTTGGCAGGCACCAGAGCAAGACAGTAGACACCTACTTGATGGATGCTATCGATTGCCTGGAAAAACACAAAGAAAAACATTCAGGGAGATTACTTTGATGACATTTGATATATCCTGAGAGAGCCAACTATTTTACTGCAAGGTGTTCTCTATCCATCCCAGGATGTATGTTTGTCCAGGAAAATGGAATGAGGATGAGGGCTCACCAGATAAACTCTTTATGTTGGTAACTTGTGCTCTCTTACCACATTAAAAACTCTACAGTTAGCCGGGCGTTGGTGGCGCATGCCTTTAATCCTAGCACTCGGGAGGCAAAGGCAGGCGGATCTCAGAGAAGTCGAGAACAGCCTGGTCTACAAGCGCTAGTTCCAGGACAGCCTTCAAAGCCACAGAGAAACTCTATCTCAAAAAACCCAAACAAAACAAAACAAACAAAAAATCTCTACAGTCAATTTTGATAAGAACTAACTTGATGAATATCAAAGAGAATCAGAAAAAGAGAAAAGATGTGGGTGGATATGGGGGTGCCACTATGATTGTGTGTGTGCACATCACACACCTCAGTGTTCCTGTGGAGGTCAGTGGGCAGCTCTGTGGAATCTTTCTCTATTTCCACCTTTAAATGGGTCCCAAGAATTGAACTGACATCATCAGGCTTGCACTGCAAGTGCCATTATCAAATTATGTTTATTTTATATTCATGAATGTTTGCCTATATGTAAGCCTGGTGTCCATGGGAGTACTGGAGTTACAGAGGATAATCAGCTTGGGGGCTGGGGATCCAACCCAGGTCCTCTGGAAGAGCAGCCAGTGCTCTTACCCAATGATCAATCTCTCCAGGCCTTACTATTGTTTGTTTGTGACAACATTTTACTATGTAGTTCACAGTGGTGGTTTTGAACTCTAAATTCTCCAAGTGCTGGGATTATAGCATGGGCTGCCACTCCTGACTAACATGAATCTTTGCATGTCTACCTTTCACATAACCAGGTATCAGACCATTCCTACAGTTTTTATAGTATTTTCAGCCTAGTTTATATTCAGATTATGTCCTCTGATTTTTTGTTTTGTTTGAGACAGGGTCTGTTTATGTAGCCCTCAATGTCCAGGAACTCAACTTACAGAGACCTGCCTCCAGAGTGCTGGGATACGGTATAAAACACATGTGCCACCATACCTAGTTCTTTTTTTTTTTCCGAGACAGGGTTTCTCTGTAGCTTTGGAGGCTGTCCTGGAACTCACTTTGTAGACCAGGCTGGCCTCGAACTCACAGAGATCCGCCTGCCTCTGCCTCCCGAGTGCTGGAATTAAAGGCGTGCACCACCAACGCCCGGCTCTGTGAGACAGGTTTTCTCTGTGTAATACCCCTGGCTATTCTGGAACTTTGTAGACCATGCTGGTCTTGAACTCACAGAAATCCCCCTGCCTCTGCCTCCTGAGTGCAGGAATTAGAGGCATGTGCCACCACACCTGCCACTTCCTTTCATTTTTATGCTATAAACAGCCTACCTGTGGACTAGCTAATAATTTAGAATAACACATTCTGAGAACAGAAAGAAATCTGAAGTTATCTGGTGCTGTCTCTCGTTTTGTGTCTACATCATTTCTATGTTACTAAGAGACTGTTAAGAAGGCCAAGTCACCTAAGCAGAGAAGTCACATGTTCTGGAAATGCTTCCAGTAACACATGAGCTGTCACTGGGAAGGCAGGTCAGCTTGCTCCGGACTGTGCATTTAGTCAACAGATACTTTTAGATCTTACTATACTGCAAGCTAGCATAGCTGTCAGGCTCTTGGGGGCCAAGTGGAGAACAAAAAGGACAGAGAAATCCCAGCCTACATGGGACTCACAATGGGTAATGTTATCATCATTCTGTATTAAAAAGGTCACCACTGTCTACTGAGTGCAGACTATGCACGTCATTGGTGATCTCACTGGAAAAACTCATTCTAGAAAGACTTTGCCCCCTCTTTACAGGTAGGGGAACAGCTCTGAAGTCAAGTCACTTGCTTACATTCACAGTAAAGAGACTGAAACTCATGAATCTAGATGGAGACTTGGCTCTGCCCACTCTTCTAGCCCGCGTCCACTGAAAACGCATTCTCAACACTGAAACCAGTCTTTTTCCACCCTCAAGGCTCATCCACCTCGCTCCTCTAACCACACAGAAAAGCTCCCTTACATAAAGAGTAAGGTTCCTGGACCCGCCACACACACAGTATGCTAAGTCTGAGGCTAACTACTGACAAATGATCACTTTCAGAGATGCATGTCGCATGTGGGCAGTCAAAACCTTCATGGGTAGCAAACACTTGGACATGATAGAAATAGGTATTTAGAGAGATATGAAGAAACTGGGAGGGTGGGGAAAGGAGAGTGGGCATGAACATATTTCATTTGTCTATGTGTACAAAATTCTTTCTTTCTTTCTTTTTGGTTTTTCGAGACAGGGTTTCTCTGTGGCTTTGGAGGCTGTCCTGGAACTAGCTCCTATAGACCAGGCTGGTCTTGAACTCACAGAGATCCGCCTGCCTCTGCCTCCCGAGTGCACCACCATACCCAGCTCAAAGGTAATTTCTAGATAGCACATCTGGTAGCCAGCAGCTGCAGCTGCCTCTGAGTGCACAGGCCCACGCTCACCTGCAGCACGCGGCTCATCCACTGGAAGCTGTCTTCCTCAGACGCATCAGGTCTCTGCTCCGCCACCACCACAATGCGCTCGTCATAAAACACAGACACAGAAAACACAGCAATTCTAAGAGAGACAGATCAAACACATCAGTTTCCCTTCAAAACCATCCTGTTTGCTTTCCTGAGTTGGAATCAAAGAGGTGCCATCCCAACATACCACCCAGACATGAACAGTAGAGAGAAAATGCGTGATTATCACCAAACCAGGATTGAGTGACTCACTTAAAACAAAAACAAAAACAATATGGATTAAGCACCACAGAGTGGTAAACAAGACATAGCTCCTATCTTTGTGGTGCTTACATGTCAGAGACAGAACCAATCAACACATAGATAATGAAGCCACGTTGTGATGTGCACCAGGAAGTGCCTTGTGCGGGGCCAGCGGTGTGGGGTGCCCAGAGGAGTGGGATGGGGTGCTTGGAGGAGCGCCTCCCTGGGGAGTGGACACTGGAGCAGAGACCTGAATGAGGTGAGGACGCGAGCCACGCGAAGATCTGGAGGAAGAGGATTCCGGGCAGAAGGAACGGAAAGCGGAAAGGTTCTGAGGTAGGGACGAGCTTGGCAGGTTTGAGGAACAGCAAGAAGGCCAGTGTGCCTGGAGCAGAGTGGTGGAGCAGAGAGTGAAGCGAAAGTCAGACACAGGCAAGGGAGACTGCGGGAGACCGCGGCCGAGAGAGGGGGGGGATGGAGTTGGATCTAAGGGAGGTCTCCGCTCAAATGTCCCCTTACTAGTGAGGCGTTCCCAGACCAGACAACCTCAGGTGTTCACTCCATGGCACTCACAACCCTTTCACGTGTCATCTGTGTTGCCATGTGCCTGGTTCCTGTGTTTGTCATGAGAAATGTGAGGGTACACACACAACCTGTGTCATTCACTGCCTAAGTACCTGGAAAAGCAGTGTGTAGTTGGCACCCCGTGAGTATTTATTGAATGAACGCAGGAAGAATGGGAAATAACTGGAGAGCCAATGAAACCAAATGGCCCGCCCACTCCCTCCCACCCACAGCAGTTATGGAATATTAACTATGTGCCAGGAACTGTACTGTGCACTGAGGACACAACTGTGACCATAGACAGTGGGTCAAGGGCCCAGTAAGTTCCACTCCTAAGAGCCACACTGTTACAGAAAACCACACAATTCAGGAACTGGTTCTTTTGTGATGTCTTCAAATTTTCTTACTTCTTATGTAACCCAGGTCAGGATAGGAGGGATAAGGAGGCATTTGCTCCAAACACATCATACATGCGCATGAAAACGCTCTTGTGGAAAGATAACCATACCAGACACTTGCCTGAAAATGAACGGCTAGAATGCCTCTTGCTACATTAGTAAGCAAGAGAAAAGGCCTGACTTTGTCCACAGGACCTGGACTTCTCAATACTAAGCTGAACTATTAATTTCCACACAGAAAATATAAATGAAAGGAAGAATTCTTAACTGTGTACTTCTACATAGTGACACCTAGCTTCACTAGCCTGGATGGCACCATCTCGGCACTGAAAAACTATAGAAGATGGGAAGTTTTATCTTCAGTTCTCCTCAGTCTTCAAAACTCAACAAAGACTAACAGACTCTGATACACACCTCATCCCCCTCAGTCACTCAGTGCCAAACACTGTGGGATATATAGTTAAAGCCAGGCTTCTGTTATTTTAACCCAAGCTAACCTAATAGTGGAAGAAGCAACGACAGAGCGCATCTCAGATCAGCCCAAGGTGGTGGCACTCATGTCACGGCACTCACCTTCCTCGATAGACAGTCTTGATGGACTCCACAGCCAGTCCTGTAGCTACAATGTCATCCGCATTGTGTCTCCGGCCACTAACCATGAGTAATCCATCCATTTTTCCAACCACAAACACCAGGCTACCCTGAAAATTAACGATGATTTATTTACCTTCATTTCCATATAAGACAGACAACTCACATTTCCTGCTTTGAAGTAAATCTCTCACACACACATAATGAAAAAAAAATGCTAAGAAAGATACCTGTAAGGCGGTGTATACCGTTCAATTCCCCAACACAACAAAAAACAAACAAAAAATCGTGTGCATTTATAAGAAGGTCATAACTTATGGATTTGTTTCATTCAGTCATTCATTCATTTTCAAGAAGGGGTCTCACTGTGTGGCCCTGGCTGCCCTGGAACTCGCTCTATAGATAGATCAGACTGGCTTTGATTTCAGAGACCCACCTGCCTCTACCTTCTGAGTGATAGGATTAAAGGTGTATACCACCACCACTCAGCTTGGATTTCTTTCTTTCTTTCTTCCTTTCTTTCCTTTTTAAAGAAACCGTCTGGAATTAATAAGAAAGTGATTTTTAGAGCCAATGAGGTCTTTTTTAAAAATCCATTAGTGATCTCATGTGTATACATGTGGGTGGGCACAGGCATGGCACTGCATGCGTGTGGAGTCAGAGGAGAGCTCCAAGGAGCCAGTTCTCCCCTCCACCATGTGTGTCCTAGGAACTGAACTCAGCTCATCCGGTTTGGCTGAGCCATTAGCCAGCACCCACTGAGGCCTTGCAGTCTGTAAGAGATGAATTCATTCATATTCTTAGGGGTAAATTTCACAAGGGAGAAACGACAACCACATATCTTTTACTTTCCCAGTCATGGGTATATGTTAGTTCGTGTAACTTCATTTACTACTGGAATAAGAGGGAAGTCAAAAAGTTTTAGTATGTAAATAGTTGCTTTGAGCATGTAAGGGTAACACTGTTTCCATTAGGCAAGAGCAGAAATAGATAGAGAAAAGGGCCTAAGAATGCTGCCTATTTTCTTCCCAGAAGGACAGCAGGGTAGCAGGCCACTGGGACCACAGCCCAGAAAGCATCACTGTGTGAGCACTCCACAGGCCAGTCCCACATCTTGGCCTACTTACATGCACTCAATGAGCCAGCAGTTATCTCCATTGAATGTCACTCATTAATTTTCTGAGCACAGTGTAGTGCCACACAGTGACCGGGCTAGGACAGAAAGGCAGAATCTACTGGCCCATCCACAATGCCAGAGAGAGCCAGCCACTTCCAACTGTGTCAAGAGCTGGTGGTGTCAGTCAGAGAAGAGGGGCTAGAGATGTGGCCCAGTGGTTAGGGGATGTACTGGTCTTAAAAAGGACCCGCATGTGGTTTTCAGCATCCATGTCACATGGCTCACAACTCTTATAACTCCAACTCCAGGGCATCCAACTCCTCTATGCATGCATACACACATACTTAAAATACAAGCAATTTTAAAGAAAAAGAGAAAAGACAAATGCCTGCTTCTCCTATTCTTTCACAGTAACACTGTTTAACTGACATAGCCTTTCTGTCTTCCCCTTTCTTGTAACTAGGTCTGGCCATGGGACTAGTTCAGACCAGACATAACCAGATTATGGGTTTAGGGTGTCTTCCTAGAGAGCAGGGCTACAGTCTGTCTGTTTCAGAGGTGGCTAAAGCTCCATCCCAGACCCCAACAGTAGAGCAGTAAGCTGAAGACTCGGGCATCTGAAATTGTTCTGGTGGAGGCAAAAGGTCAATATGGCTGAGGCTACACCCAGTGTGGGTGCTTTCTAAGAGCGCGATTCTCCACACCCAAACCCCACAGGGGAGAAGGCGGGGCCAAGGTCAATTCCATATGCTCTCACATGAGCTGAGCAGTGGAGAGCAGGAGAGGGGGTAGGAAGGAGCCAGCAACAGATGAGTTTACAGGATAGAGACCCCTCACCACTTCCCATGGCCTGGCCTCTGCCATCCTCTTAGATTCCTCAAGAAAACCACATCCCCTTTGAGAACAGGCTTCTTGGGTCCTAGTCATCTCTAGACCTGCAAATACCATGGGCCAGTTAACAAATTCTATTCTTTTCTTTTCTTTTTTGAGAGAGGGTCTCTCTGTGTAACCCAACTGTCCTGGATCTCAATCTGTAGATCAGGCTGGCCTGGAACTCAGAGATCCTCCTGCCTCTGCCTCCTGATTGCTGGGACTAAAGGCATGCGCCTAGCTGTCCAGCTCCTCTGACATTCTTACATAATCTTCTAAATAGAACTTAAGTGCCTGGTGTGGTGGTGCACACTCTTAATTCCAGCACTCAGGAGACAGAGGCAGGTCTCTGTGAGCTCAGGACAGCCGGTAAGAACTGTGTAGTTAAGACCCTGTCTGAAGACAGGAAAAGGAGGAAGAATTGTGATTGCTGATAAGAGGCACTGTTACTCAGCATTTGTTCAGTTCTGTGAATTAAAGTCCAAATATCTGGATCACATGTAGCAAATCAACAGGAAGTCATCACTTACTGGCCCTACAAAGCCCAGCAGCCCTGACCGAATGAAGGGCACATCTCCCACAGGAGAGCCGGAAGAGGCCACAGGAATCACCTAAAAGACAAAAGAGAAAGATGAAAAGTTTGGCTAGTTTTCCCAAAAATGTATCTGATTTTTAAAAAGTCTTACTTAAAAAAAAAAACACCCCAGATTTGCGCGTGTGCGTGCACGTGTGTACATGTAAATGTGTGTGTGTGTATGTGTGTAATATGCTTATTGGAAGCCATATTCTGCAACAAATTCAGGACTCTCAACCATTTCAGTGTTTGTTGTTTATCTCTCTAGACTTTGAAAAAGATCATATACATACTTAATGTTTTATTATGTTAATTTATTTTTTGTGTTTGTGCACACACCCACGTGTCACCACACATATATGTAGGTCAGAGGGCAACTGTCAAGTCTCTCCTTTCACCATGTGGATTGTGGGCATAACACATTAGGCAGTATGTGAAATGCCTTTAGCAACCGTGTCATCTCATGGCCCATGAGCATGAGCTATATAGATTGACATAACTAAGTGTGTCAAAACAGGTGCCGCAGAGTTGGGGTGACAGCTCAGTGAGTACATGCTGTGCAAACATGAGGGCCACAGTTCTGATCCCAGCACACACAGAGAAAGTTGCAGGAAGGGGCAAATAGCAGGAGCTCCAGTGGTTTCCTGGCCAGCTCCTAAAACCTAAGTGACAAGCAAACATGAACAAGATGGAGCGAGCGGGTCAGAGGAAGACGTCCCATGTGAACTGTTTCACATGCACATGTATACATACAGAGCACATGAACACACACAGACACACCCACAAAGGCACATATCATATACATACAAATAAAAACAAGGTATTAAAAAATAAAAAGGATATATACCTATACATATATTACTAACATCTTTCATAATCTATTTTAGAAAGTCTTCCCATTGGACAGTAACTGGTCTAGCCCATGCTTTAGGACAGTTGTATAATAAGAGCATTTCACAGGGATAGGACAGAAAACTCTTGGGAGTCAGTTTACTGATAATGTAGACTTTGGTCAAGTCAATATGGCACTGAGCCTCAAGTTCCTCTCAGTTATGAAAGAATGCTCTCAGATCCTCCTCTGAGCTTATGTAAGATAAAGCAGTGCACACGGATTTGGAGAGGTGTGTAGGGTGCCTGACCAGGGCCAGTTTTAAGGACACAATGGCTAGAGTGCAGTCTGTCTGCACAGGTGATCCTGATACCGCACTAAGTCAAACAGCTTTCATGGGCTGGGGATGCATCTCAGCAGTAGCACCCTTGGCTAGTACTGCAAGCACCACCAAAGATGTGTAAGAATTCTAGGCACGCAGCGTCCCGTATTATCTTCAAATACTGCTTGAAGGCCTGCAAGATGGCTCATTAGGCAAAAGCACTTTCCCTGAAAGCCTGATGATCTGAGTTCAATCTCTGGACCTATATAATGAGCCAGATGCAAACTCACACAATCCAGCACTGCTACAGGAAGGAGGAAACAGACACAGGACCACAAAGTCTATCCAGTGGCCAGCTAGCCTGAAATACACACTGCAGCAGGAACAAGAGAGGCCCTGCTTAACAAAGCGGGGTAGGGGCTGAAGAGATGGCTCGGTGGTTAAGAGCCACCACAAAATGGAAGGAGGGAACTGACTCCCAAGTCATCTTCTGACCTCTACACATGTGCAGCTGTAGCAATTTCTTACCCCTCCCCTCTCCCCATCTTTCCTCTCTCTCCCCCTCATGTCTCTCCCTTTCCCTCATACACACACACAATAGTACAATTCTGCTTGAAGCTAGATGTAGTGGTATGTGCCTATAACACCATCTTCTCAAGAGACTAATACATAAGGATAATAAGTCTGAGGCTTGTCAGAATACTCAGTGAGACACAACCTCAAATAGCAAGGATCTTCTCAGTAAGAAAGATATCATGACAAGCATTACAAGCTCTAGAGATACATATAGTCCAAGCACTTAAAAACAAGATTGGGCTGCCAAGGGATTGAGTAGGTTGCAGCACTTGCTACCATGTCTGATGACCTGAGTCTAATTCCCAGAACCCACATAGAAGGAGAGAACAAACTCCTGCAAGCTGTCCTCTGATCTCCACATGCACAAGATCGTGTACACAGAGACACACAGACACCAACACAGACACACACACACACACACACACACACACACACACGAAACAAAGATTTTTTTTTTTTTTTGGTTTTTACGAGACAGGGTTTCTCTGTGTTGTTTCGGAGCCTATTGGTCCAGCCCAAAGATTTTTAAAAAAATTTATTTAGAAACATAAACTGGGCATGGTGGTTCCCCCCTAAAGTCCCATCAACTCAGAAGGCTGAGGCAGGAGAATTATCAAGTTTGGGGCAATCTGGGCTTCAGAGGGAGATATTGTCTAAAAACAAATTTTAAAGAAGGCAAAACAGAGACCGTGAAGGCAGTTCAATAGTAGAGTGTATGTTTAGCGTGCACAGGGACTTGTCCTGAATGCCCAGCATGGTAAGAATGGGGAAGAAGGAATGGAGAGACTGAGGACAATAAAATGTACATATACTTAAACCAGACAGTGAGTCAGCAAAAAGAACGGTGTTGTAAACAGAGAGACAAATAACACAGATGCACTGCCACACAGAGGGCATGCTGTCACCAGTGACAGCTAGTGCACACAGTAGCATGCACCTATTTCCAAACAGAGTGGTTGAAGTACAGCTCCTGATGTCTGCAGACTTACTCTACACTGTCCTACCATTTTGAGAAACATCTAGTGTAAGGGAACCACAATCCATCCAGCGAATCTCTCTGGTCCCTAAAAGGTATCCCAGACAATTGACCACCTGTTCTAATGCACAGGCTCCCCAGGGCAACTTCTCATTACAGCTCAGCTTTGCAAGCAGAATGCCTTCAGGATGGCCATGCACTGTCTCCTTAGAAAATGCTTCCTCCTCTATAATACAAGCTTTACCCCAGCCTCACTTGTCCTATAGAGCCTCAGCACCCAGAACAGAGTAGGTACAGAGAAGAATCAGTGAGTACCTGCTTGAGGAGCAATCTGATCCCTGCAACAGGTTAAGTCTTTTTGTATGTGTACATGTGCACATGCATGTGAACGCATGTGGGTGAAGCTCAAAGTCAATGTTGGGAGTTTTCTTGCCAAATCTGCTAGTCTGCTGAGCGGCTTCCCTACGTACCAGGGCAGCTTCCACGAGCGCCTGGCTTGTGGGGATCTCAACTCAGCTTTCATGCCTCCATGACAGGTGCTATGCCATCTCCCAGGTCTGTGTCTGTATCAGTGATCTGAGCAGCGAATGCAATTGTCATAGGACTCTCAAAGGCAAAATCTTGAACTTACAAAGCTCTAACAATGGCAAATCTGTGAAGCCTCATTCCCTGTAATATCCACCAGGCACACCACATTACTTCCAACGTGCCAGAGCTGATCTAATGCATGAGTAAATGTTCATTCAGTTAGTGTTCAGAGTAGCCCACAAGAAGGCACTGTTACTAGTCACTTTGTTCTGCTTGGTGTTTTCTGAAACAAGGTCCTTTAATCAGCCCAGGCTGACCTTGAACTCACAGTCCTCTGACTCAGGCTCCCAAATGCTACAACTGCCAACAATGCCTGGCTACAAGTCATACCGTAAGATAAAGGAATTGGGCACTCAGTAAGGCTGGGCAGCTCACGCAGCAGCCAATGAATGGTGGAGTAGAATCTGGTCTTAGGCACTAGATGCCTGAAGACTTGATCTCAACACTAAGCTATGCTGTGCCATCAGCCAGCAGGTCTCCCTAGTAACATCTGACCTCACCAAACATATCCCCATGAAATAACATCATGTACCTCAAATGTATTTTTGGTCACACCAGCAAGTCCAAAGTACATCATCCCTCCAGTCCTGGAGCTAACACAGATCTCTCCGATCTCATCTGTCTTGCAGAGCTGAGGAAGTCCGTCTGGTTTCACAATGCACATCATGCCTAGTGCACAAAAAACATGACAGAGTCTAGAAAACAGCAAAGTAACAACTGTGTTTTCAAACCCAGAGGAGTTGCATTAAGAACAGCCAACAGTTGGTGGCGCATGCCTTTAATCCCAGCACTCGGGAGGCAGAAGCAGGTGGATCTCTGTGAGTTCGAGGCCAGCCTGGTCTACAGAGCGAGTTCCAGGACAGCCTCCAAAACAATACAGAGAAACCCTGTCTCAAAAAAAAAAAAACACAAAAAAACACACAAACAAACAAAAAAACAGCTAACAGAAGTGCCACAGAGCACCATGACCCTGTGACGTCTACCTGGCACCTGCAGCTCTTACACCGGTGCATGGAGAAAGGATGGCAACAGCCTGGCGATGAAGCAGAGGCTGGCCTTCCACAGGGGCAGAGAAGCACCCACAAGAGCAGCACGCTCTGCCTTCCTGGGTTGGCAACTGCATCGAGAACAGCGACTCACACCCTTCCACATGAAGAGCGTAATTACACAACCATACAGACAACCCATACGGCATCAGTGCAGGGCCAGCATAACGATTCCCATTCACCATCGGAGCGGCTTGCCGAAAGGATGTGACTGAGCAATGAAACTGGGTTTCCAGATCTGGACCTCTTGCTCCTCAGCCCTCTGTTTCTCCTCTTGTTTCCTAACCTCTTCACCTGGGACTGAGGATGGAACCCAGGCAGGCCTTCCACCACCAAGCTACCTCCCCAGCACAGCACCACTATTTCTGATGGCAAATCTTATGAAATCTCAGTAACACCTCTCACAACTTACCCCCAGGCATCACATGTCCCACATCCTGGACTGTCAGTGCTGAGTTTTTATCTTCAGTATTGACCCGTATTACCCCATAGCTCAGTCCATTCATTGATAGAATGGCTCTTCCTGGCAAGGGAGCCCCTGGAACCCCAGGCCTAAATGTGAACAAAGAAAAAAAAAAAAAAAGGAAAAAAACAAAATAAATCAAACCAGGTCTATACAAACACACATGCATATAAATAAATGGAAAACACATGAGGGGTTGACAAGATAGTTCAGTGGCTAAAGGTTCTTGCCATGAAAGCTTAATGACTTGAGTTTGATCCCGAGTCCACCTGGCAGAGGGATAAAAATCAATTCCTCCAAGCTGTCCTCTGACCTCCACACACCTGCTGTAGTATGTGTGCACAAACATATACATACATATGCACACACACACAAATTATTTTTGAGGAAATTAAAAACAAACAGTCAGGTATGACGGCTCATGCTGCAATTCAGTACTTGAGAGGCTGAGGCAGCTGGATCACTGCAAGTTCTAGGTTAGCATGGACTATACAGTGAGATTCAGAGGAAGGAAAGAAGGAAGGGAGGGAGGGAGGGAGGGAGGAAGGGAGGGAGGGAGGGAGGGAGGGAGGGAGGGAGGGAGGGAGGGAGGGAGGGAGGGAGGGAGGGAGGGAGGGAGGGAAGCACTTGCTCCAAAATCATGAGGACCAGTCTGGGTCCTAGCATCCCATGTAACAAGCAGAAATCCCCAAAATGCCTATTATTCTAGGTCAGGGGTGCAAAGCAAGAGGATCACTAGGGCTGGCTAACTTACAGCCTAGCCAAGAGGCAAGCCTTAGGGAGGGACTCCGCCTCAGAGGAAAAGGCAGGGAGTGATGGGACAGCTGACACCCTCTTCTGGCCTTTACTCATGAGCACCCTGCCCACTTCAATCCTGGTGTCTGCAGACACACAACACAGACACTTTTCTTTAAAGAGAAAAGGCTATGCTAGTGTGGGGTGTACTATTAAGGCAAATTTTCTACGTGTTTTCTAAGGTACGATTGAGAACAGCCTACTTCTAAGTTAAGATGCAAAGGAGTCTGAGGAATAAGCAACATAGAAAAATAACTCAAATATGAGACAAGAACAATTACATAAAATTTCAGTTTCTTGGTGTTCTTCTGGCAAGAAGAAGAAAAAGGATGAGATGTCTGAAATGCCTTTACTAGGTAAATTCTACTTTTAGGTTTTTCTTTTATAATTTATTTTTATTTTACATGCATTGGTGTTCTGCTTGCATGTATGTCTGTGTGAAGGTGTCAGAAGCCCTGGAACTGGAGTTACACACAGGTGGGAGCTGGGAATTGAACCCAGGTCCCCTGAAGGAGCAGACAGTGCTCTTACTGCTGAGCCATCTCTCCAGCCCCAACTTTCAGGTTTATGAAGCATTTAAAACTCCTTCTTCATCACTGGGAAAAACTCATGCAGGCTGTGACAGTCATGAAGGGAAGCTGACACCTCGAACAGTACCTGCGGATGGCTACAGTCATGGCCTCAGCAGACGTGGCACATGGACAGATGGCCTCAGGTTTCAGTCCGTGGCTTTGGAACAGGCTCAGAAAGGCATCACAGGATGACACAGACCCTACGGAGTTGGAAAAGATCAACTTAAAAGCTCAGATGACCATTTTCCTTATTGCAGGAAACTAATGGGGGTGTGTGTGTATGACATATTTGTGGGTCAGAACTCACACTGTACATCAGTCATTCTGTGCACAGCTTACTGTACCTTCGAGGGGGCTTGACATCATCCAACACATGAAATGTCCCTGACAGTACCTACAGTTACAACCTGGAAAGGCTACACCTACCAAGAGGACAGAACAAGCTCAGAGACAACACTGTAGGTAATATGCAACCAGGTGGGACTCTAGCAGCCCTCCTGAAGTAACCACGGTAGCCAGGGCAACGCAGCCATGGCAGCCCCACCTGCTCTCAGTGACATCCTAACTCTTGCTTCATGAGTTCTCCATGTGTGTTTTAAGGCAGGATGAAAGTTCACTTAAGAGAATGAGCACAGCTTCCAGTGCTCCAGAGTCCCCTGAGTGGAGGACCAGCATTTCTGTGCTTATCCAGAAAGGCAGACAGCACAGTAAGATCTCTAGAAGTTTCTTGCAAATTCCCTTTATTTGCTGATTGGAAGAATTTACACCAAGTTCATATATATTATCAAGTCACATCCAACCTCTCCTTGCACCTAAGAGCCTCACGTGGAGGATTTACATAAGCAAGGCGTGGTTTCAAAGAGCTTGTAAGTCTACCAAGAGATGAATGGATAAACAAACATGGTGTGTCTATGATAGACTACATGTCTATCATTAAACATAACAAGACTGCTTCATACCAAGTATGCAGAGCAGGCCAATCTACAGACACAATGGGGGAGGGGCGAGAGAGAGAGAACGAGCAGTTGAAGAGCACTTGCTGCTCTTCACCAAGACCTAAGTTCTGTTGCCAGACCCAACGTCAGGCGCTCACAAACACCTGTAACTCTAGTTTCAGAGGGACAGACACCCTCTTCTGGGCTCTAAGGTAACCTGCACACATGTGGCGCACGCGCACACACACACACACACACACACACACACACACACACACACACACACTTTTTAAATCTTTTTTGTCCTTAGAGGAAGGAAGGTCATGATTGTCTGGGGTTGAGGGGCACTTTAGGGGATGAAGAGTGACAAATAGCAAGAGCATGGTTTCTCTCAGGTGAATAGAAGTGTTCGGAGCTTCAATTGTGGTGATAGATACACACCTACAAACACACCACACCACTGACTTGGACCCTTGAAACAGACAAGTGTCATCACTTGTATATGACATTTCAATATGGATATTGAAAACAGAAAAGCTCATAGAAAAGAAGCAAAACAGCCGGGCAGTGGTGGCACACACCTTTAATCCCAGCACTCAGGAGGCAGAGGCAGGCGGTTCAAGGCCGGGCTGGACCAACAGCCTCCAAAACAATACAGAGAAACCCTGTCTCATAAAACCAAAAAAAAAGAAAAGGAGCAAAACACCCTGCCTGTCACATGTTCTGGGATTTCTACACCCAGTACTCACAAGGATTGGCGCCATCAGTGACAATCAGCATCCGGAGAGAACTCAGGCTCACATCCCTTTGGTCCCGATGTGCCATCATGGCCCAGTGTAAATCTCGGCACTTCACGAGAGCTACTTTGGCTACAAATGCAAAGGGGGGAAGTTACGACACATATACATGCTTAATTTGGGTATAAATTTAATATATTACCATAAGAACATTTTTACTTATTTAGCAATAGTTCTCACTTGGGGTAAGCAAGCATCATATTCAGCCACAGGTCACAGTCAAGGAAACTCTGACAACACAGCACTGAATAGAGCTAACTATGCCTCAAATTCCAGAGAATTCAATTTGCAAGAAAGAACACAATGAAATAAGGCAAACAGCTTACCTACAATAACAACTTCAAAATTAGATAAGCCACCAAGGCAAAGAACTGTTTCTCTACAGAGGCATGCTTCCATTAGTCTCATAATTAACATGTGGACGTGTGTGATTACCTTTGTGGGCATGGACCCTTTGGACCCAAGAGAGAGGACAGGTCTTCATAACAGAGTAGGGTACGCTAATTGTATGCATCTTATTCATTACATTCTGAAAGCAAACATACAAAGCAATCAATACAAAACGTGTATTTAACACCTTGAAGCTGTATTGATATTCTGCTAACAATGTTACAGAGGTATTACTCAAGTTCACCTTTTCAAAAACAATACTTGAGATGCCAACATGAGCTCCCTGGAGCTCTCCTTCCTCTCCCAGGGCATCACAGTGATGACACCTATCCCTCTAGTCCCAGCCCCATGCATGGACATATAAATGAAAGACATGATAGTATACATGTATCAACCACTGGCTGCTTTTTACTTCTATTGTTTCACAGATAGATCTGTGCACGTTAGAACCAGGGGGCTACCTAGCTCCCTTTGCATGGCTGTACATCATAATCAGTGTGGAAGCAATGCATTTGCACTCACATCCACTAGCATGTACACAACTGTTTATTTAAGGCAGATAAAGAAGAGAAGCCCTGCTAGGTCACAAAGTCCCTGCTTTTAGAGAATTAGCGGATACTACTAAATGGTTCCCCAACCCACTTAGTGCTCGATGGTGCTCCTGCTTGCCACATACTATAGGATAAGGGAAAGGGGGTGAAAATGGGACAGCACTACAGAGCAAAAGATTAATTAGTTTCCTAGTTTCCTATCGGCTAAGCATTTGTAAAAGATAAAGCTGAGAGAATTGAGGGCCAGGCATTTTCTTACCTCCTGTCATCCATATCAAGGATGTGCAACACCCAGAGATCTGGTACAGCAGAGTAAACAAGCCTGCTGTGATTCTGTTGGATGGTGTGTGTGTGTGTGTGTGTGAGAGAGAGAGAGAGAGAGAGAGAGAGAGAGAGAGAGAGAGAGAGAGAGAGAGAGAGAGAGAGAGAGAGAGAGAGAGAGAGAGAACGAGAGACAGACAGACAGAGAGGGTCCCTATCTGGCACAAACTTCACTTGTCACAGAGCCTCAGCCTCAGGCACATCTTACTATAAAGGCCCCAACTCTGACAGCTTACCGCAAACATGCCATGCCACAGCCCAGCATCCTTCTTAAAGTCTAAAACATTTACTACAGCTTCTCCTAGAAAAGAAAAGATGGAGGGAAACAAGAGGAGGTCATGGTGAGCAGGAAATGACAATCATGTTGATGCCCCTGCCACACATTTTAGAAAAACAATTGAGAGATCAGAGTCTCTGGTTGCTCAGACCCCTACAAACTGGTTGGAGAAAGAGACAGGGTGATGTGGTCACTGCAGAGACACTAAGGCCTTCAGTATTTAGGGGCATCACTCAAGAGTGTTTTTCTAGCAAAATAAGGAATGTGCGTTTGTTTTAGAAACTCTAGAATTTTCACAAATATATGTAAAAATTATACTTCTTTGAAAAACATGAAATACTGTTATATATAAAATCCTATGTATACAGATGCCCATTTCTAGGTATATCTATAGCTAGATTATCAACAAAATAAAACAGGTATACATAAACCTGCATCTAACTGTTTTTACTCAATAACAGATTTCTCCATATTTCTAATATTCAGGAGCTTATGTTTCAGTGCCCCAGAGCAGAACTGGAATTTAACTGGACACTGTTTGTAGCATTATGATGGTTCTCATACATGCGTGTGCACATATTTTAAAATCAGAGGAAAATGCTGCTCTGAGGAGCACACAGTCACCTTTCAGTCTATAAAGGGAAATGAAACACTAAAAAATTAATGTTAACAAGAACATCTGAGCCAGGCGGTGGTGCCGCACGCCTTTAATCCCAGCACTCGGGAGGTACAGGCAGGTGGATCTCTGTGAGTTCAAGACCAGCCTGGTCTACAAGAGCTAGTTCCAGGACAGCCTCCAAAGCCACAGAGAAACCCTGGCTGGAAACCTCCTCCCCACCCCCAAAAGAACATCTGGGGGGCTGGAGTGATGGCTCACAGGTTAAGAGCACTGACTGCTCTTCCAGAGGTCCTGAGTTCAATTCCCAGCAACAACATGGAGGTTCACAAACATCTGTAATGAGATCTGGTGCTCTCTTTTGGCGTGCAGGCACACATAGAGGTAGAATGTTGTACTCATAATAACTAAATAAATCTTTTAAAAAAAGAATATCTGGAAGTAACACTGAAGTCACATCTGGAGCCTGTGCCTGTGATGTTGGCACACAGGGGCTTGAGGTAGAGGCCAGCCTGAACTGTTATTATGCAATAGACATTTATATACCAAAAGGTTTACACTTTTTTGTTTTTGTTTTTGAGATAAGGTCTCATCTCATACTGTAGCACAGGCTGGCCTAAAACTTAATATGTATCCAGGCTGGCCTCCGAATGGCACTGCTCCTACCTGTGTTAGGATGCCAGGACTACAGCTGTGGCCACATCTGGTTTAGAATGCCTTCTGTTTTAATCTGCACCTTTGGAGCAGCATTTCTTGAACCATAAATACTTAGCTGCAAGTTCTACATGAGAAGACAGAGACACCGAAGACCCCACAGCTTACAAACACGCTGTTTTTTAATTGAGGTTTTCTACTTCTGTACTCTAGAAATCATACTTTATATATCTGGTTTGTCCAGAAGTTTATTTAAATTGCAGATTTTCTTTTTTTTTTTTTTTAAAGAAGGCAAAAGCAAGCCAAGAATGTGTCCTGGAACATTTCCCTCTGAATTTGGTTATTGAATGGAGTCCAATCACCAAGTGGGAGCTCACAGCCACATGTATCTGAAGCTAACAATGAGGGCAGTCACGGGATGAGGTCTGACCTTCAGAATAATTGCAGGCCTGTGACAGAGCTTGGCAGTGAGACAGCATTGCAAGCCGGGATACTGTAACTCCCATTACACTCCCTTCTTTGCTTGTTTTATACTAGAAAAAATAAAACAAAAACAAAACTATAAGAAGCACAATAAGACGGGTTATTATAAATGACAAAATTCAGAGTCCAAACCTAAACCCAGATAAACAACACAATGGACTTAATTTTATATGTTGAACAGGAACATTTAAGGCTCTGGACTTGGACTCCAACTCTAGACAAACAGAGCCAAGACTGGAGGACGATGAAGCCTACTGGAGCATGTGCAAAACGACTTCAAAGTTTAGTGGCTCATCAATGTGACCTGGTCACCAAAAAACTAAAGTCAAGTGACTTGAGCTGTATGAGCAGAAGCATAATGCCAAATATAGCCATTCCTCAGTAGCTGCTCAGTGGTGGAACACTCAATTAGCTGTGTGAGACACAGGCTTTGATCCCCTAGTACCACAGAAATACTAACACAAAGAGATGTGGGCCCTATTCACTCCTGCACATGGTTTCTTTGCTTTTATCCAGGCTGTACCTTCCTTTCTAATGTCAGACCAAAAACATATTTTGCACAATTTACACACACAACAGATCTTTGCCATCTGACTTGCTTAGCTTTTGTTTGTGTTTCCTGGTTTCTTACTCTCATTGCTCTGACCATCTCTGAGTTGTTTTTTCTCCCTCTCCAAGTCAAGGTCTCACATTGTAGCCTAGGCTTGCCTGAAACTTATGGCAATATTCCTGCCTCCAACTTTCATGAGCTATCTTACCCAGAATCATCTCTAACTGTGCCTTAAATGTGGCACCCTGGGAAATCCCCCCTCCTGGCTCCCCTTATGCCATCAGGGTATTGTATCTTTGCTTGACTCCTGGCTCTCTGTCCACCTAGCCTCTTCTTCAGAGACCCAGACTCACAGCACCCTGCCTGAGTGCCTCTTGTCCTGGGAAACCATGCTACCAACACTCCATCCATCCCACCTCCACCCATGAGAACTCTCTGTGTTTTCTTCCTTTGTGAGACATGGTCTCACAATGAAGCACTGGATGTCCTGGAATTCACTATGGAGATCAGGAATCTGCTTTCCTCTACGAGGAAAGATTTATTTTTATTTCATGTGCATTGATGTTTTGCATACATGTGCCAGGTCCCCTAGAACTGGGGTTACAGACAGTTGTGAGCTGTCAAGTGAATGCTGGTAATTGAACCCTGGTCCTCTGGAAAAGCAGCCAGTGATCTTAACCACTGAGCCATCTCTCCAGTTCAAAAGAGAGAGAGAGAGAAAAAAAAAAGCAGGTCAGGGCTGGAGAGATGGCTCAGAAGTCAAGAGCACTTGGCTGCTCTTATAGAGGACCCAGTTTGGTTCCCAGCACCCACATGGCAGCTCACAACTGTCTAGACTTCAGTTCTAAGGGATCTAATGCTATCTTCTGGCCTCTGTGGGAACTGCATACACATGATCAGATCACTCAGGCAAAACACATAAAATTTATAGAGGAAAAAAAAAAAACACCTAAAACTAGCGCTCCCTTTAGAACCCAGCCAATCTAGATAGATTTGTTTGTGTATTTTGTGTGGGGGGAGTGCACATACATGCCACAGCACATGTGTGGAGGTTGGTAGCGTTGGTTCTCTCCTCCCACCTTTATGTGGGAGTTTTGTGGTCAAACCTATCAAGCTTGAGTGGCAAATGCTTACCTGCTAAGCCATCCAGCTGGCCCTAGAGAAATGTTTATATATATATATATATATATATATATATCTTTATGAGTCATCCTTATTTCCCTCCTACTGACAGCCCTTTACTAGTTTCCAACTCTGTAGCAAATCCTGAGGGTTGTATGAGGCTCTCCAGCAAGTGGATCTGAAGTAGCAGGGTCTGAGGCCAGGGCTAAGGAGGGTTGCATGATAAAGGGCCAACCTCAGCAGCGGTCCAGGGCGCCAGCAGCTCCAGCTTCCAGGAGCCCAGAAAGGCAGGCAAGAGCCACCTCATCACTGAGCAGGCTTTTGTTTACTCGACTGTCTTTCAGACATTCTCTGATCTCTCCTTAGAAACTACCCTCTTTGCAGGCAACAGTACCTCTACCCTCTTCTTTGTGGCCAAGGCCATTTCAAGTTTTACCTATATTGGTTATTACAAAAGATTTCAGGCTGTATGGTGGTGGTGCACACCTTTAATCCCAGCACTAGGGAGGCAGAGGCAGGCGGATCTCTGTGAGTTTGAAGCCAGTGTGGTGTACAAATTGAGTACAAAGACAGTCTCCAAAGCTACACAGAGAAATATGTCTTGAAAACCCCCCCAAAAAGATTTCAATACACATTGCACCCCAAGCCTTTTAAAAGTTTTCATGGATGTGTGTACTAATTAATTTAGCAAATAGCTGGTGAGCAAATCTTAAGAGGTCACAGACATGAAGGGCACAGTGTCAGTCACAGGATTTCAGTCATGTGACCGTTTGACAGTTGCCAAAATTTGAAGTTCAGCCTCCTTGCCCATAGAGCAGATTTTAAAAAAAAAAAAACATTATTTATTTACTGGAGAGACACCTATGTCATGACACACATGTGGGGTTAGAGGAACTCGTGGAGATTAGTTCTCTATTACCATTCGAGTTCTGGGGCTAGAACTCTGGTCCCTTGGCCTTGGTGGCAAGTAGCTTTACCTACTAAGCCATCTCCCTGACTCCATAGAGCAGGTTGTTCACAAGTTGAAATTTAGTAACTTATTGTTACACTCACAGATTAGTGCAACCTTCATCAGAGAAGCTCCTATTGCAGTATATGGTGATTAACCGAGATAGACAACTGGTCCAGGGGCAGAGAATGGGAGATGCAGAGTACTCAGCCTAAATGGCACCTCTCTATCACACCCTTCCTCCCAAGACTAGGGGATCACTGTAGAAGGAGGTGGGACAGAAAGACAGTGAGAATCAGAGCTAGTGGATGGTGATGTGGAGAGTGTTTTCTGTATACAGCAGGGCAGCTGCCCATATGAACTCACAGCAGTTGTGAAAGCATGAGCAAGAACTGCTCAAGCTCAAGCCAGACAAAAGCCCAACATGGAGAGGCAAGGTGGGCATCAGGCCACGGCCAGCAAGGGAGCTTCTGGCAACTGATGGCGCTGTGAAAGGAAGAGTCAGTCCTCTTAAAGGTGCGCCCAGCCTCAAAGACTGGCCACATTTCAGTGGAAGGCCACACATCCAAGAGTATATGGAAGGACTTTTTGAGTTTAAAAAAAAAAAAGACACAAATCTGGGGTCAATGATGAATATGAATCAAATATACTGCACAGAATTGACCAGGCTAATTTTATAATAAATCACTAGTAACAATATAAAAATGAGGAAGATAAACAAAAAATAAATTAAACAAGGAAGTTGAAATCTTTCTGGTTTTTTTTTGGGGGGTGGGGGTTGAGACAGGGTTTCTCTGTATTGCTTTGGAGGTTGTCCTGGAACTAGCTCTGTAGACCAGGCTGGTCTCAAACTCACAGAGATCCACCTGCCTCTGCCTCCCGAGTGCTGGGATTAAAGGCGTGCGCCACCACTGCCTGGCATCTTTTTAGGTTTTTTTCACGAATTAATGAAGAAATGAATTTCAAGTCTTCAGCCCCGAGGACTGTGCAGACAGATTCGGTGTGAGTGCTGCTGTCAGTCAGTCAGGGTCCCACACTAACCTTCAAGGCCTTTAGTTGTTTTTTAAAACGTTCTTTCTGTCTGTTGAACTCACTGCTTCCCCTCATTTCTCCGCTGCTTTGCCCCAACTCTCATAGCAGCAGCACAGTTCCTGTGCCAGCCAGTCATCTCTGCAGCCTCCCTTCCAGAAGGCCAGTGTCCTCCAGACTGAGAGGTTAGAGCGACAGCAACCAGCACAGGGGACACTCCACGTCCACACGCTTGGTTGTGTCTTAACATTCTTCCTGGGTACCTCTTTTTCTCTTTATGCTTCAAGTCTACATTAAAATCTCTTTTAATAAACTCCAACTCTGCCTCAAGTTAATGGTAACAGAAGGTCCATTACAGAGCATTTACAAGGCTACAAAACGGAAACTTCTTCCTTAACACTCATTAGCATGCACCTGAAGCTAAAGGAACGCCAGGAAACACACGCCAGCCTCCAGACTTACCTCAATGTATGCTGGTTCCGTACCAGCAGGTGAGATGTGGGGCTGCCAGTCTTTGGGAGGCTTTGAAAGATACTTGGAATCTGTTACAACCCACTTGAGCCGAGGCCAACCTAAATCAAACCCAGAGTGAAAATTGAGTTGCCTAAGCCACCACTGAAGGACTTCACACTGAGCTAGTCATCTTAAATGTCAAGATTACATATTAAGATCATTTCATCATCAATAAAATACCTAATTTTTATTATAACTTCTTTCAAAAGAACAGTCATTCCACACAATAAATACAGGCAGCCTAGATGGTCCTCAACAACAGGGAGATTCATTTGTCAGTGGAAGTATGTGGAGCCTCATGCCCCCCTGGCCCCCTGCTTTAATGTACACAGGGGTAGCTGGCCCTTCCAGCCAGTAACACAAAGGTTAAGGGTAGGGCTACAGAATCAGACAGACTGGGCTCAAGTCACTGCTCTGCCATTTATTAGCTGGGGTTGAGGGTTCTGTTTCACAATTCCCTACCTGAAAAATGAGCATAATTACTATACCTATCTCAAATAAGTAAGAATTAAAAACAAACAAACAAATACACGTGAAGCCCTTAGCTGTTATTCTATTAAAATTCTAACTAGCCGGGATCCAGAAGGCAGAGGAAGGTGGATTTCTGTGAGTTTGAGGACAGCTTGGGCTACAGAGAGAAACTCTGTCTTGACAAAAAGCAAAACAAAAGCAAAAGCAAAAATAAAAGCCTGAAGCACTCAGGTTTGAATAGTATTCACCTTTGAACTGTACAATTTCTCCGTTCTGAGTTTTTGGCAGGCCCTTCAGACAAATTTCACTGGTGAGAGCTAAGGCAATCCCACAGCTTCCTAGCAAGAAGCCAATCTGTTGACCTCCGGCATCCTGTGAGAAAAATAATGAGCACAGTAAGGGTGTGAGCGTGAGTGAGCACAGTGAGGGTGTTTGAGCGTGAGTGAACAAGAGCACGCCATGCTTAGCAACAGCACCCAGAGACACTTCAGCACTACCCACTGTGCCTCAGAGCCCAGATAGCTGGCAAATGTCAAAGCTGGAGATAACATGGCTCCAAACAATCTTTGGTTCCCTAAGTATAACCAAACACTGCTTTAACCTGACATTGTGAAGCATGCACCCTAAGCCAGTGTAACCCCGTCTGACTCTAGAGGCAAGTAGGACAAATTTTAACACAGTTTTCTTCTCACAGCCCTACCCCCAGATCTAAGAGTAGCAGCTACCCAGGCCAGAACAATATAAATAACACAGATGGACTAGACATCAGAGCCTGTTATTTCCAGACAATTATACCTAATCTTGTGTTCTACTTTAAAGGAAATAAATTTCAACCTTAAACAGCAGCAAACGCAATCAAAGGCAAAGTCTACAGTATTTACATACACCTTCAAAGTATCATTAGGAAACTACACAAGTATTGTCACCTTAAGAGGAACCCTATGATTTCCTTCCTGAGTAATAAAAAGACAGACTTATCCATCACCTAAAACTTTAGCAATGTCACCAATTTGGGTCTTATCACTTAAAAAAATGCTGTCTCATAAATCAACATTCTATACCATATTGATCTCTAACATCAATTCTCAATAATAAACAGCACGAGATGGTCAATGTCAAGAGCACTGTCATCATTACTATTAGGGCTGACACAGTCCTAACACCATTCTTCACTCAGGGACAGTCACTTCCACCACTGCATCACCACCCACTCAACCATTCTGGGTTATGTCAGGCAGTTAAAAGGAAGTTCCATGATAAAGTAGGTATAGGAGATGATACTCTATGAATGATAACCACTGCACACTCAGATATAAGCCTCCCATGATTTCTAACATGATAATGTGGTAGATGAGATATGTAATCTACTTGACACTCATATCTACATAATTTTTGACAACTTTCATGTTTTTTGAAAGTAAAGCTGAGTATTTTAAAACATGATCTGGGCTGGAGAGATGGCTCAGAGGTTAAGAGCACTAACTGTGTCCCAGAGGCCTTAGATTCAATTCCCAGCAATCCCACGATGGCTCACAACCATCTGTAATAAGATCTGGTGCCCTCTTCTGGCCTGCAGGCATACATGCAGGCAGAACACCGTAGACATAATGAATCAATAAATAAATCTTTAAAATATAAAAATATGATCATGTTGCTTCTTTTTTCTTTTCTTTCTTCCTTTCTTGTCTTTCTTTCTTTTCCTTCCTTCCCTCCCTCCCTTCCTTCTTAGACAGCATCCCTCTGTGTAGCTTTGGCTGTCCAGGCAGACTAGCTTCAAAGTCACAGAGATCCACCTGCTTCTGCATCTCAAGTGCTAGGATTAAAGGCATAGGTCATCATGCCCAGCAATCACATTGCTTCTAGAATCAGTAAGTCAGTCCAGTGCCTACTGTATCACAGCGAAAGACATTTAACACAGCAATGTTACCTTTCTGGTCAGTGGTACTTCTATGGGTACTGGAATTACTTCTGCCAGGAGACATCCATAAAAAGCCACCATAAACATGACTGGATCATTGTTGGGGTAAACCAAGGCAACCTAAAATTTCCAAAGACATTCAACAACAGTGGAGTATAAACTGATTAACTCTATGAACACAGAACATTTTCCATGAACACAGTAAGCCAAACAATTTAATAGTTATTTGATCTGAAGGAAATTAAGCAACTAAGAAAGACAAAAACATCTGGTAGGAGCACTGTCATCCCCACAGTTACACTGTCTATTTTGGAATCAGGAATGTATCTCAGAGAGTATTTGCCTCCTGTTAGGCCCCACTGCAACTCCTAGCAACACCAAAAAGCAAAGACAAAACCATAAAACTTACCCAATTTGAGAAATAAAAATGCAATTCATTATCATTATGGTAAAATGTTTCACTCAATCTTAGCTGTGATTCAATGGTAAACAGCTTGCCTAATATGTTAACTACTTAGGAAGCCTAAGGCAATTTACCTAAGTACAGGGTTAATGGCATAGATATGGTGGGCATCTCAATACAGACAGCATATATTAAAGCTGTGCGTCTCTCAGGGAGCCGTCAAGCCAGCCAGCCCCTTAATCACTGGGTTCCTGTTCCTTCTCCACTTGCAATCAGATTCTTTAAACTCACTCCAAAGGTGAGTTCACTTTAAACCTAGAGGTCTAAAAGTGACTAGTTGCACAGAACAATTTCCTTACTGCTTACAAACTGCCATCTTGACACTTGGGTAGGCACATCACCTGCTTAGGGTTCAGTGAGCCATGGGAAATCCTCAATGTCACTTTGTATAGTAAAAGTTACACTTTAAATATTTCTGGCACACTGTAAAAGCATTTTTAAAGAGTTACTTGAGGGTCCATAAGATACCTTAAAAGTGTTTGCCACCAAGCCTGAGTTTACTCCCTAGGACTTAGGTGGTGGAAGGACAGAGTTGTATTAAGACCTCCAAAAGACCCCATCCCCCACAAACCAACAGGCATAAGTTAATTCATAAAAACTGCTGTGTAGAGCCGGGCATTGGTGGCGCACGCCTTTAATCCCAGCACTCGGGAGGCAGAGGCAGGCGGATCACTGTGAGTTCGAGACCAGCCTGGTCTACCGAGCGAGTTCCAGGACAGCCTCCAAAGCCACAGGGAAACCCTGTGTCGAAAAACCAAAAAAACAAAACAAAACAAAAAAACTGCTGTGTAGTAGCTGGTATTTCATTCTACAAATTACAAATAAACAGTAATGTTGAATGACAGGAAGTAAACATATTCAGTACATTGCTAACAGGGAAGCAAAAATACCAAAATTTAAAAAACTATGTCACTTTCAATTAAGAACTAAATGAAACAGTGTCAATTTGGCTCTAACAATTTTAAGAGCCAGTTTTATAAAGACAAAGATTTGAGCCAACATCAAAGCACTTACTTTCAGAAAGACTTAATTTCCCTTTTTAATACCTTGGCTTTTCAATAAACAGCTCCAGAAAGAGGCCCAAAGCCTCTGAACTACAAACCAACACTAGTGCTGAGTTGGACAGTTGGGACTCCAGACTAAATTGGTTTTGTTTCCTAGGAATAAGCGTTACACTGGGGCTGGAAAATGCCCAGTGTTGAATGTACTGGTTAGTGTTATGAAGGACCAGGGTTCCCTTTCCGGTACACACATGGGAGCTCACAACGATTTCTAACCCTGTCTAGTTCTTGGGAATCTGATGCCCTCTTCTGACACCCTAAGGCACCAGGTACATGGTATAGATACACATGCCAGCAACACACCCATACACCTAGCACAAATAAACAAGCATTTTTAAAGGGGGGTTATGGAAATCTTACCACTGTACAACAAAAGCCCAAGGTGTGTGTATTAGAAACAAACAAATGTCACCTTTCTGAACAAAACAAAACAAATTACCCTGTCTCCAGGTTTTAACACAGGTTCATTTTTGGTCCCCAGTTTATTAAGCAGCGTGTAAGCCAACTTTAAACTTCTGCTCCACAACTTCCCTAGAAAAAGAAAACAATGAGACAGAAAAAATTATAGGCCTACTCCAGCCAGAAAGCACTGGGGTCAGCATGCTAAGACAGGCCAGTTGTGATGAGTTAGAGCCAACCTCCCCAACACAGCAAGCATTCCTGCAAACAGCCTCTCAGGCACTCTGAAGGGCCACTCTTGCCCTGGAACAAATAAAACATCACCCTGCCTTACTTACTATTTCAAGTTCTTTTCTTTTCTGTTTTTTTTTTTTTTTTTTGAGCCAGGGTAGCCCTGGCTGCCCTGGAACTCACTCTGTAGACCAGGCTGGCCTTGAACTGACAGAGATCTGCCTGCCTCTGCCTCCTGAGTAATGGGATTAAAGGTAAGTGCCACTGATACATAGCTCATTTCAATTTTTTTAAATGATGTAATAACAGTATCCTCAAGTATCCCTTTAAAGAGAGGGCAATATTTTTTGTTTGCTTGTTTTATATCCAAGACTAAAAAGCAGTTGGTTGGTTCTGTCCTAGGCTTTTTTTGAAGAACAGCTCATCTGTGTCTCACAAGCTACTTGAGACTGGATGGGTTATTTCAAATAATTAAAAAAAAAAAGACAAGAAAAAGAAAAAAGACAACAAACAGAAAGCTGAGTATGGGGGTTCATGCCAACAATCCTAACTTTTAGGAGGCCGAGGCAGGAAGATTTCTTCTGGTTCGAGCCCAGACTGTGTTACATAGTGAAAAAATGTCTTACAGAAAACATAAAACAAACTAAGATCAAAAGAGAAGCTGGCTCTAGGGGTTAACCCAGTGGACTCGTAGGTATCAAATGAACAAGAGTGGTCCTTAGCTCTTGGAGGAGCTGTAAAAATGGAAAAGTATTCATTTTATTCTGTATATAATTGTGTGCTTAATATAAGCAGGATGATGCAGCCTGTAGTTCTAAATACAGTGGTTTTCCTTCTCCACAACCATTAATACTGACAAAATACTTTCTAAAATCCTCCAGCCAGGTGCCATGGTTCATGTCTGCAATCTCGGAAATCAGGAGGCTAAGAGCATTAAGAGTTCAAGGCCAGGGCTGGAGAGATTGCTCAGAGGTTAAGAACACTGGCTGAGCCGGGCGTTGGTGGCACACGCCTTTAATCCCAGCACTCGGGAGGCAGAGGCAGGCGGATCTCTGTGAGTTCGAGACCAGCCTGGACTACCAAGCGAGTTCCAGGACAGCCTCCAAAGCCACAGAGAAACCCTGTCTCGAAAAACCAAAAAAAAAAAAAAAAAAAAAACCACTGGCTGTTCTTCCAGAGGTCCTGAGTTCAATCCCCAGCAACCACTTGGTGGCTCACAACCATCTGTAATGAGATCTGGTGCCCTCTTATGGCCTGCAGGGATACTAAATGAGTAAATCTTAAAAAAAAAAAAAAAAAAAAAAAAGAGTTCAAGACCATCCGTTGCTACAAGTCTAAGGCTGTCCTGGGCTAAATGGACTTTGTCTCAAAAACACAAAACAAATCCTTTTCTACTGTAAAAGTAGAAATAAACCTTTTTGCTGTCTTTATAAACTAGCTGCTTGCCAATGTCACTCTAGCAAATGAAAATGTTTGGCAACAGCTCCACTTGGAACACAGGGCTCAATCAAATAAATCAGACACGTGCAACTGAGAAATATCAAGAGAAACACTACACCCAGTGGGGACCCACCGTATGTGAGCGTGTAGACTGGTTTCCCGGACACGTCCAGCCCGGTCAGGCAGGGGCACTTGGCTTGGGTAGAGCCCCATCGCTGCAGGGCAGATTCCAGTGCAGGGGGCCAGTTACAGATGACTCCAAGGGGCTCCCCCTTCACTGGCATCATCTGTCGGCCCTCAGGCTTTGGCTGGTTAGGATCTGGCTGAGGTACTGTAGCAAACAGACAAGATGAAGTAAGTTTACATGCCCCTAACACAACTCTAACCTCGAACACATTTTCTCCTCAGTCTCTGGATTATTCTCCCAGTGAGAAAGGACGACCTTAGGGCTTCCAGCATCCTCCCAAGGAGTCCCAGCATCCAGGGGAGAGATGGCTCTTACTCCCATCACCTGCTGATAGTGCCCCAAATGCAAGGGCTGCTTAACAATGTTAGATGAGCAGAACTGTGAGACACAGACTCAAAGGGGCTGTTTATACTCATGTATACACTGTAGGTTTTTCTACAGTGTACAAGCATTATTAAACTAATTATTTAAATCCAACATTTCTTTTGTTTATTATTGGTTTTGGCTGGTTTTTCTTTTAAGGACAGGGACTTGCTATGTAGGCTTGAAACTCAATGTGTAGACAAGGTTGGTCTTAACTCATAGAGAGCCATCTATCTGTCTCCCACTGTGTTCAGTCTTAAATTCTACATTCCCAAATTCTACATTCTCATAGAAGGAAAGATAATTTACCGATAGACTAAACAGTCAAGTATTTACTGTGCACCAATTATGTGCATAGACTATGATAAACTGAGAATGTGAACAAGTTGGATGTGGGAGCCCTTGCCCACAGTCCCAGAGTTCAGGAGGCTAAAGCGGGAACAAGCTCAAATTTAAGGTCTGCCAAGAATACTGCCAAGACTCTTGTCTCAACAAAGCAACCTGAGAAAACAAATATCACACACGCACATCTGCAGAGAAAACAAATATTGCATACATACCTACAGAGTACACCAGGGGCATAGACAGCAATAGTAATACCTCAACTCAGGTGTTACTCGTCCAGGCGGTGACATTCTCTCTCCTGGACTCCCTGAGTATGTAGTCACCCACTGCCTGTGTTGTCCTGGTTTTGCTGTGTGCATATCCCTAATGCATGCTGTAGTTTTATGTGCGCCAGAGAGATGGCTCAGTGGTTCAGAGTACTAGGGGTTCTTCCAGAGGACCCAGGTTCAATTCCCAGCACCCACATGTCAGCTTACAACTGTTACAATTCCAGTTACAGGATATTTGATGCCTCTGTGGGCACCAGGCATGAAAGTGGTACACATATGTGTATACAGGGAAAACACCCACATACACAAAATAAATCAGTATGAACAACTAAAAATAAGAATAAAAAAACTGTTCTTAGTAACTCACTATTATGATGGATTTGTAGAAATTTGTTTTGAGTCATTCTTTTTGTAGAGTTAGCATACAAAGTAGTGGGTTTCCTAACAGCATTTTTATACGTTTGTATCATTACACTCTACTCTTGCTCATCCTGCCCCTCCTATCCCTCCTGCTGGCCTCCCCCTCCCCAAACAGTTCTCACAGCTGCCTTCACATCACGTGAGTTCCATGTCTTAGCCACCCCCCCACATACACACACACAGTCCCTTTGCTCAGGACCTGCACACACTAATACACACTTAAATCTAGATTCTGCAGGAAACCATGCCGCCTTTACATTTCTGAGCCTGGCTTTTTAATTAGTGCAATGAATGCTACTTGCATTCATTTCTCTGAATTCATTCTTCTACTGACAAAATACTCATTTTACCATTTTTCTTCTTCTTCTTCTTTTGTTTTTTAGAGACAGGGATTTTCTGTGTAGCTTTGGAGCCTGTCCTAGCACTCTCTCTGTAGACCACTGTGGCCTTGAACTCACCTGTCTCTGCCTCCACAGTGCTGGGATTAAAGGTGGTTGCCACCAACAGCCAGATTTCACTCCTTAATTTGCATACTATTTTCAGACCACTACAGACCCTTACATTTAGTCTAAATTTAGCAGGATTGCCCAGGTGTTACTGCTAATAAACTGTTTCATCTCTTCAGAGACTGTGCACCACCCGGCAGGCACAATGCTCCACTGGGCTTCATGCACACTATTTCATGCTTCCAAAAGAAACTGGTGTTAGGACCTGACGAAGATCAGAACTAGTCTCCAATATGCCAAATTCCATTACTCTTCTGATGTGATTATAGTCTACTTTTAGTCTAGGACAAACAAACAAGCCCCACAAAAACAAGCACAAACTGATAGGGCTTAGTTCTTTACACAAGAAAGACTCTCTCTCTCTCTCTCTCTCTCTCTCTCTCTCTCTCTCTCTCTCTCTCTCTCTTTCTCTCTCACGCACACTACACACTACACTACACTACACTACACACTTCTGAATCACTGACTGAGCTCAAAGACCACACACACTAACTAGCAGAGCCATCTAAGCTCCCCATCCTCCTCATCCATTCATCCACCCCTTCTCCCTGAGACCTAACACACAAATGACCCTTAGGGAAACAGCCGCTGAGTGAGCTCCTGCCATACACACCCAGTGTGTGCTGACTGCTAGTGAGTGCATGCTTCTGGCACCTTTACTACTACCTTCCACAATTTCTTCAGAGTCATCAACAAAAAACTCCTTTAAGGGGGGCCGTTTGGGTCTTTTCAGAGTGCTGAGAAGCTGCTGGATTTTTGTGGATACTCTGCTATTGACAGGAACACCTGTAAAGGAAAAAATAATGGTAAACTAAGCTAAAGTTCACTGGGTTCAATAAATTATTTTATTTCCTCAATTACCTAAAAAGACTTTTCTTGGTTTTTTTTTTTTTTGGTTTTTCGAGACAGGGTTTCTCTGTATTGTTTTGGAGGCTGTCCTAGAACTCACTCTGTAGACCAGCTGGCCTCGAACTCACAGAGATCTGCCTGCCTCTGCCTCCCGAGTGCTGGGATTAAAGGCGTGCGCCACCAACGCCCGGCTGACTTTTCTTGTTTTTTAAAAACATAACTATTAAGCTTTTTATTATCAATGAGACTTTTAAGGATTTAAATGCCTTGCTTATCGAAACTTTGTGATTTCTCTTTCTTACTCTTCTTTCCCTTCCTCCTTCCTCCCAGATTTTATTTCTGATGATGGTTAGCTTTTCTTTGCCCATCTTACTCTATTTGAAAGGGACCAAATATACACACGACCATATGAGAGCAGAGACAGACACAGTGCTGTGCGGAGTGTACAGCCGGAAGGGTCCCAGGGTTCTTTTTCTCTTGTAGCGCTCTTTTTTGTCCACACTTGGTTCATAGTAATTTTCATAAACACCAAGTGTGAAAAAGTGACAAGAGGGACTCTGTATGGTGACTATGAGTGAGCCAGCGGCAGTGTGTCTATGCAGCTGGGACAACTGGGAGGAACCGCTGCGGACGATCTAAATTTTCCCAGTTTAATGTACACTCCCTAACCTTACACCAAGGGACTCCATACCATCAGCCGTATCCATAAGGCTGGATCTGTTGGATCCTTTGTGCATGCCTTTAACTATGCCGGAAGGGGGCAGGTCAATGTTTGCCGGGCGAAGGGAGGAGGAGGAGGAAGAGGTAGTTGCAGTGACATCGGGAGGAGCCGAGACATTCTCTGAAGGGAAAAGATATAACTTAGAATCTATGGTATTAACAGCAAAAAAACCAAGTATAAATCTTTTGCTTTAGAAAGAATAAAAATCATTAGCTCTTTTAAAACAAACTTTAAAAATATTTATTTACTTATTTACTTATTATTATTATCGTGTATTGTGAGTTAGCTCTCTCCTTCTGTTGTAGGTCCCAAAGATGCATGCAAGTGCTTTTTACCCGTTGAGATGTCTCACCAGCCCTAAAACAAACTTTTTAATCAAAATCTACTAGCAACTTATTGGAGGGAAATGAAGGCAAACCAGAGCATATCAGCTTTCCAGAACAATAAATTTCAAGATTTAAGTAGTTTTAGTTATTAGATCAAATCACATAACTGATGTTTCTGAAAAGCATTATTTTCTATACAGAGTGGATAATAGGAATCCAATGGTCTAAAAGTCATTTCAAAACGAAACTAAAGTGATTAAGTGCTCAATTTGCTGCTAGTTCTCTGAACACTTCTTTATGTTGTGTTTTATCTAGGATTTTTCCCCTTCTACCGAAGCTCTAAATGGTGGCTTAGAATGGGTCAGAGACCCATGTTCTCAGAGGAAGGAAAACAAGATAAAGTCAACTTCTAACTTTGATGAAATGGACCATAGTTAAATTGGACCCATTCAGGCAAGGCCATTTCTTGCTCTAAGTAGAGATTAACCCACATATGCTACTTCATGGAAAAGTTCTTTTGAATTTTGTTCTTTGAGACAGGATCTCATCAGCCAGGTCAGCTAATCCTCCTGCTTCTACCTCCAAGTGCTGGGATTACAGGTGCATACCGTCTTGCTCAGTGTCCATGGAAAGTAACTGATGTGAGAAAGTGAGCCACCTAAGTTAGAAGAAAACTACTGAATGAAGCTATGCCACAAAACCAAAAAAACAAAAGAAACAAACAATCAAAAAACAAACAAAAAATAGAAAACATCTTCTGAAGAAGGAAATTAGAGGATGCATACCATATGACACAAAAATAATGAAAATCCACTAGAGGGAAAATGTAAGAGAAAAGTTTCTGTGTTTCAAAGGTCTATGAGTGTTAGTTTTAGAAATAATACTTTTTAAAGTTTGAAACATAACTGGTAAGAGTCCATTGTGGTATAATGTGGCAAAAAAATGTTCTTTTTTGGATCTTCCTGGTTCAGCCTCCCAAGTGCTAGGACTACAGCTGGTGTTTGTTTGGTTTTTCTGTCTGCTTGTTTGTTTGTTTGTTTGCTTGTTTTTCCTAGACAGGGTTTCTCTGTAGTTTTGTAGGCTGTCCTGGAACTCTCTTTGTAGACCAGGCTGGCCTCAAACTCACAGAGATTTGCCTGCCTCTGCCTCCCGAGTCCTGGGATTAAAGGCGTGCGCCACCAATGCCCTTTAATTATTTATTTATTTTTATTTTGTATGCACTGGTGTTTTGCCTGCATATAAGTCTGTGTGACAGCAGTGGATCCTGGAGTTACAGGTGCTAGAAATTGAACCCGGGTCCTCTGGAAGAGAAGTCGGTGCTCTTAACCACTGAGCCATGTCTCCAGCCCCTGTTTTGTTTTGTTTTAAGAATGGATCCTGCTGGGGCTGGAGAGACGGCTCAGTGGTTAAGAACACTGACTGCTCTTTCAGAAGACCCGGATTCAATTCCCAGCACCCACATGGCAGCTCACAACTGTCTAACTCCAAGATCTGACAACCTCATACAGACATACACACAGACAAAAACAACAATGCACAGAAGATAAAATTAAATAAAATTTATTAAAAAAAAAAGAATGGATCCTGCTATGTAGCTCAGGTAGGCCTTAATCCTTCCTCAACCTTCCATTTGCTGGGATTGCAGGTGTACACCACTATACCCAATTAGAAAAGTGTATTATATTGTATTTGACCCAGCATGTCCATCTGAGCGATTTTTGTAAGAGGATGGCATTGGACACTAAATAAATGGCTAAATAAACCAGGATATAGAAAAACAGTAGTATACTTTAAAATCACAAGAAGGACAGCATAATTATAAATGTTTAAAAGATGTTCAAGATAAATTGCTAAGAAAAGCAGATAGTGACTTAATCACATTTAGGACACTTTACATTTTACAAAATCAAAGTCAAATCCCTACATGTTCTAAACTAAATCTAGGCTGCACACCAAGATGGCAACACCAACGTGTAATCCATACAATGACAGTCTTCTCTCTTCTTCAAGGCAGTCTCTCTGCACACCCATGGCTGTCTGGGAACTCACTTTGGAACCAGACTGGCCTTGAACTCTGCCTCCTGAATGCTGGGATTAATGGCATGATTCCCCACACCCTGTAGATTATTGTTTCTTTTAAGGAACAGGTATTACTTCCATTGGAGCTAACATCCAAAAGCAGCAATGCTGGATTAGAAGGTTTCTGCAACTCAACTAAAAAAATTAAGAAAAATAGGAAGTCACATGAAATCATCTTAATAAAATCCAGACAATGTAAAGTAGGTGTTTGGATTTCTTTCTCAAGTGGAAAAGCTTTTTTTTTTAGACATATTCATCAATAAATTCTCCCAGCCATGACTCTGTTGCTTGTTGTCTGTGACAAGAGTAGTGGGAAACATGCCTGTCTATGTATGGATGCACTGGGAGGCTCGGTGATACAGAGTAGGCCAAAGAGTGCAGGGTGGGTCACCATGATGATGTGTGGCTTTTTAATGTGGCAATTATACCTACAAGGTAGCTATCTTCATTAAAAAGTATAATCTTAAACTATAATTTTCCAGCCCTTTCTTTTCAGAAATCAAATTGAAATATTATATAAAGTGATATAGAAATGGTACTGAGATGACAATTAGATAATGAAATGTGACTGGTTGTCAAGAAAAAAAGAGTAATACATCAGACTTAGTGCCACCAAGTAAGTAAAGTAGAGACCTGCGGGGGGGGGGGGGGAACAAAACAAAACAAAACTCACAAATACATAAAGCAAAGCAAGCAACAGCTATACACCATACAATAGCACCAGCAGCAGCCGACCTCAGCCTGTACACTTCTCATGCAGCAACATCACCACAGCAAGCAACATAAATCCAGTCTTTAGGCTATGAACCAAAAGGCCTTGCTGACAATGGCTTAGTGTAGAGTTTGCTCAGATTAAATATGTTATGTTTTATGAAACATAGATAATATTTCTGAGGTGCTACATATTTTAGTAGCTCTTGATATAGGGACTATTTCTCTTCTGGGATAAACCCATACTAAGACTGGTGTTATTTTGCAGCTTCAGTATTGCTTATGGAAATAGATATGGCTTCAGGTGAACAACATTTGTATCAATAATGCTGGTGATGCCTATTACCTCTGCAACAAATATATTGTTGGTGTTTCCTTCTCAGTCTCATGATCATATTTTTAGGCCACATTGAAAACCTAGCACAATCATAAACTGTTTCCAGGGTACTGGGTGCCAAATGGAACATTAGGTGGGCTTCTCGGGTAGATCCAACTCCTACCTATTCGGGTATTGGCAAATACATCAGCTAGAGACCCACTGGTTCCTTTGACCTCTCCGTGGGACAGCGTAGAAGATGCGGATGAAGAGGTGGACGATCCCTGAATTGAGCGGTTGATCCACGACTCAGCATTCTGCAAGCTTTGTTGCAAGGCAGCAGAGAGTGCGGCCTGGCGTCTCAGAGAGCCCTCATCCTCAGAGGCCGAAGACGTGTCTGTGTGGAATTAGAAAAAAAGAAGTCTCGATCCTGCCTTGAGTACAGACTGTTCAGTTCTTGTTCGACTACACACCCATGTTGACACCAGCAAAACACTAGCATTCTCAAGTTAGATTAACAGGTGACACTTCTTAAGATGTGAAGGAGAGATCTGTGGGCCACACCTCACAAAATAGAATGTTGACCTCAGAAGACCATGTTAAACTTGACAAAATGTTTTAAGAATTTAATTACTTTCCTGTCCTGAGATTAATCGATGTCTAAATTCTGGTTGTCCTGATTATTACAGAACTTGTGATGGGCGGCCACATGGGTTTTGTGGGTATTTGTCTCTGCTTAAAAGGAGACACAGAGGCCGCTTCTGTTGAAAAGTTAGATGAGGGCTGGCTGATGGGACTCATGTGGGGGGAGAAGCCGGGTGACAGAACTCAAGTTCGGGGAGAAACTGTCTTAGCCTGGAGGTGCTGTTTGCTCTACTGGACAAGCTAGCTGGTCACAGGAGAGGTTTCCAAACATGACGAGGTCAGTCATAGAAGACTGAGAATTCCCTGGTGCCTTAACTGAACCTGGCTTTGACTTCAAAGAGAGGCCTAATTTGGAACAGTTTGTTGAAAAAAACAAAAGTCCAAGCACATAAAGGGAAGCCAAAGCTGGGGAAAAGGCCAGAGTCTACAAGGCATTCAAGACTCACCATCTGACCTGGGAAAAACATCTAAATGACACAGGTGGCTCTAACTAGTGATCTGTGGGATGAATGACCTCCTTCACTTGGTTCTTGTTTTTACAGTGCCTTATACATTAGATAAGTAACTACCAGGTCCTCAGTCTCACTCAGTTTCCCCTTTTTAATGAAACATGTCATGCTCAGTTCTGCAGAAATTTTTCACCTAATTCAGATATCTGTGGGTCCAAGACATGCAGTGGTTCAAAAAAATCAGAGAAATAAACAAGAGGGCAAGAAAACTGCTAACACTCCACAATGGGAAGCTGAACTACACAAAAACCCTACAGTAATCCAGAATCCACAAGTCTAACCTATAACCCAGAGCACTAAAACAATGGCTATAACCTTTGCCTCTTGTTCAGGATGACCAGCAATGCACTGCCTCAGATAAAGTAGACCCACAGCCCAAAAAACGGTGATGGTTTGTAACACACTATTTGCTGGAAACTACATCAGATCCTAGGGAGACTGAGACACATGAATGCTATGAGATAGTATGTGCCACTAAGAAGCCGTTCAGTGTGGTACTAGCCATAAACAACCCCACACAAGAACACAACACACTGTAAGAAATGGAACAAGCCAAGAACTCTCTAGGAGGAGTACTGATCTCAGCCCAGGGTTTTAAGTACTTCAGTGTAAGTGTAGTGCCTTGTAAGGAAGTATGAGATGGAGCAGGGGGACAGGCAGGCAGGCAGGCAGGCAGGCAGACAGACAGACAGACAGACAGACAGACAGACAGTCAGTCAGTCACAGAGATGTCATGATAAAGAAGAGGGCTCCCTAAAGGGAAAAGGTGCATAATACAAAAGGAATGGTCAAAGGGAAATACAAAGAGTGGATTTAACAAAAGTGTTTTTTTAAAAAATAATTTCTAGAAAATACTCTAAAAGATTCTGTAAACAAGCAGAAAGTGGGGGCTAGAGAGGCAGTGAGACTTGTGGCCCTCACCATGAAAATAAAGTTTTTGGGTAACATCTCAGATTCCCACAAAGGTCTCTGGATTTACAAGCTGTCCTTACTGTGTCATTTTAATTTGTGGAAGTCTAAAACCAGAATAAATCAAATTTTACAGATAGTAAAACCAGTATTTTCATTATTGGATTTATGGAAACCCGACTGTGTTATGTTTCTATATTTGATCAATTATGTAATTAGGTGTAGTGTTTCAATTCAATTACCTGCTTTGCCTGCCAGCCCTCCTCTGGGTGTTTAATGCCTTACAGCTATGGAACAGTTTAGGCTAGGAGAAAACATGGGTGGCTTTGGTGTCTGTCTTCCATTTGAACTCTGAAGCCCACCACTTTCTTTGTAATTTGAGATTAAAATGACTCATTGTGAAGCTTGTTTACCCATTCAATAAATAGGACTGAGCGCTATCCCAGTGGGTAGTGAGTGAGGAGACACAGCCCTGCCCTCATAGGCTCGGAGTCTTGGAAGAGTACATGCATGTTCCTCTGCTCTGCAGGTGAATAGCATCAAGTATAGCAACCGAGAAAACACAGCAGGGACAGAAAACAAGGCATATTTGAAGATATTAACAAAATGGAAACTAGCTAAAACACACAAACCAAAACTGACAAAGGTAAGGGCACAATAGAGGAGCACAAGGACATGCAAGGAAATAAGCCTTCCTAAGGCCACTGTGGGGCCAGCACAGCTCTTAGCTACCAATCAACATTAGTCCCCTCTCATTCCATACAGTACTGATAAAAAGGATGTTCTGTCTTTCTGATCTGCCATAGTATCTGATAGTTTCCTTAACAACAATTTAAATAAGGGCCTGAAGAGATGGCTCAGAAGCTAGTCTGTATCAGAAGGCCCAAGATCAGATCCCCACACCCTTGTCAGGTGTATCACAAACACCTACAACTCCAACTGCAAGGGCTCTGAAGGCACTTGCTGGCCTCCATGGGCATTCACACACACAGCACACACAAATAATAAAACATCTTTTCAAAGACAGAGTAACTTGAATAACCTATTCCTTCCTTAAGAATGAAAGCAGGGACTTCAGAGATGGTTCAGCGGTTAAAATCCTTCAGCAGACCCAGGTTTGATTTCCAGCACCAATCTGGCAGCTCACAAATGCTGGCAATTCCAGCTCCCGGAACTCCAGCATCCTTTTCTGGCTTCCATTAATGCTGAACACATATATAGTACATAGATATAGATACAGACAAAACATCCATACACATAAAAATAATGAATGAGAGCAAAGAGAAGCTATTCGAAGGTTGGTAGAAAAAAAGAAAAACATTGCTGCAACGATCACACAACCCAAGGAATGTGGCTGCTACAGGTTACGACTAGTGTAGAATTCTCAGGAAATGTGCAATGCTAATCTCTGTTCCGGGCCTGTGTTCTTTCCTTTTCTCTTTTTTGAGACCAGCTTTTGCTATGCAGATAAGGCTGGACTTGTGCTAGAGGTCTTCCTGATCCTGTCTCCTGGGGATGGGTTTGCTGCCATGGACCACCATACTTACCTGAGCCTACAACTTAAAAAAAAAAAAAGAGCTCTTTTAAATATTATTTTTTAGTATTAAAAATATTTGTAGGAATTTTGGAAAGATTAAAAAATGTGTTTTGGTTTGGGGAATTTTTTAAAGTTGTTTATATATTTGTTTGGGAGTGAGCATGTACCATAGAGCACTTATGGAGGTTGAAGAACAATGTTCAGCAGTTGGTTTTCTACTTTCAATATGGGTCCTGGGTACCGAATTCAGGTTGTCAGTCTTAGTAGCAAGTGCTGTTACCTGCTAAGCCATTTCACTGACCCAGGTTTTTTGAGACAGGGTCTTGTTATGTAGTCCCGGATAGCTTGTCCTTGAACCTGTGACACTTAGTCCTCCTGCCTATGCCTCCTGAGTGCTGGGATTACATTCATGAGTCACTACCTAAAGCTCAAACTTATTTTGTTGTTGTTGTTTGGTTCTAGGGTTTGAACCTAAGGCTTCATGCATGCTAGGCAAACAGATTGCTACTGAGTTATGTCCACAGGTCAGAAAACAATTGTTAAACCATGGTTTGCTCTTTGTGGTGTAATGTGACTTACTTAACACAGCATCATTTGATATTGTTTATCAGAAGTCTAGCATCTATTTCAGTAGTTCTCAACCTGGAGTCTCAACCCCAACAGTGCACATCAAATATTTACATTAAAATTCATAACAGTAGCAAAATTACAGTTATGAAGTAGCAACAAAATAATTTTGTGGTGGGGGGGTCACCACAACATGAGGAACTGTATTGAAGGGTCTCAGCATTGGGAAGGTTGAGAACCACTGCTCTATTTGGGTGGTTTTTTTTATTTTGGTTTTGCTTTTTCCAGACAGGGTTTCTCTGGGTAGCCCTGACTGTCCTGGAATTCACTTTGTAGACCTGGCTGGCCTTGAACTCACTGAGATCCACCTACCACTGCCTCCCAAGTGCTGGGATTAAGAGCATGTGCCACCACCACCTGGCTAGTTTGTTGTTTTTAAGGGAAGAAAAGTCCAAAGTTACTAACTGTTCTTTTTTTGTTTTTTGTTTTGTTTTGTTTTCGAGACAGGGTTTCTCTGTATTGTTTTGGAGGCTGGCCTCGAAATCACAGAGATCCACCTGCCTCTGCCTCCCGAGTGCTGGGATTAAAGGCGTGCACCACCAATGCCCAGCTACTAACTGTTCTTAACTGCTATGACTTTAGTAATGTGTGAACATTATATTTAAAATGCTTACTTTAAAAAAGTAAACACTTGGGACTAAAGAGATAGCTCAACAGTTAAGGGCACTAGTTGCTTTTCTAAAAGACCCAGATTGGACTCCCAGCACCCACAGAGAAGTTCCCAACTGTGTAAACTCCAAGCTCCAGGAATCTACACAGCCACTGAGGAAAAACATCCATACACACAAAAATTCTGAGCACTTGTGGTATTAGCCATTCACTGTACTGCTGGGTCCTTTTCCAAGAAAAATCAAAGCATGTATCCATACATGAATGTTTCTTGAAATAGCTTAACATGGGAAACCCCCCAAACATACAAGTACAGACAAACGTAAAAGTAAACCAGTCTACCCATGTGGTGAAGCCTAACTCAACCAAGGGCGATCTGCTGGGACGGATGTAACACAGAGAAATCTCAAAATACTTAAGCTGAAAAACAGCCATACCTTTCGTCCATTGTGAGAAAAAAAAGATTGTGGAGCTGTTATATAAGCATCTAGAAAATGCAAATTAATGTATAGAGATGAAGAGCGCATCAGTGGTTACCAGGGGCAGGGAGGATCAGGAGGAATTCAGGAGAAGGCAGACACAGTTATAATCTTAACTGTGTTTCTATGTCAAAACATGGCAAAGTACACTCCCTAAATTATGTGCTGTTAGGCTGTAGCTGACACCCCAGAGATAGAGTGCATGCTTAGGATGTGCAAGGATCTGGGCTAAACCCTAGCACCAGCTCCTCCACCCCCAGCTATTTATTTTATGTCAACTTTAATTCAATGAAACTTTAAAAAACTAATTTTAAAAGACTTATAAGGATGAAATGACACCTAAAACATGTAAGACCTGAAAGTCAGTGACATATACTGAGGAATAGTATAAGCCAGACCCGATAGACCGGTTAGTTTTGGGCAGCCAGAGAGCTAAGAGCTGAAGATGCTTGCTGCTCACTGGACAGGCTGAGGGTTTGCTTCCCAGGACCCATGTGGTGCAAGGAGAGAACTGGCTTCTGCAGGCTGTCCTCACACCTCAACACATAAAACAGGTACAAGCAATTTTTATTTTTTAAAAAAGATTCGTTCTGGAGATGGGATCGAGTCTATTTTAGGCTACAAATTTTGAGCCTAACACCAAACCCACAAGAGTAGACACTCATTTGCCATGTAGCTCTTAGGGAGAATGAAAACTACCCAAAAGAACTTTTATATTCCACAATAATCCTTGTGTGCAGAAAGCTGGCTAGGGACTGAAAAACTGGTCAGAGAATCTAAGGGCAGGACCATGGGCTGCCTGACAAACCAAGATGAGCGGAACTTTATGTATCACTAAACAGTTTTTCCTGGGTATTTCCCACATCTATTGAAAAATCTGCTTAGAAAACAAATGCTATAAATATACTGGGAGACAAGATACAATTTATGTTGTTTTGTTTCAGTTCTTTGAGACAGGAATTCATGTAGGCCAGCCTGGCCTCAAACCAGTTAAATAACTCAGAAGGATCTTGAACTCCTCTGATCCCCCCTGCCTCTACTTCCCAGGTACTGGAATTACAGGCCTGTACCATGACACCCAGCTACTGCCCAATTGGATGCTAGACCGAACACATAACAACCCTAGTGCTCCAGGTTGTCAGAAAGCATACACTCAACATGAAACAGTCCAGAATGAGAGGCGAATATGCCAAGTGACTTAGGTATCTTTTTCAATCAGTCCACTGTAAATGCTTAGTGGGAACTGTTAAATGGCTTAGTGGGTAAAGGTGCTCCACCACGCCTGACAAACCACATTCAATCCCTAGAACCCACCTGATAGAAGGAGAGAACCAACTACACACGAGCTCACACACACACACACACACACACACACACACACACACTCACACACTCACAGTCACTCACTCACGTGCACACTCTCACACACACACACTTGCCCTTACTAAGTAGTTAACTAATCAACTAGTCAAGACTGTTCTGGACTAGGGTCTTGGTTCTGACACAGCAATCAGATCTTGTTTTCTTTTTATTCGTTTGTGTGGGAAGGTACTAAGGATTAAACCGAGGGCCTTGTAAAAGCTGTATATGTGTCCCAGTATTGAATCATCTTCTAGTCCTGCTAGAGTCTGTTCTTGTTTCAGGTGTCTTTTCTTTACTAGTTCCCAAAGGCAATCTACCTTGATATCATCTATGGATGAGTTAATTTTCTCTAGTTCAGTCTTGTGCTCACATGCCCTCCCTCCCTAATTCCCTCTGAGTAGTACATGAAATGTGTTCAATAACATTAAGTATGAGATTACTTTCATTAGTAAACCTTAATTTTACTAAAAGCTATTGAAAACCACAAGTTTAACCTGATGACATGGTGGGTTTTGTTGACCTAAAGAATAGTAAATATTTATTAACTAGTTTCTCACATATGTGTGACTATAGCTCATAACCCTTTGAACAATGACAGCACTTTGCCAAAACAACCCAGACCTATAACTCACTGGGGTCTAGTTTATTCACTGTTTACTTTGTAGTTTTAAATAAACTATAATCCTTGGAAATTGTAAATTGGTAGTCTACCAGATTTCTCTTTTTCTTTTTTTGGGGGGGCAGTGCAGGGTCTATGTACCCCAAACTGGCCTCAGATTTAGAATGTAACTAAAGAGGACCTTCTGCATGTGGGATCACAGATTTGTGCTACAAAGCCTGTGGTGTGGTGCTAGGGACTGAATCCAGGACTTCCTGTGTGCTAAGCCTCATCGCCTTTTAAGTAACATTTAACTGACTGAATGGTGTTTTGGTCCATAGCAATGGCTAAGTAACATATACTATTCTAGTACTGTGCAGATATGGGCAGCTGTTAGGTCAAAGGAATTTCCTACCAGCGACACTTGGTAGATGGATATACTCAGAAAAAAGACTGAGTCTGCCTGCTACTGTTTTATAAATGAACAAGTTACTCTGTGACCATGAACATGCTATTGTCTCACATCCACGAAACATCTGGCCTTCCCACTTTCCAAAGCATTTGTGAGAAACATAAGTTTGGCAGGAAGGTCTTTGTGATGTGAAAGTCCTCGGCACAGTGCAAGGAACCATAATTCCGTAAAGCATCCTTAGGTTAGATGAAAAACTAACAATATCCCAATGTGTTCCAGGACATCTTTTTTTTTTTTTTTTTTTTTTTTTTGGTTTTACAAGACAGGGTTTCTCTGTTTTGGAGGCTGTCGGTCTAGCCTGGCCTCGAACTCACAGAGATCCGCCTGCCTCTGCCTCCCGAGTGCTGGGATTAAAGGCGTGCGCCACCAACGCCCGGCTCCAGGACATCATTTTAATATACAGAAATATAGAGAATGAGATTAATAGTATGACAAAAGTTTAAAGACAAGACCCTCCGCAGAGAAAGCCGAGGTAGCTGCCTCATGACATCAGTAGATAACTTCACACACAAGAGACCTGCATGACAGTAACTCAAGCAGTCTACAGGATGGGGAAACCCCACAGACATTAAAACTAGAAATCATGGCACACTTAGAAAACTTAAATTTTCAAATCCATGACAGTTTAGTATATGCACCAATAGTCACATTTTAGCCTGACTGATATCTTATTATTTGAGAGTTATTTATGAAAAAAGACAAATCATTTCCCATGCCCATTATTTACCACTTCCAAACTGCATGACATCATAAGTGAAGCCAAAATTTCTGGGGTTTTCCTCCTTAAACCCTTTTGATCAGGTAGCTCTAATTTTCATCAAGTTAGAAATCCAGGTGGCTGTGCACCTCTCAAAGGGAATGCAGATGGGTGGTCAGGGACCCACAAGAGAGGTCCATGAACACAGCACACGAAGGGGAAGAGCCTTCAAACCTGATGTGTGGAGAGACAGCTCAGTGTACAAAGAGCAAAGGCTAAAATACAGTGACGGGAGCAAATGTGGCACATGATTTTGTGGGCTGCGTGTGTACACGAGGTAGGATGTGTGTGGAGTGGGAGCACTTGGGGGGTGAGCCTGCAGAAGCCAGAGGCTGACACGAGGTGTCTTCCTCAAAATATTTCCACCGTGTTTTTCAGACAGGGTTCCCCTAAATCTGGGCTTTGTCATTTCAGTTAGGCTGACCAGCTGGCCAGTCAACCCCAGGAATCCATCTGCACCTCCCACACGGTGCTGGGGTCAGAGATGACAGTGATGGGGATCCAAACTCCCCTGAGCCATCTCTCCAGCTAACTACCTTTTGATCATTTTTATAACTGGCCAAAAGCTGATTTTAAAAATATTCAATGAAGCCGGGTGTTGGTGGCACACGCCTTTAATCCCAGCACTCGGGAGGCAGAGGCAGGCGGATCTCTGTAAGTTCAAGACCAGCCTGGACTACCAAGTGAGTTCCAGGACAGCCTCCAAAAGCCACAGAGAAACCCTGTCTCGAAACCCCCCCCCAAAAAAAATTCAATGATGAGGAATCATATGCGGGGATACCAGACTTTGGACAGAGACCCACTTCCCCATCAGCCTGGGAGTAGGCAGCTGTAAGACAATGTTTACTAAAAACATGTTTACTAAAAACAATACAATGCCCGGGGCAATAAGTTCCTGAAAAGGGCTGGCCCACAGGAACTGCCCTGACCTCGACCTTGTCCAAAGACTAACCGCCTCTTCTGACACACCCAAGTCAGCTTCTGGTGTCAGAGCAGAACCAGCCAGGGGTAAGGGGAGAGCAGAAGCTTTTCTGGAGGGAGGCCTTTTTTGGGAAGTTTTCTTGAGCCTTATTGGGGCCTGCTTAAAGTTTTCTTTACACCGTTGAGTCTCTGTATTGTTAATCCCCGACACCCTCCACACATTCTCAGACACAGGCTGCGCAGCGGGCGTGGCAATCATATCATTTCTCTTCTTCCTTTTCACCCCTAGAATACAGCCTCTTAACTTGGGTACTTAGGGCTAGCAAAAGTAGATGAGTCAGATAAAACTGTGATATCTGAGTGAGAGGTCACAGGTCCTGGGACATGTTGCTAGTGTTTTACGCTGTAACATGGCAGAAGTAGCCAATGCTCTTTTGTTTTGTTTTTCGAAACAGAGTTTCTCTGTGTAGTCCTGGCCTTCCTGGAACTCACTCTGCAGGCCAGACTGGCCTCAAAATCAGAGATCTGCTTGCCTGTACCCCAGAGTGCTGAGATTAAAGGCATGTGCTATCACCACCTAACAAGAATGGCAAATTCTACTGCTATCATTAAAGGTGCTAGCAGATCCCTAACAACACAGGCCCCCCACCTTCCCTCTCTGGAGCAAAGTACTTGTACTTGGTATGTGCAAAGTGGCTGCATGAGACCACCAAGATCCACCTCACTGGAGCTGTGTGAGGCTGCTGGGGAGGGACCTCACCATTTCTGGGGAGACATTTTTCTATAATACAGATGTCCCTAACAGCATATGGAGGTGTTTCAATTCCTATTCAGAAACCTCTAGAAGAGAAGATAAATGGATAGGAAGCCCAATCACCCTTCTCGAGAGGACTGTGCCTTCATCATGAAATTATTAACATGGGTAATGTGATCAAGAACATGCACCATCTTGAAGGTTCCACGCAGAACAGAGCATGCATGTTTAGAAATTACAAAGGCTTGCGGTAGAAGACTGCAAAGGGATATGGTTCCATTCAGCAGGCACAGCTGTGACTTCTTTCCAGAGCCGCTAAGTTCCCCTCAGGCAGTGACTTTTATGAAAGGGTTTATAAAAGTGAGCACTCTCACTTTTAACCCAAAGCCATGAGAGCAGCCATTTACTCTGAATCCACACTGCCTTGACGGGGGCCGGGAGAGGGCTGTTTCTAAGAACTGCATGTCATGTTGTTCCCCACCCTTTGCCATTTACTGAAACTGAACCTTCAGTCATGCTGCAGGGGGTCTGCCAACATGGATGGCTACTAGACTGAGAGCCCTCTTTGTACCCAAGGACCCAACTTGTATATGATACGAGTGTGGAAGGGAACCCATCCAAGTTTCTGAATGAGTGGGTCTCAAGTATGCACCATTATGGACACAAAATGCCTCATTGTGTTAGTCTGCTAAGGTATCCTGTGTTACATTTTGAGAAACACTTGAAGCCACAGAGCTATTTCTCTTTCAAACATATTGACACCACAAATGCAAAGGGAAAAAAGCATATACAGCTAATGAGGCCACAGCAAACCCAAGTGTTCTGAGAAGTTAGTCAACTCCTAGAAGAAAACTGTTAACATGAGCCTGGGTCCATAAGCATAGCGCAGCGTGGTAGCTGTAAATGAAAACCAACCACACAGCGCAGCCCTCCAGAGAAGCACTCCAAAGCCATGGCGGGGGTGGTTAAGAGCACTTGCTGCTCTTACAGGAACCAGGTTCAGTTCCCAGCACCTGTAACAGTTTGTCACTCTGGTTCTAGGGTACCTGTTACCTTCTTTTGGCCTCCAAGGTACCAGGCACACATACAGTGTACATACATACATGCAAGGAAACCACTCATACACATAAAATAAAAATAAACAAATCATTAAAAATATTGTCTGGTATTTGATCTAAGGAAAAAATACGGTTTTCATAAATTTGGTGAAGCATTCTGAACAGGAAAAAAATTTGAGCACTGTCTAGTGGGTCCTAAGATATGAAGCTCTGTTTCCTAAATTCATACTGGAAGGAATAAAGGATGGAAGGATATCTATTTCCCACTCATCTCTGAACCTCATTAGAAAAAGGAAAACTTTAAAAAAATAAAAATACATTAACAGATGTCTATTTTTATATCCATTTCAAATTCATATTAATGTCCTTCTAAAATCTTTAATGACACACAAAACTCTATCCCAAGTCAACCCACTCCTATGATTGATGGCTGTTGAACTGATATGAAGCATCAACTAATGGGTTAAATCTATGACTATAATGGGTTAAATCTATGACTATAATGGGTTAAATCTATGACTACATATCTCATTTGGAGAGAAACAGAACAGCCATGTCCTCACAGAGGACATGAATATGGATGTCACAGTCAGTCAATGCTGGGGATTCAGAAGGAAGCTGTCTGCACAGGTCTCATGATGCCTTGTTGTGTGCTGTGCATAAAGTGACCACACCCGCTACCTTCAGAGTGCAATCCTTAGGTTCATTTGATGGTGGGTGCAGAGTTCCAGGTCCACTTCAGAAAGAAAAGGGAATATTTCCAAACACCCAGACAGTAACTGTCAAAAAGAAAGGCTCTGATAAACCTACCAGGAGGAGTGCAAGCATCCGCAGGAGACTGGACAAATGTGGACCGCCTTTTGGTAGGCATGGGCAGAGCCATTTTCTGTTCTTTGTGTTTTGCCAGAGCAGCCTGAACAGCTTCTGTATGGATATCTGAAAAGTCAAACACATGGATTTATTTGCACTTGTGCTAGATGGTAACCTCTGAGGGAATAACTATTGGTACTTACCTTGTTCAAAACGCCAAGGGGGAGATTTAGGTAGCTTTATTTATCTTTTGATTCAGATCACGTAAGATAAAAACTAAAGAGATGGAGACAAAAGAAGTCAAGGGAGCAGTGAAGACGGATGGCACACGCAGCAAAGGGCTGCCTAGAGGTGGTGGGAGTCCAGCAAGTCTGTGCCCAGAGGAAGCCTCGCCTCCAAGTGCATCAGAATTAATTCTAAGGAGAAAAGTAATGTGTCCTAAACTGAAAACGTTGGATTCGAGCATCTGCAACAAAAGTAGGTTAGGATATGCTGAGCTGTTGTCAGAGGGAACTCGGCTGACCCAGTAGGTCTGTGTCACAGGAACAGAGGAATGATTCTAGTCTACAAAGTCACCAGGCACATGTTACTCATCTGCCAGCCTGCACACAGCTCTGGCTCTGGCCTCTTGCACATGTCATAGAAACCTCAAAATTAACATATTCCAAACAGAACTATGGCTTCTCCACCCCACTACAAAAAAAAAAAAAAAAAAAACTCCCGATCACTCTGCACACAGCATGGTACACTCTGCCACTGCTTTTTGTTTGTTTGGTTGGTTGGATTTTTTTTTTTAATTTTTTGAGACAGGGTTTCTCTGTGTAGTCCTAGCTGTCCTGATTACTCTGTAGATCAGGCTGGCTTCCAACTCAGAGGGATCCGACTGCCTCTACCTCCCAATTGCTGGGATTAAAGGCATGTGCCACCACTGCCCAGCTCTGCCATTGCTTTGTAAAAAGAACCTCTTACAAGATATTCAATTTGGACTTCTGGCCCGCACATGCATGCACACACTAGTACACACACACACACACACACACACACACACACACACACACACACACACACCAACACAAACAACCATGTACATATGCCCCTCACACACAAAGACTACAGGGAAATAAGGACACTCCTGCAGATCCTACTGAGGTAGATCAAGCTCAAGGTGCTTCCCACTTGACAATTTCCCCATGCCCAGGAATGGCTCCAGTCACTTCTTTCCAGGCCTTTCAGAGGAGCTTGTCCAGTCAGATCCTTTTTTGTGGGAACTTAAACTGAATCAAAAAGTGTAGGTTCTAGAGCAGATGTGAGTTAATGACAATGACACAGAAAGGAGAGATTCTGAACTTCAATGACCTCCCTGGAGTGCTTTCCCTTTCTAGGTGTCCCTCAGCTGTTTCCTTCTGTGACCCACATCGCTATTTAAGGTAGCTCAAAATGGCAGCTGTTCCTGCAACCAAAACAATGATGACTAACACAAACAAAAATTCTAGCCACATAAACAGTTCCACAGTGTAACTTTAAAGGGCTCCAACAGTATTTCATTGAATTAACTAACCACAACTTAAGCAGCCCTTTAATATCAAATATGAGGTTGTTTCTATTTTTTTTTTTTTTTTTTTTGGTTTTTCAAGACAGGGTTTCTCTGTGTAGTTTTGGAGGCTGTCCTGGCACTCGCTCTGTAGACCAGGCTGGCCTCGAACTCACAGAGATCCACCTGCCTCTGCCCCCCCCCCCCCGCCCCCCGAGTGCTGGGATTAAAGGCGTGCGCCACCAACGCCCGGCCTGTTTCTATTTTTTTTTACTACTGTTCACAGTAAGAATAATTCAACATTTCCACTTTAGGACACATCTAATTATTTCCTTAGCATTAGCTCCAAGGAAAGGGATGAAATCAATGAATATGCACTTCTTATTAATACTTCCTTAGAATAAGAATATTTTTCTCACATAACCACTGTTCTGTTATCAAAATCTGGAAATTTAGCCAGGTGTGTTCTAGGAAGCCTTTAATCCCAGCACTCAGGAGGCAGCAGCAAATGGATCTCTGTAAATAGATCTCTGATCAAAGCTTAACTTTACTCCCAAAGCTAAAACTATGCAAACACTTCACAGAGTGATATTGGTACATACTTTTAATCCTAGCACTCAGGAGGCAGAGGCAAGTGGATCTCTGTGAATTCAAGGCCAGCCTGGTCTACATACAGAGAGTGCCAGGACTCTCTGTATCAGAGATTGAACGAAAGAATGAATGAACGAAAGAATGAATGAATGAATGAATGAATGACACTTTGCCAGGCAGTGTTGTGACATATGCCTTTAATCTAGGCAGGCAGATCTCTGAGTTTGGGGCCAGCCTGGTCTACAGAGTGAGTTCCAGGACAGCCAGAACGACACAGAGAAACCCTGTGTCAGGAAAAAAATAAGGAAGGAGGGAGGGAAGGAAAGGGAGGGAGGGAGGGAGGGACGGAGGGAGGGAGGGAGGGAGGGAGGGAGGGGGAGGGGGAGGAGAGGGAGAGGGGGAGGGAGAGGAGGGGGAGGGAGAGGGAGAGGGAGAGGGAGAGAGGGAGAGAGAGAGAGAGAGAGAGAGAGAGAGAGAGAGAGAGAGAGAGAGAGGGAGGGAGGGAGGGAGGGAGAGAGAGAGAGAGAGAGAGAGAGAGAGAGAGAGAGAGAGAGAGAGAGAGAGAGAGAGAGAGAGAGAGAGAGAGAGAGAGAGAGAGAGAGAACAAACCCTCCTATCAATTCTACAGACCCTCAAGGTAAACAGTCTCCTGTGGTATTTGGTGTATTTCTCCTGTTTCTAAACAAAAGGCCACTCATGTAAGTGTCCTTTCTCGCTGTCCTGCCTTTCCTACAGGAAGGGCAATATTAGATACAAGTTTTGCTCTTGGTTTTCTTCATGCAACAACACATCCTTCATCGGCTGCTGGGTGGCTTACTTGTTCTCTCTCCACCATATCCTACAGTCTATTTAACCACTGACCTGTTTGGGAATCTTACTTATTTCCAATATTTTATAGCTACAACTAATGTAGAGAACTGCTTTTAAAGAGATGTACCATGTGCATGAACTGGAGTGTGTACATGTGCTCATGTGGGAGTAAGTTCTCCTTCAACAATGAGGGTCCTGGAGACCCCATCAGGCTTGATGAAAAGAACCTTCACCCACTGAGCCATTTCCTTGGCCAAAGCAAGGCTTTGTGCACAAAGGTTTTTGTATTGACAGTGGCATAGTCTTAAAGTAAAATTTTGTTAAGTCAGAGCCCTAAATCATTTAGTGAACACATCTATAGGTTGTTTGTTTGTTTGTTTTGACACAGGGTCTCACTATGTAGCCCTGGCTGTCCTGGAATTCATAATGTAGACCAAAGCTGGCCTTCACTCAGAGATCTGCCTGGCTCTGTCTCCCAGTGCTGGGATTAAAGGCAGGTGTCACTGTACCTGGCATGGTTTGTGTCAGGTTTTCTTTTTTTTTTTTTATTTAAAACAAAAACAAAACTCTATTTTGAGACAGGGCCTCAGACAGTAGCCCAGACTGTTCTGAGACTCACTGTGTAGCTGTGGATAACCTTGATTCCTGAATTCCCCTCCTGAGTGCTAGGACTCTAGGCTCATGGCACTGTGCCTGGCCCAGGAGTGCTGGGGATGAAACCCAGGGGTTTGTACATGCTAGGTGCTCTACCAGCTGTGCTACATCCTGAACCTTACCCTATCATAAGCAATTCCTCCTTAGAGTTTCTACTATTTCTCTACCAGCAAAGTGTAAGCACACATGTTCTCCTGTAGTCTTCATGTTCATGTATGTAGGTGTACCATGTGAATGTTTGTGCACATACCTGCAGACACCAGAGGTCTGTTCCAGGTATTTCTTTTTTTTTTTTTTTTTTTTTTTTTGGTTTTTCGAGACAGGGTTTCTCTGTATTGTTTTGGAGGCTGTCGTGGAACTAGCTCTGTAGACCAGCTGGCCTCGAACTCACAGAGATCCGCCTGCCTCTGCCTCCCGAGTGCTGGGATTAAAGGCGTGCGCCACCAACGCCCGGCCTGTTCCAGCTATTTCTATCTCTTCTCACTTTGTTTTTAGAGGATGGGGAGTGGGATTCTCTCACTGTACTGGGAGCTTGCCACTTTGGAAGACTGGCTAGCCCACAAGCCCCAGCAATCATCCCTGTCCCTGTCTTCCAGTGCTGGGGTGCCATTATACAAGTGCAGAACCTCTGACCTGAAGTTCTTATTCTTGCACAGCAAACCCTTTACAAACTAAGGCAGCTCCAGAGGCCCTTGTTTCTTCTTCTTTTTCCCGCTAGATGTTGCTATTGTTTTTTGAGAATGCCATACATTGCCCAAGCTGGTCTTGAACTCAAAATCTTCTTGCCTCTGCTTCAGGTGACTTATTTATCTGTTTAGTATGTGTTTAAACATGTTGCAGGTGGCTTATCTATTTAGCATGTATTTAAGCATGCTTCAGGTGACTTATCCATCTGTTTAGTGTGTATAGCAATAAGCCTGTGGTGATTTGAATGAGGATGGCCCCACTGGCTCAAATATTTGAACACTTGGTCCCCAGTTGGTAGAACTATTTGGGAAGGATTACAAGGCATGGCGTTGTTGGAGGAGGTGTATCACTGGGGGTGGGCAGTCAGCTCTCTGCCTTGTGATTTTTAACACGGGATATGAGCTCTCTGCTTCTGTTCTAACCCCATGAGGGTGGGGGTGGGGCATGTGAGGTGGACTCACCCCTCCTGAAACTGTGAATTCTCATGTTTTCTTTTATAAGTTGCCTTAGTCATGGCATCTCATCTCTGGCAGGACAGTCATGGACTCACTCCCTGAAACTACAAGTCCTAATAAATGTTTTCTTTTACAAGGTACCTTGGTCATGGCATCTCATCACAGTGACAGAATAGTCACTAAGACAGTATTGGCAGCCAGGTGCTCATGAAGAGGTCAGAGCCTGTTCATTTCTTCCACTATGTGAGTTCCAGGAAGTGAACTCAAGTCATCAGGCTTGGCAGCAAGTGCCTTTACCCACTGAGGTAAAATAAACATCCATGTCATTTGATCATTTTCCCCAACAACTTTTGACTTTATTTTCCCTAACTTTTCTTCATATGTTAGGGATATACAAATTTACCAAGAGATAAATTTATACTGTTTTCCCACCATCATAAAATTTTATGTTGTCTTTTATTGTGTCAGAAAGTCTTTGTACAGATAGAAGAGTCGCTGGTTTCCTTTGGTATGTGTATCCTTGTATCGTTCAGTACTCTAACCCAGAGAGGTGAAATGGGAGACAGGGTGTGCTCCAGAGCATCTCCCAGCTGTGTGAGCACCAGTATTTCAATAGTACATGTGTGCCCTGGTGATCTGCAACGCTAGCTACATACCACACAGTAAAGACCCTTAGAAGTACACTGGTCTACAGCTGAACTTGCTATTCTACCCCAATAGTATGCCCACAGGCCTGTGTGCCATACAAACTGTTGTGATTATGAGATCTCCATAACATAGTTAATATCTAGCTATTGCTCACATGTCTCTGTGTCTGCTAAGTCATTCTTCATTTTTCCAAACAAATGTCAAAAGTAAGTTCTCTGGCTTTGCCAATCCTTTGGTAACCCAGCTCTATGTACCAGAGGGGCAGGAAGATAGAATTCCAAGCCTATATTCCACATTATCTGCTTTGATAAGTCATTCTTTTGCATAAACAGCTATTTATCCTTTAGAAGGCTCAGGCAGCACCAGCATGAAGCCTGTCCTCAGCAGCATGTGCTTCCCCACCCCTCTTTTAGACGCTGCCTTTGTACCCTGGGCTGTATGAAGGACTCTTGTGTTTTCATCTGTGTTTCCCTGGAATGCCATGCTGTGCTCAGACCACAGGAAGAAGTGCTCCATCACTGCAAGTGCACACCTGCTGTAGTCTGGGGTTTATTAATACAGAAAGACTGACCAGGAGTACCTGTGCCAGCCACCTCAAGCTGACAGGACAGATTTGGACAAAGAGAAGGTCTTGTCTAAATGACAGAGGGAGGTACTGCTTCATTTCCCCAATATAAAATCAGAAGGATCCAAAGTGATGGTGAGAATTTGTAATAAGGCATGAAGTGATTGACTTGGATTGTCACAGCAGAGTTTACTGTCCTGCTTACAATTACAATTACAGGAAAATTTTTATGGGTCATTTTGTCAACAATGAGAAAAATGAGCAGTGGGGATTGTTCAGTGGCCAAGCACTTGCCTAATATGTGTGAGGTCCTAGTCTAATTCTAGTGCAATCCCTAGAATGACCAGAAAGGAAAAAAGAAGCAACTATATGTTACAAAAACAATCTAAACACATACAACGCAAGAAGTAATTATATATTACAAAAACAACCTAAACACACACAATACTGAGTAAGAATTTTGCAAGATACAGCAGCTCCACAGTCAGGTACATTTTTCTTTCAAGTTTCTGTACTTATGAATATTAAGTAATGTTCAGTCTTCTGCATGCTGGGACTATAGGTGTACACTATCTATCAGGGTCAATTTGGGCTATTAATTTTAAAAGTACAGTGCCAACTTACTTTGGGTTCTGAAATGAAATAATTTTATGTGGCATTGATATTTATCATATTATTTTAGTGTTCCCTAAGTTTATTCAAATCAAGATTGCCATATCTTATTGAAATTGACATTATCTTATAAAACAGATATAGTAAAATGTTTTAAAAAGGGCCCTTATATTAGAAGAAGTATGATTAGTCACTGTCTTGGAAAATAAATAACCAATTACAATGCAATAAAGTACTTTCTCAATGACAGGACAGAAGCAAAGCAAGTGCTCTCACTTGGTTCTTTATCTCCAAAAGTACTTTTATATGTGATAGGAAATATGAGAGCAAAGCTGCCAAAGCCAGGCACCGGCCCTGCTGATATGCCTTTGGGAGTCTTAAACCATTTGTCTCACTAAGAACCACACAGCAGGAGTCACAGCATCAGGTCGAAGAACACTAGGCCACCCAACTTTCCCTATGTGAAAACCCTGACCCAGACACTGGTGTCAAAGAAGACAGACCCAGTTGCTCTAGCTAAGATTCCTACTGATCAGAACACAGCAGCCCTCCTAACAGAATGTGATGGGTTCAACAGTGCAGAATTCATCTTGATCTCTGATAAGGAAATCACTTCTGAAGTTCAGTCCCTGGACAAAGCTGACTTTAGATTTCTCTGCCAGAAGCCACAGAAGTATCGTTTTCCAGATTAACAGGGTGATGCTAACACACCCTGAATGGCCTTTCTCATTTTATTGTTTTATTTGGGGTGGCTAATTTCTCAAAAGATCTACATCAAGGGTGTTGTTTGATGAACTTCCTTTCCACTGTAAGCATTAACTGTGTTTTCTGCACTTGGGAACAAACCATACATGTGTAGAAGCCGCACCACTCCTAAAGGTCAGGAGGAAGAAGTACTAACTACATCAGCATCATGTTTAAGCTCCTTTGGCTGAGCACCAAGAGCAGATCACGGAAGCCAAACTCCTAAAAGCAGGGGCTGGAGAGATGGCTCACCAAATAAGAGCACTGGCTGCTCTTCAAGGGGATCTAGGTTCCATTTCCAGCACCCACATATCAACTCACAAAAGTCTGTAACTCCAGTTTCAAGAGATCCAACACCCTCTTCTGACCTCCATGGACAATAGGCGTACAGATGATGTACAGACTATATGCAGGCAAAACATCCCCACACATAAAATAAACTCTGAAAACATAAGCTTACAATTAATCTGAAATGTTAAGCACAAATGCTATTTAGAGTTGACTATGGCTGCTTGGAATGTCACAGGTGCAAATCATCCTGTGCCAAATAGGAACTTTTTCCAGTCACACTTACCAGCATTAAATTACCAAGCCTTCCTGTGCACCCATCACTTCACTCTGGTCTTGAGCTATTTTGCCTGTGGCATGCCGTACAGCCCTCCTTCATGGCTGGAGATGCAGAGCACAGAGGTAGAGGCTCCCTTCACTCACCCATGCAGTTGCCATTAATATCAGGAATGTCAGAATTCTAAGACCATTCCATCCTCCAATGTGAGGAGAGTTTCTATAGCTATTCACTGCACATCCCACTACACTGAAAAAGCCAGTGTTCGTCTATAATCTATGTTTACCTGCCCTTTTACGTTCCACTTAGGACAATGTTGCAACTCTCACAGGTTTTCATATTTTCAGAGATTTCTTTTTAATGTTAGGGAGGTGCTTTTTTAAAACTTTTATTATTATTTCTTTTAAGCATATGGGTATTTTGCCGTGTGTGTGCACGCACGAATGTGCGCTTAATCACTAAACCATGTTTCCAGCACTTCAGAGATTTAAAAAAAATTATTATTTTTATTTGTGTTTGTGGGTTTGCACACATACATGTGGATGTTCTTGGAGGCCAGTAAATGAAGTCAGATCCTCTGGAGCTACACTTGCAGGCTGTTGGGAGCCACTTGATATGAATGCTGAGAACCAAACTAGGTCCTGTGGCAGAGCAGCAAGTACCCTTAGCCACTGAGCAACAGAGACTACTACTTTTGTGAATCACCTTTTCTTCCCTATTTATCCCTCCTTACTGGCCTGCCTCTTGCAAGATTCCTCCCTCCCACAAAGTCTCAGTGAGACAGACACCAACCTGACCACACTGAACCGTTCCCATTGCCCCTGTGTTTACAGACACCTGATTCACAGACTACGAGTTCTATCCGCTGGGGAATTCTAAAAGAAGTGGTTCAGAACGGCAGTGGCTGGAGGTCACTATGGGGCTTGTGCAAGACAGTCATAAACTTCACATCAGCCAATGAGCTCACCAAGTCTTCTTGATTCAAAATCGTTTTGGACACAGAATGTAGAAAATCAGCTTCTTGGCCTCTTAAACTAAATCTTTTATCATAATCTATCAACACACATGCATGAAAGAAAGGTAAACCAGGGGAGAAACAACGTCTCCCAGAAGGCTAGAAATGAGAATTCTAAGTGTTCACCCCCTTGTGCTCTGGTTAGAGCACTCTGCTGACCGTGAGTCGGCCTGAAAAGGAGACAGTGGTACCTAGGAAACCAAGTTGGATGCTTGGCAACATACAGAAAGTTTGGATATGCTCTGCTGCCGCCAGCATCACCTCCCTCTGATCCACCCTAAATGCAGCTGCTTTTAGCTGGGCGTGGTGGTGCACACCTGTAATCCCAGCACTCGGGAAGTTGAGGAAGGAGAGGACTCATGCCATCTAAGGACAGCCTGGGCCACAATCCAGTAGCAAAACAAGCAATCCTACTTTACTTCCTTTGTTAACCCAAAGTACCTCTTTAGCACTGGAAGACATCAGTGGACAGCAAGCAGTGTGCACTGGAGTGAGCTACTAAAACAAACAGAAATCTGAGTAGATTCCCACTCTGTTACAACTCTTAGTACACTTGAGAATGCTCAAGATTTGGCCTCTGAAAAGCTTCCCTAGCCTGTCTTCTCTCCCTGCTAGCCTCTGCACTTTAATTTCCAACTACTTTGGGGTCTACTATCTAGTGCCATTTCCCTAATTCTCAACTCTCTTTGCCATGACTCCACTGTTACCTGATCCCTCAGAACAAGGTAAGCTTCAAGGGAAACTGGTATGATGTGCAATCCTTTTGTGGTGGTAACTAATTATCTCTCATTTTCATCACCCCATGTGTGAAATTACATGTCTAGTAAAATCCACTCACAGAATGGACTGGTTGGCTCTGTAAATAATGTCCTTTTAAGTTGTTTCCAAGAGGATATTTTTCAACTCAAGAAAAGACCATGGTAACTTTAGCTGGTAAAAGGGAGAGAAAATCTAGAGGAAGCAAAATAATATTACAGTGAAGTTGTTTAGCCTAGTCTGTTACCTAAATCATAGGATATGCGGCACAGGGCACCTCGTAAGCAGGAACACAAAGCCTTGCTCTATGATCTGTTACTCTACCCACCAGCTGTCCCACTGGTAAGTACAGTACTTGCCAGCAACACCTTCTGGGTTAGAAGATACCAAGCTGATGAGTTCACTATGTGATGTTCCACTGTGTTTTGTTCAGGTCTGTGAACCATGGGACTATTCAGTAACTCTATAAGCACAGAAAGAGTGGCCTCCTCTGCCCACGGGACCTAACTCCCATCACAATGATGTTGCACTTGTCTGGCTCCTTTTCTGAAACTGAAATTCCTTGAAGGCAGAAATGGTCTCATTTGCTGCTGTCTGGTCAGGAAACTTGAGTATCTGCAGCTGACACTCAAGATGTGCTAGATAGACTGTTGAGTAAATGAACACAACCTTCTGGCTCAACAGAAAGCAGCACACCAACCATGAGGGGTGCTTAGAACACAGTTCACACTGCTCAGGACACAGTTCACACTGCCCAGAACGCACAGTTCACAGTTCCCAAGACGAATAGTTCATACTGCTCAGGTCACAGTTCACACTGCCCAAGACATACAGTTTACACTCCTTAGAACACAGTTCATAGAGCTCAAGACACACAGTTCACACTACAGGCAGGAAAACTTCAGCAATTCCTTCTTACCTGATCGGTATCGCTCATCTCTGGCCCCTCCAGATCGAGTTCGGTGGTACTTGGAAGGAGCGGAGGTCTGAGCCACAGTGGGAGCAGGAGTCTGGTTTTTGTCTTTTTGTCCTGTTGAGTCAGTTTCTAAAAAAAGGAAGTTTGGAAGATGGTTATTCAGTGGCAACAGTGGGGAGGTGGTATGTTCTAAGCACTTTACTCATTCTTGCCATGGCTGAAGGTAGTAATCCTCCATCTATAGTAAAGGGTTGAAGGTTAAGGTAGTCACATAAATTCAATGTGAAGGCCTCAAGCAAAAAAAAAAATTACCTTATAGCTGTAAACATCAATGGTCTAATGGGAAAGAAATAGCTAGACAATAAATAAATGTTGTGTAAAAATCATCATCGGAGGCCGGGCGTTGGTGGCGCACGCCTTTAATCCCAGCACTCGGGAGGCAGAGGCAGGTGGATCTCTGTGAGTTTGAGGCCAGCCTGGTCTACAAAGCGAGTTCCAGGACAGCTTCCAAGACAATACAGAGAAACCCTATCTCGAAAAACCAAAAAAAAAAAAAAAAAAAAAAAAAAAATCATCATCGGAGCTGAGCATTGGTGGCGCACGCCTTTAATCAAAGCACTCAGGAGACAGAGGCAGATGGATCTCTGTGAGTTCGAGGCCAGCCCGATCTACAGAGTGAGTTCCAGGACAGCTTCCAAAACAATACAGAGAAACCCTGCCTCGAAAGAAAAAAAAAATCCTCGGGACTGGCCCATAAAATGGCTAAATAAAACTTGAGTTTTCTGCAGTGCTGATGGTCACACTCAGGCCTCACATGAGTTAAGTACATGTCTCACAATAAATAAAAGACCTAGAGACTGATATTGGGGTTCAAGCTTCAAGCTGAAGATCAGAAAAGCAAAGCAGCCAGCCACTAGCTCTTACCTCTCTACCTATCCTCAGACCAAAGGGCGGATCCTCAGGCTGCTCCTCAGATTCACTCTGACTGCTATGCTGTCCTCAAAGTGGTTAGAGACTCCTGAGACTGACTGCTCCTATCTTTTATACCTCTCTAGTGCAAGATTAAAGTGTGTGAATCCAAGTGCTGAGATCATCTTTGTGAGTTGTTTCTCTTAACACTGGATCGATTTGTGTAGTCAGTGTGGTCTTGAACTGATAGAGAGATCTGTTTACCTTTTAGTCCGGAGTCGTGGAATTAAAGGTGTGTGCCTGATTTTTATATGGCTTGTGGCTAACTTTGCTTTCTGAATCCTCAGGAAATCTTTAATAAATCATAAATAATATATCACCACAGATATGGCCACCACTGAGCTAGAGTATCTTTCTGAGAGAACAAGGAGGGATGTGTTTTAGGATGCCCTCCATCTGTGTTCATCCACAGATCTAGAACTGTTCTTTACTGGTTCCTATTGCTGAAGTTTTCACTGAAAGTTTGTTAACTGAGCAGAGCATGACACAGATGGAGATTTTAAACCTGTTGTGTCTAACACAATGTGAGTGTTACATGACACAGTCCTAAGCAGGTAATAACAAGACAACTGTCAGTCTAGTTCAGGTGAGCTGCAGCCCCACTCCAGCTCACTCTGGTCTCCCTGTCTGATTCCCAGCTGTCCCCTTCCACTTCCTTTAACATCTCATGCAGATACAGACTTTCTAAATGTCTTCAGTTTGTAAACCAACCTTTAAGGTCAACCTAGATTCTCAATAGTATACTTCAAACAAGAGCTACACAGAGTTCTTACTATATTCTCCATATCTTCTTCTTTTGTTACTTTTATTAGTCTTGGACAAGGGTCTATTATATTATGGCCCATCTCCTGGATTTTTTTTCACTTTTGGGAAAAGAATTTATGTAGCTCAGGCTTGCCTAGAATCTGGAGTCCTCTTGTCTCAGCATCATCAGTGTGGAGATTACAAGTGTGTACCACCAAACCAAGCTACACTGATTTTTCTTTTCTTTTACTTTTTGAGACACGGTCTCACATCTTCCTGGCCAGTTGGGAACCTGCTGTGCAGGGGAAGCTGGTCTTGAACTCCTGATCCTCTTGAGTTCTAGGATTAGAAGTGTGCCACCATGCTGGCTTACAGTCTGTTTTTACAAACAAATCTATTGGGACATAGACAGGGAAGAATTGTACAGTGTCTGTGGCGGTGTCCATGCTGAGTGGCTATGACAGAGACTATGGGGTCTTTAAAGTCTAAAATACCATCTGGCCCTTCACAGAAAGCCTTTACCAACCCCAAGCTACAATAGTTAAATCAACATTTACATGTATGCTTGTGCCTGGAAGTAGTTTCATTCTATACAATAAGCCCAAGAAGTCGATCCCTTTAACAAGGAAGGGGGACATGGGCTGGGAGTTGCAGAGCCAGATGGAGCACAGATCCTGGCTTGTCTATCTCTGCTGGTCCTCAACAAAAGGCTCCAAAAAGAGCCACTTGGAAACCTCCCAGGACTTTTAAAAAGTCCTGATGGGAATTAACGTGTTCAGCTGGGAGCATCAATGCTTTGGGATTCAGAGAAAGCATTCTACCGACCAACCAAAAACTCCACAAACCCCACGTTGCTGCTCACCATGGAAAGATTCTGCAAAAAGCCACTTGTTAGAGAAAATACTTAAAATACAGTCCAACCAACTTTAAATAGAAAGGAGCTATTTTTATTTCTACAGTCAGATGATATATACAGGAAGGAAATCACATCAGCACACATGAGCTACTCTGTAAATATGCGCAGGGAAATGGTTTGAGGTGGCACAATGATCCTCAAACATGCTCCTGGAGCCGGGCATTGGTGGCACTTGGGAGGTAGAGGCAGGTGGATCTCTGTGAGTTCAAGGCCAGACTGGTTTATAGAGCAAGTTCCAGGACAGCCTCCAAAACAATACAGAGAAACCCTGTCTCAAAAAAAAAAAAAAAAAAAAAAAACAATAAAAAAAAAACATGCTCCTAATGGCCAGGAGGGTTTTGTGTTTAAGTAAGTTTTTTGTTTGTTTTGCTTTGTGTGTGGGGAGGAGCCATATAAAACCACAACTGTTATTATCTACCACTGGTTATTTTACAACAGAACAAATCACTCTAAGAAACATGGTGTTTCCAAATTGTATAGTTAATAATTCAATGTTTAAAAGATTGAATGCAAATTCTTACTTAAAAGGGGAGGCACAAAGATTCAAGTATTTTTACTATCTTTCTCAGACATGCTTCTGCTTTATATTTTTCAATGTAACTAATTACAACAGAGAAAGATAAAGCATACATTTCCACTCATGAGGAGGTACAGGTTATCACTGGTCAAGCAAAGGCATATAACCCATAGCAAGTCTTCTAATGAAAAAAATGGGGGGGCCGGGCGGTGGTGGCGCACGCCTTTAATCCCAGCACTCGGGAGGCAGAGGCAGGTGGATCTCTGTGAGTTCCAGGCCAGCCTGGTCTACAGAGCGAGTTCCAGGACAGCCTCCAAGACAATACAGAGAAACCCTGTCTCGAAAAACCAAAAAAAGAAAGAAAGAAAAAAATGGGGTTAGCTGACACACAGCCAAGAGCTGTGTGGAATGGATGCCGAAAACAAAGCCCACACAGACCTCTACCAAGTAACCAAGTAATGAGAACTCTGTGGCGTTTGTCTCTGTCCCCTCAGGAATCCATTCATCTAAGCCAACCCGTTTTCTCTGGGTTCTAAAACCATGACAATCATTTTGTTATAATTTATCAGAAATGAACCCAAAAGTTCTATTTACAGTTTCTATAAGTATGTCCAACACATAATGCCATAGAGACATGGATTTATGGTGGAATAAACTTGGCTAAACTGTGTGACATATCTGCTTCAACCCATCAAGAGGCTGTCTTGAAAGGATGTAAGAGCAGCTAGGAAAGTTGGCCCACACACACCATTTCAGCCTTCAGAAGGCTGAGGCAGGAGGACTGCTGTGAGTCTGAGATCACCCCAGGTTGCACAGTGAGACTCTGTCTCAAAGACAACAAACAAAGCCAGCAAGATGGCTCTGTGGTGCTGCCACCAAGCCTCGCCACTTTACAGTCGGAGCTCAACCCCCAAGATCCGCACAGCAGAGGAAAGAACTGACTCCTCTAAGTTGTCCTCTGACCTTCACATACTCCACGGTGCAGACACTCAGGGACACACTGAATGAATGAACGAGTAAATATAAAAAGAAGTTGTAAAACAAAAACAAAGAGGCCCAGGAAGCTCTGAGCCCAGCAGGGGAACATACAGCTGGGTGGCTCATCTTCGTGAAATGGAAAAAAATCATGCACTATGAACTTTTTTTTTTTTTTGGTTTTATAAGACAGGGTTTCTCTGTATTGTTTTGGAGGCTGTCGGTCCAGCCCAGCCTCACTATGAACTTTATCAACTTTTTGTTTTGGGTTTCGAGACAGGGTTTCTCTGTCTTGCTTTGGAGCCTGTAATGGAACTTGCTTTGTAGACCAGGTTAGCCTCAAACTCACAGAGATCCGCCTGCCTCTGCCTCCCAAGTGCTGGTATTAGAGGTGTGCACTAGCAAACTTTACCAACTGAGAGAGAGGGAGGGGGGGAGGGAAATTAGGGGAATACCTTAGTATAAGAAAGAAAATAAAAATGATACTGATTCTTTTAAACTAAAGGTTAGAACCTATTTAAAAAAACAATATTCAGTTTCCCTGCTCCTGGATAAAAAGTGACTCTGTCGCTCTGTCCCCTGTAGAAACTAGCAGTGAGTATGTACTTGGGATTGAGAGGGCAGAACAGTGCCTGGGAAGGGAACAAGAAGCTGGAGTGTGGTGCGCCCTACGTGCTAGTGCACCGGGCTATGGATGGATGGAGGTGTCTGAGAGCATGGGAGGGCAGGACACTGACCCCATCCAATAAATCTCACAATCACTTGGGGAGCTATAATACAAGGTTTCATGTTTCAGGTAACTGTGTAGTTTTATTGCTATGGTAAGGAAAAGTTAAAAGCAAAGGCGGAATTCACTATATGCCGCAATATAACCAGATAATCTGTGAATTAAAATGAAAAAAGTTCAAATACTCCAGTCCAAAAAAATCACTTTATATATTATATATAAGGCTTAGATGAGACTTACAAGTCACTGTGTATCAGAACAAAGCACTGACGAGATAGAAACCAGAATTCTTTACCCTTTACCCTTTCACTGTTTAGTTTATAGAAAAAAACACATTTATAAAATCTAAATAATTTGAAAGGCATTATGGTGTACATAAATGCTGGAACAGGAGCCTCACCAATGAAGTCTTCAATCATAGCATGATCAAGACACGGTTACTCTTCAGCTGTTCAGGCGACTGTGCAGAATGGCCACTAGGGGTCACCATTACGTTTAAATGGTGAAGGTAGGTTTGGTTAGTGGTTTTTGTTGTTTTGAAAACACTTTAAATTCTTGAAAGAATTACTTTTAACAGTCAAGATGTATATAATTTATCACTCTTTCCAGAAAGCAGATGTGTCTTCTATGTGCCTACTGTTTTAACTCAGAGACAGATACCGTAGACAGGAACAAGTATTTACTAGTAGAAAACAAACAGCACACAGCTTTCCCACCTAGGAAAATTGGGGAAAGACCATTCTGTTCTTAGCCTCTGGCTCTGCATTTAATTTGAAAATGCTCACATGTGTAGGAGAAAGAGAGAGGAACCAGACATTTGCAGTTTTAAAGGTGACTGGAGCATACTGCATATGATTTGAAAATGCTCACATGTGTAGGAGAAAGAGAGAGGAACCAGACATTTGCAGTTTTAAAGGTGACTGGAGCAGACTTGTCTCCAGCCTTGTGGCACTGCCATCTACACAGGTGTACCAGATAATGATCACTAATGTTCCATGGAGTTTTTGCTTGTTTGTTTTTGTTTTGTTTTGTTTTTTTTTTTGAAAGGGGTTCTCTGTGAAGCTTTATAGACCAGGTTGGTCTCGAACTCACAAGGATCTCCTGACTCTGCCTCCCAAGTGCTGGGACTAAAGGCGTGCGCCACCAACGCCCAGCTTGCTCCATGTTTTTAACCTGGCACATTTCTTTTTTTTTTTTTTTTTTTTTTTTTGGTTTTTTTTTTTTGTTTTTTTTTTGGTTTTTCGAGACAGGGTTTCTCTGTGGCTTTGGAGGTGTCCTGGAACTAGCTCTTGTAGACCAGGCTGGCCTCGAACTCACAGAGTTCCGCCTGCCTCTGCCTCCCGAGTGCTGGGATTAAAGGCGTGGGCCACCAACGCCCGGCTTAACCTGGCACATTTCTTATTAGCTTCGTACATTGCATTCTGGCTACTATCTCCCCTTACCCTACTTACTTCCCTCCCACCCCTACCAATCCCATCTCAAGTTTCCCATTGTGGAATGTGCTAACAAGGAAAAGAACAACGCTCTCTGAGTCCACATAACAGGGAATTAAACTTGTGAGGGTTTCAGGAAAGACACAAGACAATTAAGAAGGGACACTGTTGTAGGATCTTGCTGGGCACAGAGAAGGGAAAGCCACCTTATTCCACAGTGAGATGTTTGCAGCAGCCCAGAGAGGGATGGAAACCTTGTTATGGACAAGGGAGACTGGTGGAGCAAACATAGCCCTGCACCGGAAACAAAATGACCCTCAGGCCAACTGTGAAAGGTTCACACAGAACGGCAGGGTAGAAATGCTGCTAACAGTGCAACACTTCAACTTTCTTTCCTTTCCTTCTCATGCCCTCATCTCTCTCCCTTCTCCCTGTAATGAGACAAGACAGATCAAAGCTATACACAGAACAGGCTAGCCTTGATCACTATGTAGCCCTCCAACTCAGGATCCTCCTGCCTCGGCCTTCCAAGGGCAGGCATCACAGGCTCCTTAACACACACCGCTTTATCTCCACTGTAACAGCATCTGAAAGGTCTATCCAGAGCTGCCTCCAGAAGAATGGCCAACTGTTCTTACACAGGGTCACTGCCTCTTTCTCACCCTGTTCAAGGATGGATGCAGAGTCCTTCCTTCAGGGTCTGTGCTGGTGAGCTGAGCACTGGGATTTGCTGAGAGCCTCACATCAGGGAAAAGCCTGTGAGTGGTGGGTTCTGAGCCTGGGAAGAGGGTGGATTCTAGGAAGGAAGGGGCTCAGCAGCCTTGATCTACCATGAGTTAAGTGCCTGCCTGGACTGATTCTGACCCACAGATTTTCTGGGCCACAGGACACCAGGAAAGTGGCTGTGACAGAGACTAAGGGAACACTTCTGGGAACTCCACCCTAGGAACCAAGAGGAGTATGTGAGTCAAAAGGAATGTGCTCCACCTTCAGGATACATCAGAGAAGCGGGTCAGCATCATGGGCCGCACAGTGAGACTGACTTCAGTAGCACCCAGCCAGACTTCACTTTCAGCTGCAGAGGCTGGACCACTTCTACTGCTGCCTCAGTCCCTCGGGCTCTTGGGCAATTCAAGGGGAAAAAGAAGCCCCAAAGGAAGGGACCGGACTTCCTTCTGATAAGATATATGGGGTAGATACAATGATGTATGCCCAGCCCTGGCAACTCCCATCCTACCCACGCCCACACAAAGAGCACAGGACCCGGTGGGCGGGGATCTGAAGGGGCAGGCTCTCCACTATTCAGGAAGCCTTACCTGCAAAGCAGCTTCGAAATCAAAATGAGACAGGAAGATTCCACAGCAGGTAGCACCCACCTCTCAGGGCACACACAGGCCTACTTAATCACACTCCAAAACATCACTCGTGTTCAGTAACTGGACTCCAGCACTCCATTGAGAACTCTGACACACTGTGTATTTCAATCTTTGACACTCTGTCCATGTAAGAGCCTTCCTGTGCCCTCAACGGCACAGAGGCTGAGGTCAGGGTTGCTGGTACTCCTCCTATGTTCCTCCTATGTAACTGACAATTTTTTTAAAAACAAGTAGCTGAGATCTTTCTTGTCTCCGCACATCTACCAATGACAGTGAGTGGTTGGGAGAGGAGATATCAATTTAAAGATTAGGACACTGATTAAAGGTTGTGGCTGAAATTCCTACTCAATGGGGCTAGGGTGCTTCAGTGGGTGAAGCTCCCGTCTGTGACCCTGGTGCCCTCTTCCTACAGAGAGATGGCCAGTGAAGGGGGTTGGGGGACCCTTCAGGGCTGTGGGTCAACTAGCCTGGTATAAACAGTGGCAAATGACAACAAAGGGAAATCCTGTCTGGAGGTAGGTGTCACCCAAGGCTGATCTCCTTATGTGGGCACCCACTCACATGCATGTGTGGGATGTGTGTTTCACATACACCCCCAAAGCAAGTCCCGTCTACCAATGTACACAAAGTTACCTGTTTTATGAAAAATAAACTGTGACTCTGCTTTCATGTTCTTACAGGAAGCTGTTGAGGAAAATAGTATTCTAGGCTCTTCTTGATAGTCTGGGGCAGCAGGGCTAAACCACAAAGCTTTTCCTTTGTTTCTATAACACAGTCTATAAACATTTGCACAGCCGTGAGGCAGGACTGAATGTAGAAGACCTGTGATAAAAAGCCTGTAAAGCTGCCCTGCAGGGCAGCTGCCTGTGTACAGGACACTCGGGAGCAACTAAAGACCCCAGAAAAACAGCAGCGCCCACTCAGCTTGACAAAGGAACGTTGCTCACTCATTGTAACTTCTTACTGGTATATGCTTGAGATGGTCGCCATACAACCACACTCAAACATTTATGTCTTATCCCTAAAAAGGCAGTGTGTGTGTGTGTGTGCGCGCGTGTGTGTGTGCGCGCGTGTGTGTGTGCGCGCGTGTGTGTGTGCGCGCGTGTGTGCGTGTGTGTGTCAGTGTGTGTGTGAGTGTGTGTGTCAGTGTGTGTGTGTCAGTGTGTGTGTGCGTGTGTGTGTCAGTGTGTGTCAGAGTGTGTGTGGTGTGTGTGTGGTGTGTGTGTGGTGTGTGTGTGCGTGTGTGTGAGTGTGTGAGTGAGTGTGTGTGTGTGCGTGTGCGTGTGTGTCAGTGTGTGTGAGTGTGTGAGTGTGTGAGTGTGTGTGAGCGTGTGAGTGTGTGTCAGTGTGTGAGTGTGTGTGAGTGTGTGTGTGAGTGTGTGTCAGTGTGTGTGTGTGAGTGTGTGTGTGTGAGTGTGTGTCAGTGTGTGTGTGTGAGTGTGTGTGTGAGTGTGTGGTGTGTGTGTGAGTGTGTGTGTGAGTGTGCGTGTGTGTGAGTGCGTGTGTGTGAGTGTGTGTGAGTGTGTGGGTGTGTCAGTGTGTGTGTGAGTGAGAGTGTGTGTGTGTGAGTGTGAGTGAGTGTGTGTGTGAGTGTGAGTGAGTGTGGTGTGTGTATGTATGTGTGTGGTGTGTGTGTATGTGTGTGAGTGTGTGTGTGTGGTGTGTGTGTGCGTGTGTGAGTGTGTGAGTGAGTGTGTGTGAGTGTGTGAGTGTGTGTGTGTGCGTGTGCGTGTGCGTGTGTGGTGTGTGTGTGCGTGTGTGTGCGTGTGTGTGTGGTGTGTGTGTGTGAGTGTGTGCGCGTGTGTGTGTGCGCGTGTGTGTGCGTGTGTGTGTGCGTGTGGTGTGTGCGTGTGGTGTGTGTGTGTGTGGTGTGTGTGTGTGGTGTGTGTGGTGTGTGTGTGTGTGGTGTGTGTGCGTGTGTGTGTGTGGTGTGTGTGTATATGTCAGTGTGTGGTGTGTGTGTGTGTGAGAGTGTGTGCGTGTGTGTGTGAGTGAGTGTGTGTGCGTGTGTGAGTGAGTGTGTGTGTGTGTGTGTGTGTGTGTGTCTACAGGCTGAGGAGTGTGTACAAGGTGAGCTCTCAACCTGGTCCACATGGTGAATTCCAGGGCAGTCAGGGCTATCTAGTGAGACCCTGTCTCAAAGAAGGAAAAAAAAGCAGGCAGTCTCCTATCCTGACTGGGACACAGACACAATGAAATGAAGTTGACAGAAGAAGAAATCAAATAAAGGAAAAACAAATACATTAACAGTCTGAAACAAATTAATACAGTATGTCAGAGGGACCTCTTCACCAAAGCCATCAAAAACAGTTGTGGTGACACACTAACTAACGTAAAAGGTCTGGGATCTTAGAAGAAGCAACCACAGGAGTACTTCCGGGCAGTTTCTAACTAACTAACTAACTAACTAACTAACTAACTAACTAACTAACTATTACAGTGCTGGGAACTGAACTTACAGCCCCACACATATGAAGCAAGCACTCCACTACTAAACCACTCCCTGAGCACCTTTTATTTCAGGGCAAAGCTGCCCAAGTTGCTCAGGCTTTTCTTGAACTCACTCTACAGCTCAGGGAGGCTCTCAACTCGACTCCCTGCTGCCTCAAGCTCAAGCAGGAGGTACATGGCTGTTTCACCAGGTCAGACTTGCTCTCGGGGGCAATTTTAAACAGCAACGAGCCACCAAAGCAAGGAGGTAGCAGGGCAAGCATGGTTCTTCTCAGGCCCAGCCTGAGGGCGACTGTCAGCTTTCTAGTGAACAGCTAAACTGAGGAACCAAGGGAAGGCCCTCACATTCACTACACGGATGTTGATCACCTCAAACTCCTGCTCCACCTGCCTCGATCTCATATTGGGGTTATAGGCATGTGTCAAAACACACCCAGCTCTGAGATATTTTAAATACACACAAGTATCTTTGTGCAAATCTAGAACAATCCTAAAAAGTGTTGGGGTGAGAGGCTGGAGATGGCCCGGGGGTTAAGAGCACTGGTGCGCTGGAGAGATGGCTCAGAGGTTAAGAGCACTGGTCTGCTCTTCCAGAGGACCTGGGTTCAATTCCCAGCACCCATATGGCAGCTCACAACTGTCTGTAACTCTGGTTTCAGGGGATCTGACACCTTCTATACCAATGCAAATAAAATAAAAAATTAATAAATAGTTTAAAAAAAACAAAAGAAAAAAAAGAGCACTGGTGCTGCACTTGACCTCTGACCCAAGTTTGGTTCCCAACATCCAGTGGTTTCACACCTACACTAAACACACACACACACACACACACACACACACACACACACACACACACACATCTCCCTAACCCTGAGCACAGCACAGCACAGGGTATGTGTTGGGAGATGGGAACTGCGAAGGGGAGGGGAAAAAGGAGGGAGAGGGGCGTGGCCGTCTGTGATGCAGGGAGGAAAGGTGACAGAACTGACTGACCTTTGTCTGTGTGCCCTGCATGGAGTGAGGTCTGACCTCGGCTTTGCTCGATCTTCACCCCACTTTCTTTCAGTTGTTGTTGTTGTTTTTTCTTTAACACTCAATTTTGAAACAGGGACTTGGTGAACTGCCCACACTGGCCTTGAACTTGTAGTCCTCCTGCCTCAGCCTCCTGGGTGTCTGGAATTCCAGGTTTGTGTCACCAGGCTAATACTAATCTTTTATAGAAGAAAATGAATAAATAGTACCTCAAGTTGGTTAAAGCTGAGGAAAAAAACTATTTAGAATACAGACTAGCTATCAAAAACAATAAAAAAGATTGGAAGACATTTGTCCTTATAGAAGGAGAGGGAGGGCACTGTGCATCTTTGTTGGTGGAAGCCTGTAACACTATTTAAAACAGACGAATTAATTTAATTTAACAATAAAACTTGATGGGTATGTATCTCAGCAGTAGAGCACTTGTGTGGCATGTCCCATGACTTCGGTTTATTATGATAATCATAAATAAAAGTAGGAGGGGGAATATTAAGCTCAATACAGGCATCCAAGCCTAGAACCACAGCACTGAGGACTGACAGGACAGTGAGTGTGAGACAAGCCTGGGACACAGAAAGATCCTGTGCCAACAAATGAATAGAAGAATGAACTGAAAATGGAAATTCTCCAGTGACAGTGAGCCCACCCCAACAGCGTCAGCAGATCTAAGGGAAAGGTCAGTAAGGGTGGGGACACGCTGTGGGAGATCTAGGGGAGAAGATCCTCCCACGTACAGGGTAACCACAGCTTCTGACCTAGCAATGTCACACCTCAGAAAAGCTGTTCAATCAGACACAAACAGACCAAAAAGCTAGGGAACTTTCTTAAAATGCAATTCAGCGGGCTGGTGAGATGGCTCAGTGGTAAAGGTGTCTATCTGCTGTATAAACCTGGTGAGACAGCTCGGCAGTGGTAACGGTGACTGTCTGCTGTGTAAATCTGATGGTCTGGGTTTGGGCCTTGAAACCCACATAAAGGTGGAAGGAGAGAACCAACTCCATGAAGTTGTCCTCTGACCTACACATACACGCTGAGGCGCATGCATCCACTCATACAAACAGTAACAGCAAATTAAATCTAGAAGAATGCAATTCAGATGAGGAACCAGACTGCCTAGAACTTCTTTCAGCAAACTCCTGTGTAGAGTGAGAGTCCATGCCAGAGCAAGTCAGCAGACTCTAGGCAGAAGCAACAGAGATTACAATGGCAGGCCACCATTGGCCCTCTCCAGCCCTGCCACCTTGGTGTCTCAACAGCACCTGGAACACTGCATTGCTTGATAAATATGCATTGTTGTTCTGTCAGTAATGCCTATATCTTTAAAATAAACACTTTTCTCTTAAAGCTATCTGGAGCTATTAGATATCTGTATGAAAAAAAAAATCTCTGAACTCAAAGACTAGACCAGCAGAGTAAGGTGCCCTACACAAAACCTTCCATTTTCTTGTCACTCAGAAGACAATCACTCTTGGCCAACAGAAAATGATTTAAAGGCAACAGAAGGCTGGTGGTTTGAAGCCAGTTCTTTGGGTCACTCGTGAAGGAGATTAAAATCATGGCCCCTCCTGGAAACATGCTAACTGAGACACAAGGGAAGCTTTGCTCTGGAGTTGGAAGCCCTGAGCACAGTGAGGCGCCCCGCAGGCCACTGGTGACCAGAGCACGAAGCTCTATGCATCCGGTTAGGAGCTGAGAGCTACAAGGGCCATGCCCTCATTTCTCATGCTGCTCATAGTGAAAGTGTTCAGGGCCTTGGGTGAGACTGAAATCTTCATAATGATGTACCTGCCTCTTTAAAAGACAGCATGACACTTAAATATCAGAGTTAGGGTTTTATTTAAAGGAACAGCAACTAATTTAAATGTTGAAACTTTAAAAGTGATTTCACAGGATAATTTGGACAGGCCACCTTCCTGCCACATGGTGACTGTGCAAACGAATCCTTAAGATGCTATGGAATTTAATCAAGGTTAATCTTCTCAACATGTTCTTCAGTCTTCTAGTATCTGCTATATTTATTTATTTATTTATGTAGGTTTTTACGAGACAGGGTTTCTCTGTATTGTTTTGGAGGCTATTGGTCCAGCCCGGCCTCGAACTCACAGAGATCCGCCTGCCTCTGCCTCCCAAGTGCTGGGATTAAAGGCTTGCGCCACCACCGCCCGGCCTTAGTATTTGCTATATCTAGATTGCTGAATTTTCCTGATGAAGTCCAACTGTAAAGATCATGTAACATTTGAGAAAAAGACATGTACATTTAAATACAAAGCATGTATGTATATATATGCATATATATGTATATATAATATGTACACACACACACACTCAGATGACCAGGGTGTAACTTGCTGACAAAGTGTGTAGAAGCATGGATGAGAGCCTGGGAACTGAACTCAGATAATGAATACATGCATACACAAGTTCTAAGAACACAATGCTGCAGTATTAACTTCTTATTCTAAAAGGTATTAGTGACAAATGTTACTTTCCACTTGTACTGAAGCAGTCACCTTCATAAAAAGACACTGGGCATAGAAATGGTTTAGCAGTTAAGAGCACTGGCTGCTCTCTCGGATTTGATTTGATTTGTGCTGGGTTTGATTCCCAGCACAAACATGGCAGCTCACAACCATCTATCTGCAACTCATCTTCCAGAGGAATCTGATGCCCTCTTCTAGTCTCTATGGGCACTGCACACATATGGTGCACAGGCAAAACACACATAAACATAGGATAAAATAAATTTAACAGTAACAACAAAAACAGCAGCAGCATCTCTCTAGGAATAAATAAAGCTCCAGAAGGGAATAAAGAGTCTGAAAGAAGTGGACACATTTGGAAGGGGAGGTGCCTACTGAAATTCATATAATGCCACTTTTGAAAAGTAGAGCTACTGTCATTTTCAAAATCTGTAGCTCTGTGGAATGACACAGACAAAGACAGAATGTCTTCTTTTGCTACAGAATTTATAATACATAGTTTGTTCAACCCTCAACCTATTCCTTCTGGGAAACAGATTCAAGAAAAGGAGAGTAAACATTGAGAGAATTTACTAGTAATATCCTCATTAAAGTACCTCGTATTAACAATGCACTTAAGAAGAAAGCTGATCTGAGAGGAGTGAGTATCAAAAGGAACACTGAATAGATGATCAGTAAGTCCATAAAAGAATAACAGCGGTAACTGAGAGGCAGGCAAATACTAAAATGTAATGTCGGAGCTGATGGTAACTGACACCAAAGTACGCTAAAGTTCTTATATAAGGAAAATTAAGATACTTAAAAATTATATGTATATATGTCCCCAAATTATATGTATATATGTCCCCAAATTAGGTCTTGCTGAGGTAGGCAAGTGCTCTAACAGGAGCTCCTTCCTAGCCATTAAAAATGTAAAACTAAAACTTGACAGAATGACAGTGAAGCGATGATGCCACAGTGACGGGTGCTTCCTTCCACACAGATGCCATGAGACGCAAGTCCCTGAATACACTTCCTGTCAACGCCAATAGGTCCAACAGACAAAGTGAGTGGAAACAAGAAGACCTACACACAATTCAATAGTATGAGCCAAGGGACTGTCACTACACCAAACACTAGCAGATGAGTTTCAGAGACGGAACTAAGGTCTAGGCATGTCTTAACAGTTTCCCTCTGTACAGGCATGTTCTCTGAGCACAGGGAGTTAAGAGCCACTCATTTTAGGAAATAAGGCACAGAACCTAGGTGGACAACCAGGAAATTCCATAAAAGTCCATGAACCAACTCAACACAAAACTATAAAAGGAACCTGAAGTCAGGAAGCAGTGGCATGAGCCTTTAAATCCCAGCATGTGGGAGGCAGAGGCAAATGAATCTAAAAAACAAAAGGAACCTGGAGACAATAAATCAAAAAACAAAGTGGGTCTTCGAGGAGGGGATCACCTGGGAAGACTGGTAAGGGCTGGGGTGGGGCAATGGCAAACAGCACAGACAAGCAGAGACTTCAGAGAACGCTGTGAATAGCACAATGAATCTGAAAACTTACAAGTGGTTTCCTAGAAAAATCAAGTCTACCAAAATTAGCTCAAAAGGAAACCAAGAACGAAGGACTTGGTCATTTGAGGTAGAGATGGAGACCGGAGGACAACTTCGAAGAACCAGTTCTCTTCTTCCAGTATGGGGGTCCAGGGAACTGAACTCAGGCCATCATCCTTGAGGGCAGCTACCTCTACCTCCTGGGCCATCTGATAACCCTAGATGAAGCTTCTAAGGATAGTTTGTTGGACACTGTTGTAGTTGGGACTTGAGAGAAGGAGGACCTAGATTCATTTTCTGTCCTGTGATAAAACACCCTGACAAACTCAGAGGAGAACAGGCTTATTTACACTTACAATTCCAGGGTACAGTTCATCACTGGGGGGAAATTAAGACAGGAACTTGAAATAGCTAATCACATCCACAGTCAAGAGCAGAGAGAGGATGAACGCATGAATCTTCTAACACTGAGCTCAGCTTGTCTACCCTTGTACAGTCCAGGACCCAAACCTAAAGAATGGTGCTACCCGCAGTGGGCTGGCTCCTCCCACACCAATGAACACTATCAAGATAATCCCCATAGATTTGCCCACAGGCCAACCCGATTTATATAATCTCTGTCAAATTAACAAAACCTCTGTGGGGGGTGGGGTGTCTGTGTGTGTTATAGGGGTTTGGTTGGTGGTATAGTAAGGGCAATATGCAGAAGTCATCAATTTAATTTGAAAAAGTTGAAATAGAAGAGACATTAAATATATAAGAAGGCAGAGGCAGGTGGACCTCTGAGCTTGAGGCTAGCCTGGTTACATGGTGAGACCAAGTCTCTAAAAAGAGGAGAAGGAAGAGAAGTACACAGTTGGATCTATGGATCAGGGATCCAGAAAGGATCTGGGTTGTAGATCACATTTGGGAGTTGCCAGTATCCAAATGATACAGTCACAGGTGTTGGCTCACATAATCTGAAGAGATAGTTCATTGGTTCTTAAAATCTGGCCGCTGGACCAGAAACCTAAGCATCATCGGGAAACCTAACAGAAATTTTCAGGTTCCACCCTAAACCTCCTAAATCAGAAATCCTGACTGGGCCTGCAATCTATGTACCTACAATCCACTGACTGTGAGAATTAAGAAGGCACGGGACCTTGTTGTAAGATCTCCAATATTTGCCAGGTATGATGGTGTATAATTTTATATAATTTTAATCCCAGCATTTGGGAGGCAGAGGCATCATGTGAATTTAAGGCCAGTTTTGTTCTACATATCAGCCAGAGCTACACAGAGAAACCTTGTCTCAAAAAGGAGGAAAAACAAAACAATATTTAATACAAGAGGATGAGCCAGCAGGAATATCTACGAGGAGCAACAAGAAAGGAATATTTTTAAATAATCAATCCTCCCCAGACACGCCCATGGGCCAGCCTGGTCTAGATAATCCCTCCTTGAGGCCTTCCTCCCAGGTGACAGAGAGCACACCCATCCCAGTGCTGGGAGGCAGGCAGCTGTCTCTGAGTTTAGGGCTGCTTTTTAACAGGAAAACAATACACATGATGAGCTGCTGGGGAAGAGCTCAAGGGAGCAAGGTCCTGCTGCAGAGTCACATGGGAGGGAAGCACAGCTGTCGGCCTCAGCATCAGCAGCATTTCAGGACTGACAGTCAGAACTGTCCTACAAGGTGGTAGAAGATGCAGGCCCACTTTCCCTCAGTATTACTGCTTTTAAAACTTTTTTTTCTTTTTAGCCGGGTGTTGGTGGCGCACGCCTTTAATCCCAGCACTCGGGAGGCAGAGGCAGGCGGATCTCTGTGAGTTCGAGACCAGCCTGGTCTAAAGAGTGAGTTCCAGGACAGCCTCCAAAGCCACAGAGAAACCCTGTCTCAAAGGGAAAAAAAAAAAAAAAACCACCAACAACTTTTTTCTTTTCTTTAAGAGAGAGAGTGAGAGAGTGTGTGTGTGTGTGTAGGTGTTATGCCTGCTTGTATGTTTGTGCACTCTGTTCATTCAGTGCCCACAGAGGCCAGAAGAAGGTGTTGAATCCCCTGGGAAGAGAGTTAGAGACCACTGTGAACTGTCATGTGAGTGCTGGGAATTGAACCTGCCCACAAGCTCACATGCCAAGCACTGTCCACTGAGCCATTTCCCAGCCTCCCTTTCGAATGTTGCATTTCTGGGCTTTCAGAGGTTTCGGCCAGGTTCTTAGCGAAACAACAAATCACAACACTCCCATCCTCCCACCCCCATCATACATCATAGCAAACACTGGCTTTCATTAGCTATCATTGATCAATTTCTACCTCTCCTCTCTCAATTTATTTCTACACCCATCCATTCATAAGCTGTTTTAAAACCGACTAGTGTTTGTAGGAGGGGACCATCAGGCCTCTGTGTCTGCACGTCCCACATCCATGAGTCAACTAGCCTTGAACAGCAAATACTTTGGTGAAGAGACCATCTGTACAAAAATGTGCAGACTTTTCCTTCCTGCTCTCACTCTCTAAGCAGCACAGCACGGCAGCAATTTAGCCAGCATTTACATCATGGTCGCATCAGAAGTAAGTGAGAAATGATTTAAAACATATGGCAAGATGTGTATAGATTACAGTCAAACACAAATAGAACATGCCATTTTCTGTGACAACCTTGAGTATATGCAGGTTTTGGTAACTAAAAGAGATCCTAGAACCAGCTCCCTGTAGATGCTGTGGGACAATGAAGGAAATGTTTATTTATTCTAATATTCATTAAAGAAGTATTCAAGACTATCACCCTGTGTCACTACCATGTCTGACAACCATGGGAGACGTAAAACTTCATGGTATTTATAACTGAGCAATTAGCTTTATGAAGAATAGACTTACAGAAACAGATTTTGATTATAAAAAGAAATGAAAAATTTTAAAAAATGTTTTTAGTAAGTATAATTGAAGCAGCACCTAGCTATCAAAAGAAATGCTGGAGTCGAGTAACTTTAAGTCAAGCGTGGTAGTACACATCTTAGTCCCAGCACTTGAGAGGCAGAGACAAGATGGTCTCTAGGAAGCCAAACTGTTTGCCTACATAGCAAGCTCAGGCCAGCCAAGGCTACTTATTGAGACCTTATCTTAAGAAAACAAACAAATACACCTCTTGATGCTGGAGGGTTGGCTCTGAGGTTAAGAGAGCATGTTGATCTTGCACTCTTACAGACGACCTGGGTGTGATTTCTAGCACCCACATGGTGGTTCACAAGGGTTTGCAACTCAAGGAATATGATGCCCTCTTCTGACTTCCATTGGCACCAGGCACACTTGGTGGTGCAAACATTCAAGCATGCAAAACATCCATATACATAAAATAACAAACTAAATAAACCGTTCCTAAAAACCAAAAATATAAACCTGGTGTGGGGCTGGCACCATGGCTCACCAAGTGAAAGTGCTTGCCACCAAGCCTGTCAATCCCCAGGAAGGAGGGTGCCAACTCCTACAAGCTGTTCCCTGACCACCATGTACAGACATATCTGACACCTTGGAGGCAAGGAAAGAGCAACTGAATTAAGCACAAAGGGGACTCCAGACTTTCAGACGTGTAAAGAACTTGGCAGTTTCTTTACAGAAACAGTAGCTGGGGTGTATATTGACTCTCAGGTGTGTGGAGGTCCTGCCTCCATATCTTCCTATCCCCCAGCATTGGGAGACCCTGTAATAGGCATCTGTCTTCTCTCCTTTTTCCTCTCTATGACTACCAAAAATCTGCATATGCTCAAGTCTCTCTCTCCGTCTCTGTCTGTCTGTCTGTCTCTAGATAGATAGATAGATAGATAGATAGATAGATAGATAGATAGATAGATAGATAGATAGATAGATAGATATCCAGAGCCTGGAATTTTCTGTCATTGAACTATCTCAGTCTTTCACACAACACCACCCAAGCTCTAGGCAAATTATGTAATGACCTCAGGTGGAGAATCTCTACTCTGCTCCTGCCTCTGTTTTCTCTTTCCTTATGAGAAGGCCAGGTGGGACAGACAAATGACAGATATCTACCAAGACAGTATACTTTTGGTGTAAGGATACTGAAAGCATTTCTCACTCCATACCTTGGGTCTGTGGGCTGTAAGGAGACAGAAGTTTGGACCTCTTCTTTTCATATCCTTTCTGTGTGATGTCCCCTAAAATAGCAAGAAACAGAAATGGGTTATGCATTATCCTTATTATGCAGTTGTTCACTGTAAAAAGAAAAATTAATTACAGAGTGCTACAGAAGTACCACATATAGAATGCATTTTTTAACGTATGGTTCTCTTGTCAAGACTTTGTAAAGTGTGATTTCCTACAAGCTTGGAGAGAACCGCTTGTGGAAAATTGCAGGCTTGTCCCCTCATCAGCCTTGCACAGCAATTCGTGACATAAGTGACAGGCTCCCTGGCATCCCTTGGTGCCCCTCACTTCCTTGGTATTTAAGATACTCCAAAATGGAATGATACACAGACACCTGATATTTGAAAAGGGATTTGCAAGGCCACTCTGCTAAACCTTGCATCCAAATCTAAGGCTGGAATTCCCATACACCCTCTACTTGATTTCACTAGTTTGTATTATTTATATACAAGGTTGTTCTTTTCTAAAAGGTTAAATAAAATGCACAAATAAAGTATACACACATACAGATACAACAGAGTGAGCTGACACACAGAAAAACTGCCCGCACTCCAAGGAGCAGGTGGATGGACAGTAAACAAGCTGAGTGGGAGAGGAACTGCACAGGCCCAAAAGGCATTCAAGGGACGGCAAATGCTTCAAAGCTGTGAACTAGTGAAATACACACAGTAAAAGAACATTTTCTTTAAAAAAAATGAATTTTTTAATCGGAGAAAGGTCTATTTAAAATGAAGTTTTTAAAGAATTTTTGAATATCATAAAAGATAATTTGAGCATACAACTTCTCAGCATTTTCCCAAAGATTTATTTATTTATGTGTGTGTGTGTGTGCGCGTGTGCCAGGAGGCTATTGGTTCCCAAAAGTTCTAGGCATTTACAGGAGTGAGCACCAGGATCTGAACCACATCCCGGTGTTGTACAGCAAGTACTCCTAACCACAGCAATCTTTCTAGCCCCTACATTGCTTTTTTTTTGTTGTTGTTTTTGTTTTTTTGTTTTTGAGACAGGGTTTCTCTGTGTAACAGTCCTGGCTGCCCTGGAACTTGCTCTGTAAACCAGGCTGGCCTTGAACTCACAGAGATCCACCTGCCTCTGCTTCTCAGCTCTGGGATTAAAGGTATGCGCCACCACCGCCCATCGTTTTTCATTTTTGAGAGAGGCTTGCTATATAACATGGGTTAGTTCTGAATTCACAATCCTCCTGCTCAGCCTCCTGAGGGCTCAGATGTACACCGCCACACCTGGTTCTAAGCATTTACACCTTCAACATTTACTGTGTATATGCCAATGGATAAGGGAGAATTTGATGACAAAAAGCTGAAACCCAGGGTGATGCAAGTCTGCTGTTGCTGGCTAGCTAGCTTCAGCATACCAGACTGGACAGACGGGGAGGGGCAGTAGACATACTGAAGACAGAGAGCCAGGACAGAAAGCCTAGATGACCCAGCCTGCTACAGAAATAAAGGGATGAGAAGAAGCCAATGAATTAAAGAGAATGTGAGGGATGAGCCAAGAAAGAGCAGGAAGCCTGCGTAAGACTCCTGGACCAGCTCAGGACTTGACTGATGGTGCCACCTGCTGACAGTGACAGAGATGCCCCATTAACAGGGAACCATACAGACCTAGAACTCAAAACCACATGGATTGGGGATCATCAGGATACTGGTAAAAATAAGTTACATTTCTAAGTTATCTGACAACTTCTATAAAAATTCTGATTTAACAACTTCACTTCTGTGAATGTATACAATATTGCATTTATATGTGTACAAACAAAAAAACAGTGAATGAATGCCCCATTCTGTGGTGAGAAGCCTGGAACAGACAAGATATTTATCAGTGACTTTCAGTTAGCAGCAGCAAGGCCCTGGAGTAGAGGTGGGACATATGGCATGTCTAGGAACACTTTTGTCTCAGATGGAGAATGAGAGGTTGTAAGCACTCAGGGATAAAGAACAGGTATAGTCTGCAACAAACGTAACAGCTACACATCATAGTCCTATCTTGCCCAAATCCCAACATTGTTGAGGTTAAAAGGCCCTGATCTAGGTAAGATGAAGGTATTCTAAATATAGTGGGAAAGAACAATGTCTAAAATTTGTTCCTCATAAATAGCAACAGCAGAACAGCCGGAACACATGACCTGGTCCTACAAAACTCAGACCTAGGTATGTCTCTGCACACAGAGATGTATAAATCAAGAAGACAGGGACCAAGAGTCCTTACAGAGCAGACTTCAGGAGGAGCTCCATTTTGTTCAAACACTCTGACCAAGTGTGATTTAGACAAAATAGGCTTGGCTTATACTATCTCACTTCCCCCTATAAGTCAGATACAGCAATGCACAGGACTACTACAAGTTCAAAGCCAGTCTGCTCTACTTGCTGACAAGGGCTATGTATCAAGTTCCTATCTCAAAAACAAACAGAACTTCTTCCATTAAGAAAGAATAAGGGGAGCTGGCATAATGGTTCAATTCTCTATATTGTAGATAACTTGAGTTCTCAAAACCCACATGTATAATTCCAGCTCCAGGGAATCCTATGCATCTCGCCTCCATGGGTACATGTACATGTGTGCATACCCACACAGACACACATACAAATAAATTTTTAAAAATCTTTATTTATAACTTTTAAGGCAGAATGAGGACTAGTGAGATAGTTCAGTGGATAAAAGCACTTGCTGCCAAACTGACTGACCCTAGTTCAATCCCTGGCACTCACATGGGAGGAGAGAACCACCTACAAGTTGCCCTCTGACCTGTGTGTAGGAGTCTACACATACACACTCACACCATGTTTAAATTACATAAAAAAGGATGATCATGTATGTATATTTCCTGGCATAAGACAGCTAAATTATCCAATGGGAAAAGAACAGGCTATATTATACTTTGTATGGTATATTCAACTGTTAGAACGATATTTTTAAGCATACATGTATGCATTAAAAATGTGACTGTCAGGGCTGGAGAGATGGCTCAGACATTAAGAGTACTGACTGCTCTTCCAGAGGTCCTGAGTTCAATTCCCAGCAACCACATGGTGACTCACAACCATCTACAATTCAGTCTGGTGCCCTCTTCTGGCAAGTAGGCAGAACACTGTATATGTAATAAATAAATAAATCTTTTTTAAAAAGTGACTGTCTTTCTTCTGTATTGATCTCTTCATCTTTGCAGAGCTGGATCTGGATCCCAGGGCCTCATGCACACAAGCTAGAGTTCTGCCTCAAACTAATGCAACAGTTTCATTTCCTAATGTTCTACAACAAACCCATTATTTAAAAAAAATATTTACTTATTATTATGCATACAGTGTTCTGCCTCCATGTATCCCTGCAGGCTAGAAGCGGGCACCAGATCTCATTACAGACAGTTGTGAGCCACCATGTGGTTGCTGGGAATTGAACTCAGGTTCTCTGGAAGAGCAACCAGTGAGTGCTCTTACCTGCTGAGTCATCTCTCCAGCCCAACAAGCCCATTATTTCAAGAAATTTTTAAATTTTCATTAGTATTACATACAGAATCATGAAAACTAAATCACAAGATTTAGATCACTAAATCCGCTTCTCTAATAGAATAGTGAAAAGTAAAAAAAAAAAAAAAAAAAAAATCAGACTCTTCCTGTCGGACAATTAAAAAATTCAGGTAATTGCAAAGAATACACACAATGAACAGAGAAAGAGGACCTACTACACAGGAAACCTTCACTGCAAACAGGAAATTGTTTTTCTCTGTAAAGTAAAAATCACTCAGTTCCTTCCCACTCAAAAACTCCTCTGTGTCTCCACTCTCTGGTGTAGGGGGTGGAGCACTCTCAGTAGCATCTCTGCTAGTGAAAGGCCTGCACAAGGCTTTCTTCAGTGCTCAGTCTCCATCACTCATTGTCAGTAAATGATCTTGGACAAACTTGAACTCAGCAGCTGAGTCATCCATCAACCACTGAACGACTCAGGTTCTGAAAGGAGTCAATCAAGAGAGTCTAATTCTGCCATGCCAATTAGCTAGGTTAGATTTGGAATTGGGCAAAGACATTAAAGAGACCCAGAAGAAACTTAGGGGCAGTCAGAATGTGAGGCCTCTTTACAGTGGCTCCTAAAAATCTCTTTTCTGACTGTAAAGTCTCCCACAACCGGCTTCTCCGAGGCTTCTTGTTCCTCCTAGGGCTCATCTCCTGCAACCCTGTGCACACTTGTGTGGGAGGGAGCCCTTAGCACACCACTGGTATGTAGTGATCTCTTTACACCTCTGGCTCCCCTACTACACTGTGCACTTGAGGGCAGGGATTGTCTTGTTCAACTCAGTGGCCGCCCACGGCCTGGTACAATACACACTTGTTGAACAATGAAGAGACTGGATGAATTGGTAAAATGGAAGCAGTGAGGGAACAATAAATCAAAGAGACGTGTGTGGTTGGGTGGAAAAGCTGGAATGAAAGAAAAAGAAGTCTTTGCTTCAGCAGAAGCGGAAAGGTTTCAGGAAAGGAACCCAGAGATGTTTACTGAAATCTGAAAGCAGACCTTACCGGTGGCCAGAACAAAGAGGGCCTGGTGGCACATGCCTTCAATCCCAGCACTCAGGAGGCAGAGGCACATGGATCTCTGTGAGTTCAAGACCAGTCTGATCTATAGAGTGAGGCCTTGTCTCAAAATAATGAAACAATAATAACAAAAGTGAACTTGCACAGCCTGGAGAGAAACAGGCAGAAATACACAATGGGGGCTTGAAGCCAGAGGAAGCCATGAAGACACAGATGTGCGCACTCAACTCCATCACGCCATCGATCAGGATTCAGAACTCTTAGGTCATCCTCACCCCATGAGGCGAGCACATTTCACTGCATTGAAGCAATGCTTTTCAAACCTGACCCCACCTTTTTATCACCTACTGTGCGGCTGTTTCCTCTTTCTTTAGGAGGGGGCTGCCAGCATCTATCACTGACCTAGACCTACATACCCAGCCCCTGATCATTTATTTTAAAGATTTATCCTATTTTTAATCTGCTTTCTGACCCTCTTGGGGGGGGACACAACTTTACGGAGTCGGTTCTCTCCGAGCTTCTAGGATCAAGTTCAGGCCGTAAGACTCGATGGCGAGCAGCTTTCTCACTAAGCCATCTCTCCAGCATTTGAGCTTTTTGAGAACAAAGCAAATACAGGGATTGGCTTTTCCCTACCACTAAGATAATGTGACCACCCACGTGTATGCTTATCAGAGAACACCCGTCCAAAGGTCTGCACAGCTGGCTAGGAAGGAGGTACAGTCATAAAAACAACCAGCCAGGAACAGGCTGGGAGCCACGTAACTTGAATCTGCCTAGCCACCTTCAAAATTCTGCTTCAGCAAGGCAGAGAGGACTTCGCTGATGCTTCTGTGAAGTTGAGTACATACCCTCACATGAACACACATGAAGGCAAGACACCAATGCGCACACACACACAAATAATAAATCATTCAAAAATAAAATAAAAATTACTAGAGGTGGCAGCAAAGATGGCAGCAGCCACCACAAGTTCAGTAGCTGCAGCAAAACTCAAGTCTGTTGACTTTCATGCCCACTTATTGTTAAATCTAAAAATAAAAAAAAGTAGTTATAAAGGGTCCCCATTATCTTCAAATTGATACCTGCTACCCACTTATCCAATCCATTGCATGGAGATTTTAGTTCAGGAAGGTAGTGAATATTGGTACGGCTGCAAAGTACAATATGAGTTGTGACAATTCAGACACAGAAATGTATACAGATCTACACAGAGAAAAAGAAAGAAATACCACTGAGAATGTATGTCAATGAGGCCCACCGGGAAGTTAACTTGAAGAGGGCAAAAGAGCTACGTGATACCTAAGAAATTATTTTTTAAATAATTTACTTAGCTTTATGTGCATTGGTGTGAAAGTATCAGATCCCCTGGAATTGGAGTTACAGACAGTTGTGAGCTGCCACGTGGGTGCTGGGAATTGAACGAAGAACAGCCAGTGCTCTTAACAACTGAGCCATCTCTCCAGCCCCCAAGAAATTATTTTTATTAAGTTTTACGTGTTCCTTCCAATGAAGATTCTTTTTTACATGTATTTAGTGTGTGGGGAGGGGGCATGCGCACTGTGAGAGCTTAAAGGGGAAGTGTGTACATCATGGCATGCACATAAAGATCCGGGACAGTTCTCTCCCTCTTGTCCTGTGGATCCCGGGAATCAAGCTTAGGTCATCCAGCGTTGTGGCAATCCCCTTTACCCACACAGCCATCCCACTAGCCCTAAAATGAAAACAGATACTCAATGTATTACATACAGCAGCCACACATCTTCAGACATCCTCTATCCTGGGACAGACTCACAAGAATACAAAACAATTTTGGTTTTCCCTGCCTTCTTAGTACAAATGATTTGTAAATGTCTACAAGGATTCTAATTAACTAAATACACTGGTTTGGGCTGTGGAAGCCTGAGCTAGATCCTAGAAACCTGGATAAAGGTGGAAGGCAGAAGTGACCATACCCACATACACACACAACTTTTTTTTTAAACCTTAAAAGTACTGATTTATCTCTAACATTCTTTGTGTTTCTTTCTACATGTAGGTGAAATAAATTTTGTATTGAAAAGACAATGTTTTCATAGTTAAGAAAGAAATGAAGTTCTGTTAAGCTATTACAATCTGTAGTGATTCTAGCCTGAGCTAGAATGAGGCCCTGTCTTAAAACAACAATAGCTGGAAGATGAGAGAGTCTTTACTTACCTAATATTTTTCAAGTCAGTTTGGGTTTTTTGTCATTGTTGTTGTTTTTGGGTTTTTTGTTTGTTTGTCTTTTGATTTTTTTTATTGGTTTTTTGAAAAAGGGTTTCTCTGTGCAATGTGGATGGCTGTTGATAGAACTCATGGTAACTATTTTTTATCATTCTTGTTAATTTTACAGAACAATTTTTGAAAGACATGAAGATGCTCAACTTTCCATTCTCAGTAGATATCCTCTCACCTCACTGAGAACAGTGACAGAAGTAACCCCCGACTGCACTCTCTCAAAACTCCAATCACAGGATTGTTTTGGCTACACAGATCGGCTTTCTAGGTCAAATATATGACTTCTTACAAATGGTATTTCACTAAAGGCATCATACAAGTTCAAACAAATAAAAGGCAACAAAGCGAAACACTGAAGACTGAGTAGCTGAACTCGTAAGTGTGACTACATCATTACACAGCTGGCTATATTAATCTCACTGATGCAAAGGGAATGTTTCTTTGTCCACTTAGAAAAACTGCCTGCTAAGAACTGTGCTCTACAAGTGGCTGAATGCTAAAGGGGGCAGGAGGAACCAAGGAATGGCGAGTTTCCCACAGGTTCGGGCAGTAGAGAAAGCACAGGCAAGAGAGAAGCAGACCCCAGCTTAGACTCTGATTCTTGCTACTAAAGCCCCTGAGCAAGCTGACTGCACAGTGAGTAAAACTGGAATAGCTCCTCTGGGTGCTTCTGCTAGGACTTCAAGAGAATGGATAAAAAGTCCCTGGCATGTAGCATACACTCAACTAGCTTTAGTTGACACACCCCAGCCCTACCCCACCCAGAAGCCCTAATATACTTTTATTTTTAACAGGTTCATTTAGAAAACTCTGGGTTGATTGGCTCTTTCTAGGCACCTGCCCTACAGCTGAGTTGTGCAGCTCCACAATTCTCTGCTCCATCTTTTGAAAGAAAAGGGGCTGGTGAGATGGCTCAGCGCGACCTGAGTCCCATCCCTGCCGTCCAATGTGGAAGGGGAGACCTGATTCCTGAATGTGACCCCTGACCTCCAAGTGCTGCTGTTAGCACATCCCATCCCCCATGACAACAGTAGAAAGCTTTAAAAGGATGCTATTAGAAGAAGAAAGAGGGTGCCTGTGTCTGTGAGGCACTGGACTTTGACCACCAAGTCAACAGAATCAGAAGCCTCAGATGTGGCAGACACTTGCAGAAAGAGGGACCTGAGGGAGGCCAGTCAGCATGTACACATGTGCATATACATGGTGCTAGCATGCACCCAACAGAGGACTAAATGCAAATAATTATGGATGTTGCCCAAGTCCAGGATGGCAGGCTAAAAGGTCATTTCTCTATGGCTGCTTCATTCCTCAGACTGCCATCTTTAATTTTCTAACAAAGATGGAAAACCATTTCCAGCAGTGATCCACACAGTATAGCCAATTTTTTAAAGTGTGACAGTTTTTTAAAGATTTGTACTGACCAACAAAGTCACATTAAGCAATGCGTGAACCAGGAATACTTTATCAATAGGCTGGATGAAACGAGCTGATCAAAAGGGAGCATCATGTCCTCTGAGAGTACAGAAATAAAGGAGGGGCTTTTGTGAAGAGCTAGAAATTTCTCTGTAGAACAAGGGGGGGGCACAACACAACACCACTGAGGAGAGCACCACAGCACTGCCAGCACATCCCACAGCTGACACCGTCTCGAGGTGGGGAAGGCTTGCCAAGGCCACAGGAAGCACACTTCAGTATTTGGCAGGGATTTGTAGTTGGGTTCCAGACATCAGGAGACTTAGTTTTTCATCCCAGCTTTGATATAAACTAGTTCGTAGATCCGAGGCTCCACTCTGGTCTCAGTTTCCTAGTTGGTAGGGAGGAAGCTCACATGAGCTCCCGTTTATGATCATTGTCTGGCATTGCTAGCATGTAGTGGGCAGCAGAGTAGAGCCAGCATGAATATACAGATTTTAGCAACCATTGGTGTAGGAGGTGGCAGCTGAAGTGGTGGTGTGAATGATATCACCCAGAAAGAATTCTGTGTGAGGAGAGAGGAAGGGAAGAAATCCTGGGGTAAACTGACATTTGGGGAACAGACAGAGTGGGGGGAAGGATGGCACTAAGATGCAGGGAGGCCAAGAACGGAGAGGAGAAAGAATGACGGATATAGCCATAAATGTAAAGTAAGCCCTGAAAAATGTTGGCAGCTCAATCCCCAGCAGTCCAGTTAACAGTTTATAGGAAGGTGAGGGCAGTGGCAGGCTGTTCAGAAGGGAAGAATGAGTAAGTCTCAGTCAGACCTTCAGGAAGTCTCCATAGGAATGAGGAGTCTGTAGGCTAGAGTCAGGGTAGAGGTCCCTAAAGATAGACAAATGCATGTCTTAACTAGAAAGCACTGTGAAACAGAGGTTGAAATGCTCACTGATGCAGTCAGAAAACACTGAGAACCTCATAAGTGCCAAGTATTACTTTAGCTGGGGACACTGCCCCAGAATTTAGTCACATTCAATAAGTCTACAGTCTCTTCCAGAATAGAGATATCCAAGAAATTCTGTAATTAATGATGTAATTACACATGACTGAGGCACGCTGAGAACTCTGAGACTCCAGCAGGGTCATCCTGATGAACCACATGGCTCAGTCGTTAGTTCAAGGGCCTCCCAGCCTCTGCTGGATTGGAGGTATATGTCCTAAATCTGTGAGTCCTTAATGGTGCACAAATGTCCTGAGGGAGCTGGCAGCCGTGGGCCAGTCACCTCTGAGAAGCCGCAGTCTTTGTAGCCCACAGTATGGAGCAAATGTAGCACTTTCCGTGCTTGTGGGGCATTTAAAAGATGGAAGCACCGGAATTTTATCAGTACTTCTCCCAGTGGGAGACAAAGAGCAGGTGTCGAGAACATCACAGGTAACGGGAGATTACCTGTCACCTGCACCTGGACTGTAGGAGAGCCACAGAGAGCCGCTGGATTTAGGACCACCTCTGGAGTCTAAATTGACAACCACCATCTAAGACTCTGTGAAGAGGGACAGAACGAGAAGTGGGACATTTTGTTTAGTTTTGAATTGTGTGTGTGTGTGTGTGTGTGTGTGTGTGTGTGTGTGTGTGTGTGTTCAGTTTCCTCAACTGTAAAGTGTGTTAAGAGAGTCCACACACTATTAAAAGAGCTAACACATGGAAAGGACCTTCATGCATTCCGGGCACAGAATAAGCACACTATTCTCATCACAAAAGAAGTTCAAGAAATGCACCTGGTAGGGCACGATGCCTGTACTATACACACTTGGGGAGTTGGGCATGTACAATCAGGGAAATAACCCATTTTAAAAGACTGCATGTTGTATGGTCTCAATGTCCAGAACACAGCTAATTCACAGGGACAGAAAATAAACTACGGCTACCAAAAGCAGAGAGTGAGGGATACAGAGAGAGGTTCTTTGGTGTGACTGAAAAATTCTCCAGGGGGTAGAGAGATGGCTTGACAGTTAAGAGCACTTGCTCTTCTGGAGGACCCAGATTGAATTCCCAGCACACATGAGATGGATCACAACAGTTTGTAACTGCCAATGCCCTCTCCAGTCCTCCATAGGAACTGTGGTGCACATTCATACATGGAGGGAGGGAAGGAGGGAGGGAGGAAGGGAGGGAGGAAGGGAGGGAGGGAGGGAGGCAGGGAGGCAGGGAGGCAGGGAGGGAGGCAGGGAGGGAGGGAGGGAGGGAGGGAGAGAGCCAGGGAGGGAGGGAGGGAGGGAGGGAGGGATCTCTCCAGTAACAGACAGTGCTAGTTATCAGTACTGTAAAATTACAGAGAATTATATCCTTTAAGTGAGTAAATTGTAAAAAAAAGTTCAAACTATAAAGACCCTCATTGGACGTAAACATAATCAATCAAATCACAGCCACTCATCACTGTCTCTAGACCACAGGCCACAGCACTTGGGGGTCACACAGAGCATCAGCACATGAAGGAATCTCATCGCTGTGCCCCTGCAGTGATTCTCCACCCTAAGGCAAGCTGGGACAGTCACTCTGGGAGCATAACTCATTCTTTTAAAACAAGAGAAAACATTTATAAAACGTGACCACATTCCAGATGATAGAGGAAGTTATAAGAGCTTTTATGAAGGTCTGGAGATACAGCTCAGGACTGCAGCGCTTGACCAGCACACACAAGAACCAAGGTTCCATCCTCAGTGTTACTAAGAAAAACCTTCAATGAAGTTCAATTAAAAAAACTTCTAATGAGGCTGCCAGAGATCATATATGAATGTCGGTGGCAAAAAGTTAAATTTCCTTTTTGTTTGCTTGTTTTTCAAGACAGGTTTTCTCTGTGTAGCCCTGGCTGTCCTGGGACTCCCAGTATACAACAGGCTGGCAACTCACAGAGATCAACCTGCCTCTTCCTCCTGAGTGCTGGGACTAAGATAGCTTCTTTAAAGACCACCATAAAAGTCTAGTCCTGTGCCATTTACTCACAATGCACACAAAGATGCCATTTCCATGCAAGCTTATAGGAAACTGAATGAGGTTGCAAGTGCAGATGTCTGTGTTTCTTGTTATAGTGAATTTTAGTTTCTCAAAACTGTATGTGATCAATCAGACTTGGAAACAATAGGGAGTATGCTTATTTAAACGATCTATAGACTAATGTCTGACTTGTCTAATTTAACTCCTCCAAACGCTATTCTGCATTCAAGACACATCACTAACTGGGAAAAAAACAATTCATCAAGAGCCTACATGAGATAATACAAAAAAATGCAAAGAAAAGAATTTAGTGGTCTAGGCAGTGCCAAGGTCAGTCTCTCCCCAGAGTGTTGTTCTAAATCAGCAAGCCAAGGCCTGGAGTCAGGCCAGATTTAGCCACCATTTTGAATTTATCCTTGAGCAGCAGTTCCTGAGAAAAAATCTCCACTGGATCTAGTGGCATCTAAAAGTAGACTTCAGGGGGTGGAGAGATAACTTGATGGTTAAGACCACTGACTACTCTTTCACAGGACCCGGGTTCAATTCCCACATGACAGCTCACATCTGTCTGTATCTTCAGTTTCAGGGCATCTGGTATTCTCATACATGCAGACAAATCATCAATGCACATAAAATAAGGTTTTGTTTGTTTGTTTTGTTTTTAAAGTAGACGTCAATCGCCTAAGGCACCAAAAGGGCTAAAATTCCAAGAAACAAGGACTGGGAGTCTAGCTCGTACAAAGCATGGTGTCCAACACCACACAGGCCTGGGCCTGGTGACTCACACCTGTACCTCCACACTTAGAAGACAGAGGTAGGAGAATCAGAAGTTCAAGGTCACCCTTAATTACACAACCAGTTCAAGTCCAGTCTAGGCTAATATAAGAATATTTTTTAATTGAAAAGCCAATCACCTTTCCCATTACTAAGGTTGCACATCAAGCCACTAGCTCTCTCCTACTTCCTGAGCCAACTATCTTGAAATGAACCAAACTGTCTCTAAAATATCCAATCTCAAATAACCTGCTGAAGAATCTGGCAACCAGATCAATGTTGAAGCAATGTCTGTTTCTCTGACGCAAAACTCTCTTCCCTCTTGCTCCAATCCTGCAGAGCATTCTTCCCCAATGCCAATAAAGTCTTTGCTAATTTATAAAAAGGCCTGGCCTAGTTTTCTCTTTTAAATTGGCCATGTTTATCTGCTTGAGAAAAAGTTTATGCAAATACTGAATGTTGTGCAAATACTAAATGTTATTTTAAATTAGACACTAGTTACATTGCCAAGGGTGTGTGTGTGTGTGTGTGTGTGTGTGTGTGTGTGTGTGTGTGTGTGTGTGTGTGTGTGTGTGGCAGAGGGGAGAAGGCAGACTGAAGGAGGGGGAAATTGAGAGTGAGAGACAGTATCTGAAGGAGAATGTTCATACACATGCATCTCGGTGTCTTCAGCTGCATCATCACGTCACTTGTGAGGACACCAATCACTGTTGGGTGTCTGCTCCACTTCTTTCCACAAATAGACTCATAAAGAGAACCTGGGAGGGCTCCCTCAGCACACTAATACAAGGGCTTGAAAGTTCAAAAGCGAAAGCATGCAAGGCTGACAACAGGGATTCCCACGATGCCAAGCGCTCCTTTGTAATCCAGCCATGAGTGGCTAATAATGAGAGAGAGGGCTTTTCCTCTCTGGTTACAGGATCAGAATGTTGAATTATATCAAGAAGAATGTGTGGCAACTACAGCATACCAGGACAGGACAGAGCAGGAACATGGGGGTGAATATGGTGTCTATCACCAAAATCACATGCAAACAGTCTTCAGAGAAGGGACACCAGCCAGATAACCCAGAGTAAACATGACAAGTTAAATACAAAGAAGCATCAAGATAGCAGATAAATACTGGGAAGGCCACCAAGAGTCAGTTAAAGGGGGAAAAGCGGTCACTTAACTGGCTAAAATATGATGGAAAAATCACAAAACACTTTATTCTTACAGAAATGTTTCAGGGAAGAACTATGTAGAATGACAGTGGACAATGCTAAGAAAGCAGGAGGGGAGTGGGGCACAAGGTTCTGGGCTCTTCATCCGAGCGCTAGGTTAGAGTCAGGGAGAGCCAGGCTGGAGCACTGTGAGGCGCGGGCAGCACAGACAGGAATGAGGTAGAACTCTTCTGAGAACGAGAGATACAAAATCTGAAGGCATTAACCATGCAGGTACCTTGGAAATGGCTTTCTGGGCAAAACTCTCAAGAAGAAGAACTGGCTGTATAAATCAGTGGATTGAAAAACACAATAGAGGTCTAGTCCGGAACATGCCAGGCAGACGTCAACTGCTCCCAAACACTCCTTGTCTTTGAAAAATAATTTTCAGATGAACAAATGATAAAGTGTCTAAGTTACACAGAAATTATTTCTAAAAACAGGCCATCGGCTTATAAACTAATCAATTAAAATGGTTATCTGTGTGAGGCAAGAGAATGTTCTCTGAGCCCCCCAGCAGGAAAAGGCTAACCTTTCCAGGTTGGCAGGGCCCAGCCTCCTACCTCTGGTGAGGCCTGTTCCAACCTGCAGTTTCTACACAGTATCCCCACAGTGCTACACAGCAAGTGCAGCTAACTGAAGACTGGGGAGGGAGATCTGTTTCTCTCATTTGTAAGATGGTATTTAACCCACAATTGTGCACACTACAAAATGACATTTCTGTGAAGAACAGCCAGCTAATTCTAGAGTCAATCAATACCATTAATAATTAAAACACTAGATTTGCAGAAAATATTTTCTCTTCATCTGCTACTGACAGGTGCCAAGAACTGGCTTTGGAAATCACTTGAGACAGCAAAAGATGTCTGGTTTTAACTTTATTTATAAAATCCAGTGACAGAGGTATATTTATTCAAACATGCAGTTCCTGAATTTACTTGCCTGATACCCTGAATGCTAGTCCATTCTAGCACTTTCTGGTTCTCTACCTGTCCACACTTTCCATACAGGTACCTAAGTCTCCTCCTGCTGCTCAGCTGGGCTATAGGACAGCCACCACAGACAGACTACAAAAGTTTGTACTCCTAAACCTTCTGCCATCAGGAGGCAGACAGACCATTCTTGTAGAAACAGTGTTGGCCATAACTGTTACACTAATGAATGAGCCCAGCAGTACCATCTCCTTGAGGGAAGGAGGTAGATTTATCCCATACTCTATGTGGACATCTGGTGAAATGAAGAAGAAATAAAATTAGAACATGCCCTTGGGGCAAGCAACTGTACACTGTCCAAGAATCTTTAAAATATTTCTATGCAATTAGGTTTTGTTTTTTTTGTTTATTTGGTTTTTCTTGATGTTATTTGAGGCAATCTTTCCACATAGCCAGGCTGACCTTGAACTCACAATTCTCTTGCCTCAGCCTCTGGGTTTACAGGTATGTCCATACCTGGGCATTGAAGAAAACTGGGAAGTATGTAACTCAGTGGCAGAGCACTTGACCAACATGTTCAAGGCGGGGAGAAGGGAAAGGTAGAAGGAGACAGAGGGAAGGAGGGAAAGGAAACCTCATGAGAATTCACTTGAGTGAAGCCATTTTCTGCAAGAAAACTCACTTCATGTCATCCACTGGGAGGCAGAAAAAATATACCTGTCCAATGGGAAGAAGCAGAAAGACTACGCTGGCAGCTCACTCCCATAATCACTTTAAGTTGAGATGTGAGAATGGTGGGTTCAAGGACAGACTGCTTCAATGTAAGTATGGAGAAGATTTTTATTGTATACATAGGGAGAAATCCAGCAGAGGGGAGAGTCCAGCTGACTATGAGAGGAGAGAGGGGGAGGGAGAACAAGAGAGGTACCCTAGACAAGAGGCCAAGGCAAAAATGGCTGGGTTACATAGGGATCAGGCTGGGGAAGGGAGGTCCAGCCCCTGGGAGGGAGAGGTTTAGGGGTGGAGTGGGAAGAGGAATGAGGGGATGAGCCACAGGTACTGTGTGAGACTGTCCTGGGTTTCTTTGAAGCCTAACATTCAGTTTCTGACATTTTCCTTATGACAATTCATTTTTCTGAAACACAGATTTAAAAGATAATTATAAAAAGAATTCTAATATTAAAACATTCTATTGTTTAGACAAAATTAAAGTCAGCTCTCATTACACACATGCCAGCCTGTGTTGTCTATGACTCAGTCAAGGACAGAGCAGGACAGGTAATGTGAGCCACGCTCACTGCCTGCTATGGGTTGATTTCTCACCCCGGAAGCTCCCCCAGACCCATCTCAATGCCACTCTCCAGTTCACTGAATAACACCTTGCTGCATAAAAAGACTACAGCACCACCTGCTACCGTTACGTTAGGGTGACACTCCATTAGTTTTCAACCTCGTCTGTTGGTAATCAGAGTACTGGAGTGCGTCTGCACATCCTAATTATGAGCAAATGGATAGATCAAGAGAATCATGTACATGAAGCACTGTAATGCTGACAAGAGTCCAAACACTTCAATGTAAGACACCAGATTTTCAAATGCCTTTGCTTAACTCTAAGGATTTCTTGAGTGAAGTATGTTCTCATTAAGTGGTGGTGGTCATACTCTTGTTTTGACACCAATACACAGAGAAAAAAAAGCAGAGGTTGAGAGTGTAGCTCAAAAGAAATAAACATGACTCACGAGAAGACTAGAGAAATGGGTGTGTTTTTAAGCACCAATGTAGTTAGTGGAAAGCTAGCTAACTTAATTTAAAAACTACTTCAGTAAACTGGGCCATGGTGGCACACGTGCTCAGGAAGCAGAGGCAGGTAGGTCTCTAAATTCAAGGCCAGCCTGGTCTACAGAGCAAGTTGCAGGACAGCCAGGGCTACATAGAGAAACCTTCTCAAAAACAAACAAACAACAACAACAAACCAGTCAGAAATTTTTATCAAAAACAAACGCATGAGGTGGTGCATACATACACATCCAATTAAGGCCAGTGATACTTAGGTCATAAAAAGTAAATAGTCAACTTTTGGTGAAATAAAACTGGGGTAAGTGGTAACTTTTGGTGGAGGAGATAGGCTTTCACTATATATGCCCTTGCTAGCCTGGAATTTGCTGCAGCAGACCAGGCTGCCATCAAACTCACAGAAATCCTCTTGCTTCTGCTTCCTGAAGCCTGGAATTAAAGGTGTATGCCACCACTCATGTGTGCATGAACCAGAAGAAAATATTGGATCCCCTGGAGTGTAATTATCCCTCATCACAAGGAGACTGGCCTGTTGCTGTCCACACCAGGTATGAACATGGTACACAGACATACATTCAGGCATAAAAATAAATAAATAAATGTGCCAGAGCTCTGAGTTTAAGACCAGCCTGGTCTACAGAGTGAACCTCAAGTGAATAAATAAAATGAATAAAATTGTACTTGACCAGTATGTATACAGAAGTAGTCCCTCCAGTGACCACACTAAGTAAAACCTTGATGTCCCAGAGGTTTTCAGTTCACAAACAGTTAAGTTGCCTGTTCTAAACAGATTCACAGGGCCAGAGAGAGAACCCACCAGCAGTCTACCACTGACATAAAGCACCAGAGCCTGTCCGTTCTCTCTCATTAGAGGCAGGGCTACAAAACCTCTGCCCATTCCCCTCTGTACTAAGAAACCTATCGGGGCAATTGAACTAATGATCATATGAAAATCACTCACTTTGTGTGTGTGTATACATGTATGCACATGTGTATATATGCCTGTAGGGGTAATCTTGACTGGGTTCATCAAGGTGGGAAGACCCAACCTAAAGGTGGGTAGCTCCATTCCCCAGGCTTCAGTCCTGAAGAACAGGAAGAGGGAGCTGAGCAAGAGCATTCACTGTCCTCTGCTTCCCTCGGCAGGTGCAGGTGTGGTGTGGATGGTGGCCTTAAGCTGCAGTTGCCTTGACATTCCCAGGATGCACTTGAGCCAGAAGAACCTCTTTCTTTAAGCTGTTTGCCAGGTATTTCATAGCAGCAACAGAAAGGAAACTAGAGCATAAATAAGATGATGTATAACAAAGCTAGGAAAGTCCATTTTATCAGGTGCCAAACTGTATTTCTGAATTGGCTCAAATTTAAAAAATACATTTTGTAAATACTTGTGATGACTTTTCCCAGCCTGACAAATAATGTCGAGCTCTCCACATTATAAATAGCATTAGGCTGACTAAAGTATTTGTCATATTAGTCTACATCTTTACAAGATAATACATGTACCGTCTTACTTGGTGACTAAAACTAAGGAATGCCCTGGTAAGTTCTAACTTTGGCCTAAACATCAGCCATATGAGAAAGTAAGAACTGCTTCCCAGACGGACATAATAGCCACACCTTTAATCCCAGCACTCAGGAGGCAGAGGCAGGTGATCTCTGTGAGTTTGAGGACAGTCAAGGCTACACTGAGAAACCCTGTTTCAAAACACCAAAAAAGGGGGAGGGGGGCAACAGTTAAGCTGCATCCTCAAGACAGAAGGGTTGCCATGTCCACCTGAATTTTTATTTGGATGCTGGAAATCCAAACACAGGTTGCACAGCAAACACTTTATCCACTGAACAATCTCCCTAGGTCCAGTAATTATGTCTTTTAACACCACTCTTGGAAATCTAATCAAGTACATATCCCCTCTCCCAAACAGAATAGTACAGTATACACGCTACACATTCCCAGGTTCCTTTGTCTAATTATCAGGCACCTTTTAAAAAGGAAACTGACTACAAACTAAGTAGGGGATATGCGAGCGGGAGGAATGTAACCACTAACTTCCTATATTTCTGAGTGAAATAATATGCAGATGCCTGGGTTTTTAAATTATTGATTGAATAATTAAAAATTAAGAGCCACCCAGGCTGGTTCTCAGAACCACACCTGGCAGCTTACAACTATTTGTGATTCAGTTCAGGGGATCTAGTGCCCTTTCCTGGCCTCTATAGGCACTAGCACACATGTGGTGTGTGCGTCTGTTCGTGTGTGTGTGTGTGTGTGTGTGTGTGTGTGTGTGTGTAGGTATTCAGGCACTCATACATTCGTATAAAATTAAAATAAATTTTAAAAAATATAAAATTACTAGACATGAAGTTGCATGGGTTAGTGGATGAGGGATGAGGAATGACAGATGAAACTAGATTGGTCCTGTGTAATTTGTAATTATCACTACGGGTGATGGCTACGTGGAGACTTGGTACTCTACTCTATATTTGAAAATGTCCAGAATACAGAGATGGACAATGTTAATTCAGAAGGCTAACATGGAGCCCGTATTTACCGTATGCTCCCTATGACACTATAGCTTCATAAATCATAACTTCACCTTGCATCCTTAACAGCAACTCAAGGGAAGAGCAGCTTTCAAAACAAAATCCACTTGGTTTCAAAACTGACTGCTCTCTCTCCTCATTCAGGATCCACCCTGGCATGTGAGTCACACACTACCTGAGAGGAAGGGACACTCCTGTCTAACTGGGGAGGCTCTCCTGGAGCTCCAGTGAGCCCTGTCCCAATCAGTGTTAAAAGAGGTGACAGTTCACCTACAAATAAAAAATAGCAAAGAAAAGATTTCCATCCTTTCTTTCCTTCCTGTATAGATTTCTATAACCTCCACAGCTCAGGAAACCCCTGCAACAAACAAAACAGCTCACTCACATTAACTTTCCTTTCTGCCAACAAGAAGACAATACGGACAGGACCGCCCTCGATGGGAGGAATGGAGTGCTAGTCTTGCTGCCTTGGGCAGGTGAATTTACAGGTGGATGCTTAGCTCTGTGGGGGTGTGGGCTGCAACAGATGCTCAGGAGAGAAGTCAGCCCTGAGGACTCCCCTCCCTACTGCAGCTGGTGGCTAACCAGGTGAACGTCAACAGCAGCCTCCCATTGGCCCTCAAAGCCCAGCTGGTGCAGCCCAGGGTGGTCTGACTGGTTTTACTGACAGGACTGGTTGTCCCAGGGGTGTATACTACTTCTGAGCAACAAAGAACGTTTTCTTCACACAAAGCACATCCGATTTTGAGCTCATAACACCTATCAGTGTCAGGGATTCTTAAGCTGGTTAATTTACAGGCATTCCTAGGGAAGATTTCAAAAACTCGGTTGGGACCTGTATTTTTACATCATCAGACACTTGTGGTTCTTAGGTTTAGAAACTAATATCCCAGCATGACCTAAGGCACAAATGGGAGCCTTAATTCCTAAAAGGGACCTATCACCTCTAAAATCAATGTAATTATACTGAACATAATTAAAACATTTTCTCTAAAATAAGACCACATTATAAATAAAAAGTAAAAAAAGCTTAAAATTATTTTTTATGCTATGTATGTATTTGTCTGTATTTAAGTAAAGTGCACCAAACATGTACCTGGTGTCCAAAGAAGCCAGAAGAGGATGTTGGATCCCCTTACAGTAGCTGTGAGGCACCACGTGGTTGCTGGGAATTGAACCCAGGTCCTCTGGAAGAGCAGCCAGTGTTCATAACTGACATCTCTCCAGCCCTAAATTAAAATTTTAATAAAAAATGTTTTTAAAGGGCTAAGAGTGAGGTGTGGTGGCGTGTACCTTTATCCCCAGCACTTGGGAGGCAGAGGGAGATGGAATCTGATCTACATAGTAAGCCCCAGTCTCTAAATAAATAAATAAATCTGACAAATTGAGAGAACTAAAATAAAATGGATTTTTCAAGGCTGGCATCCCTGACATGTAGGTCTGTATGTATAATTTTTGTCGGTGGGAGCTACCATAGCCTCTCCCTCTCACATCTTACTTTAAGAACACAATTAGTGATTTTGCTAAAATGATACCAAGAACCTGGACCTCTAACCATTAGATGCCAGAAACTCCTAATTTGTAAAAAGCAATGTTTCTAACCATTGGGACAAAACCAGCCCAGGCCAGAACACATGACTACAGGACCATGCTAACCATGGATGAAAACAACCCTGGAGTAGACTGGGAGAAAAGACAGGAAATGAAGCTGCCCTTGGATATAACAAACCATAAGGGGCAATGTTATTAGACATCTGTATGAAAACTGAAGGAAACAGGCTTCAGTCACAAAAGTGGGCGCCCACAGAACTCATAAGCAAGAAGTCACTTGGCGGTGGAGGCTTTTCCTGGGGATGGTGACTCAGGCTCTGGGGCCAGCCTGTGTAGTCCCAGAGCTCTGGAGGCCCAAGGTAGCCTGAGTCCCTCACTCGCTCGCTCCCACCCTGGGCTCACACATGACTCACAGTTACACCTCATTGTGGACCTCCTCTGTGATGTGAGCACTTTCTGGGTGAACACACAGGCAAGCCAACGGGGTTAGCAGGTTTGTGGCCCTTCCCTGCTGCCTTTGCCCCTGAAGGCTGAGGTGAGGCTCCGGACCGGTTTTTCACTCTGTGCCCTAGGATATTCCCAGCATTTGCCTGGTGCATGTCTGAGGCTGCCTGTAGGAGTGGAGCTCTGACCCAGAGTGGCAGTCAGCCACCGTCAGCATCCTAAGGGGCCTCAGCAAAGGCAAAGAGTGAAAGTCAGAGGAGAGAGGAAGAAACAGGCGGACCAGGAGTCCCTCCACAGTAAATCAGTCCTCTAAAATAACATCCCCAGTCCTCTGCCACCGTCCCACACCCAGAACTGAGAGAAGTCTCCAAAGTAAAAGATATTTTGACCACGACATTAAGGCCTTACTTGCCTTGTTTACTATGGGAAAGGCTATTTGGAACATTTGTTATACTTGTATAGCTCAAGGAAAACACATGTACAAACCAGTGATGTGCTAAATCAGCTGGTTTTTTTCCTATTTGGCCCCACTTCTCAAAAGACTGGGAAGAAATTCGTACGTGAAAGCTCATCTGTCAGAAATAAATGAAGTGACCCTCGGAGCCAATGAACTGAAAGCGATTTCAAGCAAAATCCACAATTTTTGAAAAAATGAGTTTGACAAACTCTAATGCTTTGGGGGTGCGGGGTATACAGGTGTTACACATGGGTGTGGAGGCCAGAGATTGAGCTTGAGCCTCCTACCTTGGCTTTTGACACAACTCTCTCTGAGAGCCCGGGGATCACATAAAAGCAACAGGTCAGGGAGCTTCAGGGACCTGCCCTACCTTGATTCCAGTATGGCATGCTGGCTTCTCACACATGGGGTAGAGTCAGAACACATTCATCATGCAACAAACACTTCACTGACAACTATCTCCAGTCCCCAATGATTTTGATATTGTTTAATGAAATGTTCTAAATTTGGAGGATATGCATAACTCCATAAATTAAGTATTTTACAAATAACTCTAATTTTTTAGTAAAGCAGACATTAAAACTGTGTGTGGTGGCACAAGCCTGTAATCCCAACATTCACGAAGTAGTGTAAGGATCAGGAATTCTAGGCTTATTTATTTACTTGCTTGTTTGGTTGGTTGGTTGGTTTTTCAGCACATGGTTTCTCTATATAGCCCTGGCTGTCCTGGAACTTGCTCTGTAGACCAGTTTGGCCTTGAACTCATAGATCCACTGTCTCTGCCTCCCAAGCACTGGGATTAGAGGTGTGCACCACCAGGATCAGGAATTCAAGGCCAGTCTTGGATACAAAGGGAGTTCAAGGCCAGCTGAGCCAAGACTATATGAGATCCTATGGATGGAAGGGAGGGAGGAGAGGAGGGAGGGAAAAGGGAAGGGGAGGGAGAATCTATTCTAAGTACCAGACCAAAAAATTTAAAAGTTAATTTAGGGAATCTGGACAGATGGCTCAGTCATTAAGAGCACTGGCTACTCTTCCAGGGGTCCTGAGTTCAATTCCCAGCACCCACATGGTGGCTCACCACATCTGTAATGAGATCTAGTGCCCTCTTCTGGCCTGAAAGTGTACATGCAGAGCATTGTATACATAATAAATAAATCTTAAAAAAAAAAAAAAAGTTAATTAGGCAGAAGCAGGCGAGTATCTTGTGAGTCTGAGGCCAGCCTGATCTGCACAGCAGGTTCCAAGCCAGTCAAAGCTACACAGTGAGACCTCATCTCAAAAAAAATGAAAGGCAGTAAAGACAGCTCACCAGTTGAGTGTATTCTGCTGTTAGTTCCAGCATCTATTATCAAGTGGTTCACAATCACCTCTAAATCTGGCTCCACAGGGTCCTATGCCCAGCTCTGGCCTCTGAGGTCAATGCTATGGGCATTGCACTCATGTGATGCACAAACACCCCCCCCACACACACTTTTTAATAAAATATAGGTAAAGGTAATTAATATGATTTCATATTCCACATTAAGAAGACACTACCTGCTGGGCAATGGTGACACACACCTTTAATCCAAGCACTCAGCAGAGGCATGTGTATCTCTGAGTTCAAGGTCAGCCTGGACTACATGCTGAGTACCAGGACAGCCAGGGCTGACACACTGAGAAGTCCTCTCTTAACTGCCCCCCCAATAAAGAAAATTTTAAATTTTTGAAACAGAAATTCCGAGAATGAAATACGATTATCTCAACAACCAAAGGCCCTAAATCCTGTTCACCACTCAACTCTGTGAGCTTGAGACAGACATGGTCTACATAGTGAATTGTGAGTCTACACAGGACTACAATGAGTCTCAAAACAAAAAGTAAGTAAACATTTGTTCACCAAGCTCAAAGCACTCAATATGAGTATTAGCTTCTTGGAATCCTTCCTCCATCACAACAGACAGGATGTCAGGTAAAAGAGATGTGAAAGGGAGAGGGACAAGGAACTTGCTCTAGAGATACCCAGTACGAAGCATGCACAGCTGAGTTCTCTCTACCCTGTCAGGATTGTCCAAAGAGTGGGAAAGGAACTTAACTCCATTAGAGACAGAAAAGCCTAACAGAAAATGTGACAACTGAACTAAATAGTCCTCGAGGATGAGCAGGCTAGTGCAGGCAGCAAAGGTTAGGCAAGCACAAGGCTGTGTCCACACTCACGCCCGTGGAGAGCAGTGTGGGGCAGCAGGGTAAGGGCCACTGTGTTTGTCTAAAAGACCATGCAGGAAGGATGGGATGGAAAGGACAACCCAAGAACTCTGGAAGAACTGACAGGACCTGATAAGGGAGAAGCAGTCAACTTCCCTATAAAGGGTCAGACAGGAAACATGGGGCCATCCACGGTCCTTATCTCTCTCTCTCTCTCTCTCTCTCTCTCTCTCTCTCTCTCTCTCTCTCTCTCTCTCTCTCTCTCTCTCTCTCTCTCTCTCTCTCTCTCACACACACACACACACACACACACACACACACGTTTTGTCTCAATGTGAAAGCTAACTGGGCTCAGGCATCTGGGCTCACTGTGGCTACTAGCCAGACCTGATTCAGTAGCTATGCTTCACTGATCCCTGACCTAGGAGGAACAACCTGAGATCCTGAGATGATGCTCGGGTTTCTAGCCTAACTTAAGGAACAGGCTGTGGGTGCTGCACACAAAGATTGTGAAAACAAAATAAAATGAGAGGCCTCATGAGCTCCTATTGGTGAGAGTGGGTACAAAGATGAATCCGGTCCCTGGTGGTGGGGTGGAATGGCTAACTACAGTGTTAGATGTAAACAGCTTGAAACCGAGACAAGTGTGGAACTCAGGACAGGTTTACTGACTTCTGTCCAGCTAAGACATAAATGAGAAGCATGGCTTTGGCCAGGGAAAACACTAGGGAGGGAGAGAGGGAGAAATGGAGGGAGGGAGAGAGGGAAGGAAGGAAGGAAGGAAGGAAGGAAGGAAGGAAGGAAGGAAGGAAGGAAGGAAGGAAGGAAAGAAACACTGGGGAAGCAAGCACACACACACCAGGAAGGAAGAAAGGAAGCACCAAGTGAGTTTGTGAAAAAAGCCTTAAGAGGAGGAAGAGCTGGGAGGTGGAGGTGCTCGCCTTTAATCTTAGCACCTGGGAGGCAGAGGCAGGCGGATCTCTGAGTTCGAGGTCAGCCTGGTCTACAGATAGAGTTCCAGGACAGCCAAGACTACATAAAGAAACCATGTCTCAACACCCCTCTCCCCAAAAAAGAAAAGAAAAAGAAAGGAAGAGAAGGGCAGATAAAACTGCTGAAGGACCAACAATTCCATCAACCCCATAAACAAATGTTTGCTATGAATTTCCAAGAGACCAAATATGGTTCTTCCCCCAAAACAAAAATTGCTTGTTGGCCTCCTTACACCATCATTTTCTACCGTGGGACCAGGTCACACTCATAAAAACCATGTGCGGCAAAGGGAGAGCACTTTCAAGAGAGGTGGTTCATCCTTTGCTGGTTTCTAAAGTCTCTCTCTCTGCCATGAGTCCGGGCCAGCCAGGTGTAACATCTCCAGCATTTCTTCGAAGATTCAGTGGCCTTACCCTAGATAAGGGAAGAGGTTGATCTGGCTGGCAATATAGAAAAATAAACAGCTGTTCCTACCTCATGTGTGTGAGCTGTGTGCTGGGGTTAAGTTGATGGTTTATACAGCTTATACTTCCATTCCTGAACAACTGGACCAGGGGACATTTTGCCATCACAGAGTTCAGTTACAAAGCCTAATTGTAACACTGAATGGCTTATTTTACCCTGACCATTTTTATTAGTATTAGTATTAGTATTGAGGGGGAGGAAGAAGAAGATCCAGAGGAGCCAGGAATAATTACCTCTGAGAGAAGCCATCTCCACAGGCCCCAGCAAGTCCAGAAGTGGGATGACTCAAGAGCGGCCGCAGGAGCTGGGGAGGACTCTGTCACAGCTCCACTCTGCACTTATGCACTTGGTCAATAACACCCAAGGGCTCATCAATCACCACAAGAAATGTCTTTCACAAGTACCACTCAATACTAAGTTCCCTAACAGATGAACATTTCTAAGGTATTTTAAGACAGAATGCTGCCCTTCATATGAAACTGGCAAGGAATGCCAAGATTCCAGACTGAAATTAATTTGGCATGCTGCATCCACTTTCAGATTGTAAGATTTGGGGAAAGAGTTCCAAGAATCCTTACGATTGTTAAACACAAGAAAAACATAATCATAAGAAAAATATACCTTCAAAATGCCCTCTAGTTACTGAAATATGATCCATAAATATTTATCTTTGGTTGCTTTAAAAATACTTGAGAAATCATTTTATTTGAAGGAATGAATTTTATGCCTTCATGTAAAATACCACCATACTGTCACTGTAAATTAGACTGTGACATTTTTAACCTGAGGAAGGGAAGGTACATGTTCTGAAGAAAGAAAATTTTCTCTCCCGTCTGACTCTGTCTGTCTCATCTGTGACAAGTGAAGGTTCCCACTGGGAAAATAAAACTTCCCTGAACAGGTCCTGGGGCAATTGGCACTACTCCCCATCTCTAGCAACACGGTCTAGGGAAGCAGTTCTTACCCTCCTGGCAGTCCTCATGCTGGGGTGACTCTAAACTATAAAATTATTTTCATTATCACTTCATAACTGTTATTTTGCTACTGTTATGAATCATAATATAAATATCTGTGTTTTCTGATGGTCTTAGGTGACCCCTGTGAAGTTGTCGGACCTCAAAGGGTCATGACCTACAGGCTCAGAACCAATGGTCTATGGCTTCAGCACATCTCTGCTACATCTCCCACATGCGGAGTACACCGAGGAGAAGGTCCTGCTGCAAGGGCACAGAGTATCCCAACTGATTTGTAGGCAATAGGAAGATATGGGACTAAGGCTAAAGCAATTGATAAGACTGACTTTTCCTGATCTCTTCACTCCCTAGAATGCTCAGCACAGAGCTTTGGATGGGCATTCTAGCAGTTACCTGCTTAAGAGGCAGAGGGCTGCAGTGTCTGGGTGAGTGGCTAAGATCTGCTTCATTGGGGTGTGCCAATAGTTTGCACTAGACTTCACTGGATGCCTACAAAGATATTAATTATTTAATTCTGCCTGAGTGACAGCACACAAGACCCTAAGCAGCATTATTTATGAGCACTCAGAAGCAGAATGGTACATGCCTATCAGTTTCTGGGTGCCAAAGAGCACCCTTTGTTTTAGCACACGTCCTAGCCAAGATGCTGACACTGAGCATAGTCTCCAGCTCTCAGCTGCCTCTTGGAGCTGTCTGATCTGATTTAATGCTCTCCATGAAGATTCACAGCATGAGAGGGGTTAGATCACTGTGCTTCATGAAAAGCAGGCACTCTGGGATTGTTCATTTATGGAAACAAGATCCAAGACATCAACATGTTTGCTGTACTCTCAACCTCATTAGCATAATGGAGAATCTGTAAGCAATATTTTAAGCAAACGAATTTAATAGGCTTTTCATCTTACACAACTGGCATATTAGAACTTCTCTCTCATTATCTGGAAAATGGCCAAGACAGGATGGAAAGGAGGTGATTGAGAAGAGTCAGCACAGCACCCTGTAAGTGAGTATCTTCCAAACACAGCCTGCCCCCTGCTTACTCTTACCCATCACATCTACTAGGTGTCCCTTGCCTACCGCACTCAGGAAATGTTTGCCTGAGCCAAACGTTACAAAACCTTTCCCATACAGCATGAGTTCAGAGAGTCACAGACTCAGCAACCTCTACTCCCCCCTGGCAGATGCTTTCAGTTCCTCTTCTTGCAAAGGATTTTTCTAGGAAATAGATCTTAACTTCACAATTTAAACATAAAAAAACAAAATGTGCTTTGTACAAACCCAATTTTTAGACTTTTATTTATTAGTGTATGAGATAGAGAATGTGAGAATGAGAGAGAATGAGCAAGCAAGGGCATGTGTAGAGGTCAAAAGACAGCTTCCAGGAGTCAGTTCTCTCTTCCACTGAGGTCACTGGGCTGGGCTGGAAAGGCTGTTACCTGGTGAGCTGTCTCACTGACACAGGTACAGTCTTTTAAAGGAGGAGTATTTATTCAATGAAGCTTAAGAAAAGTTTATAGCCTTTTTGTTTGTTTGTTTGTGTTTTTTTATTTGTTTTTCCTTTTTTTTTTTTCAAGACAGGGTTTCTCTGTGCAGCCCTGGCTGTCCTGGAACTCACTCTGCAGACAAGGCTGGCTTCAGACTCTGAGATCCACCTGCCTCTGCCTCCCGAGTACTGGGTCTAATAACGTCATTACATCAACATGAAATGGACATCTCAGCTTAGAGAAGGAGAATATACATGAAGATAACAAAACATCTACATCAGGGAAGGGGTCTTGGTTTCCACTTGCAGAACAAATAAAAAATGCTCAGTGTCGAGGACAAAGGAGGACCTAAGGAGATGGTGGCACCAGCGTCCTCAACCTGCCTCCCAGCTGCACCCACACATTTTGTTCCCTACAAGAACACTAAAACTGAAGTTGAAACACAAAGACACAGTTTTAAATAAATTCCAAGTCCTGGGTATATGTTAACGTTACACAATTAAATGGCCTAGGTATTGAAGGTCACAGATTTTGACTCCTGCCTACCACTAATTGTTCAAGAAGTGCCAACAATAACATACCCTCTGTGGGGCCTTTCCTGGCAGCCCATCTTTCCCTGAATCCTCCCCTACATACTCAGTCACTGCATTTGCTTCTCATGTCCCTATTGTCACTCACCTCAGCACACAACCACACTTGAACTTCTTGTTCATTACAAATCACTCCCTGACAAGGCCTTCTTTATAGGCAGAGGCTAGGTCACAGTCATTTTGCTACAGCTCACTGCCTACTAAATAATTTAATTAGTCAACAAAAGTTTGGTTGAGAAACTGAAGCCAACACTTCTGTTGGCTTCAAACAAACAAACAAACAAACAAACAAACAAACAAACAAATGCTATTCTTAAACCGGGCAGTGGTGTAGCACGCCTTTAATCCCAGCACTCAGGAGGTAGAGGCAGACAGATCTCTGAGTTTGAGGACAGCCTGGTCTACAGAGTGAGTTCCAGTACAGTCAGGACTATACAGAGAAACCCTGTCTCGAAAAACAAAAAAGGAAACAAAAAAAGCTATTCTTGGACAAGCAAGGTGGTGTACACTTTGCACTCAATAGGTAGAAGAAAGCAGATCTCTGTGATTTCAAGGACAGCCTAATCCAGTAAGAGCTATAAAATGAGACCCGGTTTTTAACTGGAAAACAAAGAAAACATCATTTTTTTCTACATATATTCGCTTGTTTCTTATTCTTTATGTGTGTATGCATACATGCACTAGCATGCCATGGCACGCATGTGGTAGGCAGAGGACAACTTGTGGGAACTGGTTCTCTTCTTTGGGTCATCCAGCTTGGCAGTGAGTGCCTTTCACCTGCCAAGTCATCTCACCAGCCCTTCAAAAGCTCCTATTTGAAAGGGAGGCTCCAAGCAACCTCAAGTACTAAAAGGAATCATTTGTGGATGTGTCCATATGTTTATACTTTGTCTGCAATGTCTCATGCAAAACAATGCTTGAACTTGGTGCACAAACACTTCTGAGCCAAACAGTACACCTAGAATACTCGTGATACACATATCACAAGAGATAGCCAAATACATATACATATATAAATACAGACATGCATAAAGAACATAAAGAACAGCAAGAACATAAAGAACAGCAAGATACACAAGACGATTTTTAAATAACACGAAGGAAATTTTTCAATTTAAGTGAGGAATTAGAAAACCTTCTAGGTTAGATTTTCAGAAGGATAAAGGAACCCTGCCACCAAAAACAACTGAAATGCTCATAAAGATCTAGGGTGACACATCTCTACAGCCACACTGCAGAAGACTTCAGGGTTAAGAACAGCAGCAGATGCCCACACAGAAGTTGTTCACTTCTTCTCCTCCTAGGAAATTAGATGACCTTAAAACTTACTTGTTAGGCCGGGCGGTGGTGGCGCACACCTTTTGTCCCAGCACTCGGGAGGCAGAGGCAGGCGGATCTCTGTGAGTTCAAGGCCAGCCTGGTCTACAGAGCAAGTTCCAAGACAGCCTCCAAAACAATACAGAGAAACCCTATCTCCAAAAACCAAAACAAACAAACTTATTTGTTTTATAATAAATACAAAAATATGTTTTTAAAACACTAAGGCAGTCATGGTGGTGGTGGCAATACCTGTAATCCCAGCATTTGGGAGGGGATAAGAAGAGGCTTCCTGACTCGTTACCTTCCACCCAAAAAACAAACAATATAGGACCATGAGATGGCTCAAAGGGTAAAATTATTTGCCACACAAGCCCAGTGACCTGAGTGCCATCCCAGAAGCTGGAGAGCAACCTTGCCAGGAGCGTGCACTTCAGGCATAGTAAGAGACCCTGTCTCAGCAAGGTGGGAGGAAGGAACTGAAGGAGCTGACCCCTGAAACGGGTTCTCTAACCTCTACACGTCACCATGGCATGTTGTACATGTTCTGTCTCTCTCTGTCTCTCTCTGTCTGTCTCTCTCTGTCCGTCTCTCTCTGTCTGTCTCTCTCTGTCCGTCTCTCTCTGTCTGTCTCTGTCTGTCTGTCTGTCTCTCTCTCTCTCTCCAGGCATGTTGTACATGTTCATTCCCTCTGTCTGTCTGTCTCTGTCTCTCTGTCTCTCTCACACACACGAGCTCACACACACACACACACACACACACACACACGCTCATTTAAATGAATGAGTAAATAAGAAACTAGCTGTCATCTATTCATATGACTACTTGGATAGCAATGGAAATAAGCAGGACCAAGCATGAAGGTGCATGTCTGAAGTCCCAGGATTTGGGAAGCTGAAGCAGGATCACGGGTTTAAGCCTATCCTATACAAGAGACTAGTGACACACGCCTTTAATCCCAGCACTTGGAAGGCAGAGGCAGGTGGAACTCTTTGAGTTCCAGGCCAGCCTGGTCTACATAGTGAGTTCCAGGACAGGCAGAGCTACACAGAGAAAGCCCATCTTGGAAAACCAGAGAGAGGAAGGGGATTTACATGACACTTATATAGTTCCTACAAATGAGCTTATCTAAAATGGATGGTGTTTTATTTTTTAAAAAAAGGGGGGGCTACACTCAAGTTGGTAAAAGGTACTAATGGCCAACAGTGAGGCTGGGCAGTCTCCAACTGCCACCTAGGAAGGGGCTAAAACCCCCAGTCAAACTCGCTGGAATAAATGTGGGAGGGACCCCACCTTTAAGGATGGTAGCATTCACATGCACATTCCCTCTCATCTTCAGTGTCTGGCAGGCTAATAGTGGTAGGACCAACTTTTGGTTTTCCATGAAGAAAGTCACTATAACAACCTAGTATCTCTAACCTAATCCCAAACTCTACTAACTACCCCGGCATTAGCTAGTTCCTAACCCTATTGTGATACTTTATTGACCCTAAGATTAACAAATTACACTAAGAAGAGACAAGACTGTGCAACATAGGGACCTGTCAAATTGCGAGAGTAAAGGGCTACCACCCACTGCCACTGCCTCCAGCACCATACGCACCATGCACCCACCGCTGAACACTGCAGCACCCTCCTCACATGAGGGATGAGAATTCTTTCACAGAAGTGAACACAGAAAGCAAGGCTCATCAGCACTGTGCTGATATGTGAGATGGAGGCAGTATCTGCGGAGGTCATTCACCAAGGCCTAATTCCCTGCTATTTGGGAGGAATCTGTTTTATTTTTTTTATTATTGCACATGGTGTGTGTGTGTGTGTGTGTGTGTGTGTGTGTGTGTGTGTGTGTGTGTGTGTAAGAACACATGCTGTGGCACGTATGTGGCAAACAGAGAATGACCCCTAAGACTCAGTTCTCTCCTCCCACACTGGCTTCCTCAGGCCATCGGGCTTTTCTGACAAGCACTTTTACCCACTAAGCCATCTTGCTGGCCCGAGAATTAATATTTTATCAAAGTTCTACAGGCAAAAAAAAAGCATACAAAAATACATTTCTGGTGCTAGGCAAGACAAGAAGAGGCCTCATAATCATCTGTCTCCCCTCTAGCTGCCACAAAAGTTCTGATTTAATACAGCAATCAAGTTTCTTAGAGAACTAAGAAAAACAGCAAGGCAAGCAGGCGTGTCCACTGGGGCTCACAGTGCTGCTGCTGCATTAAAAAACAAAACTCCTCCAATTCCTGGCTTTGACCGAAGAATGGCCTTGTCCTTGTGCCCCAATTCACAAAACAGCACAGTGGACACAAGCTAAAACTGTTGAAATGACCTCATCCTGGCCAGAGGCCTGAGAAAAAACACAAGCAAGCCACAAGCACAAGGTAAATTACTTTTTTTGTCATTTCTCCAATCTTGGCTTAGGTCTGGAACTCTGGGACATTAGGGAAAAGGAACTCTGGAACTCAACATGTGAATGATAACACCAACCCAGGCCCATCTCCACGTGGAGAGGCCCAGGGTGACCCTCAAACTCACACATGCAGAACCATTCCAAAGAGCAAAAAAGAATCAAGACCTGGACTATAGCGAGACAATACCCAGGCCCAAGACTACACATGCGCACAGTAACTCCAACAAAAGCTAGAGATTAACTGACATCAGAGCCACCACCCACTAACATGGACCTCACTGAAGGGCTCTCGGTAGTCAAACTGCCACTGGTCTGAAAGGGAGGGACTGTGGTGTATGTACCTCAGTGGTGGGATGTTTCTCTGACCTACATGAAGCCTCCAGGGTTCATCCCCAGCACTGAAGGTGGGAGGGATTATGTAGAAGTGTAAAATAATATTTTATATTGGTATTTAATTATGCATATATGGGTGTTTTGCCTGCATGCATGTCTGATACCCAGAGAGGCTCAAAAAAGGTGCTGGATCTCCTAGAATTGGAGACAGTGAGCTGCCCAGCATGGGCTGGGAATGGGACTTGGGTCTTCTACAAAGATAATAACATGCTCTTAGCCATTAAGCCATTTCTCCAGTCCCTAAAATAGTATTTTTTAAGCATCAATCATTATTTATTTCAAATTATTGTCTTTAATCTGTTAAACTTAATAGTGTCACATTCTTTCCTATGAAGATTAACTTCCAAATTACAGTTTTAAAAAAAATGTGATTATTTACTCATGGGAGAATAATAAATGTGTCCTTGAGGGAAGGTGAGGGAGAACATCTGATCACATACCCCACTTACTGTACCAGTAAACTAAATCACCCCTGATACATGATGCTAGGAATGGAAAGAATTATACACAGGCCTGAAGAGATTGACCAAATGCCCTCTTTTCTACAGACGGAAGTTTCACCCTGTCCTGCAGCTGTTCAGTCCCAAATACACACACAGAGGTTTATATTAATTATAAATTGTTTGGACTATTGCTCAGGCTTATTATTAACAAGCTGTTATAACTTAAATTAACCATAATTCTTATCTATACTTCCTGACTGGCTACTGGCCAATCAGCATTTTATTAAACCAATTCAAGTGACAAATCTTTACAGTGAACAAGAGCATTATCCCACATCACTTGTCTTCTACTAAGAAGCTCTCTGCATTTCTTCCTTTCTAAAAAGAAAATCTGGGATCTGAAGAGATGGCCCAGTGGCTGTTCTTCCTGAGGACCTGAATTCAGTTCTCAGCACCACATTGGTCTATAATGCCAGGTCAAGGGGATCTGATGCCCTCTTCTGGACTCTATGGCTACTACACACACATGATGCACAGATATACATCGGCAAAACACCCACTCACATAAAATAAAATAAAAATAATAATCTAAAAACAAAGAAGATATAGTAGTAGTAGTAACAAATCTGGAGTTGGGCCTGGTGGTGTATTGTGTATACCTTAGTATACACAATATACTAGTCCCAGCAGTCAGGATGCACAGGGAAAAGGATCTCTGTAAGTTAAAGATCAGCATGGTCTATATAGCAAATAGCCAGGGCTACACAGTGAGACCCTGTCAATAAATAAATACTCATAAGTAAATCTGGACTGGCATATTATTCCAGAATTCAGGAGCCTAAGGTAGAAGGTTCACAAGATCACAAGAGAGTAGGGAAGCAGGAGGGAGGAAGAGAGATAATATGAAAATATCAATCTGTAATTTCCTACTAATCTGGGGGAAAGATGTTTTCTTGTCTAAGTAAAGGAAGAGAGGGAGGGATCTAAGAGTCTTTTCTCAACTCTACTTTTGTCCACCATGGACTCCAACAGATCCTTCAGGGGCTACCTCCTCAGGCAAACTGCTAGCCACAGTTTAACAGTGATCAGCCTTGGATCATACTCTCTTTGCAGATGCCATAAATCTAGGAAGCCCTGATCATTGTAAACATCAAGGCCAATGTGTCAGGTATGTCAGGTCCAAAGGGCAGAGCAGGGAGGTGAGCACAGAATAGAGTTCATCTCATATGCAGGAGGTGGGTGTTCTTGTCCTAGTGACACTCCTGACAGTCAGGACAGCAGCGCCCACATCAGCCGGGACATCTGCAGAAGCAAATGGCACACAAATGACAGGTCATTTCTGAGCTTCCCAAATGCTTTCCCTTAATTTCTTGCCTTTGCTTCTGTGGTCCTATAAAGTAGAAAGAGATTATGGGCCCCACGTGACAGACAAAGTCCCAAATCTCAGCCATTAAGAACGTTTCCACCACCTCATCCTTCCTAACTCATCTACTCACAATGTTTTACTTTTAAAAAGCAAATACTTGTTTCCATAGTGGCAAACCCTGTAAAAGAAATGGCATGTCACCTGAAGAGTAGTTAGTAAGTAGATGGGGAGCGAGGGCTGTACAGCCGGCACACAGAAGCCAAGTCAGAACATACTGTAAGCCGACACAGCTTCTCTTTCAAGGACTCATCTCCTGCTTTGTGCTGTTTGTCAGTCTCTGAGCAGCTAACCAAACACAGCGAGAGCCTGCCCTTCAGCAGTGTGCTTTGTATTTAGGGGAGCAAAGAAGCATAGGCAACCAGGCAAACCAACAAGCAGCCAATGAGAAGACAACTCTGATGGGTCTAGCCTCCAAGAGCCTGACCACGAGGCTCCAGACAAGTGGGGATAAAGGGCAACAAGCAGCTGAGAGGCCTAGTGAGCCGGGAGTGTCGTTACTGAAGAGGACTGGGGCCGCAACAAATGAGGGTAAAAGTCAGACGCCAGAGGCGAAAGCAGATAAAAGGTGACCAGAAGGCCAGCATGAGAGGAAGAGTGGAGATAAAGCTAGGCTGGGGCCTCCAAGGCAGAGCAAGTACTCCGTCTGCTCTTTCTCAGACCACACACACACACACACACACACACACACACACACACACACACAACTCAACTCAAATTCTGAAATGTGCAAAGAAGATAATTATGAGATAAACATCTCACAGACAACCCAAGAAAATCAATTCCTAAGTGGAAAAGAGTGATTTACACTACAAAAACCCATGGGAATGGGAGGCCAGATCCCTCAGCAAAGGGGTTGCAATGGACAAACTCAGTGGACGTTTGTTTAAGAAGAGCCAGATTCCCAGATCCTTCCCTCTTCTCCAGGCAGCCAAGAGAAGGCCCCTCCTTGCTCTGACAGAAGAGAGTAGAACTGGTCTAGGAGGACAGAATGTCTCTGGAATGGGGGACCCAGGCACGGCTGAGAACAGAACAGTATACTGAAAACCAAGATGCACACGGATATCTTTCAGAGGTACCCCAAGCTAAAGTGATCAAGGAAACTCACACTTGAAGACACTGGCCTGAACAAAATAAGATGCAACAAAGGACACAGAGGACATCTATAGAAAACTGGAGAAATGTGAGTATTCTACTGCTGTGCCATTCACCCAGGAAGCAGCCATAAAAGACTCCAAGATGCCACCCTGCAGTGGTGGTGCACGCCTTTAATTCTAGCACTCAGGAGGCAGAGGCAGGCGGATCTCTGTGAATTCAAGAATAGCCTGGTTTACAGAGTGAGTTCCAGGACAGGCTCCAAAGCTACAGAGAAACTCTGTCTCAAAATACAAAAAGAGAGAAGGAGGGGGGAGGGAGGGAGGGAGGGAGGGAGGGAGGGAGGGAGGGAGGGAGGGAGGGAGGTTAGAGCTGAGTAAAGCCTTGGTATGGTGGGTACACAGGAAGAGTCGTGTACCTGGAAGAGTCTGGATGCACACCAATGAGCAATACAGAAAAGAAAATCTAACAATTTCCAGGAAACACATTTAAGGGAAGAGAGAAAAATCATGGCACATGGCACACCATATAACTTATATAAACACTGAGTATCAATCCAGCATTTAATCAAATGCAACTACATGAAGAGGAAGATAAACAAAAAATGCAAAAGAACTGAAACCCAGAATATACACATCCATTTAAAGGTATGAAAGTAGAGCCCACATGAGCAGACAGAAAAGCAGAAACCTAAAGGAGGAGTGAAGGGCTCAGAAGGAAAGCTGTTTGTGGATATCCTACAAAACTGAAATTTTAAGTACATGTGCACAAAATTTTATTTTCTAAAATAAGATCAAATTATTTGTTTATTTATAAAATAAATAAAACTTCAATTAAAAAATGAGTGGGGGGAAAAAACCTGCAATGAGCCACAAGTCCTCTTTGATGGAGACATTCTATATTGGCTATTGGAATAATAAAACCATTTAGTGCACTCTTCAATTCAGCCCTACCTACCACACCCTACAATAGTTCTCAAGCAGATGTACAACGCGCAGATAGCCTCTGTGACATTCAGCACTGCTTAATGTACTTCCGCAATCAGTGACGAGGAAGTGAGGCTGCAAAGGGCCAGGCCTTGCTGGAGGGGCTGCATACAAAAGCATGCAAAGCAAACGTAACCCCCCTGTTATACTTCATTATAGGGCAGAAAGACTTAAGCAAGTGATCACACAACAAAAATGAGTTGTTTAAATGCTCACAAAAAATGCACAGTCATCTTTTTTTTTTTTTTTTTTTTTTTGGTTTTTCGAGACAGGGTTTCTCTGTGGCTTTGGAGGCTATCCTGAACTAGTTCTTGTAGACTAGGCCAGCCTCAAACTCACAGAGATCTGCCTCCTGAGTGCTGGGATTAAAGGCGTGCACCACCACCGCCTGGCGATGCAGTCATCTTATGGAGGGTCTTTGACAAACAGAGCTGGGAAATTGGATGTATCCACATTAAAAATATGCACCACATGAAAAATCAACGCAGGATGGAGTCAGGACCTAAACCCGAAACTGAAACTCCCAGAAGGAATAAGGGAGAGTCCTCATCAGAAGAAGTGGCCATGATTCCCTGGTGAAGTATGGAGTGGTTCTATACAGCTGAGGTAAGAGAAGTGTGAGTTAAAGGACAGTCTAAGCAACAGAGAAAGGTCCTATTTTGTTATTTTATTTTGAAACAGGGTTCAAAATATATAGCCCTGACTGTCCTGGAACTCGCTCTGTAGACCAGGCTGGCCTCGAACTCACAGCAATTTGCCTGCCTCTGCCTCATGTGTGCTGCCTTTAAAGGTGTGTGCCACTACACCTGGCTGAAAGGTCCTATTTTTAAATGACATGGATGATAGATAGATAGATAGATAGATAGATAGATAGATAGATAGATAGATAGATAGATAGGTAGATAGATACATAGATAGATACATAGATAGATACATAGATACATAGATAAAAGAATGACATAAATGAGCCTATAACAAACTTAAGAATGTTGGGATGGAAAATGGAAAGAAGGCTCAGCAAGTTGAAGAGCACTGGCTGCTCTTCCAAAGGTTCAAGTTCTAGAACCCACATGGCAGCTCCAACTGTCAGTAACTATAGTCTCAGGAGATCCAATGTCTTTTCCCAGCTTCTGTGTGCACCAGGCACACACGTGGTACATAAACATACATGCAGGCAAAATACCCATGTACATTGCAGAAGATGGGAGTGGGGGTGTATCCACCAAAGGACATGACAACACAGAGAAATGGGAAGGCATAGAATGGAAGAAGCTATGCACGTGTGTCACGTAAGGTAGGATGAGTCCAGGATGCAAATGAAGGACTCCTATTCCTCAGCAACAAAAATCAGTCCAGGTGGGCTGGAGAGATGGCCCAGAGGTTAAGAGCACTGACTGTTCTTCCAGAGGTCCTGAGTTCAATTCCCAGCAACGACATGGTGGCTCACAACCATCTGTAATGAGATCTGGTGCCCACTTCTGGCCTGCGGTCATACATGCAGGCAGAACACTATATACACATATAAATAAATATATATAAATAAACCTTAAAAAAATCAGCCCAGGTAAAAACAGACAGGGAGCAGAAAGAGGGAGAAAGCAGACAGTTCTCCTACGAAGTGAATAAGCAAATGCAAAGATGTTCAACATCTGACTCACCAGCAGAGAAATGCCAATCACCCAGAGGAGAACTGCTGAGAAGCCCAAACAGTGCTGGTATGGATATGGAAAAGTTAGAAACCTCTGCAGGCTGATAGAATGGTAAAATAATGTAGCCTCCACGAGTTCCTTACAAATGAAAAGTAGAACCATCTTGTGACCCAGTAGCCACTGCAAGGGGAGACTTGAACAGGGATTTGCACTTCATGTTCAGAAAAGCTCACTTTTCAAACATGAGCTATACAAGCAATTCAAACGTCAGCGGACAGAGAAAGCAATACACCAAATACACAGTGGAAAAGCATTTAGACTCTTAAAAGGAAGGAACCTATGGAGCACAGACATGTAATCTCAGACTGAAGCAGGAGGTCGTGGGTTCAAGGACAACCTGACCTACACAGAAAATCCCATCTCCAAATTAACTAAAATAATATAAAAGGGAAGGAATCTTGCCACATGCTTGCTAAAGGTGTGAGGCTTCAGAACAGTATGCTAAGTGTACCACAAGAAGCGAAATGAAAAAATATGGTATCAATCCACTCATGTGGGGTATCTGACATGGCCAGACCCATAGAGACAGAAAGTGGCTGGAGAAAAGGGAAGAGGATTGTGCAATGGGTTCAGGGTTGCAGTCACTCATGAGATGTTCTAGAGTGTGGGTTCACTGAGTGTACATACTGCTACTGAGTCAAACAGTATGGGAAAATGACTAGGATGCAAGTTTGTGTCATGTATTGTTACCACAAAGCATTTTTTAAACAATTAGATAATGTGGGAAACAAACTTTATGAAGTAATTGAGTGGGAAGAGACGGATCAAGAATAATCTGGGTTTGGGGACACATGCAATCAACTCCATGCAAACGTCTATGGACAGTCCACAGCACTACCCTCCATTCTGGAGCCCTGCTGTAAGAAACAACACTCACAAAAAAGGAGGACATACTCGGCACTAAACCGTAATATGCAAGTGCTTCGTTCTGGGCTTATTGGTGCTATCAAGAGTAAAGAAGGCAGACCTGGCTTCTACAGTAAGGAAACTATAATGACAGGGAACACATGCCAGCTCCACACAGAGAGACAAGTGCCATGCTGCCCAGAGAGCTCAGTCTATCCAGTGCAGACAAGCAGCAGAGGGAATGTGCGGGACGCGCTACAAGAGGACTGAGGAAAGAGCCCAGGTGGCTCTGAAGGACACATAAAGCTAGGAGCACAGGAGACTGAGGCAGGAGGATCATGAATTTGAGGCCAGCCTGGCCTACCCAGTCAAACTAACAAAATAAAAACAAAAAAGGATGCCAAAAACATACACCAATATGACCTATGGCTCTAGTCACAGCTACTGAGGAGTTCACTGACAGTAGCCAGGGAAGACTAGAAGGGGACACTAAGGACAGTTATCTCAGTATGTAGACAGCTTGTCATCTTGCTTTATTTATAAATCTTACCTTTTCTACGATGAATGCATGTTGTGTGTGTTATGCTATACATCCAGGCCATGTTGAAATCAAACTCTGACTTGAAGAACTGACCTCAGATGCCAACAGCCTCTGAAGTCCTGTAGTACTGGGTGAACAGACTCACTTACAGATCTCTGCTATGTTTAGTCTTACTCAAGTGCACAATGCCTCCACAGTAGTAGAGTGTACAGCTCTCACCAACTCATCATAAATCCTACAAGACCATCAGAGAGATGAGCCTTGTAATTCAGAAAAAGTTGTACCAACCATCGATTTAAGAAGGCAGAGACAGAGCCGGGCGTTGGTGGCGCACGCCTTTAATCCCAGCACTCGGGAGGCAGAGGCAGGCGGATCTCTGTGAGTTCGAGGCCAGCCTGGTCTACAAGAGCTAGTTCCAGGACAGCCTCCAAAGCCACAGAGAAACCCTGTCTTGAAAAACCAAAAAAAAAAAAAAAAAAAAAAAAAAAAAGAAGGCAGAGACAGGCCGGGCGGTGGTGGTGCACGCCTTTAATCCCAGCACTCGGGAGGCAGAGGCAGGTGGATCTCTGTGAGGCCAGGCTGGACCGATAGCCTCTGAAACAATACAGAGAAGCCCTGTCTCGTAAAAACCAAAAAAAAAAAAGAAGGCAGAGACAGGTGGATCTCTGTGAGTTTAGGCAAGATTGGTCTACAGAGTAAGTTCCAGGACAGCCTAGGCTGCATAGAAAACCCTCTCTCAAAAAACTACCAACAAGCCAGGCGGTGGTGGCGCACACCTTTAATCCCAGCACTCGGGAGGCAGAGGCAGGCGATCTCTGTGAGTTCGAGGCCGGGCTGGACCGATAGCCTCCAAAACAATACAGAGAAACCCTGTCTCATAAAAACCAAAAAAAAAAAAAAAAACCAACAAAAATAAAATAAAAAAGCCTGCCAGAGCAGTGTCTATGGAGAGTGGTGACCATGGCAGGAGCTTAGCTGACAGGGTGGTGGGGGTGTGGTTCTACCAGGCCTCTTCACTTCCTTCTGACTAACAAATTCCTTCCTAGTACCTTCCTCCTCTCCCCTCCCTTACTGAAATGGGGCCTCACTTTATATGCCAAACTGGCCTCAACCTCCTAATCCTCCTGCCCCCAACTCCAAGTTCTAAGCAGGCATGCACAGATACCTGGTTTTAATAATTTTCAATAAAATAAAATAATCCATGAGTACAGAAAAGCCTGTCAGGGACCAGGCATGGTAGCACACACCATAACAAGTGTGAAGGTCAGAGGACAACTTGCAGAGGTTGGTTCTCTAATGAGGGATGTTCTTCTGTATATATGTTTCTCTTATTGGTTGATGAATAAAACACTGTTTGTCTAATAGAGGCAGAGAGAGCCCACCAGAAAGAGACGCTATGTAGAACACAAAGAAGTAACATGTCTGGGCATTCTCTGGTAAGCCAAGACCATGTGGAAATACGAAGATTAGTAGTTATGGCTTAATATTTAAGACAGAGCTAGCCAATAAGAAGTTCTAGCCAGCCGGGTGGTAGTGGCACACGCCTTTAATCCCAGCACTCGGAAGGCAGAGGCAGGCAGATCTCTGTGAGTTCGAGGCCGGGCTGGACCGATAGCCTCCAAAACAATACAGAGAAACCCTGTCTCGTAAAACCAAAAAAAAAAAAAAAAAAGTTCTAGCCATTGGCCAATGATTTAATAATTAATATAGCGTCTGTGTGTTTATTTGGGGCTGAAGGGCAGCAGGACCTGGCAGGACAAGAAACTCCAGCAACAGTTCTCTTCTACCATGTAGGTCCCAGGGATCAAACTCAAGTCAATATGTTTGGCAGTAAGCAGCTTTACCCACTGAGCCATCTTATCGACCTACCTCATTCTCTTTCTCTGAGCAAAGAACACAAAACAAAATGAGAGATATTCCACCAGCTAAAGGAAGAAGACATATGACCCATATAAATAGCAAACTGGAAAATTTCTAGAAAATCTACCACTGTATCACTGACAGCTATCTAAAAAATGAACAAATCATAATATTCAGTTCTTTAAAAATACATTGCAGCAGCCGGGCGTTGGTGGCGCACGCCTTTAATTCCAGCACTCGGGAGGCAGAGGCAGGCGGATCTCTGTGAGTTCGAGGCCAGCCTGGTCTACAGAGCTAGTTCCACGACAGCCTCCAAAACAATACAGAGAAACCCTGTCTCGAAAAACCAAAAAAAAAAAAAAAAAAAAAAAAAGAAGGCAGAGACAGGCCGGGCGGTGGTGATGCAGGCCTTTAATCCCAGCACTTGGGAGGAAGAGGCAGGCAGATGGATCTCTGTGAGTTTGGGGACAGCCTGAACTACAAAGCTACACAGGGAAACCCTGTCTCAAAAAAAAAAAAATCAAAAAACAACAAAAAAAAATTACTCACATCACTTCTCAGCCTTGGCTAAGATCAAATTACTCAGAACAAGAACTGGAGATATGGAGATATGTGTCTGTGGTACTGGAGGTGCATGTCTGCAGTAGAGCACTTGCCTAGCATAGGTGAGCCCTGGTTCAGTGTCCAGCGTAGCACATTCACTGTATGTAGACACACACTCTAAACATAAGAGCCTTCAGACATGAGCTGCCAACACCCAGTTAACACAAAGCTCAGAGATCACAAAAACACCAGCAAACTATTTTTTAAACCAGCCTGCGCGCTCACCCCTGACTTGTTCAATGAAGGCAATTCAAATGTACAGTCTAACCCTGAAGCAGCTGTTCTCAGAGCTTCACCGGTCTGAAATACTTTCTATTTTTAGTTCCAATGATCGAGCAGTTAGCTAATTACCATGAAATTTAAACTTTAACTCAAAGACACGAACAAGCTGCAACCTGCACCACAGAAAGCTCACACATACTGCTATACACAGAAAACTCATACATGTCACTGTACACAGAAAACTCACACATGCTGCTGTAACACTTGAAAAAGACTAAAACTCTATAGCTTCTTAAAGAACTTCAGTTCTTAAGGAACTTAATGCACACTGGGACGTGTCTTAAAATGCAAGCCAATACAAACCGGGGTGCAGCTAGCATCACCAAGGCTTTGGGTTCAAACCACCAGAGGTGGAGAAAAGCATGCCAATCAAATGTACTCTGTAGCTTTATTTCCAGTATGTCTGCCTGCAGGTGTGTATTTGTATAAACTGCAAATACATCAGACACACAAAACACATTTACATTTTTAAAGGATGTCCCTTCCTGCTCTCTGTTTGTTTTCTCTAGAGTCTGTTCTCTTTGAAAAGGAACCCATAAACACAGACACAAAATACACATCACCTACTGCAGTCACCTTGGGGGAGGACATGCAGTAAGAGGGAACTTGTTACTCTGCTCTTCTAAAGTCCATGCTGGAGGAAATCAGCATTAAGATAAATGTGTTTTGCTAGGTAGTGGTGGCTCACGCCTTTAATCCCAGCACTTGGGAGGCAGAAGAGGTGGATCTCTTTGAGTTCGAGACCAGCCTGGTCTACAAGAGCTAGTTCCAGGACAGCCTCCAAAACCACAGAGAAATCCTGTGTCAAACACCCCCCCCCAAAAAAAACTAAACTGGAAAATCTAAACTGGAAGTTCCACACTTTGTCAAACTTTCCATCTCTGCCTTCCTATCTACCTAGCTGACCCTGAGATCTTCCAGCCTCGATTCAAGCATCAACCTACTCTCAAAGATAAAAACTGGTACTTGAGGAATACACTGCTATAGTTAACCTGGGAGAAAGTCATCGCACCCTTCTCCTATGTAACGGAGCCACATACTTCTAACCAAGCACATGTCTGGGTGTGGAGCCACAGAAATAAGCTCACCAAAAGAATGAGCTGTTTATTCTCTTTGCCATCCTAGTGCTTAAACCAAGATGCCATCCATACATGGAGCAAGTACATGGGTACTCCAATACCACACATCATACCAACCCCAGTCCACCTACACATGATTATCTAAGCGAGAAATGAACTTCTATGTCGCCTACACCATGGCCAGCTTTTTCCCCATCAGAGTCCAGCACAGCTCTCCACTTAGAACTACCCTGTCCACTTTGCTTCCTTGGGGACATCCTCACAAAGGCACTACAGGCTATCACTGGTTTTATGTCACACTTCTAGCTAGACTGTGGACTTACAGTGACAGTGTCATATAATTTATCCCTGTACTGTAGTGTAGACCACACCCAGCAGATCATCTGACCTATTAATGGGTATTCAAATGATAAATATTTGAATTTAACCATATTACTGACCAAAGTACCAGTCATTAACTTCAGCTGCCTCATTTTCTTTCAAAGTCCAGAGTAAATAGGCTTTGGTTTGACCAGGCCTCAGTGCTTACCCCGAGCTCTGTCCCAAATGACCAGCTGAGCTGTGCTTCAGTTTTCACTTCTGATCAGTGTCAGTCACTAAGTTACACTATGCTGGCTTCTCCTGTCAGCAACTACAAAAGACTAGAAAAAATTCACAACTGCCCAACAATGCCTGTGCCGCCCAGCCGCTGTGTGAGGTGCTGGGAGGCTCACTGAGGTACCAGGTTCCCAGCTCTGGCACTGTATTTGGTCTGGTGTTTCTTTTGACCATCCTCCCTGAGCCCAGCATAAAGACCAAGCAGTCTGTGCTAAGGGAAACTGCTGGAGGAGCTCTGCAGTCTAACCCTGAGGATTCCTGAGTGCATACTGATATGTGTCTGGCTGACACACAAGCCTAACTGTTATTTTTATCTAAGTTGTTCTATTTACCAACAAAGACTTGGGAGTCAGATGCTGGGGTGAAATCCTGCTAGATCAGAGAAGCTGGGAAGCAATCAGCTGATCCTCCTTTTCGGCCAGAGACCCAGCAAAAGAGCATCTCTCCATCCGTCCCAAACCAAACACCCTGAATTTTTTTTTCAACGATCCCACGTGGAATTTTATCGGTGGACAGGAAAGGAAAGGGGGGGGTGAGAGGTAACCAGCCCGTGCAGAGCAGAGAGAGAGAGAGAGAGAGAGAGAGAGAGAGAGAGAGAGAGAGAGAGAGAGAGAGAGAAGATGAGATGGAGAGGAAGACGAGAGTAAAAGAGAGAACACCCTGAATTTCTAAGATCCTCCCTGCTCCTTCCTGTGCAACTCTCTATGACTAATTCTTGTCAACTAGTCACTGGCTCCACCCTATCCAAGGTTAATTTTATTAACACAGTCTTGGGAGTTTCACAGTGTGATCAAATATCCCAGACACCTACCCTCTAAATTAATGTTTTATATACATCCTATACATATAGGAGGCAAGTCTATACTCAGTGTTTCTGCACTTTGAGTGTGCTCTCTCTCACACTGAGGCCAGGGGAGGAATTTTCTGCTTGTGGCACACTCGGTGCTCACAAAGTACCAGTTGTCTTAGCATTTCAGATTTGAGATTTTCAGATTAGGGATGTCCATCTTATATAAACACTTCAAAAAAAAGCCAGGCCTGGTGTTGCAGACGCAGGCAGGTTCAGCTTTGTAGATTAGAGACCAGCCTAATCTACAAAGCTAGGACAGCTAGGGCTGTTACATGGAGAAACCCTGTCTCAAAAACCATGAATGAGTGAATGAATGAATGAATGGAATAATCAAAAAAAGAAAAAGTCCCGAAAAATAAAATTAAAGCCAAGCAGTGGTGGCACACTCCTTTAATTCCAGCAGAGGCAGAGGCAGGCATATCTCAGTGAGTTTGAGACCAGCCTGATCTACAAAGTAAGTTCCAGAACAGCTTGGACTATTACACAGAGAAACCCTGTCTCAAAAAACAAAACAAACACAAAAATCTAACCTGTGCCCAAACAACTCCACAACTGACTATAGCCAATATATAAGTACCAAGAAAGATAAGAACATTCATGAGTCAAAACTATAAACAAATCTACATGTCCATCAACAGCAAAATGAATTATCACAGCTATAAATCTAAGTATTGTGTACAATGAAAAGAAAGCAACCCTGTAACAACTCGCATGAAACAGAGCAAATGTCTGCAAGGGAAGCCAGAACAAAAGAAAACATTCCTAAGATACCACTTAAGTAAATGCGAAAGCGGAAAACCAGTCGGTGTTCACAGAAGTCAGCACCTAACGTTTTGAAAACGCTTTTGGGAAGGGACAGTCTTAGATAATGAAAGTGTTTCCCTTCTTTTTTGCTATTGGTTTTGTTTTGTGACAGGGTCTCATGTAGCCCAGGCTGGCCTCCAGCTCACTGTGTAGCTGAGAATGCCCTTGAACTTCTGGTCTCCTGCTTCCACCTCCAGGTGTATACTAACTAGCACATGCAGTTTGTGGGGTGCTGGGGAATCTTAGGTCTCCTGCGAGACAGATGGGCACTCTACACACTAGAGTTCTCCTCAGGCCGCTGCAGGAGGTTCACAGATGCATTCCTTTTGCAGAAATGCCATGTAAATTTTCACTCAACTACAGAACTTGGTTCTATGAACTTTGAAAAAACTATTCTGAGGACTTGAGAGGTGGCTCAGTGGTTGAGTCCTGGCTGCTCTTTCAGAGGACCTGGGTTCAATTCCCAGCGCCCATATTAGATGGCTTACAATTGCAGATAACTGCAGTTCCAGGCTAGTCAGGGCTATAAGACCCTGTCTCGAAAAAACAAATTACGCACAAACAAACCTGAATTCTGCACGGCTTCCCCCACCTCCACTGTTGTTTCACTCTGTTCCTGTTGGTTGGTTGGCTGGGGCATAGCTTCGAACTCTATATTCTGGCCCCAGCATGCCAAGTTCTATGATAAGAGGTATGCATCACCACCCCTAACTATACTGTATTTTCATACTTGCTCTTAGCCAAAGGCCAAGAAGGACTCACCCCAGTTTCTGTTGTTTTTTAAGTAAATACTTCAGTAGAGAAGTAACTGGAAGGAATATATAGTATTATTTACAGTTAGGTACTGAAATTAAAGGATGGGCATTTTCTTCCCCAGTTTCTCTGAATTATCAAGCATGTGGTATTTCTACAGGCAAGGGAGACACCGGGAGTCTGCCTTCACCTTAATTAACTTACCCATTACAGTCTGCCTTGGTGGAGGTGAGAGCACTGAAACTATGAAACCACAGTCATCACCACAAGAAACAACCAAAAATTTGTTCTGGCTATTGTGGTTCTTTTCCTTTGTAAGGCCAAAGCCAGAGAGTGTCATCATGGGTCTGATTAAAGCTCTGGAATGTTCTAGCACCTGTTCAGTGCTGCTGATGAACTACACATGTACAGCATGGTAAAATCCAGACAGGACTTAACAAGTGAGGTGTATCAAACACAGGCATGTTATTGTCAGGGTTTCCAGGCGTGGTTGCTGCTCAAGTGTCATAAGATCACGCAGCTGAGTCAGTCACCCACTCTCCTGTCTGCGTCCCTCCTTGCACATCTCACACAGTAAGAGCATAACTAATGCTGTATGCTAGCTATGCATAGGTCTGTAAAACAGAAAAGTTAGAGTGGCAACTAAGGAAAAATGAAGACAGGAAAAACTATACCAAAATACACATCAACAGAGATAAAAAGACTTTTTGGGAGCATGTTAGAAGTCCCAAGATAAACACAGCGCCTGGCCATGGGCTTATGAGATTCCGGCTTGCTCTCACTGCATGTGCGTGGCACTTTGTTTTGTGAGGCACAGATTCAAGAGGAGAAAGAGGAGTCAGACTCCAGGAAGTCCTAGATCTAGAAAGGTGTGAGACAGTCTGCAGTCACACACCCTCCAGACTTAGAGATTTCAGAGGATGTCTAGACCACAGAGAATGAGACGACATGACAAGAGTTAAGCCTTCCCAAATTGGATAGCTCATCTGCATTCTCTATTCCCCAAGCAGAAGCTGTTGGTGACCACAGAATACTCCCCCCAGCATGGAGAATTGAACGCAGGGCCTATCATTGACCCATACTCACAAACCATCATCACGGTTTGTGGATGTAAAAGCTCTCTTCAAGGATATCATTTCTTCTCAAGAAATGTAGATTTCAATCAGAATCAAAACTGCTACATCACTCTGTTGCGAGATACTGATTCTAACTCAAACCAAGCACATTAGGACCCCTTCACTATTAGCTTTAAAATAATAAAAACTAGACATAATATTTTGGTCAGTTTTGTCTCCATTTTAATCTCGTAAATTCATGTATTTGGACAGACCACTGTGTTCTAAATAGGGGGGAGAACTGACATTTCTCTACATTCCACTATTTATCAGCCAGGACTAAAATCTATCTCCTCACCAGCTTTTCCACGGCAGGTCACAGAAGAGGCATTTGTTTGTTAAACACAAAAATTTTCACAGAAATGAAATGCTCACAGTTTAGAAATTACTGTAGACAGTAAGTATTTTACTGCCTCAATCTGAATTTCTACTTTCTAATCTCTTGAGCCATTCTAAGCCTGAGTTATTACCATGAAACTTTCTTCATCCACCCTAACTCTGAAACTTGACTTTCCTGAACTAGCCTGGCATCATGGCCAAATTGTTTTCACATTTGCACAGTACATGTTGCTGCAAGGAGACGGCCCAAGTGCAAAGGACACCTGGGATCCCTCCAAACCCAAGGCTTTTAGGCTCTTTCATAAGCCCAGCCGTGGAAAACTATGTGCAGTTTCTCGTGTTCAAGCAAGTTCCACTCTCTAAATGTAACTGCCATAGTGATCATCAGAAAATCTCCAACCCGTTCTTATCTCACGTCTAAATGAATGCGCACCTACAATTATGCTTCAGGAACACTCCAGAGGCTAGCAGGTGACAGTTATCAACGGGTGTTCACCTTTAGAGATAACCAATCGAACTGCTCCTTGTAGCTAGACACACTTAACTTTTAAAATTTTATTCATGACTGTGAGTGTGATCGGGAAGGGAGGAGTGTGCTTGTCGGAGCTTGTATGTGGAGGTCAGTTCTTTCCTTCCATTACACAGGTCCTGGAGAGACGGAACCCAGGTCTGCAGGCTTGTTGGCAAGCACTGTAACCACAGCCATGGTACTCATTACTTAAAGGTATTTAAAATATATTTCTCTGCCCTATCATCATTGATCAAAACTGAGTACAATTTTTCTGAGCCATGTCACGTTGCTTCAAATGCCTCTATCTGCTCACTACCTCTAGCCAACAGTGGTATAGGAAAACTATTATCCTAAGCACAAGTATAGTTTAGGCAGAGAATACCAAAACCCCACAATCTAGCCCTAGCAAAGGTAGGACATAACTCAGTGGCAGAGCATTGCCCAGCATGCCAAGGCCCTGGGGTCAGTCCCAAATAGCAACAAGGAGAAAGAAAGCACATGCCCCAGCAGTTTGGAAACCTTTAGCCTAAAACAAAACACATTCACAGTCTGGATCTACACTTAGTACTCTCCAGATCTCCTAAGGCTTTGTTTTGTTTTGTTTTGTTTTATTGAGACTAGGTTTAGCCCAGGCTGGCCTGAAATTCACAGAGATTCACCTGCTTCTGCCCCTGCCCACACCCCAGTACTGGGATTAAAGGTCACACCACTACACCCATTTAAATTTTTGACTTTTGAATGCTTTATTTTTTTTTCTTTTGTTTTTTTCTAGTGCTGCTGTGGGATATTTGGTGGCACTGATACTCCGAGATTGACAATAAAGGCTATCTTGAATCAGAGGGCAGAGTTAGCGACTAGCTGACCAGAATTAATCACAGATGCTTTGGAGGACCCAGGACACAGACAGAAGCCCAGGAAATAGTAGGGAGGGGCTTAGAAAGAGTCCCAGGTCCTTTAGGATCAAGAAAGGAAAGGAGGTCACTGATCGCTTCTCTGATCAATCAGGTTTTTACACCATATCTGATTCCCAAAGTTTATTTAGTAATAGAACAATATAAGTAAACTCTTCCTCTGGAGCCCCATGTTGGGTGCCAACTGTAGTCAAACTTTTTTGTGTGATATCAGCCCCCAAATAACAGCATGGAGAATTTTTATTAATTATGAAAGCTTGGTCTTTAGCTTAAACTTGTTTCCAAGCAGCTCTTATATTAGTCAGTTTCTATTAATCTACATTCTGCCACATGGCTTTTTAACCTCTCTTCCATTTTGTATGTCCGACTTGCTCTGTGTCTTAATGATGTCTCCTAAACACCTAGATCATCCCAAATTTCTCCCTCTACCTGCAAGCCCCACCTATTCTCTCCTGCCAAGCTATTGGCCATTCAGCTCTTTATTAGACCAATCAGGTGCCTTAGGCAAGTGAGACAAAACACACAGACACATCATCATACAGTTTAAAAAGTATCCCACAACACAGTGCTGGCAAAGAAAATCTGCATTACTGATAGAAAATGAGAAGGTAAACAGAAAGAAGAAATTGTAAAAGTTAGGAACCTCACAGCAACCCACCATTCCAGTCTGAAGGGAAATCCCTGAGACAGGCATTTGATGCAGATGACCTGGGAAACGGTTCTGCAAAAGCATCAGGTTTGCCAAGATTGTAGTCAGCAAACAAAAGCTGCATGATTTCTTGTGCATTAACTCAGAATTCTCTGGTCCCTTATTTTTTCTACAGTCTCCAACAAAGAGTGTAAGAGTTAAGCAATTTTTTTTATTGAGAGCATAAAACTGTATTTAAGGAACTATGAAAAATACAACAATGCCTATAAAGTAATTTTTAATCATTTACAATTTCCCATCCAATGTTTCTGCTCACATTTCCTGCTGTGTACAACACATGGGAAAATCCATGACCAACAGTGTAGATGAACACTTTTAAATATGAAAGAAATATGTAAGAATATTCACAGTTGTAATAATAGTAGAAAATCTAGAAATATATTATCAGGAGTCAGGCATGATAACACACATCATTAATCCCAGCACTGGGAAGACAGAGGCAGGCCAGTCTAGTCTACATAGGGAGGTCAGGGTTATGTAGAAAGGCCCTGTTTAAAAAAACACACCCTCCCCACCCCCAAAAAAATGCAGGTTGATGGCTACACATAGTTTAAGGACAAAAACAAGCCTATGGGCCCTAAAAGGTGGTCCATGCCTTTAATCCCATTTCCAGTTTAAGAAAATATATATAACTATAAGAAACAGTTAACAGACCTTGAAGTCTGAGCAATTCTCACTGAGTGGCATAGGTCTGAGTGATAGAGATTATACTCCTTTTCCTATAAACCCAGCAGTAGTTTTGGGTTCCAAAGCTATATTTACTTAATACTGACATTACAAAAGCTGTGGAGTCTAAATATTTAGGAATAATTTGCATCCTTAGCATCAGGACTAATTAACACACAAAATAAACAGAAACATTGTTTCCTTTGATGACACAAGAACAATAACAGAGTATAGTACAAGTCAGAGGTGATGAGTGCTAGGGCTAGGATATGACAAAGTGGCAGAGCATTTGCTGAGCATGTGCAAGGCCCTGGGTTCAACCTCAGCAGAGGGAAAAACAAGAGCTATCATTGTTAAAGCTAGGAGTTGTGGAACATATCCATATCCCAGTACTGGGAGGATACTGAGACCCCTCAAAGAGACAAAGGAAAAACAAGCAGAGGTGGAGGATGGAGAGATGGTCCAGCCGTTTGTGACAGCACGTATTGCTCTTCCATAGGACCCACAGCAGGTAGCTCACAACTGCCTCTAACTCCTGTTCCAGAGGACCCAACACATTTGACCTCAGTGGATGTATCTACGGTACACGCACATACACAAACACATAAATATGAATAAAGAAATAAAGCTACTAGGAAAAACACAATAACAGAACTGCAAAAACTCAGGAAAAAAAAAAGAGTACATGTAGGATTAATTCTCATTGTTCCTAACAGGGAATCAAAAGACACCCCTCCTAAAGTTGCTACAACATGTGTCTGTGTCTGTGTCTGTGTGTATGTATTTATACTATGCAGCCCTGGCTAGCATAAACTCATTATATAGACCAGGCTAACTATGAAATCAGAGATCCACCTGCCTCTGCCTCCCCAGTGCTGGGATTAAAAGCATGTGCCAGCACACCCAGCTCCTACAATATTTTTTATTAATTTATTCTATTAACTATCAAAACTAGCCAGGTGTTGGTGGTACACGCCTTTAATCCTAGCACTTGGGAGGCAGAGGCAGGCAGATCTCTGTGAGTTCAAGGCCAGCCTGGTCTACCGAGTGAGTTCCAGGACAGCCTCCAAAAGCAATACAGAGAAACCCTGTCTCGAAAAACCAAAAAAAAAAAACAAACAAACAAAAAAAAAACTACAAAAGGGATTTAGAAAATGGTGACATTTGGGAACTTGTGAATGGAGGGTGGAGGCTGATAAAGGGCTATTTTCCATTTTATACTTCTGAGTTTCTCCAAATGTTCCTATGCCTTTTCATGAAGAAGGGAAAAAAAGATGCAGTGTTCTTACAAGCATTTTCTTGCCACATTTACACCTCAATAGCCCTAAAATAAAATGATTGTTTTCTCTGCTTTCGCACACATGTGCACACAAAGACAGTGGCACAGGCACATGCAGTAACGGACACACTAGTCTGTGAAGTTGAGTTCAATAGCACTGTGGTCCTGACCACAGTCTTGGGTACAAGCCCACTGACAGCCTGACTCTTCCCCCAGGGCCCAGAGGTCTGCCATCAAAACTCACCACACCAACCTGTGTGACATCCTGATGCAATGTGCCTTTCAAATCCATGCTGATCATACTGACTGGGCAGGATGGCCACAGCAATAATGTTTCTAACTGCACCCTCATCAAATCCTTATCCCTCTCGCCTCCACCTTGCTAACTCCCACACTTCAACCCCAAAGTGCTTTTAACTCAGGGTGAGCAGCCTCCTCCGGGCCAGCCCACTGCTAGTGATCCAGTCAGTAAGTGTCCCAGTTTCCATAGCCAACTCCAGCATTTCTTTACGCAGTCTCCCTCCCCTACTACACCCCAGTATTCTCCCATAATGATCACACAGATCTGATTGCCTTTGATCTCCGTTCGGTCAGAAGTCTACACTCACTGTCTCCTCAGGATGAAGCCTTCATCCCAGACTATTACTCAGCCACAGGACTGACAATGCAATCAGCTCCCCATCTCATTCTCCCAGTTTCTCTACAGCTTTGGATCTAAGTATCTCTCTCCACCAAAGCACCACACTTGAGTGATACTTCTGTACCCACCCCAGCAACTCAAGGAGTCCTTTCCTCAAAAGTCATTCCCAAGAAGGAAAAACAAGTCTTGAGGCTGGCTCCTGTTTCATCCTGCATGTCCCAGAAACTCATCTTGGCAGGAATCTTCCCATTTTCTCTCCTAATGATCACCCTCCTCCCTTCACATAATCTCACCCACTATCCTCCACTATGGAAAAAAAAAAAAACCTTCATTCTACATACCTGCTATTGGGTATCTTTCCTGCCTGTTTTCCCCTCAATGTTACCGCCTAACACATCAAACCATCAATTTTTTCCGAAAGTATAAAAGTGGGAGTATGGCTTGGTGGTGGAGGACCTCGGAGCAATCAAACCATCAATTCTGCCCAAAGTATAAAAGCAGGAGTGTAGTCCAGTGGTAAAGGACCTTGTGTGTGCTGGAAATGGGGTTAGGTGTTTGTGACCTACTCTGTGTGTGCTGGGAATGGAGTTACAGGTGGTTGTGAGCCACCCTGTGTGTGTGCTGGGAATCAAAGCTGGGTCCTCCGAAGAGCAACCAGTGCTCTCACACTGAGCCATCATCTCTCCAGTCCAGATTCAAAAGTATTGAAAGATAATTTTTAGATATACACATATTATAAATCTCAGTAAAATAAGGATCTAGCTATAACTTAGTTTTCGGTGAAAATGAGAAATAGGTTCTCAGCTTTTTGCTGCCAAAGTGATCACATGACTTGTTGCCCAAGTTTCCCTCAAAGTGCTGATGAAGTCGTTTCTTCTTCTGCAAAATGAGTGCCGACTGTGCTGTCGCTTAACTAAGAGCTAAAGCTTAAATTCTATGGAGGTGGAGACAGTTTTCTACCACCCTTATGGACTGAAACAAATATGACAATGCCAAGTTCCAATTGTTGTCTTAGTCAGTTCTGATTTCACTTCTGTCTTAAGGAAATGTCCCTCCATCTCCAAAAAGTAGCAGGTGCTCTCCACATTGCACAGCTGCCTTCCCTCACAGAGAATGAATCAGAGTGCAGAGTCGGCAGCTTGCTTTCAGGAAGTCACCCTTAGGACTTGTCCTTTCTGGAGGAACCTCTCCTTCACAGGGAACATGTTTGAACAGATGAGAAGAGCCTCGGCTCAGCCATGCTGTCCTGCCTTATAGAGCTTACTTCTCAGAAGTCTGGCTCCAATACCAGTCAATTCAATGACAGCAAAAGAAAAACAAACAACTTGGTTGGGTTATTTCATTTCAAGCCGAGTCTCAAAGACTGTAAACCTGTCCTTCCTACTCTTTTCCCTTCCAGAAAGATCCTGAGATGTTTCACTTGGCATACTGAAATAGAGTACTGTAAACAAGTAAGCAGTGTAACATTCCCCAATTGTAGATAACCTGATAGACAGACACAGTCATGTCTCTTATGACTCCCAGTGACAGCACACATCCTGTTTCTGACTCTTACCATTACTTCTACACTATCTGAAAAACAGTTTGCTACAGTTGGGAAGTCATTTCCTGTTGAATGAGTCAATCACAGCAAAGAACCTGATGAGAACCCAAGGAGCTGCCGAGTGACTTCCCTCGGAGTTCAGGTTTCTGTTGGCCCCTCTCCCCCCAACTTCCCAAGAAGCCAAGGACGGTCCCTGGTCTCAGTTCTCTGCTGCTTGTGGGGCAGACTGAGCCAGCATGCACACAGGTGTGCTGATCCCCTCTATAGCTCACAGCCACACCCAACCTGCAGGTCTGAGACTACATACAGACTCTTGTCTCACCTACTCTTACTCATCCTGTCTGGCACGGCCTTAACTCAGCTACCTTTACGTTGCTGAGCATCACCTTGTGTGAGCCTCCTGAGTGCAGGCGCTTAAGAAGGGTTGGCTTGTTTCTGGTTTGAGATGCTTTGCTTGTTGATGTCTTTAGATAGATAGATAGATAGATAGATAGATAGATAGATAGATAGATAGATAGATAGATAGATAGACAGACAGACAGACAGACAGACAGACAGATCTTCACAGAGCTTTTCCCAAATGATACATACACTCGCTCTTTATAATTTATTTCTGGTTGACATAGTACTCACAAGGCCATCAAGAGAGACCTCTCAACTTCCTCCTCTACACTTCTATCTATCTGCCTTTTCCTGTCCTGTCCTCTTTCCCCGACTCCAACCTGGAATGTCACTCAGCAGTGCTGGGGAATCTCCACTTCACTGAGTCAAGGGGTCCATGTTCCTTCTCCAAGTCCCCAACCTCCTCTACCACAGATGTAGGCATGCTCAGGTCTCTCCCGTTTGGCCATCAGACAGTGCCTACTGTGCCAGAAGTTCTTTCTGTCCTTGTGGTGGTTGGGACAAGGGTCCTGCAACATTCTTTCTAATGGACACGGGCACATGGTCAAGCAACCTACTATTTTGTCTCCTCACAATCAGACTTGGACCCTACCTGCCTCCATTTCTATTCTTTCAGCTTTGAATGCTTCACCAAGAGGAACCCAACATGGTTCAGTCTCCCATACACAATCCCTGGTCCCAGGGCCACTAAAACTAGCTGTAATTCCAACATGAAGACTGCATTGAGTTTGAGCCAGCTTAGATTACAAAGGGAGTAATGGGTCAACCAAGACTACATAGTGAGCCTCTGTCTCCCAGAAAAGAAACACAACAAACAACAACAAAGCTCAGGCAGAAGCCACCACTAATGGCCTCCTTCACCTGCACTTGCTGAGTCCACTTTAATCAAGCTGCCTCAGCAACTGACTCTGGAGGAAATCCCCTACTGCTTTGCCCTTTCTCTCACGGGCCACTTTCTTTTCTTCTCTGCACTTCCCAATGTCGGTGCTTCCCAGAGCTCTGTTTTATACTCTTCCTACTCCACAAGGTCTCCTAGGATAACCTCCATTACACCCATCATGGAAGGGCATCCTGAGGAGGACTCAGCACACCTACAGGTCAGAAAGGCCAGGCCTTCCTGAAGCATCCATACCCACAGAGACACCACTGCTACAGACCTTCAGCTGTATGCCTCACACAGGGAGTCTGACTCAGTCTCCCCTCTACCCAAATTAGGCCCCTTCCCCACGTTAGGAACAGAGCCAGGAAGGCCAGCTCTTTCTCAAGAAGCCTCAGAGCCTAGTGGTCCACTAGATTCCTCCACCAAATCTCCTATCTGCAGCCCTCCTGCTTTTCCATGGTTAACAATTCTGTCTGCTTCGCCGGGTGTTGGTGGCACACGCCTTTAATCCCAGCACTTGGGAGGCAGAGGCAGGCGGATCTCTGTGAGTTTGAGGCCAGCCTGGTCTATAGAGCGAGTTTTAGGACAGCCTCCAAAACAATACAGAGAAACCCTATCTCAAAAAACAAAAACAATTCTGTCTGCTTAATTACCTGTTTCCACTCCACCTTCCCTACTCTCACTGAAGAGGAAGTGGCTTTAGCAGCCTCTTGGTGAGTCTTCTGCACTGCTGCTCTCTGGTCCCAGTCTTCACCAGTAAGGGCCACTGTGTACTGTATCCTACGTGAGTGGTGCCCTTTATCATGTGACATAGGAGCGTAAAATTACCCCTCTCCAGGGAAACACAAAGACAGTCTTTAATTCTTTCCTCAGAAGAAAGGGATATGGAACTGACTGACACAGCACACGTGAAGTGGCCAGCCACCTTGGCAAGCTGCACTCATTCTAACCCTTAAACACTAGGGTTTCATTTTATCTTAGATTTTCTTGTCTTTTCTTCCAGCTTGTGTGTGTGTAATGTGCATGTGTGTGTAGGTACACATGTTTGCATGTGTTTGACACCCTTGTGTAGGGCTACACATGCATGCGGGTACACTTGATGCTGGGAGCCATCCTCAGCTGGTTGGCTCTTCCACCTTCTCTATGCAATGAGGGAGGGTCTCTCAATCAAACCCAGAGCTCACTGACGCTACGGCTAGACTCACTAGCCAGCTTGGTCTAGGGATCCCTGTCTTTGATTTCTGAGGCTGAATTTAGCATTTAGCAGGCCTAGGGTACAAATGCTAGTCCTCATATTTGAGGCTAAACTACTGAGCCATCCCCCTAGCCCTTTATCTTAGGTTTTCAAGTCTTTATTAAAAATAGTAATATAGTCCACCAAACTTTAATTAGATCAACATTCCGAGATGCACCCTGCTATCCTATAGAATATAGTATCTGTAGTCCATCAACACATCTCCAATAAGATGTCAGGACCACCTGCACCCTGCTGAGAATACATGGTCCACAAGGCGGCCCCCACCCCAGTCATGCCTTCAGACTTGCCCATATACACAGACACACTGGACAGACTGAACTCTACTCACAAACATCATCCTAATTCTGAGTCACAAATCAAGTCTCCTCCCCCGCTAGGCATCTACCCAAACTTCTACTGAGCCCCAATGACACCATTTCCTATAATACTACAGGGACACCAATATCCTTCATCCAACCACCTTAAAGTGTCTGTGTTTCCTTTGGTACTCAACGCGCTTATGGCGTTTATTATGCAATAAAGATGCTATTTGCAACCAGCACAGTAGCACATACCTATAATCCCAGCACTTGGGAGGCAGAAACAGGTGGATCTCTCTAAGTTTCTGTCCAGCCAGAACTTACAAACCCAGGCCCTATCTCAAAAACAATAAATAAATAGAAATGTGTAAAAATAGGAACTGGGGAGATGGCTCAATGGTTAAGAACACTGGCTGTTTTTCAAGAGGACCTGGGTTCAATTTCCAGCACCTGCCTGGTGGCTCATAACCAATTGCAACCATCTCTCACTCCAGTCCCAGAGGATCTGAGACCCTCTTTTGACCTCTGTCGGCAGGGCATGCATGTGATGCACAAATATACATACAAGCAGTCACTCATACACATAAAATAAACAAATGGAAAAAAAGACTGTTACTTTACTCCCAGAGGATAAGTGAAAGATGGTGGATGTGTGACCACAGGGATGGGCTACACAGCACATCCCATTCCATTCACCAGTGCTTTTGTTAGCTCAGTTCCACCCCATCATCAGGAGGTTACTCACCAGTCGTGACGGGAGCTACTCACCAGTTGCTGAAGGTTTATAAAGTGCAAGCACAGGGGGCCTGGTACAGGCTGAGCACTCTGAAGTGATTACACCCATACAGAGCTCTAAACTAGGGAACTGAGGATAGGGCAGCTGCTCATAGGATTGAGTGGAGCAGAAGTTAACCTGTAAGAGAAGCAGAAGGGTGGGCCAGAAGGGATGTCTAAAGAATGTATGAACCAAGGCCTTCAAGTGAGAAAACAGAGCCACCCATCGTGGCTGGAGAGTAGAGAGAATACAGAAGGAGCAGGAAATGAGGAAAGGAAGGCAGACTTAGTACACACAGATGACGCTTGGATTTTATCCTGCACATGGGAGAAGCCAATAAGACTATTTGAAGAAAGAAAACAACGATATTTGGTTTGTTTCAAAATAATCACAACAGGATAGAGAAGGGTGGACTGGGAGAAGAGACTACCAGTAGAATGCATCAGGGAATTGACAGACAGAAGAACCAACAGAGCTCAGATTTGTTGGAAGCCCAGCTTTAAACTAACCACTGTAGGAGGCAGGGCTTTCATTGGGTCATGAGAACGGAGCACTCACGAACAGGAGTAATGCCCACTCTTACACACAGGTTTCAGAAGGTAGCATCTCTGACATAGAACGCAGCCCTCACAAGAATGAACGTGTTGAGCTCTGGCTTCTTGAGTTGGGAATGGCAATCAATTTCTATTATACACCTATTATCCAGTCTATAGAATTCTGTTATAGCAGTGAGAATGATCTTAGAGATGCATCAGCTACTGTCTCGTTGCTATGACAAAATACCTGATAGGAGCAACTTAAGAGAAGGATTTATTTGGTTCACAGTCCATCATGACACGGAAGGCATGTGGCAGCAGACAACCTTTTGTTCACATCTCAGCAGACTGGACAGCAAAGAAAGAGATGTGTGAACTTGGATGTGCTTGTTTTCTCTCTTTCCTCCATTTTTATCCAGTCCAGGACCCCAGCCTGTGAGATGTGCTACCCACACTGAAAGCTATCTTCCTACTTTGCCCTCAGTAATGCTCTCTGGAAATGCCTTTGAAGATACAACCAACCAACAGTCCGTCTCATTAATTCACTGATTTTCTGTGTCCAGTCAAGTTGTGGTAGTTTGAATGTAACAGGCCCCATAAATGCATAGGGATTAGCACTACTAGGAGGTATAGCCTTGTTGAAATAAATAGGTGTGACCTTGTTGGAGAACATGTGTCACCATGGGGACAGGCTTTGAGGTCTCTTTTGCTTAGCTTCCCTCAGTGTGACTGACACTCTCTTGACTTGTTTTATTTTGTTTTTATGTTTTCGAGACAGAGTTTCTCTGTGTAGTCTTGGAGCCTGTCCTGGAACTAGCTCTGTAGACCAGACTGGCCTCGAACTCACAGAGATCCACCTGCCTCTGCCTCCCCAGTGTTGGGATTAAATTCGTGCACCACCACCTCCCAGTTCGGACAACTTCTTGTTGCCTGCAAGATGTAGGACTCTCAGCTACTTCTCCAGCACCCATCTCTGCCCGCATGCCTCAATGCTCCCCACCATGATGATAATGGATTGACCCTCTGAAACTGTAAACTGCCACCTCAATTAAGCGTGTTCCTTTAGAAGAGTAGCCGTGGTGTCTCTTCACAGCAATAGAAACCCTCACTAAGACACAAGTTTACAGTGGAGATTAACCATCACAGACAGGAAGTAGGTATTCTGAAATAATAACATCTTTGAAAAGAGGAAGTAGATGCAGAGGGGGAGTTAGGACAGGAAGAAGCTTTGGATTTACTAAACACACGGTGTCTAGAACCAGTGGTGTGCTTACAGCAGAGGACCTCAAGGCTGGGAGTCAACTGAGGACCACTGACAGGTGAAGCCCTGGGCATGGGTGAGACTGCTCTGTTAGTGTATATATATAAGTAAGATGACAAATAATAACAAGTTCACTAAAGACACCTGCATCAGAAGGAAGATAGAGTAAAAAGCAGGACCAAGGATGAGAACAGCCTGGGAACCAGAAGGAAAACATGTCATCAAGTTAAGAAAAGAGAAAATGTCATTGAGATAATGATCCACACAGCCAGGTATGCTATTCGCACTTGTAATCCCAGCATTCAGGAGGCCAAGGCAAAAAGACAACTACAGGTTCAAAGCCACCTAGGTTACAGAGAACTGTCTCAAAAAGGTAAAAACAGCAGCAAAGAGCTGTGTCCAGTGCTACAGAGATCCAGAGGTACTCAGTCTGAACCAGACTGACTAGTAGCCATGGAAACAGCTGTTTCACTGGCTTGATGAGGCAGACACAGCAGACTGAGCAGTGAGCAAAGGCAAAAATAGGAGGCACAGTTGGTATCCCCTCTGTTCTAGACACAGGAGAATGTTGGCATGTGACAGCAAGCAGACCCTCATGCAAAAATCTGGGGAGGGTTTATTGTGTTTTCTCCCATCCTCCCCATAAAATAACTGAACAACTGTAAATGTGAAGAGAAGGGCCGAGAGTCAAGAAGTTACATGAGAAGCTGAGCAAAAAAAGAAAAAGGTAAAAAGATTAGGAATGAAGAGATACTAAAGACAGGTCCCAAGATCCCATGAAGGAGGACCGATGGGTGGGTAGGATTGAGAACACAGTAGAGGTGGGCACTTGAGAACAGGGAGGGAGTAGCTGTTCTTCTGGGAAATGAGGGAAAGGAACTAACAGCAAGAACTGGAGAAATGGCTCAGGAGTTAAGAGCACTGTCTGCTCTTGCAGAGGACCTGTGTTCAATTCCCAGCACCGACATGATGGCTCACAATCATCCTAACTCCAGTTCCAGGGGACCGAAAACCCTCTTCTGGCCTCCATGGTGCACATCCATACATGCAGGCATCACATGAAAAACAAGTCCACACTCAGGAGGCAGAAGCTGGTGGATCCTGAGTTTGAGGCCAGCCTGACAATGTCGAATTTCAGGACAGCCACGGCTACATAGTGAGACCCTGTCTTTAAAAAAAAAATCCTGTTCACAGAAACTCATCCACACCACACAGCACTTCATGTATCATAGACACAGGAGTCAACAATAAAATAGCTACAGCTGTGTTCAGAAGCATTAGCACTGACCCCAAGGTAAGCAACATGCACGCTTGTCTGTTTCTTTAGAAAACTTCCAATGCAAAGACAATGACCGTCAGAACCGTGGACTTAGCAAAGGCTTCAAATGAAAGCTCTGGCTTCAGAAAAGACCAAAGGTCATCCCAGAGGGAAGGCCAGCAGGGCCTGTACTACAGAGTTCAACAAGGCTGGCTGCACGTCAACTCAAAGGAGAAAGTGGCAGAAAATAACTGGAGGAGGAAGCAAAAGAAGGTGCTCACTGGGCACAAATGGAGAGCTTAGGCTCAGCCTGCTGGAGGGCTGAAGCACCTACAGTGGCCTTCCATGGCTAAAGAAGCCTGAGGCTCGGAAACCACACTCGTGCTCAAGCCATGCACCTGACCCTGCAGGTTCAGGGAAGCGCATATCATGCACATGACAGCTGTCCACATGAAACAAACCAACAGCTCTTCTGCTCCAATCAGCCAGTCGTGGGAACCAACGGGTGTTAGAACAAGGATCTGGGCTGTCAACAGAGTAACTCATGGTAGAGCAAAGTCCCACTGGAAAAAAAAATCTCCACAAACTGATTCTATTCATCACTTCACAAAGGATCCTATTCTGTTCACTAGTACAAGATATCAGAGACAACCAAGTCACTGTGAATCTATTCACCATCAGGGCAAATAAAGGCTAGCACATGTAAATGCCATATTATACCCATCTCATATAAAACTTCCTTACAACTCTAATGAGGGATTCAGTCTTTTTGTACAGATAGTAGAAACCAAAAGAGGGGAATTAGGTGGTTTGTTCAAGGTCACACAGCTTGCTAAGGAATAAGGCCAGGACTTGGACCAAGATACCTACCAGACATCAACACATGTTTCTCAAATGACTATATAACCCTATCTCATGCCAAGATCAAGTCCTCAAGACACAGACTTGATATTTTTCCATTCAAATCAAATTGAATCAAGCAAAAATTCATTGCACTCCTATAACCATATAAAGAAAGAAACAAAGCCAGGCGTTGGTGGCACACACCTTTAATCCCAGCACGCGGGAGGCAGAGGCAGGCAGATCTCTGTGAGTTCGAGGCCAGCCCACTCTACAGAGCGAATTCCAAGACAGCCTCCAAAACAATACAGAGAAACCCTGTCTCAAAAAACCAAAAAAAAAGAAAGGAAGGAAGGAAGAAAGGAAGAAAGAAAGAGAGAGAGAGAGAGAGAGAGAGAGAGAGAGAGAGAGAGAGAGAGAGAGAGAGAGAGAGAGAGAAAGAGAGAAAGAAAGAAGGCAAAAGGCTGGAGAGACAGCTCAGGGCTTAAGGGCACATACTACTACTCTTGTAAAAAAAAGTTTGGTTCCCGGTACCCACATCACTTACTAACAACCACCTGTAACTCCAGCTACAGAGGATCCAATAACCTCTTCTGGCCTCGAAGGACACCTGTACTCATGTCATGTGTGAACACACATACACAAAATTAAACAAAAATAAGCCAGGTGTGGTGGTACATGCCTCTAATCCCAGCACTCAGAAAAGAGGCAGATCTGTACAAGTTCAAGATCAGCTTGGTCTGCATAGCAAATTCCAGGCCCTGTCTCAAAAATTAATTATAATAATAATAATAGAAGACAAAAAATAAAATAATTTTAAAAAATAAGGGGCTGGAAAGATGGGTCAGCAGTTAAAAACTCTGGCTGTTCTTAAAGAAGACCTGGGTTCAATACCAGCACCCACATGGCAGATCACGAGTCAGTACTTGAAGGGGATCCAATGCCCTCTTCCTGTCTCCAAGGGTACTGCACACACATGGTGTACATACATACATATAGGCAAAACACTTATGCACATAAAGAGAGTGTGTGTGTGTGTGTGTGTGTGTGTGTGTGTGTGTGTGTGTGTGTGTGTGTAAGAAAAAAAGAAAAGAAACTAGCCACATGTGGTGATGCATGCTTGTAATTCCAGCACTTGGGAGAGGATGAAGCAAGAAGATGGAGAGTTCCAGGCCCAGCCTGTGCTACCCACTAAGACCCTCTCTGTCTCAAAATTAGAGATCTGGGTTTATTTGAAAGAAAATATAGAAGTTGAAGAAATGGCTCAGCAGTTAAGAGCACTGGCTACTCTTCCAAAGGACTTAGGTTCAAGTCTCAGCACCCATATGGCAGCTCACAGCTGTCTGTACTTCATACCCTCTGGACACCAGCCACCTAGCGTGGTGCGCAGACATGCTGTGGACAAAAATTCATACATATTTTTTTTAGAGAAGGAAGAGAAAGAGGAGGAGGAAAAGTCAGGCATAGTGCCACAGCATTTAGTCCCAGCACTTAGAAGACAGAGTTAGTCAGAGTTCTGTGAGTTCAAGGCCAGCCTGGTGTACACAGTGAGACCCTGTCTCAAAAACAAACAAAAAACAACAACAAAAGAATAAATGGATAAATATTTTTTAAAAGAAAATATAAATGGTTTCTGTAGTTTATATAAAATGAAAAGCGATTTGATCAAAAAGCATGTGCCTAACTGTAATGAGCATTCTTCCCGCCAGCCTGGTCCCAGAGCCGCATCAGTCCCAAATGAACACGCAGGATACTGTGTTAATTATGAAGCTGTTGGCAGTTTGCTATGGTTTCTTGTTGTCTAGCTCTGACTTAATTATTAGCCCATAACTGCTAATCTGAGTATTTCCCCGTGGTCTTCTCTTACCAGAGAAAGGATCGGGACCTCTTACTCCTCTCCTTACTCCTTACATGGTGACTGACTGTGCCTGCGTTTCCCAGAATTCTCCACCTCTCCTAGTCCCACCTATCTTGCTTCCCTATTGGCCAACAGTGCTTTATTTATCAACCAATAAGACAAGCATATACACAGAAGGACTTCCCCATCAACTGGAAATGTAAACTAGTACTAAAGAGTTACAAGCAACTACAGGAAAGAAGGGGGCATTAGCCCATATTTTGGCATGAGAGAACAATGGAAAACTGTAGAAATGATGGCACAAACATTGGGGAAATTCTTTTAAATGATTTAAATAAACAAACAATTCAGGTGTGGTGGCACACACCTTTAATCCCAGGACTGGGGAGACAGAGGCAAGAAGAGTTCTATGAGTTCGAGGCCAGCCTGGACTATATAGTAAGTTCCACAACAGCCACAGCAACATAGAGACCCTATCTCAAAAACAAATAAATCAATCTATGGGGGCTAGGTGTGTAGCTTCTGAGCCAGCCTAGACTCTCTTTCCAAAAAGAAAAGAAAACAAGTAAAATCTACAGAGCTGAGTGATGGTGACAGGGTACAATGGTGGAGGGCTCAGCTAGCATGTGTGAAGCCCTGACTCAATCCCTAATGCTCCAATTAAAAAAAAATACTTTTTTTTTTTTTTTTGGTTTTTCCAGACAGGGTTTCTCTGTAGCTTTGGAGGCTGTCCAGGGACTCGTTCTTGTAGACCAGGCTGGTCTCAAACTCACAGAGATCCGCCTGCCTCTGCCTCCCCAGTGCTGGGATTAAAGGCATGCGCCACCACCACCCAGCCTAAAAAATACATTTTTAAAATATGAAACTCCAGCTGGCCCAATGGCACTAAGGCAACCAGCCAACAAGACTAAGAACCTCAATTCAGCATTCAGGACCTGTACAGTGGGAGAGAGAAAGCTGATTCCACAGTTCTCCTCACTTCCATTCATGCACCATGACACATATGCACACTCAGGTGCGCACGCGTGCACACACACACACATGCACACAAGCTCATGTGCATATATAGTGTGTAATTAATAATTAATGAAATTTAATAAAAGTCTATAGGACTGAGTGAGAGTAGAAATCAGTGGTAGAATGCCTGCTTAGCATGCAGCAATATAAAAGTAACAATCTATATTCCAGATTTGAAAACTCTTAGCATCAGATATTTCAGTGGCTTAGCTATAGCTCTGCGGGGGGAGGGGAGGGGTGCAACACCATGAAAAGTGACATATCTCAAGGGAAGTGACCAGGATCCCCATTACAGGTAAACAGAAAGAATTTACGAATTTTCGGCTGGCAAAAGTCAACCTGTCCATTTCTGAAATTAAAATACAATCTGCCCATCATCTCCCTTTCCTTTTCAACTCTCCTACAAGCCCTAAGAAGGTGCCCTCTATTGTCTCCTCCCTCAAGGTGGACTCGGAGATAGGGAATGAAACATGCAGGGACAGAGGCTGGGATCCTGCTCATGCCCAGAGAAGTGTTCAAACAAGAAAAGGGAGGCTCCCTTCCGGTAAGTGTTGTTTTATCTCAAATACCTTTACAGTCTCTGGGCTGTTCTCAGACACGGAAAGACTTGCTCACCCTCCAACCTGCAGCACCAGCACTGGTCTAACACCCTTCTCCCCTCAATGCGTGCACCAGCCAAATCACAGGCTTCACTACCAAACACACCACCTTGCATTTACAATTCTCTGCTGCTTTTCACAATAGGAAAGCTTTCTCCTTCTTAGAAGGCAGGCCCTGCACATGGCTCTACACAGTCTCCTGTGACGCTTTGTTGACATTTTTAAGAGATGTCCTCTAGCAGACTTAGAGTTCTTTGAATGCTGGCACAGCATCCTGCTCACCTCTGTATTCTCTACAGAGAAGGCACAGGATACAGCAGCTGGGCAGCACACAGAAATCATGAATTAGAGAACCAACAAAGCTTTCAGAACTGTGGCATAAACAAATGCAGTGTTTTCTTAGAGGGGGGGGAAACTATTGTGCAATCACAACTCAGACATCTAAATCGTTCAGACCCCACAACTACATCACAGCTTGAGATAATGGCCCCACTTAGATATGTGGCTTCAAACAAAATAATCTTTCTGAGTCCAAATTTTCCATTCTGTTAAACCAAAACAGGAAGGGGGATCAAATCTGCCTGTTTTACCACATCAAGGTTAGTGGTACTCAAATGACAGAGCCTAAGAAAAGTATTACACAACAGACAATCGATCAGACAGATTTAAACAAACAATTCTTATCAAATCCCATTACACCATATGGGTGAAGTCCAACAGAGCTTACTGTCAATAGGTGACACAAATAGATCAAAACGGGGACTATGTTAAGATTTCTATCCAACGCATCTACAAAATTCAGTTTCTAAATGAGCTCATGAGCCATCCATGGTAAGCGGCCGGGAGTAGCTGACCCATCACACAGGTTCTGCAACACACTCTGCGGCAAACAGCCCAAAGGAGGCCGACCTGCATCTCAGCAGAGCAGCTGATCTATGACCAAAGCCTGCAGCAGAACACATGCACACAAAGAAAATTCTCTACCAGTAGTTTGCTCAGACTCTCCCTATCTTTAGGACCAGCCTGAACCTAAGAAAAACAGCAGGGAAAGACTGAATGCACCAAGTCGTGACAAACACAGACAGAGGCCTAAAAAAATTTTTTTAAAGCTGTTTTGTTTTGTTTTTTGTCGGAACAGTAATTATAGAGAAAATGTTTTTGTTTTTGTTTTTTAAAGGCTAGTTCAAAATATGTTGCAGATATCACAAACACCACCATAGATTTGGGGGCCCCTGGTTTATTTTAACTTCACTTGAACTCCGAAAAGCACCAACCATCTGTGTACTTAAAGCAAGACAGACAGATGGCCAATACGCTGACATTGCAGGATCAAGGTTTCTCAACTGTTATTTCCTTCTAGAGCACAAGAGAATAAAATGCAGGCTAAGGCAGTACAAATCCTTAAGAAATAAATTTAAACTAAGTCATGCGCCAATTAAAACATCCTTCGTGGGAAAATAAATCATTAACTTGACCTTGAAATGTTTAAAGTCTGACAAGTCCCAGTTTCTAAGACTTTCACACCTTTCTCAGAGAGTAGGGCAAGCTAATCAGTAGCGGATCCTAGAAACAGTTCTTTCTAAAGATGTCTAGAAACACCCAGAGCTGTAAACAACAATCATGTGGGGCAGATCCACACCAAGAGGAGCGCCCAGGACTTCCCTTTCCTGGTGAAAGCCCTCAGATTCTATTTTTAATCTCCCCCCATGTAAACATCCAGCCAAATCTCCCTTTCTGGCTAATGAAAGCCATAGCTGATTCGTTACTAAAAAATAAATAAATGTTTTAAAAGATTTGAATGGAATTCTTCAGACTTAATGACAACATTTCACAAAAGGACAAGGAAAAAGAAAACCTTAGGGGGAAACATAGTTTAACGAACTACTTCAACTGATTTTTTTTAACCTGGAGAATATTTTAACCAAAGGTATCACTGGGCAACCAGCCCAAAGGATTCCTATCTTCCTAAACACTTCCCAACTGATTAATTGAAAAATAATATGTTGGTAATTACCTGCAGGTGAAAACAGCACCACCCTATACATTGGGAAAGCCTTAAAGTGTCATTAAAATTAATTATTTCCTTCAACTGCTTAAGATTTGTAACACTCAAATTCACTCCTGGTTTTTCACTGTGATTTTTAAAGGGGAAAACCCTGCAATGCCATGATAAGAAAAGTCAAAACTGGAACTCTTCTGGGAACTTGGTCACATTTTTTTTTCACCCCAATCAACAGTTTTTAATGCACTTGAAATATACTGGTGAAGACCTTTGCCAAGGAATTCGACAATATGAAACTCTGGGACATCAGCAAAGTACTGACACCCAGCGCGGAGAAAATGCAGCTTTTGTTCAGAGGCCGCCTGAGATAAAAACAGGAACTTTACAGAGAGCTGAGCTGATCGCCACAGCACATTCGCCTGATCACATGCCCACGGCCAGCACTGTGCTTCTCATTGTTGTCGAGGGGACTTTTCTAGTAACAGTGCCTAGATTTAGTCCATGTTTTAAATTATCTAAATAAACCCAACCCTCCCTGTAGCAATCCATTGTCAAAGGGAAGGGTGCTGGGCAGGATTTGCACGTAACCGGTAGTCACCTCTTCAAAGACTCCAAGAGGTGATCAGATGCGGAAACCCAGCCTGAATACAGGTGCCAAGAAAAAGCCCTGCTGCCCCCCCATGACAGAGGTGGTCTAAGAGCGCAGCCTCGAGCGTCTCACTGGGTTAGCGCCACTGCCTCCAACCTCCAACCTCGGACCCTCAATGGCCTCCCCGCTCCTTTCTCACGCCTGTCACTGGTGAGGCACCTCGCATTGTTAGAGGAGCAGGAAGAAATGCAGCTGCGGCGTTCCCCAGTGTCTCTCTCTGAAGCAGGAGAGAGGGTGCAGGCGTGCGGCCCTTCAGGAGAAAGGCAGGGCAGAGGGGCAAGGTGTCAGGCGGAGGGCGCAGCTTTGTCTCCAGCTGACCCGTCCCCAAGTCCTGCGGGGGCCCCCCAGGGACAACAATGAAAGCTCAGCCACGCTTCGCGGGTGGGGAGCGGCGAGCACCGCCGGCCCTGCCTCCCCGCAGGCCGCCGCCCGCTCGCCCGGCCCGCCCGGCCCGCCGCGCGCCTACCCTCCGACAGCTCCAGCTCCAGCTCAGCCAGCTGCGCCCGCACCTCGGGGGGCAGCGCGGCCACCGCGGCCGGCGACGGCTCCAGGCCTCGCTCCGCCATCGCGGCTCCGCCAGCCACACTCCGGAAGACGAAGAGGGGGCCGAAGGAGGGACGGACTGACGCGGGCCCACACCCCGGCTACAGGATCCGGCTCCAGCCGCCGAAAGCCGCCGGCGCTACCGCTGCCGCTGCCGCCGCCGCCGCCATGAGCTAGGGTCACGTGAGCGCGCGGCCCCGCCCCCGGCCCGGAGCACGCCCCGCCCCGAAGGCGCAGGAAGGGCGTGGCTACAGCGCCCTCTGCCGCCGAGCTTCGGGAGCACAGGCTGGAGTCGCCTCCTCGTCTCTCCTAGGGGAATCACCGGAGAGGATGCACTTGCCCAGGACACAGCACTCACCTTCCACAAACTCTCAACAAGGAGTTTCTGAGGTATAACCGTAGTTCTTCCAATCCCTTTTCCGATAGAACATGCCTCTGTCTTGTCCTTTCCCCCATTTTCCCTAATGGACACCTCTCTTTAAAGGGACGTGCACAGGCCTGTCCTTCACCCACCAGTTTCTGGATTCCGCCTGCCAAAAACTTTTTTTTTCTGTTACAACTATTTATTTATTTGGTTGGTTGGTTTTGGTTTTTCGAGACAGGTTTTCTGTGTTTTGTGTAGCTTTGTAGACCAGGCTGGCCTCAAAATCACAGATCCCCCTGCTTCTGCCTCCCGAGTGCTAGGATTAAAGGCATGGGCCACCACTGACTGGCCCGTTACAACATTTAAAACAGGATAAAACTAGATATCTCATGCATGTAAATTCCAAGCACTCCGGAGGTGGAAGGTTCAAAGTCATTCTTTCCAGCCTGGGCTACATGAGTCCTGTCTCAAAACACAAGAAAAAGGATTACAGTAGAACTTGGCTTCATCTTGCCTTGAGTTATAAAGACTTATAAAAGATCTTAGTTGGGGAGGGGGGTGGAGGGTGGAGACACAGTTCTATTGTTGGATCCTAGCTCAATTGTAGCACCCTTGTACTGCCTGTAACCCCAGCTAGAGGTCCTGAAGGCTTCTGTGACCTCTACAGACACCCACACACTCACACATAAACAAAGATTTATTTGTTTATTTGTTGTTTGTTTGGCTTGGTTTTTCAAGACAGGGTTTCCCTGTGTAGCCCTGACTTTTCTGTTTTGTTTTGTTTTGGGGGGTTTGTTTGTTTTGTTTTAGGTTTTGCAAAACAGGGTTTCTCTGTATAGCCCTGGCTGTCCTGGGACTTGCTCTGTAGACCAGGCTGGCCTCGAACTCACAGAGATCCACCTGCCTTTGCCTGAGTGCTGAGACTAAAGGTGTGCACCACCATTCCCCCCCCACTGCTTTAAAGATTTGTATATTACTTTTATGTGTATGAGTATGTTGCGTGCACATATGCCCACCAAGTGCATCTGGTCCCTCAGATGCCAGAAGAGGGCGTTGGATCCCTTGGAATAACTGGAGTTACAGAGGGTTGTGAGCTACCACGTGAGAGCTGGGAATTGAACCGGGGTCCTCTGGAAGAACAAGCAGTGCTTAACCGCTGAGCTATCTCTTCTAAGTTCTCACCCCATTTCTTAAATTTTTTCTTCTGTATTTTAAATGTGTATGCGCTGGGTGTGTGTGCTTGTGGAGGTGAGACATCAGTTTGTGGGAGTTGGTTTTCTCTCCCCACTTGCTGGGACTGAACCCAAGTCATCAGGGTTGAGGGCAGATACCTTAACCCACTGAGCCATCTCATCGGCCCTGGCTCTCATTTCCTGATGGAAGGTGTCAGTGAATTAGGAGCCTTAAGCTAAACTGAGGTTGATGGCCTGACTCAGAGTCTCACCTCCTGACCTACTTGATAGAAGAGAACTGATTATTTCCACATGGGCATTGTGGCACATATGTACCCCCACAATCAATACATACACACATACATAATGACAGGAACAGCTGAGCAAACTGGTGTATCTTGGGACCTGGCTGGCTGTGTGGTCAGGCAAGCACTCTGCTACAGAACTACATCTTTAGTTCATATAGTTCAGTTAAAAGGGAATCTCAAAGTCTGCCACTGAACAGTCATGAGTTCATATTTCTTTCCTCCCTCCCTTCCCTCCTTTCGACTCCTTCTTCCCCACCCTCCTTCCTTCCTTTATGGTGGGGTCCCCCCCCCCCGATAACATCTCACTATGACGTCTAGGCTGGCCTGGAACTTACTAAGTAGACCAGACTGACTTTGAGATTAGCCTCCTGAGTGCTGGGATTGCAGACATGAGCCAGCACTCCCACTTTCTGCCGTGCTGGGGATTGATCGCACGGCTTTCTTCATGCTAGGCAGGCAGTCCACCAATTCTACTACATCCTCAGCTCCCATTCTGGAACAACATGGAAAAAGAGGGAAACACTAGGAGTTTCTCATACTGTAGGAAAAACAGATCCTACAGCAGTTGTTTCTGTGGCAAAATTTCAATACTATCAACAAAAGACTAAATTACAATGTAAAACAAAGATCCTAATAGATCTTGGTAAGAATACAGCAATGTTCGGACCCTCCTTATACTAAATTAAAATTAGTACTTTTGGACATTAGGTTACATGCTAAGGGGCTAAAAGGATAGAGCAAACCCATCCCACCCCCTAATCAAGCTGGGGCATGTCTTTGATTCCAGCACACAGGAAGGAAGCAGAGAAAAATAGATCTCTGTTGATCAAGAGTTTCAGGACAGGAGAGCCAAGACTGCATCATAGCTTGATGTCTTTTTTTATTTTATTATTATTATGTTTTTGGATACAGGGTTTCATGGTGCAGCCCTGGCTGGCTGGGAAAGCACTATGTAGACCAGGCTGGCCTGGAACTGGTTTGCAATATTGCATCCAACATCATGTCTTTGAATAATTATTTTGGTTTGTGGTGGTGGCACCCTTTGAGACCCAGCACTCAGGAGGCAGAAGCAAGTGGATCTGAGGTTGAGGCCAGCTTGGTCTACAGAGTGAGTTCCAGAACCGCCAGGCAGCCAGGCAATGGTGGTGGATCATGCCTTTTTTTTTTAAGATTTATGTATTTATTATGTATACAGTATTTTGTCTGCATGTATGTCCACAGGTCAGAAGAGGGCACCAGATCTCATTACAGGTGGTTGTGAGCCACCATGTGGTTGCTGGGAATTGAACTCAGGACCTTTGGAAGAGCAGCCAGTGCTCTTAACCTCTGAGCCATCTCTCCAGCCCAGGATCATGCCTTTAATCCCAGCACTGGGGAGGCTGAGGCAGGTGGATCTCTGTGAGTTCAAGGCTAACCTGGTCTACAAAGGGCCAGGACAGGCTCCAAAGCCATACAGAGAAACCCTTGCCTTGGGGGTTGGGGGAATGAAGGGGCTGGAGACATTGATCATCAATTAAGAGCACTTGCTGCTCTTCCAAAGGACTAGCTTTATATCCTAGTGCCCACATCAGGCAGCTCACAAACATCTGTAACTCCAGCTCTAAGAGATCTCTGGTGCTTCCTCTGCCTCCGAGGGCATCCATGTGTGGTATGAACACCCAGACACAAATATCGACCTATAAATAAAAAACAAATCTTCAAGCTGGACAGTGGTGGCATGTGCTTTTAATCCCACTGATAGGGGAAGTCCTTCTGTATGCCCTATATATATGTTTCTCTTATTGGTTGATGAATAAAGCTGTTTCGGTCAACGGACAGGCAGCATGTAGTCAGGCAGGAAGCATAGGCAGGACTACCAGACTAGGAGAATTCTGGGAAGAGGAACCATGTAGCTACTGGAAAGATACAAGGTCCAACCATTCTCCAATAAGCCAAGGCTACATGGAGATACACAGATTAATAGAAATGGGTTAATAATTAAGAAAGAGCTAGCCAATAGGAAGCCTGAGCCACAGGCCAAACAGTTTAAAATTAATATAAGCCTCTGTGTTATTTGGGACTGCACAGCTGCAAGCACCTGGTGGGGCAGAAACTTCCAGCTACATCCCAGCACTCGGGAGGCACAGGCAGGTGGATCTTTGAGTTTGAGGCCAGCCTGGTCTACAGAGTGAGTTCCAGGACAGCTAGGGTTACACAGAGAAACCCTGTCTCAAAACTAAGAAACAATCAAGTCTTCAAAAAGAAAAGAAACGAGATTCAAGAGCAGCATAGCAGTAATCTGACCACTCAGGAGGCTGAAGCAGGAGGATGGCAGTGAGCTTTCAGCCAATCAGAACTACATAGTGAGCTCCTGAATCTGAAACATGACTGAACATGCACCTGCTTTGACCAACAAGATATGGCAATAGTGGCCTGGTGTGATGTACCTGGGTGTAAGTCTTGGAAGCCAAGGAACCTCTCCCGCCGCTCTCTGAGCCGTCCCCTACACACACACACACACACACACACACACACACACACACACATACACACACACACACACACACACACACACACACACCTGCCTTACCCTGCCTCCCCTCATGAGCCGCATGAGAAAAGACCAAGCCACAGGGAAAGGCACATAAGGTGCCATGTGTGGCAACTCCAGCTAAACCCAGCCCCTACCCCAGGCATAAGAAGACTTCACCCTGTCCAAATTCCTGTGATTTACTAAAATCCAGTTACTTGCACCCAGGACACAGGGTGATGATCTGCTACTCAGCAATAGATTATCAGAAGCAGGAGACACTCTTTACCCCCAGACAGCTCTGCTATCCTCTCAGACCAAACCAACCACTAAAGAGGCTAAGCATGAGCCGGGCGGTGGTGGCGCACGCCTTTAATCCCAGCACTCGGGAGGCAGAGGCAGGTGGATCTCTGTGAGTTCGAGGCCAGCCTGGTCTACAAGAGCTAGTTCCAGGACAGCCTCCAAAGCCACAGAGAAACCCTGTCTCGAAAAACCAAAAAAAAAAAAAAAAAAAGAGGCTGAGCATGCAAACGCTCACCATGCAGCCGGCCCCTACAGCTGTGTGATTCTGGAGGGAAGTGTTCAACAGGCATGAGAGGACTTCCTCCCTGGTGGGAGATGTGCAGGAAAACCTGCCTCCCTGCAGCTTCCTTCCTCTCTGCCTTACTGCGGACTGCTCCGGCAGGCGGTCTGTGCACACACATGGGGACAGTGAACAGACCCGTCACCTGAACTCCACAGAATCTGCATGGGAAAACAACAAATCCTACAACCACTTGCACTTGAACTTCTTGTGATAAGAGAAAATAGGGTTAAATTTCATTTAGTATGCTGGGCCTGGCGGAATACGCCTTTAATCACGGCTCTTGAGAGACAAAGGCAGGTAGATTTCTGAAGTTTGAAGCCAGCCTGATCTACACAAGGAGACCTTGTAACAAAACAACAGCCAAAAAAAAAAAAAGCCTTACAAAACACAGAACTTAATTTCATTCAGTTGGATATGTTGTTATTTTAAACCCAAACCTCCCTTCCCATACAATACTGGGTTTGTTATTTAAAAAGAAGAAGAAGGAGGAGAAGGAGGAAAAGAAAAGAAAGAAGGGAAGAAAGAAAGAAAATGGGATATTACAGGTAAGCAAAATATGAAATGACTGGTTACAGCAGCAAAATGTCTATCAAATTGTAGCGCAGACCTCATGTACTGGAGGCATTGTGGAGGGAATTGGCCACTTGACATGGATTTCAGTCAGACAACACTGAAAGAGGAGAACCACATGTTTAGCTCTGCAAAGATTTGTAGACCAGGGAGTATGGTACATACTTGAAATCCCAACATATAGAGGGCTAGGACAGGAGGACTAAAAGATGAAGCCCAGCCTGGACTACACAGCAAGGTCCAGGTCAGCTGTGCTACAGAAGAAAACCTTGTATGAAACATAAATAAATAAGGGGCCTGGAGAGGCAACTCAGTGGTAAACAGTACTTGTTCTCATAGAGGGCTTGGATTAGGTTCCCAGCACCCATATGGTAGCTCACAACCACCCATGATTCCAGTTCCACAGTGAAAAGTTTATACACCCCATAAGCCTCTCTGCAGATGCACCAATCCAAATCAGACCAAATCAAACCGAATTAGAAAAAGCCCACGTTTAGTGGATACAGTGCTCCCTGATGGCTTTCCAGCCCCCCAGAGAGGAGACAGGAAAGAGAGACCTGAATACCCACAAGTCTCTTTTCTGGGGAGCTGTTTAAATACCCTGTGGGGCCGGGCAGTGTGGCACACACCTTTAATCCCAGCACTCGGGAGGCAGAGACAGGCGGATCTCTGTGAGTTCGAGGCCAGGCTGGACCGACAGCCTCCAAAACAATACAGAGAAACCCTGACTCGTAAAACCAAAAATAAATAAATAAATAAATAAATACCCTGTGGTAGTGGTCTTGAGCTTCTCTGGAGGAGGGGTCATCAATTGGTAGACTTTCTGAGATGCAGCAGGGTTTGGAGGGAGATAGGAGAGGAGGGCTTGGGAGGAATTTCCACCATAACACTCCAGACTCTTTGGGTGTATGGATGCTAGGTGGTGCGGCAAAGCTTTTACCATAACACAGAGAATCTTAATAAATCATCCTGCCTTTATCTTGGGCTTGAAAGACAACTTATATCGAAGGCAATCTAGATTCATTCTGTTTATGATTAAACCTTTGTTTCTCAGGGATTGGGCCATGCCCCACCTGTAGCCTTAACTACAAATGGTTGTGTACTGCCTGCCCCAGAAAACAGCAACTGTGCCTTTGTTTCATGAGAAGGCTATGTCACCTGGCAACCACGCCGTTTTTTTTTTTTTTTCAAAAACTTGTTATGACCACCTTATTATGACCACTGTCTTAGTTAGGGTTTCTATTACTGTGAAGAGACATCATGACCATGGCAATGCTTATAAATGAAAGTATTTAATTGGGGCTAGCTTATAGTTTCAAAGGTTTAGTCATTTATCATCAAGGTGGGGAGCATAGTGGCATGCAGGCAGACAGGCAACAGGAAGTGAACTGGGTGCCATGTCAGGCATAGTTTGAGCATAGGAGACCTCAAAGCCTACCCCCAAAATAACATACTTCCCCCAACAAGGCTACCCCTCCTCCAACAAGGATATACCTCCTAATAGTGCTACTCCGTATGGGGGCCATTTTCTTTCAAATCACCACAACTATTTTGGTTTTTTGTTGTTGTTGTTTGGTTTTTTTTGTTTTATTTTTTATTTTTTGTGGTTTTTTTTCCGAGATAGGGTTTCTCTGTGGCTTTGGAGGCCGTCCTGGAACTAGGTCTTGTAGACCAGACTGACCTCGAACTCACAGAGATCCACCTGCCTCTGCCTCCCAAGTGCTGGGATTAAAGATGTGTGCCACCAACGTCTGGCTTTTCTTTCTTTCTTTCTTTCTTTCTTTTTTTTTTTTGCACAACTACTTTGTTATAACCACCTGTTGTGATGACCACCTTGTAACCACGCCTTTGTTTGAGGAGGTTGATATGACCACCTTGCTATGACAATCTTGTTATGACCACCTTGCAACCATGCCTTTGTTTTGAAAGATTGTTATGACCACCTTGTTATGTTTATGTTCTTCTACTTCTGTAACCCTGCCCATTTGCCTGACCAAACCCCCATTTGGAAACCCCCTACTCCTGAAGTATAAAAACCCTTATTTAACCATGTTCAATGCTGATCTCTTGAACTCCACCTTTAGAGAGAGATAGTCCATGTACATCAATTTAAAAAACTTTCTTCAAGCCGGGTGGTGGTGGGGCATGCCTTTAATCCCAGCACTTGGGAGGCAGAGGCAGGTGAATCTGTGAGTTTGAGGCCAGCCTGGTCTACAGAGTGAGTTTGAGGACAGTCACCAAAACTACACAGAAAAACCCTGTCTGGAAAAACAAAATCAAAAAGCTCTCTCTGATTAACTTGGCCATGAGTTGGGCCAGTGGTCTTTCTCCTCATGTCTATGGGATTCACATTTGGAGGCCCCAGTAAGGTCAAGACAACTAGCCACATTCAGAAGCTGGAGCCTTCTCTCCAGCACTCCAGGACTTGATAGCTGCTCCCTAAGAGGTACACACCTTGGACACATTCCAAGGGCTCAGGGCATGCCTTCAGTTTGGTGGACTGCCTGAGCAAATGGCCACATCAAAAGAAAGCAGCCAACACCTATCTATGAAGGCCTCCTCTGGCTAACTCCCACTTTTGGCTGACTGTTCTCATTAACTGAAACATGCCAACACAAATAATGCTTTGTTTTGGGTTTTTCAAGACAGGGTTTCTCTGTGGCTTTGGAGGCTGTCCTGGAACTAGCTCTTGTAGACCAGGCTGGTCTCGAACTCACAGAGATCCGCCTGCCTCTGCCTTCCAAGTGCTGGGATTAAAGGTGTAAAGGTGTGCGCCACCAATGCCCAGCCCAAAACATGGTTTTTATGTGTAAAAACTCACCCTGAGAAAAGATCAACAGAGACTAACTTAAGAATATATATCTGGAAGCTCAGATTTAAATTTTCCTCTAGTTGTCTCCTAAATATAAACTTAAAGATACTTCTTATCATGCTAAAACATTTCTGTGTAGTTTGAATGTAATTGGCCTCTCTAATCCCAAAGGGCGGGGCTGGAGAGATGGCTTAGAGGGTAAGAGCACTGGCTGCTCTTCCAGAGGTCCTGAGTTCAATTCCCAGCAACCACGTGGTGGCTCACAACCATCTACAATTCAATCTGGTACATATGTAATAAATAAATAAATCTTAAAAAAAAAAACAGGGGCTGGAGAGATGGCTCAGTGGTTAAGAGCACTGACTCTTCTTCCAGAGGACCCAGGTTCAATTCCCAGCACCCACTTGGCTGCTCACAACTGTCTGTAACTCCAGTTCCAGGGGATCCAGCACCCATGGTCAAAGCGCCAATGCATATAAAATAAAGATAAAAATTAAAAAAACAACAACAACAATCCCAAAGGGGGTGGTGCTATTAGGAGGTATAGCCTTGCTGAAGTAGGTGTGACCTTATTGGAGGAAGTGTGTCACTGTGAGAGTGGGCTTTGAGGTCTCTTGCTCAAGTTTCACTGTCTGTGACACTTGTTAACTTCCTATTGCCTGCAAGAAGTAGGACACTTGACTACTTCTCCAGTATCATGTCTGCCTGCATGTCTGTCCCATGTTGCACTATGATATAATGGACTAAACCTTGAAAATGTAAGCCACTCCAATTAAATGTTTTTCTTTGTAAGACTTGCTGTGGTCATGGTGTTTCTTCAAGGCAATAGAAACCTTAAGAAAGAAGTTGGTACCAGGGACTGGTGATATTGCTGTGATATGCCAAGACCATGTTGTTGTTTGAAGGAATTTGGACTTTGGTATTTTGGGCTGTGAAAGCAGTAGAATGCTTTAAGCATTGCTTAATGGGGCCATACTAGTAGGAGCTTGGAAGGCAGTGGTGCTGAGTGTGATTTGAACTGTGGGGATCAAGAGGTTCCAAAGGAGAAGAATGTTAGTACGTGGCCTAGAGACGGGTCTTGTGATATTGTGGTGAAGAAAATGGCTATCTTTTGCCCTTGTACAAAAAGTCTGCCTGAGGCTGAAGTGAAATGTTTTGGATTAATTCTATTGGCAGAGGAAATCTCAAAATAGCCTAGTATAGACTTTGTTGTGTGGTTATTAGTGGTAACTCTAATGAAGATTCATAATGAAAAGGAGCAAGCTGAACAAATAAAAATACAAAATGTACAATTTGATAAAAGGGGCACCAGGAAGTGGAATAGAGTTATATCCTGTGCTCAAGGAGATAAACAGATTAAGAAATGGAATAAAGGGAGTAGTGACCTCAAGGAAAAATCCCACCCAGCTAGGTTTCCAATTTGTGAAAAGAATTTAAAAATATTTAGAGCTGGGTGTGATGCTGTATCCCTTTAATCCCAGCACTCAAAAAGCAGAGGCTGGTGGATCTCTGAGTTTGAGGCCAGCCTGGTCTACAGAGCAAGTTCAAGGACAGCCAAATTTAGACAGCAAAGGTAACCATTGTTCTGTTGGAAGCACCACCTTAGCCCTCCTACCCCTCTCCAGGCCCTGCACCTCAGAAAGCCCACCAAGCAGTGGCTCCTCCCCTAGAACTGTTCAAGACTACTCCTACAGGGTATTTAAACTCTGGTCCATAGACCTGCCCATGTGATTTCTCCCCTTCCCTCCCCTGCCTCACTTCTGGGGGGGCTTGAGATCGCCAGGGAGTGTTTCACTCAGATTATACCTTTACTTTTTTTTGTTTTGTTTTGTTTTGTTTTTGTTTTTTGAGACAGAGTTTCTCTGTATTGTTTTGGAGGCTGTCCTGGAACTCGCTCTGTAATCCAGGCTGGCCTCGAACTCACAGAGATCCACCTGCCTCTGCCTCCTGAGTGCTGGGATTAAAAGCGTGCGCCACCAACGCCTGGCGGTCCTTTACTTTTTAATTTGGCTCTATTTGGCTTATTGCATTGGCAGAGAAACCTAATACTGGGGATCCAAAAATACTTATCAACCATCAAAATCAGAAAGCTGGTGAAGACGTAATTGAACAAGAGGGTCGTGTTCCAGTCCCAGCAAGTAGCAGAACTTGGCAGCTTCGACCACATAGTCCTGGCTTTAGAATTAAGAATAGAAGGAAGGGCCGGGCAGCCTGGTCTACAGAGCGAGTTCCAGGACAGCCACCAAAACAATACAGAGAAACCCAGTCTCGAAAAACCAAAAAAAAAAAAAAAAAAAAAAAAAAGGGAATAGAAGGAAGGGGTTAATGGAATCTTCATCTGTGACTAAGAAAAGCCACTGAGGCCAGGCATGTGTCAGGGGTGTCCCTGAATGGAAGCCTAGAAAGACCATTTCACGAAGCTGTGAAGTTGAAGCCTGGATTGCCTTGGAGACACTAAGAAGTTACAGATGCCAGAGCTGTGGGATACAGGCTGAGGAAAACTGCTAACAGGGAGTGGAAATGTCCCAGGAGAAGGAAGTGTGTCGCAGTCAACAAAGCTGAAAGGAGTTGGAGATCTGAAGAGTGCTTTGACATCAGACGTGGAGATGCAGAGTTTGAAGTTTGCCCAGCTGGTTTCCTGTCTTGTTTTGGTCAATTATTTTGTTTTGTTTTTGCTTTTTTGAGGCAGGGTTTCTCTGTGTAACAGCCCTAGCTGTCGTGGAACTAGCTCTTGTAGACCAGGCTGATCTCAAATTCACAGAGATCCACCTGCCTCTGCCTCCCAAGTGCTGGGATTAAAGACGTGCCCTACAACCAACCGGCTGGTCTAGTATTGCTTCACTATGCTCCCTTCCCTATGTTTTGGAATGGTAGTGTATATCCTATGCCATTTTATGTTGGAATTATGTGATTTTGCGGGGGATTACAATTAAGAGATTGTATGAATCTCAGAAGAGACTAAACTTTGGACTTCTAAACATTGTTGAGACTGTTATAGACTATGGGAACTTACGAATTTGGACTAAATGCATTTTGCATTATGACATTTTTATAAGCTTATGGAGTCAGGGAATGGAATATAGTAGTTTGTGTTTTTTTTTGTTTTTGTTTTTGTTTTTGTTTTTACGAGACAGGGTTTCTCTGTATTGTTTTGGAGGCTGTCAGTCCAGCCTGGCCTCGAACTCACAGAGATCCGCCTGCCTCTGCCTCCCAAGTGCTGGAATTAAAGGCATGCGCCACCACCGCCTGGCGGAATATAGTAGTTTGAATGTAACTGGCCCCCATAATCCAAAAGGGAGTGGCACTATTAGAAGGTGTGGCCTTATTGGAGGAAGTGTGTCACTATGGGGGTGACTTTGAGGTCTCTCTTGTTCAAGCTTTGCTCAGTGTGACACCCAGTCCATTTCCTGTTTCCCTCTAATCAAGATGTAGCCAGCACCATGTCTGCCTACAAGCTGCCACTGAACCATCCTCACCAATCGTCACAAGCCAACTCTTGATGATAAAACCCAAGGTAGAGCTTTACTAGTGTTCATAGCATTGTAAGACTTAGTTCTTGTAGTTCTGGCATCAGTCTTGGTTAGGTCAGGGCTCAGCTGCTTTCTTTCTGTCCTAGTTTGCTTTCTATTGCTATGGTAAAACTGGCTAAATGCAGTTTGGGGAGGAAAAGGTTTATTTTAGCTTAAGGTTAGAGGCTATCATCAAGAGAAACCAAGGTAGGAACCTGAAAGCAGGAACTGAAGTAGATGCCACAGAGGGATGCTGCTTACTGGCTTGCTCCTCAGGCTTGCTTCCTCTGCTATTTTCTTACACATCCAGGACCACCTGCCCAGGGACGCACACTTCCCAAAGTGTGCTGGCTTCTCCCACACCAATCTTTGATCAAGAAAATGCCCACAGCCCAGTTTGATGGAGGTAACTCCTCAACTGTGAGTCTCTACTTCTAAGGGACTGTAGTTTATGTCAAATTGACAAAATTCAATAGTCCAGCATCAGTGCCATCTGCCTGGTCTGCTTCCCTTATGCGTAGACTATCTTTAGGGGCCACCTGGTAGCTTCCAAAAGCACTTCGATTGTGTCCTTCTGGGTTCCAGCCCAGCCTAAGAGAATCCATCTTTGCCTTGGTTCCAGTCCATGCCCAGAAGTCAGTACTGACTCAGACTGGTAGATTGGGAGAACTGAACTCACTCCTCTGGAACAGTAGGAAGCACTCTTTACCCCCGAGCCAGTCGATCCAGGCCTCCCTTTAAATTGCTTTTATAACTTTTTTAATGTATGGGTATTTTGCCTGCATGTGTCTCTGTGCACCATCTGTGTTCCTAGTGTGTGCAGAAGCCAGGAGAGGCTGTTGGGTTCTCTGGAAGAGCAGCCAAGGCTTTCAACCACTGTGCTGTCTCTCCAATTGCTGTTTGTTGGTTTCATTCGTTTTTTTCTTTAAGACAAAGTCTTACCACATAGGCCAGGTTGGCTCTGAACTCAAAATTCTCCTGCCTCAACCTTTCACATCCTGGGATTACAGTCATGTAAATAAACTGAGTTTCTTCTACACACAAGTTCAGTGAGAAGAAACAGAAGCAGGAACAGGAAAGATTTATCAGCTGATAAAGAGAGCATAGTCCAGGGCTCTAAAGGGCCTCGTGACCATCCAAAAACATTTTGGAAGCCGGGCGTTGGTGGCGCACACCTTTAATCCCAGCACTGGGGAGGCAGAGGCAGGCAGATCTCTGTGAGTTCGAGGCCAGCCTGGTCTACAGAGCGAGTTCCAGGACAGCCTCCAAAACCACAGAGAAACCCTGTCTCAAAAAACCAAAAAAAAAAAAAAAAAAAAAAACCATTTTGGAGCAGGTGTGGGGGTAAGCAGCAATGAATACTGTAATGGCAGAAAAAATCAGATTAAAGGCCAAATCGTTACCCCAGGGTGGGAGTGTTAACTCAACTTGTCTTGGGTAGTTCAGTGTGAAGTACAGGTCTAAGATGAGTGAGACCCTGGGTTTGATCTCCATCATTGAAAAAATGGAAAGGAAGGAAAAAGAAAAGGCCCCCAGGAAGGGCAAGTTTTATCAAGGAACAGACTGAAAGTAAAGGAACAGGATTCAATGAGCACAGGGCAATAACTATGTGAAAATCACAGGTTTCAGGAACTAATGGTGCTGTCCACAGAAATAGTAGCTGAGCCCCAGGTATAATGGGGGCGTTTCCCATAAGATACACTTTAAAAGATATAGCCCTCAGCACTCGGGAGGCAGAGGCAGGCGGATCGTTATGAGTTTGAGGCTGGGCTGGACAGCCTCAAAAATAATACAGAGAAACCCTGTCTCGTAAAAACCAAAAAAAAACAAAAAAAAAGATATAGCCCTACTGGGTGCAATGTAGCTGGGGCCAGATGTAGCTCAGTGATAGGGCCTAGCAAATATGAAACCAGAGTTCAACTCCTAGTAAAACACACACACACACACACACACACACACGGGGTGGGGGCTGGGGAGGGGTGTCAGGGGGGTGGGGGCTGGGGAGGGGTGTGAGGGGGGTGGGGGAGTGTTTCAAGTGTTGGATAGTGGCTGTGGTTAGTGGCTGTCATATTGGGTAGCACAGGTCTAGATAAGGGTATTGCATCTTTTTTTTCTTTTTTTGCATGTTTTCTTTTCTTTTCTTTTCTTTTTTTTTTTTTTTTGGTTTTTCGAGACAGGGTTTCTCTGTGGTTTTTGGAGGCTGTCCTGGAACTCGCTCGGTAGACCAGGCTGGCCTCGAACTCACAGAGATCCACCTGCCTCTGCCTCCCGAGTGCTGGGATTAAAGGCATGCGCCACCAACGCCCGGCTCATTTTCTAGAATTTTACAACTATAGGGAAGATACAATGGGGAGGATAATACTGATTCTTTTCAAATTTAGTGATATTCATTTATTGTGTATGTGCATACGTGTGCATGTCTGTGCATACACGTGGGAGTGTATGCACACACACCTGTGCTGTGGGGCATGTGTGGAGAAGTCAAAGACAAGTGTACAACTTATGAGACTTGATTCTCTCCTTTCACAATGTGGCTTCTAGGAATGGAATTCAGGTTGTCCAGCCTGGCAGCAAGTACCCTTCCCTGCACAGGCATCTCCACAGCCCAAGGTCACTTTTAACTAGTGTTTCATATGCAGTCAAAATATATTTTCAACAAGTTACTGTGACTTGTGTTTATAAGCTCAGCACATGGAGACCACGGAGAGCAGAAAGTGAATAAAAGCAGTCTAGGCCACTAGGGTTGAACTTGGATGGCATGGTGGAAGCGGCTGGTATCAGATATACCCAGATATAGGGTGAATGAAGAAAGTTGCACCATAGCTTCCTCCAAGCCGACCGTCACAAATCATCTACTTTTCTTTCTCTGTGGCTTTGGAAGCTGTCCTGGAACTAGCTCTTGTAGACCAGGCTGGCCTGGAACTCAAGAGATCCGCCTGCCTCTGCCTCCCAAGTGCTGGGATTAAAGGCGTGCACCACCAACGCCCAGCTGTTGCTGTTTCTTTAATGGTGTCTGTGAAGCAAATGTAGATGTCCTACTTTTCATATTTAGCTACTGCTACTGTCATGGTTCCAGGACCTGGAGTCACTTAAAGCAGCTCTTTTTTACATACCATGAGAAGGTCAACAGAAGCCCAATGTTGTGACAAGGCTGGTGTCATTCACCTGGCCTCACTTATCACGTAGACATCAGAAAGAAATAAGTGAGCATAGCGCAGTAAGATATGTTGAGAAGCTGGTGGGTATGGTGGTGCACACCCTTAATTCCTAGCACTCAGAAGGCAGAGGCAGGTGGGTCTCTGTGACTTTGAGGTTGGCCAAGTTTATTGACATACGCCTATGCCTTTAATTACAGTGCACATTAATGTGAGTCCCAGGGGCAGAGTTAGGTCCTCTGGCTTTACCCATCTTCTAATTTCATCACCACTGCCTTCTAATTGGTTTTTCACAAATTTGTCAAAAATTAGATGGTAGAGTTGGAGAGATGGCTCAGCAGTTAAGAGCATTTGTTGCTCTTGTATAGGTTCTGGATTTAGTTCCCAGCACTCACATGGTGGCTACCAACCATAAGTCTAGTTCCAGGGGATCCAATGCCCTTTTGTGACCTCCACAGAAATCAGGCATGCACATGGCACATGCACATATATGAAGGCAAAACATATATACATGAAAAATTAGGTGGCTGTAAATGTGTGGGTTTCTGAACCACTTGATAAGGGGGTGGACAATAGTACTCTGACTACTTACTGCTGATTGGGGGGTGTGAAGAGGGGCTGCCTGAAGCACTAGTCCAAAGCAGGGTCTCAAGTTCACGGGCGATGGAGGAGGCCTGAGGAAATCCCATTAGAAGCATCTAGTTTATTGGCTGTTGGGTTCTTTCACTAATCTTCTCCTCAAGGACAAGGAGAGACCATTATTATGAGGATAGAGACTAGCCGGCCTGAGGAGGGATAGGGCCAATGCCCTAGAAAGCAACAATCTCACCTTGGGGTTGGCCTCTGGAGACTGTAGTTTTTAAGCCACTATGTAAAATCCATGTCTACTTGGCCAGACATGTTCACATAGTAGCAACATCCTTCATTGAGGAAGAGGCAAATACCCACTTCAGTGGTTAGCAGGTTCAGACTCAGGGCTTCCTGGTTTTGTAGGCCCATGGATGCTAAAAGGGAAAACTGATTTTAGAGTAGTTGCAGTTGTAGTTGATTGATTCCTGGATGGTATGTGCCAGTTAGGGGGAAACCGGTTGGAACAATATAGATTAGGGACCGACAATAAAACTAAGGAGCCCAGAGGGATCTTTGCTTGGAGGGTATGCTTCAAATGTCCAGGCCTGTCTGATGGGGGGGATGTCCTTCTCTATATACGTTTCTCTTATTGGTTGGTCAATAGCCCAGCAGAAAGCATAGATGGGGCTACCAGACCAGGAGAAGGCTGGGGAGAGGAAAGTAAAGGGAAGCCCTGGAAGAGACACCATGTAGAGACCAGGAAGACAGGACACGCCAGGCATTCTCTGGTAAGATAAGGCCATGTAGAAATACATAGAAGAAAGCAGACAAAAAAAGATCAGGTGTTTTTTGGTTTTTGTCTCCCCCCCCCATGGTTTCTCTGTGTAGCTTTGGAGTGCTGGGGTTAAAGGTATGTGCCACCACCACCCAGCCAAGGGATCAAGTTCTATGTATCAACAGGACCACTATTTGTAATCTGCACTGAAATTCTCATTGTAGAGAAAGCAGTTGATAATAAGTGTCTGTAGACAGCCAGAGAACAGTAATGTCTTGGAGCCATAAGAAAAAAAAAGCCTGAAAAGTTGTCCACATGATAGAAGTATGAAATTTATTTGCAGTAAAATAGAAGTCTCCTGGCAGGAAAGGAGCTTGAGAGCGGGAGGATGTTTCTGGGGTGGGAACCGCATGAGCACTCAGTAGCCAGTGCTTACAACTGCTACCAAGATGACATTAGTAACTGGCTCCATTAATATGTTATATTTTGAACCTTGAAGGTTTTTTGTTGTTGAGATATGGTTTCTCTGTAACTTTGCAGTCTGTCCTGGAACTCACTCTGTAGACCAGGCTGGCCTCGAACTCACAGAGATCCTCCTACCTGTGCCTCCCGAGTGCTGGGACTAAAGGTGTATGGCCCAACTTAAATGTTCTTTTAAGACTCTTAAATTTGTATCATCAGCAAGCAATATGCAACATGTCCATGTTTGCACCCAAAGTAGTTATAAAGCCAGAACTAACCATGCTCAAGGAGGAGCTGGGAGAACTGCTTGCTCCTGGAACAGCAGGTGGTCAGGCTGCTAAATTGTCTAACAGGATAGGGCCTGTGGCTAGGACTCCAGTAGGTAAGTTAAGCTGGGAGGAGCCAAGAGAATAGAGGAATGATGGTGGGTTGTTGACTGACCTCTTTAGCAGTCCTGTCAGTGATAGCAGTTCCCAAGCTGTAGCATTAGTGGGGGCCTAGTAGTAAAGGGACAGCTCTATAACCTGGTTAGAGGAGACTATGACGCAGTCCACTTGGCAGCAGCCAGGGGAGCTGAGAGTCTCTCTCATCTGTGAATCAAGCAGTCAGGGCAGGGCAGAAGGGAAAAGTAGTGGATTTTCAAGAGGTTCTAGACAGGAATGGGTGAGGGTAGGGTCTTGAGAAGAGGCAGGAGGTTGAATGGAGGGCAGGAACCAAGTGTTATCAGGACTTTCTAGGAAGGTGATATGGAAAAGTTGAAATGTACCAAGGGGACAAAGTAGAGCGGCTCTTGGGTGGTTGGGGGTCCTTGAGCTGCTACGGTGGGTGACAGAGAGTGACTAAAGGTGAGTTTAGAGGTCTTGTGGGCTAATAGGCTGCTGCTGCACAGGAAAGAAGGCTGCCTCTCCCACGGGTTTTGTCTAGCAGTTGTTTGGATCAACTGGGAACCAGATGTCCTTGCAGGGTATTGACCTTTGGGGACAGATTAAGGGAGGTTCCTGGTAAACAGACACCCACCTTAGGAGATTCACTTTTCTGGTAAACAGACACCCACCTTCAGGTGCTCATGGGGGTGGGTTGTCTGCAAACTTCACAGGCAACAGTGACAAGCTGTGGGAGGCAAGAAGGCAGTTCCGAGCAACACAACTCAACAGCCAATGTGGGTTCAGACATCCGGAGTCTGACCCCGGGGGATTATTTTATGCCTATTTAAACTCAGCAATCTGGTAAAAACTATTCTTGTGGCGATTATCTCAATCCCACGTGCCAATGCCACATACCTAAATCTGAGGAACAAAGCAGATGTGACTACATCAAAACTGTGTAAAGTTCATGTGACTACCTCCGTAAACAGAGGTTCTACATACTGATAAAACCACGTTTACAACAAGGGTACGGTTTACTACAAGAGTGTGGTTCAGTGCCTGAAAATCCTTGGCTACAGACTGTACAAACACATCAGCTCCAGACTTCTAGCCAGAAAACCAGGTTTTGTTCCTTCTCTTGATGTAACAACTGTATGCTTAACATTCCAGGTTTCCTTAGTGCTTGCCTGTGAGCACACACAGGCTTCTGCTTACCTGGCCCAAGACCTGTTCAGGTCACCAGCACTAACATTTTAGAGGGACTGTTTTGAACCTGTCAACCTGTCTGCTTTTGTGCCAGTTCCGTATTTTTTCCACTGTGATTCTGTAATAAAATTTGAGACTGGATAGTGGGAGACTTCTAGCAATGCTCTTTCTGCTCTGTTTTAGCTGTCTGAAACTGCTCTTCCATATGAATTCTGATATTTTCTGTTTAGAATATTAATGGAATTTTGATAGGATTGTAGTGAACCCATATATTTTAGTAATTTTCACAATATTCTGCTTACCATTAACATGGGAAGCCTATTCGTTTCTTTCAGTCTTGTATTTCCTTCAATTTCTTTGCTGTCTTTCCCTTTTCTTTTAACATTTTTAGGGTAGAGGTCTTTCATATCCTTGTTAGGCTTATTCCTGGGCTTATGTGTGGTGTACCTGATGTTCATATATGAGCACACACTCACTTGAAGGCTAAAGGTTGACATTTGGTGTTTTTTCAATCACTCTTCACCATAATGTTTGAGACAGGATCTCAAACCTGGAGCTCTCAATCTGTAGCCAATTTGATTGGCTGAGAAGCCTCATGGATGCCTCTGTTGGGATTAAAGGTGCACACCACTGAACCTGGGTTGTGTGTTTCTGAGGATCAAACTCAGGCCTTCACACTTGCACAGCAAACACTTCACCAACTACCCTACTATTGTAGACTATTACTCTTTATTTACTGTGTGTGTGGGTGGTCACATGCATGCCACAATGCATGTGTGGAAGCTGGAGGGAACTTGAGAGGGTTGGCTCTCTCCTTCCACGGTGTGGGCAGGGATAACACTCAGGCTATAGGGTTGGCAGCAGGTCCCTTCCTCCACTTAGCCATGTCACGACATTCTCTCTCCTTTCAAAACCAACTGTGGTCAGGATTCTGAGTTCTTCCTTTCGTCAAGTTTGACTTGATTTTGTATCATGCTACAAGACACAAAATCTTGTTAGAAAGTTTTGATACCGGCCGGGTGTTGGTGGCACACACCTTCAATCCCAGCACTCGGGAGGCAGAGGCAGGCAGGTCTCTGTGAGTTCGAGGCCAGTCTGGTCTACAGAGTGAGTTTCAGGATAGCCTCCAAACAATACAGAGAAAACCTGCCTCGAAAAACCAAAAAAAAAAAAAGTGTTAACACTATCATGATTTCCACCAATTTTTTTCTTAAAGACAATCTCTTACTGGCCTAGAATTCGCACTGGCTGTTCTTCCAGAGGTCCTGAGTTCAACTCCCAGCAACCCATGGTGGCTCATAACCATCTGTAATGCCATCTGGTGCCTTCTTCTGGCATGTGGGCATACATGCAGACAGAACACTATACACACACACACACACACACACACACACACACACAAAAAAAAACCTTTACAAAATATATAGTTTGAAATTCTCCAAAATTAAAAAAGTATGGGGTTTAAGAGCTACACCAGCTATTAAAAGCACCTATTATATATAGGTCAGGCAATGGTGGCGCATGCCTTTAATCCCAGCACTGGGGGGGGTGGTCTACAGAGGGAGAAACCCTATCTTGAAGAAAGGGCACCTGTTATTCTTGCAGAGGACTCGGGTTCAATGGCCAACACCCACCTATCATTTATATGTGGGGGGAAAAACACTAATACACATAATAATAAAATATTAGGAAATCCAATCTAGTAATGTTTAAGATATATACACCACAAGCAAGTGATGTTTACCCTAGGTAAGCCAAGTAGGTTTAGTATTTGAAAATTGATATATGATATAGGCACATTGTCCTCTGGTCTTGACATGCACTGTAGTATACATTCATTCATACTTGCTTATACACATATAAGTTGTCTGTTGGAATGACAGTGTAGCTGTGAGACAGGCCCATACCTAGCAGTCTTGGGGGGGCTATATTTAATAATATTTAATCTCTAGTACCTTAAGAGAAATACTATTTCAAAATAAACATACACCGACACAACTCTAAACAATGACTAAATCTTCCTTGCAGAAGTTACTAAAAATTAACCTTAGTTTAAAAACTAGAGGCTGGAGAAATGGCTCATTGCTAAAGAGCCCTTACTGTTCTTGGATCACCCTGATTCCTAGTACCCACATGGTGGTTTATAACCATTAGTAACAGCTCTTCTAGAGGATGTGACACCCTTTTCTGGTTTCCTATGGAGGCACACGGTACACACAGAGATAGGCAAAACACTAATACACATAAAGTAAAAATCTAGCCGGGTGGTGTTGGTGCATACCTTTAATCCCAGCACTCGGGAGGCAGAGGCAGGTGGATCTCTGTGAGTTTGAGATCAGCCTGGTCTACAAGAGCGAGTTCCAGGACTGCCTTCAAAGCCACAGAAAAACCCTGTCTCAAAAACAAAAGCAAAAAAAGTCTATAAGGAAAACATTTAATTACATTTATTAGTCATGGTAGGTAAAGGTGCTTGGTATCAAATCAGGTGACATTCAATCCCTGGAATCCATATGGTAGAAAGATTCCCCTGAGCTGTCCTTTCTCTGCATGCACCATGAAAGATATACACCTCACCCTCCAAATAAATATGCACCCAAAAATTAAAGTGGAGGTATAATATTTAGGTTAATATTTTTCACTCACCAGAAGATGACAAATGTGATGTTACTAACTTGACTGCACCTACTAAAAACAACACCCACTTACAGGCTGGAGACATGGCACTGTTGGCAGAGTGCTTGTCAAAAATGCACACAGGTCATCCTGGAACCAAATATATCAAAAGTGGTGGTACATGCCTACAATCCTAGCACAATTCTAGTTAGTGGTTCTCAATCTTTCTAATGCTGGGATCCTATAAAGCAGTTCCTAATCTTGTGGTGACCCCAACCATGAAATTATCCAGTTCCTGCTTCATAATGCTAGTTGAGAACCACTGACAGTGGAGGCAGAATGATCAGAAGTTCTTTGGCTAATGAGGTTGAGGCCAGCCTGGGATACATTGTCTCAAAACAAACAATGAAATAAGAGAAAAGCATAGCAATAAATAATACAGGGTTGGAAAGGTGTCAGAGGACTGTTGGTTCAATCCCAGCACCCACAGGCAGCTCACAACCACCAGTAACTCCAGCAGGAAATCCGATACACCTTTCTCACCTATGTGAGCAGACACAGACAATAATGTTTAAAGCACTGACATAGGCTCCCAAGGTTTTGTTAGCAGTTATCATTAGGAACTTGTCATTGAGAGGATCATTTTGCTCATTGGCCCCAACTGATTTCATTAAGACCATAACTTTAACACCATTTTATTTATTTATTTATTTTGTTTTTCGAGACAGGGTTTCTCTGTATTGTTTTCGAGGCTGTCGGTCCAGCCTGGCCTCGAACTCACAGAGATTCGCCTGCCTCTGCCTCCCGAGTGCTGGGATTAAAGGCGTGCGCCACCACCGCCCGGCTTATTTTTAGCAATATAGTAGTATTCAATAGTTGATATGATCCAGCATATTAATTTGGTCACAGATGCTAAAACTTTTCTCAAAAACAACTGCCAATCCCAGATGGGAAAGGAAGAAGTAAACAAATGACTCGTTTAATTTCTCTACATTGGCCAGAGGTCCTCCTTTGTTTTTTGTTTTTTTTTTTTTTTTGGTTTTTCGAGACAGCATTTCTCTGTATTGTTTTGGAGGCTATCGGTCCAGCCCAGCCTCGAACTCACAGAGATCCACCTGCCTCTGCCTCCCGAGTGCTGGGATTAAAGGCATGCGCCACCACCGCCCGGCTCTTTGTTTGTTTTGGTACAGGGTTTGACTATGCAGCCTTGTCTGGCCTCAAGTTTAGAGATCTGGTGTCTCTCTTTCCCAAGTATTGGGATGAAAGACATGTCACCAGGCCTGGCTGTGAACTTCCCCCTTGAAACAGCCCCATTGCTGGAGAGATGGCTCAGGGGTTAAGAGCACTTGTTGCTCTTGGAGATGACTGGGAGTTTGGTTCCCAGCATCCATGTGATGGTTCTTAATTGACTGTAACTTCAGTTCCAGGGGATCCAATACTCTCCTCTGAAGTCAGTGGGCACCCGGCACCTACGTGGTGTACATGCACACAAGAAAGCAAAAACACCCACTCACATAAAATTAAGTAAGTAAAACAATGCCTAAATCCTTCAACTGCACATCACCCTGTCATTTTGTAGCTGACACAAGAAGTAAATGGAAAATCCCAGAATCCTAAAGCTGAATTACTGGCTCTTTTATTGTTTTACAAATAAAATGCCCCCCCAACACACAAGAGAGTTTCTGCTCTATTTCTAATGGCAAAACTAGAGTGGGCAGAATATAATTATTAAGAAACACAACAGCATAGATACACACCACCTGGAGAAAAGGAAACCAGTCCTGCTTTTTGATAATTTTATTTTCTTCTAATTTTGTAATTTTAATTTCCCATAGCACCTTGGCAATGTTTAAAACAAATACAAATACAAAGATGTTCATTTTAACAGTTTATGCATGAGTATGTGCCACACCATTGTGGGGGTAGTTCTGACAACAGGGACAAATCTAGGCTACGGACAAAAAAGAAACCAGGTAACTGGTTCTGACACCCCACTCCCCCAACATTTAAGATACGTCACTCAAGGGACACCTGAATCATCTGAAAAAAAAAAACAATAAACATCGATGTGGATGTTTCTTTATATACTAATCAGGGTTCTGTGCTACAGAACTGACAATAGAGTACTTGGCCCATAGCTCACAGACTTCTGAGCCGTACCTTTAGGACTGCCTAGTAAAACATAACAAATTGTTAGTTAAAAAATAAACATTAAGCTATTTAGTAATCAGGCCACTTTTAAAAGAGAATTCAAAATGTCCTCATTCAGCTAATAAAAAAATGAAATATCCATGCCATCTTCTTCAAAGTCCAGACTAGCTACTTAGTATATGCCAAAGAGTCTAAAGTTAGATTAATACCCACCAAATTGTAAGGAAATATAAAAAATTAGAAAAAATCCATCATATATTATTATTTATATATATTTACGTATTTAAAAAATCCTCAAAAGGAATATACTGTTTGATTTTTAATCTTTTCCATAAAAGCCAGAATTGATACTCTTAAAATATGGTTAATATATATTGCCAACACAAACATCAGGAACTGAATGCCAGTGCTGTTCAACTGTGTCAAAGTAAAACCAGCTAACATTTACGCCAAGAGACTGATATTAAGGCCATACATAACTAACAAAACTAGAGAAAGTGCTCCTAACTCTTAAATAATATTTCCTTGTTCTCTTTACCCTAAGTGAAAGATACTAACTTAATTCCACCCCTAAGTCTTTACAAAGCAAATCGGGTTACTTAAAAAGAAAAAGGAATGTGAAATAATATTGAAGCTATCTTAACTTTAGGAACTAAAAATAAATTAAAAATCTGCATATCATTTGATTATATGCAAAATATGCAGGTAAAACAACAACAAACCCCTCATCATTGAAAGGTCTCATCTGTCTCCAAAATAGTTGGGTAAAAATTTAGATAGATATCTCTTTTAAATGCCATTGACTATATTTGGCAAAATTGAGATTGCTCAGATTAGAGACAAACATTTGATATCATCAAGACAGAAGATGAGAAGGTTCTGCAATGCGCCTTTGCGTACCTTCTCTATGAAGCAGAAAGTGATAAACCGTTGACTTTTGCTCTTTTCATGCAAGAAGAACCATGATATACTATTGTAGTATACATTCAGTATCACTTTATCTACTTTTGGCCTTCAATAATGCAAGGAAATGTTAAGCCATAGGGCGAAGAGAAAACTTTGATATTTAAATTTCTCATCTAAAGAACCAATAAATATCTGAAACACAATGAATACCAACCCAACTGGCTTGAATAGAAATGATGGGCAAAAGCCAGTTTCACACAAATCACAGGCATCATTTACACACAAAACCTCAATCTGCTGCAAGAAAATAACTGCCAAATACACACTGTGAATATATATATATTACACATTCTTTCATTACCCCCCAACCCCGCACACAACCCCATCAAATGCGAGTTGTTTAGGAGTACTGAGGAAAATTAAAAATCCTATGCCTTAAAAAATTTCTACACTCAGTATTTGGAGGAAAAAAAGAAAAAAAACACCAAGACTACTTTTTTTTTTTAAGGGAAAATTTTGTTAAATTTCAATGAACCTTTAGAAGTTGGGGGTACAGCTCAGTGCTGAATACTTACGGGGCCTATGCAAGGTCCTGGGTTCAAGGGCAAAACTATCAACCTGTAGCATTTCAGAAGTTAATGGACTACCAGTAAATCACACAAGCTTATAAGAAATTGGAAACTACATCTGTGACATATTTAAATAAACAAAATTTTTTTCATTTTAAGTGCAAAAATAAAATTTATCATCTTTACCAAGTGATTTTTGCAAAAATGTTTATTCTATTAATCCACTGCATTCATAGGGTGTTAACACTTTAAATGTTTATCATTTCTAAGTAAATGAGAATAAACACTTTATTATAGATGTAGCTAATGATCATTAATACTTTTTAATGGATATAAAGTTCTCCCAAATTTTAGTACAGGTAGTTTTATTGTATGTTTCATCTAGTAGATGATTAAAAAAATAGTATGTAGAACTAATCATTTCCAACTGAGCAAATATACCATGTTATCAACCCACCAAACCAAAAGCACTTGCCAAGTGGAATAAATTACAAAGAAATAATAATTCTGGGTTACACGAATCGTGCAGTGTTTTCAAAGCTCTTAAGAATTACCCACTAACACAAATCTCTGACACTTAAGAGCTGGAATATCAGTTTCACAGTAATGTAATTTTAACTTCCATTTACATTCATTTTAAATATATTACTACGATGTTTATGTCACAATGGTGCTTTCCAGTGTCCACAATTTACAGTTTCAATTTGTACATACGTAACTCACTAATGTAAGGGACAGTTCTTACTACTGTTAACTATCCCTAAGCAGAAAAATAAGCCACCACCCTACATACAACTATAAAAATGGTATGACTTCAAATAGATTAATGCAACATGGTTTTTCTTTTTTGAGCTGTTTTCTAAATACCAGTATGTAAACTTGCCTATTTAATATATGACAGCTATAATTTTACTCACTGAGAAATTATGCATTTATTTTCCTCAACCATTTTTCTCACTTTATCTCAAAAATTTCTTGACTTGCTGTTTTTAGTCAGTGAATCGCAAACTGTATTTCTTGATGGGGAGGGGAAAAGATGACAAGCACTGTAAAAAAAAAAAAAAAAGAAGCCTCCCCAATTTAATTCTTAAATTTTTTTCTTTTATATCATTTTAAAAAGTCAGTTACATTGCTTCATCTTTCTTCTTTTGAGACAGGGTCTCTCATTAGGTAGTTCTGGATGGACTGTATCTCATGTAAACCAGGCGGGCCTAGAACATAGATCCACCTGCCTTTGCCTCTGAAGCTGGGATGAAGATGTGTGTGCCACCACATCTAGAAGCAGTTTTCATTTTTAACACCAATACAAATAAATTAATGGCAGGCCAGTACCATCCTGGGATCTAAAATTCTAATTTCTTTGATAGAATAAAATTTTTCAATAATCCATTATAATGTTTATGTTAGATATATGATTTGATTAAATTGGTCAAAGTAGTGAGAAACCACAATCCAGGAAATGGTTGGTTATTTTGCTTCTGGGGGTGAAGTGTCAAAGAACAGAGACTAACAAACAAGTAAAAAAAATTGTCTCCTATTTTAAAGAGGATTTAAAAAAAAAAAGTCACAGGGCAGTTTGAACCTCTGAAATCTATTTGACCTATGCAGTACTCAGGTCTAGAACAGAATTTCTCATTTCTTTTGAATCATCTCTATCCTTTTCTTGAATATCAGAGTGATTGGTAGTCACAGCTTCTCACACAATCAGAGCTTAGTAGCTAGCTAGCTCAGTATAATACAATATTAGTAATGTCAAAAAACAAACTAAATTCCAAACTACAAAAAGATCTACTCAAGTATTACATTCAGTTTTCAAATCATTTACTAACATGACAACAGATTTGGCTTCAATCACTTTGCACACACTCACACCCAGAACAGACACCCAGCCACTGACCTGCTCTGCAACACAAGGCTATTTGTCAGAGATGGCATTCTTCAAGCCAAACTTTAAATAGATTAAAAAAAGTAATTTCTAATTTTTACAGAAATGTTTCTTCAAAAAATATTCTCTCTCACTCCCTCATCTCCTATACTGAAGGATGTATAATGTTTTTTGTTTTCTCTCCCAAGCTAAATCTGAACCCTCAAAATTGATTCCAGGCAGAAATTCCTGCAAATTAAAAATCAAAAACAAAAATAGAAAAATTATATTTATATATATGTGTATATATATATTTATATATATTTATACTGATTGGAATCCTCCAGCATTTGAAAATGACTTAGAGATGAATTTTGGGCTCCTCTTAAAATTCCAAAATCCATAATATTTAAGGACATACTTCCCATCTTTCCTGGCTACTTCCTCCCTCCAAAACAGTTCAACATAGGCTCAAGTTTAGTGGGAAGAGAGAAGTTTCTGAGTAGTTTTGTTGTGTTTTGCTTTACTTTGGTGATTTGGGTGGCACAAACTGCTCTTTCCCATTGCGCCGAGTCACTCCCTGAGGTGTAGCCCTATGGCTAAACTGGCGTCTCTGTTCCCTGATTTTTCCAGCTGCTCCCCGGGGAATGTTATTGCCTCGGAAGCCAGAATGATCCTTACTAGCCCTTGTTTCTGGTTTCTCATGTGTTTTTTCAACAGGCTTCTCAGGCGCTCCATTCTCTTCATTTCTGGTGGGAGATACGACATTGGATCGCAGTTCCCGTAGCGGCTGTACAAGAACTGGAGATGGCTCTTTAGGAGGTTTCTGACACACTTCAGCATAACTTAACTTTCGAGGTTCCTTTAGAAAAAAAACAAAAACAAACAAAACAATTATTGTGTATATTTCACTGAATAAGTATTAGCTTTAACCAGAAAGACAGTAATAAATTTTTGTTTGGAAAGGAAAGTATGTACTCTCATAGTATTCTATAATATATAGTTAATACCTTTGGAATTTCTCTAAATTTGTTTACTTAAGTTAAAAATTATTATTATCAGTAGTAGTAGTTTTTTTCAAGATAGGGTTTCTATGTGTAACAGTCCTGGCTGTTCTGGAACTCAGCTTTGTAGACCAGGCTGGTATCAAACTCAAAGATCCTACTACATTTGTCTTCTGAGTGCTGGAATTAAAGGTATGTGCCACCACTGCTGGGCCATTATTACTATTGTTTATTTATTTGCTGGGCCATTGTTATTATTATTTATTTATTATTATTGTGTGTGTGGAGTTCAGAGGACAATTTGTATGAGTTAGTTCTCTCTTTGCCACCATTTGCACTCCAAGGTTCATCAAATTCAGATTGCCAGGCCAGGCAGTGGTAGTGTATGCCTTTGATGCCAGCACTCTGGAGGCGGATCTCTGAGAATTTGAAGCCAGCCTGGTCTACAGAGTGAGTTCAAAGTCAGCCAATGTTATAGAGAAACTTGGCAAACAAAGCAAAGCAAAATCAGGTCATCAAACTTTGGTGACAAGTGCCTTTACCAGCTGAACCATCTCACTAACCCATTTACTTATTTATAATAACTGTATGTTTATGATATGTATATACATGTCATAGCATGTGTGTGATCAGAAGAACAGACTTTGAGAGTTGGATCTTTCTTCTACTGTGGGTTTTGGGATCAAATCAGATCTACGGGATCCCAGGGTAATATTACATCCTCAGAGCCATCTTGAAGACCATGCTTGCCCAGCCAGGTGTTTGAAACTCTTTTAAATTACATTTACTCTGTGTCGTGTGTGCCATGGTGGGTTTAGGATGGTCAAAGGACAATTACAACTTCTGGGAGGTTGGTTATCTTCTTCTACACCAAGTGAGTTCCAGATGTTAAGTCCAGGACAACATGGCATCAGGTACATTTACTCACTAAGCTATCTTGCTAGATCTGAGAAATTAGTTTTATCATCTACTCTATTTTTTTCCTCATAAAAACTCTTCAAATTACCTGTAGACTCACAGTTGTGGGTGTGTTTACATTATTATTGAAAGGTGAAGCAGTATCTGCCCTTGATGCCTTTGCAGTAGCTGGAGAAGAAACTGGTACAGTCATCTGGTTGATAACATCCTTTGGAAGTGAGGAATCCTCCATTTGATCTTTCTCTTGCTGAGTTGTGCTGAAAAAAAAAAAAAAAAAAAGAAAAAGAAGAAAAGAAAAACAGAAAAAGGTTAGTTTAGCAGATTGACAGTGGGTAGTCAGTTTCTTTAATAGGCCCTGGCAGGGTATCCAAACTCCAGTAATAGTCCTACTCCACACCCATGAGCAGCAGTACTAGACACAGTAGGTTATAAAAAAAGAGTTGAGAAGCTGAAAAATGGGAGGGGGATGATCAAAATGCCTGAGACCCTCAAAGAATATAAAATATATTTAAAAAGAAGTACCCATTTTTTGTTTTATATAAATTTTTAATTATTTATATTTGGTTTTCTGAGACAGGCTCTTCACTATGTAGTAGGATCTTGGAACGCCTATGTAGACAGGCTAGCCTTGAACTCAGAAACCTACCTGAGTCCACCTTCCAAATTTTGGGATTAAAGGTGTGTGCTACCACATCTAGTTTATTCAAATGTATTTAATTCTTAAAATTTATTTTATGTGTGTGTGTGTTTTGCCTGCATGTATGTTTTGTACCATGTGTGCCTGATGCCCACAGAGGTCAGAAGAGGACATCAGATCCTCTTTGGAGTAGAGTTATAGATGAATGTGTGCTGTAAATTGAACTCCAGTCCTCTGAAAGATCAAGTGTTCTTAACTGCTGAGCAAGCTCTCTAGGCAAGGACTTTTTTTTTTAAATTATGTGGATGTTTGTGTGTGTTTATATGTACACAAAGAGTACAGGTGCCCTCAGAATCCAAAAGAGGTTATTGAATTTCCTGAAGTTGGAGTTGTAGACAACTGTGGATTGCTTGACATAGGTGCTTGAAAACCAAACTTGGGTCTTCTGCAAGAAAAGTAAATGTTCTAACTCCTGAGCCATCTCACTAACTTCAGCCCCAACCCCTTGAGATGGGGGTCTCCATATGTAGTCAAGGCTGGACTTAAACTTGTAGTCCTCTTTTCTCAGTATCACAAGGGCTGAGATTACAATTATACACTACCATTTTAAGAGAAAGTTGCTTAATTTTGAAGTTCTCTTATTATGACAAAGAAGAAACAAACCTTAATGCAGGAAGCTCAGCTGTGCACGAAGGACTGGGACTTAAGCTGAGCTGCTGGGCAGAAGCACAGTCTGTCTGTTCATCCTCTGCAGGAACTGGGCAACTAACTCTCACATCTTCATTGTCCTGAAAGTTGAAGGAAGAGAGCTTGAAATTACATTTGGACATTTTAATAAAAAAAAGATAAACAACTGAAAGTATGCCCAATTATCATTCCACCAGAAATGAGACTGCTTCATACTGTAATAAAGACGCACAGTCAGGAATCAGGTGGTGATGGCACACACCTTCAATCCCAGCACTCAGAAGGCAGAGGCAGGAGAATCTTGGTGAGTTTGAGGCCAGCCCAGTCTACAAATGGAGTTCCAGGACAGTCAGGGCTGTTACACACACAAAAAAAAACTGTCTCAAAAACAAAACAAAACAAAAACTAGCAGTTAAATATTAACAGTTATCATATGACCTTTCAATCAATTTTACTCGTGCCACCCAAAAGTAATTTTAAAAAGAGGGTAGGGTAGGGGCAGTGGTAGCTTTAGTGTCAGTCCTTGAGAGGCAGAAGCATGCAGATCTCTGTGAGTTCAAGACCAGCCTGGTCTATAAAAGCTAGTTCCAGGACAGGCTCCAAAGCTACACGGAGAAACCCTGTCTCAAAAAAGAAACAAAAAAGAAAAACAAAAAATGGGACTGGAGGTTAAGAGGTTAAGAGCACTGGCTGCTCTTCCACAGGTCCTGATAACACCACATAAAATAAATAATAAATAAAATCTTTTAACAGAAAATGGGCCCAAATAAAGTGTATCCAGGCATTCTGCCCACAACTAGACTGCAGGAAATCTCATACAAACAATCATCATAGCATTATTTACATGATCTAAGCAAGGGAAACAACCCAATGCCCATCCAGTGGCAAATGTATAAACATAACCAAGTATGATTCAAAGAACATACCTTGAGGACACATTGCTCAATAAATAAACCATATCATAGAAAAATAAACACTGCATGACTTCATTTGAGGAGTCAACTCATAATGACAGAAAGCAAAGGGCTGATTACAAGCGGGAAAGGGGGAAACATGATTGCAAAGATGAGTTCTGAATAGCTGAGCACAATGGCTGAGTCTAATCTCCAAACATCTGAGAGGCTACAAGGCTAATATAAGTACAATGCCAGCGTGCAAATAAGAAACTAAATAATAGCCTGATATACTTAAATATAATCCCACAAAGTGAAAGAGCAGATGGGACGCTTCAGTGTTTACCTTTTCTTTGTAGACACCTTTAACGACATCAGACATTCTATTCTCCAACACAAGTTCATCTGGCATTCTTGATGAACTTCCAGGTAAAGGAGGAAAATTTGTAGCTAGTAAGTCAAACTTGGGCGTTGACGCCTTTGTTTCAGTTGTTGAAGGCTGGGGTCTCTAAAAAACAAACCAGGAAACAGGTTATATGAGACTATTGCTTTCTACCCCTACTCCAGAGGCTGTAAGAAAAACAAGGACACAGAGTCACCTCCTTATACTTCCCTGTTCCCCATCTCAGTCTTAGTTCCTCTTCTGTTTTCTTTCCTTTTGTGTTTTGAAGTTTTCAAGATAGGATTTCTCTGTGTAGCCCTGGCTGTTCTGGAACTATGTAGACCAGACTGGCCTCAAACTCAGAGATCTACCTGCTTTGGCCTCCCAAGTGCTGGAATTAAAGTTGTGTGCCAAAACTGCAAAGTCCTAATGTTTTATTTTGAAAACTTTGCTTTATTTCTTAAAACTCCTACCCAGTGCCCACAGTTAGTTGCTTCCTAGTTTGTTATAACCTCCTCTTCTATGACAAAACTAAAGAAATATCATCTTGCTCCTACTATTACTCCTTCTATATACTCTCCAGACAGAATCCCTCCCGCTATATAACATGTTTGAAAACTTCATCTTTCCTTATAATCTATCATACTATATACATCCTCTGAGAGAATGCCCACTCTGTTGCTTTTGCTTACTATTTCCTCATTACTGAACTCACTCCAATTGCTCCCCTCCCCTGGGTTTCCTCTGTAGCCTTGGCTGTCCTGAACTTACTTCGTAGACTAGGTTGGCCCTGAAATCGGAGATCTACTTGCCTCTTCCTCCCAAGTGCTGGGATTAAAGAATGGCCTATGCCACTACTGTCCAGCCACACCAAATGTTTTTTTATGACAAAAATATTAATAGTCTCTACCCTCAAATATCACTACAGCATTTGACATGTTAACCTCCTTTAGGAGTGCCCCTGGCCCTGAGTTTGGAGCTGCATCAGTAGTCCAGGAGGGCTCATGCTTTCCTGGTCTCTTCTCTGTCACACCTTTCTCTTGGCTCTTATCTAATCTGACAATAACAATCTTCCTCTAACTACTTTAACTTTTTTTTTTTTTTTTTTTGTTTTTCGAGACAGGGTTTCTCTGTGTTGTTTTGGAGCCTGTCCTGGAACTCACTCGGTAGACCAGGCTGGTCTCGAACTCACAGTGATCCGCCTGTCTCTGCCTCCCGAGTGCTGGGATTAAAGGCGTGCGCCACCAACGCCCGGCTTACTTTAACTTTTGATGAATTACATTCTACTCTTTTCACAGTCCATCTTTCTCCTATTAGTATGTTCTTCAAGGCATCAACTACAATTTCCATGCAAGCTGGTACTAAACACTACTGTTTACTTTTTTTCCTCTCTCTCACTCCCACCCTCCCTCCTTCCCCCCAATCACCTAAAATACACAGTAAATATTTTCATTTCAGGCTTTCAGTGGATAACCAGGAATCCAGACTTCATTTCGGGTACTTGAAATACACTGCATTTTCAGTCCAAAGCTCCTATTGTGACATGTAGCATTTCACTTTTCTCTCTTCAGGGGTACCCTGTACATTCTCACCTAATTCTAGCACTTCAATCTCTACACACAAACTTGCTTCTTCACTTTTATCACATGTCACTCTGGCATAAAGACTCTTCTACTCTGCTTGCTGGACTGCAAAGTCTCTCAATTTCCTGCAAGCCAACTTTTAGCGGTCATTTCTAATGCATTATATCCCAAATCCATCCTATTTGCATTTATTTATTTATTTGTTTGTTTAATGCAGTCCAGGGTGGTCTGAAGTACCAGCTGCCTTGTTTTTTTCCTATTCAATCTTTGAACGCGCCTTGAGGATTCACAAGGATTGCTACAACTGACATGCTAAACATGTAGTCAGAGCATATGGTAGTTTAAATAGGTATGGCCCTCAAAGACTCGTGTTTGAACTGGCACTATTTATTACTGGGCGTGGTTCTGTTGGGGGAAGTACGTCACTGTGGGTGTGGGCTTTGGGGTCTCATATACTCAAGTTTTATGCTGTGTGGGACACAGTTCATTCCATTGACTGTGGATCAACATGTAGAACTCTCAGCTCCTTCTCCAGCACCATTGTCTGTCTGCCATGTGCCATGTCCCCCCAGGATGACAATGAACTAAGCCCTGAAACTGTTGAGAATGAATGTAACACGCCAAAAGACTGGCAAAAACAATGTAAATATAAAACCCAAAGATAAAATTGTCCATGGGACTGGAAAATGGAATAACCCTTAAAGAAAGCTATTTGGCAACATTTACTGAATTACATACATTTTTAAAAATTCCACTGGTAGGGATCTGTGATGGTTAGTTTTGTCTGTCTGAAGATTTGTTTTATGTGTGAATGTTTGTCTACATGCATGTCTATGAACCACATGCCTGATGCCTGTGGAACTAGGAAAAGGGTGTCCAATCCCTTGGAACTAGGTTATAGACAGTTATGAATTAACACATAGGTGCTGGGAACTAAACCCAAGCTCTCTGGATGAACAGCAAGCTCTCTTAACCACTGAACCACCTCCCCAGTCTGTTCATTTTTGGTTCTTTTTTGAGACGGGTCTCACTTTGCATCTCCAACTGTCCCAGAACTCAAGAGATCCACCAGCCTCTGCCTCTTGAGTGTTGGGATTAAAGGTGCTTTCCTTGACATAGCCTGAAAGAGAGCCTCAATGAGAATTTGACTACATCAGGTTGCTTTAAGTGATGTGGAAGGATCTACCTTAAACATGGGCAGCATTTTCTACTATTGGACAAGACAAAAGGACATGAAAGGAGTAAAACTTTTCAATTACTTGGACTGTAGCACGATAAATGAAAGACCCAGAGATATTGGGGTCCAGCTGAAGATCAGAAAAGCAAAGTGGCCAGCCAGTAGCTCTTACCTCTACCTCAGGAAAGGACTGATCCATGAACTCTCCCAAACCTTAGATTGTTACTTCTCTTCAGCATGGCTGGAGAGAATACTGAGACCAAGCCTACTGAAGACCCTGTTCCTATCTTTTATACCTCTCTAGTGCTGGGATTAAAGGTGTGTGATACCAAGTGCTGAGATCATCTTTGTATAAGCTGTTTCTCTTAGCACTGGATCAATTTCCTGTAGTGAGTATAGTCTATCTCTTAATCCTGAGTCTTGGGATTAAACATGTGTGCCACCACTGCCTGGCTTCTACGGCTTGTGGCTTACTTTGCTTTCCGAATCCTCAGGCAAGCTTTAATGAATCAGAAATAATATATCACCACACTTGGACTTCACTCTCAATGATTAGCTCATTTACCTTGCTGATGCTGCTGTATCTTCAGCTATGAGAACCAGCTTCTCTGAGCTTAAAATTTCAAGTGAAGACCAACAGCTCTCAAGCAATTCTCCAAGCTCTTAATGATAGATTTGGAATCCAGTCTCATAGACTCTACTGGATTCTTGGTCTCCCAAACAGTATTGCACAAGCAAATGGAATAGACTCCTCTTTTAATAATTCTGCCCCTCTAGAGAGCTTTGACTAGTACAGTTTTCCTTTAACTATGCCCAGACATAGATAATGACCACTACCAAGGTTATGCTTTGGATCTAAAAAGTCCCCGTTGGACCATGTACTTTAATACCTAGTTGCACTGATGGTAACATCGTGGCTGTGAGGACTGGCTGCCTGAGGTGGATCAATTGAAGGTGGACCTTTGAAGGCTACAGCCCAGCTCTACCTGGAACTTGCTATGTAGCTCAGACTGGCCGTGAAATTGTAAAGATCCACCTGCCTCTGCCTTTTGAGTCCTGGGATTAAAGGTGTGCCCTATTTTCTTTTAAAAATAATTTTCATATTATTTTGTGTATGGGTATTTTGGCTACATGTTTGTGCACCATGTGTGCTTGGTGACCATTGAAGTCAGAAGAAGGCATCAAGTTCTACAAAGAGCAGAAAGTGCTCTTAACTGCTGGGCCATCTTGACAGCTCCCAGCTCTACTTCTAGTCCTATGCCTGCGGCTTCCGGGTATGCCAAGATGTGAGGTGCCATGGTCTCCTGCTCCCTCTGCTATGGAGCCATGTCACCTTCCCTAGCTTCCCTATCATGGAGTATGCTCTGTAAAACCAGGAAGCAAAACAAACCTTTCCATCTGTAAACTGCTTCTGTCAGACATTTGGTCATGACGAAATTAAGCAAAATTAATTAATAGAGGTTATCAATGCATTATTGAGTGCTGTTTATGAGTAACAAACAGATGTAGCAAGCTTTCTTAATGTAGCAGGTCTTCTTGGATCACTAGTCCCTGCACCATGACACGAACACTTATTAATTATGAATGCTCAGCCTTATCTTATGCTTGTCTTAGGTCTTATAAGTCAATCAAACCTGTTTCTCTTCATCTACATTTTGCCTCAGGGCTTCAACCTTTCTGTATGTCCTACTTTTCCTGCTTCTTCCATGCCTGGATTGCGGCTACCTGCCTGGCTGGCCCTGGGTTGTCTCCTTCTTTTTATCCCTCCTTGAGCCAAGATTCCTCCTCCTCCTACTTATTCTTTCTTCATGCCAACACCAACTATCCCTCTACTGCCTAGCTACTGGCAGTTCAGCATTTTATTAGACCAATCAGATGCCTTAGGCAAGCAAAGCAATACATTTTTCCATAAATTAAAAAAAATAGCATCATAAACAAATGTGAACACATCTTTACATAGCCTAAGTAATATTCTACAACAGACAGGAACTGGGCATGGCATCGTATACCTATAATTCTAGTATTTGGGAGGGTGAAGCAGTGGGATTGAGTTTGAAGTCATTATGGGCTATACAGTGAGACAAAGATCATAACAGTAATGTTAATAAACCTTCAAACTTAATTACCTTCCTTATTCCTTTCAAAGACAGAGTCTCACTTTGTATCCCTGGCTGGCCTAGAATTTACTATGTAGACCAGGCTGGTATGAACTACCTGCACTGGGAGCTGGAATTAAAGGCAAGCACCATGCCTAAACCAAATCTATTTTTAAACAACTTGAATATGCTACATCAAATATTAGCAATATAACCTCAAATATCTAACTAGGCACTAGAGGATGAATATATAAATGGCTTTCAGGTCAATATCAGGCTGAATTATTTTTTGTTTAAATAATCAACAAGCCAGAAAGGAAAGACAGAACAAAAGAAAAAATACTTCTAAAGGTAAAAGGTGAAAATACTTACTGCAATCCTGTCATCTTCTCTTCGTCTTCGACCTCTGAAAAGAGTTCTCCTTTTAACAAAAAGGAAGAATACATATAAAAATTTGAAATACATATATTTATTTCCTCTCAAATAGTTAAAATTTCAAAATAGGTGCTAATCCTCCATTATTATTAAGTAATTAACTTCTTTTGAAAAGATCTTGAGCTAATCGACAAAACATTTCATCAACTACCTCTACCACAAAGCTGGACCCATTCAATTAAGTAACACATTTTCCACATCAGAAGCATTTTAAAAATTTTATTTATTTATTATGTCAGAAGGCACCAAAAATCTCATTACAGATGGTTGTGAGCCCCCATGTGGTTGCTGGGAATAACTCAGGACCTCTGGAAGAGCAGTCAGTGCTCTTAACTTCTGAGTCATCTCTCCAGCCCCCTTCAAAAGAAGCATTTTAATGTCAAATTTAGCATAGAAGACAAAATAGAACTCCACTCTGAGAGTTGAGAAGTAAGAAGAAATTGAAACTAGAAGGCAGGGCCAGTCACCTTTAATCTCAACCCTTTTAGAAAGCAGAGGCAGGCCGGGCGTTGGTGGCGCATGCCTTTAATCCCAGCACTTGGGAGGCAGAGGCAGGTGGATCTCTGTGAGTTCGAGGCCAGCCTGGTCTACAAGAGCTAGTTCCAGGACAGCCTCCAAAGCCACAGAGAAACCCTGTCTCGAAAAACCAAAAAAGAAAGCAGAGGCAGGTCACTCTCTCAGAGTTTTGTGGCCAGTTTAGTTTCTATGTGGCAAGTTACAGGCGAGGAATAGGCTAACCCCCCCCCCCCGCCACCCAAAAAACCCTGATTTAAAGGTAAAGGTGCAGCTCAGTGATTAACTAAGATGTCTGAGAACATCTGTTCAAATTCCTAGCACTGCCAAACCCCCATCTCAAACTAAAACTAAACCTTCCCAAGTTCTATTAACCTATGAGAATGATGAATTCATTTCAAGTAATCATATACCAATAATTAAAGCAAAAACCACCAGATGTTTCCAACATGAAAGATGAGCGTGTTACAATTAAATAATTTTCATATACATTTCCTTACCTGCCTCTACCAAAGTCCCCATTCTGATCCATCTGTAAAATGGGAGCCTCCTTCGGAAGGTAAGTTTGTTCTTGATTCCCTGTTACCGTAGGGTTATGACGTTCAGAGAGAAAGTTCCTTGAACTAGATCTACTCAATGGTCCATCCCCCAATGACACAGAGCCCTCTGTTGAGTGTTCTGAACCACTGGATGACCTAAAATGAGGCTTCACACTAAAAAACAAAGAAACAAACAAACAAAAACAAATAAATACACACACACAGGATAAATCAAGAAATTGTTACACATCTTATGGGATATTTTTAAGTAAAGGCAAAAGAATTTTTACATCATATGATGTCTTTGACAAAATTTGGGGAAAAAATCTGAAGTTTTAGATGAAACTACTTTTACCTTCAACATTGAAAACAGTAAATACCAAGCCTGGTGGTGCCCACCTTTAATCCCAGCAGTAAGAGAGAGGTAGGAGGGGCTTCATAATTTGTGAGGCCAGCCTAGTCTACACAGGAAAGAAATTCACGACAGCCAGAGTTACAATAGAGAAATCGTCTCAAACAACAGCAACAGAGCCATAGTTAGGATTTTCCCAGCACTCCAGAGGCTAACACAAGAGTTTGGGACCAGCCTGGTCTTAAACAAAGAAACGAAATGCCTTGAACTTATGGGTAAGGAAAAGAATGGTTTAGGGTGATGCCTGAGTCCTCGTTACTGATGTGAATGCATAAAGGGTGTCTTGCCTGCTGAGGGAGGTGCCTGGGTGTAGGGATCTGCCTGACCCTTCCATAGGACTAAAAAACCCAGAAGGAAAACACAAAACATCCTCCTAAAAGTAGCTGGAATTGTAGGAGTGTGTGTTATTTGGTAATTATCAAAACACTAAAACCTTGATTATCTTCACTAAAAAAATCTCATCCAAGTATAATACACGGTATCTCTAAAATTTTATCTATTGCTCATTAATATGTATAAGTAAGTGTTTTGTTACATATGTCTGCACTGTGTGCATACCTGGTACCTGTGGAGGCTAGAAGTGGGCATTGGATCCTTTGCATTGGAATTACAAACAGTTGTGAGATACCATATGGGTGCTGGGAATTGAACTCAGGTCCTCTGCAAGGGCAGCAGGTGCTCTTGTCTTAATTATTAACCCATTTCTATTAATCTAAGTATTTCCATGTGGTCTTATTTTACTGGAGAATGGTCCGGGCCTGTTACTCCTTCTGCTACATGGCGTTTGTATCCCGAGCCTTTCTGCCTACCTTTCCACCTTTCCCAGAATTCTCCTCATCTCCTAGTCCCACTTATCTTTCTGCCTCTAATGACTATTGACCAGTGTTTTATTCATCAACCAATAGAGAAACATATATACAGAAGGACATCCCCTATCATAGTACCTCTAGGACTGTTTAAAAATTCAGTACCCAGAACTCATATTAACGAATAAACTGGGAATCAGTAGTGATGACATAACCTTTAATCCCAGCACTAGGGAGACAGCAGCAGACTGCCTCTGAGAGTTTGAGGCCAGCCTGGTATACAGAGAGAGTTCCAGGACAGGCTCCAAAACAATACAGAGAAACCCTATCTGGAAAAACAAATATATAAACATAACAAAATAGGCTGGGGATGGGGAGCTGGCTCAGTGGTTTAGAGAATTAACTGTAATTCTAGAGGACCAAAGTTCAATTCCCAGAGTCCACACAGTGTTTCCCAACCATCTGTAACTATAGTTCCAGGGGCCAAAACGGCTTCCTCTGGGTTACTAGGGCAACAGAAATGAATGTGGTATACATGTAGATAACTTAATAATAAATTCAAATGATGAGGGTTGTCTTTCTGTATGCTGAGAATGAATATATGCTTCTCTTATTGGTTGTTGAATAAACAATGGACAGGCAGGATGTAGCCAGGCAGAAGTATAGGTGGGGCTACCAAACTAGGAGAAGGCTGGGAAAAGGAATGCAGAGTTGAGTTGGGTGTTAGGGAGGTGGCATACACATGCCATGTAGCTGCTGAGGGAGCAAGAGGTCCAGGAATCACTGGTAAGCCAAGACAACATGGAGATAAACACATTAAGATGTGTGAAATCCTCAAGCATTCTGGCTTGAAGAATTTTAGACTGAACAATTCACAAACTTCTTATAAAAATAAACAAAAGCACTTACATTGAGTCTCCCAACAAGAATATGGTAATTCCTCAGGAATTATTGGGAATTGTTTAAAATAAATTTCAGGTATTATCTTTAATCTTACCGATTTTTTTGGAATGGTCGGCCAATATTCATAGCAGCAGTATTTGTTTTGTAAGATCCCGGTGAAGTAAAACCATTCACAAAACTACCATTGGGAAAAGGAGCCTAAAATAAAACATAAAAATTTAGTTGTAAGAACATACTACTGCAGAGAAGGTTTTTAAATCAGGGTCTTCAGTAAGTCAAAAAGAATAGAAAACTCCGTAGTTACTCATTTCTGCAATGCTCCCACCACACAGCATTTTATTATGAATAACACATTACTAATTCATTCCATAGAAACTGTTCTTTCATGACAAAACTTTACAACACTAGAATCATTTAAAAATCACAAAGGAGCCTGAGTTCAAGGCTAGCCTGGTCCAGAGAATTCCAGGATATCCAGGGCTACATAGTAAAACCTTTTTTTTGTTTGTTTTTTGTTTTTTCGAGACAGGGTTTCTCTGTGGCTTTGGAGGCTGTCCTGGAACTCGCTTGGTAGTACAGGCTGGTCTCGAACTCACAGAGATCCGCCTGCCTCTGTCTCGCGAGTACTGGGATTAAAGGCGTGCGCCACCAACGCCCGGCTCATAGTAAAACCATTAATCAATCAACCAATGAACCAACCACAAAGGACTTAAGTTTCCTCCATTTACTTAGTAAAATGTAAACAATCGGTCTGGAGAGATGGCTCAGAGGTTAAGAGCACTGGCTGCTCTTCCAGAGGTCCTGAGTTCAATCCCCAGTAACCACATGGTGACTCACAACCATCTGTAATGAGATCTGGTGCCCCCTTCTGGCCTGCAGGCATACATGGAAGCAGAGTGTTGTATACATAATAAATAAATAAAAAATTTTTAAAAAATGTAAACAATCAAATTGCAGAACTAACAGCTCAACCCTTAGTAATATGCTTAACTGGAGATGAACTGGTTTTTTTGGGTCATTTTTGTAATGACTATGGCTAGTCTGTAACTTGCTAAGCAGATTAATGTGGCCTTGAAGTTGCTGCTTGTGGGTGCTCCAAACACAGGCAAATGCATCTGCACCTGGTTTTCAGATGATCTCTTTACTGTTTGGCTTGATCTAAATATCTTAGTACTTTTAAAAAGTCTCACTTACCAGTGGTGTTTCAAAGTAAGGTGCAGGACTTGGAGACCAAGACTGAGGCACAATACTATACACTGAGTACTGCTGATGAGGGTTATACACTGGCTGCATAAAGACTGGTGAGGGATATTGAGTTGGAGTCTGAATGGGTTGAGTATACATACTAGAATCCATTAATCGATAACCATTCTTAGCAAAAAATGTATTAATGGCTTTTATCCTTGCCTAGAAGAAGAAAACATAATAAAAGATGAAGTGTATATTACAGCAAATATATTCAACTTATCTTACACGTATGTTATGATTTATTTCTGCTTAAAATCAATTGAGCAAAATAAAACAATAGTTTTAAAAATAACAGAAAAGTATGGGTTTGAGAAGAACCACAATAAACAAGGTAAAAATAAGTCAACATGGCTGATTCAAAGGGTAAGCGTGTGCCTGCTACTCTTCCAGAGAATCCTCTAGCCCTGAAAAGGGAAATATTACCATCTGTAACATGAACCTTGAGGGCATTAGGTTATAAGAAACAGCTAAGAACAAAAAGTGCCCCTGGCTTCTGCTGGCACTGGCACTTACATGTAGATGCTCATGTGCAGAAATGTACATGGATACATAATTAAAATAAAAATAAGTTCAATACTGTTTTGTTTGGGCTCTTTGTTGGCACCAGATAAACATGGATCTACACAGTAAATCATAAATAGATGAAAAAAATCACTTATAGAAAAGGACACTGAAGCTATCATAATGAAGACAGCAGTAGTGGCTCAGGAAAGTAAACACTAAGGAAACTGATCAAACACAGCCCCCCCCCACATCTCTAAAGATGTGTGACAGGTTCAATCAACAAGTAAAAGTAAACAACTGTCCACATTAAGGGGAAAAAATTAGGGGGGGGGCTGGAGAGATAGCTCAGTGGTTAAAAACATGTATCGTTCTCCAAGAAGACTTAAGTTCAATTCCTAAAACCCATATCAGGCAGCTTAGAACTGCTTGTAACACTAGCTCCAGGGATATGAACATATATACACATAATTAAAATATAATAAAATTAAAAGGTAATTAGGTTTTATTCTAAAATATATACCATGTTAATTAAGTTTTATCAAAGATCAAAATAGAAATATAAAACTTAAGTCATTAGGAGACACAAAGCAAAGACAAAGAATGATTAGCAAGGGAAACTCATTTGTAATATGGAAACTTTGTATTATCAGCAAATCAGATTTAGATGTCAATTCTTACAGTAGTGTCTTATGATATTTCTCTAAAGTACAAGTTACTTGCACCACTTGATTTCCTTACTAGTCAGTCATTTGACACTAGACTGGCTATGCCATCTTCTTCAGTAGTCAATGTGGAAAAATCAAGAGCACCTATCTCAGTAATGTGTTCTTTCATATGTACAAGGCTTGTCTTGAACTCACTATATAGCTCAAGCTAGTCTGAAACAACCAATTTCCTTCTCTCACTCTGTAAGGGTGAATTAATATGTGTACAGTGCTTAAAACTGAAACGGTAAGAAAACAAGAAAGGAGTTAGTAAATCAGTGTTTATGAGGCTACACCAACTATTCAAGTCTAAACAATGTAATAATGATGGAAAGAAGTATGAGGGCAAATGTTATGGAATTTGAAAAGAAAGATATTGGAGTATTACTTATGAGTAACACTTCTTTCTCAAATGAATGTAACTGTTAACTGAGACAGGGCTGACTGGAAATGGTTTTCATCAGTATTAAGAAATTATACTTATTATTAATTTTGAGATCTAGATAATTCCCTGTAAAAAACTTCTGTAGTTAAAGAGTATTTTCATGTTTTCTGTCAACTAACTTTCCAAAAAACACAGGAATGTTTTATAAAACATCTTTCATGTATTCTTAATTCTTTTAAAAGAAGCATAATAAACAAAAACCTGCCCCTCAAAAACCCCTCATTTCATACTATCATTTAATGTTTCTTACCATGATTGGCTTGCCCTGAAATGTTTTAACTTCTTCTCTTAAATATTTAAAAGCCTGTTAAAACAAAAATGAACTTTTATTAGTATTTAAATATTTTCATTAAAGCCTTTTTCACTCTCCCAAATGAGTTTGCTATAATCAGCTCCTCAATTAAACAAAACGGTCTTGCTGAGCACACTTGTAATCCCAGCACTCAGGAAGCTAGCTACACAGCAGCTTCCTTGCCTTGGACACAGCAAGGTAAAAACAAATGGAAACAACAAACCTTGAGGTAATAAGAGGAAAAAGAAGACAACACATTCCTAGTTATACTTGTAGATAATTCAGGAAGCTGGTATGGGATTATGACAAAAGGCAGGACACAAGAAACTCATGAATCACCAGGTGACAACTTTAATTTTACTTAGCTGTGAGTAGTGGCTTTGACACGGGACTGCTGGGAGTAAGAGGCCAGTCTGGCCAACCTCACAGGTTCCAGGCAGCGTGCTCACATAGTGAGCACCTGTCTCAAAACAAATACACAAGGGGGTGGGGGACAACGACCACTACCAAAACACCATCAACAAAAACCCCTAGCTAACCCAGTCTCAAAACAAAAAACCTGAATTTGATTTCCACATCTTCCAGTTCCAGGATATCTAGCACCCTTCTCTTGCCGTCTTGGGCACCAGGTACACACAGACAAAACACTCATACACATTAAAGAGAAAAAGGGGTAAGATCTCAGCATTCTAGAGGATGGAAGACTGCCATGGAGCCTAGGCTACCATAGTGAGTTCCACATCAGCCTCAGCCTCAGATACAACAAAAAGAAAAAGAAAAAAAAAAACCTGTTTTTAAACTGCAGACTTACTATGTACTAAAACTACCACTGAATACATAATTCCAAATCTTTACATACATTTAAGTCTGTGTTTTTTCATTGACAAGTAAACATTTTTTAAAATTAAAACTGATCAAACCGGTAGGGAGGGCCTGGCACTGGTCATGCACGCCTTTAATCCCAGCACTCAGGAGATGGAGGCAGGCAGATCTCTGTGAGTTTGAAGCCAGCCTGGTCTACAGATCAAGTTCCAGGACAACCTTCAAAGCAATACAGAGAAACCCTGTCTCAAAAAACAAAAACCAAACCAAACAAACAAACAAACAAAACAACAACAACAACAACAACAACAAAAAACACGGTAGGGAGGTAATGACACATCTCTTCAATCCCAGCATTCGGGAGGCAGAGGCAGGCAGATCTCTGTGAGTTTGAAGTCAGTGAGTTTCAAGACAGCCAAGACTACAGAGAAACCCTGTCTTGAAACACAAAAACCAAAACAATAACAACAACAAAGAAGATCTGTTAAAATTATTATGATCAGTCTTTGTAAGCATTTTCTTTCTTCATTTTGTTGACACAGTCTTACTTGTAAAGTAGGCTGGCCTTAAAAACTCATCACATTTTTAGTCCTCCTACTTCAGTATCAAGTGCTGTGATAACAAGCATGCACCATTACTACCATGTCTAATTTAATTTTTCCCCCTTTATTCAAGTTTGTGATATAAGATCTATGTAACCCAACTTGGCCCCAATCTCACTTATGTATTCAATATTGGTCCTGGACTCCTAATCTTGCCTGTTTCTGCCTCCAAAGTTTGGTGATTATAGGACAGAACTACCATGTCTGGCCTTTTCTTTGTGGTATTGTCCACTGAATCTAGGACGTTGCATATCCTAACATGTGCTTTGCTACTGGGTCATGTCCCTAACCTACATACATCCTCTTCAACAAAACACGTAACCTTTTCTTCTCCTAACGAGGTTTTTACTGGGGGCTCTCTTCTCACCTGCTGTGCATCTGTGTCTGACTGGAAAGTGATATACCAGTTGCTGTTGTGTGCAAATTCACAGCTTATCACTTTGGGGCAATTTTCATTTTTAAACAAAGCTTTTACTTCCTAAAAAAGAAAAAGTATAGTTAACTTTAAAATGAAAACAGGTGCAGTTAGTATAAAATTTTTCACATGTTTATTATTTTATGAACAACATAACAGAAGTACTTCAGTTCTAATAGCTAAATTTTCCTTGTAGTACTCTAGTCGTTTTTCCTCAACAGGGTTTTGTTTTGTTTTTTGAGAAAGGGTTTCTCTGTGGAGCCCTGGTTGTCCTGAAACTTGCTCTGTAGACTAGGCTGGTCTCAAACTCACAGGGACCCGCAATCCTTTCTTTAATTTTTAGGTCACCCACATGCATTATGAGGCCAGCAGCACAGCAGTTAAGAAACACAAGCTTTAGAATCAGACCAAGTTTCAATCTAGTCTGTCATTTAATAATCTAATCCACTTACCCTTGGGTGATTTTTTTTTATCCATACTAGGGATCAGTCATTTTGCCTATTCAATAATAATAAAACTATGGCTTTAGCAATTTCAAAGTTAGTAATTCCTGGTAGAATCATTATGTAGATGTGTATATGTATGTGTATTTTTAGAATGTTCTGGTTCTGCAGTATAATGATTATACTAAAATAGTATTATTCAAATATTATTTTATTCCCAACCCTGAACCACACTTGATCCTTGCTGTAGCTTTGTTTTACATTTTGCTAACCAATCCTTATTCAAAATTTCCTTTTTCATCCACTCTTATTAGTTGAATCCTCCTACTTAACTGTCAGTCAATACATTCAAAATTAGTATTACTGCAATACTTAAGTTTATCCTCCTAAGAACATAGAGGTATACTTTTTTCCCTCCTCTATGCTATTCTAATACTTCAGATCTAACAAGTCTACAATAACTGATGAGGGTTTTGGTTTCTACTTTGCTTACCTACTTCCTCCAATCTAAACAGTTAAAGAACATTTAATTTTAATAATAATCAATAATTACCTCTACTGGCGTTGTTTCAGGAATTTCTCTGAGAATTACGATACAACGCTTATGACTTGGTCTCACCTTCTCCCCCTTCTCATCAACTTGTACCATAGGAGAAGCTGAAATGTAAAAAAACAATGTATCCCACTTAAAAGTGACAAGTAGTGATATTGATCAACGGCACCATTAAAAAACTATTCAGTTCAATTCTACCAAATATATTGTCAAATGCCAAAAATTGTCATGCTTTAAAAAAAAAAAAAGATGTTTATATGCCAAGACAATTACCCAAATGTTATTTGCTAATTATCTGACTAAATGTGCTTAAAAGAATCCTCCATGGAGGCCGGGCATTGGTGGCACACACCTTTAATCCCAGCACTTGTGAGTTTGAGGCCAGCCTGGTCTACAAGAGTTAGTTCCAGGATAGCCTCCAAAGTCACAGAGAAACCCTGTCTCAAAAAAACGAAACAATCCTCCATGGAACAACAAGCATTTATTATTATGACTTCAATGTATATTGCCTTTCTTCCTAGTGATGAGGATAAAGTCCAGGATTCACCCCAACATATCTGCTCTATCATACATCACCATGAAGCCCCCCCCAAACATATACAGGGAGGGATAGAACGAGGTACAAGTTCATTATCTAACTTCAAAAGTATTTGTCAAACTATACATCGGTCACAACTCATTAGCAGGTTTGAAATTATAAAACAAATTAGGCCATTTAACAATCTTTACTTGCAAATACTTGCTATGTGTACAAGAGTAAAAGCAAGCCGGGCACTGGTGGCCCACGCCTTTAATGCCAGCACTTGGTAGACAGAGGCAGGCAAAGCTCTGTGAGTTTGAGGCTAGCCTGGTCTACACAGCGAGTTCCAGGACAACCTCCAAAGCAATACAGAGGAAACCCTGACTCGAAGAAGGAAAAAAAAATGCCCACTTTAAAACAATTCCCTCTATGATTAGAAATAAAAGTTTTAACTTTTATAGCTATGAAAAGAGCTAAAAGTTATTGACATACATCTCAACACTTCAAGAATTAAATCTAGATCTGTGGTCAATTTTTTTATTTCTTCCATGTTGGCAACTGTCCATATTGGGATGAACTGATCACTATCCATTTGAGATATCAAGTAAAGATCCTTCGATAAATTTTCTCTGAAAGAAATAAACAGAACCAATTATAATACACAATTCTAAAAAAGCACCCAAAGCACAAATGTACCATATTCATGTTTATAACTATGCCTAAAGAAATCAAAGTAGTAGAAACTATAAGATTAATTATGAAAATTTCAGCTGGGCAGTGGTGGTGCACATCTTTAATCCTAGCACTTGGGAGGCAGACGCAGGCAGATCTCTGTGAATTTGAGGCCAGCCTGGTCTACGGAGCTAGTTCCAGGACAGCTGGGCTATATAACACAAAAAAACCCTATCTCAAAAAACTAAAAACCAGAACAAAATTTCAAGAGTTATATCAGTTCAATTTGAAATATGCCAACAAAATAATAAACCAGTAACAAAAACAACAACAAAACAGTAACAACTTCAAAGGTTTTTTTTAACCCACGTAGAGCTTACTGAAGGGAAAAGGAAGAAGGGGGAGAGAAAGAAGTGGACAAGAGGGGCAGAGAAGGGAGAGCAAGAAGCTCAAAAGGTTTTGAATCCTAGAGTACATGGAGAAAATAGTTGTTTAACCATAAATTGAATCACGGATGATATTTACTATAAATTTCTCATAAAAATGCTTGACAGCCAGGCGTTGGTGGCGCACACCTTTAATCCCAGCACTCGGGAGGCAGAGGCAGGCAGATCTCTGTGCGTTCGAGACCAGCCTGGACTACCAAGCGAGTTCCAGGACAGCCTCCAAAGCCACAGAGAAACCCTGTCTCGAAAAACCAAAAATAAATAAATAAATAAATAAAATAAAAAAATGCTTGACAATATTGTAACTTGGAAGTATTTAAAATTAAAATGAAAGATTGAAGGTACTCTTTCAATGCTGGCATCAGAGATGTGTACTACCAAGGTCAGTTCAATATCTTGTCTTTTTGTTTGTGTCAAATAGTCTTTAAAACAGAGTAAATAAGAACACCTGTGCTGGGTGGTTGGTGCACGCCTTCAATCCCTGTACTTGGGAGGCAGAGGCAGGTGGCTCTCTGAGTTTGAGGTCATCCTGGTCTACAGAGAAACAAAACCAAAAAACCAAACAACCCCCACCCAAAACCCATACTCTGGATTCTCCTTTCTCTCATGCTGCTCTACTTTTTTTTTTTTTAACCCATAGCAATCATCACCTAACTGTATATTTATTATGTTTATTGTTTTGTGTCTCCTAGGCAGATTATGGGTTTCATGAAAGATCTTTATGACTGGATACTGCTTTACTTTAAAGCCTTATGGAGAGCTACAGAGATGGTCCAGGGACCCAGGTTTGATTCCCAGCACTCACAATCATCTGTTAACTTTAGTTCCAGGGGATCTGATGCCCTCTTATAGACTCTGCAAGCAATGCACATTTATGATGTGTAGACATATGGGCAGGCAAACATCCATATACATAAAATAATAATAAATCTTAAAAAAAATCTTATGAGCAAAGAGTAAGCTCAAAGACCTTTAAATTACAAATCAACTAAGAAGGTTATCATGGCAATTATTTGTTGGGGGAGAGAGTAAGAGAAGATACCAATAAGATTAAACTCACATTTCACCATAAAAGGACAAATTAACATCAGTGTAATAAATATTATTATTAATAACTTGAAAATCAGAAGAAAACTGTAAACATAATTTTTGCACAATTAAAATGCTGTAGCCTAACCCTGAGTTGTAGCAGCCCCATCCTTATCAACCAGTATCAAAGTATTTAGCCAAAGAAGCTATAATTGTCAAAAGTAAATCAAATTGATAGTATTCCTACTTACAAGTAAACCTGATATATAGTATTGGCAATGTAGCTGAGCCACAAATGATATTAGCCAGACAAAAATCATATTTCTGGAGATATGAGAACTAATGGAAGCTTCAAAATTACTTAATATTTTTCCTTGTAGAATACATCTGTGCTCTTGTCATCTGAGACGCTGAGGAGATGTGACATGTATTAGAAAATACAAAAGGAGCCGGGCGTTGGTGGTACACGCCTTTAATCCCAGCAGAGGCAGGCGGATCTCTGTGAGTTCGAGACCAGTCTGGTCTACAAGAGCTAGTTCCAGGACAGCCTCCAAAGCCACAGAGAAACCCTGTCTCGAAAAACCAAAAAAAGAAAGAAAGAAAGAAAGAAAGAAAGGAAGGAAGGAAGGAAGGAAGGAAGGAAGGAAGGAAGGAAGGAAGGAAGGAAGAAAATACAAAAGGAGAAATGACTCAATGGGTAAGAAAATCAAAGCCCTTGTCAAGAGGATCAGACCTTGGTTCACAGCAACCACACTTGGTGTCAGGCACTGGGGCCAGGGATCAGTGAGCCCATATTTGCCTTCAAGAAGCTCTCACTCTGATGGGGGAAAGAAAAGGATCACGGAAAGAGTCGATTGCAGTACAATAAGGCGAAGAGCTAGTTCTGAGGAAGGCTTCCATCCTGGGTAACACAGCTAATTGTTGTGAGGCATACCTCAGAACTACCAAGACAGCGGCTGGCACATGTCAGCTTGTGAAAACCATCACCAACATAAAATTTCACTAAGAAAAAAAAAAAAAAAAAAAAAGAATACATCTGTGTATAATGGTTCAGAGTAACTTTACTGGGCAATGGAGAAACCAGAGAAGCAGATTTGAATGGTATGCATATTAGGCAAAGGAGTAGCACTACTAATTAAAAACCAGAGATATCTCTTAACACATAGTCCATTTTTTAAATGTTTCCTAGGATTTTAAGGAGCAAAATGGGAGACTATGAGCGAGATTAAAGACAGTATATAACCAACATTTATAAAAAGTACAATAAACAGTCAATTAACCGGGCACTGGACACGCCCTTGTATTCTAGCAACAGGAGGCTGAATCAGGAGAATTACAAATTCAAGGTCAGTTGATATAATTGGGCTATGTTGTTCTTATCTATCTTAAAAACCAGCAGCAGCAAGAAACTGATAGAGGGGCTAGAGAGATGGCTCAGTGTTAAGAGGACTTGCTACTCTTGTAGAAGACCTAGGTTCAGTTCCCAGCACACGGCAGCTCACAACTATCTTTACCTCCACTTTCAAGAGATTCAATGCCTTTTCTTACCTCTCAGGGCATGGCACATAAGTGATGCACATATACATATATAGGCAAACAGTCATGTATATATAAAAGTAAAAAGGAAGAATGAAGAGTTGAACACATTTTTAAATTCAGAACATGGGAGCCAGAGGCAGGTGGATCTCTGTGAAGGTGAAGCCATCCTGATTTAAACAGTGAGTTCTAGGCCACAGCTAGATGTATACAGTAAAACCCTGTTTAAAAATAAAAACCAAAAAGCAGGGATGTGGGTGTGGCGGTGGTGGGGGGATGCCCCTCTGGCAGGGGACATGACAAGACAATAGAAGCTTTTGCACAATAAGTCATATGTAAGAACTTTAATTATTAAAATTATTTTATGAAAAAGGAATTATGCTCACATCTAATTCCAGCACTAGGAATGAGGAGGAAGAAGGACTGGTTCTTACTCAAGACCAGGATAAGTTCACAGTGAATTCCAGGTCAGCCTTTGCTACAGAATAAGACCTTGTTGTCGTTAAAAAAAAAAAAAAAAAAGTAAATAAGTTAAAATTTAATTACTTCAGCTTGTTGTGACAGTACATGCTTATAATTCCAAAATTTCTAGGGTAGCTGAGGAAGGAGAATCATGAGGGTTGTATAAGTCTGTCTCAAAAACAAAATTAAAAAGACACTAAAAAAAATAAAAGCATGTTTCCTTGTGGTATGATGAAGAGTCAATAACTGGATGCAGAACAATTGGTGGAACTCAGTCTGGGACAGGCTGAGTACCTGACTAGTACTCATGAGGGCCTGAGTTTAACCCTCAGCACCACTAAGGAAAAAGATGGGGTGGGGACAAGAGAATTAGAAAACTACAAAACAGTCATTTTATAGCCATCAAAAAACCAAATTATTCATATGAGAATCAGGTCTGAGGATAACAGCTCAGTGGCACAGCACTTAATTGTCTAGCATGTGAAAGGCTTCAGGTTAAAGATTGGGGGGGGGGGGTGTTTAGCCTGGTGTGGTAGTGCATGTCTTTAATCCTAGCACTAAGAGGACTGATCTCTATGAAAGCCAGGACTACAAAATGAGAACCTGGCTCACAGAATCTAAATTTTAAAAAATTTTAAAAAGGAAGGAGGAGGAAGAAGAGGAGGAGGAGGAGGAGGAAGAGGAGGAGGAGGAGGAAGAAAGTACGTAATGAAATCTATGCTTCTGACCCATGGTGGTGCACACCTTTAATCCCAGCACTTGGGAGGCAGAGGCAGGTGGGTTTCTAAGTTTGAGGCCAGCCTGGTCTATAGAGTGGGTTCCACAACAGCCAGGACTACACAGACCCCCGCCCAATTAATACTTCTGGCCTAGAAGAAGCTTAAAAAACTGGTTCACCAAAGACTGGAAAAATGTAAAACACTACATTTGCACGTATGTCCAAATTTCCAATTATTTTCTAATAGCCTTTGCTTTGTTTTGTTTGAGACAGGGTCTCATTATGTGGCCCAGACTGGCCTGGGTCTCTCTATGCAGACAAGACCAGTCTCTACTTAAGAGACTCACCAGCCTCTGCCTCTCTAGTGCTGTGATTAATAGTGTGCATCACAATGCCCAGCTGTAAACAGTTTATATAATGAAATTTTATGGTATCTAAGCAACAATATTTCTACACAAGTCTCACCTTTAAATAAGCCATTTTGAAACATTTGCCTAGAAAGACTATGTTTAAGAGAAAACAGTATTAAAAATTCTCTTTAGGGTCTTGCTAAAATTACTCTGTTTAAAAGTTATAAGAACCAACTCCTAAAAACTTAAATTGAGGTATTTTCCCTTCCTTTACTCCACCAGTTTTGAAAATTAATTTCATTTAGTGCATTTGGAAAATTCAGTCTAAATATGATCCTAGGAAAAGTATTTAACAGATACTGTCACTATCTGCTAGGAAAAGATAAATCCAACTAAAGGCTATACTTTTAAGTTAGGAATAATAGCAAAATCTATGACTGAAGGAAATAACTACCTATTCACAGGCATTTTATATCTACTCATTAAAAACGCAAAAAGGAGAATATCAATTAAAAATATCTGTACCGTGAGAAACAGAACTCTAATTGCTTTTTCAGACATTCTTTTAAATCTTCTGTAGAAATTGTTGAACTGCTTTCTCCTGGTGGCAGAAAACAAGAGGGAGAAACTGTTAAGGTTGTCACAGGTGAAACTTAAACATCATATTCAGAAGTCAAAGTAGCCACAAATTAAAATGTACCAGAACTATTTTTAAATCAAGTGTGGCAATGGATTCAATAAGCATTGTCACATACATAGTTCATACTTATGAGGGCTGGGAAATGCTCAGTTAGTAAAGTACTTGCCACACAAGCACACCAGGTTCAATTCTCATACACACACATACACACTTCCTCCTCCTCCTCCCCCACCAGCATCACCACCACCAAAAAGTAACAAAAGACCATTAATAGTGAAAGCATTTGACTACTATGTTGTTAAACATTGTCTTGATCTCAATGTAAAAATGAGAGAAGCAGGCTGATCTCTGACTCTGAGGACAGCCTGGTCTACAAAGTGAGTTCCAGGACAGCCAGGCTATACAGGGAGACCCTGTTTCAAAAACAAAAACAAAAAAGTGAAAACCACCCAATTCGAACAGAAAACAAGAAACCCCAAATATAACTAATGGTGATCTAAATTTAAAGATAGGAACCAAAGTGGGATACAGTGTTTATGCAACTATGCTTTACTAGCAATAGATCCAGTGTGAGTCAATCTTTAAATTCTCTTTTTATGCCTTTTTTCTTCTTTATTCCTTGTTTTTTATACGTTCTGTTGATTGGTTTTGATTTTTTTGAGCTAGTAGACTAAACAAATTTCAAACTCACTATATGGGCAAGCATGACCCTGAACTCTTTTTTTTTTTTAAAACAACAATCTTTTTTTTAAAGATTTATTACATATGCAGTGTTCTGCCTAAATGCTGGAAGAGGGCACCAGATTGAATTGTAGATGGTTGTGAGCCATCATGTGGTTGCTGGGAATTGAACTCTGGACCCCTGGAAGAGCAGTCAGTGCTCTTAACCTCTGAGCCATCTTTCCAGCCCTGACCCTGGACTCTTGACTCTTCTGCCTCTACTGCCAAGTGCTGAGATTATACTGCATAGGGTAGGTCTTATTATGCAGTCCACGTTGTCCTTAAAGCACAGAACATAAGCAAACCCCACCTACCCCACCACCCCACCCCTGGGGCAAGGAACACAGAAAACAATAACTTTATTAGAATCTTATACAAATACTAAAGACTAAGAGCGTATGTCCTCTTACAGTGTCATGTGCACACTTTTCCGTTTGTTTTGGGCATAGAGGCCAGAGGTTGCTGTTTGGTATCCTCTATCATTCTCCACCTTAGTTTGAAACACGATCTCTCACAGAACATGCTATGGTAGCTGGCTAGGAAGTTCCCAGGATCTGTCTCTGCCTGTCTCTGCTAACTAGGACTGGGGATAGACTCAGACTTCTATGCCTAGCTTGCACATGGGTTCTGGGAATCAAGACAAAGGTCCTCCTTCATTCACGGAGCACCTAACTCAGCCCTAGTACTAGTTGTTGAACTTAAATATACAGTAACAAATTAACTTCATCAATAATGAAGGCTTTCCATTCTAAGTCTATATACTATACTATATGTGTGTGTATTTTTTCCTCCCTGCTCCCCCCTTCTCTATGTAACAGTTCTTGCTGTCCTGAAACTCTCTCTGTAGAAGGCTGGCTTTGAACTCACAGAGATCTTCCTGCCTCTGCTTTCCAGTCCTGGGATTAAAGGCTTGTTCCATCAACACCTAGTTAGTATATGCAATCTTTAAACATTTTTTAACATTATTATTTTATGTATTTGAATGTTTTGTCTACATGTATGGTGTATCACATTCATGCCTGATGTAACTGGAAGTCAGAAGAAGACACCAGATCCCCTAGAATTGGAGTTACAGATGGTTGGTGAGCATGCATGTGGGTGCTGGGAATCAAACCCAGGTCCCCTGGAAGAGTGATATTAACCAATAAGTTATCTCTCTCCAGTCCCTGTGTAATCTTGTCTTAAAAACAATTATTATTGTTGGCGGCAGGTAACTCAGCACTTAAAGAGTGCTGAACTACTTTTGCAGAACCATATTTGGTTCTTAGCACAGATTCCCAAGTTGGGTGCCTCACAACCATGTATAACTCAAGCTCCAGGGATATACAACCCTATAGCCGCCACAGGCACACATATCTAGAACATACACACACACACACACACACACACACACACACACACACACACACACACACACACACAATGTTAAAGAAAAAGTTTGTTATTGTATGTGTGCTTGATCGATAAAGGGAGGGGGAGACAGGGAGGGAGGGAGAGAGAAGTATGTAGGTGTTGGCATGAATGTGACAAACAGGTCATCTTTGTAGGGTTGGTTATTTCTATCTACCTGTATGTGGGTTCTGGGAACAGAACTCAGTGTGGCAAAGCACCAATACCCCTGTATATATGCACTCTTCTATACAGAACTCACCTATCCAAACACTAGCTAAATGAACAACCAATTTACTTAACTTCCAATATCATTTACAGGAAGTACGTTTAAAAAAACTAGTTACACCATGTCATTTACCAAGTTTATATTCAAAGTAGCCAACTGTTATCTATAATGTGACTATATAGGTTCAAAGGAGTCATCACTTCATTTTTTTTCTTAATTCATCCCAAACAATTAATTAATTAATTGGCTAATTTTGCCTGTGAGCCACCATGTACATGCCTGGTGCCTGCAGAGGCCAGAAGAAAGCACTGGATTCTCCAGAACAGGAGTTGTAGACTGTAGTGAGCTGGGATTAAAGGGGTGTGCCACCAATGCCCAGCTCAGCCAACAGTATTTTTAATAATCACCTAATAGTTCTTTGCCATAAGCTTCTTTTCAAAAAAGAAAACAAGCTGATCAGTATCATGTTTATCAAAACAATGGGAGGAGAGCTAAGGATACTCAAGTTTCATTCTAGCAACTAAAAAACAGAAATTACCAGAAACATCGTATATTTGGTAACTTAGATCTTCAGGTCCTAAAATCATTCCATCAGCTGACTCTTCGATGTCTGAAGTATTCCTTGTGGTCTCACAAGCTGAAGAATACATTACTTCATATTCCTTGCACATATCTTCTGCAAGTTCTGTATTACCTGTTTTTAAGAAAGGGCATTGAGAAAATGTCATCATGACTTGAGTTAAGAGCTATTTCTGAAGGGAGACAAGTTTTGACCGCTATGGATAAGCTAGTATTTTATGTATTCAACTGCTCATATATTTCTTTTGCTTACTTTCTTGGAAACATTATTCAGTGATAACTGAAGTGATCAGTTACCACTTCATCATTTTTATTCTTCAGATGAAGGAAATAAGCACACCAGGTTAACTGCCCAAGGCCAGTGAGTTAATACATCAGATGATGACAGACCCAAACAAACCTTGTAAGAAACTATAAATGCCATACTGTAAGTGGGGTAGATGCTGCCCCCAAAATACACATACTTGAAATTAGTGGCTACTCATGTAATGTATAAAAAAAGAATCATATACAAACTATATGCTAAGCATTCACAAAAACATTTCATCAAATCTTTGTTTGAATCTGAAAAATGGCTCCAAGTGCTCAAGATAAAGGCTTGGCCCTCAGCGTAACACTGTGTAGGTGAGCTTTTAGATACACATGACTACTAAACTGTGACTCACTCCATCAATGTACTAATTGGCTGAGGAGTTCAAAACCTTACAAACTCTTTGAAAATGATGGCACCTTAAAAGGTGGAACCTAACTGAAGGGAAGAGTTTTGTGGCAGTAGCTCCCCGGCTCTTTCCTCTCAGGTTCTGTTTGCAGGGCCCATGACACCAGCAACTCTGCTCTACCAGGAGACTCCCAGTCATGATATTCTGCCTCCCAAAAATGCCCAAAGTGATGGGACCAAGTTACTATAAACTGAAACCTCATGAGCCAAAGTAAATTTTTCTTCCTTAAAGTTGACTTTTCTTATGTATTTTGTTCAGCAACAAAATGTTAATCAATACATCAAATAAAGGCTATCTCAAAGGTGTTTGAGCTGATTTAACCATAAATTTAACCAAGATGTAACTTTTCCAATAAATACGTAAGTCTTACCATCAGGATGAGATCCAGACGTGGTTGCAGTTTCATGCCATGAACTTTCAGTTACAGGGGTGCCATCCGGATTTCCAGAAGGAATTTCTTGCCATACTTTGGCATTAGGATTTAAACCAGTACCTTTAGATGTTACCTGCTAAACAATCAAAAGATTTTTGTAAATTTAGATCAACAGCTTTTCTATTACTTAGATTTGAAAAAAATTTTAATAATACCAACAGAGAAATAGTACATAAGTATTAGGCCTATGTTGTTCTTCCCACTCCCAAGGCTCTCAACTACACAGCTCAAGTTGTCATCAGTCTGTCTGTACTACCACACCCAGTCAAGTATTACAGTTTCTGATCTATGTGAAAATATACAACTTTAAAAGCAACTGATCTGAGCCGGGCGTTGGTGGTGCACGCCTTTAATCCCAGCACTCAGGAGGCAGAGGCAGGCGGATCTCTGTGAGTTCGAGACCAGCCTGGTCTAAAGAGCGAGTTCCAGGACAGCCTCCAAAGCCACAGAGAAACCCTGTCTCGAAACACCCCCCCCCCCAGAAAAAGCAACTGATCTGAAATAAGAATTTCAGATTTCTATCTTGCTAGATGTTGGTATCGCACTCTTTTAACCTCAGCACTAGGGAAGCAGAGGCAGGCAGATCTCTGTGAGTTTGAGACCAGCGATTTCCATGTGAAATATAGATATCCATGTAATAAAATTATGCACCTCTACAAAATACTTTTCTTATGGAGATAGAGTCTCAATGTGTAGCCCAGGCTGGCCTGGTACTCTGAAAGAGTTGCTTGCATGTATACCTGAGTTTGGTATTAAAGGCATGTATTACCATGCCCAGTCCCTTTTAAACACTTAATACTGCCTTAGCAGGTGAAGGCACAAGCCTATAATCCCGCACTTGGGAGGTAAAGGCAAGACAGTCAGAAGTTCAAGGCTGTCATCAACTACATAACAAATCTGAGGTCAGGCTGGGCTACCATGAGACACTCTCAAAATAACAAACCAAAACCTTTTATTTTATTTATTTATTTATTTATTTTTTTGGTTTTTCGAGACAGGGTTTCTCTGTAGCTTTGGAGGCTGTCCTGGAACTCACTTTGTAGACCAGGCTGGCCTCGAACTCACAGAGACCCACCTGCCTCTGCCTCCCAAGTGCTGGGATTAAAGGCGTGCGCCACCAACGCCCGGCGCTCCAAAACTTTTTAAATAAATTAAGAAATACTATTTTTCCCAACCTGCTTGAGAATAACATGAAGTTATTAAAAGTATTCACATATCTAAAATGTATTACTAAGTACTGTCAGATGTCTAAGCCTGAATAATTCACTCAATGGAAATTCTATCCTAAGTAAAAAAACAATGATCTACTTGGTGCAGGATTGGATCCCCTGGAACTAGAGTTAGGAGGCTGTGAGGTCCCACATATGGGTGCTGGGAACAAAAACCAGGACCTCAAAAAAAAAAAAAAAAAACTAAGCATCTTAACTACTTAACTATCTCAGCCCCCTTCTAATTTAAAAATTATCTATTTACTTACTCTGTGTGTGTTTGTGTGTGTGTGTGTGTATGTATGTATGTATGTATGTATGTATGTATGCGTGTTTCTAGGAGGCCTGGCTGTTTTTCCTGAATTATGCCATGAATTTCTCCCATACTCTTCTAATGAACAAATCTTTTATTGGAGTTCCTTTCAATGATCTTCAATGAAAAACAATATTATTTCATTACACTCCATTGGTTGTCATTTCTTTTTTGTTTATTTGTTTTTTGAGATAGGGTTTCTCTGTGTAGCTCTGGCTGTCTTGGAACTCACTATGTAGGTCAGGCTGGCCTTAAACTCACAGAGCCACCTGCCTCCTGAGCACTGGGATGTGTTGTACCACTACTGCCCAGCTTATAACCCCTAACTGCTTTCTTTCAACTATTGAAAAAAAAAGTTATGAGAACAGGCAAAAGTTCTTAGGAGGTAAATGACTTGCTATGCCTGACAACTTGAGTTTGATCCCTGATCCTGCATAAAAGTAGAAAGAGAAAAACTAACACAGTTGCCCTTTGACCTCCACACACGCACCACTGCACACGGGGAACACACACCTAAACACCGCACACACAAATACTAATACATTTATTTTTTAAGTTTTGATCCTCCTGTGCTCAAGTGCTGGTATTTTGAGCATGTACCATGGCCTGTTTATAGTGCCGGCCTTCCTACATGCCAGACAAACTTAATGCTTCTCTAGAATTATATCTCAATTCAGAACTCATACTCAAATCTAGGATAATGAATAGTCCTGGGAAAAATTTTCTTAAGTGAACCTTAATTATAAATGAAGTAAGAATTTTAATTTTATAGACAGGGTCTCATTATATAGCGTGGCTGACCTGGAGCTCAGTATGTAGACAAAGCCAATGTTGGAACTCACAGAGATCCACCTGTTTCTGCCCCAAGTGATGAGATTAAAGAGTTATAATAAGCACTACCACCCCTAGCAGAATCGCTTTTTTTTTTTTTTTTTAGTTTGGGCATGGAGGTTTACCTGTAATACCAGCTTAGAAGATGGAACCAAAAAAGCACAAGACAAGTTTCCCCTACAAAGCAAGCTTGAGGCCATCTTGGGCTAAGTGAAACACCTTGTATCACTTTTTTTTCTGTGAGTTCCAGACCATCCAGGGCTACATAGTAAAACTCTCTTTTTTATAAACAGGTAATTAACTAATCATTGAAAAGTATCTAACAGTATAAACATTTCACATCCTTTTTTAATAAAGCATATTGGAAATATCTATTAGCATGGTGTGATGAAACATGCCTTTAGTCAAAGCATTTGGGAAGCAAAGGCAGATCTCTGAGTTGGGATTAGTCTGATCTAGACAGGGAATTCCATGCCACGCAGGGCTGCTCAAACAACCAACTTATTTACTGTATGTATGCTTATGTGTGAATATGCATGTCCCATGATGTGCATGTGGGAATCAGAGGACAATCTACAGGGATTGTTTCTTTCCTTTGTCAGGCTTGGGAGCAAGTGCCTTTACTCACTGAGCAATCTTGTCAGCCCAGAACACTGGTTTCAGGTGGAAATGTACCTTCAGACATATACCACATAAACACTATTTACTCTACCAAAATAACTTCAAGATGAAGTTAAAGTCTGTCAACTACACAGGAAATTAACTTCTAATTGGTGGAGTACTCCTTTGATAACAGGCAGATCTCTGAGTTCGAGGCCAGCCTGGTCTACAGAGTGAGTTCCAGGACAGCCAGGGTTACCCTAAGAAACCCTATCTCAGGGCAGGAGAGATGGCTCAGAGGTTAAGAGCACTGCCTGTTCTTCCAGAGGTCCTGGGTTCAATTCCCAGAAACCACATGGTGGCTCACAGCCATCTACAATTCAATCTGGTGTCCTCTTCTGTCATGTAAGCAGAACATTGTATATGTAATAATAAGTAAATCTTTAAAAAAAAACCTATCTCAACCACCTCCCCCATCACAAGACAAATTACAGAATAACATAAACATCAACAAAAGGCTGAAGGGGGGGGGGAAGACTAGAAAAATATTTACCAAGACCCATACACATGGGGCCAGGCAAGACATATGGCTCAACAGGTAAAGGTGCCAACCCCATGGACCTGAGTTCAATGCTAGGACTCATACTGTGCAAGAAGAGAACTTATGACAATTGTCTTCTGGCCTCCATCTATGCACCATGGCATATATTCACCCCCTACACATGTCAGGCTTTGCGTTATAACCATCAGTAAAACCTGTTCTAGAGGATGTGACATCCTCTTCTGGTTTCCTATGGAGGCACATGGTACACACAGAGATAGACAAAACACTTTTGTTCCCAGGATACCATGAGGCATAAGGATAGTTGATAGCCTGGGCTACAGAATGAGTTCAAGGCTGGCCTGGGCGACAGACAGACAGACAGACAGACAGACAGACACACACACACACACACACACACACACACACACACACACACACACACACACACACACACAGAGTAGTGGTACAAGCTAGCAATTGGAAAGTACAATCAGGAGTTCAAGGCTAACCTCTGCTTTTAGCAAGTTAGAGGTCAACCTGAGCTACAATGAGACCCTGCCTCAAATACATAATTATAGGTAACTACTTTAAACCCTATAGATTTCAGTGTTTTTGGTATCAACAATTTACTCATGTATTTAAATATCAACAACTCACTCCACAATACAGCTATATATGTAACATGTTACCAGAATATATTATATGACAATACAGAAACATCATAAACATAACCATCTCAAAAGAACAGGTAGGAACTTGAGACCCAGAGGTTTTATTGAAGTTGTTTGTCACCTGTTTCTAACATCTGAAGCAAGGATTCCCAAATCTTTATAAAAAGCAATAGTGCACAACACAAAACACTTGTTTTCAAGACTGGGAATCTGCTTCATATTTTTGTTTTGTTTTGTTTTGTTTTTCGAAGACAGGGTTTCTCTGTGGCTTTGGAGGCTGTCTTGGAACTAGCTCTTGTAGACCAGGCTGGCCTCAAACTCACAGAGATCCACCTGCCTCTGCCTCCCAAGTGCTGGGATTAAAGGCGTGTGCCACCAACACCCGGCCTGCTTCATATTTTTGCAGAAAACAAAAATTAAGAAGATCACAAATTACAAGGATAATAAACATCAGAGCCAAAGAGTCATTTTCCATTTTCAACTAAGGATATTTAAAGTTAGAAGTCCTTTTTATAACAATACTTGGATTGGCCCAGCATAGGTGGTGCACACCTTTATTTCCAGCACACAGGAGGCAGACAGAGGCAGGTGGACTTCTGTGAGTTTGAGGTCAGCCTGATGTACAGAGCGAATGCCAGGATAGGCTCCAAAGCTACACAGAGAAACCCTGTCTCGTAAAACAAAACAAAACAAAAAAACCTGGATTAATGAGTTTCTCAACAGCCTCAATCTCATATCCCTCTGCAACACAGACTTAGACTCCATTTGCAGCAAAACCTAACGTTAAGCTCCATGGCAGAAAACCAAAACAGACTTACAATATTTATCTAGTATCAAAGATTACTTTCATTATCTGGGAAGACATGGAGGGAGCAGATAGCCCTAATAAACCTAAAATGACTTATCAATATTTTCAGTAACTTGCTTTTTACAAACTATAAACTGAAGCACCAGGGGATGCTTTAAAATTTCAATTAATGATGGGTGGTGGTGAAGATACCTTTAACCCCAGCATTTGGGAGGCAGAAGCAGGTGGATCTCTGTGAGTTTGAGGCCAGCCTGGTCTACAAAGCTACATCTAGGACAGTAGGATTATTATACAGAAACAAGCAAACAAAAAAACTGTCTTGAAAAAATCAAAAATTCAATTAGCCTATTTTATTCACACAAGTGCTTTGCCTGTACATAATCTGTGCACTATGTGCATGTAGTGCACACAGGCCAGAAAAGGGCCCTGGATCCCGAGACGAGAGTTACAGATGGTTGTACTGTCTAAGTGTTATGAATCATACCCGAATCCTTTGGAAAAGTAACCAGCACAGTTAACCACTGAGCCATCTCATTCCAATTTTCAGGCCATTCTATACAGCAATATTTGTATTGATTTTAAAATTTTCTGTCTCTAATAAATACTAACTGTTGAAAAACCATAGCTATTCATTTACACATAACTTTTCTTGGTTTTTCATAACTTAAAGAGGCTGGTCATGCTTAATGCTTCAATGCCTGCTCAACATGTAGAGGCTCAGGTTTAATGGCCTATGCTACAAAAAATTAAGACTGAATATATTAACAATTTGTTCATACATCATCTTCCTCCATATCATTCTTTTAATAAAAAAAAGTAATTTGGGAAACGTGAAGACAGCTCAGTCAGTGGAGTGCTTTTCAACACACATATGAAGACTTCAGATTTATCTCTAGTACCTACTTTAAAAACAAAAAACAAAAAACAAAATGTGACCACTTGGGAGACTGAGACAAATGGATTTCTGAGTTCAAGACCAGCCTGGTCTACAGAGCAAGGTCTAGGACAGCCAGGGCTACATAGAGTTCCTGCCTCCAAAAGTAAATAAACAAACAAAATGGGACAACATGGTAGTTCATGCTACTAATCCCAACACTCTGGAAGCAGAGACAGAAGGATCTGTGAATTCGAAGCCACCCTAGTCTACACCAACAAGTTCCAGGCCATCAAAAGTGCATAGTGAATGAGACCCTGTCTCAAAAGGCAAAAAAGAAAAAAAAAAAAAAAAAAAGGGGGGGTGCTGGTGAGATGACTTGGCAGGTAAAGCTGCTTGCCACTGAACCCAAAGACCTTTGATGGATCCCCAAAACACATGATGGAATAGGAATGACTCCTGCAAGCTGTCCTCTGACCTCTACAAGTGTGTCATGACACAAAAAAGGAAATGTGAATACATGTATAAACAAACACAAATAAATGCTATGGGTGAGGGGCCAGTTCTGGGGAAGATATCAGGAGCAGATACCAGGAGCAGGCATAATCAAATTGGTGAGCTACAGGTTCAGTGAGAAAACTATCTCAAAAGAACAAGTGAAAACCAATTAAGGAAAACATCTAAAATTCATCTTGGCTTTTATAGCATGCACACGTGCACACACACAGTATATAAAAATGAGTACTAGGGGAGCGAGGTAAAAAATATAAAACAAAAATACATACTTATTTTCTTCAATGATATCTAACAACTAATGAAAAAACCGAATTTGTGGTAAAACACATAATATCACCTTTAATTAGCATAAAAGTCATTCCATACCTTTTGTTTTGTTTTTCGAGACAGGGTTTCTCTGTTTTGTTTTGGAGACTGTCCTGGAACTCGCTCTGTAGACCAGACTGGCCTCGAATTCACAGAGATCTGCCTACCTCTGCCTCCTGAGTGCTGGGATTAAAGGCGTGCTCCACCCCACCTGGTTTCCATACCTTATTTTACCTTAGTTTTGAAAAAGGGTCTCTCTGTGTAGGCCTGGCTGTCCTGGTACTCACTATAGAACATGCTGGCCTCAAACCCATACAGATCTGCCTGCTGTGATTAAAGGTGTTCCCCATCACAGCATATATAATGTTAATAATCTAAAAAAGCATTAAATGTTAGTTAGAAAAAGGTTATGTTCAAATTTTCTTTTCAAATTTTGTAAAATCTGAGGCAAAAGGGGAATGAGAATTATTGTTTTTATTTTTTGGTTTTTCAAGACAGGGTTTACAGGATTTCTCTGTGTAGCTTTGGAGCCTGTCATAGAACTCACTCTGTAGACCAGGATGGCCTCAAACTCACAGAGATCCCCCTGCTTCTGCCTCCCCAGCACTGGGATTAAAGGTGTGCCCCACCACTGACCAGCAAGAAATTTTTTTAATGGCTTCAGAGTTTTTTGTTTTGTTTTGTTTTTTGTTTTGGTTTTTCGAGACAGGGTTTCTCTGTGGCTTTGGAGGCTGTCCTGGAACTCGCTCTGTAAACCAGGCTGGCCTCGAACTCACAGAGATCCGCCTGCCTCTGCCTCCGGAGTGCTGGGATTAAAGGCGTGTGCCACCAACGCCCGGCTCCAGAGTTTTGTTTTTTTTTTAAGAAGATTTATTTTTATTTATGTATGTCTCTGTACTCTCAGAGGCCAGCAGAGCTGGAGATGTGAGCTGCCAGACGTGGGTACTGGGAACTAAACCTGGATCCCCTGGAAGGACAGCAAGTACTTTTAATCAATGAGCCAACTCACCAAGTTTCAATTTTACAAGATCTGATGAAAAAATTTTGAAGGTATATGTGGTGGTGCTACATTATAATGTGAATGTCCTTAAAAAACACCAATGAAGGACCAGTAAAATGGCTTAATGGGTAAAGCCTGACAAGCTGAGTTTGAGCTCTGGGGCCCATATAGTGGAAGGAGAAAACCTACTCCAGAAAAGCGGTCTTGCAACTGTGGTGGGAGTGCACGTCTTTAATACCAGCACCTGGGAGGCAGAGGCAGGTGCATCTCTGTGAGTTCAAGGTCAGCCTAGTCTACAGAGAGTTCCAGGACAGCCAAGGCTGTTACACAGAGGAACCCGGTCTTGAAAAAAGTGGAAAATTTGTGCTGGCCTTTGTGGTACTCAAGCAACATCCCCAAAAACACACTCAAAACAAGAAAACCCTGCACTATACGTTTAAAAAAACTTTAAGTTGAATGCAGAGGTTCATGCCTGTAATCCTAGTACATGGTAGTCCCCAGCTCAGGCCACAAAACAAATTTTAAATTTACCAAAGTAATTTCTAAAAACATAGAATTCAAGCAACCCAAGGTATTAAAAAAACAAAACAAAACAAAAAACCACACTGCTCCCTTAAGTGGTAAATATTATCAGGGAAAAACTCAAATAGAGTGAAATCCAATTTCAGTGGCCATTAAAATGCCTAGGGTCCCAAGGAGTGGTGATACATGCTTTTAATCCCAGCGCTGGGGAGGCAGAGGCGAACAAGTCCAGCAACTGCATAATGAAGAAAAACCTTTAAAACATTTGCCTGTTTAAAAAAAAAAAAAGCCAAGGACTGGGATAGCAAGTGGTGGAGTGCTTACCTAACACTCACAGGACTCTGGGCTCGATCATCAGTATCAGGGTGGGGGAGTTAGGTGAGTAAAGCAAACTTCCTACAATTCAGAAACAAGGTTTCCCTGTGTAGCCCTGGCTGTCCAGGGTCCAGGAATTCTATCTGTAGACCAGGCTGGCCTCAAGCTCAGAGCTCCGCCTGCTTTTGCCTCCTGAGTGCTGGAATTAGAAGCTTGTGCCACCACTGACCAATTTACTGTTGATCCAAATTATTAAAAAAAAAAAAAGCAGCAACAGCTGGGCGGCGGTGAGGCACTACTTTAATGCCAGCACTCAGAGCAGTTCCAGAACAGCCAGGGCTATCCACAGAGAAACCCTGCCTCAAAAATACCAAATACACACACACACACACACACACACACACACACACACACACACACACACACACACACACACACAATGTATGTATGTGTATACTGAATAGTAGTTATCAAAACATCTTAAACCGTTAATATAGTAGACAAATAAGAGTTGTTTGTTTTTCGACAGGGTTTCTCCGTGTAGCCCTGGCTGTCCTGAGATCCACCTGCTTCTGTCTCCCAAATGTTGTGATTAAAGTCATGGGCCATCACCACTCAGCCAACAAGTAAGTTTTATTAACACTAAATAAATTTTTTAGCATATCAAGGAGTAATGAGTATTAAAAATGCTTCAAATTATCTGCAAAATTGTAATAAAATAGGGAAACATGGTTTCTCTTTGAGACAGTAGAGACCCCTTTGCCTCCTTTGAGACTTAGAATTTTCAATTCTTTTCCATCTGCAGTTCAGTTAGAATTTCTATATCACGAGATTGTAAGAATCAATACTAGTAGGGCGGTGGTGGCACACACCTTTAATCCCAGCACTTGGGAGGCAGAGGCAGGCAGATCTCTGTGAGTTCCAGGCCAGCCTGGTATACAAGAGCTAGTTCCATGACAACCTCCAAAGCAATAGAGAAACCCTGTCTCGGGGAAAAAAATCCAAATGACCAATGTCTTGTTTCTGACTGGTTTTTATTTTGTTTTGTTTTTGAGACAAGGTTTCTCTGTATTGTTTTGGAGCCTGTCCTGGAACTCGCTCAGTAGACTAGGCTTGGTCTCGAACTCAGAGATCCACCAGCCTCTGCCTCTGAGTGCTGGGATTAAAGGCGTGCGCTGGCGCCGCCGCCGCCGCCGCCGCCGCCGCCGCCACCACCACCCGGCTTCTGACTGATTTTAATACCACATTAAGTCCTGAATATTTCAGGACATCAATTTTCAATAAACTGCATGAGAAAAAAAAGAAAAACTGGGTAAAAGAAATGACTAATGGGGTATTAACTTTACATAGTTGTTTGGTGAAAAACAGTAATAACCCAGCCTCAATATTCATTAGCTGAGTGTGTGTAAAGGTGCACACTTTTAGTCTCAGCACTTTGGGAGGCAGAGGCAGGTACTACAAACTGGGAAATTATGGCTGGCTTAACATAAGGGTGACTTGAATCTAAATTCTTTCTATTGCTTAGTCTTTACTTAAGTTCTTTAACCTCTCAACTTGTTCCCTCAACTGTAAAAACATTGCAATGTTGTTTTAGAGATAGGTCAGGGCCTAGCAAAAACACTAAATAACGTACCTACTAATAAAGTTCACATTTTAATTAAGTCAAATCAAGTTGAAACTAAATTTATATTGCAAACAACTATACAGACAAAATGAACTTCACAATCTTTTGTCTAGTTTGCTCTGTTTCTTGATTTCTCTCCTCTTAACACAGCCGGGCTTTGGTGGCGCACGCCTTTAATCCCAGCACTCGGGAGGCGGAGGCAGGCGGATCTCTGTGAGTTCCAGGCCAGTCTGGTCTAAACAGCGAGTGCCAGGATAGGCTCCAAGGGCTACACAAAGAAACCCTGTCTCGAAAAACCACACACACACACACACACACACACACACACACACACACACACACACACACACACACACACACACACAAAACCTCTTGCAATATGTGTGCAGCACAGTAACTCCTAAAACAAACCAACCCTGCTTACAATAATACCCGATTTCTTATTCAATTAAAGGAAAACAAGTTTTTTTTTAAATTTCAAAGAAAAAAATAGAAAAGCGAGTTCACTAATTTCAAAACTTTTAGTGGTCAGCTTCAAATATCCAAATTAAAACATATTAATAACCTTGGGCATATGCTAATTAATTGTCTGTAATGTCTAAGGACCCCAAACTTATCGGCTACATAAACTTCAAGGGAATGTAAAAGGCAGAATAGTATAGGAGAAAAGAAGGGAGCATTTAGGGGATATGTAGCAATTTGCTTGATGTACAATATACACTTCTGGGTAAAAATGTCCTTATGTAACATAGTACCAAGTAAAATGAATATACACAATAAAAGTAATCACTTACTTTTATGCCAGACTACTGGGAATGAGATTCACCCACCACCTCAGAACACCTCCCTCCTATAAATTGGCCCCAGCTTCCAAGTCCATTAAACAACCTTGATTCCTTCCCTCATGAAAAGATTCTTTTTATGGGCATAGCTAACAAATGCCAAGTTGCAAAGTTGCTCTTTGCTGGATTGACGTTTTCACAATGTAAGAACAATATGATCTGGAATCTACTCAAAGCATTTGCCAGGCAGTCAGCTGATGCTCACTGAGCACAACCGTACAGAAATGAGAGAAATTACACTTCATTATTTCAGGCAGGTAGGTAATCACCACCTTGAAATCTCAGATAGGTGGACCCGTAGACGGCCCAGCGAAAACAAAACATTCCCACTGATCCAACACCACCACAAAAATCCGGCTTTTCCCTTAAGTTTCGCTCCTTCTTGTAATTTTGCTAGTAAACAGCTTTTTTCTTTTTAAAAACAGGTTCGCGAAATCAACCCGCACCACGCAGCCGCAGCCCGAGTAACTTTTACAAAAGGTCAGAGCGGTGCCTTTCAAGAGGGCTTCCGACCCCTGGAGGGCTTCGCCGTTCCCACCGACTCGCCTTCAGCCCCAGAACGTTCCAGAGCCAGTGACCCATACCGAACACAGTTTTGGTCAAGCTTGAGGGTCGGGGGACCGGAGTCTTCCTATTCTCTTTCCAAAAGCGCGCCCCTCCCCAGATTAACAAAACGAAACCCAAGACACGCGCGTCTCACGCTCTCCCGCGGTCCCACATGTTGCTCGCCCCGTCCCAGGCGGCCCCGCGAGGCCTCCTTCACCCCGGAGCGCGCCCACCTGATCACCCTTTCTCCGCAGACTCCGCCCCCCGCCCCCGCCCGTTCGCCTCCTCCAGGAGCTCCATATGGGACACTCGGCTCTCCCTCGGCTCCTCACGCCACCTCAGCCGAGCCCCCCGCCACGCCGCCGTCCCTTCCCCGCCACCGCCGCCGCGGGCCGCGACCCCCGCGGCCGACCTCCTCAAGTGTGCGGGGCGCACGGCGGGGCTGCAGGCCTGCACGGCCCAGGTGCTGTGTCAGCCTCTCGGCGGGTTCCGCGGCGTGTACGGCCTGGAAAGTCACATGGCGGTGGGACCGGCCCGCGCCCCCGACCCTGGAGCTCTTCTCAGAGCCAGACCGGACGGCCGCAGCCACTCACCTCCACGAAGAGCAACATGTCTGCTTCCTCTCGGCCCGATCGTTCACGCTGCCGCGACTCCCAACTGGCTCACAGGCCCGGGCCCCAATCGGTAGGATAAGGACACTCGCCTTGTCCCTCCACCCGGCAGTGGACCCGGCTCCACCCCCGCCGTCAGCCGCTGCGCCCTGACCCGCCCAGTCCCGCCTCCCTTGAAGCAACAACTGTTTCCGGTTCTGGAGAAAACTGCTTCCGGGCGAGGAGCCGCCCCCCCCTCCCTCGCCCGTGCGTGCTTGGCTCTAGCTCGACCTCCTCCAGCCGTGTAACCGAAAGTGTCTCGTTCGTGCGGCGTGAGCCTAGACACTCTGCGGGCCGCACCGTTGGGTGCAGCGGGTTGTGTAAAACTCTCACTGACCCATGTTTACCTTTTAACAAAAACATAGGACCTCACGCCTCATGATGGCGCCGTTGTCGGAGTTGAGAATCTAGGTTTGATGAAAAGGCGGTAGTGGGACTGCCCCTGCTGACAACGGCTGACTCCCAGAAAACAAACAAACAAAAAAACTGTAGAAATGGGGGAGAGGCTGCGGTAGTAGCAAAGATACTAGTACAACTACTTTAAAATACGCACACTGCGTGTTTTTTGCACTGTACTAAGCATTTTACATGAGACCCTATGAATAAAATTGTTACTATCACCATTTTTGTTGGAAGAGCCCTGTAGCAGATTAGATTCCTTTAGAAACAACTTTAATAGAATTTAGCCCCAGGCCCCTTGGAATCAGGGCTTTATTAACATAATGATGCTCTATGCTTAATGTGCTACTAATTAGTTTAGATCTCTTTTTTTATTGTTTTTCTATTCGAATAAAATTCTATGAAGCTTTTTAAATGTATGGTTTTTTTGTTTTGTCTTTTTTGTTTTGTTTTTTGAGGCAGGGTTTCTCTGTATTGTTTTGGAGGTTGTCCTGGCACTCGCTCAGAGACCAGGCTGGCCTCGAACTCACAGAGATCCTCCTGTCTCTGCCTCCCGAGTGTGGAGATTAAAGGAGTGTGCCGCCACCAACGACTGGCTAGTTGTTGTTGCTTTGTTATTTTGCTAGAGTTGTTTTTCCTTATTAGTCTCCTTTGCTTTAATTTCAAACTTTTTTCTTTTTCTTTTTCTTTCTTTCTTTTTTTTTTTTTTTTTTGAGACAGTCTCACTGTGTAGCCCTGCCTATCCCGGAACTAGATATGCAGACCACATCACACCCACAGAGATCTACCTGACTCTGCCTCTGACTCTGGATTGCTGGATTCAAAGGCATGTGCACCACACCCACCTCAAACTTCTTTGGCTTTTGTTTTTGTTTTGTTTTTTGTTTTTGTTGTTGTTGTTGTTTTTGAGACAAGGACTCTCCTTGTAGATCCAGTGACCAAACTGGCCTCGAACTCAAAGAGATCGGTTTGCCTTTGCCTCCTCAGTGCTGAGATTAAAGGCTTGTGCCACCAAGCATAGCTACATTCATCTTTTGAAACAATGTCTTCTAGATACAGTGTCACACTGTACAGTGAAACGTCTGAAGGGAGGAAAAACTTAATTGCCTTAATATTTTCCAATTTTTCTCAGTTCAGTGATTAAAAAAAAAAAAAGCTGGGCAGTGGTGGCATACACCTTTAATGGCCAGCACTTGGGAGGCAGAGGGTGGCAGATCTCTGTGAGTTTGAGGCCAACCTGGTCTACAAAGCGAATTCCAGGACAGCCTCCAAAGCCATAGAGAAACCCTGTATTGAAGGAAAAAACAACAACAACAAACTTAAAGCCAGGCAATGATGGCACTTGTCTGAAGGTCATTGGGGTCTACAAAGCAAGTTTCAGGACAACAGTGCTACTAGGGAAACCTTTTCTCAAAAAACAAAAATTAATACTAATAATTAATAAAACACCTTAAAGTTTTCATTTTCTAACAACCCTCTTACCCCATCCCCGCAATTTTTGTTTTGTTTTGTTTTTGGAGACAGGGTTTCTCTGTAGCTTTGGAGCCTGTCCTGGAACTGGCTCTGTTGACCAGGCTGGTCTCGAACTCACAGAGATCCGCCTGCCTCTGCCTCCCGAGTGCTGGGATTAAAGGCATGTGCCACCAACACTCAGCTGGCTTTCTATTCTTAATCCATATAATCTCCTTTGGTTTGCCTCACGAGAAGCTCCTCACTCTCTTACATCAACACCAAACTCTGTTCACCAGTAAATTGGTGATATTTACATTTCACACATTTTTTTTTTAATCTCAGTCCTTAAACTCTTTCCCACTAGGATAGAAACTTTAGCATTTACCTCCAAAGCCATGACTCAGTATCTTCCCTACTTGTCAGCCAACCATCTCTCTCCTTAAGGTTTTCCCGCAGACTGCTTCAGCAACTCTCTTCTCCATGTCTTTTATTAGCACCGTACAGTCTACCTTAGCTTCTTTTTTTTTTCTTTTTAGTTTCTTCACAAGAAAAACCTATGATGTAGTCTTCTTGGTTTACGTATCTCAACAAACACTTTTCGATTGGAAGGAAAGGATTTTAAAACTCACCTTTGAAAGACGTCATTTCCAGTTGCTGATGAATGCCATGCTACATGAAAAAAAAATGCAAGAGTGAGAGAGAGAGACAGCGTTAGATCAGTTGAGTCGACATGGGGGGAGCACTTTGTGGGTGCCTCCTATGGTAAACAAGTAATGAAAGAAAAGTTGTGCTTTTCTTTTTTCAAAATTAAAGGGTTTTGAGGCGTTCATAACTTGACAACAACAAAGTAGGAATTTAAATAGCCCTGAGTTATGATTAATCGGGAAAGAGAGGAGTAATGATGACTGTAGGTGGCATCAGGGTGAGATTGATTTAACAGTCACAGTCCTCCGGGCCTCAGGAAATGACCACTCCAGTGGGCTTCTCTGGGCAATCTAATGAAGTCTGTACTAAATGTGAGGAAAACAAAAGTCAGAATAGGCAGCTAGTGCATACTGGCCACACTTGTGCTTCAGTGACTCAGTGTGGTACAAGACCAGTTAGGAAGTTGCTTGGAAACAGAATAGGAAGTCACAATTTTTTTTATTTTTTTTTTTGGTTTTTCGAGACAGGGTTTCTCTGTGGCTTTGAAGGCTGTCCTGGAACTAGCTCTTGTAGACCAGGCTGGCCTGGAACTCAAAGAGATCCGCCTGCCTCTGCCTCCGGAGTGCTGGGATTAAAGGCGTGCACCACCAATGCCCAGCCCACAATTTTTTAAAAATAGGATCTCATTCTGTAAATTGACCCTGAATTCTCAGCAATCCTCCTGCCTCAGCACCTGACCTGAGTACTGGAATTACAGCTATGAGCCACCATGCCTAGTTGACAATGTCATCTTAAAGAGAAAACATTTCATTTGGTCTGTATGTTTATTACCTTTAAAAGAGAACAACTGCCGGGCATTGGTGGCACACGCCTTTAATCTCAGCACTCCGGAGGCAGAGGCAGGCAGATCTCTCTGAGTTCGAGACCAGCCTGGTCTACAGAGCAAGTTCCAGGACAGGCTCCAAAGCAATACAGAGAAACCCTGTCTCGAAAAACCAAAAATGAATAAAAGTAAAAAATAAAATACAAGAGAACGACTGTGGGCCTGGAAGATCAGGCCTGTCATTCTAGCTACCTGGGATCTGAGGTAGGAAGGTCAAAAGTTGAGGACCTTGGCCAGTGAGATGGCTCAGCAGGTAAAGGCACTTAGTACCAGGCATGGCAACATGATAAGAGTCCCCAGGAACCACATGATAGGAGAAAACGGACACCCCCAAGCTACACACACACACACACACACACACACACACACACACACACACACTCAAATATAATTGATAAAATTTAAATTCAAGTCTAGCCTACGCTACTCAGTTAATTCAAGCCCAATCTGGGAATTTAACAAGAACTGTCTAAAAAAATGAAAATAAGAAAGAGTGGAGGTGGTGGCGCACGCCTTTAATCCCAGCACTCCGGAGGCAGAGGCAGGCGGATCTCTGTGAGTTCGAGACCAGCCTGGTCTACAAGAGCGAGTTCCAGGACAGCCTCCAAAGCCACACAGAAACTGTGTCTCAAAAAACAAAAAAACAACATAAAAAAAAGAAAAGAGAGTGGACTGGGTGTGCAGCTCAGTGGTGGAGAGCTTGTGTGGCATGCACAAGGTCCTACATTCACTGATCAGCACTGTACAGAAGGGATGGAAGGAAAGAGAAAAGAAAAGCAACTACATCCTGATTCAGGCTTCTCTTTCCCTATGAATAAAACACCTAAATTGTTTTCAATTCAAAATTTACAAGGACTCAACAGAGGAGAATTTTACAATGTTTCCAACAAGGACTCAACATGGGAATTTTTGGAGAGAGCTTAAATTATGCATCTGTAAATTTTAAAAATATATAGGACCTTAATCCCAGCACTCGGGAGGCAGAGGCAGGCGGATCTCTGTGAGTTCGAGGCCAGCCTGGTCTACAGAGCGAGTTCCAGGACAGCCTCCAAAGCCACAGAGAAACCCTGTCTCGAAAAACCAAAAAAAAAAAAATATATATATATAGGACCTCTCAAATGATACTATGAAGTTTATGACTAGATAAACACACAGTAAAACTCTGAAAAGATAGACTAGGTATGGGTACACCACATTCGTAATTGCTGTTACCTCTGAAGTAGGACAGAGGAAGAGACAGACATCTGGGAAGAACAAAGGGAACTCAACTTTATATCTAATGCTTTTTCCTTTATTTAAAGTCATTTGGCCAAGTATGGTCGTGCACACCTGTAATCCCAGCATCTCCCCTACAGTCGGAGCTGCCCAAAGAGGTATACCTCTTCTCAGGTAGAAACCTCTAATGTTCCCTTCAATTCTGTGAGTCAAATATGAAACTCCAAAGCCTTTGTCAGACTCTTTTGAAAAAATAAAACAACAGTAAGGGAAACTGTGATACTCTTCTAAATACCTTCTATGTTATCAAATGCTAGAAAAGCTAAAAGCCAGATGAGGAGCTTGTAGCTATTCTGTTACAGGCTTAAAAATGTTGTAGCAGAGCCCTAGGAAGACAGAAGAGTCAATGGTTTCATTGGGAACACTGGATCTTAGGTTCTAACACCTAGACTCTCAGTTCATCAAGACAGGACTATGTCTTTTATTCCTTTTAGTGTTCCTGCTATCTAGGCTTTCATTCCCCTCCCCCCTTCTAGTATCACAGCACATAGAATGCCTAGTTCTTTACATAGAGCAAGCATTCCTAAATGTTCTAGTCAATGATAGTGTCACAATAGGTCTATTAATAGCATCATCAGGACTTGAACATTAGAAGGCCTTTACTTGGTTCAAGTAGGGTAAGCCACAACCTCTTGAAGTAGGCTTGCAGCTTCCCAGTGGATATTTTATTAGCATTTGCCTATATTCTGTGGAAAATAGAAGGAATATAAATTTTCAAAATGTTTGCCAAAAGGCTAAGTGGTATGAACAGTGAGACGGATTCAGATAATGAATTCAAGGATCGTGCCATCATGAAAAGAAAGTCTAAAAGAGGTCACGATAATTCAGAGGATTCTAAACTGGAAATCCCATTGTCAGTAAAATCAGTCATCAGAAAGATTGAGCAAGCACAGGTCCTTCGGGCCCAGGAGGTAAGTAGCCGATTGGTTTACAGACCGCAGCTTTTTAGAATCTTGTATGACCAGGTGAATTTTTTGTTTGAAAAGAAAACATTTTACATCCAAGAGAGTCGACTGAGTTTTAGTTAACTTTGACTTCAAATGACACGTTTACCAGACTGACTATTGATAGCAAGCTCCAACTCTGTACCAGTCTGTTCACACTAGAATTAGTCAAGACACTTAAGTAAATCAATCGGTATGACAGTGTACATCTGTAATTCCAGCACTCGGATGGTGATGGCCGGAGGAGGGGCTTGCGTTCCAACATGAAGCCATGTGGAGCTGAATAATAACAAGACTTAACAAAAAATAAAAAGGTGGATTTGGGGAGATGGCTCAGCTAGTTAGGGCTCTTTCTGCCAAGCCTTGCCACCTGAAGCTGATCCCAGAAGCTACACCTCGGCAGAGAGACAACCCTCCATCTACACTATGGCCCTCCAAAATACATAAATATAATCTAAAAAATAAATCAAAGCTGAGGATCTAGCTCAGTGATAAAGCCGCTGGCCAGCATGAGTTAGCCTCTGGGCTCAACTCCAGCACTGCCAAAAGAGGAGAGAGAGGGGAAATGTTTATGATATTGGTACTTTCTAACTTCCCATAGTATCCTGTTCCAGTTTCTCACAACTGCAACACCAGTGTTTGCTCTTAGCTTTATTGGTAGTCTTAGTTGTGTTTCAATTGCTGGGATAAAACACCATGGCATATAAAGAAGGCATTCAATGTGAGGCTTATAATTTCAGGGGGCTAGAGTCCGTGATGGTGGAGCAGAGGCATGGTGGCAGAAACAGTCACAAGCTTGTATCTTGATCTGCAAGCTGGAGGCAGGCAGAGAGCTAACTGGGAATGGTGTGGGCTTTTGAAACCTCAAAGCTCATAAAAAGTATTCAAACATATAAGCCTATGGGCTGTTTTCATTCAAACCACTCCATTCTGCTCCTTGGCCCCCATAGGCTTGTGGCCATATCATAATACAAAATTCATGTAGTCCAACTTAAAACGTCCCCGTAGTCTCTTACAGTCATAACTGTGTAAAAGTCCAAAGTTCAAAGTCTCTCCCAGAGATTCAAGACAATCTCTTAGTGCAACACCCTGTAAACTCAAAATAAAAAACCAAAGTATGTATTTCCAACACACTGTCAGAGAACATACATTACCATTCTGAAAGAGGAATGGGGGCAGAGGGAAGAACTGTAGGACCAAAGCAAAGCTGTAGTTCCATGTCTGATGTCAGAGGCCTCAGATGGCTCCACCCTTCAGCTTTGCTGCTAACACGCTAACATACCTCCTTCCATCTTGAGCTGGTGCCATGCCCTGTCTGCAGCTCCCCTTGGCAGGCATCCCATAGCTCGGACATCTCCAACATTTGTGGGATCTCCAGTGCAATCCAGGCTTAACTTTCACAGCTTCACACAATGGCACCTCAGGGGCTCCTAGAACAGACTCCCTTTCACACGCCTGACCTCAGTGGCTCTCCTTAACTGTGGAGGAAGGTTCCATGACTCCTTTACACATATACCCTTCTCGACTGTAGAGTCAGAACTATGTGGGTGACACTACCGAATTCTGTAGCCTGCTTGGAATGGCCCCCTTGAACCACACTGGCACAAGCTTTTCTTTGTTGTTGCTTTTTTTTTTTTTTTTTTTGGTTTTTCGAGACAGGGTTTCTCTGCATTGTTTCGGAGGCTGTCCTGGAACTCGCTCTGTAGATCAGGCTGGCCTCGAACTCACAGAGATCCGCCTGCCTCTGCCTCCCAAGTGCTGGGATTAAAGGCATGCGCCACCAACGCCCGGACTGTTGTTGCTTTTTAGGAGTAGAAAATTCCTCAGGCCTTTGAAAGCTTAGTTAGATGGGGTCTTACCCTGAGGACACACTTCCCTTTGCTTCCTTTAGAAGCAGACCTTTCTTTAACATCCTCATCTCTGAGCACAAAAGCTTTGCTTCCAACATTAAATATTTTGGTGCTCTTTTTTGCTCCAAACTGTATATTTTGTATTTCTTCTTGGCCTACTTTTTCTTCCTTGTAGACCTGCATAAGAGTGATTACTAATAACTGAGTGAAAAAAGAAATAGAAGCACATGACTGTTCCTGAGGGGTTGAGGCTTTTATTATAGATATGAGGGAGAAAACAGGCAAATGCGGAGACGCCTGGGAGAGACCAGAGTGAACGCAGCCAGACTGCTCTGGGCCATGTGAGGAGAGGGAGACAGACAGCAAGAGAGGAGCCACCAACCAAGAGGGGCAGCAGGGACCAAGAGGCCAAAAAAGCAGAAGGGCCAAAACAGTTGTAACCAAAAGAGCTGGATTATATGAGGGAAAGCAGCTGGAGAAAGGGCAGTCTAGCACCTAGGCTGGAGTGGTCAGGGTAGGGAGGGTGGGGTGTGCCAGCCAGGAGGACCCTGCAACAGGTAGGGACTGAGGAATGTTGGGAGAACTTGGTGGCCAGAGTCTGCTTTGATATGTTAATAGACACCTTAGCCTTTTGTCCTGGGTTTGAATATTAGACTGTTTTGTAATCTCCTTCCCCAAAGAAATTAGTGCATTATTTTTAAATTTAGGTTGAGGCAGATTCTTGGGTCAAGGGCAGAAGTCAGTCACATTCTTTGCCAAAATATCACAAGAATGGCCTCTGCCCAGTTACTAACCTTGTTCGATTCTGAAATCTCTTTTGAGTTGGGCATTACTGTTGTTCAAGCTTCTATTAGGATGTTCTATACTTAACCCTGTTTATAGTATTCAAACATTTTCCTAATCCGATGTTCCCAAAAGTCTTCCAGATTCCTTGGAAAGCAGGCATGGTCAGGCCTATCACAGGAACACCCCATTCCTGGTACCAACTTCTTCTTGGTTACTTTTCTAATGCTGTGATAAACTACTACGACCAAGGCAATTTATAAAGAAAGTATTAAACCAGGTGTGGTGGCACACGCCTTTATCCCAGCACTCAGGAAGCAGAGGCAGGCAAATCTCTGAGAGTTCAAGGCCAGCCTGGTCTACAAAGTGAGTTCCAGGACAGCCAGGGATATACAGAGAAACCCTATCTCAAAAAAACAAAAGAAAAAAATAAGAAAAGAGAAAGTTAGTTAATTTGGAGCTTGCAGTTTCAGAGGATTAGAGCCCATGCTGGTGGAGCAAGGGCATGGTGGTGGCAAGAACAGAAGAGAGTTTACATCTCGATCTGCAAAGTGGAGGCAGTGAGATAGGACTAAGTGGGAATGGCATGGGCTTTTGAAATTTCAAAGGCCACCCCTATGACACACCTCCTTCAACAACCTTCTTTATTTTTTTTAATTGAAAAAATTATTTTTATAAAATATACTCTGATCACAGTTTTCTCCTCTCCCTACTCATCCCAGATCCTCCTTACCTCCCTACCTAGGCAACTCTACGTTTTTAGTGAGACTCTTATCTCAGAAACTCCCCCCACAAAAAAAAAGAATTGGTGTGAGCCTTGAGAAAGGGTGGTCAAAACATTCCTTTACTGTTAATTACCAGGCAAAATCCATGCACAAATATCACAAAACAAATGGGAATATCACCCGAGCCACCAGCCACCACATCTGGACCAAAAACTCTGCCCCTTGGACCAAAAAAATGTTCCTCATTATTGGCTAGCACACTGGTAATAGAAATTCCATAACATTTTCCCCTTTTTGTTTACAGAAAAGGTTCTAAACCTAACACGATAAAACTATATATCATAAGAATTATCAAGTATTGTTCAGATAGAAAGGAAAGGTACAGAGAAAGGAAACTACACACAACAAGAACAATTATTAAGTAAGACATACATTCTAAATGTTCAGTCCATAAATGACAAATTTATAGAGATTGCTCCAATATCTGTCCTCTCCTGAAGAGTCCCAAGTTTTGTACCTAATATGGCTCTTGCCAAGATTCAGGAGAACTGTAACTACAACTGTCCAGTCTTCAACCCCGTCAAAGACCTGAGAAGGAATATTACTTGAGTGAGCAGGAAGTGCAAGCAAACGACCTCAAAAAAATGTGATAAATGACAGAAACAGCTGGATCCCTGGACACTCACCCAAGGTTCCTCTGCAACATCTGACAGCCTGAGTTTGAGTCCCAGAACCCAGGTTAAAAACATTAAAAATTTGGTCATGATGATATGTACTTCAAATCCTAGCCTGGGAAAGTGGTAACAAGAAGATCTGTGCAATGTACTGGCCAAGAAGCTTAGCTTAATCATGAGTTCCAGGTCACGGAGAGGTCTTCTCAGAAAGGTAAAGTGGAAAGCGGGGAGATGACTCAGTGCTCGCTGCTGGAGTGACAGGCAGCTCACCCAACACAACTGCCTCCCCAGACCTCCTCAGTGTTTTCAAGCTTTTATTGTGAGGGTCTTTTGCCTTCTTGGTTAGCTTTGTTTCTAGTATTTTGTTTAATTTTTTTTTTGAGACGGGGTCTCTCTACACATCCCTGACTGTACTAGAACTCATTATGCAGACTAGGCTGGCCTAAAACTCACAGTGATCCACTTGCTTCTGCATTCTGAGTGCTGAGATTAAAGACGTGAGCAACCACACCCTCCTTAAAAGGAATTTTTTATTCTTTGTGTCTTTCACATCATGGATCTTGATCCCACTCATCTATCTCCCTGTGTTCACCCTCTGCCCTTGCAACCTCCCTGCCCGTGGTAGTTTGAATGTGATTGGCCCCTCATAATCTCATAGGGTGTACACCATTAGGAAGTGTAGTTTTGTTGGAGTGGGTGTGACCATGGTGGAGGAAGTGTGTCACTGTGGAAGCGGGCTTTGAGGCTTCCTATGTTCGGGATACCACCCAGTATCTCAGATGACTTCCTGTTGCCTACAAGATGTAGGACTCTGAGCTACTACTGCCTGCACACTGCCGTGCTCCCCATCATGATGACAATGGACTGATCGCCTGAAATTGTAATCGAGCCACCCCAATTAAATGTTTCATTATATGAGTTGCCATGGTCATGCTATCTCTTCACAGCAATAAAAACCCTATCTAAGACACCCCAAAACAGAACAAAATACAATTTAAGAGAAAAGGAGAAAGAAAAAATTCTTGTCATGGAAGCTATAGTGTGATATAGTGAGCACAAAATGAATTTTGAATAGAACTTTTTCCTTATTTTTTTTAATTAATTATTTATTTATTTATTACATATACACCAGATTGAATTGTAGATGGTTGTCAGCCACCATGTGGTTGCTGGGAATTGAACTCGGGACCTCTGGAAGAGCAGTCAGTGCTCTTAACCTCTGAGCCATCTCTCCAGCCCCCCTTTTTCCTTATTTCTTGACAAGATTTTTACTGTGTGTGGTGGTTTGGAAGAGAGTGTCCCCCATAGACTCAGACATCTGAATACTTGGTTTCCAGTTTGTGGTACTGCTTGGGTAGTTTTCGGAAGTGTGACCTTGCTAGAGGGAATGTATCACTTTGAAACCTCAAAGCCACACGCCATTCCTGGCTTGCACTCTCTCTTTACTGTTTGTGATTTAAGATGTAAATTCTTGACTTTCTGTTCAAGCTGCCATGCCTGCCTGCTGCTGGGCTTTACCACAGTGATGGTATGGATTCCTAACCCTCTGGAACCACAAGCCCAAATAAACATTTCCTTCTATAAGTTGCCTAGTTTGTGGTGTTTTATCACAGCAGTAGAAAAGCCTATACACTGCTATGTAGAAAAGCTGTTGAGTTTTGTATTTTGTATGTTGATTTTGTATTCTGCACTGAGAGAATTTATCAGCTCCAGTGGAGACTGTTCTGAGGCAGTCTGTAGAGTCCTTTAATACCATGTCATCTGTGAATAGGGATAGTAGGAAGTCTTCTTTCCCATTTGTATCCTGTCTTTGTTGCTTTTCCATTGCTGTGAAGAGACACCAAGACCAAAACAAGCTTATAAAAGACAGCACTTAATTGGGGGGCTTGCTTACAGTTTCAGAGGGGGAATCCATGACTTCCAAGGTGGGGAACATGTTGCTGGACCAACCAGTAAGGACTTACATATTGAGGCAACAGTCCAGCCAGAAAGTGAGGCTGGGCCGGCATGGCTTTTGAAACCTCTAAGCCCATTGGCACTGACACACCTGGTCTAACAAGGCCACACCTCCTAATCCCCTAAACAGTTCCACCACCTGGCAACGAGCATTCAAATATATGAGCCTATGGGGGTCCTTCTCACTCATACCACCAGATTCCTTCTGGTTCTCTTGTCTAATTTCTCTAGCTAAGAATGTATGCAATATTTTAACCAGAGCATAAACAGTGGGTACTCTGACCCCTAGATTTTACAGGAAATGCTTTCTTCATTTTTTTTTTCTTCATTTAGTATAATGCTGGCTACAGGTTTCTTAGATGTGTGATATTATATTTTTTAAACAATTTTTTTTATTTAGGTTAGAAACAATCTTGTTTCACATGTCAATCCCAGTTCCCTCTCCCTCCCCTCCTCCTTTGCCCTCCTCACCAGGTCCCCCAGCCCCCCACCCAATCTCCACTCTGATCCCCAGGGAGGGTGAGGCCCTCCATGGTGGATCTCCAGAGTCTGTCATGTCATCCAGGGCAGGGCCTAGGCCCTCCCCCAAGAGTCCAGGCTGAGAGAGCATCCCTCATTGTGGGATGGGCAGCCAAAGTCCATTTGTATGCCAGGGATAAATACTACCCAAGGCCCCATAGATTACCTAGGCCTCCTTACTGACACCCACATTCAGGGGGGTCTGGGTCATTCCCATGCTTTCCACACAGCCATCAATCTGGGGTCCAAGAGCTCCTCCTTGTTCAGGCCAACTGTTTCTGTGGGTGTGTGATATTATATTGAGATATATTCCTTCCATTCCTGGTTTCTTCAGGACCTTTATCATGAAGGCAGGTTGAACTTTGTCAAATGCCATTTTTTTTGTATCTACAGACAAGATCTTGTGATTTCTACTCCTGAGGTATTTATATCGCATGTTACACCTCTGATTCACATATGCTGAGCCAAGCTTGCGTTCTTGGGCTGACACTGACATATTTGTGATGTGTGATTTTTGTGATGTATTCTTGGATTCAGTTTGAAAGTTATTTTTCTAAGAAACTTTGTATTTACAGTTCTCCCTTTTGTTGTGTCCTCACCCTTGCTGGGCACCAGGATGGTACTGGTTTGAGGGATGAACTATATATAGTGCTCTTTCCCTTTTTGCTTTATAAAATCGTCCTCCGAGCATTGGTGTTGGGTCTTCCTTAAAAGCTTGGGAGGTTCAGCAGTGAAATTGTTCAGTTCTGGGATTTTCTTTGTGGAGAGATTTTAAATTACTACCTCGGTGGCTGTGTGTGTGTGGTGGTGCACGCCTTTGCTCCCAGCACTTGAGAAGCAGAGGCAGGTGGATCTCTGTGAGTCCTCTATGGCCCAGTCTATAAAATGATGTCTAGGCCATCCAGGGCTGCATGAGACCCTGTCTCACAAAAATCTGCACTTCAATCTCATTTCTTGCTGTGGGTTTGTTTACATTGCTTCTTACTAAAAATCTATCGTGTGTGTGTATGTGTGTGTGTGTGTGTTCTTAAATATATATATATACAACCTGTGCAGTCTACATTTTGTTACTTGTATGTATATGTTTTTAGGACTGGTCACTTGATATTTGGTAACCAATTAGGGGTCCCTTCCCTGGGGAAATCTATTTCTCCAACTCTCAAAATCCCTTAGTTGCCTACAGTTCTTTGTATAGAGTTGGGGCCCTATGAGATCTCTGTGCTCCCTTGTCAGCACATCCATTGGTGCTGTTCCTGTTCATGCCTTGTTCCGCTGGTGTGTTATTGAGATTTCCTGGGTGTATTTTCCTTGACAATTCTAGGAGTCACACTCTCACAGCAGACAGCCTGATTCTCTGGATCCCACCGTCTTTCTACTCTCTCTTCTGTGATGTCTCCTGAGCCTGCGGTGCACGAGTTCTGTTGTAGATGAGTCACCTGGGGCACTACGCAATAGCTTGTTCTCTGTTTTGATCAGTTGTGGTTTTCCTTAATGTTCTCCACCTGTTGTGGAGAAGCTTCTTTGTGAGAGGCGAGGGCTACACTTATCTGTGGTATTAGGAAAATACTTAGAATGCAGTTAGAAATTGTTCATTTAGTAAAGTGGCAGTTGTAGGTTCTCCTCCAAGACCCACGACTTCACTAGCTCCAAGCAGTTGGCTAGGTTTCCAGTACTAGGCATGATTTCCCTCCTATTGAGTGAGTTTTAAATCAAATTAGAGAACTATTGGTTGCCAAGGTACGAGTGCCACTATTGCACCTGTAGGGTTATAGTGCCACACTGATCCTTGTTGTGGCTCATAGGCGTTGTAGCGTGGTAGGACTATTGGTCGCTTCCCTCCCTCGGAAGCTTGCATGGTACCTTCTGGAGGAGACTTTCAGGTCAGGTCCATCCCAGATCCTCTGAGTCCCATATCCAAAGTCCATAGTACCTTCAGCTGTAGGGACTTACCTCCAACCTCTGTGAGCCAACCAAGGGCAACATCAATAGCCTGCAATGTTTTGTGGTCTCTTGGACTCCCCTGACCCACAGCTCATGAAGGGGCTTCTCATGCCTAATATTCGGATTTTTGTTAGACGGTCTATGGATGGCTCTTAAGCAGAATATTGCTGGCCCAGGTGGGAAAACACCATTTAAACTATATCTGTACATGTATAGATTTATATGCATTATTTATAAATGTAGGGTAATAGACAATAATATCATTCCTTATGACTTTTTCAGACATCCTTGCTGTTATTTTTCAACTCCTTCCTGTTCCTTCTGTACTACCTCTCCTCCCCACCCCCAGCTAACCCTCCTGCTTTTTCTGTTTCTCCATTAAAATCACTTGTACTTGTGCCCTGCTCGTCTGTCTCCTCTCTATGGCTTTTCCTCATAACCATGGTCCCTTTTCACTTCCCTGGCTTTTGCAGTTACCACAGATATATACTCATATCTGAAGATTTGTAGCTAGGAGCCACATGTGAGAGAAAGCATGCAATATTTATCTCTCTGGAACTGGGATATCTCATTCAATATAATCTTTTCTAGTTCCATTCACTTAATTACAACGTTCATGATTGCATTTTTCTTTATAGCTGAGTAACATTTCATAGTGTACATGTGCCATGTTTTCATTATCCATTCATCAGTTGAAGGATATTTAGGTTGTTTCCGTTTCTTAGCTATTGTGGCCAGAGCAACAATGCAGGTGGGTAAACAAGTAAGATTTTAAGTCCTTTGGGCACATGCCAAGGAGTGGTGGAGCTCAGCCATATGATATGTTTATTTTTAGCTTTTTGAGAAAATTTCACACTGATTTTCAGAGTGGCTGGAACAGTTTGCAATTCTATCAACAATAAATGAGGGTTCCCTCTTCCCCACATTCTATCCAGAATTTGTGTCAGTTATTTTGTTGATTTTTGCCATTCTGACTGGGGTAAGATGACATCTCAAAGTTGTCTTGGTATTTTTTAAAATTTTGTTTCCTGTGTATATGAAACTTTTATTTTCATGCGCCAGCATGTGTGTCTGTACACCATGTGCATGCAGTGTCCACAACAGCCAGAGAGGGAGTTGGATTCCCTGGAACTGGTGTTACAGATGGTTGGTTGTGAGACGTCATGTGGCCTGAGAAATGAGCCTGGATCTTGTACACCAGCAGCCACTACTCTTAATCACTGGGTCATCTCTCCAGCTCCCTCAAAGTTGATTTATAGTCCCTGAAATGCTAGGAACATGTAACTTTTTGAGGAGATTATTTTTAGCAATTTCTATTTCTTATTTCTCCTTCAATTGTGGCAGAAAGTTTTGTGGGTACAGTAGACTTGGTTGGCAATTGTGACTTTTTAAATCTTGGAGTGCATTTCTCTGGGTTTGTGTGGCTTTCAGTGTTTCCACTGAGAAATTGGCTGTCACCCTGATGGGTTTTCCTTTCTATGTGATTTGTGCTTTTTTCTATTGCAGCCCTTTATGTTTTCTTTTTGTTCAGCATGCATGTTTAGTGTCTTAGTGTTTTGCTGTGTGAAGTTTCTTTTCTGATCTATTAGTACTCTGAGTGTTTCTTCTCTCAACGTTTTTCTTTAGTTTGGGGATGTTCTCTTCTTCAATCTTGTCTACCTCATCAACCTAGCATTCTTCTCCTTCATCCATTCTTTTTTTTCAAGACAGGGTTTCTCTGTGGTTTTGGAGGCTGTCCTGGAACGAGCTCTTGTAGACCAGGCTGGTCTCAAACTCAGAGATCCGCCTGCCTCTGCCTCCCGAGTGCTGGGATTAAAGGCGTGCGCCACCAACACCCAGCGACTTCATTACATTTTAATCCCTCTCATGTTTGTGTTTTCTTGGGCATCACTGAGGCATTGAATTCATTTTCTTTAAGGCCAGCGAGCTGTTTTTTTCTATAAACGTGAATTCTTTGATTAAGTTTATGTTTGTTCTTTAATGTTCAGTGTGTCCTGGAATTCAACTAGGTTGTTCACATCAGAGGCTTTGGGTGTGGAGGGACACTTTCTTGACGCTTCATATTGTCTGGATGAGGTCTGGGCCTGTGGACCTCTTTTGTTAATTCTGTCATTGATGTGGACTCAGCAGGCTGGGACAGAACTCACAGAGATCTGCCGGCCTCTACTTCTAGAGTGTTCAGGTTAAAGACACACACCACCACACTCAGTATCTTAGTCACTGTTGTTTTGCTGTGAAGAGATACTATGACCAACTCTTATGAAAGAAAGCGTTTTATTGCCTGCTTACAGTATCAGACGCTTAGTCCATTATCTCCATGGCAATGCATGGAGCTGGTGCATAGCTGAGAGCTATGTACTGGTCTTCTGAGTGGGGGCAGGGGAGGGAAGGACTGGGCTTGCCATGGACTGAAACCTCAGAGCCTACTCCCCAGTGGCATACTTCCTCTGGCAAGGCCACACCTCTTAATACTTCTAATCCTTTTGAAACAGTGCCACTGTTGAAAAGTGAATAAGCATTTAAATACATGAGCCTATGTGGGCCATTTTTATCCAAGCCACCATACTTGGCTACAATATTTTTCTTTTAAAATTATCATATTCTTGCCAGGCAGTGGTGTCAAACACCTTTAAACCCAGTATTTGGGAGTCAGAGACAGGCTGATCACAGTGAGTTCAAGGGTAGACTGGTCTACAAAGTGAGTTCCCGGGCAGTCAGGGCTGTTACACGGAGAAACCCTGTCTTGAAAAACCATAAAAATTATCTTGTTATAGCCAGGCTTGGTTCTGAGCACCCTCTTCTGACTTCTGCAGATACCAGGAACTTCCATGGTACTCATACAACTACACAAGCAAGCACTCATGCACACAGACTAAAAGTACATAAATCTTTTAAAAGAATAATAGACCTGACAGTGGTGGCCCACGCCTTTAATCCCAGCACTCGGGAGGCAGAGGCAGGCGGATCTCTGGGAGTTCAAGGCCAGCCTGGTCTACAGAGCAAGTTCCAGGACAGCCTCCAAAACAATACAGAGAAACCCAGTTTCGAAAAAACCAAAAAAATTTTTATCTTATTATTATTATTGTTATTATTGTTATTAGTGTGAGAGACAGAGAAAGAAATGGAGGGTGGACAAGTTTTGAGAGTCCACAGAACCTGCCACCTCCTTAGACGGGCTCATTGGAGCACAGTAGGTTGTGTTAAAAATAATTAAGCAATAATCCTACCTACCCCCCACCCTCTCCAACCACCCCTCGCCATTTTTTCAGACAGGTTCTCATGTAGACCCAGACTGGCCTCATTTAGCCTAGGCTGGCCTCTAACTCACTCTGTAGCCACTGATGACCTTGAACTTCTAATCATTTTGCCATTATCTCCCACGTGCTGGGATTACAAGAGCTTCACGTGTAAGCACTCTGCCAGGCTACATCCCAATCCCAAGGAATTACATGGAATATTGCCATGTATAGTGATTTTCAGTTTCCCAAAAATTAGATTCTGGTATCGTTGGATAATGGGGACAAAGTAGGTAAAAGTAAAATTTCAGCTTACTACAGGGCTAAAACTAGAGAAAATAAAATTCATAGTAGTCATCACTGGGCATTGAGAAGGAGAAGCTCTGAAGACACAACATGTAGTAACCTTTACCAATATCACTTTCCTAGGAATCAGTCATGAAAGTGTTCATTTGTCATTATTGTATTACTGTGTGCATTTCTGGGTTTGTCTTGCTTTTCTACCCTTCTACTTTAACCTTTCCACTCTGAGTCTCATCGAGAGTGTCTGTCTGTTTGTCTATCATCGATTTTTCTATCATCTACCCATCATCTATCATCCATCTATTTATTGTCTATCTACCTACCTATCTACCTATCTACCTACCCATCTATCTATCTATCTATCTATCTATCTATCTATCTATCTATCTATCTAATTAGTTCTGAGGTGGGACCTTTCTATGTACTCCTGGCTGTTCTGGATCTCACTCTGTAAACCAGCAGGCTAGTGTCAAACTCACAAAGATAGTCAGTCTGTCTGCCTCTCAAGGCCTGGGATTAAAGTCCTGTGCCATTATGCCTGGTTTAGCAAGCATCTAACAACCAGTAGCATGTAAGATGTTTCCCATATTCTGTTCAGTGGTAGCACACACCTTTAATTCCAGCAATCAGGAGGTAGAGGCAGAGACAGGTGGATCTCTGGTTGAAGCTCCCTGATCAACAGAGGGAGTTCCAGGACAGCTAGGGCTACACAAACAAACCCTGTTTACAAGACTAGAAAACAAAAATTTTCCTCCATGTTTTCTAGGGTTTTTTTTGTTTGTTTGTTTTTTTGAGACAGGGTTTCTCTGTATTGCTTTGGAGCCTGTCCTAGCACTCACTCTGTAGACCAGGCTGGCCTCGAACTCACAGAGATCCACCTGCTTCTGCCTCCCAAGTGCTGGGATTAAAGGCATGGGCCACCAACACCCAGTTGTTTTGTAGTTTTATATCTATATATACCTTACATTTAAGTCTTTGATCTATTTTGAGTTAAATTTATACACTGGATTCATTTACTTGTTTTCCTTAAACCATTTTGGTTTTCCCATCAGGCAGTCTTGGATTCATCAGATTGTGCATTCTAATTGTTGACCTTTCTATTCCAGGCTGTAATTAGCTTGTCTCACTCATGGTAGGACCTGATTTGTATGGTTCTATAATGAACCTGCAGTCATGAAGTGACAACCTCCAACTGTGTCTTCAACACTGATTAAAGCTGGGAGATGGTGGCGCATGCCTTTAATCCCAGAATTTAGGAGGCAGAAGCAAGTGGATCTCTGTCAATTCGAGGCCAGCCTGGTCTACAGAGTTCCAGGATAGTCCAGGATAGGTTCCAAAGCTACATGGAAGAAACTCTCTCAACACACACACACACACACACACACACACACACACACACACACACACACACACAAAGCCTGATACTTGAGGTCACTTGGGATTTTTTTATGAATTCTAGGTTATTTTATGTGTTAGTGTGTGTGGTGTGTGTGTAGTGTGTTAGTGTGTGGTATGTGAATGAGTGTATTACGGTGTATGAGTGTGTTCGTGTGTTATATGTGTTTGAGAGTGTGTGGTATATGGCATGTGTGTGAGAGTGTGTGTTAGTGTATGGTGTATGCTAGTGAGTGTGTAAGAGTGTGTGGTATGTGTGGTGTGTGTTAGTGTGTGAGTGTGTAAGAGTGTAGACTTTTTCCTCCAAAACAATACAGAGAAACCCTGTCTCGTAAAACCAAAAAAAAAAAAAAGTGTGGACTTTTTTGTTGTATTTTTCAAGACAGGGTTTCTTTGTATTGTTTTGGAGGCTCTGTAGACCAGGATGGCCTTGAACCGTGCGCTCACGCCTAGCTTTTTCTTTTCTTTCTTTTTTTTTTTTTTTTTGAGTGTGGACTTTCAAGTATGAGTTAAACTGAGTAAATGTGAAAGCTACAAATAGATCCCGATACAAATTCACTTTATTGTAGCAACACTAAATACCATGGGCAACAATGCCTTATTATTGGTACAATTTAGGTTGCTTTTTCTGTTGCTGTGACAAAGACCATGACCAAAAGAAACTTGGGGAGGAAAGAGTTTATTTGGCTTTCAGGTTACATTTTCAGAGGAAACCAAGGCAGGAACCTGGAGGCAAGAATGAAACAGAGGTCATGCGGGAAAGCTGTTTACTGGCTTGCTTTTCATGGCTTGCCTAGTTTGCTTTCTTATATGACTCAGGACTACCTGCTCAGGGGTGGGAGCATCCACAGAGGGCTGGGCCCTCCCACATCCAGCTTAATCAAGAAAATGCTTCAAAGGCTTGCCTACAGACCAGTCTGATGGGGCATTTTCTCAACTGATGTTCCCTCTTGCCAGATGAGCTGGATAGTTTAATGACAACTTGACACAAGCTAGAGTCATCAGAGACGGGGGAAGAGAGCCTCAGTTAAGAAAGTGCTATAAGCAAGCCAGTAAGCAGCACCCTTAGTGCCCTCTGCATCCGCTCCTGCCTCTGGTTCCTGGTCTGTGTGAGATCCTGCCCTCACTGCTTTTGATGAACTGTTCTATGGAACTGTGAGTGAAACAAACCCTTTCCTCCCCAACTTGCTTTTGGTCATGGTGTTCCATTGCTGCAATGATGACTCTGACTTAGCCACCAGATGACCCTACTTGTGTCAAGTTTACGACAAACTAATTGACACAGGTGTGTGCATGTGAGTGTGCATGCGCATGCATGTGCTTGTGTGTGTGTTCAAGTGTTCACATCCTGCAGCACCAAGTGGAGGTCAGAGGATAACCCTCAGGAGTTAGTTCTCTCTTGCCACTGGTGGGATCTGCTGATGGAACTCCCTTTGACTTTTGGCAACAAGCCCATTTCCTGGTTAAGCCATCTCACCAGCCCCCTCAACACCTTTTAAAAGAGGCTAGTCATCCAGCTCTCTGATAATTCTGTGTTTCTACAGTTTTTCACTGTTTGTTTGAGACAGGGTCTTTTGTAGCCCAGGCTAGCCTCAAACTGCCTGTGTAGTCAAGGATGACCTTTAACTTCTGATCCTTCTGCCTCCATCTCCCACGTGTTGGGATTCCAAACATACAGGTTTTCTGGTAGGGTGCCTGCAGAAGATGTACAAGGCCAGGGCTCAATGCCCACTTCCATAAAAAGGGAGCAACTTACACTTTGCCTGTAGAGTCTTACTTTACAGATAACGAAGAGGCAGTACAGAGATGTTAAGTGACACCAAACACTATTTTAACAGAAGTTCTGCAGTTTGGGGGCTGGAGAGATGGCTCAGAGGTTAAGAGCACTGACTGCTCTTCCAGAGGTCCTGAGTTCAATTCCCAGCAACCACATGGTGGCTCACAACCATCTACAATTCAATCTGGTACCCTATTCCAGTATGTAGGTAGAACACTGTATATGTAATAAAGAAATAAAATCTTTTTTAAAAAATTTCTGCAGTTTGGTCCCAGGTCAACTCAAAATCCAACGATCTTCAGTCTTGTTAGATGATGAAGCTAGAAAATGTTTCCTTATTTGGAGAGTTGTTGAGACAGGGTCTCATGTAGCCCAAGTTGGCCTCAAAACCCCTATGTAGCCTAGTCTGGACTCGAACTCTTGCTTGTAACTTCTGAGTGCTGGGACTGCAGGCATGAACCACCACGCCTTGACCTAAGACTTTTTTCATTTTTTAAGTGAGAGAAAAGCTGGGACTCAGTAAAGCCATACCAGCAACACTTTGTTTTGACATGGTATACAGCAACTCTTATAAAAGAAAACGTTTATTTGGGTTTGGCTTACAGCTCAGAGGTTTAATCCATTGTCATCATGACAGGAAGTATGGTGGCATAGGCAGATGAAGGAGAGGCAGCTAAGAGTTCTACATCTGGATCCACAGGCAACAGGAAGAGAGAGTGACATACTAGGCTTGGATTGAGCTTCTGAGACCTCAAAGCTAGCCCTCTATGGATGAGCTTCCTCCAACAGGGCCACACCTCCGATAGTGCCTCGCCCTATGGACCTCTGAGGGCACTTTTATTCAAATCACCAGACTAATGTGTTATCCCTTCTCTTTGTAGGATATCCTTTCCCGGCTGATCGAAACAATGAACAAAGTGGAGCTGCTGATGACTCGCTATGCTCTGGACAGTTCATTCCTTGGGAAGAAGGGTTCCATCACAGAAAACCAGAGAAAGAAGAGAAAGGCTTTCTTAGAAAAGATCGATATGTATGTTAAGACTATTGATTTCCGAGAAAGGATTCTCATGAAACTTATGTCCTGGCTAGAAGAATGGAGTAAGTGTCTGGACAGATTCAGAGGGAAGAAAGACAAGACAGTTAATGAGAGAGTGGAGAAGTTTAATCATAAGGGGAAGCTGAGGGACTAACTAGATGTAGGAGACAAGACTGGGCCAAATGAGGGAAACAAACACGGTGCTTTTAAACCTGGATACTATTTTCTTAACTTGCTGATTTAACTGTTTGGGCTTCTATCCCAGGTCTCTCTTCCTGTATAATTATTTAATAGAGAAAATGCTCAGGGCAGCAGTAAGCACAGGATCACTCTATTCTCCAATGGGACCATGTTGTATAGTTACCAAATATCATAAGCCTATACATGAACATAATAGTTTTGCTTCTTCCATAAGATGGTTTTCTTTTTCTCGTCAAGATTTCGTTCTGTCTGAGGTGGCTGAGATTGACATTGAGGAATACCACCACTGGGTTGCACAGATGGAAAGGATGCCGGAAGGGCTGAAAGCCATCGACAGCAATGTCAATAATCTGTGTCAAATTACCATGGCACTCTTTGAGGAAAGGAAGAGACAAAAGAGAAAACTATGTAAGTATACTTTGTAATACTTGGAAGTGGGGTTTAACTTTTTACCAAATTACAGCTCTATTGGCAGCTGGAGAGATGGCTCAGTGGTTAAGAGCACTTGGTAGTCTTCCGGAGGACGTGGGTTCCATTCCCAGCACCCAGATGGCAGCTCTGGTTCCAGTGGAAACAGCCTTCCTTCTTCTGGCTTCCTCTCAGACACTGCATTTACATGGCACACAAACACATATACAGACAAAACCCTTGTACACATAAAATAACAAAATTTAAAATACGGCATTTTGAAGTATAATTTTCATTCCATAAAAGGTACATGTGAGAAGTGCACAATTATCTCCATAAATTCACAGTGTTGCTATGGTGTGATCATCACCTTTTCCCTACTTTATATAAACAATCAGATTATATGTGGGTCTTTGGTTTGGTTGAGACAGAGTGTTGCTATGTAATCCAGGCTAGCCTGGAACTCTCTCCTGTTACAGCATCCTGAAGGCTGGGATCATAGATGTGAGTGACTACACCTAGCTGCTGTGAGTGACCTGTCCTGCTTGACTTCTTCCAGTAGTCTACTGCTTCATTAGCAGTGTTGTAGGGCGTACTGGTAACCAGGTCCTCTTTGCTGAGCCTTGTGTGTGGTTGTCAGATGTACCACATCTGGTTGATGTGTTCAACTGGGGGATATTTGGATGTTTTCCACATTTGACTTTTTTTGGGGGGGGTTTCGAGAGATAGGGTTTCTCTGTAGCTTTGGAGGCTGTCCTGGAACTAGCTCTTTTAGACCAGGCTGATCTCAGACTCACTGAGATCCGCCTGCCTCTGGCACCCGAGTGCTGGGATTAAAGGCGTGTGCCACTACTGCCCAATCACATTTGACTTTTCTAAGCACCGATGCTATAAACATACATGTGGAAGTTTCTGTGAGGCACATGTTTTAGTTTGCATGCATGTACAGTACTTGTAGACAAGTAGATTGCCTGATCATATAGCAAATCTGTTTTCTAAGTGGCTCACAAAACAAAAACCCACATGTAATCTGATTATTTTGCATTTCTGTCTGTAGTGTAGGAATGCTCTAGCTCTTCCATATCCTCAATGCTCATTACTCTTTTATTACTCAGGCTAGCACTTGTGAAGAGGTATTTCCGATTTACATTTCACGTCCCCAGCAAGTAATGAGACTAAATAGCATGGACTTCTCAGCCACTCCTATATCTGCTTTGATGAAAGTACCTATTAAATTCTTGTCCTTTTGCTTCTTTTATTTTACTCCCCATGTCCTCAGCTTTTGTTTGCTTTTTTTTTTTTGAGACAGTCTCACATTCCTGGCTGACTTTGACTTAACTTCCTAAGTAGGTAAGGGTAACCTTGAACTCCTAATCCTACTGTCGCTACCTCCAAAGTCCTGGGATTGCACACAAATGCCACCACATCCAGTTCATCTTTTATTTTCCTGTAAATTTTTCTTTTTATTTTTCTGTGGCTTTGGAAGCTGTCCTGGAACTTGTTCTGTAGACCAGGCTGGCCTTGAACTCAGAGATCCACCTGCCTCTGCCTCCCGAGTGCTGGCATTAAAGGTGTGTGCCACCAGTGCCTGGCCATGTTTTGTGTATGTCTGCACCACATGCATGCTTGATGCCCATGTAGGCCAGAAGAGGGCGACAGAGCCTTCCAGATCTGGAGTTAAAATGACTGAGCGCTCCATGTGGATGCTGGGAATTGAAACTGGTACCTCTACGAGAGCAACCAATGCTCTCAGCCACCAAACCCTCTCTTCAGCCCCTTTTATTTGTTAGTTACACTTAAAATTGTACATGGTGGATTCCGAGTGGGATTCCTATATACTACTTTTTGTACCGTCTGGCAAATGATCTATGATGGCTGTGCTTTCAGTTTCTAATGAGTGAGCTCACTAGACATGCAGCAAATTAAAGGAACGAGTAGCAGTAGCAGGCAGATAAAAGCAGCAGGTGGACCAACAGCAACACATCAGTTTACAACATCCAGCGGAGTGGCCTGATTGAAGAGCAAACCAAGCCCAGGTGTGCTAGCCATGCCTTTAATCCCAGCCCGAGGCAGGTGGATCTCACGTCTGAGACTACTCTGCTCTAGAAAGCTCCAGGCCGGCCTTGACTACACAGTGGGACCCTGTCTCATCTCCCACCATCATCTCCTTCTTACCACCCCCAAAAGGGAAAGCAAACAGACCATGGAAGCATCATCCAGTCAGGGCTTGCAACATGAAGCAGAAATCAACTAAGGAAGTCCAAGTTTCTCTGTGTTCTCTCTTCGTGTTTGAGTTTCCAGCTTGCCTTTCCGCTGCAGGTGTTTTTATACCATGGGATGCCCATTGGTATCTGTTGGAGATAATTCACTTTTAGATGTTCTCAGGTACAGGATGTGCTGTTGTTGGCTCTCCCTGTGGGGAAACCAGTGGCCCAGCCTGCCCCAGGACAGGGAGTTTTGAAGGAAGTAAGGGAGTGCCCTCACAGCCCCCAAGTCTGCCCTCAATAGTCTTTTTTTTTTTGAGACAGGGTCTCTCTGTATTGTTTTGGAGGCTGTCCTGGAACTTGCTCTGTAGACCAGGCTGGTTTCGAACTCAGAGAGATCCGCCTGCCTCTGCCTCCCAAGTTTTTAAAAAAATTTATTTATTATGTATACAGTGTTCTGCCTGCATGCATGTTTGCAGGTCAGAAGACGGCACCAGATCTCATTACAGATGGTCATGAGCCACCATGTGGTTGCTGGGAATTGAACTCAGGTCCTCTGGAAGAGCAGCCAGTGCTCTCAACCGCTGAGCCATCTATCCAGCTCCCTCAATAGTCTTAAGCAGCAAGTGACCCACTCAGATGACCTACTCAACAAATACCTTACAACTTCACACCATATGATGTTCAAAACAGGGACCATCACTGCTGCATTAGTAAATGTTATTTCTTGATGTCTTTTGGATATGTCCCTTTAAAAAGCCCCCCTCAAGAGTGCTTATCTCAAGACAGCCTATCCTAGAACTTGCTCTCTAGATCAGGCTGGCCTTGAACTCACAGAGATTAAAAAGTTTTTTTGTTTTGTTGTGAGATAGCACTTCAGCATGTCTCACAACATAGCCCAGGCTGCTCCAGAGCTTGCTATGTAGCTTGGAGCATCTTGAACTTGAGATCATCCTGCCACAGGCTCCCAAATGCTGGAATTATACACACATGGCACTACATCTGATTATATAAAAGCTCTTTATCAGAAAAGGAATTTGTGGATATTTTCTCCCAAGCTAAGGATTTTTTTCATCTTCATATTGTCATATCTGGAGACCCACTGAATTTAATGTTGGTAAGTGCCATTTGTCTTCACAGATTTTCTTTTTGACAATCATGGTTTTACTACTCTACTAAGAACTGTCTCAAGCCAGGTACAGTGGTGCCTTTAGAGGCAGGAGGATCATTTGAAAAGGATAATCAATAAGAGACTACATATAATCCATTAGGTAGATGGACAGATAGATGATAGGCATGGCATATGCATTCCATCAAATTTGAGGAACACTTGTATTCTGGTTTAGCATATGGCTGACCCTGGAGAATGGCCCAGGTGTGCACAAGAGGAACATGATTATTATACTATTACTGGGTAGAACTGATTGACAGTTTACAAATCTGCTGTGAGTTTACTGATTTTCTGTGGAGTGATTCTATTCATTATTGAAAATGGGATACTGGACTCTAGCTTAAATTTTATGTTCATTTGCGTGTGTGTATGACACACGTGGAAGTTAGAGGATAAGTTGTGAGAATCAGCTGTTCCTGTCCACAAAGAAGGTTCTAGGGAATTGAACTCAGGTTGTTAGGTACTGCAGCAGGCACCTCCTTGCTGAATAAATACTACGTAGACTAGGCTGCCCTGGAACTTCTTAGGTAGACCATGCTGGGCTGGAACTCAGAGATCCGCCTGCCTCTGCCTCCGGAGTGCTGGGATTAAAGGCGTGCGCCACCACCGCCCGGCCAGGCTGGTCTTGAAGTAATATTTGTTTCTATTGTTTCTTTGTTTTTAGAGACAGGGCTTCTCTGTGTAGCTTTGGAGCCTGTCCTGGAACTCACTCTGTAGACCAGGCTGACCTCAAACTCAGAGATTCTCCTGCCTTCCTGCCTCTGCCTCTGCCTCTGCGTGCTGGGATTAAAGGCATGCGCCACCACCGCCCAGCTACAATTATTTCTTTATCTTGCTGGGTAGTATATATTTGTGGGGTCCAAACTCATGTGGCAAAAATCTAAATATCTAATATTAAAATCTAAATATCAAGAGGCTTCTGGGAATACAATTGGGTCATATGGGCAAAGTCTTACTACCTTTTACTCTTTTTAAATTTATTTACTTTTTTTTTATGGGTATGGGTGTTTGCCCGCATTTTTTTTTTTTTTTGGTTTTTAAAAACAGGGTTTCTCTGTGGCTTTGGAGGCTGTCCTGGAACAAGTTCTGTTGACCAGGCTGGCCTCGAACTCACAGAGATCCGCCTGCTTCTGCCTCCCGAGTGCTGGGATTAAAGGCGTGCGCCACCACAGCCCAGCCCGCATATACTTTTGTGCATCGTGTGTATGCAGTGCCTGTGGAGGCCAGAAGAGGCCATCGAATCCCCTGGAACTAGAGTTACAAAAGGTTAAAAGCTGCCATGTGGGCACAGGGAATCAAATTCTGGGTCCTCTGGAAGAGCATGCAGTACTCTTAACCATTGAGCTATCTCTCCAGCCCACCCCACCCCTGTCTGTGCTGAAACTCAAGCAATGAGATCCACCTGCCCTTGCCCTCCCAGGTGCTGGGATTAAATGAGTGCATCCCATCTGCCACCCATAGCTCATTATCAGCCACCTTTACTTTTAAATGAACTTGACTTTTTTTTTTAGAGCAGTTTTAGGTTTTGAGGGGGGGGGGGGAGGAACAACAGAGTTCTGGTGTACATCTCTATAGTTTTCTCTTATTAGTATCTTAAATTAGTGGGCCCATGGATGGTTCCGTGGTTGAGAGCATTACCCGATCTTCCAGAGAACCCAGTTTGATTACCAGCAACCACTTGGTCACAACTGTGTATAAGTCCAGTTCTCCATGGGGCTCACATACATGTATACACACACACAGTTAAATCTTTGTACTGGCTAGTTTTATATCAAACTTGACACAAGCTTGAGTCATCAGAGAGGAGGGAGGGAGCCTCTGTTGAGAGAATGTGTCATGAGATCCAGCTGTAAGGCCAGGCAGATCATTGTGGGCTGGAGGCCAACCTGATGATCTACAGAGTGAGTTCCAAGACAGCCAAGACTAAGCAGAGAGAGGGCTTCTTAAAAGCAAAACAAAAGGATCCAACTGTAAAGGCATTTCTTAATTGGTAATTAAATGGGGGAGGGTTCAGCCCATTATGGGTGGTGCCATCTCTAGGCTGGTAGAACTCAGTTCTATAGGAAAGCAGGTTGAGCAAACCAGTAAGCAGCACCCTCCAGGGCCTTTTCATCACCTCCGGCCTCCAGGTTCCAGCCTTATTTGAGTTCCTGTCCTGACTTACTTCCATGATGGACTATGATGTGGAATTGTAAGCCAAATAAACCCTTCCCTCTCCAGCTTGCTTTTGGTAATAGCGTTTCATCGAAGCAATAGAAATCCTGACTAGGACAACCTTTTGAAAGCATACATACCTCACATTAGTATGTACACTTGTTATATTTAAGAAGCCAAAGTTGAAGCCAGGTATGGTTGCTCACACTTGTAATTCAGTAATTTGAGAGGTAAAGGCAAGGGAATCTAGAGTTCATGGCCAGCCTTGACTACACAGCAAGTTTGACCCCACCTCAAAGAACCAAAAAGGAAAGGAAAAAAACCAACCCTGGCACATTATTAACTAAATTGCATAATATATTCAGACCTCCATGGGCCTCACCTACTACCCCTTTCTGTTCTGGTTGTGAGCGCCACACTACCTTGTGTTGTCACATCTGCTTAGCCTCCTCTTAGGGGCTAGAGTACTTAGAGTGCAGCCAAGGGCATCTGTCATCTAGGAGCTGGGGACGAAGAAATAGGTGGGTCCTTTGGACTTGCTGGCCAGACGGTATCATTGATTTGACAAGCTTTAGTTTTTGTTTTTTTTTTTTTTTTTTTTTATTTTTGAGGCAGGGTTTCTCTGAGGCTTTTGAGGCTGTCCTGGAACTAGCTCTTGTAGACCAGGCTGGCCTCGAACTCAGATCTGCCTGCCTCTGCCTCCCGAGTGCTGGCATTAAATGCATGCGCCACCAACGCCCGGCCAAGCTTTAATTTTTGAATCAGAGTCTGTACTGAACCTAAAGTACAGCTGTGCGTAGTGGCACATGCCGGGTGGTGGTGGTGAATGCCTTTAATCTAGCACTCTGGAGGTAGAGGCAGGCAGATCTCTGTGAGTTTGAGGCCAACTAGGTCTACACTCCTAGTTCTAGGCCACTCAGGAGACCTTGCCCTAAAAAAATGTTATTACTTCCCCCACATCTGCTGTGGAATAATGCTTGCACACTGTAAATAATACTGCTCTCATTGTTAATAAAAAGCTGACTGGCCAATAGCTAGGCAGGAAGAGATGGGGGTAGACAGCCTGACACAGAGAGAATTCTGGGAGGAAGGGCAGAGTCAAGGAGTCACCCAGAGGGAGCAGGAATGTCGTGTTAATAAATGCACTGCCACGTGGCAGAGTGTAAATAAGGAATATGGGTTATTTTGAAATGTAGGAGATAGTAATAAGCCTGACCTATTGGCAGAGCACTTACAGAGCCTCTGCCTGGTTGGGGAGCAGGTGGTCAGGATAGGAGATGTCTGCTTATACCCTTTCTTTTGGGGGAAGTAATCTTTGGCAGGAAGTCTATATACAAAGCCTATAAGCAAGGAGAGCACAGCTGCTGCTCTTGTATAGTATCTACATGTTATTTTCCATTTTTGTGCATTGGAAGTTTGTCTCTTCTCCCTTGAGTATTTAGTCATTATCTATGCTAAGGTGAGATTGTAGGTATCTCACCTTTGGTTAATGACTACAAAATCCAATGCTCATGAATGTTTATCCTGCGTGCATTCACTAGTTGAGGCTAAGTTTCTTAGGCTTAAACATGGGCACAGTACAATATAAAAGAAGAAATGTAAATCTATTGTTTTGTTTTTAATGTTTTTCTTCCAGTGGCTAGAGGTACTCTCTGGAAAGCTTGGAAGGAACGTGTTGTAAAGCGGCCGGCCACAGCCCACGCTTTAAGACCAGATCAGATGATTTTTGACCAACTTGCATTGAATACTAAGGTCTCAGAGATACAAGACATGCTCCAGGAACTCATCAACACAGCCATGTTCAGCAAATTGGAAAACAATGCCATTAAATACATATCAGCAACAGTGCTGAACCTCTCCACAGCCCTGAACACAGTCAATGAGGAAATGAAACTTTTGAGCTCTCATATTACCAACGTAGCTGTGGGTGAAGAACAAGAACAAGAAATAGAAAAAGGCGTCTTACAGAAGGCCTTCCAAGAACTCAGTGAGGAAAATGACATGCTTCAACAGAAACTTAAAGAAGCCGAAGAAAAGTGCGACCAACTTATTCGAATCAAAAATTTTCTAGGGCGCCAACTCTTGCCCCCAACTACGCCCTTGCGAGCATTATCTGCGACGTCTCCACAGCCACCCGTAGGCAAAGATTCAGAACCAGAGGATATTGACGATCTTTTAAGCAAAGAGCTTGAAAAGACTATGGATGAGCCCAAGAAGAAGGGGACCAGAGCCACCACAGTAAAGTGGGACTCGACTATGGAATACATAGCCCAAGATGAACCGGCTCCAGCCACGGCTAAGCCCCAAACTGAAGATAAGGCTCATCACGACCAGAAAAATCAGCTCCTCCCAAGCCCACAGCCAGATGAGTCTTCTGACACAAATCTGGATAAGGAGGAAAAGAGAACCCTGGAGATGAAGTCTAGTCAATTTTCTGATTCACAAGCACTGGACCAGAGGAGAAAAGACCGCAAATCAAAGGGCCCAGAGGTCAGGGCCAGAACAAGCGGCATGTGGCCCAAGAGAGGCAGATCGGAGCACTCCGTTGGGAGAAGCCCAATCTCAGAGGCTAAAATCGAGCCCACTGTGAGGCCGATCGAAAAAGAAGCCAAGACTCAAGTAGAACTACCCAAGACAACCCAGCCTGAGAGTACTCCAGAGCCATACAAAACAGAATCAAAAGGGAAAAAATACGTGCCAGGAAAAGTTGAAGAAATGCCAGGCACCACAAAACAACGTGGTAAATTATCACCCAGGGTCCCTAAACAGACTTCAGTAAGTCCTGATGACAAGAGTGAACAAAGTGATCTGGAATCATTTCAAAGAGCCATATTGGCTTTCCTAAGAGAGAAAATGAGTAATGTAGGGAAGGCAATTGATCCAAAGAGTATACAGGAGGAGGAGGAGTTATTAGGGAGAGCAGAAGTTGAAAACTTAAACACCATAAAGGAAAAAATGGAGGAATATTTCCAAAAAGTGGCTGAAGCTGTGACTAAAACCTTGAGGACATACAAAGATGCAAAAAGGGGACAATTTAGAGAGATATCTGGCAAACGAAAGTTGTCCTCTGTCACACCACATCTGTTTCCTAAGCGGGCATCGATCAGTACCAAGCCTGAAATTAGCAACTTAAGTGAGGTGACAGACCCAGTGATTAGGAAACTAGTACAGGCGCTCTTAGATGAACTAGAGAGTGACAGGGACAGGGTGAAGGATGAAAGGCAAGAGCAACAAAAGCAGGAAGAGGAGGCCTGGAGGGAAGAGCAAAGACTTCAAAAGCTGGAGGAGTGGAGACAGGCTCAGGAGCTGTGGATAAGGGAGGAGACTGACAGGGAGAGGTTGAAGGCAATGAGGGAAGCAGAAGATGGTCAGAGGCCGAAAGGGAGCAAATCAAAACAATTGGTGAAGACCGAGTCAAAGCCTTATGACCTGAAGATGACGTTCACCCAGTCTGCGGTGGTGCTGACGCCCAGGTGGATGAAAGTCCTGAAACCTCAGATAAGTCAAGTACAGTTATTCCAAGTGGATCCTTATGAGATGGAGAGCTTTGATGAAAAGCAGGCCGCCTCTTCCAGGACCCTCCTTGTTTCTGCAAAGCCCCTCCCAAAGCCTGTCCCTGAACAGGCCCAGATAAGGGGTCCTGAAGTGTCTCAGATGTCAATGGCGTCCTTAACCCTTGAGCAGATACAGGCTTTGCGTGGTCCTCTTATTCATGAACACGGGACAGAGGAGCAAAAATTAGGGACTCAGCTCAAAGATTCTAAGATCTTTGAGCAGACAGTAACTCCGAGAAGGTCTCTCACATCGGAAAAACCAGAGGCAATGCAAATTCCCCAAACTACCGCTGAACAAGTACAGATATCTGGGGCCACAGTTACCCAAAAAACAGTTCTACCTCTACAGCAGATTCAAGTAAAAGACATTACTCTCACCTCTCAACAGGTCCTAGATCAAGGGATCACCCCCACTCCTGAGCCAGTCAAGGAACCAAGGATCATGCTAAATCCTCAGCAGGCCCAGGCCCTGGGCATCACTCTCGCTCCTGAGCAGGCCAAGGCCAGGAAGATCAGTCTGACCCCTCAGCAGGCCCAGGCCCTGGGCATCACTCTCACTCCTGAGCAGACCAAGGAACAAAGGATCAGTCTGACCCCTCAGCAGGCCCAGGACCTAGGGCTTACTCTCACCCCTCAGCAGGCCCAGGCCCTGGGGCTCACTCTCACTCCTGAGCAAGCCAAGGCACAGAGAGTCAGTCTGATCCCTCAACAAGCCCAGGTCCCAGGGGTGTCTCTTACCCCTCAGCAGGCCCAAGCACAAAGAAGTAATCTCACCCCTGAGCAGGCCAAGACCCTGGGGATAACACTCACCCCTCAGCAGGCCGAAGCACAGCAGACAACTATCACCCTAGAGGAAGCCCAGGACCTGGGGATTGTTCCCACCCCTCAGCAGATCAAGGTTCAGGGGATCAGTCTGACCCCTCAGCAAGGATGGGCCCTGGGGATGGCTCTCACCCCAGAGCAGGCCCAAGCACAGGGGATTATTCTCACCCCTGAGCAGGCCCAGGCCCTGGGGCTCACTCTCACCCCGCAGCAGGTCAAGACTCAGAGGGTCAGTCTGACCCCTGAACAGGCCCAGGCCCTGGGGATCGCTCTTACCCCTGATCAGGATGAGGCCCTGGGGATGACTCTCACTCCCAAACAAGCTCAACTACATGAGATCAGCCTCAGTTCCGAGGAGGCCCAGGCCCTGGGACTCACACTCACCCCTCAGCAGGCCCTGATAAAGAAGATCTATCTCACCCCTCAGCAGGCCCAAGCACTGGGCATCACTCTTACACCTGAGCAAGCCAAGGCCATGAAAATCAATCTGACCCCTTATCAGGTGCAGGCCCTAGGGATCACTCTTACCCTTGAGCAGACCCGAGCACAGAGGGTCAGTCTGACCCCTCAGCAGGCTGAGGCCCTAGGAATCACACTGTCCCCTGAGCAGGCCCAGGCCCTGGGCATAGCTCCTACCCCTCAGCAGACTGAAGCCTTGGGAGTCATTCTTTCTCCCGGGCCAGGCAAGAAGCAAAGGGTCAGCCTGACTCCTGAGCAGGTTGAGGCCCTGGGGATGACTCCCACTCCCAAACAAGCTCAACCACATGAGATCAGCCTCAGTTCCGAGGAGGCCCAGGCCCTGGGACTCACACTCACCCCTCAGCAGGCCCTGATAAAGAAGATCTATCTCACCCCTCAGCAGGCCCAAGCACTGGGCATCACTCTTACACCTGAGCAAGCCAAGGCCACGAAAATCAATCTGACCCCTTATCAGATGCAGACCCTAGGGATCACTCTTACCCTTGAGCAGGCCCGAGCACAGAGGGTCAGTCTGACCCCTCAGCAGGCTGAGGCCCTAGGAATCACACTGTCTCCTGAGCAGGCCCAGGCCCTGGGCATAGCTCCTACCCCTCTGCAGACTGAAGCCTTGGGAGTCACTCTTTCTCCTGGGCCAGGCAAAGAGCAAAGGGTCAGCCTGACTCCTGAGCAGGTTGAGGCCCTGGGGATGACTCTCACTCCCAAACAAGCTCAACCACATGAGATCAGCCTCAGTCCTGAGGAGGCCCAGGCCCTGGGACTCACACTCACCCCTCAGCAGGCCCTGATAAAGAAGATCTATCTCATCCCTCAGCAGGCCCAAGCACTGGGCATCACTCTTACACCTGAGCAAGCCAAGGCCATGAAAATCAATCTGACCCCTTATCAGGTGCAGGCCCTAGGGATCACTCTTACCCTTGAGCAGACCCAAGCACAGAGGGTCAGTCTGACCCTTCAGCAGGCTGAGGCCCTAGGAATCACACTGTCTCCTGAGCAGGCCCAGGCCCTGGGCATAGCTCCTACCCCTCAGCAGACTGAAGCCTTGGGAGTCATTCTTTCTCCTGGGCCAGGCAAGAAGCAAAGGGTCAGCCTGACTCCTGAGCAGGTTGAGGCCCTGGGGATGACTCCCACTCCCAAACAAGCTCAACCACATGAGATCAGCCTCAGTTCTGAGGAGGCCCAGGCCCTGGGATTCACACTCACCCCTCAGCAGGCCCTGATAAAGAAGATCTATCTCATCCCTCAGCAGGCTCAAGCACTGGGCATCACTCTTACACCTGAGCAAGCCAAGGCCACGAAAATCAATCTGACCCCTTATCAGATGCAGACCCTAGGGATCACTCTTAGCCTTGAGCAGGCCCGAGCACAGAGGGTCAGTCTGACCCCTCAGCAGGCTGAGGCCCTAGGAATCACACTGTCTCCTGAGCAGGCCCAGGCCCTGGGCATAGCTCCTATCCCTCAGCAGACTGAAGCCTTGGGAATCACTCTTTCTCCTGAGCCAGACAAGGAGCAAAGGGTCAGCCTGACTCCTGAGCAGGTTGAGGCCCTGGGGATGACTCCCACTCCCAAACAAGCTCAACCACATGAGATCAGCCTCAGTCCTGAGGAGGCCCAGGCCCTGGGATTCACACTCACCCCTCAGCAGGCCCTGATAAAGAAGATCTATCTCATCCCTCAGCAGGCTCAAGCACTGGGCATCACTCTTACACCTGAGCAAGCCAAGGCCACGAAAATCAATCTGACCCCTTATCAGATGCAGACCCTAGGGATCACTCTTAGCCTTGAGCAGGCCCGAGCACAGAGGGTCAGTCTGACCCCTCAGCAGGCTGAGGCCCTAGGAATCACACTGTCTCCTGAGCAGGCCCAGGCCCTGGGCATAGCTCCTATCCCTCAGCAGACTGAAGCCTTGGGAATCACTCTTTCTCCTGAGCCAGACAAGGAGCAAAGGGTCAGCCTGACTCCTGAGCAGGTTGAGGCCCTGGGGATGACTCCCACTCCCAAACAAGCTCAACTACATGAGATCAGCCTCAGTTCCGAGGAGGCTCAGGCCCTGGGACTCACACTCACCCCTCAGCAGGCCCTGATAAAGAAGATCTATCTCACCCCTCAGCAGGCTCAAGCACTGGGCATCACTCTTACACCTGAGCAAGCCAAGGCCATGAAAATCAATCTGACCCCTTATCAGGTGCAGGCCCTAGGGATCACTCTTACCCTTGAGCAGACCCAAGCACAGAGGGTCAGTCTGACCCTTCAGCAGGCTGAGGCCCTAGGAATCACACTGTCTCCTGAGCAGGCCCAGGCCCTGGGCATAGCTCCTGCCCCTCAGCAGACGGAAGCCTTGGGAGTCACTCTTTCTCCCGAGCCAGGCAAAGAGCAAAGGGTCAGCCTGACTCCTGAGCAGGTTGAGGCCCTGGGGATGACTCCCACTCCCAAACAAGCTCAACCACATGAGATCAGCCTCAGTCCCGAGGAGGCCCAGGCCCTGGGACTCACACTCACCCCTCAGCAGGCCCTGATAAAGAAGATCTATCTCACCCCTCAGCAGGCCCAAGCACTGGGCATCACTCTTACACCTGAGCAAGCCAAGGCCATGAAAATCAATCTGACCCCTTATCAGGTGCAGGCCCTAGGGATCACTCTTACCCTTGAGCAGACCCAAGCACAGAGGGTCAGTCTGACCCTTCAGCAGGCTGAGGCCCTAGGAATCACACTGTCTCCTGAGCAGGCCCAGGCCCTGGGCATAGCTCCTACCCCTCTGCAGACTGAAGCCTTGGGAGTCACTCTTTCTCCTGGGCCAGGCAAGAAGCAAAGGGTCAGCCTGACTCCTGAGCAGGTTGAGGCCCTGGGGATGACTCTCACTCCCAAACAAGCTCAACCACATGAGATCAGCCTCAGTCCTGAGGAGGCCCAGGCCTTGGGACTCACACTCACCCCTCAGCAGGCCCTGATAAAGAAGATCTATCTCACCCCTCAGCAGGCTCAAGCACTGGGCATCACTCTTACACCTGAGCAAGCCAAGGCCACGAAAATCAATCTGACCCCTTATCAGGTGCAGGCCCTAGGGATCACTCTTACCCTTGAGCAGACCCAAGCACAGAGGGTCAGTCTGACCCTTCAGCAGGCTGAGGCCCTAGGAATCACACTGTCTCCTGAGCAGGCCCAGGCCCTGGGCATAGCTCCTACCCCTCAGCAGACTGAAGCCTTGGGAATCACTCTTTCCCCTGGGCCAGGCAAGGAGCAAAGGGTCAGCCTGACTCCTGAGCAGGTTGAGGCCCTGGGGATGACTCTCACTCCCAAACAAGCTCAACCACATGAGATCAGCCTCAGTTCTGAGGAGGCCCAGGCCTTGGGACTCACACTCACCCCTCAGCAGGCCCTGATAAAGAAGATCTATCTCACCCCTCAGCAGGCTCAAGCACTGGGCATCACTCTTACACCTGAGCAAGCCAAGGCCACGAAAATCAATCTGACCCCTTATCAGGTGCAGGCCCTAGGGATCACTCTTACCGTTGAGCAGACCCGAGCACAGAGGGTCAGTCTGACCCCTCAGCAGGCTGAGGCCCTAGGAATCACACTGTCCCGTGAGCAGGCCCAGGCCCTGGGCATAGCTCCTGCCCCTCAGCAGACTGAAGCCTTGGGAGTCACTCTTTCTCCTGAGCCAGGCAAGGAGCAAAGGGTCAGCCTGACTCCTGAGCAGGTTGAGGCCCTGGGGATGACTCCCACTCCCAAACAAGCTCAACCACATGAGATCAGCCTCAGTCCCGAGGAGGCCCAGGCCCTGGGACTCACACTCACCCCTCAGCAGGCCCTGATAAAGAAGATCTATCTCACCCCTCAGCAGGCCCAAGCACTGGGCATCACTCTTACACCTGAGCAAGCCAAGGCCATGAAAATCAATCTGACCCCTTATCAGGTGCAGGCCCTAGGGATCACTCTTACCCTTGAGCAGACCCGAGCACAGAGGGTCAGTCTGACCCCTCAGCAGGCTGAGGCCCTAGGAATCACACTGTCCCCTGAGCAGGCCCAGGCCCTGGGCATAGCTCCTATCCCTCAGCAGGCTGAATCCTTGACAATCACTCTTACCCCTGAGCAGGACCAGGCACTGGAGATCAGTCCCACCCCTGAGCAAACCCCCCACACATTAGAGTTCTCTCTCAGCCCACAACAGGCCTGGGACCTGGGCATCACTCTCACCCCTAGACAAGTGAAGGTACAGAAGATCTGTCTAACCCCTGAGCAGGCCCAGGTCCTGGGAGTCACTTTCACCTCTGAGCAGGTCAAGGCATGGAAGATCAGTGTGACCCCTGAGCAGGCCCAGGCCCTGGGCATCACTCTCACCCCTGAGCAAGCGAAGGTCCAGAGCATCAGGCTGACCCTGGAGCAAGCTGAGGCTCTGGGGATCACTCTCACACCAGAGCAGGCTGAAGCCCTGGGGATCATTTCCACTCCTTCACAGTTACAGAAACGGGATAGTCTTCCTTCTAAGAAACTCCAGGATTTGGATGCCTCATTAACCTATGAACAGGCAGAATTGCTAAGGGGTGGTCCTATTAAAGAGTCATTTCAGACCCAGAAAACCCCTATTATCCCAGAATCTATGCAAACACCTAAGCCAACTGTTGCTTCTAAACAGACCCAGACAATTGAAATCCCACAAACTATGCAATGGTCACAGATATTTGGATTTCCGTTTCCACAGAGACCGGGCAAGGCTCTGGGAATCACTCTCACACCAGGGCAGACCCAGGCATCTGAGCAAGTTCAGGCATTGCAACCTCCCCTCACACAAATACAGACCCTGCCGTTGGGCCAGCTTGGTCCAGGAGAGACACAAACATTAATATTCACTATCACACTTGAGAAAGCACAGAATTTTGGTGTTACTTTTACCCAGGAGCAAATTCAGGCAGCAGCTATCACCCTCACCTGTGAGCAGGTGGCAGCATTAGAAAATGCGCTCACTGCAGAACTGGCCTGGAAATGGGGGCGTTTAACCACACCAGAAAATGTTCAAGAAGCATCACCAAGAATCGTTGATTATCAGCCAACTCAAGCGTTTCAAATTCCTCTTACCTTGGAAAAGCCTGAGACATTGGCTCCTGCTGACAGATTATTTCAACAATTGAAGGATTTTCCTCCATCTATACCATTGCAGAAAGTAAGACCTTTTAGCCATGCCCCACTTTCCCCTAGGATGATCCCAGGAATGAGTATTCTTCCCGACTCTGAGAAGCTTGAAGAAGCAGGCATCTCTCCTACCTACAAACGGATTCCAGCCAACAGAGGTCAAGTCACTCCCATTCAGCTCCCAACACCAGAAGTCCCTCCTACCCCAAGGCAGCTCCCAACACCTGGGGCTCCTTCCACTCCAGGGCCACCCCTTGGTCCTTGGCATTTATTCAAACCTGAAGACACTTGGCCACCTCTAATACCAGGAACCCTCTCTTCCCACAGAAAGCCAACACCACCGCCTGTATCTGGAGTCCCACACACCTCTGGAGAGTTTCCAGGACTCCTTGTTTCTGGAGGTTCTACTGTCCCCAGGGAGTTCCTAATATCCAGAACCTTCCCTTTCCAGCCTCCAGTCATGCAGACCTACTCTACCCCTGAACAGCAAAGGCCATCACTGACCATTCCTGAGCAAAAAGAATTCCCTTCAAGAGCAACTCCAATCCTAGCGCATCTGTCCACAGCAGAGGCCCAACCAGTCCCTGGGAGACCTCAGAGAATCTCTTCCTCTTCGGTCTCTCAGAAAAGGTCAGGAGCTGTTTCCCTGCCAAAACCTGAATTGGCCAGCATTCACCCAAATGCTGTTCTGGCCTTTGAAGTCCCTCAGGCTCCTTTGCCTATGGAGAAGCTCCGAGTATCAAAGGTTTCTGACACTTCAGAAAAAACTCGGGTACTCCAAGGTTCTTCTGGCATGAAACCACATGGAATGTTCCAGCCTTATGTCACTGGTTCCAGGATACCAGGGTCGAAGTCCCATCTCATTGGTGAGAAAGTACCTTCTGGTCTGGAGAAGCCTATTACACCGCTACCGTCTCTTACCATTCAACTCTCCCAGACATCACAGAACTTATCTTTTGAAAGTGGCCAAAAACCACAGTTCCCTCCTATAGACGTGCCCTGGATACTAACCCCAGTTTCTGGCACCAGGAAAGCCAAGACCATGGAGTCCCCTCTCACTGCCCAGCACCCTGAAGACAGATACGTTGTTGATGTGGAGGCTCAAAGGAAGAACCTGGTTATATTAAATCAGGCTGTGCAAACTGCTAGACTCCCTGCACAGTACCACACAATTGCCAGGAATCTCATAATTGAATCACTTCATATGAATACAGTGCGCCTGGGGTATCTGTTCCGAAAGTATGTTGCCTATAGGCTGATCCAGCTTGCCAGGTAAATATAATTATTTTTTGTTTTTGTTTTGTTTTTTTGAGACAGGGTTTCTCTGTATTGTTTTGGAGGCTGTCCTGGAACTCGCTCTGTAGACCAGGCTGGTCTTGAACTCCCAGAGATCCGCCTGCCTCTGCCTCCTGATTGCTGGCATTAAAGGTGTGTGCCACCAATGCCCAATACATAGAATTTTCTGGTTTAGTCCTGATGTCGAACACCTTCCATCACTGCCTAGAATATTCATGTTTGTCAGGCCACATGCTCTAATTTGTTTTAGTTTTCATTTTATGTGTATGGGTATTTTGTTTTCATGCATATCTGTACTGTGTGTGTGTGTGTGTGTGTGTGTGTGTGTGTGTGCATGTGCCTGTACTCAAAGAAGATGCTGGAGTTAGTCAGTTGTGAGCTACAATGTGAGTGTGTGAGTGCTAGGAATTAAACCCAGGTCATCTGGAAGAGCAGCCACCACTCTTAACCACTGAGCCATCTTTCCAGCCCCACATCACATGCTGTAGACATTTTCTCATTAAGGATCTGCAGGGTGGAGGTTTAAGACCATAAAAGGAAATCAGCTTTGATGGCACGGGTTTATAATTCCACTACTTGGGAACTGGAGGCAGAAGGAGTGTGTATGTTTAGCATTCAGGACTTAGAGGTTGTGTGTGGTAGAGTATGTATATGTGTTACACGGGGAAACTAGAGGACATGGGAGTCCAGATGTCTTCCTATGTCACCCTACACATATTCTCTTGAGACTACATCTCTCATGAAATCTTCACACTAGGCTGGCATGGATGACCCATTTCCCTGTCAATACTCTACCAATACTGGGATTACAGGTATGCACTGCATGCCTGGCCTGTTTTACCTATTTATTCTGTTTTGTTTTTGAGATAAGGCTCACCCTGAAGCCCACACTGACCTGAAATTCACTGTGTAGCCCAGGCTGGCCTCCAACTCTCAACCTTTTTGCCTCAGCCTCCAGTTGAGTGGGAATACAGACATGGGCCATCAGACTCAACTCTGCTTAAATTCTGAAGTGGGAAATGGCAGGTTATAGACAAGGTGTTAACATAACAACTTTTTTTTTTTGAGACAGGGTTTCTCTGTATTGTTTTGGAGGCTGTCCTGGAACTAGCTCTGTAGACCAGGCTGGCCTCGAACTCAGACAGATCCGCCTGCCTCTGCCTCCCGGGTAATGGGATTAAAGGCGTGCACCACCAACGCCCGGCTTAACATAACAACTTTATTGTTGGCCCTGATTTTTTAATATCAGAAAAGGTCAGGCTTGGTGGTCTACACCTGCCGTTACAACCGCTTTAGAGGTAGAGGAAGTAGGACCAGGAATTCAAGGGCAATTGTCAGCTACTTAGTGAGTTCAAGGCCATCCTGGACTACATGAGATTTTTCTCTAAGTTAATCAGTCAATCAATTAATTAAAATTATGTGTCTGGGGCAGTGGTGGCGCACGCCTTTAATCCCAGCACTCGGGAGGCAGAAGCAGGTGGATCTCTGTGAGTTCGAGACCAGCCTGGTCTACAAGAGTTAGTTCCAGGACAGCCCCAAAGCCACAGAGAAACCCTGTCTTGAAAAAAAAAAGTAGGGGTCTGGTGTGGTGGTATATGCCTTTAATTCAAGCACCTGGGGTGCAAAATCAAGTAGAACTAGGTTGGAAGCCAGGCTGGTCTACATAGTGAGTTCCAGGCCAGCCAGGAGACCCTGCCTCAAAAAAACAAAAAACAAAAAAACAAAAAAACAAAAAAAACCTTTCTCAGTTGTTTTCCTTGCACACAAGTCTTTGACTCACACCTTTCAACTATGAGATCTGTGTCTCAGGTTTGTTTGTTTTTTTCCTGCCTAGTTACTTGGTCTCTACTTGTAAAATATAATCCACCTAATCTACTGAGGGAATTCCAATGTACATCTACTATAAATTCTTTGAGTTTTTTTTGTTGTTGTTGCTGAGACAAGGTCTCATCAGAATGACACACACTCACTATGTAGTTTTATTTTGTTAAGACTAAGCTAGTGTTGTCTGCCATCACATTAACATCCCAGCCCTTCCGTTCCTCCAACTTTAATTTATTCTGTGAGTACGCATGTTTTGCTTGCATTTACATCCTTGTCCCATGTGCATGCCTGGTGACCACAGAGCTCAGAAGAAGACATTGGATTCCCTGCAACCAGAGTGACAGGTGGTTGTGAGCTGCCATGCGGGTACTGGGAATCAAACCCAGGTCATGTGCTAGAGTGCTCTTAGCCACTGAGCCATCATCGCCCCAGCCCCTTCTTTAGTATTTTGAGACAGGGTCTTTCTAAATTGACCAAGCGAGCCTCAAGCTTGCAGCTTACTGCTTTAGCTTCCCAAGCAGCTGAGACTGAGGTTAAATGCTGGGATTACAGGCATATGTCACTAAACTGAGCTGCTGCTGTCATAGGACAACTCCTCCTTCCTCATGCCCCTCCTCTTTGTGTGTGTGTGTACTGAGTTTTTTTAAATTTTATTTTAAAGCTTCATTGTCACAATCCAGGCTTCTAATAGTAGGTTTCTACAAATGATACACATTTGTAATCCCAGCTCTTCAGAAGCTAACACAAGAGTTTGGGACCAGCCTGGTCAACATAGTAAGACCCAGTCTTAAACAAAGAAACAAAATGCCTTGAACTTATGGGTAAGGAAAAGAATGGTTTAGGGTAATGCCTGAGTCCTCATTACCGATGTGAGTGCATAAAGGGTGTCTTGCCTGCTGACGGAGGTGCCTGGTGTAGGGATCTGCCTGACCCTTCCATAGGACTAAAAAACCCAGAAGGAAAACACAGAACATCCTTCTAAAAGTAGCTGGAATTGTAGGAGAGTGTGAGATTTGGTAGTTATCAAAACACTAAAACCTTGATTATCTTCACTAAAAATAAAATTTTCTCTTCCAAGTATAATACATAATATTTTTACATTTTTATCTATTGTTCATTTATATGTGTGAGTAAGTGTTTTGATTACATATGTCTGCACTGTGTGCATACCTGGTACCTGTGGAGGTTAGAAGTGGGCATTGGATCCCTTGGAATTGGAATTACAAAGAGTTGTGAGATACCATGTGGGTGTTGGGAATTGAACCCAGGTCCTCTGCAAGGGCAGCAGGTGCTCGAACCAGTGAGCAATCTCTCCAGCCCCAAAGATTTTCTAATTTTAAACATCCGATTTTTGTGTCTTGCCTATGAATTGGTTAGCCTGGTCTCAGAGCTGCCTTGCCCCAAATAAACACAAGGACACTATATTAATTATAAACTGTTGGCCGATGGCTAGGGCTTCTTATTGACTAACTATGTCTTAATCATTAACCCATTTCTATTAATCTAAGTATTTGCATGTGGTCTTATCTTATGGGAGAAGGGTCCAGACCTGTTACTCCTTCCTCTACTACATGGCGTCTGTATGCTGCACCTTTCTGCCTACCTTTTCCAGAATTCTCCTCATCTCCTAGTCCCACCTGTCTTCCTGACTCTGTTGGCTATTTGTTAAGAGAACCTTTTTCCTTGAGAGAAGCCTTTCCACCTGCCTGGTTCTAGAGCCGCATCAGTCCCAAATAAACACACAGGAGGCTATATTAATTATGAAGCTGTTGGCCTTGCTTGTCTCTTACTGGCTAGCTCTGCTTTAAGTAATTACCCCATAATTGTTAATCTAAGTATGTCTCTTACCGGAGAATAGTTCCGGGCTCCTATCCCAATGGCGTTACATGTTGACTCTCTGTGTTTCTCCTTCCCAGAGTCCTCCTGGACTCCTAGCCCCACCTATCTAGATTCCTATTGGCCAGCAGTAATTTATTGACATATACACAGGACTTCCCCAACAATTCCTCTTTTCTGTTTAAACAAAAAGAAAGGTCTTAACTTTAACATAGTCAAATTGTATATGACAGAACAGTTATCAAGTAAGAACGCAGTTACAACATTTTGTCTATTAACATTTAGCAAGATCTAAAGAAAATATCATCCATCCCATCCTTGTGAGTCCAAAGTCCTATATGTAGCTTATCTTTTATCATAACTAAGGAAAACTGTAACTATAACTATCTGTCTTCAACTCCATCAAAGACCACAGAAGGATAATATATAAACACTAGGATTGACAGCGATATCTTACTGCCTGGACAGTCACCCGAAGTTCCTCTGTAACATTGGGGCATCCATCTTCAGCCCATAGGCCACAATGTGTCTGGAACACTTCTCAGCAAAGCAGGAAATTTCAAACTGTCCATCTGTGTTGGCAGTCTGTCAGTCATTTTTCTTTGTCCTGCAGACAGTCTCATAGACTCTTCCATGAAACAGGAACCCTGTAAGACTGAGTTCAGCATTCATTTCCTGTGGGTCCTGCATGTCCAGTTTATACAGCAACAGTCAAACAGTCTAGGCAAGAGCAGTTTCTTGCCCAAATGGCTAATCTTGCCATGTTGAAAGCAAACTCCATAATGAGTCTCTTCAATGCCCATCTTCCTCTCAGACATAATTGGTGCTGCCAGGAGCAGACATTTCTCATTGTCAAGAAAAACCCTAAACCATTTTAAATGCCATTTTCTGAAGGTCTTTGAGAGGTTTGAAGACTGTTTATCTATCTCAAATATATTTCTGTATATCTAGAAAACCTAACTTACCTAACTATAAATTCTGACTATTATAAGTAACTATAGTCTGTATTCAATTTATGCATTACGTTTTAAAAGATCAGTATAAGCACAATACTTAATCAAGAGGAGAAATATACATATCACAAAATTGACCTTGAATTTATATCAATAAATGAAAAACAATACCCATACCATAATTCCCTTTTTTACCATTAAAAAAGATTGGCTGTCATCACTAGCCAATTATAAACAATCCCATTTAAATGAAAACAAAGATTTATAAACAAGATGGGAATTGGGACGTCACTCATTCCAAACTGCTTCCTGCTGGAAGGGGGCGCTGTTCTTACCATGGGGATCATGACAAAACTCAGAAACCTGTATAAGTCCGTATTTTCGGGGTCTGTAAAGCTGCATCATCTTAGCTGTCTCAATAGTTGGAACACCTGGTCCACTGCTTCCGGGGGTCTTGGTTCATTAAACCACAGAAGCCTGGAAGGAATCCTCAGCTTTTCATTTTCTGTAGAAACATAAGCAAAATCTCCTTTTCCAAGTAACATATCCTTATATTTAAATTTTGAAGTCAAGGCATTTTCAAAAGATATAAGTTGAATTAATTCAGCAGCATTTATAATCAAGTGTACTTTAGTAGCAGTTCCTTCCTGAGCAAGCAAAAAACTGAAAAACACAATAGCGTACAGTATCCAGACTCTCTGTGTATTTTCCATCTTTACGTGGCTTATTTATTTATCTATTATTACTTTATTTATTTTACTTTTATTTATTTTTCTCTGAGACAGGGTTTCTCTTTGGAAATCTGCCTGCCTCTGCCTCTGGAGTAAATCCTACCAGCGTGTACCATCACAACGCCGGCTTTTGTATTTATATACCACTTTGCCGTTTCATTTTCTCTCTCAATCTCATGTATATTTTTAAACACACTGTAAACCTTTAGAGGTTTTGTTCATCCAAGTCTGACTTTACTGTAAACCTTTACGTTTTTCTGGCCACGTGTCTTATCTGTAAACCCGAGGCTGTTTTAAACTGCCGTTTCAAGATGGCGGGTGTAAGCGAGATTCCAGCTTACCGCCTCAGTCCATGCTGACATCCAGCAAAAGCTGCCACTTCCAGCTGTACGTACACACCTTTCAATCGTTAGCAGAGTCTCTTAAAACAACCTTGCTGGTTTTTTTTTTCTTTTTATGCCGAGTCAGGAAGACTCCCGTAAGCGAGCCACGTGAATCTCGGCTTGTCGCTAGCAAAACACCTGAGAAAAATGCTGCTATCAAAAATCTGTGCTTCTCTCTGTTTTTCTGTTTCTAAAATTCCTTTAAAGCTTTTGTCATTCTACGTGGAAATTCATCATCCCACTCCTGATCACCATTTTGTTACGAGAAGCTTTTTCTTGAGAGATGCCTTCCTGCCAGCCTGGTTCCAGAGCCGCTTTCCCGCCAACCTGGTTCTAGAGCCGCATCAGTCCCAAATAAACACACAGGAGGCTATATTAATTATGAAGCTGTTGGCCTTCCTTGTTTCTTACTAGCTAGCTCTGACTTAAGTAATTACCCCATAATTGTTAATCTAAGTATGTCTCTTACCGGAGAATAGTTCCAGGCTTCCTACCCCCATGGCGTTACATGTTGACTCTCTGTGTTTCTCCTTCCCAGAGTCCTCCTGGACTCCTAGCCCCACCTATCTAGATTCCTATTGGCCAGCAGTAATTTATTGACATATACACAGGACTTCCCCAACAGCTATTGACCAAACAGTGTTTTATTCATCAACCAATAAGAGAAACATATACAGAAGGACATTCCCCTATCATAGTATCTCTAGAACTATGTTTAAAAATAGTGATAATTGGTCTGAGGCTTAGCTCAGTGGTAGAACACATGGGCAGCATGTGTCAGACCCTGGGTTCCATCCCTACCCAGCATTACAAAATTTCGTTTTTTTCTAGACATAGTTTCTCTGTAACAGCCCTGGTTGTCCTGGACTCACTCTGTAGACCAGGCTGGCCTCAAGCTCACAGATATCCACCTGCCTCTGCCTCCTGAGTGCTGGGAGTAAAGGTGAGCACCACCACCTCCTGGCTCAGAAATTTACTTTTACCTGTGGATTAGATAAAGGTCTCATTGAACAAGTCCCTTGCCCCCTCTCACACGTCCTAGTAACTCAGGATGAGATGGGAATGGAAAGAAACGGAAGTCAGGCTTTTTCCAAGGTAGGTTTGGGAACTGTATGGATCTAATTCTTGATTTCTTTTTTTTCAAGGAACAACTTAACCAAACGATTAAAAAACATCCAAAATACCGGGAAAGGGTACGAGACCCAGAACCTGTACGTCATGCTGGACAGACTAGACAACTACAGGAAGAAGGTGATGTGGCTCTGGAGCGACAAGCAGAAGCAGCTGGAGCAGAGGCGGAAGGAGTGCCTGCGGTCCATGACACAGTTCTTCAGCGAGGTAACACCCCCCACACCTGCCTCCCAGCGCAAAACAAAGCCAGGGTCGCCCTGTTGTCGTGATCTCTCTCCTATGCAACTCTGGCTGCCCTGGAACCCACTGTGTAGACCAGGCTGTGTAGCATGAGTAATAAAAACCCTGAGACAGATATTGGGGCTCAAGTGGAAGGTGAGGAAAGCAAAGCGGCCAAGCCACTGGAGAGTACTTACCTCTACCAAAGCTAAGACCAAAGGAGGGGTGATCCTGTCCTCAGGGTGCCTGCAAACTGCAATGCTCTCCACCAAACCCCAGACTGCCCCAAGACCGAATTGAGCGCCTGTCTTATAGTCCTCCCTAGTGCTGGGATTAAAGGCGTGTCATCACAAGTGCTGGGGTCACTGCATCACCATCTCCTGGTAGTGATCTAGCCCAGGCTGGCCTTGAACTCACAGAGATATATCTGGCTCTGTCTCCAGAGTGCTGGGATTAAAGGTGTTGCCACCACTGCCTGTCCTCTGTGGCTAACTAGTGGCTTAGTTCAGCACTCTGACCTTCAGGCAAGCTTTATTTATTAGATGACAAACAAAATATCACAACATGGCTGACCTCGAACTCACAGAGATCCACCTGCCTCTGGACCTTCTGAGCACTGAGATTAATGGCATGTGCCACTAACACCCAGCATGCATTGGTCACCTTAGACCATTGAAAAATGCAGATATCTACATTATGATTCATAACAGTAGCAACATTATAGTTATAAAGTAGAAATGAAAATAATTTTATGGTTGGGTATTACCACAACACGAGGAGCTGTATTAAAGGGTAGCAGTATTAGGAAAGTTGAAAACCATTGGGCTAGAGTCAGGGAAGTCAGAATCCAGGTGTGACATATAGGTGTCAAGGAACAAAGAAGGGAATGGTGAAAGGAGAAGGCTCTGGTCAGGGTGGAGAAGCCGACAGTAAGTACAAGGCCAGGCTGAGCTACGTACATAGAGTTTCAGGCCGTGGTTTCAGCTCCCTATCCTCCAAAAGTAATTGTGGGTGTGGGCATGGAGCTCTGCTGCTGTCCAAAGCAAGGCAGACCTTCCTAACGTTTCTGGCTTTTCCTGACTCTCTTTTTCACACTTTACTTTGTCCAAAAGGCTGAGAAATGATGCTGTACTTTTTCTTCTGTATCTATTAACTTGCTTTTATTGTTGGCTTTGTTTCTAGTTTGAAAAAGTATTTAAAGTAAATCTTAGCCATCCTACGCCAGTGGTCTCCAGCTTTAAGAAGATACCTGATTTTACCAAATTTCAAAGGCCAGGCTTGGAATTATTGGTTGAAGACAGCAAAAAACCGGACATTTTCAAAACATTCGGGTATGTAGTAGAACAATATTAAACTTTCGGTGACAAGTGGTACCCGATGCTTTATTTTAATTAAAAATATTTTAATTCTGCCAGGTGGTGGTGGCACACGCCTTTAATCCCAGGACTTGGGAGGCAGAGGCAGGCAGATCTCTGTGAGTTCGAGGCCAGCTTGGTCTACAAAGTGAGTTACAGGACAGCCTCCAAAACAATACAGAAAAACCCTGTCTCGAAAAACCAAACCAAAACAAAACAAATCACCAAAAACATTTTTTTTAGTTCTACCCAAGAGCTTTCCTTTCCCCACAGTTATGAGATGGCACACGAAGAGTGTGGGTATACTTATTCCCTTAGTCAATTCGTCAAGGTGTATTGTTTTGTTTGTTTTGTGACAGGGTCTCACTGTGTAGTCCTAACTGGCCTGAATCGCACAGAGATCCACCTGCCTCTGTCTCCCGAGTGCTGGAATTAAAGCTATTGCCATCATGCCTGGCTTAGCAAGGTTTGTTTACATATATTTCTACTTAAATATTTAGCATTTAATTTTGAGTTCCTCTTTTAAAAATGAAGCAAGATAACTTAGCAGATAAGTGTGCTCACTGGGCATGCCTTTCGGTCTAAGCTCAAGCTCCAGGACCCACACAGAGGGGGAAAGAAACAACAATAATACTATAGAGTTATCCTCTCCCCACCATCTCTCCCTCTCCTCCACCCCTCTTTCTCTTAATAAAATAAAGGGTTTTTTTGTTTTTGTTTTGTTTGTTTGTTTTTGGTTTTGTGAGACACGGCTTCTCTGTGTAGCTTTGGAGCCTGTCCTGGAATGCACTCTATAGACCAGGCTGGCTTGAACTCACTGAGATCCATCTGCCTCTGCCTCCTGAGTGCTGGGATTAAAGACGTACGCCACCACCAGCCGGCTATCTCTTTTTAAAGAAAGGCAAAAGCTTTGGAGGGAAAAGATACATGGCCTATGTACTTTAGGAGGCCAAGAAGGTAGTTTGAAAATGGATGACTAGGTCACAGTGGAGTTTTGGTAACTACATCAGCAAATCCTTTTTTCCCTTGTCCCTGTCCAGTGGTTACAACTAAGTCTCCCTGGGGCATAGACGTGTGTCTCACTGGGTTGTAGAGTTCAAGGGAGTTTCATCCTATACCTCATGCCCTTTGACTCTACAGACAGGAAGCTCAGACAGAGGCCATCTGGAATGCTGACTTGTCTACTTCAAGCTACCCAATAACAGAGAAGAAATCCTTGAACACACTGTGGGCCCAGCTGGGTGGGTACCCGGATATTCCCAGGCTGCTGCAGTTAGACATTCAGTGGACCTTCAGAAAATCTCTTGCTTCCATTCGGTCACAGTGAGTAAAGGTTTGGGTACTCTGGTTACCAGGTCTTTGTATTATCTTTTGTCTTCCTAACTTGACTTTCTCTGTAGCACTGAGGAATTATCAAAGTAAGTATTTGATGTGAGTTTAGTTTAGACTCACAAAATAGTCCAAACAAATTCAACATTGGTCAATGCTTCTCTTTATAAACCTACAGATGTCATCTTTTAATGTAAAACAAATAGTTATACTGGAAGCATAACGATGCTAGGGAGGGAGATCAGCTTAGAATTCTGTCCTCTGATTTGCTGCTGCTGGTACCAGGCAAAGCATGGGGGATGCTGTTTTCACGTTATGATTCAATAACACTACCTTAAATGCAGCTGGTGGTATCTGCCTGCTTCTCCAGCTACTGGGGGATTGAAGTGGTAAGGTCAACTGAGCCCATGATTTTGAGACAAGCCCTGGGCAACACAATGGAGCCAAGAGTGATGGTGCACAACTTTGATCCCAACACTTGGGGTACAGAGGCAGGAGGATCTCTGAGTTTGAGGCCAGTCTGGTCTACAAAGCAAGTTCTAGGACAGCCAGGACTACAAGATGAGACCTTATCTCAAAAAACAAACAGACAGAAAACTCTGCACACTGGTGACTTGTGCAGAGTAGGGGTGAGGCACTCACATGGCTCCATAGTTTGAATTCTGTTGAATCACATTCCCATGTAAACCCTAGGAAACTTCCCAGTGAAAGTGAGGCATTTTGGAGTTTGCATTATCCTTTTCAAGACAGAGAATCATTTAACATTCTAAATGAAAAATTCAGAAAATTGAACTTCTTTCCCTAAAGTAGTTCATAGAGGAGTGTAACACCAATTCTAGTGCTATTAATAATAAAAACCCAGAGACAGATATTGGGGTTAAAGCTGAAGATCAGAGAAGGCCAGCCACTAACGGGTTCTTACCTCTACCACTGTTCAGACTGAAGGAGGTGATCCAGACTGCTGCCAACTGCACTGCTTCTCAGACTCACTGTGCTCCTGTTTCCCCCCTCCTTACATTCCTCTCTAGTGCTGGGATTAAACGCATGGGATCCCAAGTGCTGAGATCACCTTTGTGTGAGCTCTTGAGCTCTGTTTCTCTTTTAGACTCAATTTCATGTAGGTCAGTGTGGCCTTGAATTCAGAGATCTGTCTGCCTCTGTCTCCCGGGTGCTGGGATTAAAGGTGTGTGCCTGGCCTCTATGGATTACTAGTATGACTAGCTTTGCACTCTGATCTTCAGGCAAGCTTTGTTAGATCATAAACAAATATTACCCCATGGGAGTTTAATTTGTTTTGGTGACATCCAGGTCCTAAAGTTCAGATGGCAGTCACCATGAAATAAGACATTTAACCCTGGGTATCACTCCTATAACCCCAGCATTTGGGAAGTTGAGGCAGGAGAATTTGCATGAGTTCAACACCAGTCTGGGCTCAAGGCAAGACCTTGGCTCCAGAAAACAAAACGACACAGTGAGGGATGGAGCGCTTGCCCGGCATATGTGAGGCCCTGGATTCAACCCTCAGTGCTGGGAAAGAAAAAAAGATTCTCTAATACAAAGCTGGAGATGTATCTCAATGGCAGAGTGCTTACTGATGTGCCCTGGGCCTGGGGTTCTGTCTACAGCATGGCAAGAACAATAACAATAATAAATTAAATAATGTATGCAATATAAAAACACAGATCAGCTGGGTGTTGGTGGTGCATGTGTTTAATCCCAGCACTTGGAAGGCAGAGGTAGGCAGATCTCTGTGAGTTCAAGACCAGCCTGGTCTACAGAGGGAGTTCCAGGACAGCCTCCAAAACAATACAGAGAAACCCTGTTTCAAAAAACAAGAAAACCAAACCAAACAAACAAGCAAACCACCACAAGATATGAGTGCCGACCAGTCCTGGTGAAAGACACATCTAAATATATGACTTACAAGTCTAAAAAGATGTATAATCTACATTGATATTAGATTGTTTTGACAAAAAAATAAAGGGAATTGACAACCTAGCTTGGGTCTCTAGTATACATTAAAAAAAAGCTGGGCATGGCACCACATGTTTGTAACCCTAGCATGGGGGGGGGGTGAGGAGATAGGCAGATCTCTGGAACACTTTGGCCAGCCAGTCTATGAATTGCTGAGCTCCAGGCTCAGTGAGAGATGTTGGGTCAAATTAGACGCTGAGGAAAGTTTCTGTCCCATCCGGTCCCACAGCTTTTTAGCCCCAAATAAACACACAGAGGCTTATTAATGCAGAAATATTAAGCTACACAAAATATGGATGTCCTGATATTTTATTGAGAGAGAAATAACTTACGTGAGAATCCAAGAACCAAAGGTCCCCATGCTGCTCTTCAGGCTGCAACCGGAGCCCAAAGAGAGAGAGTCTCCTCCCCTTAGCTCTTTTTATCCCCCCATACTGTGCTGTATACCTGTGAACACACCCAAACAGGCGTGGTCAGCACTATGGGTAGGTAGACCTCCCCCTACAGCTTATATTAATTATAAACTGTTTGGCTGACAGTTCAGGCTTCTTATTGGCTAGTTCTCTCTTAATTATTAACCCATAGCTATCAATCTGTGTATCTTCAAATGGCCTTATCTTACTGGAGAACGCCTGGGTGTCCTACCTTCCTGGTAGCTACATGGCATCTCTTGAAACTCACTCTCTGCATCCCTCTCCCAGAATTCTCTTAGTCTGGTAGCACTGCCTGGCTACATCCTGCTTGTCCATTGGCTGAAACAGCTTTATTCATCAACCAATAAGATAAACATATATTCACAGAATTCAAAAGGACATCTCCTATCAGGGGAGTGATCAACGAAGACACCTGATCATCAGACTCTAGCTCCACATATCACACACACAAAAAATTTTAAACTTTTAAAAAGCAAAATCAGATCATATCTATGACAAAGACATGTGTGTGTATTCAGAGTACACATATATGTTAAAGAACACATATGTGAAGAAAAGGAGTCAGTTAGACATGATGACACATGCCCATAGTTCCATTATTTAGGGGTGGGCGCAGCAGGATCAGCACACAAGCCATCCTTTGATACATAGTAAGTTCAAGGCCAGCCAGTCTTGATTTTAGAATACCCTAGGAGGTGGTGAGGCTCATCTTTGGATGTGTCTGTGTGTGAGGCATTGCCAGAAAAAATTTGATGAGGAAAGACCCCCCCACTCAGTGGAGGTCCCCACAGACCATCCTCAGCATCCCTTTACCCCTGCTTCCTGGGTCATTACGATGTGAGCTCCAGTATTTTGCCACTCCCTCCTGGCCCTGATGGACTAACCTTCTAAAACTATGAGCTAAAGAATATTTGCTCTGAGCCGGGCGGTGGTGGCGCACACCTTTAATCCCAGCCCTCAGGAGACAGAGGCAGGCGGATCTCTGTGAGTTCATGGCCAGCCTGGTCTACAGAGTGAGTTCCAGGACAGGCTCCAACACTACACAGAGAAACCCTGTCTTGAAAAACCAAAGAGAGAAAGAGAAAGGGGGGAGGGAGAGAGAGAGACAGACAGACAGACAGACAGACAGAGACAGAGAGACAGAGAGAGAGAGAGAGAGAGAGAGAGAGAGAGAGAGAGAGAGAGAGAGAGAGAGAGAGAGAGAGAGAGAGAGAGAGAGAGAGAGAGAGAGAGTTTTCTGCCTGGAAAGCAACAGAATCAAAAAGTTGCTGCTAATGGGTTTCAAGAGAGTGGGAGTCCAACCCCAGCTGGCAGTTGAACTTGGCAATGTTGTCCATGTGTGTTGACTTCAGGCATGAAGATAGAAGAGCTAAGTGTTTACAAACAAGACACAAACATGCATTCTTCTTCATTAGCTTTTGTTTGTTTATATGGAGAGAGGGTCTCCCATCCCTGCAAAACCCTGACAATAATCCTAGTTGTTTTAACTTTCTGGTCTGAGCTGTACCTGGTGCCTCTCACATGTGTTCCAAACACTCAAGAGACTGAGGGTCATGAGTTCCAAGATAACATAGTAAGACCCAGCAGTGGGGAAAGAGGGGACGGGAAGAGAAGAGAGGAGAGTAAGGGAGGGGATGGGAGGGGAGAGGAGAGGAGAGGAGAGGAAGAGGAGAGGGGAGGAGAGGAGATGAAAAGGAGACGGAGGGGAGAGGAGGTCATAACCCACGGGTTGAGAACTGCAGCTTTAGTAGGTATAGGCAGGAGGATCCAGAGTTCAAGGCCAGTTTCAGCTACATAGAGAGCTTGAGGCAATCCTGAGCAATGTAAGATCCTGTGTCAAGAAAACAAACAAAAATTAAAATGAAGGAGAAAAAGAAGATTGTTTTCTGGCCTAACCCCTGCCATGTCCAATGCACCAGTCTCTTCAAACAGCAGTCTGACTTTTTGAAGTGTAATTATTTTTTTGGTCAAAGTGCAGACGTGATGTGGCAAGCGAAAGAAACGCCAGGGAAGACGCCATCCGTTGTGGTGGTGAGGCAGGTCCTGAGCCGCACCCCAAACTGTGAACTTCTTCATGCTTCCCAGTTTGGGGTTTGGTTTTGTTTCTCCACTTAGACGGGACAGGAGACTAGAGGAAGCTGAAGTTTGGGACGACCTCTCCCTCAGGCGGCCTATGCTCTGGTCAAACAGCTCTTCTGGGGCCAGACCTTGTTAAGAACCGTGCCCTGGCTCATTTTAAATGTCTGTTTTTACCCTCCCCTTGGCAGCGCTAAGACAGAGAAGGTAGCATTGTGTCCTGGCCCCCTGGAGATTCTATCTCATCCCTCAGTCACAGCTCAGGTTTCCCTCTCCCTGCCCTGGTGCCCAGTGATTTCTTTCTATTAAGCTGTGATTTGCCCGTATCTGCATTTCCATCTCTCCACTGTAGGAGATGGCAGCTTGTCCTGTGGCCTCCTCATTTCTTTCTCAGATCTCTATTCATCTTTTCAGTTTTTCACCTGTTAGACAGAAGCACTCGCTTTTATTTTTTGTGTGTTGTGAGTTTCAAAACAGGGTCTTATTCAGTAGTCCAGGCTGTCCTGAAACCTGCTAACCTCTCAAATGCTGGAATAGTAGGAGTGAGCCACCATGCCTAGCTTGTAGCAATTACTTATGGTCACACACAGGCATGCGCACAGATTTTTCTGTTTCAAAGCACACTCACAAGGAGCACTTTTTCTGTGATATTTCGAGACACGGTTTCTCTGTATTGTTTTGGAGGTTGTCCTGGAACTCACTCTGTACACCAGGTTGGCCTCGAACTCACAGAGATCTGCCTGCCTCTACCTCCCGAGTGCTGGGATTAAAGGCATGTGCCACCAACACCCGACTTGTTTCATTTTTTGTTTTGTTGTTTGAGACAACATTTCTCTGTCTAGTCCTGGCTATCCTGGCTTCAAACTCAGAGATCTGCCTGCCTCTGCCTCCCAAGTGCTGGGATTAAAGGTATGTGCCATCACTGCCTGGCCCATAACTTAAAAATTAAATATAAACACACATCCTCATTTTATTGGTTATATGACTTACATTGCATAGATATAATCTTAGTTACTTATTGAACCATTCTGACAGAAATTAAGGTATTTTCCAACATCACAAATTATTCTGCACCAAATACTCGTGTACATGTTTCAGTGTTTATCTGATTGTTTTCCCGTGGTAATGTTATTAGAATAATAGTTTCTTTCTGATAGAATTTTGGAAAATGTTGGCAAGTCCATTCCCTGAAGTGATGACCACTGTCAAGGCTTTAGCCATGTTTTGGCTTTAGGTATAATAGCATCTGCAATAGGTAATAAAGCTAATATCAAGCCCTGTTCCTCCTGGATGTGACTCCTCCAGTGACACATTAAGTTAGCCTCCTTAATGTAACTTCAACATAATGGATCACGTCTTGGTTTTCCTGGTTTATCTTATGAGCTCTGCACTTATTTTATCTATGACACACCACACACCTCTATTCCTATGAATGTGTTTAAGACCATTTGTAACATTGCTTAAAACTTTGTAAGCCGGGTGGTGGTGGTGGTAGTGGTGGCGGTGGTGGCACATGCCTTTAATCCCAGCACTTGGGAGGCAGAGGCAGTGTGTTTGAGACCAGCCTGGTCTATAAGAGCTAGTTCCAGGACAGCCTCCAAAGCCACAGAGAAATCCTATCTCAACAACCAAACAAACAAACAAACAAACAAAAAGACTGTAATATCATTGTAATATAATGTAACTAATTATCTTGTCTTCTTTCCAGGTGTAAGAAGATTCCCAAGTGACTACAAAGCTAAAGACAAGTTTCTGTCTTTTGTGGATATAAATTGCTTTGTCTACTCTTTGCTTTCTGTGCTGCCTGTATACCTTAAGAACATTGTCTAGCTGGGGAGTGGTGATGCATGCCTTTAGTTTCAGCACTCAGGAGGCAAACACAGATGTATCTCTGTGAGTTCAAGGCCAGCCTGGTCTACAGAATGAGTTCCAGGACAGCCGGGGCTGTTACACAGAGAAACACTGTCTTGAAAAATCAAAACAAACAAACAAACAAACAAAAAAGAACTTATCTAAATCTAAGCATAGTACTTTAGAGATAATAGCAAGAGGGCCAGGAGTTCAAAGTCAATCTTGTCTATTTATTAAGTTCAAGGCTAGTCAGGGTACTGAACCCATGTCCACAAAAAAAAAAAAAAAAAAAAAGGCAGGAGTATTTGTTGCTCTTACAGTGGACCCCTAGTTAGTATTCAATTTTTGGCTGTCACTTGGTGGCTCATAAGCACCCATAACTCCAATTCTAGGGAATTCAATGGCTTTTGGCTTCCACAGGCCCCAGGTATTCACAAGGTACACTCATACAAGCAAAACACTTATATCCATATAACAAAATAAATTTAAAAAATTTTAGCTGGGAATTGGTGGCTCATGCATTTAATCCCAGCACTTGGGAGACAGAGGCAGGCGGATCTCTGTGAGTTCAAGGCCGGCCTGGTCTATAGAGCCAGTTCCAGGACAGCCTCCAAAACAATACAGAGAAACCCTGTCTCGAAAAACCAAAAAAAAAATTTATTTTAAAGATTAAGGTAGATTTGGTTCAGTGGTACATCACTTGCCTGGCAAAAACCCAAAAGAGATCAGAGTGGCAGCTCCATTGGTGGAGTGCTTACTCAGCAGATACAAAGCACTGAGCTCCATCTCCAGAAGCACATAAAATCCAGCAAGGCTGTGCCCTTCCATAATTGTGGGCAGAGACAGGAGAATCATCAGAAGTCTACAGTCATCCTTGGTACATATCAAGCTCATGGCTACTCTGTGCTACATCAGAACCTGTTGAGAGACGGGGTGGGGCAGGAGCAATGGCTCAGTGCTCCCGGGTACATCTTGCTCTCTCTATTTGCTGAGTACTATTTGGTGGCTATTTGAGAATACAGTGGCTCACAACTACCTACAACTCTAGATCCCAAATTCCAGGGGATATGGTATCTCCTTCTGACTGTCTTGCGCACTCACATGGTACCCACACAAACATACAGGCAAAACACTAATGTAGCCAAAAATAAGCAACATAAAAACTTAAGAGAAAGAGGTAATTTCTGGCAGGGCTGTGGTGGCACATGCCTTTAATCCCAGCATTTGGGAGGCAGAGGCAGGTGGATCTCTTTGAGTTCAAGACCAGCCTGGTCTACAAGAGCTAGTTCCAGAACAGCCTCCAAAGCCACAGGGAAACCCTGCTTCGAAACCCGCCCCCTCCACAAAAAAAGAAATAATTTCTGTTCTATGTCACTGGAAACACAGCTTCACTAAACTCTGGGGAGAGGCTGAACCATGACAAGGACATTATGGGCTCCTGACATAAAGATAATAGTCAATACCCCAAATCTATGCCCAAATATAAGAAGTAGGTCTGGGAGGTGACTCAGTAGGCAAGAGTGCTTGCTGTGAAAGCAAGAGGACCTGAGTTCAAATCCCCAGTGTTCACATGATTGGCAGGCACAGAACTGGGGAGCAGAGTGAAGAAATGATGGTCCCAGGAGCTCACTGAGCAGCCAGTCTGGCCAGATAGCGAGTTTCAGGATAAACGAGAGACCCTGATTCAGAAACTAAGGTGCGGACAGACAGCGGGAAACACTGCACATCTATGTCTCTTCTGGTCTTCACATGTGTGCCCAGAGGCATATGTACCAGCACACACATGTGTGTGCATACAACACACGCATCATACACATAAAAAGGGAAAGCTTCAAGAGGGCCAAGGTGGGGAGGTACAAAAGACAGCCAGGCTTCATACATGGGACTAGATCTGAGGAGAAATTTTGAGTTGAGTCCTTTTCTATTTATTACACCAGCGAAACAAATACATGCTTCGGGAGAGAGTCAAAGATAAGTCTCAATAGGAGGTACGGTAATATAAATGAGGGTCTTCAGAGTTGACCTCTAGCTCATCAGCAATAGGACCTGAGCTTCTATTCCCCCCACCTTCTCCATCTGTTTCCCATCAAGACAGCTGATACCCTTGAGAGAAAATGATGTCACAGAGAAGAATAACAAGACAACCAGAAAGATAGCAAGCTGAATAACATATTGCAAGTGACAAGTATAATAGAGCACAAACCATACAAGTGTCCCCAAAGAAATAAAGTATTAGCAATGAACCAGAAACAATCATAAAGAACCAAGGAAGGGTGGGATGGCATTGTGCACCTGTAGTCCCAGTTGTGGGGGACAGGGGCAGGAGAGTCCCAAACTCAAGGTCAGCCTCTGCTCAAAGCAAGTTCCTTTGCTCAGAACAACAAAATAGTAAACAACATCAGAATAAAAACCTAGAGAAGAGGATGGAGTTATAGCTCACTGGTAGGCATTTGCTTATAATGGCACCACACACAAGAAGTAATACATTACCTATACTTAAAATGATAGAACTCATTAAAATGAAGGAATAAAATGCAAACCAAAAGAGAGAAGCATAAACAAAAACTGACTCTGAGACAAAAGATATTATTTGGGGAAAGGAATGTAGCAAATCAAAAATATATTGATATTTGTAACAATACAATCATGTGCTATGAAAAGCAGTGACTGAATTGTGTGTATGTGACTGTGTGAGGTATGTGCATGTGTGTGCAGGTGCCCACAGAGACTGGAGGAGCTGGAGTTGCAGGTGGGGGGAGCAGACATGGGTACTGGTCCAGCTGCAATCCTAGAAAGCTGTACATGCCACCAACCACTGAGCCACCTCTCCAGCTGGGCTCCAATTTATTCTCTTGTTCTCTTACTGTGACTCCATCTTCCCTCTAGGCATTCCTCAGACCCTGGGAAAAAAAAACAAAATAACCTTTCCACAATGTTTCAGTTGCTCCATTCTCCCCATGCAGCCCAGCATGAGTTCCAGGGACAAGGGTTATAACCCACCCCTTCCTCACACTTTTCTCACACTTCCTGCTCACTTTTTCCGGCTTTGAACTACCTTGGCTGACCACAGCTCAGCTTAAGTACAGTTTTCTCTCTCTATTCTGCAGGCTGAATACAACTTCGGGAAAGTGTTTGAACTTGCTGCCTGGTCTCTGCTTAAATAATCATTAACCCCTCGTGGCTCCAGAAAACTACTTGGCAAACATACCTTATTTCTCTAATATACTCACTCTGGCTTTTCTAAACAGTTTAGTGCTTTCTCCTGTTTTTCCCAGAATCACTGAGATGGTCTCCACCTTCACCTGGTTAACTGGCTTCCTTATTGCACAGGGAGCAAACTTTATTTTGATATATTTAATGTGTGTGGAGGAGGTGTTTATGTGGTTATGTGTATGTGTGCATATGTGCATGTGTGTGCTCATGTGCATGTGTGTGCTCATGTGCGTGCGTGCGTGTGTATGTAGAGGATAGAGGTTAATGTTAGGTGTGCTCCTCAACTGCTCTCCATCTTAATTTTTGAGACAGAGTCTCTCACCAAACCTGGAGATCACTGAATCAATTAGACTGGCTGGCCAATGAGCTCCAGGGATCTGTGTGTCTCTGCCTCCCAAAAGTTGTGGTTACAGACTGGTGCAGCCACACCTAGCTTTTACATGGGTGCTGAGGATCTGACCTGAGGTCCTCAGACTTACGTTGTAAGTACTTTGCCAACCAGGCCATCACCCCATGCCCCTAATTTACTTATTTTAAATATTTTTATTTTTGCTATGTGTAGGTGTTTGTGTTTGCATGTGGATATGGGCATGTAACTGCAGACATCTGTGGAAGTCAGGCTTTGGATCCACTGGAGCTGGAGTTACAGGTGGTTGTGAGCCACCTGATGTGGGTGCTGGGAACTGAACTCGGGTCCTCTGCAAGGGCAGCAAGAGTTCTTAACTGCTGAACTATCTCTCCAGCTCCCATGCCCCTTCTTTGTTCATTTTGAGACCTAGTCTCAGGTAGCTCAGGCTGGTCTCAAGCTTTCTATGTAACTTAGGTTGACTTTCAACTCCTGATTTGACAGTTCTATCTTCTAAGTGTTGGGATCATGGGCATAGAACACCATGCTCTCCCACCACAACTTATCTGTATGTATCTAATGTATGTATGTGTGTGTCATGTATGTGCATGTCATGTATGTGTGCCTATCATGTATGTCTTTCGTATGGGTGTCTGTCATGTGTGTCTGTCTGTCATATGTGTATGTCTGTCATGTGTCTATCTTGTGTGTGTCATGTATGCATGTCTTGTGTCTGTGTCCTGTGTCTGTGTCATACATGTGTGTGTCTTGTGTGTCTGTCATATGTATGTCTGTCATGTGTGTGTGGTGCCATGTGTGTCTATCCTGTGTGTCATGTATATGTGTATGTCTGGTGTGTGTGTGTGTGTGTGTGTGTGTGTGTATTGAGAGGCTGATGTTGTGAGTCCTCTTCAGTTGCTCTCCACCCCCTTTCCCAAGACAAGGTCTCTCAGTTGAACCCAGAGCTGGTCAATGTGGCTAGATGGCTAGCCAGGTCCCTCTGGGGATCCTCTCTACCATCTAGTGCTGAAATTACAGGTGGGCCTTCACACCCACCTGGCATTCACATGGATTCTGAGATCTCTGCACCCTGGTCCTCACTGCATCACCTCCCCAGCCCCACCCCTTTAGCTCTTCCAACATCTCAGCCTCTCTCCTGCTTCTCTCCGGTTGCCTGCAGTAAGTCGTCTAACTTACATTGATGCCAGGCTCTAAGCCTGTGTATCAGCTCCCAGTCTCTTTCCTTCTGTAGTCCTGCCTCTCTAGCCACCACTGCCCCACCATTCCCAGACTCCTCAACTTTGTGTGGTTCATTTTGAAACACAGTCTCATGTAGCCCAGGATGGCCCCCAACTCACTATGTGGCCAACCTACCTTCGCCTTCAAGTGGTAGGATTAGAAGCATGTACCACTACATTCAGATTCCCTCTCAACTAAAAAGAATGCTAAGCAGGGGCTGGAGGGATGACTCAGTGGTTAGCAGTGATGGCTACAAAAGCATAAGAAAGACCTAAGTTTGGTTCCCAGCACTCAACTTGGGATGCCAACAACAGCTTGTAACTCCAGCTCTGACACCATTGTGTGACCTCTGCAGGCACCCATACACACATGCACACATGTGCAGTGAGTGCCTGCACATGCTGCTCGCTCTCTCTCCCTCCCTCTCTCTCTCTCTCTTTCCCTCCTCTCTCTCCCTCCCTCTGTCTCTCCCTCTCCCCCCCCACACACACCCTTGGAAGTCAGTAGCCATGCAGCTTCATTATGTCCTTAACTCAGAAAAGAGAACCTCCCCTTTTCTTCCATTGGATCTTGCCAAAGCCAGGGCATGCTTTGTCAGACACTCGGGGCATTCTGCTCTTTGTCTAAGTTATTTGCTGCTCCTTCCTCAAAGCTGCTGCTTACAAATGACATGACTTTCTCCCTTCCTCTTTTACATCTTCTCTCTAGGGGAGGGTCTTGCTTTTAAACTGTAATAAAACTATCCTCCAGCTTTAAGAAGGAAAGAAAGGGCCGGGCGGTGGTGGCGCACGCCTTTAATCCCAGCACTCGGGAGGCAGAGGCAGGCAATCTCTGTGAGTTCAAGGCCATCCTGGTCTACAGAGAGAGTGCCAGGCCAGGCTCCAAAGCTTACAGAGAAACCCTGTCTCAAAAAACAAAAAAAATAAATAAACAAAAGAATAATAGCACGGCCGAGCGTTGGTGGCGCACACCTTTAATCCCAGCACTCGGGAGGCAGAGGCAGGCAGATCTCTGTGAGTTCGAGGCCAGCCTGGTCTACAAAGTGAGTTCCAGGACAGCCTCCAAAGCCACAGAGAAACCCTGTCTTGAAAAAAACCAAAAAAAAAGAAAAAGAAAAAAAAAGAAAAAAAGAATAATAGCCTGGCGTGGTAGCACACACTATTAATAACAGCACTCAGGAGGCAGAGGCAGGCAGATCTCTATGAAATCAAGGCCAACCTGGGCTACATAGCAAGTGTCATGTTAGTTAGAGCTATACTGTGAGTCTCTGTCTCAAAACAAAAAGAATAAATAGAAATGTTCTCTTGGATCCCCTTTCTTTGTTAGGTGCTGCCCTGTTGTTCTCCCTCCTTTTATAGCAAAATGTAAATCTCCTTGAAAATGTATGACACTGGGTGAGGCTGTCACATGTCTGTAACCTTAGCGGAGGCTGGGACGGGGGAAGGGGGAATTGGAAGCTTAGGGCCAGCCTGGGCTACATAGAAAGACACCCCTATCCTAAAACAAAGCTCCCAGAACTCTGTTATCCTGATTTGATTTCTACCTTTCTGGCTATCTGCCCTGCCTGCCTGCCTGCCGGTCTATGTGTGTGGTATATTCCTAGGCACACATGTGGAGATCAGAGGAGGACATCAGATGTCCTTCTCTGACACCTTCCTTCTTCCCTTGAGACAGAGTCACTCGCTGAAGCTGGACCTACACTGGCAAGCCTGTGGGCCCCATCTCTCCTCACACGGCGGTGGGGTTACGGTTGTACGCGGCAATGCCCAGCTGTTTTCATGGGTGCTGGCAAGTCAAACTCAGGTCCTCATGCTGTACTGCGAGTGCTGTTGCCCACCGAGCTGTGTCCTCAGTGCTCTCTGTGACTCTTTCATAGTCCCTCCTGTCCTCAAAATCCGGAGAAGGCTGGGCGTTGGTGGCGCACACCTTTAATCCCAGCACTCGGGAGGCAGAGGCAGGCGGATCTCTGTGAGTTCGAGACCAGCCTGGACTACCAAGCGAGTTCCAGGACAGCCTCCAAAGCCACAGAGAAACCCTGTCTCGAAAAACCAAAAAAAAAAAAAAAATCCAGAGAAGGTCACAGTTTACTCCTTGAATGTCTTCTCCTGTATTACTGTCATATTACCTGGATGGTCTCAGCCAGCCTCATAGCTTTTTTTTTTTTTTTTTTTTTGGTTTTTTTTACGAGACAGGGTTTCTCTGTTTTGGAGGCTGTCGGTCCAGCCTGGCCTCGAACTCACAGAGATCCGCCTGCCTCTGCCTCCCGAGTGCTGGGATTAAAGGCGTGCGCCACCAACGCCCGGCAGCCTCATAGCTTTAAACACCACATATCTGCGGAACAATCCAATTTACATCTCAGCTCTGGCTTTGACTCTGACCCTTGCCCCTGAAACTATCTGCTTCATATCTCTGCTTAACTGACAGCACCAAGCCCCCACCCCTGCCCTTTTCCGTTCTCATTTGTCTTTCTACTGACTGTATATATGATATTGGGGAGCAACCTTGGCCAGTGCTCTAGAAAAGTGTCCTGTCACAGAGATTCACCCCAGTCCTTTCCTTTGTTAAAGATGTATTTATTTACTTATTTATAATTATTTTTATTTTCTGTGTATGGCTGTTTGGCTTACGTGTGTGTGTGTGTGTGTGTGTGTGTGTGTGTGTGTGTGTGTGTGTGTGTGTACAGTGTGTACAGTACCTGAGGAGACCAGAAGAGGATGCTGGATTCCCTGAGCCCTGAGTTACAGAGCTTCCATGTGGGTTCTGGGAACAGAATCCAGGTCCTCTAGAAGAGCAGCCAGTGCTCTTAACTGCTGAGCCATCTCTCCAACTTATTTATCGCATGGTTTTGTACACGCCATAGTGTATGTGCAGAGGTCAGAGAACAACTTCTTTCCTTCCAACACCTATGTCCAGAGGGTCAAACTCAGGTCATCAGGACTGACTTCACCTACCACTGCCCCCGATCCTTTTCTTTCTTTTTTTTTACGAGACAGGGTTTCTCTGTATTGTTTTGGAGGCTATCGGTCCAGCCCAGCCTCGAACTCCACCACCGCCCGGCTCCGATCCTTTTCTTATGTATGTCGTTATATACTACAGTAGTGCTGACCAAGCCCTCATGTTTGCATGTTACGTGAGTACTTTCAGTTATATCCCCTTTGTAACACTGTTTAGTTTTATGGAATGTTCAGTTATATCTCCTTTGTAACACTTTAATTTTACGGAATGCGTGTGTTTGTGTACACAGTATGTGCGGGTGCCTGTGTACCACAGCGCACACGTGGAAGCCCGGAGGACATCTTAACGGAGTTGCTTCTCTTTCTACCTTAGCCAATGAGCTGTCTCACCATCTCAGCAACGCTTACTGTTTTTTGAGTCATGATACGTGGCTCTGACTAGCCTTGAACTCATGGTAAATCCTCCACCAGTCTACAAGAGGACTGAGGTTATAGGCATGCAAGCATTAGACCCTGGTTTTTGAAGAATTTTATTTTAAAATATGTATATTAAAATTACACACACACATATATTATACACTTATGGGGGGAGTCTGTATGAGGGTATACGCACATGTGTGTCAGTGAGCATGGAGGTCAGAGATGTCAGATCCCCCGGGCTGGAATTACATGCAGTTGTGAACCACCCAACATGAACTCCAGTCCTCTGAAAGAGCAGTACTCACTCCTAACCACTGAGCCTTCTCTTTAGCCAAGACCTCAAGTTTGGAGCTTCTGCCTTCTCATTGATACATTTAACTGATTAAGGCTTACTGTGACTTCTCTAATGAGCTGATAAAGAAAAGATAGGAGCCGGGCGGTGGTGGCGCATGCCTTAAATCCCAGCACTCGGGAGGCAGAGGCAGGAGGATCTCTGTGAGTTCGAGGCCTGGCTGGAACGACAGCCTCCAAAACAATACAGAGAAACCCTGTCTCGTAAAACCAAAAAAAAAAAAAATAGGAATAATCAAATTACATGATGAGATCAAGAGGGAAGGTAAGTGCCCTGCAGGGACAGGGGACAATGCTTGCCTGCTTGTTTGAAACGAGGCTTCGCTGATCTTGAACTCTCATCCTCCTGCCTCAGTCTCTTGAGCAGAAGAATAAACCACCATGCTAGATGGCCTTGTTTAGGTTGACATAATAATTACATAATTATGGGCTAATAATAATACGGGATGAAGAGAATGGTTATTTGGAAGTTTTAAAATGCCAAAATTGGCAGAGAAACTACTTATCAACGGACAAAATACCTATAGATAACTTGATCATTAATGAAAGGAACATCCGATTTATAAACTTTTTCAGTGAGTTTTACCAAGTCTTCAAAGAACAGGGAGTTAGTTCCTTTGTGAAATCATTCCAGACAGTGGGAAACTAGGCACATGGAGACCGTGCAAGAATAAAAATAGCCACATGGTGGCGCACACATGTAATCCAGCATTCAGACAGAGAGGTAAGGAGTGTCACTGAAGGGTAGAGGCCAGCCTGGTCTAATACAGCCAGGGTTACACAGGGAGACTCTGTAGAGAGAAAAACAAAAAACTAGGCTGGGGAGATGGCTGAGTGGATGAAGATGAACTGCTTGCTGTGCAGGTAGGGGGACTGGAGTTTGGATCCCTAGGACCTAAGTTGCTCTAATAAATCTCATATATATATATATTCACACACACATATATTCATACATACACATACATATATATTCACTCTATCAGTTCTGTTTCTCTTGAGAACCCTAATACACATACACATACATAAATAAAATATCCATGGGGCAGTAATCTGTAAAAAAACAGGTGTCCATTCTGAACAAAAACAAAATCAAAAAACTAAAGGGGAGATAGTGCACCAAGCCCTAAAACAAATAGCACAGATCTTTTATTTATTTATTTATTTACTTTTGAGGCATGATCTCATGCATCCTGGGATGGCCTCGAACTCCAATCCTCCTGTGTCTGCCTCCCCAGTGCTAAGATGACAGTCATGTACCAGCATGCCCACTCTATGACATCCTGGGGATCCAACCCAGGGCTTTGTCCATAATAGCCAAGTGCTCGATCAACTACACACCTGGGCCTAACTTCAGAAATTGTTTAAGAAAGAAAAAGGAAGGAAGGAAGGAAGGAAGGAAGGAAGGAAGGAAGGAAGGAAGGAAGGAAGAAAGGGCATGGCAGACAGAGGCAGCTGATCCCTGAGAGCTTGAGGCCAGCCTGGTCTGCATAACAATTTCCAGGAGGAATGAATGAACTAGGGCTGGGAGACTAGGGTGTGACAGAGATAAATATTTGCCAAGCATGTACAAAGTCTATGTTTGGAGCCTCAAGACAAAACAAAATATCTGACAGGCAGGAGTACAAACAAACCAACAGAACAGAGAGAAAGCTCGGGAACAGATCCACTTGGAACAATAGGAAAGCTTCCCAGTCCAGCTTGCCACTCCACAGTTCCTGAGTGCTCCACTGTTTCCAACGTTTTTGTTTGGTTGGTTTTGGTTTTTCAAGACAGGGTTTCTCTGTGTAGCCTTGGCTGTCCTGGAACTTGCCCTGTAGACCAGGTTGACCTCAAACTCAGAGAGCCTCCTGCCTCTACTGGGATTAAAGGCGGCGCCACACATGCCACTCCAAGCATTTATTTGTGTCTTTTCTGAAACACAACACAGAGACTATTTAGAAAATTTGAGGGGATTTTTTTGAGACAGGGCTTCTCTGTATAGCTTTGTAGATCAGAATGGCCTTGAACTCACAGAGTTCCACTTGCCTCTACCTCCTGAATGCTGGGAACAAAGGTATATGCCACCACCACCCATTGTATTTAGAAACTTTGTATAGAAAACTTGTTTCTAACTGGATGTAGTGGTACACACCTATAATCTCAGCTAAGGAGGCTGAGGCAGGAGGATTGCCAAGAGTTTTGAAGTGACCATCAGCTACATACTGAGTACCAAGCCAGCCTAGAAAGATTAACCTAGATTCCTTTCCACCTAACAAGGCGAACTTTCGGTGGATTTAAGATGTAAATGGAGGAGCCAGATGTTTCCTCCAAGGTTAAGAGCACTGGTTGCTCCTTCAAGAAGCGGAGTTCAGCTCGTAGCACCCACATCAGGGCGCTCACAGCCACCAGGTTATCTTGTGCCCTCTTCTGGCCCCATGGACACCTGCACTCACATTCACATATACAAAATTAAAAGGGAAATGTTTTTCCTGTAAGATGTCAGTGGAAAAATAGGGTGCAGCGAGATGGCTCAGAGGTAAAGGTGCTTGCTTGCCACTAAGTCTGAGGACTTGGTTCCAACCTTGGGACCCATGTGATAGAAGTGAACCAACTAACTCTCACAAGTTCTCCTCATGCTGTATAAGCACACCATTATATACATGTCGTCAAAATTACAAAAAGAAAGGCAGAAAGATGGCTCAGTGGTTAAGAGTGTTCATACTGCAAAAAGCAGGATCTGAGTGTGATTTCCAGTATCCATACCACACAGCTCACAATCACTTGTAATTCTAGTTCCAAGGGACACAGCACACACACACACACACATGGGCACACACATGTACACACACACACATAAATAAATAAAAACTTTCAAAAGAAAATCTTTTTGACTTAGGATGGGAAAGGTTTCTGCTTATTTGGTTTGCTCGGTTCTCAACGCTGGGAATGAAACACAGGGCCTTGTGACTGTTAGCAAGAACTCTACCACTGCACCACACACCACATTTTGTCTGGTTTTGAAAGAGGATCCCACCAACTTCCCCAAGTTGGTGGAACACATACAAACATATACACACACACACACACACACACACACACACACACCCTGAGAGAAAAAGGAAGGAAAAGTGGGAGGGGAAGAAAGCTTGTGTGATGGAACACACCTGGTTTTTTTGTTTGTTTGTTTGTTTGAATTTTTTCGAGACAGGATTTCCCTGTATTGCTTTGGAGCCTGTCCTGGAACACGCTCTGTAGACCAGGGTGGCTTCAAACTCACAGAGATCCGCCTGCCTCTGCCTTCCTAGTGCTGAGATTAGAGGTGTGTGTCACTAATGCCCGTTATGGAACACATCTGTAACCCCAGATTGTGGAGACAGGTAGATCAGGAACTCAGGACAGTCATTCTTCACTACATAGAGGATTCAAGGCCAGCCTAAAAGAACAAACAAAACAGAACGTCAGAATCCGGAAAATAGCAATTCGTCATAGTAACAGAAGATGGCACCCTTGAGCTGGAAAAAATAGGAAAACTGTCCAACTCTTCCTCATTGTCTTCCAAAGACACAAATGTTAAAAGCTGATTTGGGAAGAGCACACCAATTTGTTAGCCAATGCCAAATGGTAGGCCCTGAAAACACACATACGAGTGACATTAATGTCATGATCACAAAGGCATATACACTAGTTAGTATAACAAAAGTTTTGTTTTATTATCCTGAGGGTCATCACCCAAGATTCATACTCTACATTCCTAACTACAGTCATAAGCCTCCTTCCTCAAGGCTACTCACCTGTTCGAAGTAGCTTAGCTGAAGGTCAGGTTAGATCTCTAACTGAAATCTCTGATTTGAGAGTCAAAAGGCATTTTTCTACTATGCTTATTTACAATTATACAGGCTAAGCAAGTTGTGTTTATGTATTTAAGAGAGTGTGTGTGTGTGTATTTGAATGTAAGTACACACATGCACAGCACACCTATAAAACAACTAAAGGAAAAAGAGGTCACGAGTTTGAAAAGTGGAGGAGTACACGGGAGGGTTTGAAGAGAGAAAGGGGAAGAAAGAAATAATGTAATTATAATCTTAAAAGAATTATTTAAAAAGAAGCTGGTTCATAAAAACCTGATATATTAAAATATGGTAACAAGAAATTTAGTATAAAAAATTACAATAAGAACCACAATAAGTCTTGGTTTCTTTATTTTAGTTTGGGTTTTTCTAAGACAGAGTCTCATGTAGCCCTGACTGTCCTGGAATACTATAATAGATGGGGCTGGCCTTGAACTCACAGAAATCCACCTGCCTCTGCCTCCCAAGTGCTAGGATTAAAGATGTGTCGTCCCACTATGCCCAGAGAGAACCATAGTTTTTAAGGAAGCATGGCAAGGTACAAAGTCCCAGTGTCCCCAGTGGCCTCTCAGGGTTAAAGTGCACTGTATGCTACTGATAATGTTAGTCTTCCTCTGGGCAAAGGGAATCCCCTCGCCCAAGGTCACCCCTTTTCCTCAGGGTGTGACTGGCAACAGTGACTTCCCCATGTAGAGTATGAAGTCCCTGAAGGGCCAGTCTGTTTCAGAGCTCATGTGTGGGCCCAGATGCTCACACCTGTGCTCTGAGCACTTGGGAACAGAAGATCAGGGACATGACCAGTTTGGAGCCAGCTTGGGATACATGTGACCCTGTCTAGACAACTACAGCAACCAAAAGAGACTTTGCTTAAACCCTTCCTTATGAGATCAGCTGAGACCATGGGGACCAGTGACATGGGCAACTGCTTCCCACTAGCCTGAGAACCAACTGTTACTTGCACATTTTTGCAAAGAAGCTGTCAAAGCCATCATCAAAACTTAAACGATATCAGATTTAACTTTGTTGAGGTCACAGCTTGCATTGTAGCCCAGGCTGGCCTAGAGCTCACTATATTCATAAGCAAGGCTCACAAGGAACTCAAGCCTCCTGTTTCAGCTACCCAGGTGGGCTTACCCTCCACCACACCCAGACATAGAGTCAAATTTAAATAAATGATATTCAAAGCTAGACTCACACTCAGCAGTTACCTTTCCTTATTACTGTACTATGTCTACTGTTATCTGTGTTCCAGAGCAGTCAGCCAAAGAGCCAAGCATTCACAGACTGAAAGTAGTCAGAGGCTACAGATCAAAGTTTGTGTCCTCCAGAGAGCTGGCTGTTACACATTAACCAGCTGCTGCCTCCCTCCTGTCCTCCTCCTCCTCTCACAAGGACACTCTCCAGCAAGCACCCGGCACACAGCCTTGTCTCAGAGTCAGTGTCCCTGGGAATGTGACCCAAATCAATAAAAAAGGGTATCTAAGGAAAAACTGTGTAGTAGACCAGAGGAAGAAACAGGGAGACAAATAGAGACTAAGCCCCTCCCCTTCCCCCCCCCCCTGCAAAGAGATCCACCCCAGGGCTAAGTATGGCTGACAAGCACCCTGCGGCAGAGTCATAATCTCCACCCTAAATCAGAAAATCAAAAGGCCGGAAACAATACAGGGGACCTGGAGAGCTGGCTTGGCAGTTAGGAGCGCCTGCTGCTCTTCCAGAGGACCTGAGTTTGGTTCCAGCACCCGCATGGCAACCCAGAGCTGCCTGTGATTCTAACCCTGGGGTGCTGACATTTCTAGCCTCTGCCAGCTTCTGCACTCATGTGCACAGACACACACCTACATATAATTAAGCAGACATGAGTCTTATATTAAAATCAGACAGGCTGGGCGTTGGTGGCGCACACCTTTAATCCCAGCACTTGGGAGGCAGAGGCAGGTGGATCTCTGTGAGTTCGAGGCCAGCCTGGTCTACAGAGCGAGTTCCAGGACAGCCTCCAAAGCCACAGAGAAACCCTGTCTCGAAAAACCAAAAAAAAAAAAAAAAAAAAAAAAAAAACCAAAATAAATAAATAAATAAAACCAGACAAAACAGATTACACATACAGATTTGGTGACTGAAAGACCCCGAATTTATAGAAATAAAGTATAAGCTTAAACAGGGAGGGCACCCCACTAGAGAACTTGGGAAGTGAACAAAGGACCCCATCCCAGGTACTGGCCAAACCACAGAATAGAATGTATGGTTTAGCAACCTTAATTCCAGAAGGGCTGTAAACCCACAAAAGGCCAATTCTAGGCTGCTGACCACCTGTGAAGAACTGACCAGGGCGTTAGAGATGGGCAAACAAGATTTTTGGGAACCACCATCTACTTAGGGAGAGATGATTAACTCATACCAAGGTTTGAGGAATTTACAATGTGTAGTTCAGGAAGACATCTACTTCCCCTGGTCAGTAGTCATGTACACCCCCCCACCCCCCCCACCCCTGTCACAAGATAGGGACCCCTCCCAAAGGCTTGTGGTTTTTGTCTTTAAAAGCTGATTGTAACTGAACCTCAGGGCCAATCGGTCTAAAAGCTGACTGAGAGGCCCATCTGCAGATGCCTAATTAAAGCCTCTTGCGTGTTGCATCAATTGGCGCGTGGACTCTTGATTCTTGGGGTGACGAATCCAGCTTGGGGACCCCTCCTCAATTCGGGGTACCCCAACAGTGACTAGCAGAAGAAGTCATAAATAATGCAATAAAATTAATATTTACAACTGTAATTCAAATTCAGTCATACTTCTATGGAGGTAAGAAGAATTGAATTTGGCAGGGTGTTGGTGGCACATGCCTCTAATCCCAGCACTCAGGAGGCAGAGGCAGGCGGATCTCTGTGAGTTTGAGACTAGCCTGATCTACAGAGAGAGTTCCAGGACAGCCTCCAAAGCCACAGAGAAACCCTGTCTTGAAAAACCAAAAAAAATCAAAAAAAAAAAAAAAAAAAAAGAAGAAGAAGAAAAAAACAAGAAGAAGACTTGAATTTGTCCTGGAAGGGACTCAGCAGAGTGTCGAGACAGAGAGTAGATAAGGGCACTGGCTGCCAAGCCTGAGGACCTGAGTTCATCCCTGAGACCCACATGGTAGAAGGAGAGAAACACACGAGTTATCCTCTGACCACTACAGTCTTGCAGTGGCAAATGGGAGTCCACACACACACACACACACACACACACACACACGTAATTTTTTGTGTGTGTGATTTTCAAGACAGAGTTTCTCTGTGTAGCTTTGGAGCCTGTCCTGGAACTCACTTTGTAGACCAGGCTGGTCTCGAACTCACAGAGATCCATCTGCTTCTGCCTCCCAAGTCTGGGATTAAAGGCATGTGCCACCACTGCCTGGCCACAGATGTGATTTTTTGTTATTGTTGTTAAAGAACATGCCAAGCTGAGGCTACAACTTGGTGGTAGAGCACTTGTCTAGGATGCACAAGGCCCCAGCTTTGGTCCCAAGCACCCCTTCAAAAGGGAGGACATACCAAGATAAATAAGCCCAGATTAGTCAGCTAATTAGTCAATTAGGTGAACCCCTAAAAAGAACATGGTGCCTATGATTCTGGGCAGAGAGTCACTTTCTAGAGATAGCAAACCAATTTGGCATCAGAGTCTCAAAAAGTACTCAAAGCCCGAAAATAATAGAGTGACATAAATGACACAATCAAGGGGGAAGATAAACACCAAAGACTTAAAACGCCAACGGACCATTCTCCAAGTACAAAGACTGTGGAAACAGTTTTCAGTAAGACCAAGGAGATGTGGCGTGATGACTTGGTACCTAAGAGCATTACTACTTTTCCAGAGAACACAAGCTCAATTCCCAGCACCCATCAGGTGGTTCACAACCACCTGTAACTCTAGCTCCAGGACATTGGATGCCTCTGGCCTCCATAGGCACCTGCTCTTACATGCACATATCCACCCCCAGACATGTACACCGACACATGATTAAAAAAAATTATAGAAATAGCCCGGTGGGGGCTGGAGAGATGGCTTAGAGGTTAAGAGCACTGACTGCTCTTCCAGAGGTCCTGAGTTCAATTCCCAGCAACCACATGGTGGCTTACAACCATCTGTAATGAGATCTGGTGCCCTCTCCTGGCTTGCAGACATACATAGAGGCAGGATGTTGTATTCATAATAAATAAATAAAATCTTTAAAAAAAAAAAAAAGAAATAGCCCGGTAGTGGCAGTGCACACACCACACAGTACTCAGGAAGCAGAGGTAGACAAATCTCCAAGTTCAAGGACAGCCTGGTCTACGAGTTCCAGGACAGCCTCCAAAACAATACAGAGAAACCCTGTCTCGAAAAACCAAAAAAAAAAAAAAGATATAGCACTCTCAACTCCAGCACCATGTTTGCCTATACACAGCCATGATCCCTGTCATGAGCATAACGGACTGAACCTCTGAAACTGTGACTGAGCCACCCTTAATTAAATGTTTTCTTTATAAGAGTTGCTGTGGTCATGGTGTCTCTTCCCAGCAATGGAAACCCACACTAAGAGAAAAGCCATGTGCATCTATGTCTGCTGAGAGAGCTGGCTGTGGTGGCTCATGCTGCAACCCCAGCATTTGGGAAGTGGAGACTGGAAGATCAGGAGTTCAAGGCCATACACAGCCAGGAGCACAGCAAGTGTGAGTAGTGAGTGAAGCCTGGGCTGCAAAAGATCCTGTTTCTCTCTTAAAATGGCCTTACATTTACTTACTATTTGGGGAGCATGTGCCACGGAATACATATGAAGGTCAGAGGTCATTTGCTTCAAGAGTTGACTGTTTGCCATGTGGGGCCTAGGAATCAAACTCAGGTTGTTGCGTATGGCAAAATGCATCTTTCTCTATCCACTGAACTTGTTGCTGACCCCAGGAGATCCAGTTTCAGCAGGTTGGGGAGACAGCTCAGTTTGCACAGTGCTTGACTTGCAAGCACAGAAATGCGAGTTTGGTCCCTACATCCCACATGTTAACAGTCTGGGGTTGCTGGCACCGGTTTGTAATCCCAGTGTGGCTCACTTCAGCCTAGGCTTTGTGGTGAGTTCCAGGCTAGTGAAAGATCCTGTCTCAATGGAAAACCAAATAAACACAAAAAGTCCTCTATACACATATGTATACATGTGCACACACACACCCCAGAGGGAGATTCTGTTTAAAAAAAAATGAAAAAAACATGGTGAGCCTTTCCTTGAAGTAGCAGCTCATAGCCATGGAAGGGTGGCTCCTGGAGCCCTGGCTTGTCATTCTCCTTATAAATGAGCTAACTGGAGTTTGTGGCTCTATGTCTACCGACCTACTACACAAAATCCTGAGAGAAAAACAACCAAGCATCCTAGGGCACATCCTTTAAAAAAATTAGTAATAATTAAAAATGCAGCAATCAAAGGAGTCACCTTGAGCACAGCTGGGATTCCCTTTCGGGTAAGGACTCCATGATCAGCTTCCAGAGCTCAGTTATTACCAGCGAGCACCTGTCACTTTGGGTGATTGGAATAGAGTCTGCCTTCCAGAGTGCCTTGTCCCGTCAAGGATTTGGTCTGGATGAGAGTGCTAGCCTTTTCTCAACTTGGGAGGCTTTAAGTGTGTTAACTCCAGCCTGTTGCTTTGACACCACTCAATGTTCCAACAGTCTGTTCAGTGCAGCTAGTTCTGGGGTGCCCCTTGTGTCCAATGCAGCTAGTTCTGGGGTGCCCCTTGTGTCCAGTGCAGCTAGTTTTGGGGGTGCCCCTGTGTTCAGTGCAATTAGTTCTGGGGTGCTCTTTCAATGTTTCTGACAAAATAACTAAAACTTAATTTTACTTTACTTTTCCCAATTTATTTACAAAGATAAAACACTTTGGGCACAACTCCGGACATGTATGATATGAAAGCATAATAAATGCAAAGTGTAATATACAAGGTATGATATTTACTTATTTAGTTTTCAGACAGTCTCACAATGTAGCCCTGGTGTCCTAGAACTTGCTCTGTAGACCAGGCTGGCCCTGAACTCACAGAGATCTGCCTACTGAGTGCAGGGATTAAAGGTGTGCACCACCACACCCGGCTAGAACTGTAAATTTTGTTTTGCTTTTTAAGTAAGTTTTGGTGAAAGCATCAAACTTAATTTTTTGTTGTTTGTTCTTTCAGCTCTTGACCTGAACCCAGTTGTTGGATGTCCACCAGAGACGCCTGCTTGGACAAGGGTTTAAGCCAAAAGAAAGTCTTCATTAGCTAGCTGGTGTACAAGATCCTGGTGTTTTTAGTATAGCCTGGTGTATCCCCAGTATAGCTCCAAACCTTTCTCAGGAATAGTTTGTTTGTTTTTCGAGACAGTGTTTCTCTGTGGCTTTGGAGGCTGTCCTGGAACTAGCTCTTGTAGACCAGGCTGGCCTTGAACTCAGAGATCCACCTGCCTCTGCCTCCCGAGTGCTAGGATTAAAGGCATGCGCCACCACTGCCCAGCTAAACCTTTTTTTATTAATTTATTTTTTACATTCCAATCCCAGTTTCCCCTCCCTCCTCTCCTCCTACCTCGTCCCCACCATCTGCTCCACAGAGGGTAAGGCCTCCCCTAGGAAGTCTACTAAGTTGAGGCAGGACCAAGGCACCTCTATACACACACACACACACACACACACACACACACACACACACACACACATGTCTAGGCTGAACAAGGTATCTCTCCATAGAGAATAGCTGGATGAGCTTTTAAGTACAAAAAATCATGTCCTGGATCGACAAACTTCATTAAAAAGAAAGTTAGCCAGAAGCAGAGCTAGAGAAGCCCAAAAAACAAGGCTGGTACATTTAGAGACTTTCCCTGAACTTTGATGGATTAGGCCTTTGTTTTAGTTTTGGTAGGTGTAGTTGTCTATGTGGTGAGTTTTTTGGCCTGAATGTATTTCCAACATGGAGTCAGTTGGGCTAAAGTCTCAGGGCCAGTAAACTGCATCCTCAGAATTGTTTATTTTTCAAGACAGGGTCTCATGTAGCCCAGGCTGCCCTTGAACCCTCTTCTTCATGCCTCAGCTGCTTGAGTGCTAAGAGTATAGTATGTGACCCACCGTGCCTAGTAACTGTGCTGTGACAAAATATCCAACAAAAACAACTTTACAATATTTTTTGGTCCATGGTTCCAAAGGTTTCAGTCCTTCATAAGGAGGCGTGTTGGGGGAAGGGAGCAACCAGGAAACAGAAAAAGACACCAGGTTCTTTCCTTTCCCTATTTTATTCCACCCAGGCTCGCAGACTCTAGGATAACTGACACCCGCATTCTGAGTTCCCTTCCAACTCAGTCTTTTTTGGTAACTCCCTCATCGGCGTGCCCAGAGACGCCTGGCTCTACTAATTCAGGTGTTTCTCAATCCAGACAACCAAGATTAAGCACCATGGAGTACAGTTTTAGTTATCTTTACTGTCTTTGGGTCAGTGTTTCAGGTTAAGAAACGGCAGTAGTAATAACCTGCAATGTCAGTTACAACAAGCAGTTAATGATTTAACGCTGGCTTAGCTCATTGTAACAACATCCACAGATTACATGTTCTAGTGTTGAAAATCTCCGCCCTGTGAGCCACATCTCTCCCCTGGCCTGTGCTGTGCGGTTCAGGAGCTAAAATGTCTCTTGTGTTTCTAAATGATTGTGGAGAGGAGAGTGGAGGAGAGGTCTAACACAAAGAGGGAAAGGCTAGGACTGGCAGTGTATTCCTGGAACTCAGGCCTTGTGAGGAGCAACAGTTCAAAGTTATCCTTGCCTATGTAGAGAGCTGGAGGCTAGCCTGATCAATACACACCAAACAATAAGATACACACTGGTGGTGTCAAAGTGGACAACTAGCTCCAAATCTTTTTTTTTTTTTTTTTTTTTTTTTCGAGACAGGGTTTCTCTGTGGCTTTGGAGGCTGTCCTGGAACTCGCTTGGTAGTCCAGGCTGGTCTCGAACTCACAGAGATCCGCCTGCCTCTGCCTCCCGAGTGCTGGGATTAAAGGCGTGCGCCACCAACGCCCGGCTCTCCAAATCTTTCTTTTCTTTTTCTTTCTGTTTTTTTTTCAGGGTGGGGGTAAGGGGTGGGTTAACAGCCTTGTCTGTCCTCACTCTGTAGACCAGGCTGGCCTGGAATTCATAGAGATCCACCTGCCTCTGCCTCCCTAGTGCTAGAATTAGAGAAGTATGCTACCTGGACCTGCTTGGTTTGGGCTTTTTGTTGTTGTTTTGTTTTTGGTTGTTGTTGTTGATTCTTAGACAAGGTCTTGTGAATTAATAGTGCCAGGTGTCTTTGAATTTTGAATCTCCTGCCTCCACCTTCTCAATGCTAGAATTACAGACATTTGACATCAGAATGAAGTGTCATCTTTAATCCTACACCAAGCTAATCTTTACATGTGGGTGTCTGTTTCTGGGCCCCAGAAACAACATCAACATCAACAAAGCCCTCTCTATATAGACAGCGTATTACCGTAAGCATGTCCAGGAATGTCCATCAATAAATCACGTTGTCATCGATAGGCTTGTGCCACATTCGTAGCTGTGCTAGGATGCATGTGGCCCATGGGCTGTAGACTAGGTCTTCAATGATTTCAATAAAATCCTAAAAACCTGGAATTTCCCCTTGAAAGTACATACATTTTGTGTGGGTTTTCTGTTTGCCAGGGTTACAGGCCTGCACCACCGTGCCTGACAGATATGCATGATACTCTAACAGAATGTATAAGAACTTGCACTGCTAGCTGAACAGGCTCAAACCCAAATGATCAAAAGAAGCAGAAGCCAGGATGGTAGCACGCACCTCCGGCCCAAGCACCTGGGAGGAAGAAGAGAAGTAGGTGGACCAGTATGAGCCTGAGGCCAGCCTGGTCTACATAGCAAATTCTAGACCTGCCAGGGCTGCAGATTGAGACCCTGTCTCATAATCTCAATAGATAGACAAATAGGTAGATAGGTAAGTAGATACATAGATGATAGATAGATGATAGATATGGATGATAGATGATAGATAGATATAGATAAATAGATAGATAGAGACAGCTTTTGAGCCAGCTATGGTACATGCCTGCAATCCCAGAATTCCTATAATCTTGTTTTTTTGAGAAGCTCAGGCAGGTGGATGTCAAGTTCCAGTCTAGACTACATAGTGAAAGCTTGGAGGTGAAGGTAAGAGAATGAGCTCACCTGGGCATGGTAGGGCATGTCTGCAATCCCAGCACTTGAGAGGTGGAGGCCACAGGATCATTGTATATTCAAGGTCAGTCTGTCTAGAAAACAAAAGAGAATAAAACAAACAAACCCCAAATTAGAAAGTGAGTTCTAATGTAACTTGCCTTCCTTGGAAAGCAGACACAAGGCTGAGTTTGTAGCTGTCACTGTGAGAGGGTTAACAGTGCAGTGTGCACAGCCCATCAACAGTGTACAGAGAACCGAATCTTCATTTTGTTCATCGGTAGAAGGGGAATGGTGATGCGGATTTTAATGTGACTAGTCACGTAAAGAGGACTTTATGCATTGGTCTATATTTTGAAGGTAGAAACTGACAGTTTTTCCACATGACCCCACAAGCATATTCAGAAAGCAGAACACAAATGTTATCTGTGTGCTAATGGAGCGTGAAGATTTCCCAATAAACTACTGTGCATTTTGATGGTTTTTTTTCTGCCTTTTAGAGTTATTAGAAGTTAACTGTGAAAAGGCAGGCGTGCTGGAGACACGGAAGAAGCAACTTAAACTAGGTAGCATTGCTGTCCCTTCCACTGGGGGGAGTGGGGGATGGGAGTGGGTGAGAGGGGCCAGAATCTGGTAATTTAAGGTGACAGACATCAATAATACGTGTCTTTGAATTTAGAAGCTGCAGTAAGAAAGGACATAATTAAATTACACGAGGACAAAGAGGGATAGAGAAAGACTAAAAGGTGTTCTCAGGTCAGCCTTCCACTACAGCCGGGTACTGTTCTCTGAGCCCTCCCTAGAGAGACGTCCCCCATCGAGTGACATTTGAGGTATTAAACATGTGAGATGAGATTGGGCACCTTGAGCATATGATCCTTAAGGGGCTGACGGTGCACCCTTCCTGCCGAACTAGTTTCTTATCCCAGAGGCCGGCCCTCGAGCTCGGGTGTTCTCCTGTTCCCTAATAATACTCTGCAGACGCCTATCGTTCTCTGACTGAAAAGAACGAGGAAGAACCAACAGATCAGATTCTGCTGCGGGGCACACAGTTTGCCTCCTGAAGATTCAGCGTGGGAGAAGAGGAAGAAATCTGAATTTACTGAGGGAGGATAGGGCCCAAGTGTCCTTTGAACTAATCTGCTTCATGAGTCTCTGCTATTGCTACTGCAAAGAGGCTGGGTTTAACGAAACTGAGAAACTTGCCTCATTACTCACGGTTAACACATCAAAAAGGGGCCAGGCATGGTGGTGCCTGCCTCTGATCCAGCACATCAGAGGCAGAGGCAGGAGGATTGCTGTAAATTGTTCGTCAGCCTAATCTACATAGTGAGTTCCAGGCCAGGTGGGGCTATATAGTAAGGCTCTACCTCAAAAAATGAGTGATTGACAGGTAGGTAGGTAGGTAGAGAGAGACACACACACACACAGACAAGACTCACTGCTGTTGGGAAGGAGCATGGATAGAGAAGGAGAGAGCTAAGAGGTGGGAATAGAGGTGTCTGAATGTGATAGAAATATATTATGTACATTCACGGAATGTCAAACAATAAAATTTAAAGCATTTTAAAAAGAAAGACAGAATGTAAACAAACTCTGTCTTCAAAGCCTGTGCTTGCCCTGCCAGTGTGCGAGCATCCTCCTGGGTGTCGGCCCCTGCTCAGTAATGCATCATCTGCCTGATTTAGTACCATTCCCACCACAGGACGACGACTTTAGCCTCAAAAAATTTACTATTCAGCATATTCAGAATCCAACAAAAGCCCAAAGGTCTGTCATCTGCTGAAGTACTTGTGCGTGTGTTTAAAATCCTAAATAGAGAGCTGGGTGTGGAGGCAAGAGGGTCATTTTAGTTCATTAATTTAAATAAATAAATAAAATCCTAACAGAGTGAAAGGAAGGGTGTTAATCTTGCCAGCAGTGAGTTTTTTCAAAAGGACAATCACTTCCACCTTCATTTATTGGAACCGCTTGGAAGCAGGAGCCAGGAAATCCCCTTCCTTGACTTGTGGTATTTCTGTGGTTGTTATTTGCAGAAAACAGGGTCTATTCTCAAGCTCTGGCATTTCCAAGTGGTTTTGCTTTTTAATAGAACATAGTTTTAGTTATCTGTAAAGGTTTCCACACAAGAGGTAATTTTATTTCTATATTCTGGGAAAATAAAATAAAACTACATGACCAAAGAATGCCTAATTCTTCTTGTTACTGTTTTGACACTGCTCTTATGTAGCCCAGGTTGGCCTCAAACTCACTGTGCAGAGGAAGAGGCCATGCCTCCAAACAACCTGAAAACAACAACAAAAGCTGGCCATTTACATCTCACACAAAAAAGCACTTATTACAAGGACAACTTTCATTTCTAGAGATTACCTTTAATACACTCATATCATTCTGGTTACGGTGACTACTTGGGATGAGTGCAAACTGTTCACATGTGAGGAATTCAGTTCTTTTTCATAGTAACCAGGAATCAGACAGGCAGTGGTGGCATGTGCCTTTGATCTCAGCACTCTGGAGACAGAGGCAGGCAGATCTCTGAATTCAAGGCCATACTGGTCTACATAGTGAGTTCTGGGATAGCTAGGGCTACACAGAGAAACCCTGTCTCAAAAACAAAACAAAACAAAACAAGCAAGCAAACAGACAAAAAACACTGGGAAAACTAAAAAACCAAAACCAAACAAGCAAACAAGCAAAAGAGATTCCAAGTTTCATGAATTTCATGGAGATTAGGAAGAGCTCTCTTCTTCCGATTTGAGACTGGGCTTCTCTAACATTGGGGTCAAGACACTGCAGAAGGGATCTTCTCAAGTCCTGCTTGGTGGTGACTCAATTCCTTCAGCTACAGAAGGAGGAGAGGGCATGGCTAAATGGATCTTTGTCTGGGGCTTACACTCTTCCAACATAAACAGTATGAATGTCTATGTAACAAAGCGGCATTTGATAGCCTCTAAAATGAAATGCAAAGGCTAGTCAGTATGTAGACTACAATCAGATGAGTAATTTAATATGTGCAATTGCTACCAGCCTTTGTGCATGGCTGTGATTTAAAGAGAGGGTTTGTGTGGGCTCATTTTCAAAGGGTCTAGTCCATCATAGTGGGGAGAGAGTGGCAGAGCAGACAATGGGAAGCTCGTTCTCTCCTGGCCTTCTCTCCCCCACCCTCTTGTAGTCTGTCCACAGCACTGGCTTATAGGATGGTGTCCCCTCCCCCCATTCAAGGTATGTGTTCCCTCTCCTCAGTTATTCCTGTTTTAAAATGTCCTCAAGTGGTCCACAGGTGTCCTCATTTATTTCTCTCTTTTTTTTAATTAAAAAGTTTTTAAAAATCATATATGGGTATCTATATGGGAGTATGTGCACATGAGTGCAGTTGCACATAGAGGCCAAAAGAGGGCATCAGATTCTCTGGAACTAGAGTTACAGGAAGTGGTGAGCTCTTGATATGGGGGCTGGGAACACACAGTGAGTTCTCTTTCTCATGCCTTAAGCGATTCTAAATCAAGTTTACAATAAAGACTAACCATTATATACTGCTTTCAAAAAACAATTATAGGAGGCCATTTGTTTGACTCAACTCTTACACTAGCTTGTAACTGACCTGAACAAATCTACTCATGCTAAATATCACATATTCAAACTGACCAATTTTTTTTCCTAAAAATTAAAGAGTTAAGTTGTAGTCAGATTGGAGAAATTTGGTCCAATGTGGTAGTTCATGCCTTAATCTCAATATTTGAGTGGCAGAAGCCATGGGGACTCTGAGTTCCAGGCCAGCCTGGGTTGCTAAGTGAGACCTTGTCTCAAAATTAACCAACCAAAGATGTTCCCTTTAAGTAAGAGGTAACCCAGCTGTGTGTGTGTGTGTGTGTGTGTGTGTGTGTGTGTGTAGGTGTGCATATATGTGTTTATGGTTGCATGTATGTATGTGGTTGTGTATGTGTGTAAGGGGTGTGTGTATGTGTAGCATTGTGTGTATGTGTGTGGTGTATATATGTAGGTATGTATATGTGTGTGCATATGGTGGTGTGTATAGTTGTGTGTTTTGTCTGCATGCATGTCTGTGCACCACAGAGGCCATAAGAGGACATCAGATCCCCTAAAACAGGAGTTAGAGATGGCTTATGAAGCACCGTGTGGGTGCTAAGAATGAACCCTGGTCTGTAAGAGCAGATGTGAGACCATGGGCAATTATTAGTGTTGAGACTCCTATAAAGTTTCATGGGGTTTGAATTATGATAGCTGCAATAACCAGTGCTGTATGACATACTGAGGAGTAAGCAATTAGTGACTTTAGGTCTGTTTGTCATAAGCGGACTGAGCTAGTTATAATTAGTGCCCTTAACTACTAAGCCATCTCTCCAGTCCAGGAACTAGCGTTCCCTCCCCCTATTGTTGGGTTTCTTTGTTCTTGTTTTACAAATTCACAGTTTTTTTTGTGTGTAAAGGTGGTACTTATTCTATTAGATACAATGAAGTTTGTTCTGATTAATGAATGACAAATAAAAGCCAATAAAATTTGTTATAATCTTGGCATCACTGCTGATACTTTTTTCTTCTTGCAGTGCCAGCAAGGTGTGGTGGTACACACCTTTAATCTCAGCATTTGGGTCTGTGAGTTTGAGGCCATCCTGGTCTACATAGTGAGTTCAGGACAGCCAGGGCTACACAGAGAGTCCCTGCCTCAAACACAAAACAAACAGCAAAAAACCACAAAAGCCTCCCACACATGCTAGGGAAGCACTCTACCACTAAGATTGTAGACAACTATTTTCAGGGGATTAACAGAGTCCCTAGTGGAAATCTACAGTATGAAATTATCAGGAGACATGTAATGAATACAGCTAAAAATATGCACTCAAGGAACAAGATGACAGGATATGAGGAGGACAGGACAAGTACCAGTGTGACAAGGAGCTCACTCGCTACATCTGAAGTGGCTTCTTCTTTTCCATCAACTTCACTGTTATCTATAAACCAGACTTGCTAGGAGTGGAGTTCCACTCTGATCTCCTTCCTCATCCTTGTATAGTAGACTGGATAGCCAGTTCCTATGGTAGCAGAGACAAGACAGGCTTGGCAGGAGAGAATGAGTTCACCCTTGAGGCCAGAATTGCAGAACTAAGTTTACTGAGTACACTGCAAGAGGGCAGTGGGCAGGGAAGTAGCCAGAGTACTGCCTGTGGTTTGAAATGCTTCCCTCCTAAATCACAATACTCACTGAACACATTTTGAAGTTTCAGGCAAATGTAATAAAAGAATGATACAAAATTACACTGCCTTTTGTGTGTCTAATATCTACAAAAAATAATAAATATGACCAGTGACAATCTTAGATTCAATAGAAGTTGGTTCAAAAAATAAGTAGAATACCCAAGTTATTCTAGAGGCATGGCTCAGTGGTAAAAACTGACTGCTTGAGTTAAATCCTCAGGACCATGTGGTAGGAGAGAATAAACTCTCTTTTCCAGTCCAGCCCTCCAAATTCTGATCCTTTGTCTCTACCTCCCAACTAACAGGCTAGCATCACCATGTCCGACTGTGTGTGTGTGCTGGGGGTTGATCCAGGTTTGTTCACATGAGGCTCAAATTCCACAGTCTGAGCCTACATCCCAGCCAGCATTGTGAATTCTCTAAGGTTCACTCTGAAGTAAATGGCTCCATGGGGCTTCACCCAAATCCACAGGCATTTTCACTACATATTTATGTAGAAGGCTTTCACCTGAAGTTACTTTTGGCAAGGATGAGTTTCCACAGTAGAACTTCATACTTGAAAATTGTCACCTCAAAGAGAAATGGAAAACAGCCAGGTCAGCCGGGCATTAGTGGTGCACACCTTTAATCCCAGCACTCAGGAGGCAGAGGCAGGCAGATCTCTGTGAGTTCAAGACCAGCCTGGTCTACAAGAGCTAGTTCCAGGACAGCCTCCAAGGCCACAGAGAAACCCTGTCTTGAAAAACAAAACAAGACAAAAAACAAAACAAAACAAAAACCAGCCAGGTGTAGTGCATACCTTTAACCCCAGCATTTAGGAGGCAGATCTTTGTGAGTGTGAGATCAGCCTGTTATACAGAGTGAGTTACAGGACAGCCAGGCTACATAGTGAGACCTTGTCTTAATGTATGCCACCCCCAAAAGAATAACCACTACCACAAAAATCACCTCAGAAGTTAAAGACATTCAAGCATGGTGGCACACACCTTTAATCCCAGCACTGGAGAGCCAGAAGCAGGCAAATATCTGAGTTTAAGGCCAGTCTGGTCTACAGAGAGTCCCAGGATATGAAGGGCTTACTAGAGTAATCCTGTCTCAAAAAAACAAAAGAGAAGAGGAAGAGGAGGAAGAAATAATAACGCTGTAGTCTGACATAGTTATTGAAGGACCAACGATGACTTTCCTCCTCAAAAAGGGAAAAAAATAGTCTCATTATAGACTAGAAATCCATCACACAGATCTTGGGTGCTTTTCCTAAGGATAATCTGAGCAGCACTGAGTTCCAGTGCTGAAATGGCAGACAAACAAAACTTGGAGGAGCTTTCCCATTCTAGACTAGAGTGGCACACAGAACGGACAGGACACATAGTCCCCACTGTGTGTTCTTCAGATGGCCTCAGCCAAGATCACCTCAATCTTAGGCAGTATTTCATTCCGTCCTCCTGTAGAATTGTGTTAGTGACAAAGGCAGCATTATCTATTCCAGAAACAGCTGGCTCAGGAAGCTCCTATGGATAAGGATGGCATTAACTGGTGGCACAGTTGAGAGTGGCTTACCCACGGGGTGATGACAGTACATATATAAACTGTATCAGTCATTGGGCATTCCCTCACCACGCCCATCAGAACCATGGTTTCCCTTCATTTGCTTTCTCTTCACCAATCAAGGCGAATTCCATGCTCAAGCTGTCTACATTTGGGGTGACTCTGTTGGTTTCCCTACACCCAGGGAAGGGTGGTACAGTTCCTCCACTCAGTGATATTCCCCAGAATCTACTGTGGAACTGCAGGCCCTTGTAGAAATCATCTACCGGAAGTAACAAAGAATCCTTGGATCTGAAGCCCGTGGGCCAATAGTGACAGTGTGATTGATCCCATGACCAGTGCTGTGTTGAGGACCAAATTTGCAGGAACCATAGTACAACTCTCCTTTTTAACCTGCAGGGCAAACAGGGACCTGGGTCACAGCGATGACCCTGCGTGAGACAGTCTTGCACACGTTGATAATGATGAACGGCTCCTTCGAGCTGTGCTTGGTTTCCTCAAGCCCACCTGGTAATATGCACATTTCCCCCCTCTTGCTTTCTTCCATCATGACAATGGTTTCCTGGTAAACTTCTCAGTGTCCACCTTGCCCAGCTCCAGACCAGGAGATTAGTCATTTGCTGGGGACAGGTCCTAGTATAAGGTATCATTCAAGAAGGCAATGTGAGGCACTGTAGATAATTATTGCAATGGTTTTGCCAGCAAATTCTTATTGGATTACACTTTTATTGCTATTTTGCTGTTGTTGTATGACTCAGGGTCTCGTGGATCCTAACCTGGTCTCAAACTCCTTATGTAGTAGAGCAGCGGTTCTCACCCTTCCTAATGCTGCGGCCCCTTAATACAGTTTCTCATGTTGTGGTGACCCCAAACATAATATTATTTTCGTTGCTACTTCATAACTGTAATTTTGCTATTGTTATGAATTGTAATGTAAATATCTGTGTTTTTCAATGGTCTTAGGTGACCCCTTTGAAAGGGTCAATGGACCCCAAGGGGTTGTAACCCACAGGTTAAGAACTGCTATCGTAGAAGATGGCCTTGGACTTCGGACCTTTTTCCATTTCCCCAGTGCTCAGATTATAGCTTCCACCACCCTGCCCAGCCTTTTTGTTTGTTGGTTTGAAACAGGGCTTCCATATTTAGAAGGCCTAGAATTCATATATAGACCAGGTTGGCCTCAAAGTCATAGAGACCCACATGCCTCTGCCTTCTAACTGCTAAAATTTGTTCTATGGCATCATCTGCTACACCCAGACAAGTTCTCACTGGTTATCCCAGGATGGCCTTGAATTTGTAATCTTCCCTTCCTGCCTCGGCCTCTCAACAGCTGGGATTTTGTTTGCTTTATTTTATTTTTCAAGACAGGGTTTCTCTATCTAGCCTGGACTGTTCTGGAACTTGCTCTGTAGACCAGGCTGGCTCTCAAAGTCGGAGATTCACCTGCCTCTGCCTTCCAAGAGCTGGCACTAAAGATGTGTGGCACCATGGCCCAGATCAAGAGCTGGGATTTGAGGCATGTGTCTTCATGTCTGTTTTGGGAAAACTTTCTTTAAAAATTGTAGTGTAGAGACAGTCACACGGATTCCCTTAACGCTGAACAGAAAGTCTTTACTGCCAGCTGACGGCTGCATGGGGAACTTTTCAAAACCAAGCAGCCTCAATCCTTACAGTTGTCGTTTATGCTAAAAAACCCCCCTACATCCTGGTTAACAAATTTTCGTTAGCATAAACAGACAGTGAGAAGCAGAGCTGCAGAAGCCAAAAATCGAGGTTAGTACGTTTAGGGCTTTCCTGGATTCTGGAACCATGGACCAGGTATCTGATGGGTTAGGTCTCTGTTTCTGTTTTGCAGGTGTTGGGGTCTATGTGCTGGGCTTTAAGGTCAGAATGGTACCTCTAACATGGTGTCAATTGTGCTAAGGTTTGGAGGTATGTTACATAGCCACTTCAGTATTATACATGCACCATTAGAAGAAATATAATTAAGTTCACTTTTCAAATACTTATAAATTTCAAATATTTGGTTTGGTTTGGTTGTTTTATCAAGACAGGGTCTCATGTAGCCCAGGTATGCCTTAAACTCATCAGGTAGCCAAAACAGCCTATGACGTCCCTACCTCTGTCTCCTGGGTGTTGGGATTACTGGCTTGTGCCACCATGCCTGGCTCAAAAATTCACTATTAAAACCACATTTTCTTTCCAACTTTCACAGATCATTTTCCATCCTCCTTCTTTCCACTTTGCTTAAATGTCTGCAGAACAGTTTATGACCACAGTGTTCCAACTCAGTGAAGTCGTCTGAGCACGGGAGCTGCACATCAGCCCTCGGTGGCTAGCCAGGCTCTCCAGTCCTCACTCGGGAACTTGGATGAGCACAGAGGTCACCTACATGCCTTCAGTCTCGTCTGCCACCTCTGGTGGAGCAGCAGCAAACTCAGGAGCTAGTATGGTCTATTTGTCCTGAAATTCCTTGGTCACAGCCTTTTCTGTAGTGGATTATTCTTCCTTCTCGGGCTCTTCAGGATCTGTGGAGACCAGGCATAACTTCTCACGGGTGCTCACAGGAGATGGTGCCATGCATCTGATATATGCAGGACTTCCGGGGCTAGCATCTACCACACCAGATCCATGGAGCTGCTGCTGTTGCACGAGATGGCAATGTCCACATAGCCCTGGAATCAGTTACCACGAGAAGTTGTAGCTCCGGAAGGCTGTTTGGATTAGGTTAGAAAAAGTCCCAGGGGTGAAACAGCCAACCACTGGAGTGGATCCAGTTGCGGCTGGTATTCCTGGAAGAGATGGTGCTGGCATCAACTGGGTTTTCAATGGTTTCAATGGCAACAATGGCACTGGGCACCAGCGACAGCTTCTCTCGGGTTCTCTTCAGGTTTATGATGTGGTTGCTATCCCTTTTGCTCTTGTGTCTGTACCATTCTACCTCGAAGTCAAGGTTGATGCCACCTAAGTGGGCTCTGGCTACGAGGGAACCAGGTGGCCTCCTTCATCTGCAGAACATCAGGGCTCCAGATACTGGGTGAAAGTTTCCCTTTGAGTTAGGGCAGGACTCAGGAACGACTCTGTGTCACCTCACTGGGCAGCCAGAAAGGGCTAAAGCCACACTGTAAAAGCAGATGATGTGTCTGTCCTTGTGGCACTTGTGATGTATGTGAATAGCTACCTCTGTCTACCACACTTTCTTCTTTTAATTCTGCTCTTCCCTTTGCTAGCAGATAAAGGCCCATGGTGATATCAGTATCTTTCTTTAGCTTACACACATTAACTGAACGCTGTGAGTTGACTTTAGTAGTAACTATTGAATCCTAATAATCTTTCCAACCATCATATTCCAGGGCTGTAGTTCAGTGGCAGTGTGCTTGACTAGCATGCAGGAGGTCCTGAACCCTTGAGTACCATTAAAGCAACAACAGAAAAATGCATTCATGTTCACTGATGCTCTTTCTACCTGACACAGACACACACATCATGAGTATCTGTGCCACAGCGATTGGATAAAAATCAAAGGACAAGTTTCAGGAATTGATCCTTTCCTTCCACCATGTGGTTCCAGGGATGGACCCAAGGCATCAGGCTTGGTAGCAAGCACCCTTTCCACTGAGTTATATCTTGTCAGCTAAAAGCTAGGATGTTTTTGTTTTTAAACACAACCTCACTGTGCAGCCTCGGTTGGCTTGGAGCCCACTATGTAGACCAGCCGGCCTCAAATTCATAGAGATCCACTTGCATCTGTCTCCAGGATGCAGGGGCAGAAGGCTTGTGCACCACGCCTGTCTAAAACAAAACAGATTTGATGCCGGGTGTGGGTACTCCCCTTTAATCCCAGCACTCGGGAGGCAGAGACAGGCAGATCTCTGTGAGTTCGAGGCCAACCTGGCCTACAAAGCAAGTGCCAGGACAGGCTCCAAAGCTACACAGAGAAACCCTGTCTTGAAAAACCAAGGAAAGAGAGAGAGAGAGAGAGAGAGAGAGAGAGAGAGAGAGAGAGAGAGAGAGAGAGAGAGAGAGAGAGAGAGAGAATTAATGACTGCTGCAGCTGCCTTTCTACTCCATCCCACTTCATTACCTCACCTCTCATAAGTTAACCATGGAGTGAGGATGAGGTTCAGCTAGCAGAGTGCTGGATAACACAAAGCCCTGAGTTTGGCCCCTAGCACTGTGCAAACCACAGCAACTGGGTATGTCATGCCCAGTATCCCAGCTTCTGCCTCTTTTAAAAATAATTTGTTTATTTTTATTTTATGTGCATCGGGTGTTTTGACTGCATGACTGTCTGTGTGACAGTGTCAGATCTCAGTGGAACTGGAGTTACAGGCAGCTATGAACCATCATGTGGGTGCTGGGAATTGAACCCAAGTCCTCTGGAAGAGCAGCCAGCACTCTTAACTGCTGAGTCACCTCTCCAGCTCTGCTATTATATACTTTTTAATATTCTCCTTCATGTAAGGTTCTGGCACACGAGGCCCTGGGGTTCACTCAGTTTTTTTTTTTTTTTTTCAAGACAGGGTTTCTCTGTATTGTTTTGGAGGCTGTCCTGGAACTAGCTCTGTAGACCAGGCTGGCCTCGAACTCACAGAGATCCGCCTGCCTCTGCCTCCCGAGTGCTGGGGTGAAAGGCGTGCACCACCAACGCCCTCACTCAGTTTTGCTACACTTTCTTTTTCTGTTTTGGTTTTTGACAGGGTCTTAGCCACCCAAGTGCTGGTGCTTCCGGGTTAGGGATTGAGCCTGCCGCCTTGGATATGCTGGTGCTTCCGGGTTAGGGATTGAGCCTGCCGCCTTGGATATGCTAGGCTAGCCCTCTATTGCTGAGCTATATTCTCAGCTCTTATTCATGCTTGACGGCATTAAAGCTAAATAAGCATGCCATTAGCCTAAGGTTATTTTTGTACCAGAAAGTTCTTCTAACTGATTAATTCTGAATTGAGATAGCCATTCAGGAATAGCCAACCAGTCAATCGGTTATATAACTAGGGAGCTGCCATGTGACCATATCAAATAAAGCAAAGCCTAGCTGTAGCCAGTATCATTACTTCCTTATTCAGCTTATAAAGCTTGTTTGCCAGGCTGTTAGGGCAGTTTGCTGTTTTCTTCTTCAAAAAACCTTTATACAACTTTTTTAATGATTTATTTTTATGTGCATTGGTGTTTTGCCTGCACCTGTGTCTGTGTGAGGGCGTTGGAGCTCCTGGAGTTAGAGACAGTTGTGAGCTGCCTTGTGGGTGCTGGGAATTGAACTGGGGTCTTCTGGAAGAGTAGTCAGTGCTCTTAACCACTGAGCCATCTCTACAGCCTCTTTAAAAATTTTTTTTTGAGACAGGGTTTCTCTGTATTGCTTTGGAGCCTGTCCTGGAACTTGGTCTGGCCTAGAACTCTTTTAATGCCTGAATAAAGTATTGATTTTTCCTGGAGTTTTTCTGTTTGTTTGTTTGGTTTTTTTGAGACAGGGTTTCTCTGTATAGCTTTAGAGCCTATCCTGGCACTCGATCTGTAGACCAGGCTGGCCTGTAACTCAAAGAGATCCACCTGCCTCTGCCTCCCAAGTGCTGGGATTAAAGGTGTGTGCCACCAACGCCCGGCCGGCTCCTGGAGTTTTTCTTAAGTACATTTATCCAGAAATAGGTCTAGGTTAGATATTTGAATGAAGAGATTATTCTGTCATAATAGTTCATCTCCTTAAAACACACCAACTGCTTTTTGTAGATTTGTTGTTAGTCATTGTCACTCTGCAACACAGACTGTCCAGGCAACCATTCTACCTCAGATTTACAGTTGCTAGGATGAAGGTCAGGGTTAGGGTTAGGTCCAATCTAGGACATGTGCAACTGCCCTTCTCTTACAAGCCTCTTTAAAAAAAGATTTGTCTTTATTAGTGTGTGTGTGTGTGTGTGTGTGTGTGTGTGTGTGTGTGTTTGCATGCAGGTGCTCATGTAGGCCAGAAGATGGTGTCAGATCCGCAGGATCGGAAGTTGTGAGCCAACAGCTCCAAGTGATAATCTTCAAGCTACACAATGAGTTCCATGCTAACCTCAACTACATCAGACGGCCCCCACCCTCAGTCTCAAAAAATAAAGGAAAACCTCCAATTGTTGGAAAAAAAACATCAAAGCTCTTGAGGAATTTGGACACCACCTACTCTCTTCCAGCCTTTTCTTTCCATGAGGAAACTCAGGTCTACTAAGGTGAGGTGACGTAATGCTAGCCGAACCAGGCCTCATTCACAGTTCTTTGCAGCACAGGCCACGGCCTCTTGTAAAACACCGCTGTACAGAACTTACCCTGACAGCACCAGGAACTTTCCTGCAGTTGACTTTCTGAGTGACTCTCAAATCAAATTGTTGCAATCCCTAATCAGAGACAGTTAAGAGTGAACCAGAGAGGCAACAACAGGGTTGGAGGCAGACACAGCCGCCACGCCTCCCGCAACGCCACCGCAGCTGCAGCGACGCTAGCGATCACGAGTCTAACACGCCACCGGGAGCGAGCACGCTCGCCCCAGGCCCCTCGAGAGGCGGGAGGCGTGCGTGCCTCCGCACTGGGGGTGTGGCCGGGGCGGGGCCCTGAGCCGGAACGGGGCGGGGCCTCCGAGCTGTAGGTGCTGCTGCCCAGTCGAGACAGGTGCGCTGGACGGAGCGTAGAGATCGTGGCCGTGCAACGCCGAGCACCGACGGCTTTCTAGTCTGGTAAGAGCCTCCTCTCCCCTCATCCCCGGAGCCTGCGTGTGCTCGGAGATCCCAGCTGCACTCCGCACTCTCTCCCCGCCTTTGAGACGGGGTGTAGCAGGAGCGGGAACTTCTCCCCTGGGGGTCTGCAATGGAGGAACCTCCCACCCTGCACTCGCCCTTCTAGGAAGTGCGCCGGGCTGAGCCTTTGCTGCCCCGGGCCCGAGCCTTTTTTCTGCCTCGGCCCATGGTCTCCCATGGGATGGAGGGAAAGTGGCAGTTCAGCAAAAGTCAAAACTCCCTCTCAGGGAGATAATCCAGCAACTCTTTCCTTCTCCCATGCGGCTGTTCCCTCTCCAGTTTTTCTCTCTTCCATTCCTCCAGATGAACTCTGATGTGGACTTAACATAGCAGATCCCTAGTTGCTGTCCTCAAATCGCTCTCATGTACTTGAGCTGGGACCCGTTGCTCACTCAGATCCGTAGGTGTTAATATTAGGTAACTGTACACCCCTGGCCACACACACTAACGCTTGAAGTTGTGGGTGTTAGGAGCGAACCATCTGGCTCCCGTCCTAGCCTCCTTATTGGTGCTCAGAACAATGAGTTTAGCTGATCCTGGTGAGAGATAACCGACCTACTATTATTGTCTTGCAACTAATTTCAGCTTTCAAAAATCGGCCTTATCCAAATGATTCTGTTTTTACAAATTAGCCAAAGGCTCCGAGGTTATCACTTTTTAAGACAGTGCCCCTTGGAGGAGAGATCATCTTTTGCACCTAAGTAGGTAAGTGGAATACTTTTTATCTACATAGTTACTGGTGCAATATACATTCCAGCTAGCATCTACAGAAATCTTTCTGAGTTCTATAGATGAAGTGTGCTCTTGTTTAGACAACCTTTAAAAGGCTTTAAAGTTGACAGAAACGTTTTTCTGTTTTCAAGAAACAACAAATTCTTCTTCCCTCCTCGTCCTTCTGCTTCTTTAAAAAGTTCCTGGCTGGCCTTGAACTGGCTGTATGGACCAAGCTAACAGAGATGTGGCTGCCTCTCAAAAGCTAGAATTAAAAGGCATGCTTCACCATCCGTGTAGATATATATATATATATATATATATATATAAAATCTATCTCCGTGTGTGTGTGTGTGTGTGTGTGTGTGTGTATACCAGCACAGTGTGCCATAGCAGGCATGTGGAGGTCAGCTTATAGGAGTTGGTTCTCTCCACCTTGGGATTTGAAGATCAAACTCAGGTCATCAGTCTTTCGTAGTAAATGTTTTCACATGCTGAGCCATCTTGGCAGCCTAGAAAGGTTTTTTCTTTCTTTCTTTTACTATTTTACATTTATTTGATGCGTGTGTGTGTGTGTGTGTGTGTGTGTGTGTGTGTGTGTGCCATGGCATGTGTGCTATCTATGTGGGTTCCAGGGATTGATCTCAAGGTGTCTGTCAGACTTTGTGGCAAGCACATCCTACCTGATGAGCCATCTTGCCAGCCTAGACAAGGTTACCTCTTTTTAAAGGTCTGCACACACATATATTTCCCTTGATAGAATAACATAACATGGCATTAAATTATATTAGGAATGGGAGGGGAACAAAACTTTTTTTTCCCAGTGAATTTTATGTCAGTTCTTTTGTAGATTCAAAGTTCCAAAGTCCCTACCCTAAAAGAGATGACAATTAAATGGGTTAGGCAACACCACAGATACAACTTACAGTATTGGTGAAATAACTTGCCGTTATTGTTTTGGTATTTCTTCTCTCTTTGCCCCTCACCCCAGGGAAACCCCCAAGTGTGTTGGGTATCAAACCCTGGGGCATGCACATGCTAGAAAAGCATTCCCAACTGCTGCATGTTTTACCACTCATATTTCTTGCCATGTCTTTGGTCAGTCAACTCAGTGGCCTTTTGAAAATGGGATTGGAGCATGTTTAGTTCTCCAGCAATTCAGTAAATAGGTTGGTGGAGCAATTTTTACTGTTAATGTGTTAGATGCAGAAATAGTGTTATCAGGTAGTCCCTGCACCATGGAGTCTCTGAGCTGAGACAGTGTGTTGGCATGGTTAGCCAAGCAGTGCCATTTTATAAAAATTACCTCATTGTGTGACTTTGTTTGACTTGATACATTCAGGCTTTGTTCCCGACTCTAGTTAAAGGTGGAGCCAAGTTTCAACCTAATAATTCTAGGAAGAGAAAGCTTCAGAAATGAAAACAATTCTATCAACAACAGACACTTTTCACTGCTTAGGTACTCTTTAAATGTCTTGTTTTGACTCTGGGTGTAGCTCTGTGGTAGAGTGGGTTTAGCATGTGTGAGAGCCTGTGTCCCATCCCCAGCACATGCACACACAGAATATAAAGTGGATCTTGTCTTAGGTCTGTTAGGGGAAGAGGTTGGAGCCTTTGAGGGTTCTATGGAGAGTTTTGATGATCTGATACCTGGACTTTATGGTAGCCATTGAAGACTCTTGGAGCTGGAGAAATGGCTCAATGGTTAAGAGCCCATTCACTGTAATCAGATGTAGTTCACTTTAAATTTCTATGCCAGAGGCAAATGTTGAGTTGGGAGGTCACTAGGCATCTTCACTGAAAATGACTACTTTACCACAAATTGGAGGTAAAAAAAAGTCATTAAGTTGAAAGTGAAACTGTTTTCCAAGATCTCCCTTTTGTTTTAGGTTACATTTATTTATTTTGTTTATTTTAGTGTGTGCATGTGTGTCTGTGGGGGAGGGCACATGCATGCCATGGCATGCCCGTGGATATCAAAGGACAACGTTGTCCACAACGTAGGTCCTGAGGACTGAACTTAGGTTGTCAGGCCTTCTTACGGCAGGTGCCTTTCCCTGCCGAGCCAGTTTCCTGGGCCCCAGTTTCCAGGCATTCCTCACTGCATATTACTACATGAGAGACGACATCCATTTAAATGAAATTTGCTCATTCTACACATAGAAAATGCTTAACTTTGTCCCTAAGATAATTTATGCAAGAAGAGACTAGTTTTTAGAAGGTCGCTGTATTCTTTAACTGTGGGTTTTTTTTTTTGTTGTTGTTTTTTACAGGAAGATAAAGCATTCCATTGTAGGCTGAACACAGTGGCCTCATGATGTGGTTCAGTCACTTAACACAGACTCTCCAGGTGTTTAGTAACAAATTAGTGGCTTTAAGTAGTCTCTGCTTATTATCTGGGAGTTGAGGTTCTTGGTAAACGGTACTTTCAGCAGATCCTTCTGATGTGTTTACTCTGTGGCTAGACATAAATGTGTGAGACAGCTTTTAAAAAGATGAATTATCATCTTTCCCTGTGTGTATATGTGGGGGTGGGAGGAGCATGTGCTGTGAATACAGGTGCCCAAAGAGGCCAGCAGCACCAGATCTCCCTGGATCTATAGTACAGGTTTCAAGCTGCCTGATGTGGGGGCACTGGGAACTGATCTTGGATCCTCTTGAAGAGCATACATCTTTTTAACCAATGAGCCATCTCTCCAGCCCCTGAGACTCATTATTGCTTGAGTGAAGACTTCTTTTCACTAAAAGGAGGAGGTCTAACCCAACAAGCAATTGTTAGCCAGTGTGTCAGATAATCTCTTGTCACTTTCAAATGTTTTTAGGGGCTGTTCTGTTCCTAGCATCCACACTGGGTGTCTCACGAGCCCCTGTAACTCCAGTTCCAGACGATCGGCTGCCCTCTTCTAGAGGGCATCCACACACAAATGGCATGAACTACAATAGACACATTCACATAAATAAGAGCTAATGAAAACAATTTTTAAAAAAGATTTATTTATTACTTATACAGTGTTCTCCCTGCATGTATGCCTGCAGGCCAGAAGAGGGCACCAGATCTCATTATAGATGGTTGTGAGCCACCATGTGGTTGCTGGGAATTGAACTCTGGATCTCTGGAAGAGCCGCCAGTGCTCTTAATTGCTGAGCTATCTCTCCACCCCTAAAACATTTTTATTAGAAATTTCATATGTTCACTTATAGCACATTAGTGCAGAAGCATGAGATGTACATCCTTTTCTTTCTTTCTTTTTTTTTTTTTTTTTTAAAGAATTTGTTTGTTTTCCTGAGACAGACTCTCCCTGTGTTGTCCTTACTAGCCTGGAACTCACCATGAAGACCAGGCTGAACTTGAACCCAGTGGTCCTCCTGCCTCTGCCTCCCTGTGCTTGGATTAAAGCAGCAGATCTCAATCTGTGGATCATGACTTCTTTGGGGGTCGAATGACCCTTTTACAGGAGTCACATATCAGATATCCTGCATATTGGGTATTTACATTATAATTCATAACAGGAAAAAATTACAGTTATGAAGTAGCAATGAAAATAATTGTATGGTTGGGGTCACTACACTATGAAACTGTATTAAAGGGTCGCAGTGTTAGGGAGGGTGAGAGCCCCTAAGAAGCTTTCAGCATAGTGCAGGCTGGCTTGGAACTCAGGATCTTCCTGCCTTTTGCCTGGGATGCAGGATTATAATCGTAGTTGGAGAGCTAAGGCAGGGAGGTTACCAGGGGTTCAAGGTAAACCTGAGCTATACAGTGAATTCCAGGCTAGCCTGTGCTACATGAGGAAACCCATCTCAGAAGAACCAAAGGCTGAAGAGGTGGTTCTGTGGTTAAGAGTTCTCACAAAAGGATCTGGTTCCCTTCCTAGTACCCACAGGACAGTTCACAACAGTCAGAAACTGCAGTTCCAGAGCCTCCATCATCCCATCCTGCCTCTGTGGGCACCAGACACATGTGTGGGTGCACTTACATGCAAGCAGAACACTTACCCACATAAAATAAAAATAATATTTTTAAAAAAGAAAGAACAAACAGTAAAGCTGGGCGTGGTGGTATGTGATTATAATCCTAGCACCACAGGGTAGAGGACAGTCAGAGGGAACCAGTCTCTGAAAGGTGTCCCCTGATCCCCACAGGTGGCCTCTGGCACCTCCCCACATCGAACACACAGGCAGTGGTGGAGCACACCTTTAATCCCAGCATTTGGGAGGCAGAACTGTTAGTTTGAGGCCAGCCTGGTCTACAGAGTGAGTTCCAGGACAGCCAAAGCTGTTACACAGAGAAACCCTGTCTTGAAAAACCAAACAAACAAAAGATATGAGTTGCTTATCTGGTGCTATATAAGTAAACACATGTGCCTCATTTTAAGGCATTTTCCCATTTTCAGCATGTAGTATGAGACAGGTGTTACATATGTAGCGTGGGACAGGTGTTATATATGTAGTGATACACTGTTTCTCCCAAGTTGAAAATTTCAAGGCCTTTGGGAGCTTCTTCTTGTGCTCAGCTCCATTTCGTGATAGTTGCCTAAGTGTCAAGCCTGTACTTATGCTAGGTTTAGAGAACAGTCAGTTCAGAAAGATTAACTGAGAACATGAATAAAGGGAACTCATGATTAGTCTTTTAAAATAACTGCTTCTCCAACTGTGTAGGTTAACCTCTTGATCATAATAAGAATTTTCCCCTCGTGAAGGCCCCTGTGTTTTCACATGTCATGCAGAAGATAAAGTCAGGTGGACTGTAAGTTTAGAGTAAGCAAAAGATAGTTTTGTACTAACAGTACATTGTTGGCTTAAGCTTCAAAAGCAGCTCATCCACCCAGGGTAAAGCACCTATATCATCTAAGTAGAATACGAAGTAGGAGCTAAGCTTTGATCCCTTGCAGCTCAGTGAATACAAGATGATTAGTGTCTCAATGTTTATTAGGTGCAGTAAACATGCACTGTTTGTCTACAGATACATAGTTTATTAAATATAAAAAAGAACAAAAAACTAAACTGGGCATGCTGGTACCTGGCTATAATCCCAGCACCTCAGAGTGGAGGGTGGTCAGAAGTTCAAGGCTAGCCTCAGCTACCTCAAGTTTGAGGCCAGCCTGGGATACATGATATACCTTCACAAAAAAAGAAAAGAGCCAGCAAATACACAACGTTTTGTAATTGTGTAAGTGTGGAGTTCTTACATATTCTATAACACAGCTCATGATATGGGACATTTTACAATCCCTCAAATATACTCTGTTTTGTACACAGAAGTATTACCAATTTTATTTCATTTCATTGCTGATACATTTATGATACTGAGATGCTTTTGTTTTATATTTCCATAAACTTTCCCTGTGTGAGGAAATGCTGGTGATCAAGAGTAGGGTCCTCACCATGCTAGGCAAGTTCTTGGCCACTTAGCTGTGCCCTGCCCCATATATTCTTCAAAGTCTGAAATTTGAGCCTGTCTATCCAGACATAATGCCCTGTGATTTTCTCTAATGCCCTGCCACTGTCTTCCTTGCTACCATTGAGCAGCAATAATAATACTATTAACAATTAAAACATTAAAAATAATTTTTGAGGCAGGACCTCATGTAGCCCAGGCTGGTGTTAAACTCCTGATTCTCCTGCCCCCACTTCTCAGGTGTTGAGAATGCAGGAGTACACTTAGCAATATGTTCAGCTCAGCGGATGTCTAATGCCCTGTGTCAACCTGGGCTTTGGTGGTGTAGATTTGTACTCCCAACTCCTAGACATTGAGGCAAGGGGATGGCAAATTCAAGGTAATCATGAGCTACATAGTGCATACAAGGCTAGCCTAGACAATTTACTGAGACTAAGTCTCAGAATGACGAGTTAAAAGGGCTGGGGAGATAGTTCAGCAGGTGTAACTGCTTTTTCTATTCAAGCCTGGCTTCAGTCAGAGTCACTATTGTTGTGATGAAACGGCATGCCAAAAAGCAAATTGGGGAGGAAAGGGTTTACTGGGCTTACACTTCCATATCTTAGTCCGTCAGTGAAGGAAGTCAGGAGAGGAACTCAACAGAGCAGGGACCTGGAAGCAGGAGCTGATGCAGAGGCCTTGGAGAGGAACTTCTTACTGCCTTGTCCCTCATATCTTGCCCAGACTACTCTTTTTTTTTTTTCAAGACAGGGTTTCTCTATAGCTTTGGCTATCCTGGAACTCACTCTGGAGACCAGGCTGGCCTCAAACTCACAGAGCCCTGCCTGCCTCTGCCTCCCAAGTATTGGGATTAAAGGCGTGAGCCACCACCACTCAGCTCTTATTTGGTCTTAATGGTTAAGTTTTTTTGTTTGTGGTTCTTCCATTTATTTGGAGTTGAGGTCACGGGGAAAAGATGGGCTTTGAAGCTAGATTGAATGAGTGGATTGAAAAAGTAGAAGGTGGCTTGGGCAGTGAAGGTGCACACCTTTAATCTCAGCACTTGGGGACAGACGCAGGCAGATTTGTGAGTTCGAAGCCAGCCTGGTCTACAGAGTGAGTTCCAGGACAGCCAGGGCTACACAGAGAAACTGTTCTTGAAAAAATAAAAAAATAAAAAAAAAAGAAAGGAAGGAAGGAGGTTGTGGTACAGTAGTGTCCTGTGGGGATACAGCCGGTGACCCATGGAGCAGCAGTACACAGAGGAGAGGCAGACTCTTAGGAGAACCCTAGCATAGTATTGTCACCTGCCATGTAGGTGAGCTTGGACAAGTCACTCATTGACTCGGAGTCTCAGTGAGATGAAAGGGTTGGGCTGTTGATCCCAAAGTCCACCCTGTAGAGCTGCAGTTAGCAAGACATTCTGGAGTTACTTCTGGGCCTGTCCCTACCCCACTCTCTCTGTAGACTCCCCAGGAAAGAGCTGGGGCAGTAAAGGCTGTTCGTTCCCAAAGGACTGGCAAGTGGAACCCTGTGATAATCATTTTAGCCTTGTTTAAATAAAAATGGTCCAGTTCTTTTAGGCACTCCCATAGACTGACCCTGGGAACCTCATAAAACAGGTTAGAAAGCCCCGCTGGCTTATTGCACAAACCCCGTCATATTTTGTGACGACAGATCAGGGCTCACCCTGACTAGAGGACCTACGTTGCCCTGTGACAATGTCTGCTGTTCCATATAAAAGCTGTTCTTGGTGTTTTCTCTGGTGTTTGTAGAAGTTCACTTTTAGAGTGCTTACCCTGAGCTCTGTCTGGTTGCTTATGCCTGAAACTCTTTCATTTGACTGATGAGGATTGTGAGTTCAAGGACTGTCAGGGCCCTAAGAACTTACCCTAAAATATAAAAAAAAAAAAAAAAACTTGAAAAAGATAGATAAATGTTGGTTTTATTTCCCTCTTAGTTTTAATTTTTCGGAATTTAGTTTGTTTTATTGTTTGTGTGTGTGTGCAAGTGTGCCACAGTGTGCAATGGAGGTAAGAGGACGACTTTCCCAGGTCTGTTCTCTCTTCACCTTGGGATTCCAGGATCCAGCTTGGGTCATCAGGCTTGTGTGGCAAGCGCCTTCATCCAATCTAGGTTTGGGGGTTTTTGTTTTGTTTTGTTTTTTGGTTTTTCCGAGACAGGGTTTCTCTGTATTGTTTTGGAGGCTGTCCTGGAACTTGCTCAGTAGACCAGGCTGGCCTCAAACTCACAGAAATCCACCTGCCTCTGCCTCCCGAGTGCTGGGATTAAAGGCGTGCACCACCAACACCCGGCTCAAACATGTGTTCTTAACCCCTGAGCCATTTCTCCAGCCCCGCCCCCCAGTTTGTTTTTCTCAGACAAGATCTTATTGTGTATCCCACCATGGCCTCAAACTCCCCCGTGTGTAGTCCAGCAGTGACCATGGCATTCATCAGTCTTCTAACAGATTGGTTGATTGATGATTGACTGATTGATCGATTGATTTTTTTATAATAATTTTTTAACTTTTTACACATGTTACTCCCTATTCCCTCTCCCTCCCCTCCTCCCCCGGCCTCCCAAATCCCCATCCCAATCTATCTCCCTTCCACTCCCCAGGGAGGGTAAGTAGAGCAGTATTTATTCCTGGCATACAAATGGACTCTGGGAGCTCATCCCATGTGGCGGGATGCTCTCTTAGCCTGGACACATGGGGGAGGACCTAGGCCCTGCCCGGGATGATATGATAGACTCTGAAGATCGACTGATATTTTTTTTTATCCAGCGCCATTGGATATTTCTTAGAGTTGGCTTCAGACTTTCCCTTTCGTTCCAGCAGGGTTGTCACTACAAGAAACAGAAAAGTCAAGAGCATGGATCTTCAAAGTGTGGATTCCCAGATTACCCACATGCAAACTGCCTGGGGTTGGTGAAAGGAAGATTGTAGGGTGTCACCTAGACCTCTCTGGGGGATAGGTCTGGGGATATGAAGTTTTAACAGCATTTCAGGAGTCATGTACACGTGTCAGGGAGCCGGTACCCAAGGGAATGGTCTAAATTTCAGTACACGTCCTTCAAGATGCCCCCAGCATATTTTTCCAGGCTTATCTCTCGGCACTACCCACCCTCCTGGCACTGTAGCTGTACGATGATTCACTGTTTCCTGGACCCGCCCGGTTCCCTTCCTGCCTCCGTGCCTTTGCTCAGGCAGTTCCCACAGCCTCCAACTACCCCCACCCCACTCCTGATGAGCCCCTGTTTCTTAAGAACCCAAATAGGTGTGACTTTTTAAAACACTAAAAAGGCGCGTTCTAGTGTTGAGCTCTGCATCAGAGGCTCCTCTCCAGCCTTCACTTATCATTTTATTGTTACTCCCTTTCCTGCCCTTACACTTGCTGACTTATTGCTTCCTTGTAAGATTACAAGTGCTATAAGCAGAAGGATTTTTTTTTCACTGCAGGTATGATGCATATAGCAATCAAACACTCATAGTATATGAAATATATCTGATCTTGCATCTACAGTGCTAAAGTCCTTTAAGCAGCTAAAGTCCTTTAAGATTGCATATGTTTAATTTGGCTGCCACTCACCTCTATGTCATTTCATACTTCCGTCTTCACTAACTCCCCAGCAATTTTATTCTTGCCCCAGGGCCTTTGCATTTGTTCTTTCTTTTGCCTGGAACATAGTCATCATCTCTTCCCCTGGCTGGCTGCCTGTATCCTCCCCCTCTTTCTGCATTCCGGTCAAATGCCATTCACTGGGAGACTTTCCCTCGCCACTCTGAAATCACTGTCCCCGTCCCATCTCTATCTCTGCTTTAGTTTCTCTTTGTGTGCTTTTCTGTACCAGTCACATCCTTGTCTCAGTCCCCCAGCAGAATGGAAGTTTCATGAGAAGAGAGACCCTGCCTATTGTGGTTAACTTTTGCTTCAGACCCTGCCCAATGTATTGTAAGAGTTCAGTAAATATTTGCTGAGTGAATGAATAAGCATTGAAGATAGACTTCTCGTTTTAACAAGTCTTGTTTGGGTTTGCAATCCAAAAAGGTGTGGTGTTATCTTTTAAATGGACAACAGCCCAGTGTAGTTCCATATGGGTTCACATCAGGTGGCAATCTCTAAAGATTTCTGTAGGACAGAGGCCTGGGTACCGTGGCAACTGGGATTTTGTTTTGTCAGTGTGCAGACTTCCAAGGTGACCCCAGGATCAGGCCGCTCGTTGCTTTGCTACCCCTTGGGTGTCTGCTTGCAGAGTTGCCACTGTTCTTTCTGCTGTTACTACCCTTTGATTTTTTTTCCCTTTGTTTTGTTTTCTGCGACAGGGTTTCTCTGTGTAGCCCTGGCTGTCCTGGAACTCTCTCTCTCTCTCTCTCTGTAGACCAGGCTGACCTCGAACTCAAGGATCCTCCTGCCTCTGCTCCTGGGTGTGGGATTAAAGGCTGTCGCCACCAAAGCTGTCATCCTCACCACCACCACCACCACCGGACCCTCCCATACCATTTAAAACCTGGAATCCAGCTGGTAGATGCCTCAGGGGACCAGCAGGCTTCTGCTTTCCCCTGGGGGGTGTGGTGGAAGGAGATGCCACCTAAGACCTTCCAGGAATGATGAAAATATGTTCCTTCTGCTTACCCTATGTCTTGAAATGGGACTACTTAGAAGTACTTTTCAACAATAAAATTGAATTGGGTTTGCTTACTAACAACTAATTGAACTATGCTTTTCTTAATATTGGCTTCAAAGTTTATTTCATAGAAGTTTTTCATTGCAACTTAAGTTTTCAAAGTGCTTTTACTTTCTTCCTCTCACATAATCCTCAATAATCCTCACAGTATTCTTTGTCATTAAATACCTGGTTTTTAAATGAAGAGATTGAGACAGTCCTTGCCATACAAGCATGAGAACCTGAGTTTGGATTCCCAAAACCCATATAATGGCAGACTCAGTGTTTCTTTTGTAATCCAATGTCCCTGTGACAACATGAGAGGTAGAGACAAGAGTCGCTGGAAGCTGGTGGGCCAGGCTAGCTTGGCATAAGCAGTAGAAAAAGCTAGAGACACCACCTCGAAGGTGGGAGGTGAAGACACGTATTTGAGGTTGTCCTCTGACCTCTACGTACATGCTATGGCACATATATGCCTGCAGTCACACACAAACAAGTTTACACACACACACACACACTACACAGGCAAATGTTTAAAAAACAAAACACAACTTAGACCTAATGAAGTTGACCTTTCCATGTCAACTGAGAGACATACCTATCTGCTTAAGAGACAAACATTAAAAATTTCAATTAGAACATTGATATTGATGCTAAATGTAGCTCAGTCCTGTGCTCCCAGTCCTTGGGAGATAGACAAAAGAGGATCAGGAGTTTAAGATCACCCTTGTCTACATAGCAAGTTTGAGGCTATCATAGATTATATAAAAAACAAAACAAGAAGCTGGAGAGAGCTGGGCGTTGGTGGTGCACACCTGTAATCCCAGTACTTGGGAGGCAGAGGCAGGCAGATCTCTGTGAGTTCGAGGTCAGCCTGGTCTACAATCGAGTTCCAGGGCAACCTCCAAAGCAATACAGAGAAACTCTGTCTGGGAAAAAAAAAAAAAAAAAGAAGCTGGAGAGATGGCTCAGCAGTGAGGAGGAGCTGTGTTCCATTCCCAGCACCACATGGTGACTCAGAACCGGCTGTAACTCTGGTTCCAGGAGCTCTGACGCCCTCCATAGGCATTGCATGCACATGGTGAACTGAAGTATGCGCAGACAAAACATCCATACCATTAAAAAAGGCCAGGGATTCAGGAGGGGGAAGAGAAAACCAAAGCATTGAAATTAATATATTTGAGCCGGGCGTTGGTGGCGCATGCCTTTAATCCCAGCACTTGGGAGGCAGAGGCAGGCGGATCTCTGTGAGTTCGAGGCCAGCCTGGTCTACAAGAGCTAGTTCCAGGACAGCCTCCAAAGCCACAGAGAAACCCTGTCTCGAAAAAACCAAAAAAAAAAAAAAGAAATTAATATATTTGTCTCAATCCCTAAGATATAAGGTACATAGCATCACTCCCAGGGAGTTGCCCAATGTTGTTTTTGATGATTCTTTATGGGACTACTCTGGCTATTTTTTTACGGTATATTTTTACTTTATATGTGTTGGTGTTTTACCTGCCTTCATGTTTATGCGAAGGTGTCAGATCCCCTGGAACTGGAATCACAGACAATTGTGAGCCGTCATGTGGGTGCTGGGAATTGAACCTGGGTCCTCTGGAAGAGCAGTTGGCGCTCTTAACCTTGGAGTCATTTCTCTAGCCCCCCCCCCCTTACTCTTGACTAAAGCACTGCCCTGTGTTAGTGTCTCAGGCTGTCACAGAAAGGCAGGATTCGAGAAGAGTCACTTTTCAGTAAGCCTGTTTAATTTTCCTGCTTGGCTCACCTGATCTGGACTGACTCTTCAGATTGAGCAAGCACTGAAAAAAGGGATCATCTAAAATTTCAGATAAGAATAATTGAAGCCAAGCCTGTCCTGGGAATGGCCAACTGTGAAACTAAGAAGGCTCATGTTTGGAAGGATCTTGATTAAAATTATTAAGGACATGGACTGGGGTCAGGAGGTTCTGTCTTTAGAAGAAACAGCCTTCCCAAAATAATGTAGACTTCTCTGCTTCAACACTGAAGGAGACCTTTTCTTTTAGCTTTCTTTTCCTCTAAGACAGGGTTTTCCTGGCTGTCCTGGAACTCAGATCTTCCTGCCTTAGATTACATTTAGGTGCATGCCACCTCCTCAGGGTGACTAGCTGCTTTGTCTGTGTCCCCTGTGCTGTGCGGTACACTGTGTGGCATACCTGAGGGCAGCAAACACAACAGTTTAATAGTGCAAAGATTAAAGAAGAAATAAACTGCCGAGAGAAAAACCTGTGTGGACAGCCTCAGCAACTCTCACTTTCCATCCTTCTCTAATCAACTACATTTCCTTGCACTTCCATCTTACATTTGAAATTATTGACATTATTTGTTTTTCTGGCAATTTCTCTTACTGTGTGTTTAAAAAAACCTGTTGGAAAAACTCCACTGAGCTTTGTTTGTCCTTACATTGAGTTAATTATCAATGGAAGTAGAGGATGACAAATGAGGCTGTTTGGGATCGAGGTGGAGGCAAGCTGAGATTAGAGCTGGCAACTGTATAATTTAAAGGCAGGTGAAGGATTAGAAAGGCCTTTGGCTGATCTTTAAGACCTACAAAATTTAGGTCAAAGTGAGTTTTTAAAAGATATAAGCGGTAGTTTATATTTAAATAAGATATGTGAGACTACCACAATTATATATCGAACAAGCTAATTTGGGTTTCCTTTTTAAGAAGTTCTTTTTACATTAAATTATCTCCCGTGTGTGTGTGTGTACACATGTGGAGGTCAGAGAGCCACATTTGGGGTTAATTCTCTCCTTCTACCGTGTGGGTTCCGGGACTAGACTTGGGTCATCAGGCTTGGAGACAAGCGCCATTACCTGCTGAGCAATCTTTCCCAGCCCTGACTGGAGAGAGCTCTACCCCTAAGCTACATGCCATCCCTGACCCTCTCTTTTACTGGTGACTTAACAGAAATAAGTTGACCCTGCAGCTCCTATATACCAAGGCCACTTTTCTGTTGTGTCTGTGTGGGTAGCCATCTTGTTCCCAGCCTCCTCTCTGAGCCTCAGGTTCTTCCGATACTCAGCAACTTAAATCCACTTGGACAATGTTATTTCTGTGTGTGTTATTGTAAGAATTAAATACATTTAGATCCTGCAATCCCGGGAATAGGAGGGAGATCACAAGTTAAAGGTCCTTCTGGGCTGTGCTCAGCCAGGCCTACAGAGTGAAGCTGTGTCGAAGAAACAAATAGGAAAACAAAACAGTTGGTATGAAACTGTGATCACCGTACTCAGGAGGCAGAGGTAGGAGAATTAGCAATTTTGAGTTTCAGGCTGACCCAGGGTGGTAAAGAACCCCTGAACAGTCAGGGAAGTAACCTGACTTAAAAAAAAAAATGTTCAGTAGATATTAGGTATCTGGAAGTTTGTTTGTTTTGAGACAGGCTCTCAAGTAGCCCAGTCTGACCTCGAATTGGAAGAATAGCTAGATGACTAAATTTTATTTGTTTATTTTGTGTCTGTAGGGGTGGGGGCACACATTATCAAATGCCGCACACAGTGTGTGTGTGTGTGTGTGTGTGTGTGTGTGTGTGTGTGTGTGTGTGTGTGTGTGTGTAGACAGCTTTGTGACGTCACCTCTCTCCCCTCACCCTTAGGGGGATTCCAGGAATTTCTGGGCTTGTGTCTTCAGGCCACGAGCACCCTGTGTTACCCACTCGGCCATCCCAAAGGCCGCTGACATTTCTGAACCCCCAGCCACTGTCTCCCAGGTGCTGGGATTACAGGTGTGTGCCTCCATGCCTGGTTTTATACGGGACTAGTGATGGAAACCATGGTTTTGTGCAGGACAATGCAGGTACTCTATCGTCTAAACTGTACCTCAACCCCAAATGTTAGGTGTTTGTACTGTCATGCAGCCGCCATTTTTATTAAACACTTAGTTTAGCAATGAGCTAAACTAAGAATTTTCTTAATGGCACGCAGAGGTAGACGCATAGCTACCTGAACCGACAGGACCTCTTAGCAGAACTGTAGACCAGGTTGGGGCTTCTGGCCATTATCATAGAAGGCTGCCTCAGAATACCCTAGACACCAGAGGTGTGATTCTCAACATGTCCTTAGCCCTTAGGAATTAGTGCCTGTGAGACTTTTAAATCTGGATTCTCTCACTTTTTCTGTTTTTTTGAAACAAGGTCTCACTCCAGAGTCCAGGCTAGCTAGAACTTGCAACAATCCTCCTGCCTTAGCCTCTTGAATACTGGAGTGACAGGTGAAGATTATGAGGTCTGCCTAGTTCTACTCCTTTAATTTTTATTTATTTATTTATATTTTGTTTATTTATTTGGGGGAGAGCAACTTGTGGGGGCCAATTCCTCCGTTTCACCATGTGAATCCAAGGAATTGAACACAGGTCATCAGGGCTTAGCAGCAAGCAGCTTTACCGCTAAAACATCTCCAGGACCCTGATCCTAAAACTGCCCACCTGGGTGACACTGAGAAAATTGCTTCCCTTCTCTGAACCTGTGTATTCCTCTATCAGATGATAGATGATGTTGTAAACACTGAGTGAGTGAGAGCAAGTAGAATAATGAGCCAATATGTGTAAAGTATGTGACATATGGCTAGCATTCAGGAACTGATCCTCAGGCTTAGAAAGCTGCAGTGACTTGGCAGAGACATAATCTCCCCAGGTAGGTTTCTCCCTGCTCCGGAAGCAAAGCCAAAACTAACTCCCAAATCTCTTTTGCCCTGGAATCCCATAGGACCCATTTCAGAATCATGTTTGGACTCCCTGTGAGAGATTCCGCTATAGTGCAGTGAGCGTCCTTGCATATTTTGTAATTCCAGCATGGGGAAGGCTAGCGGAGCAGGATCAAGAGTTTAAGGCCTGGAGGCAGCAGTGGTACCAGTAACACACACCTCTAATCCCAGCACTCAGGAGGCAGAGGCAGCACTCTTGAGTTCAAGGACAGCCAAGGCAGAGAGGCCTTGTCTCAAAGACAAGGAAAAGAGTTTGAGGCCAGCCTGGATCACATAGTGAGAGCCTGTCTCTGAGACAGTATTTGGATGGCCCTGCCTGAGTGGGAAGCGCTAAACTCCCTGGAAGAGGGAGTACCTTCTCTTAAGGCTGGGAGGCCATATAGTACCAGCCAGGCTTCTCACTGGACTGGGCACGAGAGGGAATATTAATGAGCAGTAAGATGTGGGATGTGGGTACTCTACAGAGACAAGGTTCTCATCTGTGCAGTCAAGCGCCGTTTATGCTTGCAAAGAATATTAATGAGGTCTGGATAAGAATCAGACACCAGGAAAGGACAGCTGCTGGGAGAGACAGTTCAATTGTATGAGGAGTTGCATGTGATATTCAGACAGTCCTCATGCAATTTAAAAGCGTAATTAAGTTGTAGAGATAATAAACAATTTATAAATGACATTTAAAAAATAAATGCCATTGAGATGGCTCAGCTGGTAAAAGAGCACATTCTACAAGCCTTGATGATCTGAATTTGATTATCAGAATTCATGGTGGAAGGAAGGAGGAAACCTGATTCCCAAAAGTTGTCCTCTGACCTCCAGATGTATGCCATAGCATAGGCATGCCCATCAAACACACACACACACACACACACACACACACACACACACACACACACACACATACACACAGACACTCACACACACACACACACAGACACTCACACACACACACACACACACACACCACACACACACACACAGACACTCACACACACACACACACACACCACACACACAGACACTCACACACACACACACACAGACACTCACACACACACACACACACACACCACACACACACACACACACACAGAGAGAGAGAGACAGAGACAGAGAGACAGAGACAGAGAGACAGAGGGGGAGAGAATTTTAAAATAGGCAGTGGTAGTACACACCTTTAATCCCAGTGCTCAGGAGGCAGAGGCAGGCAGATATCTGTGAGTTCGAGACCAGCCTGGTCTACAGAAGTAGTTCCAGGACAGCCTCCAAAGCCACAGAGAAATCCTGTCTGGAAAAAACAACAACAACAACAACAAAAAAAACCTTTTAAGTTGAGAGTCAGGCGTGGTGGCAAATGCCTATAATCACAACATCCAGGAAGCAGGCAACTTTGAACCCAGCCTGACCTACAGAGTGTGTTCCTGGCCAGACAAGTGAGACCCTGTCTCAAAAGAACAAAAAACCCAACAAAACAAAACAGACCTTTTATGCTGATTTGGGTGCGCTGGTGGAACATGTCTATAATCTAGCACTCAGGAGGCAAAGGACAGCATGGGCCACATAGTAAGACCTTTGCACCCCCTCCCCCATGCACAATAAAAACTTGGGTTTGGGAGATGGTTCAGTTATCGAAGTGCCTGCTGCATAAGTGTGATGATGGGAGGTTAGTTGTCAGTGTCTACAAAAAAGCTGGACGTGGTGGCTTTCATGTAACTGTAGCATCCAGTGTGGGGGCAGGCAACGGAGTTCTCAAACTCTGAACTCTCTCTTTAACCCCCTGTTTTTTAACACAAAGTCTTGCTATATAAATTAGACTGGTCCAAACCAGTAATCCTCCCTCCTTGCCTTCTAAGTGTTAGACTTACCTACACCTGCTGCTATGCCCAGATTGTGAGCAATAATAATAATAGCATCTATTATTATTACTATTTTATTTTATTGTTTTGTTTTTTTGAAGCAGGGTCTCACTAATTAGCCTTAGCTGGTCTGAAACTTGCTTTGTAGATCAGGCTGGCCTTGAACTCACAGAGATCCGCCTGTCCACCTGCCTTTGCTTCCTGGGACTAAAGGAGTGCACCACCACTCCTGGATCTTTTTTGTTTTTTGTTTTTTGTTTTTTTTTTTTTTTAGTTTTTACGAGACAGGGTTTCTCTGTATTGTTTTGGAGGCTGTCGGTCCAGCCCGGCCTCGAACTCACAGAGATCCGCCTGCCTCTGCCTCCCGAGTGCTGGGATTAAAGGCGTGCGTCACCAACGCCTGGCCCACTCCTGGATCTTATATTGTTTTGTGTTTGTTTTTTGTTTTGTTTTTCTGAGCTGAGTCTTATTCTATAACCCAGGATGGCCTGGAATTTACGGCAATCCTCCTGCCTCATCTTCCTAAGTGTTGAGATTACAGGCATGAGCTACTATTCATACACTTTTTTTTTTCTGAGACAAAAGGGTTTCTTTGTGTAGCTTTTGTAGACCAGACTGACCTCAGACTCACAGACGTCCGTCTGCTTCTGCCTCCCCAGTAATGGGATTAAAGGTGTGTGCCTCCACCACCTAGCTTCATACAAAATTCTCAATAAAGATTTATTTTATTTTAAATTGTGTATGTGTGCAAGTGTGCTTGAATGTGTGTGTGTGTGTGTGTGCTCCAGCATGTACATGTGCCCATGGAGGCAAGGAGATCATGTTCTGTCCCCTGGAACTAGAGTTACATATGGTTGTAACTCAACATGTGGTGCTGGGAGTTGAACCTGGGCCCTCCACAAGATCAGTCAGTGCTCTAACCTATGAGCCATCTCTCTGGTCCCTGTTATGAATTACTTTTTTTTTTAAGATTTATTTTTTTAAAACACATACACAGTGTTCTGCCTACATGCCAGAAGAGGGCATCAGATTGAATTGTAGAAGGTTGTGAGCCACCATGTGGTTGCTGGGAATTGAATTCAGGACCCCTGGAAGAGCAGTCAGTTCTCTTAACCTTTGAGCCATCTCTCCAGCCCATGAATTACTTTTAACTAGAGTCTTATAATAGACACAGATCTTATGTAGAAATTAAGCTAAGACCTAACCCTTACTGTTTATTGTATGTGACTTAGCCATTGTGGTATAAAGAGATGTCAGGGACCTCAAGCTGTGTGCTATCCCCTTTTCTGCACTTATCTCTTCGTATGTTTGACCACTCTGTGGGTAAGTTATCATCTCGACCTTACATAGAGGAAGGGTTGCCATGAGCCAGGTAAACAATGGACTCAGAGTGGGAAGCAGCTGGTGTTTCGGTCATCTGGTTCTGCCTCCTGGTAACCGTGGTGAGAAGGTGGTGATGCGTACCCTGAGGGGAGGGCCCCTCAGTCATCACTGATACCTGGTGACTTTCAAACAATAGTTTATATTTTGTTTTTGTTGCTGGGATTTTGTTGCTCATCATACATATGTTCTACTATTGACCCACCTCCAAGTCCTACAACTATAATTTTTAAAATTAGAGTTTATTAAAACATACTTTACACATGTAACTCATCCACTTAAGTATCCCATTTGGTGGTTTTAATCTACTCACACAGCTGTGCAGCCATAACCTTTTACATTTTGTCACCTCCCAGGAAAACCCCATACCGTAAGCCGCCCTGTTTTGTTTTTTCCCAATGAGACAAGCACTAGTCCATTTTCCAGCTTTAGAGGTTTAGCTATTTGGACCTTTCCTGTATATGGAATCATACACCATGTGGTTTTGTGTAGGAGTGAACCCCACAAAGCTATCCGCCCATGAGGGCGGGGACATGTAAATGGACACAGGTAGATATAAAAGGAAGTGAAAGAAAAAGGAACCTCCCCTTTTCTCCTGGAAGCCAGCCAGGCTTCTAACTCCTGGTTTGTGCGACTCTCTCTCTCTCTCTCTCTCTCTCTCTCTGGTAAATAAATATATTGTTTTCCTATAGCATTAACTATCATTAATAGTCTTGTGTAAATTGTTTCCCAGAGTCTATCTGTGCTGTAGCATATATCAGGGCTTCATCCCTTTTCATGGCAGTATACTATTTCATGGCATGGATACACCACATCCTGTTTCTGCAGTGATCACTACGTGGGCATTTGGATTATGTCCAGTTTTTGATTATTGTGATTAATGTTGCTGTGAATTGCCCTGTATGTGTATGTGGGTTTTTATTTGGTCAGTCAGTTGATTGATTGATTCATTAATTCATTGATTTAGACAGGGCTAGCCTCCAACTCACAATGCTGTGTAGGCAGACTCCAAAGTAACTATAAAGAGGCTTAATATTAATTATAAATGCTCAGCCAATAGCTCAGGCTTGCTATTAGCTAACTCTTACATTTTCAGTTAACCCATATTTCTCATCTCTGCTTTGTCATGTGGCTTGGTACCTTTTCTCGGTACAGCATGTCCATCTTGCTTCTCTCTGCATCTGGCTGAGACTACTCTCTCTCCTCCCTTCTTTCTCCCAGCATTCTCAGTTTGGCTCTCCCGCCTAACCGTATCCTGTTCAGCTACTGGCCGATCAGCTTCTTTATTAAACCAATCACAGCAACATATACAGTGCAAAGGAATATTCCACAGTGCTGCTATCTCAGCCTTCTGAGTGCTAGAATTGCAGACGTGCACCATCATAACCAGCTTTATTTGTGTTTTTAATTGACATATAACCGTGCATATTTGTTAGGTATGGGTGACATGGTAACTTGACATATGGATACATTATCTTGAATATTTATATACATGTGTGTACATGGATTCCCTTATATACTTGTATGTGAACACACATAGGGGAAGCCTTGCCGAATCAGTTCTGTATTTAGTCTTCTGAGGAACTGGTGTTCTTTTCCGAAGTGACTGTCCCATTGTCTGTCCCCACCCACAATGCACAAGCATTCTGGCTGTTTGCCTCCCCCCCCCCCCCAGCACTTCTTAGACTGCAGTTCCCGTCAGCACAGGAAGAGAAAGTTCGTCTTCCTACCCATTTCACACGCACACACGTGAATAGCTCAACAAGCGCTTTGTAAGTACGTTCACCTATAGTATGATGAAACACGGCGGTGTTTCTGCTTCATTCTGTTCCTTATTAAAACAAACAGATGGATTGTGGCTGTAACTCAGAGAGCGAGCTTGCCTTTCTCACTGAGTTACTGAACATAGAGCATACTGGGAGCTCTGGGCTCAATATCCAGCTCTGCAAAAACAAAAACAAGGGCAAATCACACTGGTTGTGACTCCTGAAACTGATTTTGAAACTTGCTAATTGTGCCCTGGAGTAAGGAAAACACTAGACTATTGTGAGCCTCTTCATCTTACACAAGAGGGAGGGTAAGGCTCAGACAGGTGTCTTCCTGGGGTCACTTGGCTAATTAGTGGCAGAGCCAAGATTAGAGTCCACGCCTGTTGTCTTCTTGATTTAATTTTTAAATTGTAATTAAAGTCTGTTCCAGCGGTAATGAAGATTATTCTGGCTTTCAAGGCACATCATAGGGCATGCCCCTGAGTACTTCCTGAGTCTCTGTTTTGTAGTCTTTGCAATCGCTGGTACCATGGGGTCCTATGGGTTTGGCTTACGTAGCATTGGATAAATGCATCCGAGAGCTTGAGAAATGGGCCAGGAGAACACTGATTTTACAGTGCTGCTCATAACGATTGATATTTAGATGATCAGTTCTTGTAAGCTCAAGTTTGAAGCGCTCATCCACAGGAAAATATGAGTAGCCAAAAAGCACACAGCACTTTGACAGGCGTTGCCGTTAGGCTCCATGATTGTGGCTTGCCTATGAAACACATCATCCCCGACTGGACCTGACGGTGTGTCAGGAGGTCACAGACCGAATCACCGCATCACTTCCTAGTTTAATTGAATTTTGCTTTATTTTGCAGTGCTGGGGATGGAGCACAGGGCTTTACACATACCAGCAAGCACTCTACCACTGGGCTATGGCCCAGCCCCTAACGTGTTGTTGTTAACCCTTTCAGAACTGTAGCCTGTGGCTAGCCTGGCTCCTCACTGTCTCAATGTAAGCACAAAGCTGGCCTGGGCTGTCCAGGTGTTGAGGAAGGACTGTCTTGTCCTTTCACTTTTGTGTATTTTTTCCCCTTGCCATCCCTCCCTCCCCCAAGTGCTGGGGACTGAACCCAAGGTGTCACAAGTGCTCTATTGCTAAACCACTCACCTTTTAAAAATGAGTATTTTGCTGGGCAGTGATGGCCCCCAACTTTAATCCCAGCACTCAAGAGGCTGAGGCAGGCAGATCTCTGTGAGTTCAAGGCCAGCCTCCAAAACAATACAGAGAAACCCTGTCTCGAAAAACCAAAAATAAATAAATAAAAGATTTGTTTTATGAATACTTGAAAAGTATTCTGTGAGTATGGGTGCTTCTCCTGCATCTGTACAGTGCCCCCAGAAGCTAGAAGCTAGGAAAGGGTGTAGGGTCCCCTGGGACTAGAGTTGCAGGTGACTGTGAGCCGCCATGTGGATGCTGGGGTGGAATCGGTCCTGTGAAAGATCAGCCTGAGCTTTTAACCACTGAGCCGTCACTCCAGCCCTGTAGTTTTATTATTTTTAAAATTGTGTATTTGCATGTGTTTGTGTATAAGTACTGTTCGCTGAGTACAGGTGCCTGGCGGGGCCAGAGACTTCAGGTTCCTGTAGCTGGGGTTGCAGCAGCCTGACACGGGTGCTGGTAGCAGAGTCCGGACAGGTCCTCTGCAAAGGCCTCTAACCACTGGCCCATCTCTCCAGCCCTTTTGCTTTCTTTTAAGACAGGCTGTCATGAAGCCCATGCCAACCTTGCTTTGCTGCCAAGGCTTGAGCTCCCAGTCCTGCCTCCATGCCCAGAATGCCCGAGTTACAGCCGTGTGTCAGCACACCTGGATACTGTTGTGTTTCTTTCTGAAGAGTCATTTTAAGTTAAATGGCAAACCAATGAGATGAAAATAAAGCTAATTTTCATCTGCAAAATGATTTTGTGCTGTCTAGACCAGGAAGTTCTAGGTGACATTGGGCAGATTCACTGTGTCTTAACTTAAGGCTACTTCTTCTTGTTGGAATAGATGGCTCCCTGTCCCAGGCTGGCTTCAAATGCCTGATGGGCCCCCTGAGAACTGGAATCACCCGGTGTTTCACTGTGACAGCTCTCCCCCTGAGAACTGGAATCACCCGGTGTTTCACTGTGACAGCTCTCCCCCTGAGAACTGGAATCACCCGGTGTTTCACTGTGACAGCTCTCCCCCTGAGAACTGGAATCACCCGGTGTTTCACTGTGACAGCTCTCCGGGTGCTTTGTTTTGTTCGCTATCGTGTTTGCTTGTGCACCGGGACAGGGGCTGGAGCGGCTGGCAGTCCGTCAGCCTTCCTCAGCCTCCAAGTGCAAGGATTGTAGCCATGTGCCACCACACTGGCTCAGGTTACTTTTAAAGGACAGATTTCTGGGTGACAATAGAGTATTCAAAGTGGACAACATGGGAGTATTCTAGGATGCCCCTTTCCCATTTTCTAGGAGTTCTTATCCTTCTCCAGCCCTTAGTTCTGTTGTCCAGCCTCTAATGGGGGAACCGTGGATGCTAGAATCATTGCTAGGTTCTGTTTAAAGGTCTCCCCGGGCTCTTCTCCAACTTGATGAATCATGGGAAAGGACTTGAGAAGTCAGTATTTTAAACACGTTTCCTAGGTGATTCTTGTGTATACTTAAGTTTATGACCTACTGAATTAAAACTTCTTTTCCCTTTTATTTCTCATCTTAATTCCTCTTGGTTTCTCAGATTCCGCTCAGGCTTTGTTATCTGTTGAGCTGTAGTTATTCGTTAGCATTTGTAAGGAGACACCTGAGTTATGTCAACAGCGCTGACTGAACAATCTGAGTTCAGGCTAAAGACATTTTTGCTGTTGTATTCAGTGGTTTCTCATAGTTTGCAGTGATTTATTTTGCAATAAACAAACATCATGTTCAATTTTCTTTTCCCTGAAGTCATTATACAAATAACCTGCTTCAACAAATGACTTCAGAGCTTGAAGCCCTTTTCTTCATGGTCATGGTGACTGAGCTAGAACCTCTAATTCTAGCACCTGGGAGGAGGACGCGGGAGGGCTAGGGAAACACTTAGCCTCGGCTATAAGGCCAGCTTAAACTATATGAGACTGTCTCAAACAAAACAAAACACCCAAACCAGAAGATGGAGAGACGGCTCAGAGATTGATAGCACTGTGTGTTCCGGAAGACCTGGGTTCTGTCTCAAACAAAACAAAACACCCAAACTTAGAGGATGGAGAGATGGCTCAGAGGTTGATAGCACTGTGTGTTCCAGAAGACCTGGATTTGGTTCCCTGCTCCTACACAGTAGCTTACAACTGTCTGTAACTCCAGTCCTATGAGATCTGATGCCTTCTTCTAGCCTCCTCAGGCATTGCATACACATGGTGTACATACATGCAGACAAGACACTCATACATATAACATAAAAATAAACCTTTAAAAAATTTTTGGTGGTGGCACATTCCTTTAACCCCAGAATTTGGGAGGCAGAGGCAAGGGGGATCTCTGTGAGTTTGAGGCCAGCCTGGTCTACTGAGTGAGTTCCAGGACAGGCTCCAAAGCTACAGAGAAACCCTGTCTCGAATAAACAGAAAAATTTTTAATCAAAACAAAACAACAATGTATCATATGGTGTGATTAATGTTAGGGACTGGTCTTATTGTTCTTTGAGACCTGGAGGACCTCCTGGGACTGGGGAAGGAGATCTATGGAAGAGTGCTTGGCAGTGACCCCAAAGTGCTGAATTGTATCCTTAGCACTGCAAGGAACCTTCTAGCTGAGGCTTGAGGTGTTGGGAAGGGATCTGGGAAAAAGGGTCCTCTAAGTTAGAACAAGGACTGAAGTGTTTCCCCTGGAAGAGTGGCATTGTATGTATGGGAGAAGCTTCTCAGAAAGGCCTGAGGTCAAGATGTGAGTTGGAGGGGCTGGAGAGATGGTTCAGGAGTTAAGAGCACTGGCTGCTCTTCCAGAGGTCCTGAGTTCAAGTCCCAGCAACCACATGGTGGCTCACAACTGTCTGTAACTCCATTTCCAGGGAACCTGACACCCTCACACAGACATATATGCAGGAAAAACACCAGCACACATAAAGATAAATAAATCTTTAAACAGAAAAAAAAAATGTGAATAGGGTCTTCCTGACGATGAGAGGAAGCCAAGAGGGCTTTATGCAGGCCTTTTCCTTTAGTCACCAGCCAGCTCCCAAGTCATGGCTTGGAGACTTAATGTTAGCTTTGAGTGCTTGACCTAGCTTAGGCTCATTTCTTTTAACTTAAACTAACCTGTTTCTCTTTATCTACCTTTTGCCTTGGAGCTTCTGTATCGTACTTTCGCTGCTTTCATGTCTGTATGGCTGACTGGCTTCTGGTCCCAGGCATGTCCCTCCTTGTTCTCTCCTTCTCTTCTCATTCCTCTCAAACCCAGATCTTTCCTATTTATTTTCTCTTCCTGCCAGCCCTACCCCTCCTTCCCCGCCTAGCTATTGGCCATTCGGGTTTTTATTAGACCAATCAGGTGCCTTGGGAAGGCCAGGTGACACATACAACACATCTTTATATAGTTAAACACACATCCTTACATCATTAAGCAAATGCAGCATGAACAAATGTAAGGCATCTTTACACACTTAAAGTAATGTTCCACAGGGTAAACAAATGTAACGCATCTTTGCCTAGCTAAAGTCATATTCCACAGCATGGTAAGTAGTGTTATACACACTTGCTGTTTAGTAACTTGTCACATTCTTTTTTTTTTTTCTAAGACTGTTTCTGTATGTATCCCTGGCTGTCCTGGACCTTGATTTGTAGACCAGGCTGGCCTCAAACTCACAGAGATTTGCCTGCCTCTGCCTCCCGAGTGCTGGGATTAAAGGCGTGCACCGCGGCCACTACCCAGCTGTGGTCTTTGTTTTGACTGTAAGATCTGTTCAGTGATCGTCAGGAAATGCCTGGGAACGGAGCAAGGCTAGAGCAATGGATGGAAGATGACAAAGTGAAGCATGTGAGGGCTGTAGTTTGACTGTGCTATAGGAGCAAAGTGACGGTGAGAGGAAAAAAACTGGAGATTTAAAGTAAAAGAAAACAACTTAAAAACCTACGTACGAGGTCAGATACGTACTTATAGATATAGACACACACTCCTTAGAAATAGCTCACCTCTTAGGTAGAAAACCAGGGACAGAAGTGTGTGGGGCTTGTGGGGAAGATAACTTGTCTTATTGGGACCTGGGCCTTTGCCCAGCATGTTCGAGGCCCTGGGCTCACTCTCTAGCAGAGGGTCGAGAGGTGGAGGAAAGATCTAGCTGGAAGGGAGAGACGCTTATTCTCCCCAGTGGAGGCAGAAGGAGGAAAGACTGAGAGTGCTTGCTGGCTTCCGTATTTTATCCCTAGCTTGGCAATGTGTGACTCAGTCACGGAGTGTAAGCAGTGCAGACTGCGCAGAGAGTGTAACCTTACTCCTTGAGATCCTCCGGTTAGCAGCTCCACAAGTGTGAGTGCGTCTCAGTTGCACAACCACTTTTCTCCACAAAATGTCCATAAAAGGAGATGAAAGAGGGATCACAAGCTCCTGTAGTGACTCTGTCCTGATGCAAATATCTATATCCTCGTTGACTCTGGGAATTGGCGGTACAATTATCCCATTGTCTAGGTACATATTTCTGCAGACAGCTGGCTGAAGCTGTTCCAACAACTGTGGCAGTAACTAGCCCGACATGCCTATAGACTTGTCTGTCATGCTTCTGAATAAGAAAAGACTGAGCCTTTTGTGTATGCTAAGTGAAGCTTCTTGTTTGTTGTTTATAGGATTACTAGGCTGTCCTCAAACTCACGATCCTCCTGTCTCTTCCTGTCTCTACCTTCTGCAAGGGCCTGTAATACCTGGCTTCAAGTTACTAAGTTTTCTTTCCTTCTTTTCTTTTTTTCATATGATTTGCATGTATGTCAAGAGTTTGAATAAGGACGGGAGAGATGGTTCAGTAATCATATATATATATATATATATATATATATATATATATATATATATATATATGTTTCCTTCAACCCTTGCACATAACCACCCACTAATCCAGCAATTGTTCCTCACTGGTAGAATAATATCCAGAAGCCTGAAAATGAGACTCTTCTCAGAAAGATTGGGTAGCTGAGGAACAGCACCACATCTTTAATGCAGGCGCACAAAAGCTGACTCCCTGATACAGTGGACAGTGTAACCCTGCTGGCCAGGGTTAACTAGGCTTCTCTCAGGAAGAGCGATAATTACCTCTGATGCGTATCGCTGTGAGAAAAAACAGCTGTCCCTTGAACTCTGGGACTCTGGATGCTCCCGTCCCTTTACATGGGTAGTGTAGTGGTTACATCTATTCTGTGTGTGTGCTCCATCCTGTCCCTAGCCTAGTGACATCTTATGGCGTCTGATAGTGCAGAAGTTGCGCTGTATTTGCTGGTCACAATATAATGACCCAAGTCTGTGAATTCGGTGCATCACTTCTCTTTGTTTCTATTTTTTTGGTGGTTTCTTGTTTTATTTGAGATGGGTCTGGCTGGCCTTAAACTCATGACAGTGCCCTGGCCTCAGCCTCCTGAGTTCTGAGGATACAGGCATGCACTAACATACCCTGCCATAAATGCAACTTTTTGAAAATATTTTTGGTTCTCAGTTGGTTTATTCTACCCATGCAGAATCCAGGTGTGTGGGGAGCAATCTGTGGTTGTCGCTGTTGCTTTTAACACATTTTAATTACGCCTATGGGTGTTTGTGTCTGCATGCATGTGTACCACAGCACAGCTGTGGAAGGCAGGGGTCAAATGGCGGGAGGGAGTCAGTTCTCACCTTGTAATGTGTGAGACCTGGGGCTTAAACTCAGGTTTTCAGGCCTGCTAGCAAGCAACACTGCTCACTGAGCTATCATGCTGGCCCGATATTCTTACTGAAAAATAGTATGTGCAAGTTTGCAGCTAGGTGGTCCAGGAATGAATTGAGGTGATCACTCTTCTTAGTGATCAACTTCTTATCTTGGCTAGAAGTAGTTATTTTAACCATCATTTTAACTTTTGGTATAAAGAAAATGGAATTTGTTTTCCCTGCTTCCCACATCACCATGGGGACACTGGGGCTGCAGATGCACACTACTACTCCCATTTTCCATTCCCACACTTGCTACCATAAAACTTGGATTAAGTGCAGATTTCTCTTTTCTTCTTTCTCCTAAGCCAAGGTTTTACGTATCCCTGGCTAGTGTCAAGCTCATATATGACCTTGAATTTCTGGTCCTCCTACCCCTCCTCAAGTGCTAGGGTTACGGGTGAGTGCCTCCATGCCTGGTTGTGTGCAGTGCTAGAGGTAGGACTCAGGGCTTCGTACACAGCAGTACTTACATCCCAGCACAGACTGGATTGTTTTGTGATAGGGCCTCACTCTGTAACCCAGGCTGGCCTGGAACTTGCAGTGATCCTCCTGCCTCAGCATCTACACCACCATACCCAACTAAAATAAGTTTATCACATGGTGCTTATGTATTACTTGCCTCTTCAGAAACTGTGCTCCACCGCAGGCTGCAGTGCACAGGAGAGTTCTGAAGTTATAAAGGTGAATATTAGAGCTGAGGGGAATCTTTATTTGCTTTAAAGGTCGTACATATGAATATTAGACTCCACTTCTGTTCACTCATTGGCCAGTTCTTGCCACTGCTGGAGTACGGCCCAAATTCCTCGGCGTGGTTTTCACAACTCTTCCCTATCTGCCTAGAACCTCATTTCCTCGGATGCGAACGCCCCCCTTCCCACCTCAGATGCGCTTTCCCCCTTCTGCCCTCACTTTCAAATTCTTTCCATTCTGCGAATCCCAAGCCAAGCGAATGTCTTTTCCTCCCACTGAGCCTGAGGTATGCGATGCCTCCAACCACATCCTCGCCTTGCGCGGTAATTGTGTGGATGTCAGCAGAGGCAGTCCATGGGGGCGGGGAAGGGGGCTCTCTGTTCATCTACCAAGTGCAGTCTACTCACTGCTTGAGTGTGTTTCTCCTAACCTTAGACAGCTGAGGGCTACAAATTCCCTTGGCATTTTGGACAGAAATAATCAATACCATGAATTTGAACTTGGGAATTGCTTTTTAAAAAAAACTTTATTATTTCTAATTCCCCAAATGATATGTCTAGGCATGGTGGCACATGCTTGTCATCTTAGCACTTGGAAAGCTGAAGCAGGAAGATTGTGAGTTTGAGGCCAGCCAGAGAGCTACCTAGCCAGACCCTGATATAAGAATGCCTAGGAGAGCTGCTGCTGGGGGGGGGTGGAGGTGGTGGTGGTGGTGTGTGTATTTTACACAGTATCTTATTATATTGCCCAAGCAAGTCTCAAACATTCCTGCCTCAGCCTTCAGTAGACGTGTATTGCATGCATCTGGTTCTGTTTCTCTTTTGTGAATAGCTTTGAGAACATACTTTATTTTTTTCCTCTTTTATCCATAATTGACAACAGTTGTAGTTGTACCACATTGGAAGCATATTTTTTCCAAATGTTGTCTTAAAGTGTTGGTCAGCATTCCCTAGATTTGGCTTGAAGGGGCTGCCGTCTTGATGTCAGTTGCGTATCACTCCTGTGCCTGTTCTCGTTAGAGAAAATGCCCATGACGCTTGATGAGTCTGTCAGCTACGAGCTGCGGTGCAGTTACACACGGGTGTCTCATAAGGCATTTGGTATATTCAGGTTAAATCACATGAGTAGCATTACTATTCTGTCCAGAAAGAGGGGATACTTTTAAAGCTCTCACATTTACCAGTGGCTTATTCTGCATGAGTGTCATTTCCTCTTCATCTTATTCATCCCATTGCTACAAATAAGAAAATCTAAGTTTGAGGGAAAAGGCAAATAAAAAAAAAACATAAGCCTTAAGTGGTAAGAACAATTGTATTTGGTTGAATGTACCCACCTCCCATGCCAAAGCTCCTTAGCATTACTGTGTATGATGCTACCTTCCAAGGTGAGAATTAAATCGCTGAACATGAAACCCTTCTTTTCAGAGGAGGCTTTTGTTGGAAGGACAGAGCACTGCGCAGTGGGGAAGTGATGTCATCTCAGAAGGGTTTCTGCCGTCTGCCTTGTATCCTGAGGCTTCCAGAACGCTCATTCCAGTGTAACGCACTGTGCTGTTGCCCAGGCTGTCAAGGGCAATTCTGATGGATACATTCTGCAAACCAGTTCTTCTCTGGGGTTGTCAAGAGAACAGTTCTTTACTCTGTATTTTTTTCCCTATTCAAATAGGAGGTGTTGAGTTGTTTCTGACCTCACCTCTTCTGTACAAAGGTTGTAACTCCTTTGGTAATTACTAGGGCAAGAAAACCCAACCACCAGCTTAGCGGGTAGAGACTGAGTGATGTCAAGGGTACCCTTTGTATGTTCTACAGCTTCAAGGAATTCCAGAAGAGAATGTTAAGTGTAGGGGATTTATCCTCTGAATTTAAGTGTATCATACTTTCCCTGGTTGTTAGAAGGCTTTATAATTACAAGAGTCAATGCTATTATATTATACTTAAAATTTTCTGCACAGTGTTAAGTATGCCTAATGTTTAAAATATATTATCTCTGTAACTCTACCATAAAATCCTAGAAAGACAAATGTTATCCTTGGTTTTCATCTGAAGATACTAAAACTAGAGAGATGACTTAATTTAAGACACTTTCTGCAGTTCTGTACCTGTATATGGTGTATTGTGATCCTGTTCACCCCCATTTCCTTTACGTATCCCTGGGCTCCCACTGGTCCTCTGCTTCTCCCCAACCAGTTCCTCTCCTGTTTTATGTCTTATTTCTTGATCCATCAATTTGTTTGGTCAATTGTGTCAGGAAGGGGCGTGTGCGTGCCATGGCCTGCTTGTGGTGGGCAGAGGACAACTTTGGGGAGTTCTTTCTCTCCTTCCCCCATGTAGGTCCTGGGGTGGCACTCAGATTGTCAGGCTTGGTGGCACTGCATCATCTCAACAGTGTCATGTCCTGTCTTTTCTGTGTAGGTCTCGTGCAGGCACCCACAGCTGCTGCATGTTCATGATTGCAGTAGCCATTTCATGCCCAGAGGACAGCATTTGATGGCACTGTAGTCTGTCCTCTGGCTCTTACATCCTTCCTCCTCTCCTACAGCATTCCCTAGAGTTTGGAGGGTGCAATGCATCTGTCCAGTTTAAGGCTGAGAGCTACGCTGGTAGTCACTTAAGCTCAGCACTTTGACAAGCCTTTGTACTGACCGCTGCCCACTGTAAAACAACGCTTCTCTGACCCAGACTGAGACCAGTACTGGTCTGTGGTATTTGTCTCCTTGGCCATTTAGCAACACATCAGTAATGCATTCCCTCCAGAGCCATAGGCTTTTGCCCAAGTTTATAATGCCAGATAAGAATTAATCCTATTGGAAAGTGATTGATTAAACCCCACCCTCTCCCCACTTCCAAACAGCCTTTCCCTTTTGTACAAGTGGACATATCTTGCCTGGTGGGTTGGTATTGTACTATAACTTGATAGGACAGTTGATAACATTTCTCTCCAGTGGCCTGCATAGCCCCCTCCAGGACTGTGACTGCAGCCAGCAGGGAGGAAGCTTCCAGCTCAGTTTGAGCTTGATTTCTGTTTCCTGCATCCAAGCTGTACGGTTATCTTCAACAATTGGGTCTTACCATCTAATTCTAGTGGTGAACCAAGGACAGTGTTTTGGGTGCTCCTCGGATCTCCCTAACCATTACTTCTAGGGAGGGACCCTGTACCTAGCAGTGGAGTTTCATTAAAAAACCTATGGTTTCTTGGGGCTGGATAGTTAAGTGCAATTACTGCTCTTGTGGAGGTCCTGGGTTTGATTCTTAGCACCGACACAGCAGTTCACAAACGTCTGTAACTCTAGTTCTAGGGCATCTGATGCTTGTTCTGGCCTCCACGGTACCAGGCAAACGCATGTGCATAGACATACATGCAGGCAAAACACCCACTCATGTCGGCGGTGGTGGCGCACACCTTTAATCCCAGCACTCGGGAGGCAGAGGCAGGCAGATTTCTGAGTTCGAGGCCGGGCTGGTCCAACAGCCTCCAAAACAATACAGAGAAACCCTGTTTCATAAAACCAAAAAAAAAAAAAAAAAAAAAAAAAGCCAAAAAAAAAAAAAAAACAACCAAAAACCCCACTCATGCACATAAAGTAAAAATTAAAGACAAAGTGAAACAAAAACCCTATAGCTTCTGGGGCAGCATTACCCACCCATATAGGGTACCTCCACTCAAACTATTATTATATTTTTTTAGTTTGTAAAGTAGTAGGTTCCATTTTGGTTGGTGGTCCTCCTCACCCCCACATTCCCTCTCTCCCTGAAAACTTATCACCATTTAAACCTTTCTATCTATAGTAATCCTTTCTCTCTCTCTCTCTCTTTTTTTTTTTTTTTGTTTTGTTTTGTTTTCAAGACAGGGTTTCTCTGTATTGTTTTGGAGGCTGTCCTGGAACTCGCTCTGTAGACCAGGCTGGCCTCGAACTCAGAGAATTGCCTGCCTCTGCCTCCCGAGTGCTGGCATTAAAGGTGTGTGCCACCAACGCCTGCAGTAATCCTTTCTTTTACTTCTGAGTTACATGTGTTTTACTGTCACCCACTAAAAACTTCCCTCCACTATATCACTCTTTTCTTTTTAAGATTTATTTATTTATTATATATACAGTGCTCTGTCTGCATACATGCCTGCAGGCCAGACAAGAGCATCAGACCTCATTATAGATGGTTGTGAGCCATCATGTGGGTGCTGGGATCTGAACCCGGGTCTTCCTAAAGAGCAGCCAACACTCCCAACCTCTGAGCCATCTCTCCAGTCCCCCACTACAGCACTCTTATGGTCCCTTTCTTGCCTCCTGGCTGCTATAGATACTCACTCCAGCTTAAACACAGAAATCTAAAAATTCCAAGGGAGGGCCTTCCCATGAGAGGAAACAGAGTTTCTTTTTTCAGGGCCTGGGTTATCACATTCCATTTAATGATTTTTGTACCTAAGATGCCACCAATTTAGAACATTTTGTATCTGTTTGTCTTGGAGCTAGGCAAGCTCTCTACTGCCGAACTGTATCCCAGCCCCAGATATAACTTGTTCAAAGTAACAAACTTGCAATGCCATCAAAGCCTGCTTTGCTCTTTCTCTTATCCTATGTGGTGTCCTTAGCTCTCTCCAGATTAACAGTAGTCAGTGCTCCAGAGTACAGGGAGAGAAGGTAGGGAGAAACAGAGAGAGGAGGGAGGGAGGGAGGGAGGGAGGGAGGGAGGGAGGGAGGGAGGGAGGGAGGGAGGGAGGGAGGGAGGGAGGATGGACGGACGGATAGTGGACGAACGAATGGACAAAAAGCCATGTAGATGTAGGCAGAGCCTAGTTTGGGCTTGACTAGTGAGATGTTGATCACATCCCTCCTAGGATGTTATTCCAAAACAGGGAAGATTTCACTCTGAATGTGACTTTGGAACAGCCTAAGTTCAGAAAAAGGCGAACTGATATTTGCACAGTAGGGTCAGTGATAAAATGATAGAACTGAAAAGGCACCTAAGAGATCATCTGTTCTGACCTCCTTTTACAGGAAACTGCACCCCAAAGATACTGACTCTTTTGACCGAGGTAACACAAGCTTTGGAAAGCTGCAGAGGCGTGTGGCCTGCAGCATTGGGCTCTCTGGCTTGGCTCATTCTGCTGCCCATCCCCGAGTGCTGGGAATCCTGTCCTATGCTGAATAGTCTCCCTTTCTCTATCCCATAGGTTTTCCAGAGCCTGTAGACAAGATGGAATCCACTCCATTTAACAGACGACAGTGGACTTCCCTGTCATTAAGAGTAACAGCCAAAGAACTTTCTCTTGTCAACAAGAATAAGTCATCGACAATTGTGGAAATATTCTCCAAGTAAGTGCTGATCTTGGTCCAAAAGTACCATCTGTCTTCATAATTGGTGAAGCAATGTAAAATGGCTGCATTGAGTACCCCTGCATGTTAGGTACTGTAGAGAAAAAGAACGTTATCAATCAGAGGGTCCTTCCTCTGTCTTTGGATTTTTATTTAATCAAGGACAAGAAAATGGTGCAAAAAGATACTTATAAAATACCGAAGTATAAAGCAAACTGTTACCAAATCCAAAGGAATGTACGGAGGATCAGATGAGGGACGAGAGGGGAGTCTGTCATGGGCAGGGACCGTCAAGGAATGCGCTTTGTTTTGTTTGTTGATTCATTGGTTTGCTTGTTTCTATTGAGATGGGATCTCCTGCAGCCCAGGCTGGCCTTGCACATGCTTTTTAGCTGAGAAGGACTGTGCACTCTTAAACCCTCAGCCCCTGCCTCTCAAATGCTGCCATTAGGTGTGTGCCACCAAACCCAGCTCTGTTTTATTAGGTTTTTTTCCCTCCCCATTCTGTAGCCTGGATCTCACTAACATATCCCAGACTGGGTTTACACTCATGAACAAAACGCTTGCCTTCACCTCCTGAACGCTGGGTTTCGAGTTGTAATTAGGCCACCATGCCCTCTGGTGGGGGGGAAATGGTATCTTTTAGTTTTTCAATACTAAGGGTCAAACCCGGAGCCCTACACATGCTAGGTATGTGCTCCATCCCTGAGCTACATTCCCCACCTTCAAGAGTTTAAATAACATTGGAAATTCAGCTCATCATTATGCTTGTAGCATTTCAAGTGTGCGACAGGCAGTGGGGTTGAGCAGAGGAGGGTTTATTGAAACGCAGGCTGTCTTTGCTTTCACACTGAGCCAGCAGAGACCCTGGGTATAACAGACTGTTTCTCAAAAGTCTAAAACGTCTGGCCCCTTAAGAAAATGAGAAAATGTTTGCCAGCCAGGCTGTCCATAGTAGGTGCTGTTGCACGCAGTAAGTACTGCTGTACACAGTAGGTGCTGCACACAGGCTGAAGGGGTGGTCCATACACGTTAGCAAGCAGATGCGTTGATGATGGAGCTGAGTCAAGGACGGGGGACAGGCAGACTGGCCACACTAGTTCCTTATGACCAGGGAGCTACTGCACTTATGAGAAGAAAGGGTAAAGACATGGGGACAGTGACTCTAGGAGCTGTGTCTAGAATATAGTCAAACACCAACAGGAAGTCTCTGTGACGCACAGTGTCACCTTTGATGACAAATCCCAGCCAGGCAGTGGTGGCACATGCCTTTGATCCCAGCACTGGGGAGGCAGAGGCAGGCAGATCTCTGTGAGTTCAGTGAGTTAGAGGCCAGCCTGGTCTACAAAGGGAGTTCCAGGACAGGCTCTAAAGCTACAGAGAGGCCCTGTGAAAAGAAAAGAAGAGAAAAGAAAAGAGAAAGAGAAAAAGAAAGGTAATGCAGGCTGTCACCTGGGATCTCAGCTGCAGTCATGGTTGGAACACCTACGCATGGCCAGTTCATGTGACTCTTCAGCTTGGATGCTGGGTTCCCACAGCAAGCATCCAGAAAGGAGGGGAGCTACAAGGTACTGCTTTGCCTGCTCGTGACCTTAGCACGATCGAGTTTGCCATATTCTTAGATGTGAGTCATGAAGGCTGGCTCATACTCCACAGGAAGAAGGTGTGCAGTTTGGCTCATCTTCTGGTGGGAGGAATGTCAAAGATATTTTGAACCTTTTTTGTTTATTTGTTTGTTTTTTCTGAGACAGGGGTTCTCTGTATTGTTTTGGAGGCTGTCGGTCCAGCCTGGCCTCGAACTCACAGAGATCCGCCTGCCTCTGCCTCCCGAGTGTTGGGATTAAAGGTGTTTGCTGCCGCCATCACCACTGCCACTACTACCACCACCACCACTACCACCACCACCATCCAGCTTGAACCTGTCTTAAACTATCTTCTGTAGGGCCCCCTGGTCTTTCTAAAGAATCTACTTTTGTGTATCTGCAATGGGGCCCAACTACCTCAGGCCCCCTTTGTTGAGACAGTCTCTTCCAGCTCAGCCTGGCCTTGAACTTGTTACATAGCTGAGGATAAACCTTGAACTCCTGTCTCCACTTCCTGACCCAACTGCTCCTCCCTGTTTTTAGGAAGAGGCTAAGCAATCACTGATAGTAGAGGAGGTGGACTTGGGAAATGAGACTTGAATATGGAGCAGAGTGAGTGAGGGGAGGTGTGTGGAGCCTGGATGTGACAGAGGGAATAGGGAGGCAAGCAATCCTTCATGGCAAAAACCAGAACAGGAAGGGGCCGGTGTAATTTGGTTAGGCCAGGTGGTAGGCTCCAGTGCTGCTGCAGTTAGGGCATAGTTAGATTAACAGCAAAATGCAGTGGAAAGTTTCCATGCAAGGAGACTGACACGATGAGACTTGTGCATCCCAAAGATGCTTCTGGCAGCAGCGTGGAAGGTTTATTAGAAAGGTCAGAGATGGGTAACACGGAGGCAACGCATAGGGCTTTCGTGGGGACCCAAGTGAAAGCTGTAGGGGTGGGGGGAGCAGGAATGGGAAGAAAGAAGGGATACGAGGCAGCTCGGAGCTGTGATTAATGGGCCTTAGGAACCCCCTAACCTGCAAGACACCGCCCCTCGTTCTTACCCTTCTACCCACCTCGGCCCCACCTGAGGGACACTCGGCTTTCTCACGACTTGCAGTTCTGTGCCGCCTGCTTTCTGCGTCCCTGAAATACCCTGGAACCAGGAGTTGCAGTTGCTGCTCTCCCGTCCTTTCTCGTGTGTGGTTCCCAAGTCCTAAGCCTGAGCTTCGAGGCCGGCACCTCTTCCTGAGTTGCAGGCAGCCTCCCCTCGCTCTCCTGCAGTAGCGTGCCGAGCTCTCCTGGCCTTGAGCAGAGTCCCTAGCTTCCGTTGTCACTTCCTTTTTGCTGTTCCTCACCGAGAGAATGCCAGCTCCAACGATTCCTCTAGCAGTGAGCCCGTGGTCCACATCATTGACGCGATGCTTTACTTCCTGATGTCTTTATCTTCTCTGCGTCCCAAGCCCGTCTCCATGCCCCTGCCTCCATCTCCTAGCAATGGTTACCCAAAACCCTTCTCAGCAAGGACGTGCCCTCCAGTTAGAGCCTCTCCTGCCGCTTTCTGAGGCTGAGTCCCTCTGTCCTTTCTGACTGTGGTCTGACTGTGAGATGCCCTCTTCCTGCACGCTGTGCTTGGGGCCTGCCAGGTGGCTCCCCCTGTACAGGGCAGTGGGGTCTCACTGGCACTCCGCTTATTTCTAGCTGGGAATCTCTCCAAGCTCTTGTCTCCTTGGTACCCTCCTCACCCCATCCCTTTCCTATCTAGGCAGTTCTCATGAGGATTTGACACACATTAGAAAACCCGAAAAGTCCATTCTTGTCCTGGTAGCTTTTTTCTAATTGTTATTTTGTGTGAATGAGTGTTTCACCAGAATTTTTGTGTTGCATGCATGCCTTGTGTCCTTGGAGGCTTCTAATCCCCTGGACCTGGAGTTATGGATGGTTGTGAGCCACCATGGAAATGCTAAGAACCAAACCAGGGTCTTCTGCAGGGACAGGAAGTTCTTAGCCCATGCTCCCCCCTTTTTTTGGGGGGGGGACACAGTTTTCCTGTGTGGCCCCGCAGCTGCCCTAGAAATTGGTTGTGTAGGCCAGGCTCAGAGAGATCCATCTGCCTCTGCCTCCCTAGTGTTGGGATTGATGGTCTTCTCAGTTCTGCAGAAAGGCCCTTAAAGGTCACTTGACCTTCTCCATAGACTAGTAGGTTAACTATATTTTCTGTATGAAGGTTGTAAGAACAAATTGCACAGATAAAAAGTTGTAAATCCCCAACCCATTTAATCACAACCAACTTACCAGGCTTTTGCTGTATGTGTGTAGGGGGAAAGGGGTACTCTGGGGATTGGATATGTCGGATGCTTGCTAACTAAGCATGCACTCTTGGTAGAAATACACAGTATTTCTAACCCTCACAAAAGCTGCGTGGGAGGGGCATTATCCCTGTTCTGTAGTTGAGAAAACCTGCTTGAGTTAATATTTGAGTTTGTCAGCTTAGTGTTTTCCCCTGGGGCGTTTATCTTAACATGTTGGACTGGTTTTGAAAGGTGAGTGGAGCTTTATTTGGTGGGCTAGGTGTTAGGATTCAAGCATTATTGTGCCCTGCCCCCTGTCACCTGGCAGGATGCACTCAGGTAGAACCTGGTCAGCCCAGGGTTCCATTGATGCTATGTCACTATGTCATTGTCACTGTCGTCACTACATAGTCTGCACATAGGTGCAAAGGACCCTTTAAAATACCCCCCCCCCATTTCTGCTCTCTTTCCAGCTGTTTCCCTGGGGCAGAGAGGGCTTTTCCTGTCTCTCCCTTCTCTTCTGTCCTCTCTGTCTCTCCTCTTTTCTCTGTCTTTGTCCCCTCCCTTCCCTTTCTAACCAAACTTCTCACTTAAGCTCTGTCTGCCTGCATGTTTGTCCCTTGCTCTCCATGGAATCCGCCAAGGTCCCCACTCGATTTTTTTTCCTAACCCTAGGAATATGGTAGGAACATTCGAGGGGAGCAGAAAATAACGGCACAGAAATGAGGCAGCCAGGGCGGGAGAGGTGTCTCGGGAGTTAAGAATGCAGGTTTCTTTACCAGAAGATTGGAGTTTGGTTCCCAAAATCCATATCAGGTGACACACAACCACCCTTAATGCTAGCTTCAGAGTATACAGTGTCCTCTCCTAGCCTCTCCCGGGCACGTGCGGGGTGCACACACAAATATTGTTAATATTAATAATAAAATACAGGCAACACTGTCTGTCTAAGGCAGTAAAAATAAAGGGCTCAGCCTGGATTTCTTTTCTAGGTTTCATATTAAATGGAAGCATGCTGCTAATATTGTTAAGTACTTTAAAGTTCACTCACTATATTCACAAAGATGGCTGCAGTGATAAGTTTGTCTATGTAAAGATTTACTTTAAAATAAATAAATCAAATTAGAGCATAGCATGGTGGTACACACCTTTAAATCTAGCACCCAGGAGGCAGAGGTAGGCCAGTCTGTGAGTTTGCGGCCAGCCTGGTCTACAAAGTGAGTTCCAGGACAGCCAGGGCTGCACAGAGAAGCCCTGTCTGGTGTGGGGAGAGGGTTATCTTGTAGATTTATGTACAAAAGAGTATTTGGTTTTCTGGCCACAGAGCCTATGTCTCATGCTCTTTACAGCTCTGTCCTTACCTCCTTAAACCCTTGCTTTAAAACCCTTGACCATGATGTAAGAAAGGTCTATTAACAGGCTGTTTGAAAAGTTATCTTTGGTTTCTCTTCCCTGTGGCTTCAGCGTCATATGAGCCTTTTCTTGACAAAGGCTAACTGGTAGAGTTTGGTTTCTTTGCCCAAGTTTCCTGTTTGGCTCAATAGTTTTGAAGTTTTCAAGCCGTCTTCCCTGAAGTCTTTGGAAGAACCTCCAGAGCCAGTTCTAAAAAGGGCCGAGCCCAGGACCCTGCACTGCAGGCCTGAACTGACTGCTTTTATGTTTTAGGTTTTTAGTAGGATAACCTTGAAATGAAGGTCCTGCAGCTGCAAGTTTGAAGCCACACCTGCCTAACCTTTGTTCCACTCTGGCAGATAAGGAACTTGAAGGCTCAGCAATGGTGATTAAAGGTCACTCAGCAAGATGTGGAATTGGTCAGTCCAGCACACTGACCCCTCAGCCCCCTCCAGTTCTGTTTCCTCCCTTTCACGGAACCTCGTATACTTTTATTTTTGGATCCCCTTACTAAAGAAGGTACAGGGTTAGTTGGTGTGTGTGTGTGTGTTTGAGGGCGCACATGCGCTCCAGTGTGTTCTTTAATAATAATAATGAAAAAGGCCTTCAGATCTCCCTGGATAATTTCCTCTATTGCTTCTCTTTAACATTTTAGTGGTGAAATTGTTGCCTAAATCTTGGGAGTTTCCATTTTTCCTTCTTTTGGCTCAGAGTTCCCTTTGCTCTATTTGAAAGCATACAATCAAGAGTCATAACTCAGGATCTCTGTCTTCTGGCCCTGCAAACATTTGAGACATTGTTATTGCTCCCCAGATAATTTTAGTGTCCTCTGTCAGCTGCCTGCCTTGCAGCTGTGCATTAATGAGCAGTTGCAAGATTAAAGTCCATGTGTGAGAGACAGGAGACTGGACCACAGGAAGTCTGGGATGAGATTTTATTTTAGAATTTTTTTTTTTGAGACAAGGTTTTAATATGTAGCCCAGGCTGGCCTTGAGATCCTCCTGAGTGCTTGGATTACAACAAGTATTATCACACTTGGTCTTGTTTAGAGGAATGTCATCGAAAATCCTTTCATTTCTCAACTCGAGTCTTCAAAGTGCCCTCCCCTCCCCCACATCCCCAAATGAAGTCTGAGGCCTGAATTCTGGTTCTACACTTTGGGGGTGGCAAGAAAGCCCCGTGGTAGAGCATGTGCCCAGCATAAATAAGTGTGTAGGTTGAATTCTCAAACCTGCAGGAGAGTTGGGTGCTAAGCTTCCCCAACCTGCATGGCAGCATGTGAAGGGTCACTCCAGCCCAGAAGGAGGAGGCTCGAGTAACACAGAGAAACCCATCTCAAGAAGGAGGAGGACAGCTGGGCGATGGTGGCGCACGCCTTTAACCCCAGCACTTGGGAGGCAGAGGCAGGCAGATCTCTGTGAGTTTGAGACCAGCCTGGTCTACAAGAGCTAGTTCCAGGACAGCCTCCAAAGCTACAGAGAAACCCTGTCTCGAGAAAAAAAAAAAAAAAAAAAAAAAAGAGCACTGGCTGCTCTTCTATTCCCAGCATCCACTTGGCCGCTCACAGCCATCTAACACCAGTCAAAGGGATCTGGTGCCCTCTTCTGGCCTTCTTGGACACCAGGCACCATAAATAATGGATAGCATTTAAAAGAGAAAAACTAGGCATGGTGTGCACAGCTGGCACTCGGGAGGTGGAGATAGGAGGGGGGGGCCAGCCTGGGTTACATAGCAAGTTCAAGGCTATGAAACCTTATCTCGAGGAACAAAACAGAAGCAAATAACCAAAGTATTTTGATGTTTTAAGATTTGTGCTTCTCAGCCGGGCGGTGGTGGCTCACACCTTTAATCCCAGCACTTGGGAGGCAGAGGCAGGCGGATCTCTGAGTTCAAGGCCAGCCTGGTCTACAGAGTGAGTTCCAGGACAGCCTCCAAAACAGAATACAGTGAAACCCTGTCTCAAAAAACAAAACAAACAAACCAACAACAAAAACAGATTTATACTTCTCTTAGGACAGTAAAGGAAAGGGAACCTCTGGATATTTATTGAACCAAGCTCAATAGAAGAACAATTTCCTAACTTGAAGCCTGTGTACTGATTTCTTCTGGCTCACTGTACTATATTATTGCTTAATAACAGTAGATGATTGTTCACAGGGGGAAAACAAGTTGATGGCCCACTCTAAGTCAGTTTAAGTGCAGTCCACCCTGTCTCTCAATTCCTACCTAAGGCAGTCTCTTAAGACTTACTAGTTTATTTGGGGGGAAGAAAAGAAATACACAGATATACTCACCAAGGCACTATTATCAATGGTGAAAAACTGGAAATAATTTAAATCACCATTAAGGTTGAAGCTGATGGTGCATGCCTATAATCCTAGCACTTGAGTGATAACCGCAGGAAGATCAGGAGCTTAAGACCAGCCTCAGGTGCATACCCAGTTTCAAGCCAGCCTGGGCTACATGTGTTAGTATTTAGGCATCTGCACTGGCCTGCCCTTGGGGTTCTGACAGGATACACCCTCAGCTGCAGCCACTAAGAGCACCACCTGTGCACACTCACTGCCTTCCCTTTTAAAAGGGCCCTGCCCACTTCCCATCTCTCTCCCTCCCTCTCCTTCTCTCTCCCTTTTCCTCACCCTCCCTTCCCACCCCCTCTCTCTCTTTCTCCCTCCTCTTCCCCTTTTCTGCCTGTCTGTGTCATCACCCCCTTTTCTCTTCTGCTGCTCCTGTCCCCAGAGACCAGTCTCTCCCCCCTCTCCTCTCCCCCCTTTTCCCATTCCCTTTCCCCTAATAAACGCCTCCTCCATGTGAGCTCTGTTGCATGGTGTCTTTTGGTCTTGAGCCACTTTTTTTTTAAATTACAACATGAGACCTTGTCTCAACAGAGTGAAAATGGGAACAACCATAGAGGAAGAGGGGGCCGTGGTCATGGTGCCAAGGTTTAGTTCTACTTACCATGGAAGACAACTGTCAAGATTGGCAAGGACGCCTGTATTGCTAAGTTGAGGAAATGTTTCTTTGCTCTAACTTCCTGTGTCTTCTTGCCATTTCTTCCTTTCCAGATTTTTCTTCCCTTGGCCTCTCTGGAAGTCTCTTGGGTTTTCCTACCTCTCTGTTCTTTGTGACTCTAACAACTTCTTCCTCATCAACTGTTAAGTCTCCAGCACTGAGCATCTGCTTGCACTACCCAGGCTGTAAATATCAGATCTCTCAGACAGGGGGTCTTGTGTGGGCAGACAAGATTTGTGACTCTGCTTGTAACTAGCTCTCCTTCAGAGCCTCCCTTCTGAGCTCAGATGTTTGTGTCTGACTGCTGCTACCTGAACCAGCAAGATGGCTCAGAGATAAAGTCATTGGCCACCCAGCCTGGTCATCTGAGCTTGACCTCCAGGATTCACATTGATTGAAAAAAAAAAAAAACTCCTGCAAGCTGTCTTATGACCTCCACATGTATGCATGTGTGCACAAACACACATTAAATGTAATTAATTATCCCCTGCCACCCACTAGGCAGTTAATATGGCTGACACTGAACTCTTAGTTTTTCCTGATCTCTGTCCTAGTCAGGGTTTCTGTTGCTGTTGTAAAACACCCTGACCAGGGTGGGGAGGAAAGGGTTACACTGCAGCATTGCTTTTCATCATAGAAGGAAGTCAGGTTGGTGGCACAGGCCTTTAATCCCAGCAGGGAGGCAGAGGCAAGCGGATCTTTGTGAGTTCAAGGCCAGCCTGCTCTAAAAGAGCTAATTCCAGGACAGCCTCCAAAACCACAGAGAAACTGTCTTGAAAAACCAAAAAAAAAAAAAAAAAAAAAGTAAGTCAGGAACTCAAACAGTGCAGGAACCTGGAGACAGGAGCTGATGCAGAGACCATGGAGGGTGCTGCTTACTGGTTTGCTCCCCATGGCTTACTCAGCCTGTTTTCTTGTAGAACCCAGGACCACCAGCCCAGGATGGCCCCACCCACAGTGAACCGGCCCCTCCCCCATCAATCACTAATTAAGCAAATGCTCTCCAGCAGTGATTCTCAACCTGTAGTTTGTGACTCCTTTGGGGATCAAACAGCCCTTTTACGGGGGTTGCCACAGCATGAGGAACTGTATTAAAGGGTCACAGCTTGCCTACAGCCCAATCTTGTAGAGCATTTTCTCAATTGGGGTTCCTCCTCTCAGAAAACCCTAGCTTCGTCAAGTTGACATAAAAGTATCCAGCACAGTTCCCAGAGTTGATCCCTCACAGCTCACCTTCCCAGGAATCATTATTGCCATTGATTTATGGTAGAAATGAGACTTTTTTTTGAGACAGGGTCTCTTTATATAACCCTAGCCATCCTTGAATTCACAATGCAGACCAGGCTGGCCTAGAACTCAGAGATCTGCTTGCCTCTGGGGTGCAAGGATTAAAGGTGTGCGCCTCCATCACTTCCCATCTCTGAGGCTCATTCTTGACTCTGACTCTTTGCTCCCCCCTCTTCATTAGTCATCCGTTTACCTCTGAATTGTATCTCAAGTCTGTTCCCTTTGCTTCTCTGACATGCCACCCAGGGCAAGTCAGAAGTGTTGCACACTAGTAACACTCCTGTTTCCAGATCCAGCCTGTTTTCTACATGCTAGAGTACCTTAAGATTTGCTTATCTTTTTTTGTTTTTGTTTTGTTTTGTTTTGTTTTGTTTTTCAAGACAGGGTTCTCTGTGGCTTTGGAGGCTGTCCTGGAACTCTCTTTGTAGACCAGGCTGGCCTCGAACTCACAGAGATCCGCCTGCCTCTGCCTCCCGAGTGCTGGGATTAAAGGTGTGCGCCACCACCGCCCGGCTGAGATTTGCTTATCTTTATTTTGTGTGTGTGTGTGTGTGTGTGTGTGTGTGTGTGTGTGTGTGTGTGTGTGTGTGTGCATGGGCGCGTGCATGTGTGCCGTGTGTGTGCCTGGGAAGCCAGAAACACTGGCCTTAAGTATTGCTGTGCACCCACTTTTTAAAAGACAAAGAAAAATGGAGCTGGGGAGACGGCTAAGCAAATCGAGTCCCTTGTTGCTGGATGACTGAGCTCAGTTCCGGGGATCCACAGTGTGGAAGGCAAGAAGTGGCTCCTAGCAGCTGTCCCGGCCCCCGCCCCCGCCCCACACCTCTACACAACCCGCCCCCTTGTCTCATCTTTCGTTTTCCATGGGCCTCGGTGGCACTGGGGCCCTTTGTGTCCCTGATATTCTGGGAAGTCTTTGCACGTGCTGCTTTTGTCTCCAATGCTTTTGTCACTCCCTTTCTCCTGGCTTATTCCTGGTGATTGGCTTTCCAGTTTTAGTAAACCTAGAGATCTTTTTTTTTTTAATTATGTATATAGCCTTCTGCCTATATGTATGCTTGTGGGCCAGAAGACGGCGCCCGATCTCATTACAGATGGTTGTGAGCCACTGTGCGTGGTTGCTGAGAGTTGAACTCAGGATCTCAGGAAGAGCAGCCAGTGCTCTTAACCCCTGAGCCATCTCTCCAGCCTCATTTCTTTGGTAAAGCTTGCCTTTTAATTAAAAAAAATTTTTTAATTGAAAAGTTAATGAAGTTGGGCCGTGGTGATGCAGGCCTTTAATCCCAGCACTTCTGAGGCAGAGGCAGGTAGACCTCTGTGAGTTCAAGGCCAGCCTGGTCTACATAGCAAGTTCCAGGACATCCAGGACTGTTACACAGAGAGACCCTGTCTCAACACCACTCTCGCCCCCCAAAAAAAAGAAAAGAAAAGATTATAATTGTATATACTTGTGGCGTATGATACATTTTGAAACATGAGTACATTGTGAAATGACCAAGTCAGACCAACCAACCTCAGTTTTCCCTTTGTCAGTTGTGATTTATTTTGTGTAAAATAGGGTCTCATACAGCCCAGGTTTACCTCAAAGTCATTGGGAAGCCAAGTGATCCTCCCACCTCCCTTCCCCAGCGCTGGAATGATAGGTGTGTGTCCCACGCTTGTCTTGGTGGAACCAGGAGTCAAGCCTGGGTTTGTGCAGGTTGGGCGAGGGCTCTGCCTACTAAGCTGCACGCCAGCTGCCTAAGTGTCTTCAGGGCTGGACCATTGGTTTGGTTCGTTTATTAAGTTGTTGTTATTGTTTTTTAAGGAAAAAACCACACAAAACAGGTTTGTTAAGTACACTGTAGCGGGTGGGGCAGTGTGCCAGGCAGTAAGGGAGTGCTATCGACAAAGTTGTTCTTTAACAGTGTTCTTTTTCTTTGAAGGACCCATTACAGTAGGATGCTTTTTTCATTTTTAGAGATCAGATGCTAGACAATTTGTAAATTGAACCACACCACAGCCCTATATGATGGGTTTGCTTTAACTATTTTACAGAACTTCCTTTTGTTTGTTTTGTTTTATTAGACAGGGTTTCTCTTTGTAGCACTAGCTGTTCCTGGAACTCCTTCTGTAAACCAGCCTAGCCTTGAACCCACAGATATCTGCTTGCTTCTGCTTCCAGAGTGCTGGAATTAAAAGTGTGTGCCACCACTGCCCAACCTCACACTTTTTTTGTTTTGTTTTGTTTTTGTTTTGTTTTTCACGACAAGGTTTCTCTGTATTCTTTTGGAGGCTGTCCTGGAACTCACTCTGTAGACCAAACTGGTCTTGAACTCATAGAGATCCATCCACCTGCCTCTGCCTCCCGAGTGCTGGGATTAAAGGCATGTGCCACCAACGCCCAGCAACCTCACACTTTCTTTATTCCATTATTTAATTAATTTCTGTATTTATTTATTTATTGGAGGCCTGTGTTCCATGGTGCACATGCCACATACACGTGGAGGTCAGAGGGCAACCTTTGGGAGTAGGCTCTCTCCTTCTACCATGGGAAACTTGGAGATGGAATTTACATGTCAATCAAGCTTGGTAGCAAGCACCCTTCCCTCCTGAGCCATTCTATGTCTGTTTGTCTTTCTCTGTGCGCCACACCCCCCTCCCTCTTGTTTTTTAGATAGGGCCTTAATCACCCATGCTAGCCTTGAACTCAAGACTGTCATCTTACAGGTTGGAGATTTTAGCTCAGTAGTAGATTGTTTGCCTGGTAATCAAAAGGCCCTGCGTTTGGTCCCCTGCCTCAGCCTCCCAAGTGCTGGGGATACAGATTTGTGTGACCACAACACAAGCAGCTGGTTTTTTCTTTCTTTTTTTTTTTTTGGATTTGCTTTGGTGTTTGGGACATAGTAGACACCAAGAACTCCCCCCCCCCCATCCTTCCTCCCTCTCTTCGTTCTTTTTCTTTTACCAGGAATTAACTCAGACCTTGTGTGTGCTAGGCAGACTGTATACACACTCAGCCCAGACCCCCTCCCAACACACACACACACACACACACACACACACACACACTTTTCATTTTCTCTTTTAAGTGTGTGTGTGTGTGTGTGTGTGTGTGTGTGTGTGTGCACGTTGCCTGCATGTATCTCTGTGGACCATTTGCACGCAGTGCTCCCAGGGGGCCAGAAGAGGGCGTCACATCCCCTGGGTCAGGAGTTAAAGTCTGTGCTCTGAGCCATGTCTCCAGCCTCTCAACCTTTTTAGAAAAGCTTCCAGTCCTTCTGCCTCAGCCTCCCCAGTGCCTTACTCCTTGAATGAAGACTTCAGTTATTTTGAATTTCTCACTGAAACGAATACAGAGTACAGAATCCATTTTGTGTTGTTTGTTTTTATTGTGTCATCTGGATATTAATCCCTTGTTAGGATATGAGTTCCAAGCGTTCTCTTCTGTTCCACAGAAGCTTTTCACTGTACTGATGCTGTCCTGTAGTTCACATATGTCTTGGATGTTGTTGAAAATCCAGTTCATCTATTTTTATTTTGTTGCCTATTCTTTGGTATGGAATCCAATGAGTCACTGCCAAATCCAATGCTATGACTGGACTTGGTGGCACAGGCCTATACTTGGAAGGCTGAGGCAGAAATGTCTTGAGTTCAAAGATCAGATCCCACATGGGGTCTATAGTGAATTCCAGTCAGGGTGGCTACATAGCAAGATTCTATTTATTTTAAAAAAAAAAGTAGGGTGGAGAGATGAGTCCTCGATTAAGAGCACTTACTGCTCTTGTGGAGGACAAGGGTTTGGTGGACAGCACCCACAACCCTCTGAAACTCCAGTTCTTGGGCTCTTGCGCCCTCTTCTGGTCTCCTCAGGTACTACATGCACATGGGGCACAGACATACCCTCAGGCACACACACCTAAAATAAAATAGATAAATATTTTTGAAAAGAAATGAGAAAATCCAATCATGAATCCTTTCTCTGTGTCTTTTTCTAAGTTTTGTAGCTTTAGCTTTTGACCCATTTGGTAGAGGGAATTCTGTGAGGACCCAGCTTTATTTTCTTGCGTATGGATATCTGGTTCCTGAGACCATGCTCTGAAAATAACCATACTTCCCCTTTGGATGATCATGGCAAGCTTGTCAGAAATCATTTGACCATACATGTAAGGGTTTGTTTCTGGATTATTCTATTCCATTTTTGCATATATCCTTTTTCATGCCTATACCACTCCGTTTACTTATGATAAAATGTATAACATAAAATTTACCATTTTTAAGTGTACAGTTGAGTGGCATGAAGGACATTCATATCATCACCACTTTTCTTTTGTCCATTGTATTCCATTCAGAATATTCCATTGTATAATACACTGTTATTCATTTCCTCCCTCTGCTAGGAGACAGCCAGCTTATTTTCACTCTCCAGCTGTTATAGCTAATGCCACGATAAATGAAGTAACTTTAGAAGTCATTTTTTACTAGGTGGTGGTGGCGCATGCCTTTAATCCCAGAAATTGAGAGGCAGAGGCAGGTGGATTTCTGTGAGTTCCGTAGCCTGGTCTACAGAGTGAGTTCCAAGGCAGCCAGGGCTACACAGATAGGGAACCCTGTCTTGAAAACAACAACAACAAAAACCCAAAGAAATCATTTTTCTTATGTAAAGGTATCTATAGGATAAATTCTGAGAATCTTTCTTTCTTTTTATTTTGTCGAGACAGGGTTTCTCTGTGTAACAGTCCTGACTACCCTGGAATTCTCTTTGTAGACCAGGCTGACTTTGAGCTCACAGAGATCCACCTGCTTCTGCCTCCCAAGTGCTAGGGTTAAAGACATGTGCCGCCACCACCATCTGAGAATCATCTAACATTTGTTTTTATAGTTTTGGCAATACTTTCCAAAGAGGTTTTACCTCTCCACCAGTAATGTTAGACCTCATTCCCCATCTTTTCCCAGTGTTGCTTATTAGCTTCTGAAAAAAAATCTTTCTACTTGATAAGTAAAATATGTCCTGCTGGAGATGTAGCTCCCTTGGTACAGTGTAGCATCCCCAGCACCACATAAAACCAGGTACAGCGGTGCACATCTGTGATCCCAGAGCTTATGGGGTGAAGGCAGGGTCATAAGTTCAAGACCAGATTAGACTACAGGTGAGACCCTGTCTTAGAGAGAGAGGGAGGGAGAAAGAGAGAGAGGGGGAGGGAGGGAAGGAGGGAGGGAGAGAGGGAAGCAGGGAGGGGGTTAATGGGTAAGAGCTCTCACTGCATGAGGACCTCTTGGGATCCCCAGCACCCACATAAAAAGCTGAGCATGTTGACACACGCCTTTCATCCAAATACTCAGGAGACAGAGACAGTTAGATCTCTGTGTGTTCGAGGCCAGCCTGGTCTATATAGAGAGACCCTGTCTCCAAAACAAAACAAACAAAGCCAGGCATGACCCATATACCTATAACCCCAGAATTGAGAAGATGGGTTGGGTTCAGTGAGGGAACTTTTCCAAGGGAGTGAGGCAGAAAACGTTAAGAGGAAGACATCCATGTCCTTTTCTGTCGTCTGTGCAAGCTCTCATGGGTGTGTGCACCTCTGCGGACGCATGCATACACACACACCACCTCTGTCCCTCTCTATCTCAAATGAAACAAACAAAAATAACCCCATGTCATCAAGGACATTGTATAAATGAGCTGTAGTGACTGTATCCTTTATATTAACACCTTAGCTTGGTCTAAATTCAGGCATTGCATGTAGTGAGACTACCTGACAACTGTCTGCTGACAGCAGCTACACTTTCAAGGATGCTAAAGTATGTGTGAGGGAAAAGGAGGCCTGTGCATGTTAGAATTCATGGAGTGTTGTTTTTAGTTGACTAATTCCAAAGGTTTTTTGTTTGTTTATTTGTGGGTTGTTGGTTTTTTTTTTTTTTTTTTTTTTTTTGAGACAGGATTTCTCTCTCTTTTTTTTTTTTTTTTTTTTTTTGAGACAGGGTTTCTCTGTGGCTTTGGAGGCTGTTCTGGAACTAGCTCTTGTAGACCAGACTGGTCTCTAACTCACTGAGATCCACCTGCCTCTGCCTCCTGAGTGCTGGGATTAAAGGCATGTGCCACCATCTCCTGGCCCAAAGGTTCTTGCTGACCTCAGACTCACAAGTAGCTGAGGATGATCTCAAACACCTGATCCTCCTGCCAGGAAGGGCATGGAGTTTACATCCAGTTTATATAGTGCTATGGATGGAGCCCAGAGCTTTGTGAGTGTCGAGCAAGCACCCCACCAACTGAATTCCTTACATAGCCCCTTGCCCTGCACAGTTGTTTTTCACATTTGATCTCATCCTCATGAATCATCATTTTTATCAAAGCACGTGACTTTATGGGGCGCAGGAAGTAAAGGCTGCTGTGAGTCTCTGCCTCCTCTAGGAGACTTGATTAAAGATAAATGCTGGCAGAAATAGGTGCACAAATACTTTACTAAAATGGAGAGAGTAAAAATAAAGGTCAATTTGAAGACATCTTTTTTCTCCCTTCTCTGAAGGTACCAGAAGGCAGCTGAAGAGGCAAACACGGATAAGAAGAGAAATGTGAGTACTCAGAGGCCCCGGGCAGGTGGAAGGAACTTAAGCAGTCTGTGTGGCCAAGCCACCTGCCCCTGTGTGGAGCATGGACTCTGTGTCAGCTGAGCTGGACATGTGTGCCAGCTGGTCTGGTCCCTCAGCCATTTGCTGAGAGAAGTTGGCTTAGGCGAAGGGAATCTTATTTTCAGATTTTTCCTTTTGGACCCCCTTTTTTTCTTCCCTGTACTGAGTAAATGATAGAAGGCCAGATGCTTTACTAAGGTTGGTAAAATGGCCACGCAATCAGCTTAGATGATAGCAGGTTTCCTGGGTCACCATCCCTTTCTCCAAATGGGACAGTCTGCATTTAAAAGAAAGCTGTGCAGCTGGGCTCCTCCACTGGGCTCTTTCTGGAAGCTGGCTCCTAGACCCGGTCTAGTTAGTGAATTTCACAGCTGCTGCGGGGTCCTGCCAGCACCCTGCTGGTCCATTCTCTACTCTCCCCACTCTCACTTCCTGCTAAGCCGGATCATTTTCCCCTTTTTTTTTTTTTTTTTTTTTTTTTTTTGGTTTTTCGAGACAGGGTTTCTCTGTATTGTTTTGGAGGCTGTCCTGAAACTCACTCTGTAGACCAGGCTGGCCTCGAACTCACAGAGATCCGCCTGCCTCTGCCTCCCGAGTGCTGGGATTAAAGGCGTGCGCCACCAACGCCCGGCCATTTTCCCCTTTTTTAGGGTGGAAGTTGCTCTCACTGTACAGCCAGACTGACTTTGAACACACAAACTAAAGAAATCCCTTAGCTTTAGCTTCTAAAGGAGTCAATGTCATAAGGAACATAGCTTAGATGGCTGTATAACATTTACATGTTGGTTTGTGTCTCTAGGGGAGTGGTATTAACTGGGTCTTGAGCTTAATTTTCCTGTGGTTTGAACATCGAGCTCCCTGGTACATTAATAGAAAAAAGCATTTGGTCCTGGTGATCCATGCTGGTAATCCTAGCCTCAGAAGCTGAAGCAGGAGGATTGCTGCAAGTTTAAGGCCTCCCTGAGCTACACAATGAGTTCTTGACCAGCCTTGCCTGCAATGTAAAACCCTGTCAAAAAAAAAAAAAAAGCTAAAAGAGAAGAAAAAACCCCACTATCCACTCAGTTGCCCTCACCTTCTCTCTCCTGCAGGTTCTCCCACTTCCTCCATTTTTCCTTTTACTCAGTTAATTAACAAGTTTTTGTAGGGCACCTACTATGTGCTAAACACTATTTTAGACACTAACAATATGGACCACATCTCGGGAATTTTCATTCTAGTGGAAGAAATAATGACCAAAAAAAGCCAGGGAGCGGCTGTTGGTTTAAAACATTTCAAAGAAGATACAAAAGGTATTGTAGGTGTGATCCTCTCATCTGGTACTTACTTGTTAAGTAACCCTATCTGAGGTCATGAGCCAAAGAGAGGAAAGGTTTGGACAGAAAGAGCAACAGGCAAAGGTCCCGGGGAATCGAGGTGTTGCTATACTGAGGACTAGAAAGAGAAAGTTCTGCAGAGTTCAGGGGAAGACTTGGGCTTCGGCTCTGAAGAGAAAGGACTTTGGAGAAATGTGCAAAGGATGGATGTGACCCAGCTTAAACAGTTGGGGAACAAAGGCGGGGAGCATCTAAGGAGCGTTTCTGGGCCTGGAGATAAGCTAGATGGTAGACTACTTGCTTAGCATTATGAGGCCTGGGTTCAATCCCTAGCACAGAAAAAACCAGGTGGAGACATGCCCAAGCCCACCCCTGGGGAGGTGGAAGCAGGAGGACCAGAAATTCTAGGTTATTCTCAGCTACGTCGTGAGTTCAAGGCTAACCTGGGCTACATGAGACCCTGTCTCAGAAGAAAGAAAGGCAGGGAGGAAAGAAAGGAATCAATTACTCAAGATGTGTGACGTAGGACTCACATCTCAGCATGACTAGGGAGGCTGAGGACAGCTTGAGCTATAGTGAGTTGAGGTCAGTGAATGCGAATGGTCGTTACATAAGGAGATGTACTAGCCATGTGAGCCAATGGTTAGCCTCCCCATGGTCAGAGGAGCACAAATAAACCAGTGAGATGTCCACTGTGATATAATCAGCAAATAAATTTGAAAAAATGTCAGTATTCACTAGTGGGGAACAGGGAATCATGGTACAATCATACAATGTAATATCTGTTCTATCTGGTTAAGATTTATGTGTGTGATATATACATGTCACATGCCTGTAATCTCAGCACTCAGGCAAAGCAGGAAGAGTTCTGGGCTATGTATAAAGACCTATCTTAGCTGGGCATTGGTGGCGCACGCCTTTAATCCCAGCACTCGGGAGGCAGAGGCGGGTGTGTAGAGTGCAGCCTTCCCACCAGCCTGGTTCCAGAGCCGCATCAGTCCCAAATGAACACACAAGAGGCTGTATTATTTATGAAGCTGTTGGCCGTTTGCTTGGTTTCTTACTGGCTAGCTCTGACTTAAGTATTTACCCCATAATTGTTTATCTAAGTATTTCTCTTACCGGAGAAAGGGTCTGGACCTTTTACTCCTCTGGAGGCTACATCGTGGCTCCTAGTGTTTCTCTTTCCCAGAATCCTGCTCGACTCCTAGTCCCACCTATCTTGCTTCCCTATTAGCCATTAGTGCTTTATTCAACAACCAATAAGAGACAGATTTACAGAACGGCAACTCCCATCACAGGTGGATCTCTGTGAGTTCAAGACCAGCCTAGTCTACAAGAGCTAGTTCCAGGACAGCCTCCAAAGCCACAGAGAAACCCTGTCTCGATAAACCAAAAAAAAAAAAAAAGAAAAGAAAAGAAAGTAAGATGACTGAAATGTGAGGAAATGGAAATTATAACCCACCCTGTGCTTTGAGGACCCTTCACTATGCAATGCAAGAGACAGCACTTAAAATAACAAGAAATAAAAGAGCCTTTTTTGAAACTTTTTATTTTGAAATTGTTTTTTAATTAAAGTAATTAAGATGATACTCTCCTATACCTTCGTCTAAGTGAGTGTGGTGGTATACACCTGTAGTCCCAGTACTCGGGAGGCTGTGGCAGGAGGAGCATAGATTAGAAAACAATCTACATAGTAGGGCGCTGCCTCAAAACAAAAAACCCAGCTGGGAAGATGGATGAGCAATTAAGAGTTTGCATTGCTCTTGCAGAGGACTGGGTTGCATTCCCAGTTCCTGCACCAGGCAGTTCACAACGACCTCTAACTTCAGACCCAAGGCCTCTGGCCTCTGAGAGCACTGGCACACACATGCACATACCTATACACATATACATAAATAAAAGCAATAACTAGTACACACATGTGCACACCCCTTTATCAAGCTTCTGATTTACTGTACAGAGCTCTGAAAACATTCCTCAAAGCCGGGGGCTAGTCAGATGGCTCCTCAGTTAAAAGACTAGTTATGGCTGCTCTTCGAGGACCCGGGTTCAATTCCTAGCACCCACATAGCAGCTCACAACTGTAACCCCAGCTCCAGGGGTTTAGACACCTTCATACAGACATACATGCAGGCAAAATACTAATGAAAAATAATTTTCTCAAATCCATGGAGTGCTATGATGTAAACTATAAACTTTATTTATTTATTTTATTTACCAGTTTTTCGCTAATGACAGAGATCTGCTTTTCTTCTCCCAGGACAGAGGGACATGTTCACACACACATGGCAAGTACTTTACCATGAAGCGAAGCCAGTGCATTTCCCCTGGTAACTGTAGTGGGATTGACTGCATGATAGCCTACGTTCCCAGAAATGTGCTTACCATTTTTCTACCCAAGACATGGGAGCGCAGACAGTAACCGTACTGTTGCTCACAGTCTCAGGTCCTTCCCAAGCTCAGACTGCACCTTCTGGAGATGTGTGCCTTGTGCACCAAGCCATGTGGGCACCCAGCCGTGCGCCCAGATTCTAGTTCCTGTGTTTCTGGAAATGTCAGCGTGGTGATTTCTCCCCTCTGAGAGGCCCTACCCAAACGTCTTCCCACCTTTTTTCCCTTTTGACGTGTGTTAGGTCTTGCACCCAGGACAAATGGCTAACTGAGGCGCCTGTAGACATGTCAAAGCAGATACTGCCCGCCAGTCTCCACATTGCCAGGGCCTGCCATGCCCACTTCTGACCCTGAGCTCCCCAGCCGGGTCTGCACTGGGTCTTCCATCCCTAGCTTCTCTTACCCTATAAATCCCAGCCGTTTTGGCCCCACCTGTCTCCTCCTGGCCTCTTGGCTTCTCCCTTCGCCCACATGGCCTGGTTCCATTTGCCAGACATGATCTGGACTCTGCCTCTGCCTGTGCTCTCCCTTATACCAACCCCAGAGGGACAGCCACACCCTTCTTTTATTTCCTTTCTCCATTCAACGTAGAGATTTCCTAGCTAGTCCTGACTGGTGAGATTTCCTATCTAGTCCTGACTGGCTTGCTTTTATATTGCTTTCAGCAGGGTCTTGCATGTTACGTGGCCCAAACTCTCAGCAATACTTTTGCTTCAGCCTTCCAATTGCTGAGATCACTGGCAAGTAACCACTATACCTGGTTCCTCCTCTTGCATCATTCACTGATCTTATTTATTTGCTTTTTTTTTAAAAGATATGATCTTTCTACATATAGGTTCCTGGCTGGCTTTGAGTCACAGACCCATAGCTCTTCTTTCTCCTCAGCCCCCCAAATTCTGGGATTACAAGCCTTAACCCCCATACCCAGCTTCATCCTGCTTTTTTGTTTTTGAAACGATGTGTCATGTAGCCAAGGCTGGCTACATACTCCCTGTGTAGCTGAAGATGACCTCAAACTCTCCCGATCCTCCTGCGTCAGATTCAGCCTCTGCCAAGTGCTGGTGCCACTACACTCAACTTTCTGTCTTTTAAAATGACCTACCTGGCAAGATTTCCTCATGCCAGCTCACTGAGCCACCTCTTCATGTTACATTCAGGAGAGGAAGAGAGATTTAGCCAGAGTTACGCATTTGGAAGGGACTGAGTTCTGGCTCATCAAAGTCGCATGGTCATACAGGAGGGACCCTATGTTATACCTCTGTGATCTGGACTCCAGCAGCAGCTATTATCCGGAGACATCGTCTGCCAGCTCTCAAGTTTGCAGGGTGGAGTGGATCTGGTGCAGGGTGCTGTTGGGAGAAAGAAAGCCATGGAAGTGTAGCAGCTGCTGTGACTGTTAAGAACGGGGGCCTTTGTGACCCATCAGTCACAGGAGAAGCAAAAAGCTTGTGAGGAACGGCGGCACCTAGAACCTCACCGTAATCTGTGCTGCTTACCCCACCTCCCGGAGTGAGCGGAAAGGATGATATTGAAGCCCAGGCTCAGGGTTCTGGGGTGGCTGGTCACTGTGGCCGACCAGAAGTATGCAGGGCCGTGGTACTTTTTTGCTTACTACTGTGTGTTTACACTTGTGTCCTGGGGATTGAGCCAGGGTCTCACACATGCTGGGAAAGCGCTGCTCCACTTAGCTATATTCCCAGCCCTTTTATCCCTTTTTTATTTTAGACAGGTTCTTGCTGAGTTACCTAGGCTAGTCTTGAAGTCATTCTGTAGGCCACAGAGGCCTTTAATGTATAAGCCATCTTGTGTCAGCCTCCTGAGAGGCTGGGATTACAGGCCTATGCCACCAGGCCTGGCAATAGTCATTTAATAATATTGTCACTGCATACTAGAAGCCTACCTATATCAAATTCTATATTACATAGATGAATAAAGGCTCATGTATTCTTTACAGTGACCCTTCATAATAGTGCATAGAAACTGGAAAACCTGTCCAAAGTCACAACATGGCTGGAAGGGGATAGATAATGCAAATAACACATGCTAATTGTAAAGAGTACTAGGAAAAAGCTAGGTGTGGTGGTGCGCACCTTTAATCCCAGCACTAGGGAGGCAGATGCAGGTGGATCTCTCTGAGTTCGAGGCCATCCTGATCTACAGAGCTAGTTCCAGCACAGCTAGGGCTGTTATACAGAGAAACCCTGTCTGGAAACCAGCCCCCCCCTCAAAAAAAAAAACAAAGAAAAGCATTTTTCTGCATCAGTGAAAATACAGTGATTCATGATTGTATCTGAAAAAGTAGTGTCCAGTCACTAAGGCGGATGTAGCTCTACCTCTCAGGGTTCCCTGCGGGCCTGGTGCAAGTGAAGGCAGGGAGGGACCTCAGTGACACATCTTGTCTGTGGCAGGAGGTGATGCTGCCGGCAGTGAAACACTAGCTTTGAGGGACATTTTCCATTTATTTTATTTTTGACACAGGGGCTGTGTTGTGCAGGCAAGTCTTAAACTCCTGCAATTATTAAGCTCAAGCAATTATCCCCCTGCCCCAGCCTTCTAAACAAGTAACTAGGAAACTGGGATTTGTGCATCGTACCTGGCAGGAGCTATCCTCCCCTCCCCCTCTCAACTTGTGTCTTTTGTGTTTCCTCTGCCTCTGGTCCATGCTTGCAGCCTCTAGCCAGGGTTTAAATCCCAGGACCCAGCTGTTCCTCTGTAACTCTATCGTCCAAGCCGTGCTGCTCCTGCGTGAAATGACTCTCAGATATGTGTTCAGAAGAGGAAGAGGGCTAGACCTAATTCCCAATATAGCTGCTAATCCCACTAATTCCCTGAAGTCTTTCAGTCCTGGGTTGCTTGTCCTTTCTTTCCTACTTGAAATCCTGAGGTGTCACAGGCAGCAGGAGTGGAGAATAAGAAGGTCCTGGAGGTTGGTGGCGTTTGGTTCATTTAGGACTCTGAAAGCACAGGATGCTTAATTTTACCTCAACAAACATGTTTCCACTATTCCATGATGTGTTCCTGACAATTCACAGATAGTTTTTCAATCTGTGCTATCATTTTTGACCCACGTGAAAGTAAGCTGTCTTAGGTGTGTGTGTAAATGAGTTCCTTTGAGTATCAGAGTGGACGGCTGTTCTCTTTTCTTGTGAAACCAGTGTGTTTCTCAGCCAAAGGATCTGTAAAATAGTGAATTTTCTAAGATAGCTGCAAATTATATACAGATAAATAGTAGAGAAGAGAAAGATTAGATTATTATACAGAAATAAAATCTGAGAGTTTGCAGGGCAATGATGGCACTCACCTTTAATCCTAGCACTTTGGAAGCAGAGGTAGGCAGATCTCTGTGACTTTGAGACCAGCGTGGTCTACAGAGCAAGTTCCAGGACAGGCTCCACGGTTACAGAGAAACCCTGTCTGGGAAAAACAAAACAAAACAAACAAAATCAGAGAGTTGGGAATGCTCAGGAGTAGAATATTTGCCAGCCATGCAAAAGGACCTTCTGTTTGACCCATGAGACTGGAAAGAAAATGTTTATATACATGCAAATTCTGTCTGATATATACTAATACCACCCATGCAAAAACTGTAAGTCTCTGGTTTAATAGATGGGTCGAGTTCTCCATGTTGCGCTCCATAATTATAATTGGAATTGCATAGGTACCGCATCTTTGTCTTGTTTTCTTGTAAGAAAAAATTCCTAGCATGCTTCCTCCTGTACTTTTGTAGCATACTTGGGTGAACTTTTATTTAAGTATGGTTACCATCTTGAAGGTACCTAGCGATTTGCTTTTTCTTCTTGCTTTCCGGGCGAGTCTTGGGAAGAAAAAAAAAAGTCTGTCCATTGCAACTTCCATGAGATGTAGGCTGTCCTCACTGCTCACTTTGTCCTTATAAGGCTATCCTGTTTTATCACTTCCTGCTTCAGCTCCTGACTTTTCCTTCTTCCCCCTCCGGGCCCTGGGTGGATGCTTGCTCCTGTGGCAGGGCAGTCAGTAACTGCTCACAGCTGTCTGAACCGGGGGTGGGCCAGGCGCAGCCAGCATGGAGTTTTAACTTTCATTTTACAAAGAAGCTTGTTTGGTTGTTGCGGCAGGCAAGTTCTAACTGGTCTTTACCTCTTGTTCTCCTAGAACACTGAAAATCTCCCCCAGCACTTTAGAAGAGGGACCCTGTCCGTGCTAAAGAAGAAGTGGGAGAACCCCGTGGCCGGAGGCGAGTCCCACACAGACACACTGCCAGACAGCAGCAGTGAGGGTGTGCGCAGAGTGGACCACCCTCCGGCCAGAGTGAAGGAGGGCGCTGCTTCTGGATCCAGAGCAGGCCAGGAAGGGCTAACCCAGCCCAAACCTAGATTTGGATCTCGTCCGGAAGCCGTTATTCAGTGTCGGCATTCCCCCTCAGAGGACAGCCTGAATCTGAAAGCCCAGGCCACAGAAAGTCAGAAGATGGAAAATTGTCTAGGAGATTCCAGGCACGAAGTAGAGAAATCCGAAATGAGTGAACACACAGATGCTTCGGGCAAAATAGAGAAATACAATGTTCCGCTGAACAGACTAAAGATGATGTTTGAGAGAGGTGAACAAAGCAAGGTAAGAGCCGGGTGGGCCTGGAGCTCACTGTGGAAAACCTGGAGTACTAACTGTCTGTCTGGTCAGCTGCAGTGGAGTCGAATGTGCGCTCAGTATGTCTTTTTATTCGAGTGCATTAATAAAAGTCTCAAGTGAGCTATTTACACGGGTGCTGTCCTGTTTCCTGTTAAGTCTAGCTCATTCTGGGATTCAGGTTCGTACCTAAAAATAAAGAGAGTTGGATGCCAATATGACTGTGCGCTCTCATACACTTGCCCCTTTAATTTGTCTTCCCATGTCTTTTGTCGTTTGTAGCCTTGGGGGTGAAATTGCTGCTTGAATGGCTTTGGACACAGCTGCAGCCTGAGAGTTAAGGCCAGAGAGTAGCATTGAGACTGAGGCTTGGTTGTCTCCGTGCTAGCTGAGTCCCTTCTCTTCTCAACCTCCTCATCTGCGCCTCCCAACAAATGTTTTTTATCAGCTAAACTCCTCTCCCAGGAAAAATCTGAAAGCCCGACTAGGGCAGCTAGCTTTCAGGAGTTTTGACTTGCAAATGCACAGGGTTGCGTTTTCCTGCATCTGCTAATGAAATTTGATACTTCATGTGGATCGCACACAAGTCCCCAGAGGGAATTACTTAACTAGAAAATGAGTTGCACATGCTGGTGCCTTGCAGCACGCTCCAGGGGCTGCAGAGCAGGTCAGTTTTTCCAGTTTTCTCATACTTTCCTACATATCTGGCGTTGTATGCGGGATAGTTTTTTACAACAGCCCTCATAATGAAATAAACGTATCTGACGGGTAGCAAAATCATCATATACTCCACATTTCAACTACTTGGGAAAGCTGTCTTTTCTTAAGCCAAATATTTGGCCCGAATCCTGGTATTGGTGAAGTAATAGTATAAGGCATTCCTTCCGAGATAAAGAAAGTAGCTCATCCTCTCCAGTCCTGGGTTATGTCTGGGGTGGTACTGTCAGTTCCTTCCAGTAACTCCCTGAAGCTGCTGCCTCCCTACCCAGGGGAGGCCATGACTGGAAACCGTCTTTGAATGCTAGGAAGAACTTTTTAGGTTTTGGGCTATTTGTTTTGTTTTGTTTATTTTTTTAGCTAGAACCCTTTTCTGTGTATGCAGTTTAGCTCCACTTTGACCTGAAAACAATTGACAAGTAACCGCAAAGCAGTCCCATGGCGTTTCTTAAGCTCTCCTCTCAACTTCTTTAGTTCCCTAGGCCTGCCCAACTCCCTCTTTCTCCTTTATGGTCTTGATAAAGAAATGTTTCTTATTAAATGGGAAGAAGAATTTTAAATGGAAGGAAAAAAATGTCAGAGAGCCTAAGGAGAGAGGAAGGGACTTTGTTGTGGCTCAAAGCCCCTTTGTGAACCCCTCACAGACCCGCCGGGGGTGGGGTGGCTGACATCATGCAGCACACAGAGTGTGGATTCAGTGGAAGGGCCAGTGCGTGTCAGAACTGGCCCCAGGTAAGAGATGGTGGGACAGCAGCAAACGAAAATGCTAATTATGTGTAAGGCTTTGGTGAGAGACCTCTTTCTTGGAAATGTCTATTGAGAGATGGGTCAAGACAAGTCTATTAAAGAAATAGTCAAAGCAGAGGGTGGGGGTACCCACTATATAAAGACTCATGGTGACCCCTGGTGACCCATGACTCATCTTTTCTTTCTTTCTTTTTTCTTTTTTTTTTTTTTTAAGTTTTTTGAGATAGAGTTACTCTGTAGCTTTGGAGCCTGTCCTGGAACTTACTCTTCACTCTAAACCAGGCTTGCTTTGAACTCTCAGAGATCTGCCTGCCTCTGTTTCCGCAGTGATGGGATTAAAGGCATGTGCCACCACTGCCTGACCCCAGGACTCATTTAGCTAGCCAAGCTACAGTGTGGTAGGTAGCCTATGTGGATTCCCTGACTCTGCATAAGAAAGGAAAAGAAGGACAGCAGGAGGGTGGGAAAGAGAGAGATCCTGCAGCCTCAGCGTAACCTCATCGCTAAACCCTTTGGAAGACGGCTCTGAGAGTTACATTGCCTGCATATATGTCTGTGTGCTGTGTGCACGCCCACGGACACCAGAAGAAAGGATGAGGTCTGGATCTCCCTGGAACTGGAGTTAAAGATGGGTGCTGGCAATCAAACCCAGGATTTTGTATTGTTTTGTGTTGTTTTGAGGCAGGGTCTTATGTAGCCCAGGCTGGTCTTGGGCTCTTTATCCCCTGCTTCCTTCCAAGTGCTGGGATTATTGGTGTATATCATCACCACACCTGCTTCATATACCTAATTAATCTAGCTTTTTATTGAGTTACTACATCACCGATAGCTTATATGGTTCGAAAGTGTGGGACTGTTGTAACAGATTTCTCACTGTAGCCGAACAGTTCTTGTAAAAGACATATCTATATAAATCACATTTGGTGATTAATGTCTCCGTGTAATCCTCCAGTCTTTTGTGGTGAGATTATAATGGTGCCCCTTGAGCAATTCTTTTTTTTTTTTTTTTTTGGTTTTTCGAGACAGGGTTTCTCTGTGGCTTTGGAGGCTGTCCTGGAACTCGCTTGGTAGTCCAGGCTGGTCTCGAACTCACAGAGATCTGCCTGCCTCTGCCTCCTGAGTGCTGGCCCCTTGAGCAAGTCTGATACTCTTCATTGCTTCTTGTCCGAGTGGCTGTTGTTGGTGTATCATCGATCAGTCATCTTCTAGTCTGTATTGTGCCAACTAACTGCTTCCTGCTCCAGCCAGTCTGATTTTAGTCAAACATGTTGAAACTCAGTGCCAAGACTGGAACATTACATAAGCATTTGTGGGGCAAAGGCAACACCATCTGTGAGCCAGGTACCGACCTGGGTCTGAGCTTCCTGCTGTAGGGCTCACTCCTGACTAGGCAGCAGATGCACATAGATGCCCAGCTCCTCTGGCCTCTAGATGCTGCTATGTAGACCCTTGAACTACTCGGGAGCCTCTAAAGTTATTTTGTCTGGTTTCCTGCTCTCGGTTAGGATATCATAACTCCAGCTCAGCTTTACACATGGAAACAGCTGAAGTTAGAGAAGTTATGATAGGGGAGGGTGTGCCTGATGTCATGTGACTAATCTCAGAACAAGGGCTACCATATAGCACAGGCTCCATGGATATTAGAACTGGTTACTGTTCAGACACAAATGGCTATAGCCCTGACTGTCTTTGACATCTGTGGAAACAGATAAACTTGAAGCTCGTATAATAGTGGTATCCTCATAAATAAGCTCTCTAATCCCTGTCCCCCCAGACACTGTCTCTCTGTGTAGTCCTGGCTGTCCTGGAATTCACTCTGTAGACCAGACTGGCCTCGAACTCACAGAGATGCACCTGCCTCTGCCTCCTGGTGGCTGGGATTAAAGGTGTGTACCCCAACCACCCAACATACATACAACTGTGTTTTATGTAGCTTTAGTCACTACATAACTCCCTGTTTTGTTGCCTTTATCTCATTTTACTTTATTTTTGTTTAGTCTTTGTTACATAGGCCTAACTGTATCTTCTTAGTTCATGCACTTCCCCTTTTGTTTTTGTTTGTTTGTTTGTTTGTTTGTTTTCAGGACAGGGTTCTCTGTAGCTTTGGAGCTCTGTAGACCAGTCACAGAGAGATGTCTACCTCACAGAGTACTGGCATTAGAGGCATGAGCCACCACCACCCAGCTGCATTTCCCCTTTTCTGGGCTGTATTTCATAATCTGCGTAATCATTTTCCAGTAATTAGATTTTTTTCTATCTCTGAGCAATTTGGCAGCAATGTTTTGTTTTGAATAACTTCTTTGGGCTATATTCTATGGTAGTACCATATTTAGAAGATACATCTTTCCGGATGTTTTTCTTACATATTTCCAGCTTGTCCTCAAAGATTGTACTGTGTCAAAACTAGCCATTGCCTGAGCACATGACCCCAAAAGCCTCATCCACTGTTGGCTTTGTAGGGTTCTTAACTATTATTTTTATTTTATGTATGTACATGTTTTGCCTGCATGTCTGTGTACCACATGGGTACCTGAAGTCCATGGATGCTAGAAGAGGGCGTCAGAATCCCTGGAGTTATGGATGCTTGTGAGCCCCCATGTGCTGCTAGCAACAGAACCCGGGTCCTCTGGAAGAGCAACATGTGTTCTTAACTGCTGAGCCAACTCTCCAGCTCCCATATTTTTAACTACTGAATTAGCTTACTAGATATGAGATAGCACTTTTTCTTTTTCTTTTTTTTTTTTAACTTACGGAGCACTTCATGAACTTGCATGTCATCCTTGTGCAGGGGCCAGGCTAATCCTCTCTCCTCTCTCTCTCTCTCTCTCTCTCTCTCTCTCTCTCTCTCTCTCTCTCTCTCTCTCTCTCTCTCTCTCTCTCTCTCTCTCTCTCTCTCTCTCTCTCTCTCTCTCTCTCTCTCTCTCTCTCTCTCTCTCTCTCTCTCTCTCTCTCTCTGTGTGCTTATTATAAGGTGAACACAATTTTTATGGAACACTCAGAAAATGTAGAAACATTCTGTAACTTCTGGTGATAACTGCTTCTCTGTATTTATTAGGTTTTCTTTTTTTTGTGAGGGGGGGTATTTTGAGACAGGGTTTCTCTGTGGCTTCTTCTCTGTCCTGGAACTAGCTCTTATAGACCAGGCTGGCCTCGAACTCACAGAGATCCGCCTGCCTCTGCCTCCCCAGTGCTGGGATTAAAGGTGTATGCCACCACCGCCCACCTTGCCCGGCATTTATTAGGTTTTCTATTGCAGTGATAAAACACCAGGACCAAATGCAACTTAGGGAGGAAAGGGTTTGTTTTGCTCACACTTCCAGGTCACACTTCATCACTGAGAGAAGTCAGGGCAGGAACCTGGAGACAGGAGCTGAAGCAGCTTACTGGCTTGCTCTCCATGGCTTACTCAGCCGGCTTTCTTATAGAACCCAGGGCCTGCAGCCCAGGGATGGCCCCACCCACAACGGGCTGGACCCTCCCACATTAATCATCGTTCAAGAAAACATACCACAAGCTTTCCCATGGGTCAGTTGGGTGGGGGCGTTTTCTCATTTGAGAGTCCCTTTTTTCCAATGCCACTAGTCTGTCCTTGACATAATAAAACTGGCCAGCACATCCTCCTATGCGCATTTTTTATATGAACAACACATTTTGTTCAGTGTCCCTGAAGAAGGAAAATTTTTATCACTTAATTCTTTGAGAAGTTAAGAGATTTCATTTATACCTCACAATTTCTATACAGAGTTCTGCAAAGTTCCATTTTTCCCTAGGACTTACCCTTCCTCATTCTTGATTTTTGGGAAATCAAGAGTGTGAAGGGGAAGGGTCCGGATGAGAATACAGAAGGCAGTGAAGGGTGACATAAGGAACTCCGCAGAAAGCTCTGACAGTCGTCTTTTGGGGGAGGAGACAGGATCTCATGTAGCCCAGGCTGAAATCCATCGTTGACTCCTGATCCTCCTACCTCCACCTCCTGGAAGCTGGGATTTCAGGCTTACACCACAACACCTGGCTTGAGAACCCGTTTTGCCAGGTGTAGTGAGTGGCCCATGGCGTACAATATTCATCCCAGCACTCGGGAGGCAGAGGCAGGAGAGTCTCTGTGAGTTCAAGGCCAGCCTGGTCTATATAGTGAGTTCCAGGACAGCCAGGGCTGTTACATGGAGAAACCCTGTCTCGGCAACCTTTTTTGTTTTGAGACCAGGTCTCTCACTGATCTCACTGCATCTGAGCTCAGCCAATGGCAGGCTCCAGGGACCCACCTATCGGTCCATGCTAGAACTGGGGTTACACACATGCATCATCACACCTGGTTTTAACATACGTCCTGGGGATCCCAACTCCATCTCTGTGCTTATACAGCAAGCACTTTCATCTGACTGAACGTGGTGTCCCATGCTTGTAACCCCAGCACTTAAGAGACTGAGGCAGGAGGATTGCCATGAGTTCAGACACACCTGAGCTACAGAGGGAAATAATTACCCTGAAAATAAGGGCAGATAAGATAGGATACCTGGCCCGGCGTTGGTGGCGCACACCTTAATCCCAGCACTCGGGAGGCAGAGGCAGGCGGATCTCAGTGAGTTCGAGACCAGCCTGGTCTACAAGAGCTAGTTCCAGGACAGTCTCCAAAGCCACAGAGAAACCCTGTCTCGAAAAACCACACACACACAAAAAAAAAGATAGGCTATCTGCCTTGCTAATCATTTGGAACGCAGTTTCCTTTCTTTCTTTCTTTTTTTTAATTCTAGGAAAAAATATTCTACAGACTCCTGGCTAAAAGCTCTAAGTGCATACTCTTGTTGGTATATGTTAATATATTTGACTGTTGAATTCACAGAAAGTACTCTAGAGGCGTTCACATGAGGCACGGCACAGCCAGCTGACAGGGAGGAGAACTTGTAGGGTGGGGCGAGCCAAGCCTTGGGAAATTCCACAAAGCCCTAAGATAAAACGTCTTGTCTCTGTTTCGCAGAGTGTAACACTCCTGGAGTGTCCTTGTGTCCAAGTCAAAAAGGCCGGAATGATATAGAAATCTGTGGCAGAGGTGTGTGTGTGTGTGTGTGTGTGTGTGTGTGTGTGTGTGTGTTGTTCTCTTTGGACTTGCTCCCTGTTATACCCTCGAGAGGTGCTGCTATGAAATGCACTCTATCTGTATCTTACGTTCGTAGCCCCTCTGGTCTGAAGGTAGCTGTTGAAAGTGATAGCTCCAGCCCCTGCTGGGCCCTTGCAGCTGCCAGGTCACAGTCACATTCTTCCTCAGAACCAGTCTAATCAACAGATTGCCAAAGGTTCTTCCACCACCAGATGTCTTTGCTCATTCTCCTTGCCCCAGGCTAGCCTTGAACTGCTGTCCCAGGCCATCTGTGGCTTCCCAAGGATCTGGATTCTAATCCTACTCCACCAGACCCAGACCAGTTCTCAGGGGTTTTGTTTTTGTTTTTGTTTTTTTGTTTTGTTTTGTTTGGGGGGGTTTCAAGACAGGGTTTCTCTGTGTAACTGTTGTGGTTGTCCTGGAACTTGCTTTGTAGACCAGGCTGGCCTCCAACTCACAGAGATCCACCCGCCTCTGCCTCCTGAGTGCTGGAATTAAAGAGTGTACCACCACTGCCTGGCCAGACCAGTAATTTTTTTTTCTGTTTTCTTTTTTAAAGATTTATTTATTATATACACAGTGTATGTATGTCTGCAGGCCAGAAGAGGGCACCAGATCTCATTATAGGTGTTTGTGAGCCACCATGTATTTGCTGGGAATGACCTTCAGCACCCAATCCTCCTCCTTCACTTCCCTGTGCTGAAAACAGAGACCTGTGCTACCACGCCCATCCTTTTGGGTCTCTCTGTGTTGCCCTGACTGGTCTGGAATTGACTATGTAAGAGGATGACCTCAGTCTCAGGATGTTCCTCTACTCTTTACCTCTAGAGTGCCTAGCTTAAGTAGAAGCTAGCAAAGATGGGGCGCCTTATTCTTGCGAAATGAAAGGGAAAGCTCTGCAGTGGCACGGTTTGTTCCCTTATTTAGGGTAGAACCTAACAAAAGGCGGAGGCGTGGACCTAGGACCAAAGGTGAGCTTGCCAGTTGCAGCTCAGAACACAGTCTTGGATTTGTACTTGAATTTCATCTTTGGAAGAATGTAAATTCCTCTGTGAAGAGTGAGGAACCTAGCCAGTCACGGCAGTACACACCTTTAATCCCAAGGTTCGAGTGGCTGGAGGCGGGAGGAGCTCTGTGAGTTCAAAGCCATCCTGGTCTTCATAGTGAGTTCCACGCTGGAGTTTATTTTGTCTCTCCTACTTAGACACCCCCTGCAAGGTTTCACCACCTCCTCCAGCACCAAGCTGGGTCCAAACCTTCAACGCTTGGCCTCTACAGGACCAGTACTGTGGGTAGCGTGTGTCCTGCCTGACCTTGACTTCCATGTCTGCTCTCGGTTTTCCTCTTTCCCAGAGTCAGACATATTGAGCCAAAAAAAAAAGTCATACAGATGTGGTTGATGTGAGTGGATCTGACCCGAGTATGATGTGGCAACATTAGGGCTTTATTTATTTTGGTTTTATGAAACAAGGTCTTTCTTTATAGCTCATTCTGACCCGGAACCCAGGGCAGCCCTTCTCCCAGTTTCCCAGGTGCTGGGATTACAGGTATGAGTCACCACTCCCAGCTTTATTTTGGTTTTTATTTGAAATATTTAAGTACAGGATAATTAGGGCTAGCAAGGAATCAATTGTTTTAAATACGTAGTTAATTTTTTGAAGTCAGCTCATTGTAATTAAGAGTGTAATAACTTTTATTAGTGATTATTAATGAGACAAACAAATGATAAAGCCGCTGCTCATTCAAAGGAACACACAGAGGAATGGGAAACAGCTCAGCAAGGCGGTGCTTTTGTACAGAGAGTGCTTTGGCACTAACAGCACACCAGGCCAGAAGGGCTCCTGTCTTATCCCTGTGATAGGTGGCCACTGCGTCTCACACCCTTGGTGGAAGCTTGACTTCACCGGCAGCCAGGACTGGCTAACCACCCTTGCCTGGCTAACTATTTTTTATTTTTTATTTTGTTGTTGTTGTTTTTTGTTTTTTCGAGACAGGGTGCCTCTACCTCCCAAGTGCTCTACTTTTGATTTTTAAGAAAGAAGTTTCTCATGTATTGAACTCAAAATGCTCAATTGCAGAGCACTTACCCAGGATATTTGAGGCCCTGTATTTGATCCTCAACCTGGAAGGGGGGGTGAGGAGGAGGGAGGGAGAGGTGTAGGGAGGAAGGAGGGAGAGGTGTAGGGAAGTGCCTCTTACCTCCTGACACACTGGCTTTCACATAACCCCTACTTCTAGTTGCCTGGAAATAGATATTTGAATGGGAGGATCTGGCTAGAGGCTGACATGACAGAATGAGATGTATTTTGGGTTTTATGAGGCAAGTTCTTCTGTAGCCTCGTGTATTTGTAGAATCTGGCCTTGAATTACTGATCCCCCTGCCTCTGCCTCCACACACTGTAACATTAATTACAGGTGTGTGTCACTACACTCAACCTAATTTGTAACTATAATTAAAGGTCTCTCCAAAACATGAGACGCAAAGTGTTAGGATTTCAAAAATCACAAAATCCTTTACTCAAAACAAATCTGTGCCCAGTGTCTGCAGCATAGGTCAGTGTACAGAACAGCACTTGCCTGGTGTGTGCAAGTCCCCAGGTTCAGTCCCCAGCACCTGAAGAAACAAATCATGCTACAATCGTCAGGCTGTGGTGGCGTTTGCCTTTAATCCCAGCACTGGGGAAGCAGAGGCAGGCAGATCTCTGAGTTCAAGGCTAGCCTGGTCTACAGAGAGTTCCAGGATAGTCAGAGCTGCACAAAGAAACCCTGTCTCAAAATTAAATAAATAAAAAGCAAACAAACAAATGAATAATGCTATAATCTACAAATCCTGGATGTGTGTATCACCCTCAGTGGGCCAGCCAGCCAATGGGAGGGCTGGGCACCTTCAGACTATGGGAAGGAGTAGCTGTATGTATATAGAAGTAAGTGATGTTGAGTCTTGAAGGAATAACGTTTGCTAGATAGAAGGACAAACACATGATATGGGTGCAGGGGGCATCATTTACTATGCCAAGGTCCTCAGAGCAGTTTGAGTTCCCTGAAGGATAAAGGATGTGTCACAGAATACCCAGGGAGGAGGCTGGGTGGGCACTGACCTGCCCAGGAGGGTCGCCTGGAATGTACTGAATACTTGCAGTGATACTCAAGGGTGATTGGGGATTCTGAAAGAATTTTGAGTGGGGGAGTTCAGGGAGATACAGATTTAGAATAATTACTTTTTATTAGTTTGGGTATTGGCAGCCTCGACAAGCCTAGATGAGAATATGGAAAAAGAACCAGTTAAGAAGATAATGGGGAGCCGGGCAGTGGTGGCGCATGCCTTTAATCCCAGCACTCGGGAGGCAGAGGCAGGCGGTTCTCTGCCTCGGGAGTTCGAGGCCGGGCTGGACCGACAGCCTCCAAAACAATACAGAGAAACCCTGTCTCGTAAAACCAAAAAAAAAAAAAAAAAAAAAAAAAAAAGAAGAAGAAGAAGAAGAAGAAGAAGATAATGGGGTTGTTAAGGAGAGCGATGGTGAAGACTGCCAGGGCGTCGACAGTGGGGCACAGTGAGATGGAGGGGTGCTGCCTGTGCCTTGGCAGTCTTAAGGGACATGTCATTGTCACCTGAGATATGAGGACTCTTCCCCCCAGCTTTCCAACTGTGTAATAGCAATGGGCTTTGTTTATAGAGTCACTTTTTTCTCCATATATGCTGCTCGATATTTAAAATGTTCTAATCTTCTGGGTTTTGCTAATGAAGGTGTTTTGAGTGTTATATCAGTATTTCCCATTCTCTGAACAGATTCCTTGGACTCAAAGCCGAAATGCAGGTGGAAAAAGGATCTCTGAAAACAGCCGTTCCCTGGATGACTTGGAAATAAGTCCTGGTAAGTAAGCAGAAAGCATGAAGTCCTCTGAGTGAGAAGCAACTCAGTTACAGCGAACCTTTTGCACTCAAAACCTGTGCTTCTTTTTTTTTTTTTTTCTTTTTTTCTTTTTTCTTTTTTTTTTTTTTTGGTTTTTCGAGACAAGGTTTCTCTGTGGCTTTGGAGGCTGTCCTGGAACTCACTCTGTAGAGCAGGCTGGCCTCGAACTCACAGAGATCCACCTTTTCTCTGCCTCCCGAGTGCTGGGATTAAAGGCCTGCGCCACCAACGCCCTGCCCGATTTTTATTTTTGTCTTTTCAGACAAAGTCTCTAGCCCAGGCTGACTTAGTTGACCTTGAACTTCTGACCCTCCAGTCTGATTCCCCAGTCCTGGGATTGCCGACATGAGCACAGCATGTCCAGGGTGCTTTCTTTGCATTTTTAACCCATCCTTGGGTACCTCTGAGCGGTAACAGGTGAAGTGCTATAGACACTTGGACTCCACAGTTATCTGGAACTGGAGGATTTCAATAGATGGACTAAATCCCTGGCCAAGATTGGTTATCCCAGGCCGGGTAGTGGTGGCGCACGCCTTTAATCCCAACACTCGGGAGGCAGAAGCAGGCGGATCTCTGTGAGTTCGAGGCCAGGCTAGACCAACAGCCTCCAAAACAATACAGAGCAACCCTGTCTCGTAAAAACCAAAAAAAAAAAAAGATTGGTTATCCCAGAGCTGGTGGTGTAGCTTTGTGTAGTCAGGTGCTTAGTATAAATAACAACAAAAAAATTTTGTTTGGTACAAGCACAAAAGATAAGTGAATAAAAATGTTCAAATTGTGTGTACGTGTGTGTGTGTGTGTGTGTGTGTGTGTGTATGAGTGTGTATGTGTATATAAAATGTACATTTATGGCAAAGGTTCTCTTAGGAATGAATTAAAAATATCTTATAAAAGACAATTGTATTTCTGGTTTTCTTTGTATGTGTGTACTTTTGGTTGTTGGTTTTGGGTCTTTTTTGGTTTTTGGATTTTTTGTTTTTTGAAACAGGGTCTCACTGTGTAGCCCAGGTTGTCCTTGAATGTGTGGCACTCCTGCCTCAGCCTCCTCTGTGCTGGGACTACAGACAAGAACCATACCTGGCCTTTCTGTACATTAGATTGCAGTCACCCAGAATCGCCTTTTATCCTCTAACAGTGTGTGATTTGCACATTTCCAGGTTATTTGTCATCTTCCGCATTCAACTTGGAGAAGAATGAGAGCAAGCGGAGCCTGGAGCTCCCTCGCCTCTCAGAAACTTCCATCAAGGATCGCATGGCCAAGTACCAGGCTGCTGTGTCCAAGCAGAGCAGCTCAGCCAGCTACACAGTATGTGCCCTGAACTGCTTGGGGTTTTGTTTTATTTGGGTGGTTTGTTTTTTGTTTTTGTTTTTGAGATAGGGTTTCCTCTGTGTAGCCTTGGCTGTCCTAGAACTCGCTCTGTAGATCAGGCTGGCCTTGAACTCACAGAGATCCGCCTGTCTCTGCCTCCCAGAGTACTAGGATTTAAGATGTGTACCTGCACTATTCTTTTTTTTTTAATACCTGTTTTTTTATTTAAATTAGAAACAAGCTTACTTCACATGTCAATCCCGGCTCCCTCTTACTCCCCTCCTCCTCCGCCCCCAATTCCCCCAATCCCCCACCCAATGCCCACTCCACTCTCCAGGGAGAGTGAAGCCCTTTATGGGGGAATCTCCAAAGTCTGTCATATCGTCCCAGGGCAGGGGCTAGGCCCTTCCCCATGTGTCCAGGCTGAGAGAGCATCTTTCCATGAGATGTGGGCTTCCAAAGTCCATTTGGATGTCAGGGATAAATACTGATCTATTGGACAAGGCCCCAAAGAATGCTGATACCTCCTCACTGACACCCTTGTTTAGGGGGTCTGGATCAGTCTCATGCTGGCCTCTCAGCTATCAGTCTAGGGTCCATGAGCTCCCCTTTGTTCAAGTCAGCTGTTTCTGTGGGTTTCACCAGCCTGGTCTTGACCCCTTTGCTCATCACTCCTCCCTCTCTGCAACTGGATTCCAGTTCAGTTCAGTGTTTAGTTGTGGGTATCTCCCTCTGCTTCCATCAGCCACTGGATGGAGGATCTAGGATGGTATACAAGGTAGTCATCAGTAATATTATCGGGGAAGGGCATTTAAGGTAGCCTCTCCACTATTGGTTAGTTTGCCAGTTGGTGTCATCTTTATAGATCTCTGGAAATCTCACTAGTGCCAGATCTCTCCTCAAACCTAGAGTGGCCCCCTCTATTATGGTATCTCTCATCCTGCTCTCCTCTGTTCTTTCCCCAACTCAACCTTCTTGCTCCCCCATGTCCTCCTCTCCCCTCTTCTTCAACCCCTCTCTTTCTCCCAGCTCCCTCTCACCTCCCCCCATACTCCCATCCCCCTCAGGAAATCCTGTCCCGTTCCCCAACACCTGCACAATTCTTACTCGCTCCTCCAGACAGCCATCATGAGTGCTGTAACTAGGAAATGTCTCCTGGGCTCTGACCCCTGACCCTGGCCCATCCCCTTTTCATAAGTCCTATACCCCCTCTTTCCTTTGTAAGCGTACATTTTCCAGTCTTGATTTTGCTCCCCCAGCTCATGCATACGTATTCAGACCTCACTCATTTTATGTGATGTTACCAGCTGAGATATCAAGACTTTTCCTGGCTTGTCTACTGAACTTTTTCATTGTCACTGATAAAGAATCAATGTTTTATTAGCTTTAATGGAAACATCTATTGTGAGTTTCATCAAACTATTGTTCACATAACATAAAACCACCATTTTGTTGAAGCACATGCTGACCGAGGATGTATCTCAATGGTGGAGCCCTTGCCTACCTTGCTTGAGACCCGGGCTCTGATCCCAGACTCCACAGGGAAAAACAAACCAAGTACACACCTAGGTGATTTTTTTCTTTAGTTTATTTACAAGGTTGTACAACCATAACTCTTGTCTTAATTCCCAACCCTTTCTGTCATCCCTCAAATAATTCCGTATCTGTATAGTTACCCACTGAAGCTCTTCTCTGCTTTCCATCTATGAATCTGCACATCCTGGACGTTTCATTAAAAGGGGTTCTGGGAGAGCCGGAGCTGGGGGTGTGGCTCCATGGCACAACACTCGCCCAGCATGCCTGAGGCTCCTGATTTAGTTCCCAATATGAGAGGAGCTCTGTATGATCTACTCAACCTCTAACCCACATGATGTCGTAATTTCCTGCAGAGGAGGAATAGTGTGTTAGAAAATCCCTGTGGAATGACAGGGAGATGATGTGCTTGATGAATGAAAACATTTGGTATTCTACACACACACCACACACACATAGTGCTAAGTGTTAAATCTAAATGTCATATATGCAGGGTAAACACAAAACCATACCCCCAGCCCAAAAACCTGTTCTTTTTTTGTTGTTGTTGTTGTTTTGAGTCAGGATCTCACCATGTAGTCTTGGCTGTCTAAGAACTCGCTCTATAGACCAGGCTGGCCTGGAGCTCACAGAAATCTGCCTGCCTCTGCCTCCTTAGTGCTGGGCTTGGCTTGAGCTAAGATTTTACTCTGTAACCTAGCGGTAAAGTCACAGGGCTCGTCTCGCCTCAACCTCCCTCCCGAATACTCAGGAGACAGGAGCACAGGATATCATCACATCTTCTTTTTGTCTGTCTGCTGTACTGCTGGAAACTGAACCCAGGACCTCACACATGCTGGAGAAGTGAAATAACATTTAAGGGGCATCCCTAGCCCAGGTTCTCATTTTTTGAGGCTGCATAAGCTGGTTCCTTCTGTGCCTATTCATGACCAAAGTTCTTAACAATGTTGGGAGAATAATATTATTTTATTTGCTCCTGAGCAGACCGAAAACTGTGCAGATTCAAGATCATAATGTGTCTTCCAGAAGTTAAAACTTTTCCCCCCACATAATTATGTAGTCCCCAATAGTAATGATGGAGCTATTCTCTGAGACAGTTTCTTTCTTTGTCTGTTTCTCTCTGCCTCTCTCTGTCTCTCTAGTTCTGAGGATTGAAATCACAGCTTTACATATGCTGGACACGTGCTCGACCACTGAACAACACCCTCATCTCTTACTCCAATTTTTCACAGTAGTTTTAATAAGGGACAGTGTACATAAATCAATAGAGTGAAATGCCCAGAGTTTACTAAGTGTGAAAAATGAGCAGAGTAGACTCAGAGTGTAGATCAGGAGGCACGGAGATGGGTGAGGGGCAAAGCTTACTGGAGGTATCTGTTTGTCTGTGCAAACATTCTTCCCAGATGACTCCTCAGGCCAGGAAAACCTGTTCAGTGACCTTGTTTTTTTTGTTGTTGTTGTTTTTAGCACACTGGAAAGAGCAGCAGGCCTGGCCCTGACAAGCATCTTCTTGCTGGCTGGTTTTTTGCTCTTCATTTGGAAATAGTTTGGTGTATCCCAGACTGACCTCAAAATGCCTGTGTAGCCAAGGCTGGTCTTGAACTCCTGACCCTCCTGCCTCCAACTCCTAAGAGCCTGAGTTACAGTGCCACTACACATGGTTTTATTTGGGGCTGGGGGTAGAACCCAGGGCTTTATGTTTGCTAGGCAAGGGCTGTGCCAATTGAGCTACAGCCTTAGCTTAAGCCAAACCAAACCAAACCTCAAGGGGTATATTGCAACACAGGATGGCTGAAGTTTGAAGCCGGTTGCAGGACTGCAAGGCCACAGAGATCCTACCTCTAAATGAATTCTCCTAGTAGAGTTTCTTCCTTAAAGTTCTGCTCTGGGGCCTTCAAGAGTTGAGAATTTTTTAGGAATTCTTGTGAAAAGTATGTTTTTATCTCACTCTCAAAGAATGTCTGAAATCCCTTACAGAACAGAGCACATCCTGGATAGCTTAGGGGAGCTTGCAGATAGACAGACAATAGATGAATGGGTGTCAGGATGTGTTCTGCAGTGCTGGCGGCCATCTCCTCCTAGTAGGAGCACCTGCAGAGCAGAGACTGCCCACTCTGAAGTCGCTGGCCTGAGCAGAACCATCACACTCTATGTCCCTTAGCCCTGTGGCCTTAGGTGGCTTGTTTGTCCCCAAGCCTGAAGAATCACTGGGAACGTGACTGAGCTAGCAGAGAGCTTTCTGAGGCACAGTCTTGAGTTTATCCACAAGTGCCACATTACATGGAGTGTAGTGACAAACACTGGCTGCTCCAGCCTTTGAGGGGTGGTCGAGCAAAAGTTCAAGGTTATCCTTGGCTGCGTAGTGAGTTTGAAGACAGCCTGAACTACATGAGAGCCTGTCAGAAGGGGGAGTAGGACTGTTCATAGGAAAGAAAGCCCAGCAAAGCTAGGAAACATCCATCTTCCTCTCCCCCTTTGTTGGTTTCAGATCTAGTAGACGAGTTCATTTTAAGTTTCTACTCCCAGTAGCCTTTACAAGGAAAAGAGACAGGATTATTCTCCTCAGTCCTTATGGCAATACTAATACATGCTTTTTAATGCTGAGGCTCGGTTATGAAATATAGATCAACCTATACCTTTGTGAATTTTATGTATAAAACTTTTTTTTGCAAGTTCCATAGAAAAAGATTGTTTATGGTATCATTCAGTGTAATTTCGGTTTTTATATGTGTCCATCATCCCTGTCTTTCTTTCCAGGCCGGGCATTTATATGTATGGTCAGTATATTTTCTTGATTGTTGGCACTTGGCATTTCCTTTCCCTGCTCCAAAATGGTCTTTCCCGTAAATTCACAAGCTTTGCATTCTCACAAGCTAAGCTGCTAGAAGCGTGAGTCACAGAATGCGGTGTGCTGGGGGTGGCCTCTGGGTGACCGTGTTGATGCGTCTGTATTCTAGCGGGCATCCACTTTGAGTCGGGCGTACAGACATTTAACTCGGAGGTATGTATGTGTCCACACAGCTGCTTTTGTCATTTCACTAGTCGATGGGTTTTGCTTGTGACAGGGGCTTGACTTGAGTTCTGAGAGTTTTTTTTTTTTTTTAACGTTCCAAGTTTATTTGAAAGATGTGCTGTGAAGACAGTGGAATGGTAAGTATTTCAAGTTCACAGGATATTTTTGTTTTGTAGAATGAGTTGAAAGCCAGTGGTGGTGAGATCAAAACTCATAAACTGGAACAAAAGGAGAATGTGCCCCCAAGTCCCGAGGTCTGCATCTCCCATCAGGAAGGGAAAAAGGTAGGTTGAAAAGTTGATGTCCAGTTGCCAAAGAAGCATGTGTTCCAAATTAGGTGCTTAAAATTAGAAAGGACTCTGTCTCTCGATTGCAGGGTCTGGGAATTTGGTGGCAGCTGCCAGGGCAGATTGTCATTTTTGCAGGTCACATAGTTTCAGTTCGAAAGCATTGTAATTTACAGCTGACCTAATATGAGTCTCCATTGGAAAATTCTTTTGTTCAGCAAATGCTCGGAAGGCGTAAAGCTAACTAAAGTCATTTGTAAAAATCTGCTTGATCAGAGATAAAATTTTTATCTTTAAAATCTTTTTTAAGGCTTGGCTGTGTGTGTGTAGATGTTCTGCCCAAATGCATGTATGTCACTATGTATGTGACCTCAGAGTCAGAAAAGGGTGTCGGATCCCTTGGAACCCGTGTTACAGATGGTTGTGAGCCACCATGCGGGTGATGGGAATTGAACCGAGATTCTCTGCAAGAGCTGCAAAAGCTCTAAACCGCTGAGCCATTCCTCAGCCCCCAGAGATTATCTTTAAATCATTCACAATATTCTTCCTAAATATATGCCTATCTTAAGGTTTTTCTTTCATTTGCTTGTTTTGTCTTAATTTTGTTTTGAGATGAAGGTCTCACTTTGTGTCCCAGGCCCACCTTGAACTTGTACATTCAAGCAATCCTCCTGCCTCAACCTTTTAAATAACTGAGGCTGCCAGTTCATGTCACTGCTCTGGCTCAAGGCAGTTTTTCTTTTTCTTTTTCTTTTCTTTTTTTTTTTTGGTTAAAAATGTTATTCTTTTCCCCGAGGTTATTTGTTTTTGGCTTTCTATGCGTACGCTAGGCCAGTGTTCCACCACCAAGTTACATCTTCAACCCGCAAAGCATTTTAGCATCCCAGGTACTATGTTGAGCATAGGAAATGCTAAGCTTAGAAACGGAAGACTTGCAGGGTGTTGGTGGCACACGCCTTTAATCCCAGTACTCGGGAGGCAGAGGCAGGCAGATCTCTGTGAATTCAAGGCCAGCCTGTTCTACAGAGTGAGTTCCAGGACAGCCGCTAAAACAATACAGAGAAACCCTATCTCGAAAAAAAAGAAAAAGAAACAGAAGACTGGGCCAACAAGATGGCTCTCCAGGAAAAAGCACTCGTAGGCAGAGCTGAAGCCCTGAGCTCAGTCCCCAGGGCTCACATGATAGGAGAGAACCAGCTCCAGCAAGCTGTCCTCCGAATTCTACATGTCTGCTGTAGTATGTCCTCACCCCCACACATGTAATAATTACCTAATTAATATAAAGCAGAGCCAGGCATAGTAGCCAATACCGACAATTGCAGAACAATGCAGGAGGCAAAGGCAGGAGGATCATGAGGTTAAGGCCAGCATGGTGACATCGTGCAAGGCCATTGTGGTGATGCAGGAAGTCTGAGGCCAGCAAGACCTGTTTGAAAACAAAGAAAAATACCACACACGTTCATCCTCATTCATAGTCGTCCTCACCGCCCCCATCTCTCTCCCTGTCTCTCTCCCACGTGGCCTTCATGTGCAAGAAAGCCCACAAACGGTGGCCTCCTAATACGTAAGCCATCAAAAACCTGGATGGTAGGTACCCTAAGAGAGTGGGGCCATGCTAGTTGAGAACTAGTGTGCCTGACTTCTTCAGGAAGATGGTGTCTGAGCCCAGCCGTGAGGAATGTGCAGGGATGGGCCAAGTGAGTGGAGAGTAGACAGCCAGGCACAGCAGAGTGCAGAAACCTGAGATGGGCTTCCTAGGAGCTGTTGTTTGAGTGACTTGTCGAGGTCGTAGTGGTAAATGGGCAGTGCTGAGAGACAGGTAGCGAGGATCTGGAAAAGCCCTCTAGGCTGTCCTCAAGGGCTTCCATATAATCAGACATCGGTGAGAAGCCGTGGAAAGAGTTCCAGAAAATCACATTTGGGATGCACGCCTTAATCATGAGATGGGCGGCCTAGATGCAGCAAGTAACAACTGTATGTAGACAGCGTACTTGCCCATCATAGATTCGTCAAATAAATTTTACACCGGGTTTGGCAGTTTTGAGCCCTGGCTGCTCTTCAGAAGATCTGGATTCAGTTCCCAGAACCCACATAGCAGCTTAGGAATGTCTGCAACTAAAATTCCAGGGGCTCTTACACACTTTTCTGAGCCTCCATGCACACCAGGTGTGCACATAGTATACATACATACAAGCATGCAGGCAAAGAACTCATACATAGACAGTTTGTTAAAAAAAAAAAATCTTGGGACTGGAGAGATGGCTCAGTGGTTAAGAGCACTGGTTGCTCTTCCAAGGACCTGGGTTCAATTCCTAGCATCCACATGGCAGCTCACAATAGTCTGTAACTACTGTTCCAGGGGATCCAACACCCTCACACGGTCATATATGCAAGCAAAACATCAATGTATGTAAAATACAAATAAACAATTTTTTAAAAATCTTAAATAGTAATGATAAATTTTACATATCTTCACAGCAGTAGACATCTTTTTTTTTTTTTTTTTTTTTTTTGAGACAGGGTCTTACCCTGTAGACCAGGCTAACCTGAAACTCACAGAGATCTGCCTAGATCTACCTGTCTCTGCCTCTTGAGTACTGTAATTAAAGGTGGTGGTAAAGCTGTTTTTCAAATTTGACAAGTAAATATGTTTGGAATTTTCCTTATAGTATATGAGTTTTAAAAAAAAATCCAAGCACTGTTCTTGTGCTTTATTCTTGATTGTCTTCATGCCGGTTTGATTTGAAATTAGAACTCTGGGCTGCACGGCAAGATCAGAACATTTTAATTACAGTGCAAAAGATCACGAGTTGCAAGTGAATCATAAATCAGGGAGTGGGTGGGGAAGGAGGAGATAAAGGTGGTAAATACTTTTTAAGCACATCTTGCCAGATGTAGGCTTTTCAGTGCCTGGGCTGCCTTTCGTTAACCAGTACCTAAGCTGTTTGAACTTTGGTCTGCTACAAAAAGATGTTAATGCTACAGGAAACAGTCTTTTAAAAAACAAATACACACGCACACACATGCTGCTATTTACCCTTTGAAAATGTAAGAGGGCACTGGCTTCCCCCAGATCATAAGTTACAGGTAGTTGTGAGCCACCGTGTGGGTGCTGGGAATTGAGCCCAGATTCTCTCTCTGCAGGAGCAGCCAGTGCTCCTGACAGCAATGCAGCCTCTCCAGCCCCAAGGAAACTTTCTTGAAATGCCATGCATCGTCAAGCTGCTGCTTTTCCTACAGTGAGATGTCTAAGCATGGTCTCTAGTGCTCCTGCCTGAAGTTCCTTCGGTAATGACATCTGCCCACCCACGTGCAGTTACATTGAGTGTTCAAGGGACCAGGCTACAGGAGAGGGAAGAACATCCCAGGATGGATGCACCTACAGATTCACAAGAGTTGGGAGTCTTTTTTGTTCAGTTTGGTTTTTGATGACAGGGTCTCGTGTAGCACAGGCTAGCCTCTAATCTACTGTGTAAGCAAGGATGACCCTGAATTACTGGCCCCTCCTGCCTCTGTTTCTCGGGTGCTGAGACTGTAGGCATGTGCCAACCAGCCAGCAGTGAAGGTCTTTTCATAGCCAAGGACAACTTTCATTAGATGAAATATGGCATGTGGAGGCGATTGACCCAATACCTGGCACCCAGATGCAGTAAACACTCGGTAAATGTCAACTGTGATCGTTCCAGTTTATTCTTTGCCAAGGTAGAATTCCTGTAGTGAAAAGAGAGTAGGGGAAAATGCTGGCAATCAGGTGTGGTCAGCCAACAACTTAGTTTCCATTGTAAATGTATTCATTTCTTGAGATATCTTGATGTAGACACTTAGTATCACCCATTAAATCTAGCGTCATGATCTTAGATATTGTCAATATACACCAAGAAGGGCTAGGGGCTATATAGAGGGGGAAAGAGGTAGTTTTTTATTTAAATTTGTAGATTCTGAGGAAAAGATATATACTTATGCATAAGATCTGCTTCTTAGCCAGGTGGTGGTGGCGGCACACGTGGATCTCTGCGAGTTCAAGGCCTCCCTGGCCTACAAAGTGAGCTCCAGGACAGCCTCCAAAGATATACATAGAGAAACCCTGTCTTGAAAAACCAAAAAGGGCGTGGGGGTTGATTTGCCGGGACTAGAGTTACAGATGATTGTGAACCACCATGTGGGTGCTTGGAATTGAATCTGGGTCTTTCAACGGAGCAGCCAGTGCTCTTAACAGATGGGCCAACTCTTCACCCATTTCCCTTTTTTTCTTCTTTTCTGTTTTCTTTCTTTTATTTATTTTAACTTATATCTTTTTTTTTTTTTTTTGAGACATGGTTTACTGTAGCCCAGGCTAACATCAAACTCACAGTATAGCAAGGGATTATCTTCAACTCCTGATCCTCCTCCCTTTGCTCCCAAATCTCAGCTTCTCTACCCCCCCCACACACAAATGGAAACAAGAGTACAAATAACTCCTGTGCTTAAATATGTTCCTTTCCCTTGCTGTGGCGTGTATTCGGTGACAGTCGACATGTGAGGGGTTTGCTCTCCTTGACACGGGTTATTTGGTTTTTGCTTCCTGGGATACATATGGCTTGGAAATTCTTTATGAGGGAGCCGCTGCACACTTGGCAGCGGAATGCAGTCTGTTCTAGTGCTCCCCCTTAATTGAGAGGCACGTTAATACCCTCGTAAAAGACGTTTGCTGCCTCTTGTTTAAATGCTCAGCTGTTCTGGGGCCGTTATTTCCCCTCAGGCAGCCAGTGACTAACTGGAGTCAGCAGGTTTTTATGGCATTGGCAGCAGTTTGCTCTTTTATTTTTAATGCGCTTCTTAATCCCCTTTAATCTTTTTTTTTTCCTTGTAGGTTTCTGCAACTGAGAATAGCCTGTTGGCCCATTCTGGCCCTGCTGAAGATGATGCCTGTAAGCATTTGCTCTTAGCTCTGTGTGGTGGGGTCCCTGCTGCTGTCTGTTGAGGAAGGGACACAGCACACCCAGTATTGGAGCTCATCGGAGTTTCCACTGGGTTTCCCCTTTGTTTCCAGGACTGCTGCTCGAATGCCCTTCACACTTTCCATAGCTCAGGGGAAGTTAAATTATAGATAGTTAACATGGAACACGGGTGGTTTTTTTTTAATTTTTGAGATTTTATTTATTTTTATTTTATCTATATAGGTGTATGCCTTAATGTTGTCTGTAGACCATGTGCCTGTAGTGCCTATCACGACACTGGCATCAGATCCCTTGGAACTGGAGTTGCAGACAGGAGTTACTATGTAGGTGCTGGGAATTGAACCTTGGTCCTCTGAAAGGACAGCCAGTATTCTTAACTTCTGAGCCATCCCTTCAGCCCTTACTAAAAGAATAACTTTTAGCAACACTTCTCTCATTGAACTTACACCTTTTGCACTAGACTCTTCCAGGTCCAAAGCTGTATAAACTGATCTTGAAGTCTTACTTCAATAGAGGGTGTTCAAGAAGGGTATTAATTATTAGGAACATTTTAAAGGCCTCAAAGTGTTAAATTTTGACATAATTTTATCTTGTTTTGGAGTAATTGTAAGCCTGGTTTCTCAAAAGATTTGGGTTTTACTTTTATTATTTCTATTTTTATTTATTTATTTTTCTGACGCAGTCTCACTGTATACTGACTGGCCTAGAATTTACTATATAGAAGATACTGAACTCTCCTACCTCCGCCTCCTAGGTGCCACAATTAGAGATGTGGGATGTGCCACAATGCTTGTGATACCGTTACCACTGCTGATTTTTCAGTGTACTGGTTTTTTGTTTGTTTGCTTTTTGTTTTTGAGACAGGGTTTTTCTGTGTAGCCCTGGTTGTCCTGGAGCTTCCTATGTAGACCAGGCTGGCCTTGAACTCACAGAGATCCACCTTCCTTTGCTATAAGTGGGGATTAAAGGCTTGTGCCACTTTGCCTAGCTCAGTGAATTGTTCTTAAATATGTATAGATTTCTAGCTTCCCCCACAACAAATCTGAACACAGAAACCCTCAAAACTGAGGCAGGATCTTAAGTCAAGCAGATTTCTAATAAACCTCCCTTTTGATTGCCCGAAAAAGCTCAGTGCTGAAATCAAGAGTACTTTTTGCTTTGCATTCGTTTGCTTGAATTAAAGGGGTTTTGTTTTTGTTTGTGTTTTTTTTTAAATTGGGTTTGCAATACATTTCTTCCTTCTTTTTCTTTTTTCCAGAAACAGACCATAACCCTTTAGTGCTTTGTTACTTTGTTGACTTTAGGCTTTAAAAACATTTTAATCCATTTGTTTTCATGTGGACTCAGGCCAGCTTGCAGAAATCTGCACTCTCCTTCACTGTATGGATACTGGGAATTGAACTCAGGTCCTCAGCCTCAGTGGCAAGTGTTTTTACCTGTAGAACCATCTTGTCAGCCCAACTCTATACTCGAGAATTTTGTTTAAATGGTCTCTTAGCAGCTGTATGAAAGGCTTTTCTGTATCTCCTGAGTTTCATCATGAGGTACACACGCTGGCAAGAAATTAGTTCATATGCTGTTACTTAAATAATTAGGAAGAAAATCTTTATGTGGTATTTGCATAATTGATATCTGCTTTTAAAATAATCCAGAACAGGCAAGTGGTCACAGTGGTACACCCCTTCAATCCCCACACTTGGGAGGGGGAAGCAAAATGGATCTGTGAGTTTGAGGCCAGCCTGGTCTACTTAACAAATTCCAGGCCAACCAGAACAAGACCCTGTATCTAAAAATCTTTTTTCAAAGAATGACCTACAAAGACTCAACAATATTCCTTCATTTTCCCCATCTTCAGTTGAAGCACACCAGAAGCTATTGAGAGTGCCAACTACTAAAACATCAAAATCTATACCCGCAGCCTTAAGAAATGGCAAACACTTCAGAGCAGAATGTTATATGGGTGGCTTGGATCCCAGCTGTGTGCTGCAGAGAAAGTCCCTACTGACAGTCTGACTCCTAGGGGAAGCCCAGACACTTTCAATTTAGATCCTCTTCAACAGAAAAGCAGTATCTTCCTGATGCTAAAAGGACCAGTCCCCAGTGGGAAATACCCATGTTTGCCTTCTGAGAGAACCTTGCCCTGATCTACTCTAAAATGCCTGCCCTCTGTGACTCAATCAGGTAACTCCCCGGTGAAGAGTGAGGCCCAGCAGCCTGTGTACCCTAAGCCACTGAGTCCTGACGCCAGAACCTCCAATCTTCCGGAAAGTTCTCCTTCCAGAACAGTGAAGGTACGGTGGCACTTGCACTCCGAGTCCTAGACTCTTGTTTCCAGTCCCACATGATGCAGCATTACCTGTTTGGGCCGTCCTAGACATAATGCCAGGAAGGGTCACTTTCAGCCTGGGCGATGGTGGCAGGAGGCAGAGACAGGAAGATCTCTGTGAGTTTGAAGCCAGCCTGATCTACAGAGTGAGTTCCAGGACAACCAGGGCTGTTAGAGACCCCCGTCTCAAAAAATCATAGAAGATAGATAGATAGAGAGAGAGAGAGAGAGAGAGAGAGAGAGAGAGAGAGAGAGAGAGAGAGAGAGAGAGAGAGAGAGAGAGAGAGAGAGAGAGAGAGAGATTCAGGGGCTGAAGAGAAGGCTCACTGATTAAAAACACATATTGTTCTTTTATAGGACCCAGGTTCAATTCCCAGTGGCTCATGACCATCTATAACTCCCTCTTCTAGCCTCCTGGAACACCAGGAGTTCATATGGTACACATATATACATGCAGGCAAACCACTCATACAAAGAAAATTATATATTTTTCTGTATATAAAATATGTATGGGTATGTGATTATATATTTATAAATGTATATATATATGTATATATATATATGAGAGAAAGAATCACTTCATGTCAGATATGGTAGCACACACATTTAATCTCTCAAAAGTCAGGTAAGCTCATCTCTCTGAGTTCCAGGCTATGCAAGGCTCTTAGTTTATCTGTCATGGTGGCTCACAGCTGTGATCCCAGCACTCAGGAGGCTGAAGCAGGAAGACTCCTGTGAGTTCACAAGTGGAGACAAGATGTGCCATAAGCTTAAGGCAAGCAAAACAGCAACACAAAAGGGTGGGGCCTGCAGAGCTCCCTCATTAGATAAGGTGCTTGTGCGTCAGCAGCAAGGACCTGAATTTGGCTCTCCCAGCACCCATGTAAAAAGCTGGACATGGCGCTCAGGACTGTAATCCCAGTGCTGGGGAGGCAGAGACTGGAGATTAGCTGAGAGCTGCTGGCCATGGCGCTCAGGACTGTAACCCCAGTGCTGGGGAGGCAGAGACTGGAGATTAGCTGAGAGCTGCTGGCCAGCCAGTCTAGCCAAATAGGTAAGCGGCAGGTTCAGTGAGAGACCTTGTCCCAAAGACGAAGATGGGAAGTGGCTAAGGGTGCTCACTTTGCAGGTCCTACACTAAAACTGGAACGATACAGAGATCAGCATGGCCACTGCATAAGGATGACTCGAAAATTCATGAAGCATTCCATATATCTTGCATTATATGAAATTCCCAAATAATCAATACAAATGTGTATATGCAGCGCCTTGATCCCTCAAGTTAGGAGGCAGATTTTAGTCGTTATTAAAAATTAATTTTTCGGGGCTGGAGAGATGGCTCAGCAGATAAGAGCACTGGTTGCCCTTCCAAAGCACCCGGGTTCAAAACCCAGCACCCACATGGCCGCTCACAACCGTCTATAATGAGATCTGATACCCTCATCTGGCCTACAGGCATGCATGCAGACAGAACACTGTATACATAATAAATAAAAATTAATTTTTCTAGTGTAAACAATGGAAACTGTGAACTGAACTTTCCCCCCCATGCTTAGTCATTTGCATGTAGCACTAATTTATGTAAAAGTGCAAGATGTTTGAAAAAAAAGTGACTGAGGAAGACACCTGGCATTGATCTCTGACCCCCACGTGCACCCGCACACACATGAACACACATATACAAAAAGAATTAAGTTTTTTCCCCCCCCACATTTCACGAGTTGCTAACAGACTTGTGAGTTCGTGTTGACATGTGTGGTGCTGCTTCCTGTTAGTGGTGGTGACTAGTGACACTTCTCCCTGGCCTTCTCCAGGGGTGTGCTTTTGCGCAGTTAGGTTTTGTTTTAAGAATCTCAGCTTGAGAGAAACTGAAGGGTAGAATGGCTTCAGGGTGGCCACTAGCGTCTCTGCCTGAGTGTTTCTCTTCTGTGTCCACGATCCGTCTGCAGATGAGCACGTTAGCGAGGAAAGGATGAAAAGAGGAAAAAGGAACCCAGCATTTAAAAAATAGACTAAGAGGGCAGAGAGCAAACAAGAAGTGTTTAAAGGAAGCAGAGATCCCTGAGAGTGTGGTTTACGGGAAAAGAGCAGAAACTGAAGAAAGGAACCAGAGAAAACAAGCGCAAAGAAAACATGACCTGAGAGGCTGGAGGCGTGGCTGGATGTTCGAGCGCAGGGCTGGCACCGAAGCAATTGTGGGAAGGAAGATCAGAGTCTCAGGAGTTGAATGGATACCTGTGTTCTGCTTGCCTCTGTCCCAGAGACCTGCTGTCAGTGTTTATCTTTCCAGGATCTGAAGGCCAACGAGGTAGCCAGTGCTGCATATGGCCTTCCTCTCCACAACCCCGCCCATGTGTGAATGTTTGGGTTGTGGTTCTGGTTTAAAACTAGTAACAAAATATAATTAAAAGGTGGAGGTAGGGCGCTGGGCCCCCTAGACCTACGGTAGAGTGCTTTCCTAATATATGAGATCCTGGATCCCAACTCTTGAGCTCTACAAGAAAAAATAAGGCAGAGAGCATGGTAAAGAAGACCGTGTCCTAGTTAGGGTTACTGTTGCTGTGATAAAACACTGTGACCGAAGGCAAGTTGGGGAGGAGAGGGTTTACTTATGCCTCTCCATCATAGTTCATCATTGAAGGGATCAGGGCAGGAACCTGGAGGCAGTTAACTGATGCAGAGGCCATGGAGGAGTGCTCCTTACTGACTTGCTCCTCATGGCTTGCTCAGTGTGCTTTCTTATAGAACCCAAGACCACTTTCCTAGGGATGGCCCCATCCACAGTGCCCTGGGTCCTCCCCCATCAATCACTAATTAAGAAAATGCCCTATAGGCTCGCCTATAGCCCAATCTTTTTTTTTTTTTTTTTTTTTTTTTGGTTTTACAAGACTGGGTTTCTCTGTATTGTTTTGGAGGCTGTCCTGGAACTCGCTCTGTAGACCAGGCTGGCCTCAAACTCATAGAGATCCTCCTGCCTCTGCCTCCCGAATGCTGGGATTAAAGGCAGTCGCCACCAACGCCCGGCTGCTTACAGCCCAATCTTATGAAGACATTTTCTCCACTGAGGCACCCTCCTCTCAGATGACTCTAACCTGTGTCAAATTGACAACAAATTGCCAGCACCATCAGTGAAATGGCTCAGCAGATAAACCATCTGTCAAGCTGTTTGAGCCCACATGAAAAGAAAGACCTCCTGCAAGCTGTCCTCTGGATTACCGTATTGTGTTGCAACACACACACACACACTCACACACACACACACCCTTAAAAATTATTGAAGAAAAGGGTAGCAAAAGCAGCATGGTACATGCTGAAGCTGAGGCAGGAGAATAGCGAATTCTAGACTAGCCTGGACTATGCATTGAGACTGACCCTATTTAAAAAAAAACAATGACTTAGTATATGTGACCTGGTTATGGATTCTGCGTAACTGAAGAATCTGAATCCTGCTTAATCCAAGAACAAACACTCAGCAGTGGCATTCACAGCCCGCCTTTATACGCACACACCTCAGGACCTGAAACTTGGGTGAAGACTGGAGTATGTCGCTTGGTTCCCTGTGCTTGTCAGTAATCCGTCCAAAGCTCAAAAGATTATGGTGAGCAGAGGCTGGCATGGGACCTAATTTCATCTCCACTTCCTTTAAGAGCCTTTTCTTTTCTCTAGCTCAGAGTCCCCCTTACAGTCTACAAGCAAGGTAAAAACTTCAGTAACTGTGTACGGAAAGACCTGCCTGCATAACTGGTCTTGTGGCCCTAGACTTTGCAGCAGAAGTTATTTCTCTACTTTGGGAAATTACATTCAGCTAAGAATACATTTGTTCACTCAAAATAGATTTTTGAGTCCTACGCATCCTGAGGGGGGAAAGAGATCTGTTCTTAGTGCCTGTTACTGAAAAATAGGGCATCCTAGGCAAGGAACTCAAATAATTTTAAAGTTTAGTCTTAAAGTAAAAACCACAGGTGGCTGGAGAGTTGGCTCAGTGGTTTAGAGCACTGGCTGGCTCTTGCAAAGCACCCACATGGTGGCCTACAACTGTCTGTGACTCCAGCTCCAGGGCATCCAGGGCCTCTCTGTCCCCTGGAGCACCAGGCACACATGTGGTGCATATGACATACATGTAGACAAAACACTCATGCACACAGAAATATTGTCAGGCACAGTGTGTCACTCCTTTAATCCCAGCACGCTGGAGGCAGAAGGGGAAGGTCTCTGTGGGTCTACAGAGTGAGTTCCAAGACAGCCAGGTTCACATAGACAGATTCTATCTCAAACAATTGAACAAATGTTTTTAAAATATATGTGTGAAGAAAGCAAGACTGTTGTATAATCTGAACCCCCTGGCCGCCGAGCTCATTTGGTGAGGTGTCATGCTGATTAAGTTCAAGTTAGAAGTTCAGACCGGAGGGGTTGGGACAAAGGTCAGGCCTGTTCTGCTTCAGGAAACTCTGGGGACTTTTTAAAAATGTATATCTTTGTTTATTTTTATTGTATGAATGTTTTGCCTGTGTGTATATTTGCCATTTGTGTCCCTGGTTCCTGTGAAGGTAAGAAGAGGGCATTGGGTCCCCTGGAACAGGACTACAGGTGGCTGTGAGCCACTGTTTGGTGCCAGGAATGGAATCCAAGTCCTCTGCTAGAATAGTCAGTGCTGTTACCCACTGAGCCAACTCTCAACCCCTCCCCACCCTAACCCCCAACCCCCCGGGGATTTTTTTGTTTGTTTTGAGACAGTCTCTCTACATAGTTCTGGCTGTCCTGGAACTCACTTTATAGACCAGGCCAGCCTCAAACTGACAGAGATCTTCCTGCCTCTGCCTTCTGAGTGCTAGGACTGAAGACATGCGCCAACCCTGGGGATTTTTAACAACTTTTCAAAAATTGCTTGAGACAGGGTTTCACTATTCAGCCCAAGTCTTGCAATCTTCCCGTATCTGCCTCCCAAGTACAAAGATACAACCATTTACCACCATGCCTGACTTCTGAGGTCTCCAGTTATCAATGATGGGGTGGGGGAGAGAGACCCAGAAGGGAGGAAAAGGCAAGAGGATGTGACCAGCCCTGAGGGTCACCAACTTGTCTTCATTGTGCCGAGACAGCCCAGCCCCAGATTTCCTCCAGTGCTCCTGCTGGTCGAGGTGGGAAGAAAGTGCCCGTGCTGCTTGGAAGGACAAGTTATGTAGTGCCCCTTCCAAGACCTGTCTAGCTGTCCCCTGTGGGCAGGGAGAAGAGGCTTTGTGGTTTCATTGTGTGGTGTTGAGGATGTACAACCTCAAGCATGATAAGCAAACTCTTTCCACCAGGCTACCCTCTCCCAGCCTGGTTTTATGCTCTTTTACAGAGCTATTAGAATTATGATCGAGGGTCACTAGACTCTTGTCACTGCAGTCCCAGCGTCCCCCCTCTCCTCTCTCGTAGACGGTCGATTAGAGGCATTCTATCTGGGATCTGAATGGTCTTGAGAATGAGTTCACAGAGAGTTTTGCTCAGAGAAGCTGCAGGCTACACAGAGCTGCCTCTACCATTTACTGCGTGGTGAAGAATGTCAGTTTTATTACCTAGCTATTTGCACAAACTGGAAGGAAGGAATGAACGGCATTTGTGGTATTCATCTGATGAATGGAGGTCTGGCATCGGTGCCGGATTTTTTTCCGATTTCATTATGTCTAAAGGCTTAGTTTCACTGCCCAGGGCCAGCTGCTTCCCTTCTCCCCTTCATTCACAGATTCTCTGCCACTGGGGCCTTCATCAGATTGAAAAATATGTGTAAGGCAAAAACACTGAAAGAATGTAGATGAAGCCATGTAGATTCGCTGGGAACTAGCTTCGAGTAGATAGATACCCATCAACAGAAGCCTGTAATATTCCTCATATGGGAAAGGCTTTGTTGATTAATATACGTTTATATGTTACCCCTTCATTCCAGAATGCCATGAAGATAATATCTACATGTCTTAATCAAACGAAGACTACAGCTTGTTTCATGTGTGAGAGCTAGCATCTGGTCTCGTCTCCAAAGAGTTGCCTTTAGTTATGAAAACTGAACAACAGCCCTGCACAGTGTAGAAAGCACTCTGTTGGTCTGAGTTAGGAGTTCCGGATGTAATTCTAATTCTGCAACCTTGGTCAGGCATCTGACACCCCTCATGCTTCACTATCTACGTGTGAGAAAAGGGGTGGAGGAAGAGAAATAGGGGGGAAAGGCTTCACTTACTCAATGGGAAAATGTATTGTAAAGGGGGCTGGAGAGATGGCTCAGAGGTTAAGAGCACTGACTGCTCTTCCAGGGGTCCTGAGTTCAGTTCCCAGCAACCACATGGTGGCTCACAACCATCTGTAATTCAATCTGGTGCCCTCTTCTGGCATGTAGGCAGAACGCCGAATATGTAATAAATAAATCTTTAAAAAAAGACCTGAATTTATATATATATATATATATATATATATATATATATATATATATATATATATATAAACATGCCTGACATTCCCATGTTGGCAGAGTTCCAAACATGGCTGTGCCAAGTCTGAACCTACCATGGAGGCATGGGCAGGATGCATGCCAGGCCTCCGATAATGGGAGAGTTTTCGGCACTGACTGTGCTTCCTGTTGCCTGAATAGACATGGGGGAAATTACAGAAATGTGGCTGAGAGCCCAGGACGGAGAATTAAAGGGAAGGCACAGCACAGCCACTATGACTTGGCATGTTATCATGCTGGGAGCCTCTTCTGTTGTTTTTATGACAGTATAAAGTCCCTTGGGCAGCTGCTGCACAAACCTTAAATAATAGCAAGAGAAGACTGGGAGACAGGAATAGCAGTAGCAGAAACCTAGTAGGTCTGGCCAACCAGAACTTGTGGTTTGTCGGTTGTTTGAGGCAGCAGCAGTTGCTGTCGAGGAGGAGGAGGAGGGGGGTGACTTTTCATTTTGACTTCATTGAAGAGAGAAGTGTGGGTCACGTGAGGGAGGCAATAAAAGGCTCAAGAATTACTAGCCAGACACTCGTTGTATGGGTGAAGGTTCATAAAAGCCTCCTCTCTCCTGAGGCTGAATGTGTTCCAGGTAGATCTGCGAGGACCTGGGTTCTGCCTCCTGTAACAGAGTTACTTGAAAGAGAACGTGGTCTTATTCTTGGATCCAAGTCTGGGTTCCGGATCAGCTGTAGTCAAGTGCTCCGGGGCACACCAAATGCTGTGTATTCACTGAAGGTTCCTATTCGTCTCTTCCAGCTTCTGCGTCCTGCTCCTGGCTCCTAATTTCTGCTCCTGCCTTCCACTTCCCTCCTAATGTGAGCAAAGCCTTCACTGTCTCAGGTTCTCCCTTCTATCCCTTGGGCTGCATCCTTCCATGCTGTGATGTGTGTGTGTGTGTGTGTCATGTGTCTGTGTGTGTGGTGACTGTGTGTGTGGTGAGTCTGTATGTATGTATGGTGTGTATGCATGTTGTATGTGTGTCTATGTGATAAATGTGTGTTGTGTGTCTGTGTATGGTGTATGTGTGGTATGGGTGTGTATGGTGTGTATGGTGTGTCTGTGTGGTGTGTCTGCATGGTGTGTGTGTGATGTGTCTACATGGCGTGTGTGTGGTGTGTCTACATGGTGTGTGTGTGATGTGTGTGTGTCTAAGCTCTGTATCCTTTCCTCCTTGTTCTCCCAAATCTGTTTCAACTGTTAAAAATACAGGATCTGCTCTTTGCAACTGGAAAAGGTTCTCAATCTGATAAACACATTCATCCTGTCACTTACACAGTTTGACTTATGATTTGGACAGGTTCTCTCCAGTAGCTTCACTGGTGCTATTATTCTCAAATTTTATTCTGCAATTTAATTTAGGTCATGCCAACTGAGCAAGAGAACACCTAATCCTTGTAGAGAAAACCTTATTAAAATGGAGCAACAATATCTCCCTTTAAATCCAATCCTGTTAGAATGTCTGTAAAAGAAAAAAAAACATAACCCTGTTCTTTAAGTAATGCCTTAGTGCCTGCCAGCAGCACTCACTACAGTAACTTGGGTCACCTTTAAGTACCTCCCTATGCCTGACAAACTAAGTTAACCTCTGGTCTTGTTTAACTTTTTTTCTTTTTAGAATTCTGCCCCTACAGTGAAAGGGATTGCTCTTAACTAGCCACTTCATGTGGGTGCTAGGAATTGAACTCAGGACCTCTGGAAGAGTAGCCAGTGCTCTTAACCTCTGAGCCATTTCTCCACCCCACCCCCTTTGTGTTTTGTTATTGTTGTTTTTGTTTTTTCTGTGTAGCTTTGGAGTCTGTAGACCAGGCTAGCCTCAAACTCACAGAAATCGGCCTGCCTCTGCCTCCTGAGGGCTGGGATTAAAGGTGTGCACCAACACCTCCAAACTTGTTCTTTTCTTCTTAAATCCTTTGGATTTGCCACTCATTTTATTAAACTTCATTTTATAGATCTTCACTTGTTTTTTACATTTGTTTTCTGCCTCCATTTTGTACCAAGTCTACTTGGAAAATAATCCCCCCCCTTTTCTTTTTTAATTTTGTTCCTGTAGCAAATGAACAACTGATATACTGTTTTTTATGGACCTGTCTTCAGGGTTATTTAGTTTGTTCTGCCTGCCTATATCCTGGTTCTTTTGGGCTTAACTAAATTCTGGTCCTGGGCCTAGGGATTAATTTGCATTATTTACCATCTGCTGAGGCTGAGAACATCTAAGCTCCACAGGGGCACCTAGGTGCTTGTAAGAGTCGCCTGGCCGCCTAAATTGCCTCCTTCCTCAATTAGTTGAGATGTCTGTCAAGTCAGGGGCATCATACTCAGAGGAGAGACTTCTGACCCTGCCACCTTCAGTGGCCACATAGGCTTTACATCATGTGAATGCTCTTAGTATGTTTTAGAATTCTGGCTTTTATCAGTGCTACAGAAGCAAACAGGGGGGCGGGGGTTGGGGAGGCTAAGGTCTCATGAAGTATAGGCTTGCCTCAAACTTGATGTGTAGCTAAGGACGATCTTAGGACAATTTATGACCCTCCGGCTTCTGTATCCCAACTGCTGGGATTACAGGCATGTACAACCATGCCCAGTTTTATTCTTTGTTGAGCAATGAACCCAGAGTTTTGTACAGGCTAGGCAGTTGAGCAAAATCCCCAGTCCCCAGCTCTCATATTTTTAGAAATTGAATTATTGTGTTGAACAATGTGATAGCTCTTAATCCACAGTTTACAAGTATTTCATGAATTTGTAGTCATTAGCTAAAACATTTCCCAGCACATTGCTTCTGTGCTAGTTTTCAGACATCTTATAGGCAATACTTCCTTCTGGAATCCTAATAATATAGTTTGTTTCTTTTACAAATTATTGCATCTGTATGTTGATTTAGGCTTGTTTAAAAATATGCCTAACTTGGGGCTGGCAAGATGACTTAGCAGGTAAAGGCACTTAATGCCAACCCCGAGGACCTAAGTTCCATCCCCAGAACCCATATGGCAGAGGAGAGACCAGAGTTGTCTCCAGGCCTCCACATATGCACCACGATAATAAATGTAAAAAGGTTTTTTTTAATATGCCACATTTAGATGTAATAGTTTATACATATAATCTTGGCCCTTGAGGAGCAGAGACAGGAAAATAAAGTCATGCCTGGAACTATGATGAGTTTTGAGGGCCTCTTGGGCTACATACAAATCTGTCTTAAAAACTAGAATAAAACCATCCAGAGAGTAATAAGATGTTCTGCTGAAATTGGAATGACTTTACCTGATTCCCAAAGCTTAATGTTTTTCCTTGGCTCAAATGTTAGTGCCCCCATCCTATAGGCTGCTTTAATGGTCTCCTTTTACTTGTCTCATGACTTGAAATTCTTTCTTGTATTATGATTTCATTTTCTCTTATTCCCTGCCCTTCTAATTACAGATCTTGATCCTTAATATTTTCTGTAGGGGTGTGTGTGTGTGTGGGTGTGTGTGTATGTGTGTGTTAGCTTGTCTACACCTTGCTCTGCAACACAACCCAAACCCATCTAGAAAACTTCTATACTCCGTACACTCAGGGCAGCCACACAGTTTGATACAGAAATTCAGGAGAGCCTCCCAATTCTAACAAGTCAGCCGCTAGAACCTGAGTAGCTATGAGAATGACTCTTAGATAAATTAAACCCTAGGCCCATCTCCCAGTCATCACTACGGACTGCTCAAATTGTCCTGCTTCCTTCCCTAGAAGTTTCAGGCTCCTGCAAAAGAGAGCTGTGTGGGGTGTCAGAAGACCGTGTACCCCATGGAACGTCTCCTGGCCAACCAGCAGGTGTTTCACATCAGCTGTTTCCGCTGCTCCTACTGCAACAACAAGCTTAGGTAAGTCAGTCCCAAACAGGGTGCAGAGGGACTGTGGCTTTTAGCACACAGGCACTGAAAGTGCTGATGATACTGACTGCCCCTAGTAGGGTGAAAACCACCCTTTAGAGACAGCTCCTTCACACAGGATGCTGGTGGTGTCAGTGACTTCTTGATGCTGTTGGTGTGTGAGAACCGAAGCCTGAAATCCTGCGAGCCACTAATGAAGCCCATGCCCCCTTTAGTAGAGTGCCTTCCTGTGATGTCTTAGAACCATAAACTTAAACCCTAAGGCATGGCATGGGCCTGGAATCCCAGCTACAGTGGGGCATTGGAGCAGGAAAATCTCAAGCTCAGTGCCTGCTTGGGCAACTCAGTGAAACCATGTCTCAACAAGTGAAAAAGAGGCGAAGGATGTAGTGTGTAGAGTGTCTAGCATGTTCTGTCCCCATACTGAAGAAAAGTGGGAGAAGAGAAGAAACTCAAAGTAAAACTATCAATATGGAGAAATATTTCACATTAATTAATTCTAAATCGAATCGTTCCAGAGAAGGAAATATCCAAGATGTCACTTTCTCCATCTTTCCTTCTCAAGCACGAATCCTAGAATACTCTTGGAAGATGGGTTTTGTACCTCAGCACAGCTACACCTGGTGGTAGCTCTTATCTAGACAATGTTCCTTATATCGTACCAAAGTCCGCCTCTGGGATCTCCATTCTTTAGTTCCTTTTCTGTCCACTAAATTAATTTTTTAATTAATTTATTTATTGTTTTTTCAATCCCAGCTCTTGGGAGGCAGAGGCAGGTGGATCTCCTGAATTTAAGGCCAACCAGGTCTACATAGTGAGTTCCAGAGACAGCCAGGGCTACACAAAGGAACCCTGTCTAGGATGTGTGGGGGAAAGGCATTATGATAGGTCATTTATGTGCTTTTAAATAGATATTTTCCTGGGACTGGGGATATGGCTCAGGCCATACAGTGTTTACCTGCTGTGTACAAGACGCTGTACATTCACAGCACCACAAAGGGGGAAAAGAATTTTTCACCATCTTTGTTAAATATGGGAACTATTAGATGGAACCCTGCTGATAGAAATGAGAGATAAAGGAAGATATACTAACCTTATGTTTTCTCTCTTGATGACAGTCTAGGAACATATGCATCTTTACATGGACAAATCTATTGTAAGCCTCACTTCAATCAGCTCTTTAAGTCTAAAGGCAATTACGACGAAGGCTTCGGCCACAGACCACATAAGGATCTTTGGGCAAGCAAAAGTGAGAACGAAGAAACTTTAGAGAGACCCCCCCAGCCTCCAGATGCAGGGGAGACCCCCCACAGCCCCGGGGTAGAAGATGCCCCCATCGCTAAGGTGGGTGTCCTGGCTGCAAACATGGAAGCCAAGGCCTCCTCTCAGAGGGAGAAGGAAGATAAGCCTGCTGAGACCAAGAAGCTGAGGATCGCCTGGCCGCCCCCAGCTGAGCTGGGCAGTTCAGGCAGCACCATGGAGGAAGGGTTCAAGGTCTCTAAGCCCAAGTGGCCTCCTGAGGACGAAAGCAGCAAGACGGAGGCTCCCGAGGATGTAGATCTGGACCTGAAGAAGCTGAGGCGATCTTCGTCGCTGAAGGAGAGGAGCCGCCCATTCACCGTAGCCGCTTCATTTCGAACCTCTTCCGTCAAGAGCCCCAAGGCGCTGTCACCTCTCAGGAAAGGTTGGAGCATGTCGGAGCAGAGTGAGGAGTTTGGAGGAGGGATAGTAACAGAAGGGAAACAGACGGAATATGCCAGAGCCTCTGGGAAGAACGAGAATGTGGGGAAATCACGCTGGCAGCGCAAGGATTCCGCCAGGGAGGAAGCAGTGAGGAAGAGCAAGGACATTCATGATTTTGAGCTGGCGAGTGAGAATTTCGTAGAAAACGGAGCAAACATCGATGAAGATGATAGCAGTGACGTCGTGCAGAAGTCTCCACTAGAACCCGAGTCTCCAAGATGGTCCGGCTTTGTAGACACCACTCCCACTAAAGAGTTCACGACCCAGAATCAAAAATCTCAAGATGTGGGTTTCTGGGAGGGGGAAGTGGTCAGAGAGCTGTCGGTGGAGGAACAGATAAAGAGAAACCGATACTACGATGAGGATGAAGAATAACAGGCCGCCATGGGGTGCTGGCCTTAAATTCCTGTCAGCACTAGTAGTCACTGCCCTTTATCAAGTGGTGCCCAGAGACAGGCAGCCAGGCGCTAGCTGTCATTTATGTGGGAGCGACTTCGGAAAGGAATTCCTGCTACCAAAACAGAAAACAAAAGAGAATCAATTCTAAGTGCATTATTGGAACTCCATTTGAAGACTGGTGTGGTGGTACACGCCTTTAATCCCAGCACTCAGGAGGCGGAGGCAGGCTGATCTCTGAGTTTGAGGCCAGCCTGGTCTACAGAGTGAGTTCCAGGACAGCCGGGACCACACAGAGAGACCCTGTCTCCAAACCAAAAGAAAGAAAGTCCATTTTAGCAGTGAACACATACGTAAGGGCTGAGGGGAGGCTCTCATTGGTCTAGCCCAGTGTCCACTACATTCCCCAAAGTGAATATTCAAGTGTCTAGACAGTGGTACATTTTCACACTACGAATACCATTGTGGAATTGGAGGCAAACAACAGATTTAGGTACCTACATATCATGACCAGAAGCACTTTAGTATAAAGGGCACAATGTAGATATTTTTACCAATTTCATTTTTTAGTACTCAATTGTTTAAATCAAATATTTAGTCTTTCAAAATTTTCTATGCATTTTTCTCCCTCCGGTAGATATGGGAACTTATTGCTCTGCATCCTACACTCTGTATTTTTAATTACTGAAGTATAAAACAGCAGCCTCTGGCCCAGGAAGACCACCCACTTAGTAAAGGCGCTTGCTACACAAACCTGACCACTTGAGTTCGATCACCAGCACCCACGTATAAAGGTGAGAGAACCAACTCCACAAGGTTACCTTGTGACAGACGTGCCCTGTGGCACACATGGCCATCAAAAGTAATAATAATTTTTAAAAAGCCACCAGGCGTTGGTGGTGCACGCCGTTAATCCCAGTACTCAGGAGGCAGAGGCAGGCGGATCTCTGAGAGTTTGAGGCCAGCCTGGTCTACAGAGAAACCCTGTCTGGAAAAAACAAACACAAAAACAAGCCACCCTTCCGAGACACCTTTGAGAACAAAGAGCCAGCCTGTGTGCTTGGTGCTTGGAGAGTCCCACCATGGCATCCGCCAGTGTGTCATCCTGAACTCTAGGTGATTGTGTCGTCTGTTTGGTGACTTCTCACACTTTACAGAACGCTGCACTGTTTTTACAAGACCTTCTGGGTCAGGGTTCACTGTGCTCTGGATAAAACCAAATGAAGACTCCAAAGGAGGGAAAACAAGAGGGACTGCCTGAGCCCAGATCTCCACGGCCACCCTGAGGCAAATCTTTTCAGTACCTATCATCTCTGAAATGTATTGACTTTCCGTGTCAGATAACGTCTCCGGGTTAAATTCAATCAGTTTTATATCTTTCTTCTTGGATGGTGTCCTGGCTGGATTCACTGTTGGCGTAATAAAACCCCCGGGCAAAAAGCGACTGGGAGGAAGAAGTCCATTCCCACTTACAGGTCACAGCCGTTGTCAAGGGAAGCCAGGCAGGAACATGGCTGGCTCCCTGGCTCCGTGTCCCTGTCTTACTCAGCTTGCTTTCTTATACAACCAGGGCTGCCTGCCAAGGGGTGGCTCTGCTCACAGCAGTGGCAGCAAAAAGCCCTAGAGACAATGCCCACAGACTAATCTGTTAGTGACGGTTCCTCAGTTGACATCCCCAGGCAATTCTATTTGTCAAACTGGCAAAAACCAGCACAGGCGGTTTTCTCTAGCATTAAGGCTTTAGAACATTATACACGAGCAAAGGGTACATTTGTTGTAAGTGACTGATATCCCAAATCATGTATGGGTGTGGGGTGTTTTTAAGGTAGAGAGGCCTTTTTTGCATTTGTAGAGATTTAGAGATGTAAAATAATGTTTCCTTATAGTCTTGTTTAGCCTAAAACATTTTTATTCAATAAAGCTTTTAATTTACATTTCAACTTTCCACTGTTCTTTTTCCATTATTTCTTTCCATTGTTAGTCAGTTTGAGGGGGAATGTGCTGTGAATTTGTTTCACCACTAGATGGTAATGTTGAGCTGGCTTGACTTTCATCCACCCTGAAGGCAGACAAAATTTTTCTGGAAAATTGCAAGTAATTTGGCAAGAGAATTAGTATGTGCATGCAGAATGAGCTGTTTGTTTTACCAATTCAAATTCCAGTGGTGGTTTTCACTGTTTATTGTATTCAGCATTTAGTAATTCACCTTACAATTATGCCTAACACGAAAAATAGACCATCTCTGCTGAAAATGCATGTTTTTCACTCTGGGTGTAAGGATGCTTGGTTGTTGATTTCTTCTGTAGAATCAACTTCCAAGTGTTGCTGCTGTCCTTGGTTTGTTGTTTTAATAATATAGCCTGGAAAGCCAGATATAGTGGTCCCTGCCTGTAATCCCAGAACTCGAGAAACTGAGGCAGGAGGATTACCATGAGTTGTAGGCTGGCCTAAACCACAGAGAAAGACCCTATCTCAACAAAACAAAAGAAAACAAGAGCCTGGAGAGATGGCTCAGCATTTTAGAGCACTTTTTGTTCTTGCAAAGGGCCCAGGTTTGGTTCCCAGCACCAGCATCCTGGCTCACAACCATGCTAAGTCCAGTTCTAGAGAGTCCAACATCCTCTACTTACACCCACAGATATATATGTAAGCAAAATATGCACTTTAATGAAGATTGAAAAACAAAAGCAAGCTGGAGTGGTGACTCACATCTGTAATTCCAGCATGCAGAAGGCTGAGACAGATGGTGGCCAGAAGTTCAAGGCCAGCTTGGACTACAAGGAAGAGCCTATACAATAATAATAATAATAATTTTAGAATTTTCTTTAGTTTTCTGTGATTGGGTTTCTTTGGAGATAGGTATTCTTTGGGGACAGTTTGTTTTATCTGCTGTAATTGAAAAAGGGGCGCATGAGAAAGACGCCATATGTCAGAGCTCACATGGAGGAAATTTTTTTTATTAGGGAAAGTGGGGGAGGGGGAGACCAGTCTCTGGGGACAGGAGCAGTAGAAGAGAAAAGGGGCAGGGAGAAACAGACAGGCAGAAAGAGAAAGCAACAGACAGGGAGATGGGAGGGGGCCCTTTTGAAAGACAACATAGTGAATGTGCACAGGTGGTGCGCTTAGTGGCTGCAGCTGAGGACATATCCTGTCAGAACCCCAAGGGCAGGTCAGTGCAGATGTCTGAATACTAACAATATCATCCTGCATCTTCTCTAATCTTTTGTTTGTTTTTGTTTTTGATTTTTCAAGACAGGGTTTCTCTGTGTAGCTTTGGAGTCTGTCCTAGAACTCGATCTATAGACCAGGCTGGCTTCCAACTCACAGAGATCTGCCTGCCTCTGCCTTTCAAGTGCTGAGATTAAAGGCATATGCCACTACACCTGTCTGCACTTTTATTTTATTTTTATATGTATGAGACTTTGCCTGTATGTATCTGTGCATCACAAGAGTGGCTGGTGCCCATGGAGGCCAGAAGAAGAAACTGATCCCTTGTAATTGGAATTACAGATGATGGTGATCTGTTATGTGGGTACTGGGAATTGAACTTGGGTCTTCTGGAAAAGCAGTCAGTGCTTCCCTAAGCCATCTCTCTAGCATGAAATATTTATTTTAAAACAATTCTTTGCTATACGTATAATTTTGCTCTTTATGAAAGAAGGTAAATTTGCAAATGGAATACTTATTTTTACATAGATAATTTTATCTTGTATATTTGCAATTAAATCTTGTTTACTTCTAGATTTATTTATTTATGTTTGTGTCTGTTTTGCTTGCATGCATATATGTGTACCACGGGAGTGCCTCATATCTCAGAGGTCAGAAGAAAGCATATGACCCCTGGAACTGGAGTAATAGATGTCTGTGAGCCACCATGTGTGTTCTAGTAACCAACCAGGGTCTAATTTAGCAGCAAGGGTTCCTAACTTAAGCCATCTCCCCAGCCCCTCTATATTAAATCTTAATCTTTGGTATTTACGGTAGTTTGAATGTAATTGGCTCCCATAAGCCTATAGGGAGTGGCAGTATTAGGAGGTGTGACTTTGTTGGAGTAGGTGTGGTCTTGTTGAAGGAAGTGTGTCACTGTGGGAGATTTGAGGTCTCCTTTGCTCAAGGTTTGCTCAGTGTGATGCTCAGTCCACTTCCTGTTGCCTTCTGATCAAGATGTAGCCAGCACCATGTGTATCTGCATGCCACCATGATGATAATGGACTGAACCTCTGAACTGTAAATTGCCAGTTCAATTAAATGTTTTCCTCTGTAAGAGGTGCTGTGGGGCTGAAGGGTGGTGGCACACGCCTTTAATCCTAGCACTTGGAAGGCAGAGGCAGGAGAATCTGAGTTCGAGGCCATCCTGGTCAACAAGAACTAGTTCCAGGACAGCCAGGACTGTTACACAGAGAAACCCTGTCTCAAAAGAGAGAGTTGCTATGGTCATGGAGTCTCTTCACAGCAATAGAAACCCTAACTAAGACAGTACTTTAGAATGTAGAGCATCTTCAACACTTTTTATTGCAATTTATTTTAATTTTATGTGCATTGGGGGTCTTAACTGCATGTATGTTTGTATGAGGATGTCAGATCTTGGAATTACAGACGGTTGTGAGCTGCCATGTGGGTGCTGGGAATTGAACTTGGGTCCTCTGGAACAGCAGTCAGTGCTCTTAGAATCTGAGCCATCTCTCCAGGCCCCACTATTTTTTGAGACAAGGTCTCACATGTAAATCTGGCTGACTACCTCTATTTCCTGAGTGCTAGAAATTTAATAGTTAGATTTTAATAATTTAATGGTTAGATTTTATAATCATAAATACATGAATACCACGTCACATATATAGCACAAATGACAGAAATATGAGGCTGGAAAAAATTAATGATCACAGCCGGGCGGTGGTGGTGCATGCCTTTAATCCCAGCACTCGGGAAGCAGAGGCAGGCGGATCTCCGTGAGTTCGAGGCTGGGCTGGACCGACAGCCTCCAAAACAATACAGAGAAACCCCGTCTCGTAAAAGCCAAAAAAAAAAAAAAATTAATGATCACCCTTAGCTCCCTCTAATTATCTGGATTTTTTTTCTCTTTGTTTGAGAGATAGGGTCTCATTATGTAAGTTTCCTGACCTGGAACTCATGTTGATATGAGTACTGAGATTAAAAATACCACCACACCTGGCAGTCTCTGGAACTTTAGTATGAATGCTGGGGGGGGGGCCGGAAGTGTGGGGGGGGGATTTGAACTCAGGTCCTCTTGTTTGCATAAACCCTCTTACCCACTGAACCATCTCCCCAAACCCTTCTCTGACTTCTTCACTAGCCTTTTCTTCTGACACTGCTAGAAATCTTGGGGTTTTGTCTGATTTTTTTTTTTTGTGCCTCCAGTTCAGCCTGCACTAATCATGATAAAGTCTTTATTTTGGCTTCATGTTGTAAACTAGAGGTTGAGTATACAGGAGAGCATCCTGCTACACTAATACAAGAGAAGAATGTCAAGCAACTTGCTTTTGTAGTTTAAAGAAAGGTGTGGCACACTTTGGTTGGATTATAATTCTAAGTGTAGTCTTGTATATGCTGCCAGTCACAAGCCTGAAATTCTACCAATTTGGGGCTTTTTACTGAGTCACCTGAGAGATGCTTTCCCTCCTCTTCCTCTCCTGAGAGAGAACTGCTGCAAGGTAAGTAGAGTCATCTAGAATTTACAGGGTTATCTTGTTTAGAAGGGAGTTCTCTAAAGCCAATATAAGATGCTTGAAACGGTCATGACTGAAGTAAGATCTCTTGAAGCAGGTGTCATGGCCATAATCAACCATGGTTGCAATGGTCCTGGAAACTGGAGTGCACTCCCTTCAAGGTATCCATGAAGTGAATAGCTGGGATGTCATGCTGACAGTTCAGCTAATCATCAATGGAAGGGTGGCTTGGTTAACAGCTGTTGTTTAAATCAAGGCAGCTAGGCACAAGTGGAGGGTTTGACAGCTGTCAATCAAAGGGTAAATTTGGCTGGTCTGCAAGTGTTCAGCTTATTTGGAGTAAATATTAAAGGATACTTAAGGCCTATTATTAAAGCTATTTAACAATGTTTAATTCCTAGCCAGATACTCTTGGGGAATGTTATATTCTTCTGATTTGTTTCATCACATGTTCAATAGGAAGATGCTTTCCAATAAACTCAGTGAAAATGGCACATGCCCCTTCGGGAAGTCATACCATCCTTGAACAAGGCCATCGTGCACCAATTCCTCTGTGCTCAACTGGCACATTTTCTGTTTCTTGGTGCTCTGATTTGAAATACCATGGAACCATAATAGTGTTTGTTCACTTCCTCCTAAAGTTGCTACAAACAGAATAATCTTGATGTCATACAATAGAACATAGGAACAAAGAGAAAGTAATTTGGCAAGGCAATTCCTTTTTGTAAAAAGAGTACTCAAGAACCCAAACGGCCTGGTGGTGAGTGGTGGTGGCTCACACCTATAATCCCTGCACTCAGGAGGCAGAGGCAGGAGGATCTCTGTGAGTTCCAGGCCAGCCTGGTCTACAAAGCAGGACAACCTCCAAAGCAATACAAAGAAACTCTGTCTCGGAAAAACAAAACAAAACAAAAATGAGTACTTGCTGCTCTTGTAGAGGACCCAGGTTTGGTTTTTACCACACACATGGTGACTCACAACCATCTATAACTCCATCCAGTGTCCTCTTCTGACCTCCACAGGCATCAGATACATCTGTAGTACATATAGATTGAGCAAAACATTTATATAGTTAATCACACAAACACACACTCATAATACTAGTGCTGAGTTTAGATGGGCATGGTGTAATGTCACTTTTTTTTCTCTGTATTGGTTTGAACGCTGTCCTGAAACTCACTCTGTAGACCAGGCTGGCCTCGAACTCAGAGATCTGCCTGCCTCTGCCTCCCGAGTACTGGGATTGTAGTGTCACTTTTGAATTTGTTAGAAATGAGAAATGAAGAGCTGAGGGTATAGCGCAGCTGTGGAGTATATGATTCATTTGTGCAAGGCCCATGGTTGAATTCCCAACACCAATAAAGGAAAAAAGTTAATTACAACTGCATGGGATGGGTTCTGTTCTGCAGTCTCCTCACCCAGAGCATCTCTGGTTGTGCCCAGAAAACTTACAACACACACTCCTTACCAGGCATGGGCTAAAGTAAGGTTTGAGAAGCACTGAGGTGAGGTAAATCTTCCAGTGTACTCACTGGAATGGCTCTTCCATGACTCCATGAACCTTAAGCATACCTTACTAGTTATAAAGTTACTTTATCTGTTGTCCTCAGCCCATAAGTTGAGATTTACTTCTTGGAATTCCCATCACCACCGTTTCTAGTTAGTTTCTGGCAATTAACCTTGTAGCTAGGTTTTAACTGATAGGGTTCAGGGTTCTCTGGCAATTGAGGATAATTTAGTTTTCAGAAAGCGCCTGGTCTATGGTTCGCTCTCTCGTTTATGGAGACTGGCAAGAGTTCAATGTTCACTTCAAACACTTTGAGGTTGTTTGTGGGATAAGGAAACCAGAGTCTGGAGTCTAAAGAGTTTCTAGTTAACAGCTAGCTGCTCGCTTATCTCTGTCACTTGGGCAAACTACTCTGCCTCTTTGGACTTCATTTTATCCCTCCATAAAATAGTGGGCATGATGATACTGATTTCATAGGATTCAGGAGTGAAAGAACCTGTGGGAAATATTCTTGGCAGTCCTTGTAACATGACATATCTCATTAAAAACTGACATTTATTTTTCTTTTGCCTTGTTTTTTTTCCCCATTTCCTCCATGGAGGAAAAGGGAGGAACTTTTTTGTCTTATACTAGGACTCAAACTGATCTTAAAACTCATGACATTTCCCTTGCAGTCATCCAAGTCCTGAGATTACAGTTGTGAAACACCACCTCCCCTCCCCACCTTCCTATTCAGAAGGTATTGAGGGTGGGTAGGGTCTTATGTAGCTCAGGTTGTCTTTAACTTGCTATGTAGCAGAGGATGACCCCAAACTCCTAATCCTCCAACCTCCACCTCCCAAGTGCTAGAATTACAGGCTTTTAATTTAAGGAATGTGTGTGTGTGTGTGTGTGTGTGTGTTTGTTTCGAGACAGGGTTTCTCTGTGTATCCCTGGCTGTTCTGGAACTCTCCCTGTAGACCACACTGGCTCGAACTCACAGAGATCCTCCTGCCTCTGCCTCCCGAGTGCTGGGATTAAAGGCGAGCACCACCACCGCCCGGCAATTTAAGGATGTTTTAAGGACCCATGTATTTCTCTGAGAAAAAGTGAAGGTTACTTTAAGGCCTACAGCAAAGAAGGGTAGAGGCCGTGGAGGCACCTCAAAGAAGAGTTTAGAATTAACAAATATGGTTGTGGTAGTTAGAACCAACTCGGATGAATGGCACAGCTGATTGGCTGGAACACAGGGACTGTGAGCGAAGATCAGAACTGGCTGGGAGCCAGACCGGATTAGAACCCAGTGGACTAGGAGGAATGTTTCCAGAACGGAGAAATTAGCCCTAAGTAGGGGTGTGGTAGTGGCGGTGTCAAACCTGCCGCGAGGAGCTGGGCGGGGCTCGGGCTGCAGGTAAGAGGGGCGTGATGGGTGGGCGTGGCCAAGGCAAGCTGGGGGGGGGGGCGCCAGCCGAGGTCAGGCCCCACCGGAGGGCGTCCGGGCGGCTGCGGCGGGGAAGTGGGCGGGAAGGCGAGATGGGCGGGGAGGAGGCTAGGCCTGCGGGAGAGGCGGGCTGGGCTGCTGGGAGGACCCGGGGACGGAAGAGGGTGGCCGTAGGCCGGGCCCCGCCCCCGGGGCTTCTTCCCAGTGGGTTCCGTTGGCCGTGGCTGCCGCGGAGGCTGTGGCGGCGGTGGCCGCCGGGCAGGCGTAAGATGGCGACTGCGGCGGCGGGAGCCCTGGGCCTCCTGTGGGGCTGGCTGTGGAGCGAGCGCTTCTGGCTGCCGCAGAACGTGAGCTGGGCCGACCTGGAGGGTCCAGCCGACGGCTACGGCTACCCGCGCGCCCGGCACATGCTATCCGTGTTCCCGCTGGCGGCAGGCGTCTTCTCCGTGAGGCTGCTCTTCGAGCGGTGAGAGCTGCTGCGCAGGGCCGGGGGCGCCGGGGGCGGGGAGGGGGAGGGCGAGCGGGAGGCCGAGGCCCGGAAGCTGGGGAGCAGGGCCGCTGTGGGGATGCTCGGAGCCTTGCGACGCGCTCCCGGAGCCTGCGTGCAGTCCGGGAGTCTGGGGTGTGGGCGAGTGGGAGAGGGCCGAGGGATGCGCCGGGTCCCCTGAAGTGCAAACCTCGGAGTTGCATGGGATCTTAAGGGCTGCCTTCCATCCTCCAAGAACCCGAGAGTGAATCGTGCTCCCGCAGAGCCCCGCGCGAGGAACAGGAAGGGCCCAGGAGAACCACAGTTAGTTGGGGTCGTGAAAGCTGGTGGGCTCAGTGCAGGCAGCAGACCTTGCTAGCGACAGAGGTGGATGCATTTGGGTGTAATGTTTGCCCAAGCTACATGAGCTTCTCAGAGTTGAAGGAAACCGGATCAGTTAGGCCCCAAGCCCTGATTTGTTAGCGCGTGGACGTCCTCTGTTAATATGACAGTCGACATCTAACTAGGATAGGGTGTGGTGAAGCCTGAGGCTTCCAAAGTTTGGGGAAGGTGTCAAGAGGAACTGCTGAGCCGGTCTCGGAGGCCTGCAATGGGAGGAGTGGTCACGTTGAAGACAACAGAGCCTGGGAGGTTACTGGAAAACGGTTGTGTGTCCCAGCTTCTAAGGTTGTCGTATTCACAATGTACTTTGCCTTAACCATATGCTCCGAACTGAAGTGCCCCACTTTCTTTGAATGGTGGGTTGCTGCCAAAAAGATACTACTCAGCGAGTATTTTATGATGTGGATTTATTATAGCTGTGTGTGTGGCTTTTTTTGATAAAGCTTACTCAAACTCCAAGAAAGCACTATCTGCATAGGTAGAGAGGCTTCTTCTGTAAAAATCTTTATCTAGAACAAACATGACTATAATGCAAGAATGCCCTTTTCTAGTGTGGAGATGTGGTTTAGACAATATAATCCATTACTCGGAAATGTGTTTTGGATTATTTCCTTGATCTGCCTATGCCTTTTTTTTCTATATGTAGCTAGTCACTTATCTGTATATATTAAGACTGGTTGTCTTTTGTAAAAGTGCAAAGGTAAATATATCATAAATAAATAAATATGCTTTTTAGTCGAAGTAAATGAAACTCAAAGTCTAAATGCCTTTTCTGGGCCCCCAGGAACTTTTCAAGGTAATCATTCTTGTTTTAAGTCTTCTTGAGGTGGAGGTGCAGGCTTAGGAGTAAACTGGGCCCAGGTACTCTTTTCCTTAGCACGTGAGGGCTGAAAACGAGATGTAATGACTACCAAGAGAAGCAGACAATCCAATACATTTTTTTCATCGTCATAGGAATATCCTTTGCTTTTCAAACAGATCTGTGTGTTTTGTGACTTCCTGATGCTTTGATAAAATGCCTTGTTTATAAAAAAAAACAGTTTACACAAAGTTACATATTCTGATTCTAAAGGGTTCCCCAGATGGCTCAGACTTCCCTGGAGGTGGTGGCACAGGAAAAGATCTGTTCCCTGTGGGAATTCTAGCTGCTTGTTTCTATGGTGTGCCAGTGTCAGGGGATGAACCTGCACTCTAGTTCTTGTCTAGTAGGGGCAAGCACCTTGTTTGTCTCACGTGTGATTTTAGGAAAAGTTGGCGGGAGAAACTGTCTTGCTAATTTGTTTCCCTTTGTGACTGGCTATCTCAGAAAGGGCTTAGACTTGACTGCTACTCTTTCGTGTGCTGGTCTTCCATAAAGGGACCAGAAGCTCTGTTAAAGTACAGTGACCACCTATTGAAAAGGCTGGAGAGAGGCTGGGTGATTTAGAACTATGCCAGACACTCAGGTGCCTTCTAGAGGATCTCTGTTTCATTCCCAACACACGTGGCAGCTCACAACCATCTGCAACTCCAGTTCCAGGGGATCTGAGGCCCTCTTCTATCTCCATGGCTATCAGGTATGCACATGATACAGAATTGCATGCAGTCAAAACACACACACACACACAATCATAAAATAGGAATTTTTGCCAGAACAACCATAGTGAGACCTTCCTCTCAAAAATACAAAAACAAGCTGGACAGTGGTGGTGCACACATTTTAATCCCAGCTAGCAATTGGGAAGCAGAGGCAGGCAGATCTCTGTGAGTCTAAAGCTAGCTTGCACTACAGTGAGAGTTCCAGGACAGGCTTCAAAGTTACAGAGAAACCCTATCTGGAAAAAAACAAAACCAAAAAGCCTATCCAAAACAATTGAGAAGTTTGTTTTTCCTTCATTTTCTCATTTCCTAAATGCTATCTAGAAACAAATGATGTAACAAACCATAGACTTTTAAGGGGTAGATGCTAACCTTTTACAAACAATAAACTAAGTCTAGCAAGAGCTGGAGGTTTTGCTGAGTGGTAGAGCACTGAGTTTAGTGCTAGACTTTAAACTAGTTTTCCCACATTTGGGGTTCTTTCATAGTATGTGATAGGATTCTGTTTTCCTTAAGCCACCTTCTAAAGGTGTTTTTGTTTGTTTGCTTGAGACAAGAGCTTAACTATGTAGCTAGCTGGACTGATACTTTATAGCCCTGCTGGCTTGAACTCACAGGCGATCTCCTTCCTTAGTCTCCCAGATCTGGGGTTACAAATGTACACCAGATTTAACTTCTACCCTCACCCAGTACTCAAGAAGCTGAGGCAGGAAGATCGTGAACTTGAGACCCAATCTGGGCTAGTTAGTGAGTTCCAGGGCAGCCAAGACAGTGTATTGAGACTGTCTACCAAAACGAAGGGGGGGGGTTAAATTTTTACAGGGGGAGGAATCCGTGATGTTACTCCTGTGTTTGATTTAATGTGTTTGTAAGGGAGGGAAGTTTGAGTTATTACTGTATACCTTAAGATATATAGATAGATATAGACATATATTTAACACAGGGTTTTTCTATGTAGCCCTGGTTGTTCTGGAACTAGCTATGTAGACCAGGATAGCCTCTAACTCACAGAGATCCATCTGCCTTTACCTCCGTATTACTGGGGTTAAGAGCTATGTTTTATGATTTAAGGAGTCTTAGCCCTACCCTTCCTACTTAATAAAAAGCTTCCTCCACCAGACAAGATCTTACCATATATTCAAGGCTAGCTCAGAACTCAAAATTCTGCTTTAGCCCCCAAGTGCTAGGATCACAGGTGGTGTTAATCAGGCCAAGCCTGGTTGTGTTGTCCCAGAGATCTCCCAAAAATAGAGTTTGCTTTCTTTTCCTTCTCATAAGCCACAGTGCCTTTTTTTTCCTTTCCTTATTCTCTAGAGAACTGAGCCTCCTCTGATAGAGATTACTTGAAAAACTATCTGACCATAAATAAAATATATCTCTTGCTGTCCAAACTGACTTCAGCTCACTGTGTCACTCAGCCTGACCTTTAACTCCTGATGGTCTTCCTGCTCCCGCTGCCCAAGTGCTAGGATTACAAGCGTAAGCCATCACACCCAGCACTATTCTGTTTTGTTCAAGAACTACAGAATAGACCTGAAAATATATAGTTCAGAGATAGAGTGCTTGCCCTGGGTTCAATCTCCAACACAGGCAAAAAACAAACCAATTCCAGAAGCAGTCATTACCTATGAAACAGCGAAAGTGGGGTAATCTATCCAATGCACACTGTAGCATGTGATCAGTAAATATTTGTTGAATGATTGGAAAGGGTCTGTTTATCCACACAAATGCTCAGCGGAATTATCGGAAATATAGATATGTGCAGTGAATCAGGGAGGTGAGGCTTCTGTGTTAAGTTTCACCATGTTGTAGATGCACTTTCTCTGGCCTCTGTCTTTCTTACCTCATATACACACTTATGGTACCACCCCCATGTTCTGCCACAAAGGCACCAACTCTTACAGGTTTGTTCTAATTGAAACCTGAGAGAATAGTTTAAGCTAGATCTCTTGTATCTGATTTTTGTCTGTTTTGTTTGTGAGACTGACAGGATCTCTCTCTTACCCAAGCTGCCCTCCCTCTTTCTCCTGATTGTTGAGATTATAGGCATTTACAACTCATGAATTTTTAAGATAAGTTTTAATATGAAGTTGTTTGAAACTTGATAGCCAGCTCCTGAATACTTGTTCATTGGGATCCAGCAGGAGCCAGTGACTAGATATATCACCAGATCTATGTAGGCTAATTTATTTGGGATGTTATTGCATGCAACAGGAGCTCTGTGTTGCCAGAAGTCAATTGTTTTGTGAATCATGCAGGACAAGGGCGAGCACTTTCGCTGTTGCTTATTCATTACTTCAGTCTTCTTTCTTGTCACTTAGAGGCAGCTTTGCTAGGATGTCCAGGGAATTTTCCCGATAGCATTTTCTGTCACTGGGAACTGAATAGGTTCACTTGCTGCCCTATTACACATTTATTTGTTCTTTGAAATGGGTCTTGCTATGTAGCCTTGGTTTGATTGGAGCTTAATATGTAGAATGAACTAACTGGCCTCAAACTCCAGAGATCGCCTACCTCTGCTTTCTGAGTGCTGGGGTTAAAAGCATGCACCACCACACCTGGGCGGGCACATTTCTTAGCTCTGGCTGTCCTGGAACACATAATTTTAGCCAGCGTTAACATGTCCTCCCAAGGACAGAACCTCTGGAAAACAGCCATAGAGGCTGGTTAGGGTACAGAACACAGCCCATTCCACTGTGCCCCTAAGCTTGTTCAGCATTATTGAATTGCAAATCACAGAATTAAATGACATCTGCAGATCAGCTGAGTGAGGGTGGGAAAATGGTCACATGGCCCCCTCTTACCTAAAACTCACTTTTCAATCAGTTCCAGATGGTCAGAAGCCTTCTGAGTCCTCCTCACTCAGGATGAACTCTCCACAGCCTTTTTTGCAGTCAGTATTCTACAGACAACACTGTCATGACTGAGATCAAGTTCCTGACATATCCTGGAGACAGTGTATCTGTCACCAAAAAGAAACATGTTACTTAGTTTTTTCTGACACCACCTCTTGATTCAAAACAATAGATTCTTTGGATTGAGCAAAGAGGTTAATGAAAGTGCAGAAATAGCATCTAATCCTTCCTGATAGAGTGCGAAGGAGAGGGCTGCCTCTTTTGAATTCCTCTGCAGGGATATTTTTAGGCAGATCTTACTTCTCAGATATATACCAAGTTTTCACCATTTGTACTTAAATCTATTCCATTTTTATCATTAGGGAACTTGAAATAATATTGCAAAAGGATTTATAACTATTTCCAAAAACAAATGATGAAAACCGTTTCCTAGAAAGACTAATTAGACTTATGCTGTCCAGTATAGTAACCACTACTTACTGCACATGGCTCTTAGAGTTTCAAATGTGAGGAGTTAAAAAGTTGGGATATAAAGCAAATATAAGTACTCACTAGCTTTCAAAAATGACATCTCAGTTTTTACCCTTACTGAAGCCGGTTCTCCTGTATCCCAGGCTGGCCTCAGATGACTAGCCTGTCTGGTTTCTAGAGCCAAGGGCTTCTTCCTTGGTGAGTACTGTAACAGCTGAGCTACATTCCCAGCCTACACTTTCTGCTTGTTTACATGTTGACATGCCAATCCCTTGTACAACGTGTGTTTTGTTTTGTTAGTGACAGAGTCTCCTGTAGCTTAGACTTGCCTCAGACTCCTTATGTAGCTGAAACTGGCTGCCTTTGTGCTCCCCATCCTCCTACTCCATTTCCAGAGTGCTCAGATTACAAGTGTTTACTACCATACCAGGACTAGTATTTTGGATTTGTCATATAAAATCAATAATGTAAGAATTAATTTTGCTTGGGTTTGTCTGTCTGTTTTCATGGTGATTGCCCTTGTAGATGGTTGGAGAAAAGGTTTTACTTTGGCCTCCAACTCATAATTTTACTGTCTCTGTTTCTTGAATTCTGGAATTACAATCTTGTGCTATACTATACATAGCTCTAAAAATGTGGCTAGTTAGGGGCTGGAGAGATGGATCAGTGGTTAAGAGGGTGTACTGCTCTTGCAGAGGACCCAAGTGGGTTCCCAGCACCCATATCAGGAGGCTTACAACCACTTGTAACTCTAGCTCCAGGGGTTCTAACTCCCCTGGCTTCCATGAGCATCTGCACTCATGTGTGCATGTCCATAATTAAAATAAGTAGGGTGGGTAAAAATAAAATAAGTAACAATAAAGTGTGGCTATTTAAAAAATTGCTTCAGTGGTTCACAAGTTTTATTATTTTATTTTACTTATTATTGTCATGTGCATTTGTCCATTGTATTGGGGTGTATCTGTGTGTGCTCATGTATAGGCGGATGCCATAGCACACATGGAGGTCAAAACAACTTTTTATTTCTTTTGAAACAACAGTCTCAGCCGGGCGGTGGTGGCGCACACCTTTAATCCCAGCACTCGGGAGGCAGAGGCAGGCGGATCTCTGTGAGTTCAAGGCTGGGCTGGACCGACAGCCTCCAAAACTATACAGAGAAACCCTGTCTCGTAAAACCAAAAAAAAAAAAAAAAAAAAAAGTCTCTCTGTGAAGCCCTGACTGTCCTGGAATTCTTTATGTAGACCAGACTGGCCTTGAACTCATAGAGGCCTGCCACTGCCTCCTGAATGGTGGGATTAAAAGCTTTTGACACTATCCAATTTAGAAGACTTTCTTTTTTCTTTTGAGACAGGATTTCTCCTTGCTGTCCTAGAACTCATTCTGTAGACCAGGCTGGCCTCAAACTCAGAGATTCATCTATCTCTGTCTCCCAAGTGCTGGGATTAAAGGTGTGTACCACCACCACCTGACCACATTTTTTTTTTTGTTTTTGTTTTTTGTTTTTTGAGACAGGGTTTCTCTGTGGCTTTGGAGGCTGTCCTGGAACTCGCTTGGTAGTCCAGGCTGGTCTCGAACTCACAGAGATCCGCCTGCCTCTGCCTCCCGAGTGCTGGGATTAAAGGTGTGCGCCACCAACGCCCGGCTGAGGACCACATTTTTTAAAAGATATTTTTATTTTATGTATATGAGTGCCGGCATATATGTATATCTGTGCACTCTGTGTGGACCTGGTGTCCTCAGAGGCCAGAAGAGTAGGGCATCAACCCCTGGGAACCATTTAATAGGGTGTGAGCTACTATGGGTTCTGGGAGAGCCACCTCTCTCGCTCAGAGAATGATGTGGTTTTTGTTGTTGTTGTATCTATCTATCTATCTATCTATCTATCCATCCATCCATCCATCCATCCATCCATCCATCCATCCATCTATCTATCTATCTAGTATGCCATGTTTTGACATGTAGGCATACCAGAAGAGGGCACCAGATCTCATTATAGATGGTTGTGAGCCACCATGTGGGAATTGAACTCAGAACCTCTGGAAGAGCAGCCAGTGCTCTTAACCTCTGAGCCATCACTCCAGCTTTGAGAATAACATTTTAAGAGTAGATTCTCCCAGGCTGGGTACAATGACAAATGCTTCTAATCCCAGCCCTGGGGAGGCAGAGGCAAGGCCAGCCTGATCTACATAGAGTTCCTGGGCAGTGCTCCATGCCTCCAATCCCAACTGGGGAGGCAAAGGTGGGCAGATCTTTGTGAGTTTGAGGACAGCCTGGTCTACAGAGTGAATTTTAGGACAGCCAGGGCTACACAGAAAAACACTGTTTTGAAAAAACAACAAAACAGGGCATGATGGAATACACTTGTAATTCCATCATTTAGAATGGAGGCAGGAGGATCAAAAGTGGGGCTCCCCCACCACTGCCAGAAAAGTAAGGAAATTTTTTTCAGTGCCATGTAGTAGAACAGATCAAAAATTGACAAAATTTTTTTTTGCTTTGTTTTTTGAGATAGGGCTTTTCTGTGTATCCCTGGCTGTTGTAAACTCATTCTATAGACCTGTCTGGCCTTGAACTCAGAAATCTGCCTGTCTCTGCCTCCGCCTCCCAAGTGCTGGGATTAAAGGTGTCATCATCATGGCCCAGTGACAAGATAAAATCTTAATAGTGGGCAGGGTGAGTGAGAGTACTCAAGGGCTAGGAGAGTTTTTAATATGTTAATTTGCCCCTGAGTGATTTAAGTAATCTGATATTTGATTGACAGTAACGCCTAGTTCTGTATTTTTACTGTCTAAATCTGCTTAGTTAATGATCTGTAAACAATCAAGTTTGTCAAGTAGTCACATATACACAGGGAGCTGCACAGCCCAAGAGGGCGGTGAGAATAACCACATCTGTGTTGTGTCTTGTGAACCTAGGATTTCTAATTGAGTGTGGTGACACAGACCTCTAATCTGTAATCCCAGCACTCACAAGGCTTAGGCAGGATTGCAAATTTGAAGCCTGGCTGTGCTATATAGAGTCTGTGCAAAATAAACAAACACCAGAGGTGGGGGTGGGAGATTAAGAAAGATATTCCTTGTAGATTTTAGCTTCTGGGTGGCGGCTGTCTTAGACGTCTCCGTCACATAGGCAGAGTGTCTCCAATTAAATCAGATTGTTGTGGTTGTTTAATTCTTCCTGGGAAATCTCTGAGCACAAATTAAAATTGATTAACTTGGGGCTGGAGAGGTGGCTCATCTAGTTTAGAGTACTTGTTGTTCTTGCAGAGGTCCTGGGTTCAGTTCCCAGCACTTTCAGGGTGACTCAAAACCATCCCTAACTCCATTTCCAGGGCATCCGACACACTCCACACCTCCTCAGGTACCAGGCATGCATGTGGTGCTCAGACATACTTGTAGGAAAAACATACATACACATAAAAATCTGGTTAACTTGAATTTCTGATTCCTCAGAAGTCAGTGATCTTCTACACTTGATAAAGCACAAAGCTGACCCAGGAAGTGCTTTGTCTTTAAAGGTGCCTCTTCATCTTCTAACAGGGTATTTTTGTTGTTGGTTGGTTGGTTGGTTTTTTTTGTTTTGTTTTGTTTTTGTTTTTGTTTTTTTTCCGAAACAGGGTTTCTCTGTGGCTTTGGAGGCTGTCCTGGAACTAGCTCTTATAGACCAGGCTGGGGTATTTTTTTAAGGAATTTCTTTATTCATTTACTCATTCATTCACTGAGACATGGTCTCATTGTGTAGTCCAAGCTGGTTTAGAACTTGGTGTTGTTATCCAAGCTGGTCTCCACTTCACTGCATGGATTAGAAGAGTACACCACTGTGCTTGGTTTGACTAGACAAGTGTTAGATGGTGACCCTAGGATCTTTCTCTACTGAGCTATGTCCTCTTTGTTTTTACTCTTTATTTTGAGACAGGTCTTAATAAGTTGCTCAGGCTGGCTTTTTTTTTAACCCCCTCCTCCAGGTTGACTTTGATCTTACTCTGTAGCTCAGGTGGGCCTTGAACTTGTAACCATCCTGTCTCAGTCTCCAAATAGCTAAGATTACACAAACCTGTGCTACCAGGCCTTGCCCAAAAAATATCCATTCTTCAGCAATCACTTATTGAGAAGTTAACAGTTATGATATATGTTCCAAGGATAAAATGGTAAGTAATCTGGCTTTAGAGTATTTGCCTAGCATACCAAAAAAGGCCCACTAAAACCTTGGCTTTAGTCTTTAAGGGGACAGCTAAAAAGCCATCAGTTAAAATAAAATGTAGTCGTTGTGGTTAGCCCAGCATGGTGGTGTGTGCCTACAATCCCGGCACTGGGGGATAGAGGCAGGAGGATCAGGTGGAGGCTGACTTCTGTTGTGAAGGGAGTCTGGAGGAAGTAGGACTTGGTTCTGAAATATAGGCTTGGACCAGGCTCACTGAAAGTTGTTTCTTGGAATATAAAGGATGGTCAGACTTTCTTGAGGAAGAACTTTCTGTTGCCCTTTTCCACAATCTACTTATTTGGGTGTGTATGTTTCAACTTGAAGCAAATGCACCAAATTGTATAATCATTAAAAAAGGTAAGATGTAGGGGGCTGCAGAGATGACTCAGCAGTTAAGAGCACTGGCTGTTCCTCCAGAGGACCCAGAGCTCAAATCCCAGCACGTAGTTGGAGGTGCTACACACCTTTTTTCTTTTTAGATTTATTTTTACTTACATATCTGAATGTTTTGGGCCTGCATGTATAAATGTGCCCCACGTGTGGAGACCAGAAGAAGTCACTGAAACCTCTGAAACTGGAGTTACAGGTGGTTGAGGGCTACCACATGGGTGCCAGGAACTGAACCTGAGTCCTCTGCAATAGCAGCAAATACAGTTAACCAGGGAGCCATCTCTCCAGCCCCATGGTAGGGCACACCTTTAGCTCCAGAACTCTGGAGGCAAAGACAGGCTGATCTCTGTGAGCTCAAATGACTTTGGTCTACATAGAGAGTTCAAGGCCAGCCAAAGCAACATAGTCATACACACACACACACACAATTTGAGAGGCCACAGAGATAGCACAGAGGTTAAGAACATTTGGTGTCTGCCCTTCCAGAGGACCCAGGTTTGTTCCCTAGCACCCATATTGAGTGCTTGAAGACACCTGATACTCTAGCTCCAGGGGATCTGACATAGTCTTTGGTTTCCATGAGCACCCCCCACATAGAACACTTACATATACACATAATTTTCTTTCAGCCAGCTGTGGTGGTGCACACCTTTAATTCTAGTATTCCGTAGGTGGATCTGAGTTTGAGGCTAGCCAGGGCTACATAGAAAGACCGTGTATCAAAAAACAAAACAAAACCTTTAAAGAGTGACTTTATTATTTCATTAGTGTATGGATGTTTTCTCCTTTGACCACATGGGTCCCAGAGATCAAACTCAGACTGTTGGGGTTGGAGACAATAAGTGCCTTTATCAAATAAGCCATCTTCCTGACCCAGAATCTGCATCCTTCCAGAAGGTCTCTAGAGCCAGACGGTCTTCATAGTCCATGCATGGTTTTGTCAGAATTCTTTTCTCTAAAGTGTACATGGCACATCCATATTGTGACAGACTGAGTGCAGCACTGACATGCAGACAGAGCTGCCAGGTAGACAAAACTGTCAACTTGTATTACTCCCTTTCCAGTGTGGAAAGTTACTCTTCACAAGATGCTAAATTACCATGTAACAAGCTCATTAGTATTGCAAATTGATAAGTATACATTTTTAAAATTTTAATTTCTGTAGCAATATACATTAATAGGTCTTATTCACATAAATAAAACCTCATTTGAGATCCTTAATGATTTTTTGCTGTTGCAGAGACATCAGGCTGGTTTGAATGATTTGCTCCAAGTTTTAGGGTATTTGTTCTCTTCTTTGCTGATTAGTCTAGAGAAGTAGGCACTCTGAAAGCTACTTGTGTGTGTGGTTGTCAGAGGCCTCAGGAGGCAGTAACACCTCTCTGACTTTGTTTGAGACAGGATTTCTTCTGTTGACTCTGGTGTAAGCCCTGCTGGCTGGCCCACCAGCTTCCTGCGATTCTCTGGGTTCCATGATACTGGCATGCAGGGATACTGGATCCAGTTCTTATTTAAGTTCAGGTTGTTCGACTTGTGTAGTAAGTGCTCCACCTGCTGAGCTGTCTCCTCAGCCTGAAAATTACTTCAGGTGGGGGTGAGGTGGTTGAGTTAGGATCTTGCTGTGTCGCTCTTGCTGGCCTAAAATAAATGGCAGCTTTCTTGTTGTTTTCTGTGTGCTGGGATTACAGCTTTGAGCCACCATGCCTGACCTGAAAGCTGTTCGTCTCACCCACTACTTCAAGATGCAAGTCTAGTGGGTCAGCCTGGAGGTGATATGTACCTGCACCATGGAAGTGACTTCACTCTGCCTTTTCTCTGTTCCCTTAGGTTAGTCGGTGTGAGACCGTCTACTGCTTTGCTCTTCAGGGTTAACAGTTCTGTTGCGCTTGTGGTTTGCTCTTCTATTAGTGGTGGTGGGTGTGAGCTCTTCACAAGCAGTCAGTCTAGACGGTGCTTCTTAATCGATGTCTTCTGGCAAGTAATACAAATAGGCAGCTTACACTGAGACATGTATCTTGGCTCTCAGGATGGTCTATGGGGCTGGGAAACTTGGGGTCACTAGGTTAATTATGCTGCTTTAACCAAATAGACAATAAGGTAAGGTAGGGAGGGTGATGGTGTGTGTGCCTGTGTGCAACCTCGGGTATATTTCCTGGGGTTCCATCCTCCCTGAATTTTTGGTACAGGGTCTCACTGACTAGGAAGTTGGTCAGTAGGCTAGGCTGACTGGCCAGAAAGCCCTAGAAATTTGACTGTCTCCACCACCAGTGCTGGTATTACAAGTGTGCACCACCAAGCCTGTAGGTCAGAGGATCTTCACACTTGGAAGGCAAACATTTTACCATTAGATTATCTTCCCAGTTGCCCAACAGTAGTGGCACACACCTTTAATCCCAGCATTTAGAAGGCAGAGGCAGGGAGATCTTTGTGAGTTTGAGGAGGCCAACCTGGTCTCCAGGAAAGCTAGGCTACACAGAGAAACCCTGTCTCAGGGGGGAAAAATTTATCTCCCCAGTCACAAGTTTTACTTTTCTTTCTTCCTTCTTTCCTCCCTCTCCTCCTTAAAGACAAGGTCTCACTATGTATCCTGGTTGGCCTGGAACTTGTTATGTAAATCAGGCTGGCCTCAGTTCTTCATTGTACCCTGAACTAATGCAAGCAAAATTGACCTGTGCTAGCTCTAGGGTATCGAGTTCATTCCAAGGTCAGGTGACAGTGATGAGGATCTTAGCTCTACTGTGAATAAGGTGCAGACTTCCCGTATAACCCTGCTGAGGGTATTAGTGGCACCAAGACTGAGGTCATCTGTTCTGGTGAAAACAATAATAGCTATGCCTTGAACACAGGATCTTCATGAGATTGCAGGCATGTGTCACCACTCAAAGCAAAGTCTCATGTAAGCCCAGACTGCCCTCAGACTTACTAGGTAGCTAAGGATGAACATTGAACTCCTAATTCTCCTGTTTCTCCCTCCCATCTAGTGGGATTACAGAGAATTCTGAGGTTCAAGCCCAGGGTTTGGTACTTAGTAGGCACATTAGTCTACCAACTGAACTATATATCCTGATTCATTAAAGGCTATTTCTAATGAATGTTTACTAACAGGTGCCAAACTAGGCATGCATCTTGTCATTTCATCTTTAAAATAACTTTGGGAGTGGGGTGGGGGGCAGCAAGATGGCTCAGAGGTTAAGAGCACTGACTGCTCTTCCAGAGGTTCTGAGTTCAGTTCCAGCAACCACGTGGTGGCCATCTATAGTGAGATCTGGTGCCCCTTCTGGCATGCCGGCATATATGCAGGCAGAACCCTGTATACATATTAATCAATCAATTAATTAATTAAATTTTCATTGTGGTCTGGTGGTGCACACCTTTAATCCCAGCACTTGGGAGGCAGAGGCAGGCTCTGTGAGTTCAAGACCAGCCTGGTCTACAAGAGGTAGTTCCAGGACAGTCTCCAAAGCCACAGAGAAACCCTGTCTCAAAAAACCAAAACCGGCTCGTATGTCTGAGGTTTTGAGGCCAGCCTGCACAATATAATTTCAGGCCAGCCAGGGAGACTTCTGCCTCAAAAACAGCAACCACAAAACCTTGGTGAGATGGAGAGATGGCTGAACACTTATAGCACTTCGAGTGTTTATTGCCTTTCCAGAGGAGCCAGTGGGTCCCTAGTGCTTGTGTGGACAACTCACAAGCTCTTGTAATTCCAGTCCCAGAGTCTGACATATCTGACTTCTGTGGGCACAGAATTAAAAATATTTTTTTCTTTTGGTTTTTCAGTGTAGCCCTGGCTGTCCAGGAACTCAGACTGGCCTTGAACTCACATAGATCCTCCTGCCTCTGCCTCCCAAGACTGGGATTAAAGACGCTTGCCGCCACCACCCAGCTGACAAATATTTTAAAATAAGTAAATAAATTAACCATTGATAGATGTTCATTCTGTGGGCATTTGACTTCCTTAAGGCTTCTCGGATACTTTATCTAACTCCAGGCCTAAGCTTTATTCACCTTCAAGTGCCCTTGCGTTGAGGAAGTGACTTGGGTAAGGGCTAAGAGCAGGACCCACAAAGGCTGTTTTCTGCTTTGGGATCTTCATACAGTTATGTAACTACGAGAATTTGATAGGAACCTGTCAGTCTCTGGTTCGACATGGACTCAGCGAATGCTACTTAATCCCAGATGGAAGCAGAGATCCAGTAGAGCAAGTCACATCTAGACCAGTCAGCTGGTCACTGAATGTTATTGTTAGGGTTCCTGTGTTCTAAAACACTATAACCAATAGCAACTTGGGGAGGAAAGGGTTTGCTTCAGCTTATACTCCATAGTTAGGGCAGGAGCTAATGGTGAAGCCATAGAGGGGCGCTGCGTATCGGCTCACTGAACCTTAGTAAATAAAATAAAAATGTTGTCTATTGTAACACAAGTTCTAATAGGTCTTCATAATAAAAGCCTGGAGTCAGGTATTAGGGGGTGAAAGCTGAAAGATCAGAGAAGCAAAGCTGTCAGCCACTAGAGCTCTTACCTCTACAGAATCCTTAGGCTGAAAAAAAGACGGAGAGCCTGTCTCAAGATATCATTACAGTCTATTATCTGTGTTAACAGAGACTTTGAACATAAGCCTGGGGGTTTAATAGCAAATAGTAATATAGCACTACCACCTAGGTGGAGAAAGCACATTATAGCTGTGGCTAAGACTGTGCTCTGAGCCAGGCAGTGGTAGCCACGCCTTTAATCCCAGCACTCGGGAGGCAGAGGCAGGCGGATCTCTGTGAGTTCAAGGCCAGCCTGGTCTACAAGAGCTAGTTCCAGGACAGCCTCCAAAGCCACAGAGAAACCCTGTCTCGGAAAAAAAAAAAAAAAAAGACTGTGCTATGAATAGTGTTTGCCTGGAATTTCCATAAAATAAAATCAGTGGGCCAGGTGGTGGCAGCTCATGTCTTTAATCCCAGCACTTAGGGGGTAGAGGCAGATGGATCTCTGTGAGTTTGAGGCCAGCCTGGTCTACAGAGTGAGTTCCAGAACAGCCAAGGATACACAGAGAAACCCTGTCTCAAAAAAGCCCAAAACAATATAAAATAAAATAAGTCTTTGCCTGGGGTTCTTTTTTTTTTTTTTTTGGTTTTTCGAGACAGGGTTTCTCTGTGGCTTTGGAGGCTGTCCTGGAACTCACTTGGTAGTCCAGGCTGGTCTCGAACTCACAGAGATCCGCCTGCCTCTGCCTCCCGAGTGCTGGGATTAAAGGTGTGCGCCACCAACGCCCGGCTTGCCTTGGGTTCTTTATAGAAGAAAAAATAAAATATCTCTTTATAAATTATTTATCCTTATTTTATGTGCATTGGTATTTTCCTATATGTGTGTCTGTGTGAAGGTGTCAGATCCGCTAGAGCTGTAATTACAGTTATGAGCTACCCTGTGGGTGCAGGGAATAGAATCCTCTGGGAGAGCAGCCAGTGTTCTTAACCACTAAGCTATCTCTCCAGCCCCAATAATAAAGTTTTCTATTCTCAATCCTCAGAAATAATAAATGCTGAACTGGGGACTTGGTTCTGAGCCAAGAAGAGGGATCGGTGGTTAAGGGCTTGTCTTGAGGGCCTTTGTTGATTCCCCAGAGTCCACATAAAGCTGGGCAGTGCAAGCACTTCTGCAATCCCAGTGTTCCTGCAGTGGGGTAGAGTTGTTCACAGGCCCACTGTGTGCATTCACAGTAGCAAACAACAAAGGTGACTCTGTCTCAAACAAGGTAGAAGTCAAAGACCAGCATCTGAGGTTGTCTCTGACTCTGCAAGTGTGCCATGGTGCGTGTACACGCATATGCACATACACCGTGCATTTCTAAAAAGAGGAGGTGGAGACAGTCAGATTTCTAGGGCTTTCTGGCCAGCCAGCCTAGCCTACTGGACAACTTCCCAGTCAGTGAGACCTATACCAAAAATCCAGGGAGGATGGAACCCCACCATGCCTGGGTCCAGTCCACCATTTTAAAATAGGTCTCTTTAAGTGCGTCAGTGGCAGAGTATGAAACCAAATAACAAATTTCTAGTTCCTAGTCTTATGTTTCTCACATTAATTTCTTCAGATAATGACCTAGTAAACTATATTTAGAATTGAACCTTGGATTTTCTGTTACAGATTTATTGCCAAACCCTGTGCACTCCATGTTGGCATCGAAGATAGTGTTCTCTATCGGGTCGAATCCAATGACACCCTTGAGAAGGTGTTCATATCTATTACTAAGGTAAGTAAGCAGAGAACAGGAGACGGAAGTCACATGAAGGTTGCCGTGTCATAGAGCTTGTAAGAAAAGGTCCGGTAGGAGGCAATGCTTCTTCCCGTTTGGCTGTGTGCTCTGCACCTCTGTGGAGAGTATTAGCCCGTACTCACTACTGTACTTCACACACCTGTAAGTTGTACTCCTTAGCATCTAGGTCTGCCTGAACTCCTCTACCTAAACACAGGTTCTGTCTTATTTTCCCTTTTCTTGCACCAGCTTCTAGTCAAGATGAGTGTGTTTCTAGTGGCCTTTGCAATTTTTGGTTTTGGTTTGGTTTTATTTGGTTTTAACATGTATAGGAATGTTTTGCCTGCGTGTATGTAATGTGCCCTACATGTGTGCCTGGTGCTGATGGAGGCCAGAAGGGCATTGGATCTCCTGAAATCTGAGTTACAGATGGTTGTGAACTGCCATGTGGGTGCTGGGAATTGAACCCAGTTCCTCTGGAAGAGAAGCCAGTGCTCTTAACTGCTGAGTCGTCTCTGTAACTTCCAGTTTATATTTTGAATGTTTTTTTGTTTTTGTTTTTGTTTTTTAAAGACAGGGCTTCTCTGTATAACAGCCCTGGCTGTCCTGGAACTGGCTTTGTAGACCAGGTTGGCCTCAAATTCATAGAGATCCACCTGCCTCTGCTTCTGGAGTACTGAGGTTAGAGGTGTGCACCAACACCCAGCATTATTTATTTCTAAAACTTAATTTTGGAGTTGAAATTAGAAAAAATAGAACCATTTTGTGTGTGTCTGTTGTGTAAATGAAAATGCAAATGATAGTGAAAGTATAAGATGCTAAGTTGCTCTAGAATTGACATTCTTACTGTATAGAAGTTTATTTATCAAGATGTGTAGCGTTTGACACTGGAAAAATGTTTGTCTTAAACTAATAGTGTGATATTTTTATTTGTAAGTTTATTAGAATAAAGTGGCTTTGTTTAAAAATGATTGGGGATAAGACCTAGAAAGGTAAATACCATTTAACTCACTGTAGTTGTCACCTCTTTGCCACTTAACTTGTAAATTGGGAGTTTGTGGAAAAAGGGTGTTCTAACTCTGATTATACATCTACAGTATCCTGATGAGAAAAGGCTGGAGGGCCTATCAAAGCAACTGGACTGGGATGTCCGAAAAATTCAATGCTGGTTTCGACATCGGAGGAATCAGGACAAGCCTCCAACGCTGACTAAATTCAGTGAAAGCATGTATGTGTGCGGAGGGGAGTAGAGAGCCAGGGGTGGGGTGTAGCCACACTGTTTAGTTCACTGTTAGGATAGTAAAAACAGACTCAATGCTCAAGATAAAATTTAAAAAGCCAGGTTGGAGCTGACTCTGGCTTTTTAGATATCAGTTTTGTTCCAATGTGCTATCCTGATTCTCTAGCCTGAAAGAAGAATGTTTAAGAGTGCATTTATCTAACCTCTACTCTTTGCTCACCCAGGTGGAGACTCACTTTTTATTTATGTGTGTTCTGCTACGGAATTAGATTTCTCTGGTTGGTGAGTCTAAACTCTTTCTGTCCTCTCATTGGGATCTACAAGTGTCTAGATGCCTCAGTTTCTAGAAGTAAACATTAAGTACCTTCAGCTGTTTGTATTGCTTTTTGAGATAAGGCTGGCCTTGACCCTTCTCCCTCAGCCTCTGCACTGCTGGGTTTTACAGGTGTGTGCCACCACCACTCCCAGTTTACGTAATTACTTTTCCTTAAGTTTTTCTATTGTGCTGCATAGTCTCAGTTTAAATGCAGTTTATAGACAATATAAATCAAGGATTATATATATATATTATATATATATATATAAAATCTTCCTTGGGTTTGACTTCACTAAACTCAAGACTTAACAATTTTCCTCTGTTCTCCCTTGGGGGCTGGAGAGATGGCTCAGAAGTAAGAGCATTGGCTGCTCTTCTAGAGGTCCTGAGTTCAATTTTCAGGAACCAGATGGTGGCTCTCAACCATCTGTAATGAGATCTGGTGCTTTCTTCTGGTGTGTAGGCAGACATGCAGATGGAATACTGTATACATAATAAATATTTTTTTAAATTGTTATTTCAGGAGGAAATCAAGTTGATAACCATTCATGTATTTGTTTTATTTTGAGATGCAGTCTCCTATGTAGCACTGGCTGGTCCTGGCACTTAGACCAGGCTGACCTGAAACTAAGTTATCCATTTGCTTTTCCTCCAAAGTACTAGGATTAAAAGTTCCTGCAATCACCCACCTCACCTCTCCTGCTCTCACTAAAACATACCTCACCAGACTTTCCCTGCCCCCTCACTGGAATTGCACAGCTCCGGTGGTTTATGTGGTAGCTGGGGAGCCTAACAGGTCCTCACACTTACATAGGAAGTACTTCACCAACTGAGCTCTCACCTTGTCTCCCAAAATTTTGTTTGTTTTAAGACAAGCTATGAGAGTGGTGGTGGAAACCCTGTCTTGAAAAATCAAAAAGAAAAAAAGACTCTCATTATGAATTCCAGGCTTGCTGTGAACTCATGCCAATCCTCCTGTCTCAGCCTCTCAAATACTGGGATTAGAGGCAAGACACTTATCATGCCTGGTTTGGGTTTTGGATTTTGGGTTTGTTTTGGTTTGGTTTGGTTTGGTTTTTCGAGACAGGGTTTCTCTGTGGCTTTGGAGGCTGTCCTGGAACTAACTCTTGTAGACCAGACTGGCCTCAAACTCACGGAGATCCACCTGCCTCTGCCTCCCGAGTGCTGGGATTAAAGGCATGCACCACCTCCTAACTTCTATATTTTAATTTTTAAAAATTGCAAAAATAAATGTAAATTTTAAAAAGGAAGAACAAAACAAGGGGGCTGGAAAAACACATTAGAAAGAAGGGGAAAGAAAAAAGGAACTGGAGAGACACTCAGTGGTTAAGAACAATTGCTGCTTTTCTAGAGGAACTGAGTTCAGTTCCCAGCACCTGTATCATGTGTCTCACAACTGCCTGTAATTCTAGCATAGAGGGATCCAACACCCATTTATAGCCTCTGTGGGTGCTGACATGTGTGTGACAAGTATACACATAAATAAAAAAATGTAAAGATATAAGCTGTAAGAAAAGAAGAACAAAGTAAATTAAAGAAAAGAAACAATCAGCGGTAGAAATTGTAAGTGTGGCTCACTTAGTGAAGTCCTGGATATGATACCCAGGACTGTGGGTTGAGGGGGGAGAAATTAATGAAATAGTCATTAGACAAATAATGGATAAAACCAAATGTCAGTTCTCCAAAAGGTTCAGTTGAAATTAATAACTCCACACAGGTGCAGTGGCATCTACCCGTGATCCAATGCTCAATCAACTAATGCATGAGGTTTGGGAGTTTGAAGCCATTCTAGACCCCATCTCAAAAAGAAAAGAAAATAGATAAACTATAGATGGGGGAAATATGAATTACTAATATACAGGGACTGTCACTATAGACCTTCTGGATCCTACTGAAAGGACATAAAGATAGTGTTGAGCACTTTAAAAATTAAACATTTGCTGAGCCTAGTGGCACACACCTTTAATCCCAGCACTTGGGAGGCAGAGTTAGGTTGAGAAATGGTGTGCACTCTTTATACCTCTGTGCCATCTCTCAACCCAAGCCCCTGAATTTTAAAAGATGGGTTTTTAAACTATGGAAGTGTATTTGTCTATGCACATGAGTGCAGGTGCCTGAAAATGCACACTATTCTTGTAGAAGATCTGAATTCCATTCCCAGCCACCCATACTGGAGATTCACAATCACCTGTAAGATTAGCTCCAGGGGCCGGGCGGTGATGGCGCACGCCTTTAATCCCAGCACTCGGGAGGCAGAGGCAGGCGGATCTCTGTGAGTTGGAGGCTGGGCTGGACCAACAGCCTCCAAAACAATATAGAGAAACCCTGTCTCGTAAAAACCAAAAAAAAAAAAAAATTAGCTCCAGGGGATTTGACATCCTTTTCTGGCTTCTGGGCACGCATTCACATGCACAAACCCACAAGGATGGGTGGGTGGATGGATGGATGGATGGGTGGATGGATGGGTGGGTGGGTGGGTGGGTGGGTGGGTAGTAGGTAGGTAGGTAGGTAGGTAGGTAGGTAGGTAGGTAGTTTTAAATCCTTCTTCACAATTTGGGGCTAGGAAGTTAAGTATGTTGGGTCAGGTGCTTCCAATGAGAGTGTGAAGACCTGACTTGGGATCCCTAGGGCCTCTGTGGTACAGGCTGGCCTAGAACTCAGAGCAGTCTTCCTGCCTCTGCATGCACCACAAGACCTAGCTAGTCTTTGGTTTGTAGTTCAAGTTGGTCCAGAACCCACTGTACAGCCAAACTACTCTCCAACTCAAAATCCAGTACTCGAGAGGCAAAGGCGGGAGGATTTCTGAGTTCAAGGCCAACCTGAGCTAAATGGTGAGACTGTCTCAAAAACAGAGCGAGGTTTTTTTCTCTTTTTGCCTCATCTTCTGTTGTGATGGTGATTTGCTTTGGTTTTTTTGTTTTTGTTTTTGTTTGTTTGTTTGTTTGTTTTTTGAGATAGACTCTTGCTAGGTAACCCTGTCTGGCCATTAACCTACTTTTTGGTTCAGACTGGCCTCAAATTGACATCACTGCTTAAGCCTCCCACATGCTGGGATTATTGGTGCACCATCACATGTAGATTTCCTCTTTCTTGTACCCTAGCGTATAGAAAAAGACTATATAGGGTAGATCTTGTAACAGTGTAGGGAACTAAAGGCCAAACTGAATTATGTTTTTTTCCTTAGACACCTTGGTTCTGGGACACTCGACAGTGCTGGCAGAACTATCCATATCAGGTAGGATCTAAGTTGTTTCAAGACTATGTGTGTGTAAGGTAGGGTGGATGAGAGTTGACTGTCAATCCAGGACAGGTAGCCAGGCATAGTTCCCCAATACTGTAAACCAGTCCTTTTAAGTCATATATTGCAGGTATCTATATCCAGGCCACTAGCAGAAATTCCTTAGTGAGGTTTAGTCTAGGTTATGCTTCTGCATGTCCCCATTGTACTGGAAAGAAAAGCAGTTCCCTAGTGTTAATAAGGCCCTTCCTGAATCTGATCTCTTCTCTTTTAATCAGGAGCTCTTAGAATCCTCATGAGGGCATCTTGATTCTAGTCTATGCTTTAAAAGTATCAGGGAAAGGAAAGACTGATGGAAGAGGGGAGGCCTAAGGGAGTTCTGTCCAGAACCCCAGATGCAGCACTGACAGGATTGTGGTGTGCATGTGTTAGCCTTACGTCATCTCTGGAAGATGAGATCCAAGGTGAGCTTACAGACGCACAAAGGAAAAGGTTGGCGTCTCACTGATCCAGTCTCAGCCATTGCAGAGCTTGGGAAACAGTGAAGAAGAAAAGGACTAAATAGTGTGGGTGCTACAGAGATGGGGTGCACCTGCCTAGCTGCTGTTGTAGCTGCTCTTTTCTCTTCCAGCCACTCTCAAGAGAGCTTTATTACTACTACATCATGGAACTGGCCTTCTACTGGTCTCTTATGTTTTCCCAGTTTATAGATGTTAAAAGAAAGGTAAGTTGTCAGCCCTTGCTGCTTTCTATCAGTCACTACCATCTATGGTCACTACCGTCGTGATGCACTCTCCCTCATGTGAGAGGCTGGGTGTGACAGGACTGTCACCAGCTTTCCATAATGTTTCCAGAAATGAAACCTAGCTAGTGATGGAATGTGTTTAAGGTGGTCAGGACACTGGGGAGAACAGCAAGGCCACAGATAAGCATGTCCTGTTCTTTTGTATCAAAGCTCAGCGAATTAGACAGAACTTGGGGTACCAAGGCCTGATTCAGAAAAAGGCTTGATTTTAGAAAACCAAGATTCAGGGCTGGAGAGATGACTCAGGTTAAGAGCACTGACTGTGCCGGGCAGTGGTGGCGCACGCCTTTAATCCCAGCACTCGGGAGGCAGAGGCAGGCGGATCTCTGTGAGTTCGAGGCCGGGCTGGACCAACAGCCTCCGAAACAATACAGAGAAACCCTGTCTCGTAAAAACCAAAAAAAAAAAAAAAAAAAAGAGCACTGACTGCTCTTCCAAAGGTCCTGAGTTCAATTCCCAGCAACCACATGGTGGCTCACAGCCATCTATAATGAGATCTGGTGCCCTCTTCTGACATGCAGGCATACATGCAGACAGAACACTGTATGTATAATAAATAAATAAATCTTTAAAAAAAAGAAAACCAAGATTCAGAAAAGACTTACCTCTATATTATATTATATTATATAACCCGTATTATATTATATTATATAACCTGATGGGAAGGACAGAGCCTTCATATCCACTTCCTCCTCCCACTGTGTGTTTCATTGGGGAGAGAAGTGTGTACTAAGTATTCCAGCTCCAGCTGCTTTTGTTCCCCTGTGACCACAACCCTGACAGGAGCACTCTGAAGATAAAAAGTTGCTTTTGGTTCAGTGTGAGAATTTCCTCCATCATGGCAGGGAAAGTATGGCAGTAGCTTAGTTCATAGCCACAGAAGTAGTGGTGGGACCAGCTATGTCACTGAACCAGGAAGCAGGGAAAGAGCTCTAGGAGCCATAGCCACTGGCCTGATACAGTCTTCCAAGGCCAGCTACCTAAGCTGTGGCCAGCTGGGGCCTACCATTCCTCAAGCCTCCCAAGACAGTGCCACCACCTGGGCAAAAGTCACCCGGAATGCAAGCCTGTGGGGAGGGCACTTCACACCTAAACCACATCTAATAATTATTTATATGTAAAATATGTAAATTTATACAATGTATAATATATAAGTAACATATTTACTTATAAAACTGAGATTTCCTTAGTTTTAATTTTGCATGTGAGCCCAAGGAGGGAAAAAAAGATGAATTGTTTAGCTAATCAGCAGTTCTCCAGCACTTCTAAGGTCCATTTTGGTTCTGGGTATGTGTCTGTGTGTAAGTCTGTCCAGATGTCCACAGAGGCCAGAAGATGGTGTCAGATCCCTTGGAGCTAGAGTTAGAAGCACTTGAGAGCCACCTGCATGGGTGCAGGGAGCCAAAATGCTTTTAGTCACTGAGCCAAGGGAGCATTGGGTCAGCATGCGGCATTCCCACAGCCTCTCCTTTGCTGCCATTACTTTCTAGGACTTCCTGATCATGTTCGTGCATCACTTGGCCACCATTGGGCTTATCACCTTCTCTTACATCAACAACATGGTTCGAGTGGGAACCCTGGTTATGTGTCTCCATGATTCCTCAGACTTCTTGCTGGAAGTAAGAACTCAACATGCTGCTCATCATTCCTCTTTCCCTTTCTTGACATGTGAGAACTGACTTTCTCCCCAACTCCATTTTTTTCTTTTGTCCAGGCTGCCAAGCTGGCCAATTATGCTAAATATCAGCGGCTCTGTGACACCCTCTTTGTGATCTTCAGTGCAGTTTTTATGGTTACTCGTCTAGGAATCTATCCATTGTGGTAAGTGCTCAAGGCTGTGAACTGTGGTAGGTATCTAATGATACCTCTTGCCAATCTAGTTTTTCTGTTCTGTTCTTGCTGGTCAAATGCTAAGAACCCCAGTGCCCTGCCTTTCCCTTGAGTTAGGCTGAGCCTTTGAAGCTGCCTCATGCAATACTTCTAGTGAGCCAGATGTGTGCATTATTTACTTCTGGATTTTCATGCTCATTTCTGCCAGCAGCTTTCATCTGTGCTTAAGTCACTCATCTCTCCTTTACCCTTTTTGCATTGGTTACAGGGACTCTCACTTTTCTTGCTTTCATCTTGCCGTATGCCCTCCTCCTCATCCTGACCAACACAGACATGTGCACGCATTTCCCTCTATACTCATTACCTAGACTATGAAGCTAGTGACTGTTGAAAATTTTGTTCAGTCTCAGCAAATCAACCACTTACTGCTTTCTGTACCTAAGAATCTAAACCATTCCTAGGATTATAGTCCTGCTGCTGTCCCAATGTTGTGAAGCCGCTTATTTGAAGTGATTAATAGTAGGGAACCCCATCTCTTCCTCTTGTCTCAGAAAGTGGACACACCATAGGCTCCTCTGTTTACTCATTCATTCCCTGTGAAAGAAGGTCTCTGTTATTGCAAAGAATGTGAGTGTGTGGAAGGGCACAGAAGACTGTCCTGGGACTCAGCTTCCTCTGCCTAACTGACCTCTAGAGTTTGACTGTTGTCTCCTCCTCCTAGGATTCTGAACACAACCCTCTTTGAGAGTTGGGAAATGATTGGACCCTACCCTTCCTGGTGGCTCTTCAATGGCCTTCTCCTGGTCCTACAGGTTCTACATGTCATATGGTCTTACCTGATTGCACGAATTGCTTTTAAAGCCTTGATCCGGGGAAAGGTAAGGCTGATGCATCCTTCTTACTTTGGACCCTGTAGAAGCATGGCTATTACTCAGCAGATCTCTGTCCAGCCTGGGGACCCTCAGCCACATGAGCCCCATAGTCAGGCAAGATATGCAGCTCAGTCACTAGAATGGAACCTGGATTTGGTCCAGGACCACATAAACCAGGCAAAGTGGCATATGTGTACCTGTCATCCTTTGCCACATAGTGAGTTTGAGGCCAACCTGTAAAACTTGACATCATATCTCAAAAATAAGCAAAAAAGAGTGGCTATTGATGTAAAGCTGAATATAGGACCTGGGAAGCCAGATGGTCGGATGGTGTAGGAATGAATAGTATGGTAGTTCACTAGCTATTGTAAGGTGACCATGCTGCAATGCACAAAATTGGTTTACATTAGGAACTAAACATCTGCCTCACTGTCTGAAGCAAGAGTCTTCAGTGAACATGTGTTTGGTTTTTAGTGCACAAAACACAAAGATACCCCTGCCTTTTCAGACAGTGTTGGAGGCTGAGCCCAGGGCCTTGTGCCTGGTGAATAAGCATCCTGCCACTCAGCTAATTCCAGCCCTGAGAGGTACCACTTAATATAGAACATAATTGAAATTTGAAGTTCTAAAGCAGTCACACTGTGCTAAGCCAGAGCACTGTCAGTTATGCAGAATCCCAAGAGGGATGGGCTCTGCTAGAGATGTTAGTTCCAGATTTATCTCTTGTCATTGCTCTTGGTGGCTGTAATTGGTTTCAGGACTTGTGTGGTGTGCTATGCCTATATTGTAGCTACTGGACATCTCTCTTCTCCTCTGCCTTTCTTTCCTGACTAGGTGACCTACACAGGAGGGATTAGACGCAGACTCTGTACCTTCTGCTCTCTTTTCACCTCCTTCCTCTTTTGTGTGCCTGGTGGGAGCTGGACAGTTTGTTTCATCCTTTGCATGTAAGTGCATCTATGCTTCTCGTGTTGAGAGAAGCACCTGTCTGGATGGGTTCTCCTTCCTGGTCTGTCTGTCTTAGAATGTGCTCGCTTGCCTAACCTATGTGACTGTGGTTGACTGGAGCTGAAGTTACCAGATTCCTTCCCTGAGTTACATTAAAGACTAAGTCTAGTCTAGACTTAGTCTTTAATGTGTTTTGCTTTTGAGCTTTTCCACCTCAGATCTGGAGACATTGTGTCCTCTGGTGGAAATTCCCTAGACATCATGATCACAGTTCTCTTCAGTTACGAGCCAACAGCTGCAGTTACTGCAGTCACAGAACTCATCTAAAGCAAATGCCTTTCCTTTATAACAACAGCTGGAGCCACGTCCCTTCACACAGTGCTTTTTTATTTTTATTTAAATTAGAAACAAGCTTGCTTCAAATGTTGATCCCAGCTCCCTTTCCCTCCTCCTCCTCCCCCTCCCCCTCCCACCCAGTCCCCACTCCACTCTCCAGGGAGGGTGAGGCCCTTCATGGGGGATCTTGAAAGTCTGTCATATCATCCAGGGCAGCATCCCTCCACGTGGAATGGGCTCCCAGAGTTCATCTGGATGCCAGGGATAAATACTGATCTATTGCCCGAGGCCCCAAAGAATGCCAACGCCTCCTCACTGACACCCATGTTCAGGGTTCTGGATCAGTCTCATGCTGGCCTCTCAGCTATCAGTCTGGGGTCCATGAGCTCCCCTTTGCTTAGGTCAGCTGTTTCTGTGGGTTCCACCCGCCTGGTCTTGACCCCTTTGCTCATCACTCCTCCCTCTCTGCAACTGGGTTGCAGGAGTTCAGTTCAGTGTTTAGCTGTGGGTGTCTGCCTCTGCTTCCTTCAGCCACTGGATGAAGGCTCTAGGATGGCATATAAGGTAGTCATCAATTCATTATTGGGGAAGGACATTTAAGGTAGCCTCTCCACTATTGGTTAGATTGCCAGTTGGTGTCATCCTTGTAGATCTCTGGACATCTCACTGGTGCCAGATCTCTCTTCAAACCTATAATGACTCCATCTATTATGTTATCTCTCATCCTCTCCTCTGTTCTTTCCCCAACTCAACCTTCCTGCTCCCTTATGTCCTCCTCTCCCCTCCTCTTCACCCCCTCTCCTTCTCCCAGCTCCCTCATCCCCTCAGGAGATTGTCCCGTTCCCCATACCTCTCTTAGGCTCCTCCACAGTGCTTTTAAAGCAGTGCATGCACCATTGTTTGTGTGTAGGGTCATCATCCTAAGGCAGGGTTCACTGGTTCCCTCTCCTTTATTTTTATGACCCAATATAGAAAAATTTGTGCAGAGTGACTCATTGGAAAACACGACCCTAATCCAAACCTTACATTTGGAAATACAAAAGGCAAAGTCAGAATTGGGAAGGCTCTCCATACTGGCTGCCCACCTGTCTTTGACTTTAGTGTCCTAGGGATGCCAAAAACTTGATGCTGAGCCTGGTGATAGCAGGTTCATGGGTCAGTTTGGTGAATAAAGCAGAACTCAGGATAAACAGGGTGAATAAATGTAGTGTCACAGTCATCAGAAGATAAAACCATGACAGCAGGCATTTGTATTGGCCTTCCCTGTTCTTTATGGTAGAAGATGGGAAAGGTGCTGGAGTTTTCCTCACACCTATATGGGGACTCAGCACATGTTTCTGGGTTTTTTGTTTTGTTTTGTTTTTTTAAGATTTATTTATTGTGAACACAACATCTTGCTTCCATTATGTCTGAACACCAGAAGAGGACACCAGATCTCATTACAGATGGCTGTGAGCCACCATGTGGTTGCTGGGAATTGAACTCAGGACCTCTGGAAGGGCAGTTAGTGCTTATAACCTCTGAGCCATCTCTCCAGCCCATGTTTCTGTTTTCTTAAGGTGTCCCTTAAGCAGCTGTAATGGCATAGATGAGAGAAAAAGCAGGCAAAAACCTATTCACAGTCGCAGTCCAGATATTTTCAGTTAACTGTCACCTTAACATAGACTAATCAGAAAGTGTCCAAAAGTAGTCTTTCTGCCCTGTTATTCTATGGGTAGCAGCATGTTTACTACCTTTGGTCCTGTCCTACTCAGGTGTCTAAGGATGATCGCAGTGACGTAGAGAGTAGTTCAGAGGAGGAAGATGAGACCACCCACACAAACAACCTCTCTGGTCGCAGCTCCAGCAATGGTGCCAACTGCGTGAATGGCCACATGACAGGCAGCCACTGGGCTGAAGAGCATGGGACTTGTAAAGCTGTTGGCAACCCACTCTTTGGGGCCTCCCCACATCTACAGTCTTGTGACTAGAGGGACTGCAAGGCTCTGAGGACCAAGGAACCAAACAGTTTCATGTTGTCAAGAAACTCTGCTGTTGCCGGGCGTTGGTGGCACACGCCTTTAATCCCAGCACTTGGGAGGCAGAGGCAGGCGGATCTCTGTGAGTTTGAGGCCAGCCTGGTCTACAAGAGCTAGTTCCAGGACAGCCTCCAAAGCCACAGAGAAACCCTGTCTCAAAAAACCAAAAAAAAAAAAAAAAAGAAAGAAAAGAAAAAAAGAAAAAGAAACTCTGCTGTTTTGTATTTAATGCCCCCTGGTCCTTTCAGTAATGTTATTTGCTCTGTGTTTGTCTGTTTTTGTTTGTTTGTGCATTATGCATATGGATGAGTTTCATCGACTGGGTTGGGGCACAGTTCTGGACCACTAGGCATTGCCTAGTCACTTCTGAACGCATTTCCAGCCCAGCATTGGCTGCATCTTGAATTATGCTGTCTCCAGACCATCTACGTCCTTGTCTCACAGCTCTTGAGGCTCTAAGTTCCTGGTCCATCTAAATAAATATTCAGCTCCAGGCTTTGGGAACAGTTCTTATGGAGCAGGAAGTAGTGTTTCATCTGATAAGCTAGATACCCAGAATCACTGTGGCCTCTAGCTACATCCCCTTCCCACCACCTGATAGTGACAGGGACAACTACTGATGCCCTGCTCTTTACTCAATGGTACGTAGGGAGGGGGGGTGGGAGAGGATGAGCTGAGATATTGAGGGCAGCAGCCACTGGGTGTGCTGTTAATGGTTTTATACTATTGTTTACTCTTCTGTAATTAAAGTGTTTCAACCCTCCTCTACTGTCTTCATCTCTTTAGTAAGTGTCTCTAATGCCCAAGTTAAATTTGGAGTTAGTTTTTGGAAACAGGGTCTGCAAGTCTGGCCTCAGACTTGACATCCTGCTACCTGAGCCTCCTCAGTACTTACTAGCATTACAGATTTTTTTTTCCTCCTGGGGGCTGGAGAGGTAAGTTAAGCAATTAGGAGCACAAGCTACTCTTGCAGAGGACCTAGGTTTGGTTTTTAGTACCCACCCACATAGGGCAGCTCAAAACTGCCCATAATTCCAGTTCTGGGGATCTGATGCGCCACAGTCCCCCGCATGGGTGTATGTAGACAGTTTCTTTCCCACCTCGTCCCACAGCTGTTTAGCCCCAAATAAACACACAGAGACTTAACAATAATTAGAAACTATTTGACTGATGGCTCAGGCTTCTTATTGGCTAGCTCTCTCTTAGATTAATAAAAATGGGTTAATAATTGTGTCCACGTGGTTTTATCTTACCAGAGAATGTCTGGTGTGTCCTATCTTCCTGGTAGCTACACGATGTCTTCTTAAGACTCTCTGCATCCTTTCCCCAGAATTCTCCTCTTGTAGCCCCACCTGTACCTCCTGTCTGGTTACTGGCCAATCAGTGTTTTATACATCAACCAATAAGAGAAACATCTGCAGAAGGACATCCCCCATTAGGTGTACACACAGACACATAAAATAAGTCTTTTTTTTTATTTCTAATTCAAGAGGCTCTTGGACATTCAAAATTTTTGTGCATGCTAAGAGGAATTAGCCAGAATGACTACATCTTTGAGCTTCATGTTTTAAGAAGTGACAAGTTTAATTGGTGTGTTGGCAGTTTTATGTCAGCTGGACACAATTATAGTCATTTTGGAAGAGGGAACCTCAATTGAGAAAATGCTCCAACTGTATTGGCCTGTGGGCAAGCCTGTGGTGCATTTTCTTGATGATGGATGGGGGAGGGTACAGCCCATGGTTGGTGGGGCCGTCCTTGGCCTGGTGGTCCTGTAAGAAAGCAGGCTGAGCAAGCCATAGGGAGCATGCAAGTAAGCACCACTCCTCCATAGCCTTTGCATCAGCTCCCACCTCCAGGGTCCTGCCCTGCTTGAGTTCCTATCCTGACTGCCTACAGTGATGAACAGCAGTGTAGAAGTGTAAGCAAAGTAAACCCTGTCCTCCCCAAGTTGCTTTTGGTTGTGGTGTTTCATTGCAGCAGCGGAAACTGACAAATGGCCACAGCAGCATTGCTCAGCAGAAAAATGAGAGTTTAGTGAGACGCTAAGACATCCTTAGAACCTATTCTCATCTCACCACAGAGCTAACGACTTAACATTAAGTCATAAATGGGTCTGCCATGTTTTCTTAGCTCTCTTTTTAGGTCTGTTAGCCCAGGGAGAAACTTGTCCTAATCCAGATCTTTCTCATGGAGTAATTATATTCCAGAATAAATTTTCTGCTTAGTGGTCATTTAAATTACAAAAATATCTCTAGAGGCTTTATGTACATGGAGATCTAGCTAGCATGATGGTGAAGAAGGCTGAAAGGTGTGTGTCTTGCTATAATGCCTGTGATCCCAACACTCGGGAGACTGAAACATGAACTGGAGGCTAGCCTGAGCTACACAGTAGAGACTTCGTCAGAATAAAAAAGAAATAAAGTGGCACTGGAAAGATGTTCTGTGGTTAAGAGCATGGACTCCTCTTAGGATTTCTCTGTGTATCTTTGAGGCCTATCCTGGCATTTGCTCTGTAGATCAAGCTGGCCTTGAACTCACAGAGTTCACCTACCTCTGCCTCCGGAGTGTTGGAATTAAAGGCATGAGCCACCACTGCCCAGCCAGAGAGGCCCCTTCATCTTTGCTTCCTGGCCACTGTGATAAGAGAATGTCTGTCAGGCCTGGAGAGAGGGCTCAGAGGTTAAGAGCTTCCAGAGGTCCTGAATTCAATTCCCAGCAACCACGTGGTGACTCACAACCATCTGTAATGAGATCTGGTTCCCTCTTCTGGACTGTGGACATACATGCAGACAGAATACCATATACATAATAAATAAATCTTAAAAAAAAAAAGAGTCAGGACAGCCTGTAGTAGTCAGCTCCTTCCACCACTGGTTTGAGGGATCAAATCAAGTCATCAACACAGTATTTTTTTTTCCTGTTGAGCCATCCCACCAGCCTGGGGAGTTATTTTACTCAGTAGAGTAAACACCTCTCAGTAGAGGGTGTTTTCTATATTCTGGGTGCTAGTACTTGGTTTTGCTTTATTGTTCTGTGTGATTGTATGCATGTACATACTTGTATGCATGATTGGCAGATGTCAAAGGACAATTTTATGGAGTCTGTCCTCACCTTCCATCTTTACATGGTCCTGGGCATTTAAGTCAGGTCCCTAGGCTCAAGCAGCCAGCACCTTTACCTTCTGAGCCATTTGGAATTTGGTGGTAGTTAAAATTCAGGGTTGTGTGCAATATCGTGCACACATTTCTCCAGAGAAATCCCAGACAGATGGTGTGTGTGTGTGTGTCTGTGTTTTGCCTGCATGTATGTTCTATGCCCCACATGTGTGTGTGGGGGCAGAAGAACTGGAGTTACAGAGTTACAGATAGTTGTGAGCCATCATGTGGGTGCTGGGCATCAAACCCAGGTCCTCTGGAAGAGCAGCAATGCTCTTGACTGCTGAGTCATCTCTCCAGCCCCGAAACCATTTCAACTTACCTGCAGAAGAGGACAAGTTGGTGTTTCACAGACTACACCGGAAACACTTGTAAGCTTTCAAATTCATATGAGGTGGGCCAGGGTTTAGAATTCCCCAGCCTCTAGTTCCACAGCCCAGGCAAGGAAACATCCTTGCTTTTTCCTTTGTTGAACAAGCAGTTTTGTTTCTGTTTTTAATCTACTCTCTTCAGGGCTGTTGTTCTTTTAGTGTCTCCATTTTAACCAATGGGTCTCTGTAATCAGCTTCCTCCATGTAGCTACTAGGTTTTCTCTGTGTAGCCCTGGCTGTCCTGGAACTCACAGATATCAGCCTGCCTCTCTGAGTGCTGCAATTAGAGTTGTATGCCCCCATGCCTCGCTGAGTTTATTTTTATTTTATGTATAGGGGTGTTTTGTCTGTATGTATATCTATGCACATGTGTGCCTTATGCCCAGGTAAGTCAGAAAAGGGCATCAGGTCCCGTGGAAGTAGAATCACAGACAATGTGAGCTGCTGTGTGGGTGCTGAGAACTGAACTGAGATTCTCTGAGACATCTCTTTACCCCAATTGTCTATTGAATTCAAACCAAAATCCTTAGGTTACTTTGCCTTATCCTCCCCCAGGTGCTACGTAAGTCATATCGTCATCTTAGTTTCCCATCCTGTCTTTTCTGTCTCTTTCTTGGAAGCTCAGCTATTTCTAGATGTTTGTCTCGGTATATTTTAGTCTGCATTAATACACACCTACTTCAAGCATAATTCCAGCCCTTTTCTGCCCAGCTAAGTTCTAGTTCTGTTTTTTTTTGTTTGTTTGTTTGTTTTCATTGTTTTAAACTTCATTTAGGGTGCTGGAGAGACGGCTCAGTGGTTAAGAGCGTTGTCAGCTCTTGCAGAGGACCCGGGTGTGGGTCTCATGGCACCCACATGGCAGCTCACAACCCTCTGGAACTCTAACCCCAGGAGATCCCATGCCGGTCGCTGGCCTTTTTAAGGTCCTGCAAGTACAGGGTACACATAAACCACTGTAAGCAAATAAATGAAAAGTATTTATTAAGTATTTAGGGATAAGGTCTCACTCTGTGGTCCAGGCTAACCTCAAACTCAGAGACAAACCTGCCTCAACCTCCTGAGTATTCCGACTTCCACACAAATAAGTGTGGTAAGACATTTTAAAAACCTCATGTTGTTCTCAAGGTGAAGATAACTTTTTATAAATGTCCTAAAGAAATATAGTAGCTTTCTGTTTATCCTTTTTGCAAGAAGAGAGGGTGGAACGTTCACTACGGACATTCTCACATTGGTCTTCATGTGGCTCTTTCAAGCGGCTTGCTTGACCTTGCTATCAAAATGTACTTGACAGCTGTTTGGATGCATCTCTGTAGGCTCTGTGGGTTGTTTTGTTTTCTTTTTTTCTCTTACAAAAATTTTAAATTTGCCAGGTGTTGGTGGCGCATGCCTTTAATCCCAGCACTCGGGAGGCACAGGCAGAGGAGCTCTGTGAGTTCAAGACCAGCCTGGTCTACAAGAGCTAGTTCCAGGACAGCCTCCAAAGCCACAGAGAAACCCTGTCTTGAAAAAAAAATTTATTATTTGATAATTTTAAACACATCTAGATCATACCCAGCCCAAATCCCTCTTCCCATTACCCTGGACAGTCTCCAGTATACACACCTCCCACCTTCACATTTTTGAAATATTTTATCTGTGTGTATGAGTGTTTTGCTTGCATGTGTGTCTGTGTACCATGTGCTTGCCTGGTGCTGGTGGAGGCCAGAAAAGGCCATTGGATCCCCTAGAACTGGAATTACAGTCATGAGCTACCATATAGGTGCTGGGAATCAAACACCAACCCTCTGGAAGAACAGTCAGTGTTCTAACTACTGAGCCATCCTTCCTAGTCCCTTATTTTTCTTTTCTTTCTAAAAAATTTTTACTTTTTGGCTTTTTGAGACAGGGTTTTTCCATGTAGCCCTGGCCTTGAACTCAGAGATCCACCTGCCTTGCCCCCAAGTGCTGGGATTAGAAGTATGTATAGCCGGATGGTGGTGGCGCACACCTTTAATCCCAGCACTCGGGAGGCAGAGGCAGGCGGATCTCTGTGAGTTCGAGGCCGGGCTGGACCGACAGCCTCCAAAACAATACAGAGAAACCCTGTCTGGTAAAAACCAAAAAAAAAAAAAAAAAAAAAAGTATGTATCACCATGCCCAGTACTTTGTGCTTTTAAATATATACATTTATACATTTTGTGTATATATGTGTACAGGCACATGCATGCCGCATGGGAAGGTCAGGGTCAGTTCTTGCCTACCAAGCAGGTCCCAGAAATCAATTCTTCAGGCTTGATGGCAAATATTTTTACCCACTAAGCCATCTCATCAGCCTCCTCTCCTTTTTATAAGCTACAGTCTAATTAGTGCTGCTAGCAGAAACAGTAACACCTGTTACAGTGGCCACACCTCTAAATAAAATTACTTCCCTCCTTCAGCAGCCATCAAGTGCCAGGAGTCCCCCCCACTATCCCCTCCCCATCCGAGCTGGATGCTGACTGGTTTGATCGTTGATAGCTGAATGAGAAACAACTGACCCAAGCTAGTGGGTGCTAAATGACTCTGGACTGACAGCTGGGGAACCTACATAGGACCGAACTAGGCCCCCTGAATGTGGTGACAGGGAGGCTTGGGCAGTGGGACCAGGAGCTATCCCTAATGAATGAACTGGCTGTTTAGAGCCCCTTTGCTATGGAAGGATACATTGTTCAGCGGGGAGAGGGGTGGGGGCTGGTCCTGCCTCAACGTGGTGATGAGACAGAATTCCTTGATTGCCCTTGGGAGACCTTACCCTCTCCGTGGAGCAGGCCTCAACTCCATTCACAAGGCAGCTAGCTACCCCGTAACAGCCATGCTATAATTATGCGGGCAGGCACCTCTTGCTTGACATGTGGGTACTATTAACACACCGGGTTGGGCTGAAGAGATGGCTCAGCAGTTAAGAACACTGGCCGCTCTTCCAGAGGACCCAGGTTCAGTTTCTGTTGTTAATGTTTTTGTTCTTTTGGCTTTTTGAGAGGCCCACTACCCAGCTCCCAAAGAAATCATACAGAGGAGACTTATTCTTAGCTGAGTGCCCCACCTTAGCTTGGCTTGTTTCTAGCCAGCTTTTCTTATCTTAAATTAACCCCTTAAATTAAATCCCTTTGGGGTTTTATCTTTAAATTATTTTTAAATTGATTAAATTAATCCCTCTTGGCTTTTATTTATTTATTTATTTATTTATTTGTATATCTTCCTTTCCTTCTTACTCCGAGGCTGGCTGGGTGGCTGGCCTGACACCCTCCTCCTTGTTCTCTCAGCTCCTTCTATTTATCCTCTCTGCCTACCAGCCCCGCCTACCTTTGTTCCTGCCTCACTATTGGCCATTCAGCTCTTTATTAGATCATCAGGTGTTTTAGACAGGCAAAGAAACACAACTTCACAAAGTTAAACAAATGCAGCATAAACAAAAATCGCACACCTTAAAATAATATTCTTCAAGTTCCCAGCACCCACATGACAGTTCACAACTGTCTGTAGCTTCCAGGAGATCTGAAGCCCTCTTTTAGTCTCCAAAATCACCAGGCATATAGGTAGTGCAGACATACATATAGGCACAACAGCCATACATATAAAGATTAAAAGAAAATGTGGGCTGGAGAGGTGGTTCAGAGGTTAAGAACGCTGACTGTTCTTCCAGAGCAGTTCAATTCCCAGCAACCACATGGTGGCTCACAACCACCTGTAATGAGATCTTGTGCCCTCTTCTGGCCTACAGGCATACCTGTATACATAATAAATAAATAAATCTTAAAAAAAAAAAAAGAAAGAAAGGCTGAATCCCAGCACTCAGGAGGCAGAGGCAGGTGGATCTCTGTGAGTTCGAGGCCAGCCTGGTCTACCAAGAGAGTTTCAGGACAGCCTCCAAAACAATACAGAGAAACCCTGTCTCAAAAAAAAAAAAAAAAGAAGAAGAAGCGGGCGTTGGTGGCGCACGCCTTTAATCCCAGCACTCGGGAGGCAAAGGCAGGCGGATCTCTGTGAGTTCGAGGCCAGCCTGGTCTACAAAGTGAGTTCCAGGACAGCCTCCAAAGCCACAGAGAAACCCTGTCTCGAAAAAAACCAAAAAAAAAAAAAAAAAAAAAAAAAGCTAAGCCTGGCCCACGCCTTCAAACCCAGCACTTGGGAGACAGAGGCAGGCAGATCTGTGAGTTTGAGGGCTGATCTACATAGTGAGCTCCAGGCCAAGCAAGATATATAGTGAGATCTTGTCTCAAAAAAAAATTAAATGAATAAATAAAAAGGCATACAAGGTCCACCTTGGATAAAGATCATTGATGACTAGCCACCTCCAGAAGCTAGTGATCAGGAAGTTTCCAGGTCAGTTCCAGCTTTATTTCTCTGTGCCCTACAACCAGTTGGTTGTTTTTAGAATAGGGTCTTATCATCTAGTAATGACAGCTGAGAACAACGGCAGTAGTCTGTGTTGTGACCAGTAACATACAGAGGGATCTCATACCTGATGCTGAATTTTTCATTTGCTAACTCAAATTTTCTTGGAGAGTCATTTTTTAAAAATCTTAAAGGATGTCAAAAGCTTTTTTTAAAATCTCTATGGATGTTTTGCTTGCACATATGTCTATGTACTATGTGTGCCTGATGCCCACAGAGGCCAAAAGGATGCCCTGTAATTATAGACAGTTGTGAGCTGCCACATGGGTGCTGGGAACTGAACCTGGGTCCTCTGGGTGAGCATCCAGTGCGCTTATCTGCTGAGCCATCTCTACAGACCTCGATTTTTTACTTTTTTTTTTTTTTTTTGAGACAGGGTCTCAATATGTAGCCCTGGCTAGCCTGAAACTCCTATTGTAGACCAGGCTTGGCTTCAAACTCAGATCTACTAACCTCTTTGTCCTAAATTCTGGGATTAGAGGAGAGTGTCATCATGCTCAGTGAGATTGTGGTTTTTTTATTAGAAAAAAAATTGTTGTTTGCGATAGGGTCTCACTATGTAGTCCTGGCTGGCTTGGAATGCTATGTAGACAATGCTAGCTTCAAATTCAGAGGTCTGCCTGTCTCTGCTTCCAGTGCTGAAACTAAAGTTCAAGAGCTTGCATATCATGGTCAGCAAACAGATTTTTTTAAATTTATGAGCGTTGGTGTTTTGCCTGCATGAAGGTGTCAGGTACCTTGGAACTGGAGTTACAGTCGTGAGCTGTCATGTGGGTGCTGGAAATTGAACCCAGGTCCTCTTGGATGAGCATCCAGTGCTCATAACCACGAGTCATCTATACAGCCCAATCAGAAAAATTTTTAACTCGCCCACTTTTTTTTTTTTTTTTTTTTTTTTTTTTTTTAGGCAGGGCCTCCCTGTGTAGCCCTGAAACTCACTATCTATAGACCAGACTGGCCACAAAATCACAAGAGATCCATCTGCCTCTGCCTCCTGAGTAATAGTAGCATGCACCACATCAGGCTCATAGGTACTGGGTTTTTTTGTTGTTGTTGTTGTTTTTTGTACTGTTTTGGTTTCTCTGTGTAGCCTTGGCTGTCCTGAAACTCACTCTAGACCAGGCTGACCTAAACTCACAGAGATCCACTGCTTCTGCCTCCAGAGTGCTGGGAACTCATAGTCAGGCTCGGTGATGGCAAGTACTTTTACCCACCATCATGTGGCCCTTGATGTTTGTTTGTGGGTACAGTTCAGCCTCTACATTATACACACATTATGAAGTCTTTTCTACATTATGATCACAATACTTTTGCTCTGAAACAGAAGCATGAACATACCAGTCACTTGAATCTTTGTATGTTTAAAGAAAATACGTATTCAAAGTTCTTTTACTTGTTGACATGGCCATTCTCAAGAGAGTAGACAGGTAGTGTTTAAATCATAAATATTACTTACTGCTTGCCTCCTCTAGCAAACTGCTTCCTACTTCACCCTGAGCAACCCACGAGACCTTTATTGTTATGACTGGACAGTGCCACTTTAGTTTTTCTTTTGAGACAATCTCACTGTGCAGCCTGGCTGGCCTGGAACTCCCTATGTAGACCAGGCTGGCCTGGAACTCTCAGAGATCTACCTATCACTGTCTCCTTCAGTGTCGGAAAGGCAGGTGCCACCATGCCTGGCAAGTGTCACTATTTAGATATGCACAAGTTGTACCTTGGTCGAGGACATCCTAATATATTTGCTCTCTGTACAAACTGTACCTTGGTACCTAATATATTTGTTCTCTAACTGGTTTTTCCTGCCTCTTCCTGATGGGTTGGGTACTGCATGAATAGTCATTAAAAAAACAAAACAACAAAACCTTTAAGAATAGTTGGAATATATACATATCATAGCTCTGGCTGTCCTGGAATTTGCCATGTAGACCAGGCAATCTGCCTGGCTCTGCCCCTAGCGCTGGGATTAAAGGTATGTGCCACCGCCACTCAGCTAATTAAAACTTTTTAACATTTTTATTTTTATGTGTGTGGGTGTTCTGCCTCCATGTATATCTGTACCATGTGCATGTAGTGCCCATGACAACCAGAAGTGGGCGTCAGATCCTTTAGAACTAGATTACAGATGGTTCATTATTGCCACACAGATGCTGAGAACTGAACCTGGGTCCTCTGCAGGAGCAAGTACTCATTTCTCTTTGGATTGCTGGTTGTGCCTTTGTAATGTAGAAACTAATAAAATATATGGCAGGTATGGAGATGTAATTTCCGTGCCTGAGAAGCAGAGACAGAAGGAATGGTGACAGGAATCTTTCCTTTCCGTGAGGCTTTTTTGTTTGTTTTTTCGAGACAGGGTTTCTCTGTGGCTTTGGAGCCTGTCCTGGAACTCTCTCTGTGGACCAGGCTGGTCTCGAACTCAGAGATCTGCCTGCCTCTGCCTCCTGAGTGCTGGGGTTAAAGGTGTGTGCCACCACGCCTTTTCCTGAACGCACTTTTATATCTTACTTGTTTGGTGGGGGTTGGGACACACATGCCATGGTGCATATGTGGTAGAATAGTGGTACACATGCCATGATGGATATGTGGTGGGGTGGGGACACACATCCCGTGGTGCATGTAACCGGGTAGGGCATACATGCCATGGTGCATATGTAGCAATCAGAAGACTTGTGAAGTCTGTTCTCTCACCCACCATGCGGGTCTCCAGCATTAAACTCAGGTCATCAGGCTTGGCCAAAAGCTCCCACTGAGCCATCTCACCCCCCCTGAGTACATGTTTCTTTCCAATCCTCTTTCCATCTCTGCAAGAGCTACATGCAGACTCACTCACTACGCACTAAGTAGCATGATTCAAAAATCTACCCTTCCACTGCCAACCTCATCACGTGAGCTGCTTTACAACATGCTAGTCAACAATCCTTCCTGAGCTAGCCCTCGACATCCCTGATTAGATCTACGAGATAAGGGCCTGTCTTCCCTGATCCAGAGACACATAAATGGCCTCATTCCTTAGACCTAGTAATCAGTAGAATTGCTCACTTGCCCAGTAGGTTTTTTTCAAGGGATCTGCATAAATGCTAGGACAGAGGCTGGAGGTATGTCTCAGTGGTAGAGTGCATGTTTATTTATGGTATACACAAGGCTCTGATGTCTTTTCACCAAGAGTTAAGCAAATAAATTCTGGGACACTTTTTCTTTGAGATGTTATGGCCTGATAATAACTGCTAAACCTGAGTCTCTCAGTTCATGGGTGATAGATGGCATACACACACACACACACACAAAAACTAAGACACAAACAAGGAAAACTATTTAATCTCTGTAATAAACTTCATCCTCACGTTCCTGTTTATCTGACAGCCTCCACAAACTGTTAAAATGGCAGAAACCCATAGGACCACAGAATTCACAGCAAGTTAGCCCAGCCAGTTTGAAAGCCATCGTGGCCCTAGTCCTTGCCAAGGATGATGTGCAGGGGAGGTCTTTCCATTACATGCCTCAAGCCTTGAAGCTCAGGAAGGTTGACCTCTACAGGACTCCTGATGTCTTCTGTTCTTCTGCAGCCTGGCGCCGGGCACTGCGCAGCTGGAAATAATGGTAGGCTCGGACGCTACAGAGGTAACCCCCGTACACAGTGAGGAGCATCATGGAGGCAGAGAAGGTCTTGTAGCCAATGTCAGCTAGCTGCTTGGCAGTTGGCATGTCTTGTCCTACGAAAACAGATTGGAGTTGGTCTCCAGGACAGGCCTCATCTCCTTACTTAGAGCCATTCTTTATCATCTACATCTTCACTTCATTGATAAATCCTAAGCTGGTGATCCCACATGGAGCTCTCTGACTCAAAAGTCTGCATGTCAGGTCCACAGAAGGCTGGGAGTAGGTGCACCTGAATGCTGTCAAGTTAACACTCAGCCATCCTTGCTTGTGCTTTAAAAAGTGATTAGCCCACCCAGACTGTGTGATGGTAATCAAACCTGGGTCCTCTGGAAGAACAGCAAGCACTCTTAACTGCTGAGGCAGTCTCAGAACCACATTTTAATCAGACTACTTAACTGTGGTAGTCAAACTCTACCCTCATGTTAGGACCCAAAGATAACTCAAGGATGTGGGAAAGGGAGGGTCCCACTCCCAGTGTAGTCATGCTGAATAAACCCCCCTTTTCTGTTTTCCACTATTAATCTGGCTTTCACAGTTGGTCTACTGAGACTTGTTAGGGCTGGAAGGGCACAGGCTCTGACCGACCCTCAGGGGACAGTCAGTTAGGGCTACCTGGTAAACAGGAGACTGTCTCTAGTTGGGTCCAGGGTTGAAGTCAAGTTAGTGCGGTGAACTAGGAGAGGGACTCTAGGCAATAGGTAGAAAACACAGGGCGCCAGCAGACTTTAAGCCCCGCAAGATCGGTGTGTCTAGTGTTCTTCCAGGAGAGAGAAAAACAGGTCGCTAAAAGGATCATAGACTCCACACCCCAAAAACAAGAATTAAAATTCTTACAATTTAGACGGTGGGATTAAGAGAATGAGAAGGTAACAAGATCAAGAAAATTCTAGGCACTCGGGCTTTTTTGAGGCAGTCTTGCTCATCACACTAGGTTAGCCTCTTGATCCCCCCTTCTCTGCCCTCTGAGTGCTGGAATCATGGGTGCACCAGCCAGTCACTTAACAATGCTGACACCCAGTTCCACCTTGTTCGCTGACAAAGATCTGAGTATGTGCTAAAATGGGATGTAGCTCAGTTGGCGGACCACTTGTCTAGCATGCACAGAGCCGGAGGTTCAATCCTCGGCACCGCATTAAACGCAAGAGGACATGGTATATGCCGGAAATCCCAGCACTGAGGATGTGGAGGCAGGAGGATCCTAAATTCAACATCATCCTTAGCTACTTAATGAATCCCAGGCCAGTATGAGATCCTGTCGAAAAAAAAGGGAGGGGGGGTTTGATACAAACAGAAGCAAATCCAGGACAGACTCTGAAAAACTGAAATTGTAGAGCTGGGCGTCGGTGGCGCACGCCTTTAATCCCAGCACTCGGGAGGCAGAGGCAGGCGGATCTCTGTGAGTTCGAGGCCAGCCTGGTCTAAAGAGCGAGTTCCAGGACAGCCTCCAAAACAAGACAGAGAAACCCTGTCTCGAAAAACCAAAAAAAAAAAAAAGTGAAATTGTAGGCACAGGCACAAGGATCGACTTTGGAAACAAAAGAAACTTTGGAGACTGGCAGAATGTTTTCACCTGATGGGCTTTTTTTTTTCCCCAGAAGTTGTTAGAAAATGTAGGGATGGACTGCAGGTTACAGTAAAGCAAGAAAAATATGGGAAGACTAATCATGATAAATGCCATAGAGGTGCAATTTGCAGGGGTTTTGTGACCCTATGGTATTCTGCCCTCTAACGTCAGAGAGCTCAAGACTCATGTTTCTGGAAAATTCAGAGCCCCTCAAGACGGACCTCTCGCTCTAGTTCTGGGTGTAATCCGAGGCTCAAAGAGTCAAACACAGACACACACACACACACACACACACACACACACACACAAATCGCAGCCCTAAAAAACAATCACCCGAACTGAGGTTCAGTCACTTAGCCGTCTTAGGAGGTATCTGGTGTCCGGAGAAAACAGCTCCTGACTCAAGCTGAAAAGGTAAGCTATGGACCCCACAGTCTGTCGGATAAGCAGCAGGTGAAGACCGCAGAGACGCGGCTTTGTGGGATCCTGAGAAGCTGTCGGAAGGCTGTGGGTTTGGGCTGCATTTACAGGAACCGGCAGATTAGAAGAGGAAGGGCAGTCGGGCCGCAGTCACGCCATGAAGGCGGTAGTGCCCAGGCAGTCAGGGGACCCGTCGGTCGCGGTCACCCTGCAGGGCAGGATCGAGCGCAGCAAACGCGGGAGCAGCGCGCTCTCAAGGGCACAGGCCGAAGACTAGCGGCGAGCGGAGGAGCCGGGGAGCGGGCGAACAGGCCCGCGGCCTACCTGGATGTTGCAGCTCGGCCGCGTCAGAACGCTTCCTACTCAGTCTGCCACTTGCAGTTAGATTCGCACGGCAGAAACCACCCGGACAACCTCAGTCTCTGGTGCGGAGCCCTGGCCGTGACCCCCACAAATCCTGTGAAAACCCGCCCACTCTGGCGGGAGCCGGTTCAGAACTTCCGGCTTCCGCCTCGCTCTTCCTGGCTCCGGATGCTTAGACTAGTCTTCCTTTCCGGAAGGCCCATTGAATTCTGGGAGTTGTGGTTCCGCTCCATCAAGAGCATTTGCTTGGCGCCCCAAACTTGGAAAACCGGGAAATTTTTAGCTCAGAACCAGCCAATCTGCAGTTAGGTGCTGTGACGTAAACTGTAGCTAGGGAGATTCTCTTGAACTTCTCTAGAGATGGACCGCGCGCCCCCTAGTGCTTGGGGCGGGCTTTCACTGAGTGATCCTGCTGTGGCCGACCTCAGGTAGGTACCGGTACTATGAGGCCACAGCATCACGAGGGGTGCCTCGCTAGTGGTTCTGCCTTGTGCGCGACCTCCTCGTATGCAGGCGGCATGACAGAGCCCCTAAGTAGCGCTGGGAAGACTGGGTGACAGCTTGGGTGGAGGAGCGGATAGGAGGCGCAGGCGCAAGCGGGGGCGACGGGAGAGAGGACAGGGGAGAGTGGATGTCATTGTTGGTCTGCCGATTTATGTCCGAGTGTGGCTGCTGCTATGTAAGAACGATACTTTTTTCACTTGTCTTACATTGAGTAAAACATGCATGCAGTGATACATGACCCTGCCACCTGCGCCGCCGCAAAAACCCTGCTAACTTTTCCAGTTTCTGGGAGGAAAAAAAAAAAACACACACACTTTATTGGGTGGACAAGTGGCCTGACAGAAGACCTCAGGTTCACAGGTGACTGACCGAGCAGAGTAGAGGTGTTGTAATCTGTGTCTGCATCCTACCCCAGCCTCCTGGGGACAGCTCTGAATTCAGTCAATGCGTGGGAGGGTTCCGGCTCAGTCAGGAGGGATGAAAGGGCTCCTTCTCTTCACCTATCCCGACCTTCGCTGGTAAGACCGAATTCTTAAAGGCTGGGAGCAGAGAGGAGCCTGGCACCTTAGTGTGTTAAACATAAAGCTGGCCAGGGCCACCGGCTGCCAGTTACTGCCACACACGAAATAGAGAGCCCTGCTGGAGAGAAAAGCCTCTCAACTCTCAGGGCCTATTTATAGCTGGGGCTCCCGGCTGCTGATCTGTGACATTTTCCCGCTGCCCCAACCTTGGAAAAAGGCCAGTGCCCACTACTTCCCATCCCCCTTCTGTTCTGTGCTGCTTGCAGTGTCCCTCCCTTAGCTTTCCCAGCTCCTGGTGTGTGTGGTTAGTACTTCACCGGGACCTCATTCCAAAGAGAGCTGGCACTGAACTCTCAAGAGCCACCAACCATGTGGAAACCTACTGAACCATCATTGAGCTCCTCCTTGGCCCCAAGCCTCCAGATACTGGCTGGCACTCCTGGCTGTGTCTCAGAACAGCTGAAAGAGGTACTGGGCTGGGCAAGAGGAAGGGGCAGAGTCAAGCCTATGGGATGCAGGAGCTGATGAGGTTAAGCTATGAACCCTAAATACATTGCGTTAGACAAGAAGGTGGTGATGCTCCCAAAGAGAAGCGGCCGTGTGGGGAGGACCTGAGAAGAGAGAGATGGGATTGGGATACCTTCTTCAAAGTGTCAACCCGAGGATAGGCCGCCCGGCACTTCCCCCAGTCGGAGCTACTGACTAGGGAGGGGGCGGGACAAATAAGAAGGTCAGAGGAGCCTGCGTGATCTGAGCCTGCTATGAAAAAGTGTAGCTCGGTCAGCAGATTACGTTCCTGCTCCCCAAAGAGGGTGCTGGCGGCTGGGTGCGGGCAAGAAAAAACCTGGAAAGGTCACACAGGGTGGAGAGGCGCTGGCAAAGCTCTAGGAACCAGGAAGTCGGCTGGGAAGCATGGCAAGCCCCCGGGGGCCAGAGATGCCAGTGTGGAGCAATTCTTGTTCCAGGGTAGCCTGGGGGAGGGGAAACAGAATGAGCAGAGGCTTCTGAGGACGCAATTGTTGCTAGGAGAAGTGAGAAGGGAGTTGTTTGAGGTCTTTGTATTTTGCTAACAAACACTAAGATCACTGATCTGCGTGGGGCCTCGCAGAGGTCAGCCACTGGGGTCTGTCAGCTCAGGTGCCCGGACCCTTCCCTTGGCAGCCTTTGCCTTCCTGTGGCTGAAGCACTTCTTCAGTCTTTTTTTTTTTTTTTTTTTTTTTTTTTTTGGTTTTTTGAGACAGGGTTTCTCTGTGGCTTTGGAGGTTGTCCTGGAACTCACTTTGTAGACCAGGCTGGCCTCGAACTCACAGAGATCTGCCTGCCTCTGCCTCCCGAGTGCTGGGATTAAAGGCGTGCGCTACCAATGCCCGGCTAGTTCTTCAGTCATCTAGTGGGGCTTGGGATACATTCCCAGTGTGTGTGAGGCAGCAATCGGCAGCCCTTGACCCCGCACCTTCCCTTCCCCCCACCCTGCCCCTGGAGCAGGCAGCCCTGGGGCTTGATTCTAAGCTTCCCAGAGGCCAGTGAGCCAGCCGATTCTTCAGGAGGCTCTGTGGGCCGTTCAGTATCTCCAGGTGTGGAGCTAAGCCCCACAACCTCCCGTCCTCAGTGTCCTCCAGTGAGCACCCTGCTGGCTGGGGAGTCCTGGAGAGCACTCTGATGACAGGTGTCACAGCTTCTGCTTGTCTCCGTTGAGGCAAAGGAGCTGCCTGTCCTGGGCCCTGGCCCCACTCACATGTGTTCTGGGTGGTTCTGCAGGCAGCGGATGAACTCACCCACTGGCTGACCCTCGTAGCACACTTTGTACACAGCAGTGAACAAGGGAAACCTAGAATGAGAAGGAGGCTCAGCTTAGCCCGTTACTCTCAACCACCCTCTAACACCACACCCACCCAGTCCAGACCCAAGGGCTAACCCACACTTCCCTAGCCTCCAGCCTCAGGAGTTCAGGCAGACACCAGTACCACCTGCGGGGAATCTGAATTCCTAGCCATAGGATTTGGGGGTGCTGTCTGCCCTGATCCTTACCATACTGTACTTGCTTATCTGAGTCCCAGGCTTTAAGACATTTCTGTTTCTGACTGAGTAACCCATTTAACTCTGGACCTCAGTGTCACTGGCTGTGAAATGGGTCCAGTGTGATAAAGTCGCAAAGATGTAGTTGTTTACGCTTCACGAGGCCGTACACTGTGCCAGCTACTTCTGGTCGTCCTTCAGTGGCTATTTCCTGTACCCAGAGCCGTGAGCTATTCTTCTGAACCTGTACCACACTCTTTTCATCTGGGATTCCCTCTGAGTTTCCAGGAACACTCTGAGGCAGAGCCCAGCCTCCTCAGCACCCAGGACAGGTGTCCGGGGGACAGAAATGGTGGTGTTAGGGGAAAGGACAAAGGGGTACAACAGTCAAATGAGTTTTCCTGTCCTAGAACTCCAGCTCCTAGGGCAGGGGTCAAGGAGGAAACAACAGACAGGGGAGGGTCCACACAGCCAGTGTAAGGATCACGACACAGAGTGCTCTCCAGAGGGTGAGCTGGCTGAAGATGCTCGGAAGCCCGGACTCTCCAGGCTCTCTCTGTTCATCGTGCGGCTGTGTGTATGTGGTTCAGGAAGATGGGGAAGAGGGTAGCAATCAGCTTCTGGCTGCCCCCCCCTCGGCTGTGGCAAACACTCACTTGTCCACCAGGCCCTTGTGTTGGAGGATGCTGTGGAGCTCCCGGGCTGTCTGGGGCCCCTGCAGCTTCTGCCCATTCAGCATCTCTTTCTCCAGCTGCTCAATGGACTGTGAAGAAGATGGCATGTGGGTGGAGGTGGGCAAGGCTGCCCGAGCAGGAAAAGCTGGTGGTCACTGGGAATTGGGATCTTGTGGGGAGGGGTTTGGGGATGCTCAGAGCAATCTCCCCTTCCCGGTGATTGAACCCAGGGCCTCAAGCAGACTCAGTATAGTAAGTGCTTGCTTTACCACTGAGCAGCGTTCCAGGCTGCATAGCCTTGTGGGCGTCATTCTCCTGCTTCAACCTCCCAGGTGCACCGTGCACAGGCACCTCCCTGCTGACCACCCCCACCTTGACACCTGCGTGCCTACCTTTCCAGTGCGAGCAAAGGCCTCTGCCACCTTTCGGTTCCGCCCTCCATAGCAGGTAGTGATAAGATCAGCAATGCCGCAGCTCTCCAGGAAGGTGGCGGAGGACACAGAGCCACTGCAGAAGAGCTTGGCAAAGGCGATCATCTCCATGAGCCCCAGCCGGATCACTGCCGCCTTGGTGTTGTCACCAAAGCCAAGCCCATCACAGAAGCCAGCCCCAACGGCCACTATATTCTTTGAGGAATAGAGGTCATGGGTGAGAAAGTTTCCTCTCCAGCGACTCCCTGTGCTATCATATTAGCCATGACACGCCCACTCAGTGAAGTATGATGTGGCCTCCTAAACTGTGTCCTCTGCCTACTGATTTCCCATTTAAAGAAAGCATGCCTATTCCTCTCTCTCTCTCTCTCTCTCTCTCTCTCTCTCTCTCTCTCTCTCTCTCTCTCTCTCTCGCTCTCTCTGTGTGTGTGTGTGTGTGCACACGCGCCAGTATATATCTGGGTGTCTATGTGTGTAGAAGCCAAAGATTGACATTAAGTATTTTCCGCAATCACTTTCCACCTGTATTATTATTATTTTGCCAGACATGAACCTTAGCAGGCCTAAAACTCACTCTGTAGACCAGGCTGGCCTCAAACTCACAGAAATCTGCCTGCCTTTGCCTCCTAAGGGATGGGATTAAAGGTGTGCTTTACCATGCCCAGACAACCTTGTTTTTGAGACAGCATCTCTCTGTGAACCTAGAGTTCATGGGTTGAGCTTGACTGGCTGGCCAGCAGGCCCCAAAAACCTTCTGCCTCTGCTTCCTCACTGTTGGAATTATAAATGCACCATTGAGCCTGGCTGTTTAACCACTGGCCTTGTTTTGTTTTATTTTTAATTATTTATTTTTATTGACATTGATGTTTTTGCTGGCATGTATCTCTGTATCTCTGTGTGAGGTGTCAGATCTTGGAGCCATCTCTCCAGCCCCTTTTCTTTTCTTTCTTTCTTTCTTTTCTTTTCTTTTCTTTCTTTTTTTTTTTTTTTTTTTTTTTGAGACAGGGTTTCTCTGTTTTGTTTTGGAGACTGTCCTGGAACTCGCTCTGTACACCAAACCTGGAACTCACAGAGCTCTGCCTGCCTCTGTCTCCCGAGTGCTGGGATTAAAGGCATGTGCCACCAACACCTGGCTCCCCTTTTCTTTTTAGGCAGTGTCTCACTGTGTGTCCCTGACTGTCCTCAAGCTCACAGATATTTTCTTGCCTCTCCCAAGTGCGGATTAAAGGTACATGCCGCCACAGTTCTGGCCATAAACTTTTTGGGTACCCTGAGCATCTTGTTTCCCATTAACCTGGACATTTCTTTGGCATGGACCACCACATGGACCCAGGGCTGAGTATGTCTCAAAGGAGCGCTAAGGAGACTAGAAGAAGAGCCCACTGCTGGGTGGATACGAATCAGTAGGCCCAGTTACCCTGGCCTCGAGTAAGGGTCTTCTATGTAAGGGAAGATGTGATGTGGGAATGGGAATATTGACCAAGTGCAGGAGCTAAGCCGGGCCCTCTGGAGACCACTCCCCACTCCAAAGCTGCCCCTGTACCCTCTCACCTTCAAGGCCCCACAGATCTCCACTGTGTCCACCTCTTGTACCACAGTGATGCGAAAGTTAGGTGTCTGCATCAGCTCCTTCAGGAGCTGTCCCTGGGCAGAATCCTTGCAGCCTAGAGTGGAGAAGGGGTAAGGCTTTGAAGGAAAACACTTTATCTTCAAGGTGGGCTCTTGCCATGTTCCTGGAACTCCCGGGCTCAAGAAATCTTGCTGCTTCAGTCTCTTGAGCAGCGGGGACTACAGGTACACACCACTGCACAGGTACGCAGCAATGGGAAAGTGAACTGTCCCTCACACACCAGTCAAAGCAAGCCACACAGCCCCTCCCTGGGGCGTCCACCCTCCCGCAGCTCTGATGCTTTCTCCTTCCTAGGCCCTGTGGGATTAGCTAAGGGGCTCGGGAAGCAGCCAGAGCTTCATGGTGTGTGCAGGGGCTCTCACCAATGGTTGTTTCACAGAACTTCTCATCAGCCACCTCGCTGGCAATGTTGGCCCCCATCAGCACACTCATGGGGATGCCAAGGCGTTCCCCAATCACTTCAGAGATGAGCTTCAGTCCGTTGGGGCCCTCGTCTACCCCCTGGGCATAGGATGAGGCTCAGGCCGGCTGTCCTTCACACCCAGCTGAGGGCTTCTCTCCCAAGGCCACTGCTTCTCTGTGCCTCTCTCCAGTGGTCCTGCCCCGACACCACCCAGCCTAGACTTGCTATGAGGACAGTCGACAGCAGTGACCACCAGTCTCATCAAACTCCCCCCCCCACTCTCAACCAACGTTCCTCTCCAAAGTAGTGTATTCCTTACATCCCAAAGAACTCTCTAGACACCCAAACCACTTCTAGCCCAAGGACTGCTTCAAACTAGCTGCCTCACCATCTCCCAAGACAGCTCACCTCAGCTCCCTCAGCTTCCATGCCTCCTAAACTTCTCTAGCACATGTCTCCGTTACTGTGTCGTCTTCCTCAAGCAACCTGGCAGTTGACTCTTCTTTTCTCCTCTCCTCCACTCTCATGCATGCTAAGGAAATTCTCCACCACTAAGCCACACTTGCAGCCCCAACTGCTTTCTTAGTTCGCCCTAAAGCCAGGCCCTCTCATCTCTGAACTCTTTCTGCACCCCACCCCCACAAAGGGGTCTTTGGTACCTTAATAAGAGATATGCCAATAGTATTGGCCTTCAAGTGGCCCCTGAGCTGGTCACAGATCTTGCCAATGAACTGATGGGGCACCACAAAGATCAGGATGTCAGCATCTGCTGCAGCCTGGACAACATCTGGGACAGCCACCTGTGGGGAGACCAGATGCTCATGTGCCTGGCGGCCCTCTCCTAGTCCCTAGGGGACTCATTCAGAATATCTTCAAGTGGTGGTGCTGCGGGGGTTGGGGGGGTGGCATTTGAGACTGAACTGGAAGACCAGAACTTCTTGTATTCTGTCCCCAACTGTCCTGCCCCCTACACTACAGCTCTCCTGGGTCCTTGAGACCTCCTGGAGCACTCCTCACTACAGCCACACTCTTGGCCCTTGGCTATGGGTCAGTGAAGACTGCCAAAGGCAGCCTAGGCTTGGCAGGAGGAAGAGGCCAAGTCAGATTTCATCACTGCTTCTTAGGGGCCCTAACTTGGCAGGGAGAACCCGGATCTTTCTGCCTATTCCCTGCTCCCCCTTTTCTAGGCAAGGAGAGTTCCATATGGATTTGACCAAAGACCAAAAGTCCACTGATCAGCCTTCAAATCTGCTAATAACCAGTGAATGAGTAACAGGATTAGAGTTCAGGGCAGGCACGAGAGACTGGACCCAAGTCTAGGAGCCTAAGAACCAGCCTTTGGTTGCCACAGAGACCAACTTCTCCCTCTCCCGTCCTTTTCTCAGCTCGGCATCTATAAGGGGTGTACATTCAGATTCCAAAGAGTGCCCAAAAGGAGCAATTTAGGTGCTGCATGCCCGAGGGTACTCCAGGCCTGGAGTATCCCACCTGAGATACTCCCCCAGGCCTGCTGGCACCTAAAGTGGCCTCCTTTATGGAGGAGACCCCTGGAAGTCAGATTTGAGCACTGCACACCCTCCATAGCTCCCCTCTCTCCTCCCAGTGAGTGGGGGCTCACCACATTGGGGGGGCAGCTTATGCCCTGGCAGATATTTAACATTCTCATGCTGCGTGTTGATGATCTCAGTTAGCTTCCTGCCCCCGATGTCTTCCTCAAACACCCATATAGTCACCCGTGGGTCAAAGTGTGCCAGCCGAGCCGCATTGCTACCCACGATCTTGGCAATGGCTGAGCCCCTGTTGGGAGGGGAAACACAGAAAAGCGTAGTGGGAGGAAGGGAGGAAACAGCCTCCTGGGTAGGACCTCAAAAAGCTTGTTGGATTTTTTACATCTTACCTCTCATGTCACCCCCCACCCCACCCCCATCTCCTGTGAAAAATGTGCCCCCCCACGATTGGCAATAGAGAGGAGATTCAGCCTATCCTAGTCTTTGCTGTTGGGGAGGTGGGCCAACTTTCTGACCCCACCCCGAGCCCTAGCAGCTTTTCAGGCAGGGAAGGGAACAGAGCTCTCTGCTCACCCTCCTATGGCGAACAGGTGCAGCTGCCCAGGCAGGCACAGCGAGGGAAGGCTGGGCACAGTGTGTCCTGTGCGCAGTAAGCACTGGAGATAGCCCCAGGAGTTCAGCAGGCTCCGGGGGCTTTCCTACCCTCTGCCTGTTTTCCGCCCACCTAGACTCCCTTTGGAGAGCCCCTCTGCCCTTGGGGGAACCTGCCCTTCACCCATGCCCTTCACAGAACTGCTTACCAGTTTCCGGAGCCGACAATGCAGACTTTCTTGCCAGCCATGGTGCCGCTTCTAGCTTCTCTGCCCCAGCGGGTGTGGGATCTGAGTATTTAACTCCACCACACGTGGGTGCAGCCAAGCTCCGCCTCTGAGGTGGCCCAGAGACTGACGCCTAGGAATAGGGAGTCTGGCCCAGAGAAAGGCGAGTAAAAGGGTAGAGACCGGTGGGGAACAGGAATGGGGCAGAAGCCAAACCAGCTTTTCCTCTCTGGTTTGCAGTGGATGGTGCTGGCCAGTTTGCTCCCTTGGCCTCTGTTTAGTTTCCCACCTACTTGCAATGGGCTCATCTTGAGGCTGGCCAAGAACCAGTCCCCACTATTCCCTCGGTCCCCAACACTGAAATAAATTGCAACTAGCAGGTTTGGGCATGGTGTGCGGGTCTTTAATCCCAGAGCTTGGGTGGCAGAAGCAAGATCTCTATGAGTTCAAGTCCAACCTGGTCTACAAAATGAGATCTTGTCTCAAAAAAAGAAAGGACGAGGGGAAAAAGGAACTAGCATTAGTGACAAATGGAGGGATGTTTTCAAAAGCAGGCTCGTCATCGAACGCTAGCACACACCTCCCTGGCTGCTCCAACTTTGTTCTTGCATATTCATTCTCATGGTGTTAACCCCATCACAGGCTCTGGGTGAGGGGGTAAGGGAATGTGAGCCCACTTCTAGGGGGGATACCCCCACAAGGTGAGAGGCCACTTTAGGGTACCCCAGGCCAAGGATAAGCTATCCCAGGAGAAGCTGGGAGTGGTGGCACACACCTTTAATCCTAGCATTTGGGAAGCAGAGGCAGGTGGTTTTATGAGTTTGAGGCCAGCCTGGTCTACATAGTTCCAGGACTGCCAGGGCTACACAGAGAAACCCTGTCTTGAAAAACCAAAAAGAACAAGGTCATCTTGATTCATATCAGGAACTCCCAATGAGTCCCTTCACCTCAGATAATCCTCATTTGAAGGTCTATAAAGGGAAGGCAAGGGAGATCAAAGGTAGGCCTCTGTTGCCACGTGGTCCACAGTTCTTCCAGGCTTCAGGAAGGACAGACTGGTGGTGACCCGCATGTGTACTGTCCCAGAGAAGCTTGCTGCTTTCTTCACTTCCCTCTCTGGTTCTGCCGACCCCACTGGGACCCTTAAGTTAAATAGGTAGCTTACAGAGACCAGAAAGGAGAATGCAGGCTTACAGCAGCGCTGTCTAACACTCAGGGGTGGCTGTGTCTCTAGGAGCTATGTGGTCTCTGATGCCCATGTGTGACTTTGGGGGAAGGGGGAGGGAGAATGCCAGCCCACACCCAGCGGTTAGGGCTCCATGACATCCACAGCCATCTGTTTGACTAAGGGGAGGAGCTTGGGTTTCCAAGCCACTCTGGAAAGCACAGGGCAGGCTCCTCACCCTCCAGTGCTGCACCTTGACCCACAGGGCAGACGCCACTGTATGCTCATGTGCAGACCTCCTGGCTTGGCAAACCAGTAAGCACGTGTTGCTATTCCCCAGGCTACCACTGGCCAGTAACAGTAATAGCACTAGGTTAGAGGGGAGACTTGGTGTAATCAGTGGTAAAGAGTAAGTGGGTAGGAAGTCAAGACTGGAAGCATGTCTTTTCTCAGTCCAGGGATTCCACAGAAAAAGCCCACCATATTATCATGGCCAGGCAGTCCCTATAATGGGGACAAACATGAATCGGTTGTTTTTCATCTAACTTGCCTCTAATGCAGAACTAGCCTCCCACAGACCACTCCTTTATCACACTGGCACTGAGATGAAGGCACCAGTGCCAGGCTGCCAGCTGGGAGCCTGATTATGAGCGGTGGAAGAGAAAGGATGTTCCTGTCCCTGGCACCTATGATAGGAACCCTAAAGAATGGGCATTCATGCATGAGATGAATGCCTTGTTTTTGCCCCTCCAATCCCATTAGGTAGTGTAGAGAAACAAAGCACATGGCCATTTGCATGGGAATAAAGGGGGTGCTTGTTACAGAAGTTGTCTGTATCACTGAAGCTTCTCTAAGAGCAAGCTGTAGAGTACCTGCTTGAAATTCATCTGTCACTCATTACATATGCAATTAGCCTGGGTAAGGACAGATGCCATCTCGGTGCCCTTGACATCCCATTTCTCTATTCCAAGTTATTTACCCCTCTTTCCCTTCTCAATTCTGAGGAACCAGTTTGTTCTAGATTGTGAGCGGACAGACAATGCAGGCATATTTCCACCCATCTACTCAATGGGAATTTTATTTTTGTGAGACAGGGTCTATGTAGTCCTGGCCTTGAACTCACAGAATCCTCCTGCTTCTGCCTTCCAAGTGCTGGGATTAAAGGGTGTGCTGCTACGCCGCACTGATGGGTAAGATTTGTAACGGTGACTTCAGAATACAGCAGCACTCACTGCTCCTCACTCTCTTCCTGGACAAGAGCACAGAAGTGAGCCACCAGGTGGAAGAAGGCAGAACTGCAAGCATGTCATACTTTTAGTAAGGGGAATTAAGATTCCTAAGCAGCAGCCAAGCAGCCCTCTTACTCAACACAAGGATAAAGCAACCATTCTACACTGGATTTAAGAACAGACTTCTGCCGGGCGGTGGTGGTGCACACCTTTAATCCCAGCACTCGGGAGGCAGAGGCAGGCGGATCTCTGTGAGTTCGAGGCTGGGCTGGACCGATAGCCTCCAAAACAATACAGAGAAACCCTGTCTCGAAAAACCAAAAAAAAAAAAAAAAAAAAAAAGAACTCGCTCTGTAGACCAGCCCAGCCTCGAACTCACAGAGATCCACCTGCCTCTGCCTCCCAAGTGCTGGGATTAAAGGCGTGGCCACCAACACCCGGCGTACCTTGGGTATTGCATTACGCACCTGTAATCTCCATTTGGGGGGCTGAGGCAGGTGGATAGTGTGAGTTTAAGGTCAACCTTGGTGACATACAAACCCCCCCATCACTAGAATACAACACAAAGAAAACCCTGGTATCTTGGGGCCTTAAGTGGAACCTCAGTAAGTATGAGACCAGTATTGATGGTTTTGTACAGAAAATCCAAACGCCTGCTGTCACCAGGGCCTTGGCAATAGCTGCATGGACATGTGCCTTGGGGACAGTAGAGACTGGTTTTATCAACATAAAGGGGCCACAGACACCAAGGACAGGTTGTTTCAGTCATCAAGTGACCTAGAGATTTCAAGGACAAGGGAAAAGCCAGCAGTGCCACTGTCTTGCCCATTCTTGATGGATCGAGATGGGTGCAACCATTCCAAGAGTATAGCTTGCCTGGATACAGAGTCCCCAAGGGAGACCCATTTCTCCAGACCCCCAGAACCTGGCACAACTGACACCTATCAAGCACTCAATAATACCTGTCAAATAAGATGGCACTGGGCAGGGAAGAAGGTCCCACAGCAGCAAGCCCACAGGCAGACAGACAGCAGCAGACCCACAGATACGACTGCAGAAGGCCTACAGACAGACAGGCAGTCAGACAGACAGAGCAGGTCCATTCTTCAGAAGAGTCTTTTATTAAAACTGGGTGACATCAATAAGGAGACAATACAAAAAAAAAATTTGGTCCATAAAAAAAAAGACAAAAAAAAAAAAAAACAAAACAAAACCAAGCAAACAAAAACCCCACAGTTCAGTTAATAAACAGTCATCAACAGGGACACTCAGGAGTGCTGAGTTTCCTCATGACTCTTCCAGCCAGGAGTCAGGCTGGGGCTCAGCTGCCCCAGGGTTGTCCAGTGTCGCTGTCAGGAGAACTTTCCAAGGGGAAGGGTTGAGAACAGGGGGAAGACGGGGAGAACACTGCTGCCCCCAGCACAGAACAGGCAGGGAAAGGGGGCAGGAACACTTGCTCGCAGGAGCCTGAGGTGGGGTGGGGAAGCAGGGGCTTTGTCAGTTCTGTGAGTTCAGAGCCCATGCTCAACGGAATCCCCCTGTGCCCAGCTGTCTCCCACCCTGCAGTGTTGTCTGCGAGCTGAGCCTGGGGTATGCTAACTCCAGACGGTAAAACCTGGAAGAACCTGAGGCTCCCCTGGAAAGATGCAAAGACACTGTTCCAAGGGGTCAGGATGCCACCTACCTGCTGCTACCTGAGGGGTCTGAAGCTTTGAGGGCAGGGGGTGGGGAGTCACAAACCCATTTCAGACCTATTCTCCAGCCCTAGGCGCTTTCACTCCTCAGTGCCCTAGAAACCACCACTGGTTTCAGTTGGGCAGACATGGGACAGGAAGACAGGGATGACCTAGGGCTATACCCGTTTGATTTAGGCCTGTTTCTCCATTTAAGGAAGGGGGCAGGGTGGAGTGAATGAACAAGCCACTCCTCCAACAGCAGGAAGGAACAGCCTCTGCTGGGAAGGGAAAGACAGCACCCCAGCTTCGGTCCCTGGGGCTCTGACAGGGAAAGGCAGGATCCCCCTCCCAAATGCCATGGGGTGAGGCAGATGTGGGGAATCCTGTACCAGGCAGGCGGGTGGGCGGGCGGCCATGGGAGTGTGCGGGAGGGAGCAACAGTTTAAAACACACTCCAATACTGACATGGACCCACTAAGGGGTCACATAGTACTGAGACCCCAGGTCAGTCCAGAGGGCAGGGACCAACCTAGGGCTCAGTGAAGCCCAAGACCCTGGGCCCCTTTAGTGCTAGAGGGCAAAGAGTAAAGGGAGAATTTGCTCCAACCTGTGGAGGGAAGGGAGGAAGGTGAGTCACCAGGAGGGTTAAGGTCAACTAGCTTACAGAGTGCCCGAGGCTTGAGTCTCAGAGGAGGGGACAGCCCCCAAAGCCTGGGTCTCCTATAAGGGCGGGATCAGTGTAGCTGGTCTCCCTGAAGACCACCTGGCCTCAAGAGGCCCCAGTCATTTCAGAGCATTGATTACCACTACGGGTTCTCTAACACTATCTAGAGGTCCTATGTAGACCAGGGGTGGGGCAGGGAGGTAGAGGCACATGGGAACTTCATGGGGAGAAGCTGAGGGGGAAGAGGACACTAGGTGCCTGTGAAACAGAAATGTGACACCCTCTTCATCGTGGTGCTGTCCTTGAGCCAACAGCATCTCCTGGAGTGCCTCAAGCAACACCAGCACAGGTACGTTGAGGCAGGCAGCACAGGGCCCCAGCAGAATTGGTGTAGCCAGCAAGGGCGATGGAGGCCCTATGTATTCCGGATTCCTAGGGCTTGCTCTAACTCTTGCCGCCTCTGTTGCACCTGAAGAGAAAACCAGAGCGGAACTTGAGATGGTCGAAAAACCTAACACCCCTGACCCCCATTCAAAGGTATAGATTCCTGTCTTCCATCATCTCTCTAGTGTGCCCCAGGCACAGTACCAACCTTGGAGTAGAAGTATCGGCACACAGCCTCCTGAGCCCAAGGCTGGAAGTAGAACTCGGCACGGCGTTCCTCTTCTGGGTTACCCACCACATCAGTCATAGTCTGAGAGAGGAGGGGAGGAGAGAGGAAGAGAGAGCAAATGTGATTCCTGCTTCCACATCTGCTCTCAGCTGAACTGTGTCCCTTGCCACCCACCTCAAAGATGCTGAAATACTACTTCCCCAGTACCTGTAAATGTGACCTGATATGGAAATAGGGTCTTTGCAGATGGCCAAGTTAAGATGAGATCATTGGGATTGGCCCTAATGCAGTATAACTGGTGTCCTTATAAAGGAGGGAAACGTAGAGACAGACACACAAACACAGTGAAGACACATGGAGAATGTCTCAAGCCTAAACTGACGGACACCTGTGGTTCCCAGAAGCTAGCAGAGAGCATAGAACAGCCCTGTTGATGCTTTCCTTCTGGGCTTCCAGTCTCCACCACTAGGAAACACATTCCCATTGCTTAAGCTACCGAGTCTGGGTCAGGCTTCTTTAAAAGCCACCAGCAGACAAAGGCAATGCCCCAGACTAGCACAGAGTCACAGCCAGGTGCAGGCCCTTTTGGTGCTCATCTGCTCAAAAGTGCATTGGCCACAGCAGCCACAGCAAGGCAGGACGCCGAGGCTGCTGCTGGGCACACCTCCCTGCCTGAGCTTATGATCTCTTCTTTGGGAAGCATCTTCAACTCCATTCTCCATGTTCTCCCCGGAGACTCTCCATTCATCCGCTACTCTTTCTTTGGAACAACTTCACTAATTCCAGTCAGTTTGCCCATGGTTCACTAATTCTAGTCAGTTTGCCCATGGTTCACTATTTTTCAGTCACAGTAACCTATTTGTTCCAAATGGAACACATCTGTGGGAGAACACAGCCCAGATCTTCAGCTCTAGTCCAACAGCCTGGAATCAAGTGACAATACTTTGGAAGTATTAACTATAGGCCTGATGGTTCTACCTCGATTTCTCTTCTCAGCTGTAAAGCGAACCCTGGGATGTGCTAAAAGAATGTGGTCCCTCAGCTCTTCAAGCCGTGCTGCTCTCCTGGATTCCTCTAGATCCTTCCTAGGCTCTTTACCTTGAGGTCCCGGCACTGGGACTGAAGCCAATCATTGATGAAACCCTGAGGGTCCCGGGCAAAGCTCAGCATGAACTCTCGCTGGGTTTTCAGCTGGTTGATAGTTTCTATTGTCTCATGGATCTGAAAGAAGAATGATCCATTTTAAAGCCAGGGAAACTCCAAGCTAAAGGCAGACCAAGGCTGACCTTGCCACAGCTGCTCCCACCCCAGGTGCAGGGCCTGCTGCCCTGAGTCCACTGGGTGCCCTTCTTTTGGCTTCTTTCAAAAAGTCCTGTTTGCTTCTCTACCCCAGGTAAGGGGAGTCATTCTTCCTGCCAGTTCAATATGCATCGCTACATGACTTCTTAATCACTTGTCATGTTCTAACGAATCCACACGCTTTCTTAGCACATCAAGACACCCTAAAGGGAAATCTCCCCCCCAAAAACTGGCCATCCTTTCCCTAATCCCTCCTCTCCCTCTTCCGGATCTTAATGGAGACTACTCTCTATGCAAGCCAAGTCTCTCTTAGCCTCACCCAAACAGGGTGTACATTCCTTCATTTCACTTTGACTCTCAAATCCTAACGCTATCCTCCCTGTCTGAGCCGTTAGTGTAGAACCTTGACATATCTCACAGACTATCATCCCGCCTCCGAGATAGACTTGCTGCAGAGCTGCCCCTCTTCAACTCTCTCCAGCTTCCCACTAACACGAACAGCATTAGCACCTCCACGGTGAAGGGCTCCACCAGGCTCCTTGTCCCATCTGCAGGAGGCACGCACAAGTTCTCCTTACACCAGAACTTTCTGACCAGGTTCCTACTTCCCTAGCAGCCTCCTCTCCTGAACATCTCACCCAGCAGGTACCTCGTGTCACGTTCAGCATGACACATGACACATGAGAGAGCGCTGCACTTCTGATTTGCTGGTCTGTACTCCTAGCTAGCCTGGAGCTCATGTCTAGAAGACTGGACCTGAATGTGTGGTGCTTCCTGCTTCTGCCTCCAAGTGCCAGGATTACAGAGTGAATCATCATGCCCTGGCTTCACTTGTATTTCCGGGACCACACCAGGCTCATTCTTCTCTTTGGATTTTTACATACCTTATCTCTCTGGATTGTCCTATACCTTTCACACTCCAAATATCACTTTGCTTCTTCCCCATCTGTTACCTTCAACTTCATCCTTCAAAATTTAACTGAGGTGTCCATTCTCCCAGGAAAAGCCCTATGGTGTTTACGAAGCACTTTGGCTTTGTCTGCAGGGACTATGCCTATAATGTTAATGGTAATGATGGTGGCAGCATGAATAGCTGTGGGAGTTATATACCTGGTACAGGCTCACATGTTTTAAAACATGGTCTCATTTCATGCACAGGGCAACCATATAAAAGCAGGTATCATACATACTCTTCATTTCAGAGATCAGAAACTGAGGCTCAACTGGGCACAGTGGTTCCTATGTGTAACCCAGCACTGTGGAACATGACATAGGAATATTATCATGAGTTTGAGGCCAGTCTAGTATACAAGGGAAAGACTGACTCAAAATGCTAAAAACAAAACAGAAACATGCAATAGTCACAATTAAATGCATGTATGTGAGATTGCCTCCAATTACTACCAAACATAGTGATAGCCTGACATAGATGGTTCTGGGCATCAATAATTTTTTAGCTCAGAACAGCCTCCAAAACAATACAGAGAAACCCGGTCTCAAAAAACCAAAAAAAAATTTTTTTTGTTAAAACCAAGAACCAAAAGGCAGCTAGAAGCCAAGACTGAGGGACAGGACCCTACCTTGTTGTCTAGAGTAGCGATCTCCTGCTGGCTGGCCGTGGACAGCAGGAAAGAATTCATCTGGGTCTTTAAGGTGTCATCCACTTCCACATCAATGTCATAACAAGCTGTCTTTTTCTGGTCATTTGGGTCAACGCTGGGGAGAAAACAACAGGGTCCAGTACAGGGACTTTTCTGAGACCTGCTTGCCAAAGGTCACAAAGATGGTCCAGGGATGAAGGGAAAGGAGGATGCTGCTCTACATCCCCCTCTGAGAGCTGTATGGAATATGCACCTCCCAATGCCTGCACTTTAAATAGGTATAATGTATAACACACAAACTGTAACTCACTACATTTGGTTTTTAGTCTATTTACTTATTCTGTGGGAGTTCATGCGCCCATGTACACTCACTATGTAGACGAGAGGACAGTTTGTGGGAGTAAGTTCTCTCCTTCTATCACGTGGGTTCCAGGGACTGATGCCAGGTCATCAGACCAGGCAGCCAGCACTTTTAGCCAGTTGAGGCATCTTGCTTGTCTGAGTTTGGTTTTTAGGAAGTCACTGGTGAAATTCAAAGGGCACCAAAGGTGTTTTGTGAAAAGTTTAAAAAACAGGAATCCAAACTAGGCAGTGGTGATGCATGGCCTTTAATCCCAGCATTGGGGGGGTGTGGTGGCAGATCTCTGAGTTCAAGGCCAGCCTGCTCTACAGAGAGTCTGGACAGCCAGTGTGGACACAATGTACAAACACAGGCTGCAGAGTGACTACAGGGTGAGGGGTTTAGGGACTAAGGAAACATAGGCCTTTACAATGTAGCACTGAACAAGGCAAAGAAGGCAAGGAGCTGATACCTGATGACAGGGCATGCTGCTGTCCAGAGATGCCCAGCTCTCCATCGCCCAAATTAAGAAGGGGAAAAAAAGCATTATCCAGAGGCCCCATCCTTCCTAAAAAGATGGTCACTGATCCCTCCCACAATGACAAGCAGGTAATCAAGTCTCCAAGGGGCACTGGGCCCTATTATGACGGTGTTGTCCGATTTCTAGCCTCTAACATTCCAGCATTAACCAGCGAGAAAAGAGTATAACCACACTAGACACAGTCATCTGCAGGGCACAAATCTGCAAAGGTTAGCAAACAGTAGGCAAGCAGCTTGTGTCACTCCCACCTTTGGCATAAAACAAGCTTATGTCATTTAAATCTAAAGAGCTGCTGTCAAACAAGACCCCTGGCAGACTGACAACCGTGCAAGTTAGTCCAAGGTGGCTCCAGCCACCACAGCCTCTCAGACGCAGGCTCACCTGATGACATGATTAATAATGATGGGCTCTGGTGGCATAAGCAAGGCATGGAGACGCTGAGGGATCTCTGAAAACTTCATCCGTTGAGATTCAAAGATCTGTGAGACAGAGGTAGCTCCAGATTGGTACTTTCAATGTGACTAGACACTCACAATAGAATGTGCCCTTTACATACCTGCTGGAGGTACTTGTCACAGATAACAAACTCTCGCTCGTGAGGGTCCTGGAGCTTGTGTGTTTTAATATATTGCCACAGTGCTTGGATGATCACTGGACGTGTCTGGGTATGGATGCCCAAGAGTCGAGCCAGGCGAGGGTCTAATTTAAATTGGGGGGGCTGCAGAGAACCAAGAGTACAGAACCGAGATGAAGCCAACAAGCTGGTTCCATGTGCATTTTGGGATGTTTAGTATGGTGACACATTCAACCTAACAAACACTAGTAAATCTAGGCAGCAAAGTTACAGAGAGAACTCAGATGACAAAGAAAAAATGGTTCTTTCTTAGTGTACGACAGTGGCAAAGCACTCAGGAGCTTACTCAGACCCTAGATCGCTCGCATAGGATGTGGCCATCACCCTGCAAATACCTGGTAATCCAGCATCAGCAGGACCGTGCACCGCACATTCACATCTCCTGGTCGCTTCACCTGGAAGCCATCCGTCTCCTGGGTGGTGGCGGTCCTGTGCCACTACAGAGAGGAAGATGTCAGGGGCGCTCTTCCAGAGGAAGAGCTGGAGTGGGAGGAAGAGCTTCTGTAACGACTCAACATTCAACTTTGCCTACTGAGGCTACTGGGGAAGAACAATAGCACGAGGCATCTGTAGGGTGCACATGGCTGTTACTGTCTGTATAAGGAGCAACTGTCAGTTCTAACTCTTTGGGATGACTGCAATTAAAATGGCTTCACTTTCCAGGGATAAGTTTACCAGTAAATGAATAATGGATAATATACATGGAACAGAAACCTAAGCAGCTTCAATTTTTTGAGGGATATATATATATATATATATATATATATATATGAGTCTATGACATTTACTATCATTTAATTCCCAAACACCTACTGAAGACAGGTGTGATTAAACCCCTCTTACAATGAGGAAAGTGCTACCTGGAAGGAGGAACTGAGGTCAATACATAATGGAGCCAAGATGTGAGCTCTGGTGTGTCTTGGCCAGGATACTCTACTGCTATGAAGTCAAGCATCTTTACAGATTTCTATCGACTCTACGACTTACTTCCCTTCTTAGATGGCAGAGCCCTTCCCATGTCTCTTAGTGGTTGAGGTTAAGGGGCTGCAGCTATAGTGGTAAAGAAAGGGGCAGGTTAAGCTCACACGGAACACTAGACTATTCTGGGTTTGTGTCCCAAACACTGTAGCTAACAGTCTTCAAAACGCTGTACAACCAAGGGTTATAACGGATCTCTGGCTATTTGAAATATAAATCTAAAGGAACCTAGATGAACACTAGCACACTATTAGTCCACCAGCTAACTACAGCAACAGCTAACAGGAAAACACAATGTGTCAGGAACTACAGCCCACCAATACTTATAAGCAAGATGCAGAGATAGCCGGAAGTGTAAGAGGACTCCATTGGAATTTTCTTTGGGGGCAGTGGTCAGGTGGTCAAGTCAGATTGCAAAGAGTTCTTGTGTCCCAACTAAGTACAGCTAGCACCACCTAGAGGTCAACATGCAAACTGCAAAGGTGGAAATGCACACCTGGGCAAATCCTTTCTTTTATTCCTCCCTCTTTCCCTAGATGTTCAAGTTTGACCGTCACCCCCAATATGATTAAAGCCTGGAAGGCACAACTACTCACTTCTACCAGGTGGTTGTCTGGTCCATAGAGGTCTTTGTCCAGTTCGATCACCAAGGACTTGAAAAAGGAAGAGAACTTTCTCTTTTGCTTGGTGGCATCGTATTTGGACAAGGCTGACTAGAAAAGAGATGGAAGGTGTCATGTTAGGAAAGGCCAGAAAGAATTCCCCAAGACAAAGTTCTTTAAAGAGGAATTAAACTCCAATGGGGAAAAAACTCAAAAATATCTTCTGAATATGGCAGAGTGGCTGGCCATTAAGTCAGTCATGGTGGCACTGGACTGTAACAAGGACAGGACCACTGTGGAGAGGCAGGTGATGTCAAACAGCTTAACATAACAAAGCACACCTGAACAGAGGAAACCCCACTGCAGAGGGGAACTGAATCACAGGCAGAAGCAGAACAAAAACTGGCTTTATCTGGACAGAAGACAAGACAGCAGACAGACTGGACCTATGCAGAGAAGATTCTGATTCTCCTGCAAAAATGCATTTAAATGAGCTCACCTGCACATGGCTAAAAATAGCACCAGAGAGCAAGGGGATGAGAGAAAAATGAGCCTCCCCAAGGAGCTGCTGGGTGGGAAGTGTGGGGGTTCTCACTGATCTGATACTCCCCTTGGAGCAACAAAGAGGCAAGCCTTTGGAAAATTCTATCATACTTAAACTGTGGTATCTCCAACGAAAGCTGGGAAGACAGAAATAACCTCAAGCACTTAAGAGAGGGAACATGGCCTCAAATGCTAAGCATAGACTCGGGAGGTGGGGACAAGGGACTACTGAAATAATCTGCAGATGCTGCTAAATCCAAAGGCTAGCATCACCAGATCCCAGGACAATAATGGTTTCCCACTTGATACCAGTGAAGCTGTGGGAGCAGATACAAAGGACCATTGTCTTCGCATGCAGGGAGCACAGGGTCTCTCCCCCTCTCCCCCACCTCCACTTCCGGAAGCTCCCAGCAGGACCTATGAGCACCAGTCAGGGTTCCAGCTGACCATACAACATTGCTCATCATCAAGAGCTCCCACCCTGAACACAACACCAACACAGTGAACTTCAACTCACATCCTCCAGGAGCCGTCCTTCTACCCGGAGCTCCCAGGAAGCCACCGTGCCTTCCCCATCCTCTGCATCTGACTTAGCCGGATTGAAAGTGTTAGAAATGAAAATTCGCAGCTTCCGTTTTTGCTGAGGAAGGCAGAAACAGGATTGATGATGGGGCCCCAGTAGTTTGATGTTAAAGACAAAGGTTTTCTAGGCTGTCTTATGATAAATACTCCACTTAGACGAATACAGGGTCAGCCAGGCGGTGGTGGCGCACACCTTTAATCCCAGCACTCGGGAGGCAGAGGCAGATGGATCTCTGTGAGTTTGAGACCAGCCTGGTCTACAGAGCGAGTTCCAGGACAGCCTCCAAAACAATACAGAGAAACCCTGTCTCGAAAAACCAAAAAAAAAAAAAAAAAAAAAAAAAAAGAAAGAAAGAAAGAAAGAAAAGAATACAGGGTCTGAGCCTGAGCATAAATAAATATCCTGGGATCCAGGGGGAGAAAACCATACAGAGTGGCAGGGTCCCAAGGTAGCAAGTAGTTTTTTTTTTTTTTTTTTTTTTGGTTTTTCGAGACAGGGTTTCTCTGTATTGTTTTGGAGGCTGTCCTGGAACTTGCTTGGTAGTCCAGGCTGGCCTTGAACTCATAGAGATCCGCCTGCCTCTGCCTCCCGAGTACTGGGATTAAAGGCGTGCGCCACCAACGCCCGGCTTGGTAGCAAGTAGTTATAACAAAAACACGGACAGGGAGTATTTCTGGTGCAAGAGACATCAAAAGCTCCCCTACCACTTGCCCTGCCAGCTGTTCTACTCTTATGTTCCTAATGTAATTCCTGGTTTGTAGGCGGAAGGGAAAGATACAATTTAAATGCCAAGGAGAGCTGTGTTGTGCCTTTGATTTTTCATCCTAAGCATGGAGAAGGTTCCTGTCCCCTCCCTTGACCCACTGCCTAGTGCTTTCCTGTGTTACCTTGATGGGACGTTTCAAGGCTTCCTGGATATCTAGCCGTTTCCTCATAATAGTCTGGTCCAGTTTCCTTTCAAAAGCCAGGAGATCCATATAGGCCTGTGACTCTGGTACCAACTCCCGAATCTTAGGAACAGAAAGATAGGGTTGGGCCCTAGAGCTGACCATCTGTACTCTTTATCAGTCACTACATCTTCAAGAAGAGCTCGAGAGCCTGCACTCACCCTTTGAGGTAGGATTTTGTCAGCCATCTTCTTTTTCTTTGCACTGTTCGGAGTAAATACTGTTATCAGGGTGGGAAGGAACTGTCGGAACGTGAGCTAAGCTGTCAGCACCTTCGGTGATGGCACAGCTGAGGCCTGCAAAACAGCTCTCCCATCACGTCGACAACTCCCTCTCCATCTCCACCAGGAGGCCTTCCCAAGGCAGCACCAGCACCACCTGCACCCTCACAGGCCTCCTCCCGGGAGCTCCTTTCTGCACCCCAGGGGTCATCTTACTTGTGATTTCGGTTTTGGACCGCCTGCTGCTGGACCTGCTGGATCTGCTGAGGCGCGGGTCTCTTGCGGGACTGGTCCATCCCTGACTGGGCCAGGCCAGGTCGTACTGAAGGGTTCCCCCCATAGCCAGGAGGTCCCATGGAAGGTCCCTGAGGTGTCATCCGGCTGCCTGGCAGCATACCTGGTCTCTACAGAAGGGAGAGGACCCAGAGATGTCACACCTCTGCTTGACAGCGCCACCAAGGAACGAAAAGTGAAGGAAGCCCGAATTTTTGGAACGGAACAAGGATGGGGGTGAGGGAGGTAGGGTGGAGGACAATCACACAGCCTTCTTTCTGCCTCTCTGAAATGTGGTAACTGGACTTTCTTCAGGCCTGGTAGTGGTTTCATAGAATACAGGGTCTAAAAACCAGATTAGGCTCAAATTTTCTGGTCTCTGTTGGATCTGACTCACCAGACGTGTCTCATCCTACATTACTCGGCTAGCTATTTCTTCAAGGGGCAGCTCTAACTTGGGTGTTCCTCTGGACAGTGAGCTGCCCATCTCGGGGCCCACTTCACCCACCCTGGTTCCACACTCACTCCTCAAAAGCAGACAATGCCTCCGGGAGCAGGTGAGGATGCTAACCTCCTCCCCCCAGCCCGCTCTTCCTCGGCATTGCTCCCCCCACCTCCACCCAGGACCCGAGCCCCTCCCAAGGGAGTCCCTCCCACTTCTCCCTCACCCCTGTCAGTCCTCCGCCCTCGCTCGGCCCCGCCCCCGGCCCACGCGCCCCTCCTCCTGCCCCACTCACCGGATAGGCCGCCCCGGGCATCGGGGAGCGGTACAGCCCTTGACCCGGCGCCGGGCCCATTCGCACCGGAGGCCCGGGAGTTCCGCCCGGGCCCAGGGCAGCCGCCACGCCCGCCCCTCCTGAGGCTCCGGCACCGCCGCTCGGAGCCACAGACTGGAAACCCGCCCGGGCCGCCATCTTCCCGGAGCCGCCGCTGCAGCTGCACAAAGAACCGGAACCGGAACTCCCCCCGCCCCCCGCGCGCCCCCCGACCGCCTGGGCTGTTTGTGGGCCCGGCCCGCCGGCGGGCACGGGCGGCTCGGGACAGTGAGACTACGGGCTAGAGGGGGCAACTAGCGGAAAAGGCGTGCTGACCACTCCCTCCCTTCTTCGCGGTCCAGGAGGGGCACCATAGAGAAGCGTTGTGCGGATAGAGAGGTGACGGGAGCGGGCGCCCCCAAGCGGGCGGAGGACGACAAGGCGTTGGACAGAGACTAGCGCCCACCGCAGGCTGGAGAGACAGACTGTATCATCTCAGCACGATGCTTTTACCTTCCCAAAGCATTCTGTTTGCTTTTTCATTCTCCTACCGCTCAGACTCCGGGTACTAAAGAGAGAAACGTGCTGTTTATTCGTTTTACAAACGGGAAAGATGAACTCAAAGGAGGGAAATGCCTTGGCAAAGACAAACCGGCAAATTAAAAGAAAAGCCATCCTGCATTCTGGTCTCCTGGCTGGTAGCCCGGGCCTCATTTCACAGATAATGGCTCACTAACTCTTCGATGCGGGAACTTCACCCTTCATCTCAGACCATTGCCTTCAGATATTAATTTTGACCTGAATCCTCTCCGAAGGGTCCTGGAAATCTGTTGCCATTCGTTACCTTTCTCTGTCTCTGCCCAGTGATTCAAACTATTGAACCTGTCCTTTTCCAGGAGGATCAGTGTTTACCTGATCAAATATGTAGGGTCTCATGCAGCCCAGCCTTCCAGTAGTAAGCTCGCTCTGTAATCACAGATAGCTGCTTCCATCTCCTGCGTGCTGGAATTACAGGTGTAGCCACCGCATTGGACTGCCACTCAGATTCCCTACTCTGGTTAACATGGCCCTCAAGGCAAGTTCCATTCTAATGGTAACACCTATAAACTCTTAAGCCACAAAGAACAACACTGAAGAGAAGATGGTTGAAACCCAGTTTATTAGACCAGAGGCATGCGTCACCCAGAGCCCTGCCTGCCGTCCCCCAGTCAGCGCACACTTCTCTGCTTTGTCCCTGCTTCCTTCTGGGGAGCTCTGCTGTCTACAGAACTCTAGGGAACCAAGAGCTCTCAGAGATGCTATAGCCTCACTCTGCGGCTCCAGGCCAACGCACACAGGTGATCTGTCCACAAGTCCTGTTTGGGGATTAGAGGCCAAGAAACAGTGTGGGCAGAGAAGTCCTGGAAAGGGGTTGGGACTCTGGCCTGGGACAAATGCCTGGTATGGGTGGGGAGGCCCTCTACCTCAACGTGTGGTCCCTCAAGGTAGGGACCATCAACAGCAGAGCTCTCAACTCTTCCTGTAGGCCTATGTCTTTCCTCACATGACCAAACCCTTCCTCACCAGAAAACACGAGTGGCGGGCCTGGGCATCAAAGTGAGGGCGGGGCACTGGGCACTCAGAGGAGAGAAAGGCCACTGAATGAGGACTTCATCTTCTGTCTGTGGGTACCCACTGCCCCAGCTGCAAGAGTCGCCAACCTCCAGCCTCTCCTGTCTCTAACACTCTTGGCTTAGCGTCCAGCATAGCTCCGTTCCTGGGTAGCGGCGACCTTCCCTCAGGTAGGCTACAGTCAGCCAGGCAAAGGGCATTGGGATAGGTGGAGCAAGGAGAGGGTATGTTAAGGCTGTGGGGAGGACAGAGGGTACCCCTGTTGTAGGGGCCAAGGGTGAGGCCAGAAAGAGGCAGAGCTTGTAATTCACAGCTTCCTTTATGTCGCCACCGAGACAGTGCGAAGGTTACAATGCGCGTGTCATCTCCTTGTGCTTCTCGAAGGGATGTGTGTACACAGTACAGACACCGGGGGGAGTCCAACTCTTTATACAGGCAAAGGCATTCAGAGACAGGGAATGGGTAGAAACAAAAAGGAGCACTTGGGGTGGGAGGATGACTCTCAGAGACAAGAGGGAACGGGGCGGAGACAAACAGGGCTGGAGGAAAGTATATACAGAGATATAGCAATATAGAGTCTGTATCATATAGAAATAGAAAACGCAGATGAGGTCGTCGAGAGAAGCGAATGAAGTGGGGGAAAGGAACGTTCCATAAGAAAATTTATGGATGTGGCCCTCTGCAAAGGCCTCCGAGAGAGAAGCCAGGGAGGTCAGGCTCCGGTACCCCTCTCCCTGAGCTGGAAGCTAACCAGCCAGGTATCTTATGGGATGTAGAAGAGGGCTGCCTCTTAGGATTTCTCTCCAACAGCTTTGGGGTGGAGGTGACTAACAGGTATTGGGATGTGGCCTACAGCACCAGGGCCACATGGAGTCCCTATGTCTGCTTCTTCAGGAGATCCCCTACCTCCTAACGATTCCATACGATTGAGGGCATTTAGTTCTTACCTGGAGACTTGGGCTTGGGGGGAGTCAGTGGGCTGAGAGAGTCTCTTAAGGCTAGGGAAGCCCCCTCACTAGCCTCTCCCTTAAGGTACATTCTCTGGTTTGGGGTCAAATTTCAGACCCTAGAGATCCCCTCCACCCTTCACTAGGAGGGGGCTTTGGTGACTGGTGGCAGCAGAATGTAGGTGGACACTCAGATGACAGACAGCCAGACAGACAGAATTCAGGCTTGGAGCTAGGGGAGGCAGCACGGAGCAGAGAGGGGCAGCCTGAGGTCCTGGCCGGATCTCTCTCTTTCTCTCTTTTTATATTAGTTTAATTTTGTTAAAATAAAAAGATGGGATAGAGGCAGGGAGAGGACCATGGTGAAGACTCCTTTCTCACCAGGCAAGAGGGAACCGCCGCACAGGAGTGCAGTTGAGTCCCCAGGGTAGATGGGGGCAGTTGGGGGCCCCTTTTCTCCTAGCCCTCCCCACCTAGGCCTTTGGTACGGTGGCCTGCGAGAGCTTAGCAGGTAAAGTCCTCAAATGTGCCTCTAGCGGGATGGTGAGGTAGGATGTTGGCAGCGTATGTCATCCCGGCAGGATGTCCCCGGAGGCTCTCGCAGGGATTCTAGCAGAGGAAAACAAGACAGGGACAGGTTACAGGAAAGGCTGCAGGTGGCTTGGAGACGGGGTTCGGGTGAGGCTTTGGGGGAAGGGGCAGGCCAGAGGGATGCCCCGTGCCTTGCTCCCTCACGTGTCTTTTGACGTCGTCCAGGCTGAGCGCTACGCCCTTATCTGCGCTGCTCCTCTTGGCCTCCTTTTGGCATTTCCCTCGTCTACACAAACGGTGCTTAATGACCTGGAGAGGTCGGGGCAGGTTGGGTGGACTGGAACCCCCAGCTCCGAGTAGCCCTGCCAAGCCCTGCCCCTCCCTTTACCTCATAGGCATAGTCAAAGAGCTCCAGCACTGTGAGGATGCTGGCCCCGATGAACAACCCCATCTGGCCCCCGATGTCACCTGCGGGGTCAGGTTGGAGAGGTTAGTGGGCTCAGAACACCAAGGGCAGAGGGGCGATGAGGCTCCGTAGGACTGGGGCAGGCCAGCCATGTTTGCAGAGATCGTCACCTTGATACAGAAGGGTCAGGATTTTTGCCTTCTATACTTTTCTGTATGAGTAGTCATTATCCAGGAAAAAAATGAATTCTTTACAAAATGTACTACTTGTTCGGCATCCCATCCATTTTCAAGGATATGAGAAAGTTTCTGCTCCTGTCCCTCGGTCCCTTCGTCTGACCTACTTGCTCGTCTTTTCTACTTTGTCCTAAGAGAAGGCCCTCCCTGCCCTTCCTCCACATCATGACATACTAGAGGGCTCAGGGAAAGACCCTCGGGGACGGGACAGACGGGGAGCGCCGGTCACTGGGTAGAAGGGGGCCGGGCCATGTCTTAGGCATAGGAGAGGGGTGGTGCCATTCACAAGCTCACCCAAGAGCCCTGCGATCTCATAGGCCTTTTTCTGCTCGATGGTCTCATAGTTGAGGACTTCAAAGAAAATGTCCAGCACCAGGATGTTCTCCCTGTGCAGGGGTGAGAGGAGGAGAGCTAGGTTCAAGTCATGTCCCTGCCCCTTACCGGACAGGTGATCTTAGCGTGCTTGTTTCCATACTCCTAAACGGGATCCTGCCCTGCAGAGGTGCTGTGAGGGTTCAATTAAATGGCATGTATGAAAAGACACATTGCGTGCTGGCAAGTGGGAGGTGATCCCAGTTACAGCAAGGGAGATGGAGCTAGAAGATGGAGCAAGGGCTTGCGTTACTCATTCCAGTTTGATCTGTCCACACACAACCCACACTCGTTGGTCGCCTCTTGGACCTCCCGTGAATTCTCTCCACTTCCTTGTGCCTGTGAGACTCCCTTTAAAGGTCACTTGTACCCTCTCCAGTCCTTGTACCAGGGCCCTGCCCTGCACAGGAGAGTCTTACCCTATGTACTGCTCAGATTTGTTGAACTTCTTGGCCAGGTACTTGGCCGAAGCTTTGCTGGGTATCTTGACCATGGACAGCTCCTTGCCATAACGTGTCAGGTTGCAGGGCATTTCACACACGCAGTACTCCTGGTCTTTCTCCACTAGGAAGTCTGCCCATGTGAGGAGGCGCTAGTTGAGTGGCGTCCTTCTCCCAACATGGACATACTGGCCTTGCCCAAAGGATCCCTAGGGTCCCTTCTCCTTCGCCTCAGCCCCGTGTCTACCCTCAGCTGGTCTTCACCCAGCCTCCCTCTTATGTGTTATTCCCTCAGAGTTCTCAAGGACCAACTCTCATGCTGAAAGAGGGTGAAGGCCCCTCCCAAGAGACCCTTACTAATTCTCCACAGGGACCTTTGATGGTGCAGTTCTCAGCGTTTAGAGGCCACTGCGGGTGGAGGCACAGCCTAATGCACGAGGCACACAGTACTTTCTTCCCTCCCTCTAAGTGTCCCAGGTCAGGCGCTCACCCAGGGCAGGATCTGCACACTCCTTGTACTGCTCTGGAGTGCAGTATGGGGCATCCCCTACAAAGGAGAGAAGATGGCGGGACAGGGAGAGATTAAAGGGGACTTGTGATGGCATGGCACTGTGTAAGGAGGAAGCTGGAAGATGGGACAGTAGGAATGACCTACTCTGACAGTCCACCTCTTCTAGACCCTTCCATCCCTTCCCATAGACATAGGCAGGAACTGAGAGACAAGAGCCAGAAAGGTAAGAAAACAGAGTGATCTGGGGCCAGGGTTAGGGAGACCAATACAGCTGGGGCAGAGGTGAGGGGCAGTGCAGCCTGAGACAGCCCAGGGCTGTGCTTGGAATCTTGGGGCCTGACCTGGCATGTGCACCATACGGCAGTTGCAGTTTTCCACCAGGTAACGTGTCTCGCAATCAATGCGGCAGGCGGTGATGCTGTAGGAGTCGAAGAAATCCGAGTCCATGGTAACAGCATTGCAGGTGCCCCAGGGTGAGGGCAGGTAGATGAGCTGCTGGGAAAGCCGGGGAGCTGGGGAAGTGTGGGGACTTCTCCCCCAACTCACCTAGTGGACTTCTCTGGCAAGATACAGAACTCAGGAGTCGTATCCCTACACCTCTAAAGGTCTTAGGGTTTATAAAGCATTTCTTCCATTCTGGGTCATCTCTCTCTCTCTCTCTCTCTCTCTCTCTCTCTCTCTCTCTCTCTCTCTCTCTCTCTCTGTGTGTGTTGTATGCATGTGTGAGTATGACTGCCCCCATGCATAGCTCAGAAGTAGAAGTATATATTGGATATTTCTCTCTGCTTATTGTTTTCAAGGCAGGATCTCTTACTGAACATGGGGCTTATTGGCCAGCTAGCCCCAAGAATCTACCTGTCTCTGCATCCCCAGCTCAGAACTGGGGTTATAGGTGTGTACCACCCTGATTTTTACACACATGTTAGGGATTTCAGTTGAGGTCCCATGCTTGTATAATAAACACTACCCACTGAGCCATCTTCCCAGTTCCCCAGAACCCCATCTTGACTCCTCAACATACAACCCCAGAAGTAGCTTTCTGCAGCCCCTCACCCTCTGCTCCTGGCAAGACACAAAGGTCTGGAAGCCTGGGGCCACGCCAAAGCCCAGCTGGTCAATGAAAGGAGGTTCGTCCTGGCTGTGGATCTGCACTTTGATACCTGCTTCGAAGGATGTCTCATCTGTAAAGATGAAGACACGTGAGTCGGGAGGGTTTCCAAGTCCCTGATCATCTTCAGAGCCTGGGGCATCATAACTCCCCTGATAGTAAGCAGTCTCCACTGGGACTCAGTGAGGAGGCTATGGGTTCTATCACACTTCCAGCCTCCTGTGTTAGCAACTCCGTAGTGCCCCAGTGACCTCTGCATCCTACACACGTCTTTTCTTACCTGGTGTCTGCGGTGTATCTTGGTGTTTCAGATTATTTCTCCTGGAGGGCCACTGTCTCAGCCACTCTCCATTTCTCCTCATCCCTTTCTCCTCTCTCCCCATCTCTCTGCCCCTATGTCCCCTGAGACCAGGCAGGCAGGCAGCCCAAGAAGAGAGGGAGATATTTATAGAGTGAGTGGCGGCCACTGATGGAAGAGGATGGCTGGTTACCTTGGAGAGTAACTGAACCAGGAAGGGGGAGCCAGGGAATCGAGGGTGTGGAAGTCACATATGAGCAAAGACAGAGGGAGAAAGGGGAAGGGCCTGAGCCTGGCATCAGGGCCAACAGTGGGGCCTTGGTTGAGTCTGGGGTCCAGGGAGGGGGATCCTGAGCAGGGTAGCATACCGGTCTCTCCCCACACGGGCAGGTATTCATCTTGCTGAATGTCCAGCATGATCTCCAGGCCATTGCCAGTCCCACCTTTCATTGTCTTCAGCCGAGGCCGCCCGTCTTGGCCAGAGTTGAATGTGTAACACTTCCCATACCGTGTGAAGACCTGGTGGAAGGCAGAGGAGAACTGAGAGTCCTGACAGGCTTCTGGTTGGGTTTAGCCAGTGAGAGCCATAAGGAGTCAGATGCAGGCAGAGAAGGGGGGAGTACTGATCCCCTCTCCTTGCCTCTCTGTGACACTAGCAGTGGCTTCAACCCTCCGTTATCATAGCTCTTGCTAGGGACTCCCTTCAGCCTAGAGGTGTTAACAATTTGGCCCCATGGTCCCCTTAGTCTTGCACAGAGCTTTGCAGACAGCCCCTTTGCTAAAGTCTTTTCAACTGAGCTATCACGGGACAATCTGTTTCTTCCTAGGATCCTACATATACATCTCCGTCACCATGATCCTATAACCTCTGAGGCCTTCTGAAATAGATCTTCAGATCTTTGGGATTTCAACCCCTGAGCTAGAAATCCTCCCCCAAGGCCTTCTTCCATGCCTCAGCCCTCAAAGCTAAGCCCTTTAGTTTCTTTCCGCTATCAGCCTCTCGTGGTCACCTTTGTTCCATCATCACCAGGATCCGAAAGTAGACCCAGTTGCCATGCCAGGAACCAAACTTACTCAGGCGTGTCACCTCCTCCCCAGGACTCAGGACTGAGCACCAAGGCACGGCATGTTGAGTGCTCAGTACCAAGGCATGGCATGTTGGGGTTCTCGAGCTCTGAGGGCCTCAAAGCAGATACTTTCCTTGTTAGGTGATCCTATATCTTCTGCCCTTCCTGAGGCCCAGTGGCCAAAACCACCAGGTCACAATCACTTCAGGGACTGAGATGACACTCACATGCACCTACATGGTAGGACATAGAGGGGTGGGTATGGAGAAAGGCCAGGCATCTGAAATCTGCAGGGACCAGAGGGGCATCAGGCCAGATAGGACTGAAGGCCGAGCTGGGGAGATGGTGGATGGCAGGTGTCTCCTAACTAGGAAGTCCCTCCACCCCTGGGTGGGGAGGCAATGGAGAAAGGTGGCATTTCCAATGATGGCTTCCTTCAGGAAGAATGTCCTGGCCGCTAATCAGAGCTGGGAGCATGGGCTTTGGTTTAGAGGGTTCCCAACTTCACAGACAGACAGATGGATCTCACATACACACCACACACACACCTCTCACTCACACACATATTCTCACTTTCTCTCACACACTCATATACACAAATACTCTTACTTACACACTCACATATTCTCTCTCACACACTACTCCCTCACACACACATACTACTCTCACATTCTCACACACACACTCATATACACATTCACAATACTCTCACTCACACTCATATTCTTTCTCTCTCTCTCTCTCTCACACACACACACACACACACACACACACACACACACACTCAGCTGGTAGAGGATCAGCTCCAATGGGGAAGAACACAGAAGACAAGTAAGGATGCAATGAAGTCACTGCTGTGAGATCTGCTGACACGGTGATGGGGTGAAGGTAGGGGCTATCCCCTCCATCTATGACCCCCTCCTGCACCTCCAGAGACTAGGTGACCCCCACTATCACTCCAGGGATGATAGTCAACAACTGGCCAGAACATGCCCTCACCCCAGATCAGAGGCTGATTTCATAGCTAGAGTGAAGTTCCAGGACTGTTGCTGCAGCATGAAGAGGTCTGGGGAAGAGCAGATGAGACTAGAGGATAGTCCAGGCATCAGAACAGCAGCTAATTACGATGGGGACATATCTCAAGGCACAACTAGGAAGAGCTGTGAATCTTAGTTCCGCTCCAGACTCTGGGCTCCCAGGTGAGCTCTGGCCCAGGTCAGGCAGGTTTCAGCAGTTTCCAGCCCCTGCCCCAGGAGTTGATGGCCAGAGACAGCCCATGCCATATACTCCTGGGGTATTGTGCTAAGCATGGGCCCCACTCACCACTGAGAAGTTGTGGGGACCACAGGGGCCCCCACAGTAGGAACAATAGAGCAGCATGTCCTCCAGCCGGTGGCAGGAGCGATTGTAGAAACGATGGAGATTAAAGGGCTCCCCAGAGAAGGCCTCTGGCCCGGGTGGAGCAAGGGGCACCCCAGGATCATCGCTTTCATCCAGCCCTAGCATGGGGGCCAGGTAGAGCAGGTCAGGGTAGCTGAGCTGGGACAACCGCACGGCGTTGGTGTTACAGAGTGTGACCGCCGGGAAGACCAGCTCCGTGGTGGCCACTTCATCTAGCAAAGTCACATGCGGATAGCTGAGGTAATAAGCAACTCGGTCCCCTACCTGGCACAGGAAGGCACCCAGTGCTATGACAAAAGCCACTGCCCACAGGGCCTGCCTTGGCCCTGGGCCCCCTTCCACAAAGACATGGCTGGCACCATGGAGGGTACAGCTGTTGGCGAAGGCCACCAAGTCCCTAGGTGAGTCCCCCTCGTCAAGCTCCCTCTTTAGTGCCTCTTTTTCCTTCTCTTCCTCTTCCTCTTCTGATTCTGAGCTCTCCTGCTGCTGCTGCTGCTGCTGGTGAGGACCCCAGATATCTCCCATGGGTCCTGGGGCCTCCTCTCCAGAGGAGAATGACACAGAGCAAAAGATCTGGATGGGCATCTTGTTCAGGGGCAGGAGGAAGGTGCTGGAGGGAAGGAGATGGGACTTCTGGTGTGGTCCAGCAGGGCCAGCTAAGGAGCCCTTTGGCTAGACCTCCAGTGGCCCAGCTGTTTGTCCTTCCTCACCAGACCTCTGTGGCAGTGTGGCTGAGCCCGGCAGGCACAGAGAGGAGGACCAGACTGCCCTGCTAGGGAGGGCGGTGCCTGTGCTGATGAATAATTGATGGCAACGGGAAAGGGAGGCCTGCTGGGGAGGAGGGGAGCTGAAGACCTTTGCCTGACACTGGGGCCAGTGGGATGAAGGTTTTTAGCAAAGTGAAATCCCTGGGAAAGACTCGTCAGGTGAGGCGACACCCGATGCAGTCCCTTCCTCAGGATGACCTCAGTTGCCTCCCTCTTACAGGTCATACATGCTCACTCTTTCCTCCAATAGCTGCTGGGATGACCCCCTGCCTTATTCTCACTCCATCTAGATCTTCTTCTGGGATACCCAAGCCTCAGGCCCTCCTGCAGGTACTAGGCAGGCTCTCTAATGCATTATCACTCCCATTGCTACCCTCAGGCCTCTGGTCCCTCCAATTACTCCTTTGACACTTACTTACCTTCCAGTTTCAGTTCCTCCCCAGCCTTGGTCCCCCACAGCTAGTCCCTAACTTCTCTTCTCCCCTGACCTACAGCTCTATTTTAGGCCCACATCATTCTCCCAAGCTCCCCACACTTAGGCCTCATTCCCTCCCCCACCCTTTTCTGTGGTTTGTGGGGTGGCCCAGGCTCCATTAGCAGCAATTTCTCACTGACCACAGACTCAATTCTGACTAGTTCCCAGCTCCCGGGAGGGAGAGACTCTTGAAGCTGAAAAGCTTGCTGACAGAAACTTCTAACCCTTCCACAGCTTGCCTTATCCTCCACCACACACACACACACACACACACACACACACCAAAAAAAACAAAAACAAAAAAACCCCTTAACACCCCCCCAAAAAAAACCAGTTTAGAAGGGGGTGTGAGAAGTTCTCTCCAGTGGGGGGAAGAAATTGTGACCAGTGTGGAGACAGACGGTCCTGGGGCAGGAAAAGTGTTGGGAACCAACCTGAGAGCTCCCCCCCAAACCCTAGCATTAGACCCACGAGTCCTGAGGCTCCTTCAGGTCTCAGTGTCCCATTCCCTAACACCCTCCCACCCCACCCCCTTCCTGACTCCTCTGTGCTCTGATTGCCCAGGGCCATTGGTTGAGGAACTTGAGCCACCAGCTTAGTCTCTAGGGCCAAGAAGGTGACCTAGTAGAGGGAAGGGAGGGAGGAAAACAGGCAAAGCAGATTAACTCTTTCTCAGCAGCTCCAGGAGTAGTTCGAGGCTGACAAGTCTACCTGGGCCTTCCCTTCCTTAGGCAATTTAAGGCCTAGCCCCACTCGCCAACCCCTATCTCACTTGCAGGAGACCCCGGGATGTGTTGGGTTGAGAGGCAGGGTTCTGGGTTCTAGAAGAGCTGGATGCTGAGCAGCTTATGTCCTCAGCGTTACTGCTAGGACTCGAAACCCAAGAAGAAAAAGCCTTGAGGTCTGGCCCCTCTCCAGCCTTCCACTGCCATTAGACAAACCTCGGTTCTTTTTGTTTTTCCCTCTGAATGACAGATGCCTCCCAACTAGTCTCTCAGCCTCCCTTGTCCTTGTCTTCAGTTCACGTCAAGTCATCCTGCCCATTTCCCTGCTTAAAACTCAGTGCTTCCGGTAAAGCTCACCTCCTAAGATGGACCTATACTACAGAAAGCCCCTCATTTCTGACTCTGGCCCCCAATCCAGCATTCAGCTACCAGAAGCCTCCCAGACATGCTATGCCCACCCAGGACTTTTGGTCACCTTCTACTCATTTTTGTCTCATCTTTTTACTATTACCGTGTGTGTGTGTGTGTGTGTGTGTGTGTGTGTGTGTGTGTGTCTGTCTGTCTGTCTGTCTGTCTGTGTGTCTGTGTGAGTATGAGAGTCTGGCAGTCAGAAGACAACTTTTCCAAATCTATTTTCTTTTTCCACACTCAGAATTAGATTCATGCCACCAGGCTCTGTGCTTTTACCTGCTGAGTCACCTTGCTGGCCCTGATGATATCATCACCATCATCATTATTATTATATTACTATTATTATTGTTGTTGTTTTGTGGTTGTTTTCAACATGGTCTCACTATGTGGACCAGGCTGGCCTTGAGCTCACAGAGATCCACCGTCTGCCTCCCAAGCGCACCATGTCTGCTCTCTCTGATCTATTTATTTACTATTTAATGTCTAGGGGTGTTTTGCCTGCTTGTGTGACTATGCACCACAGTGTGTGCAACACTAAGAAGGTCAAAAGAGGGTGTCAGATCCCCTGGAAGTCGGTGGAGAGCCACTGTGTGGGTGCTGGGTCCTCTGGAAGAGCAGCTGTGCTCTTCTCTGCTGAGCCAGCTCTCCAGCCCAGCCCTCTGATCTTCCTAAAGACAGGCTCTCCCTGTGTTTGTCCCTGAACTCCTGGGCTCTTCATCTTTCTGTCTCATCTCCCAAGCAGCTGGGTTTATGGCCGAAGCCACTATGCCCAGCTCCCCACTTCTTTTTCAATACCCTATTATCACATTCCTACAACAAGAAGTCTTCCCTGCCCAGGGCTCAGATAGAAGGGTCCAGGCTTTGCAGATGTGAGGCAATCCACAGCTCCTTCAGCGTGGAGCCAGTGGGAGGGGATGGATCAAGGTAGAGACTACATCAAAGAAGAAGAAGTGAGAAAAGACTAAACACATAAAAGCAGACTGGTGCTGGGCGGTGGTGGCGCATACCTTTAATCCCAGCACTTGGGAGGCAGAGGCAGGCAGATCTCTGTGAGTTCGAGACCAGCCTGGTCTACAGAGCAAGTTCCAGGACAGCCTCCAAAGCCACAAAGAAACCCTGTCTTGAAAAACCAAAAAAGTGGACTGGCAAGATGCTGCAGGAAAGGAGCTCGATGACATGCCTGAACACCGAGTTTGATCCCTAGAACTCGTAGTGGGAAGAGAGAACTGACTTCCACAAGTTGTCCTTTGACCTCTATATGCACACCCACTCACAAACTAGATAGATGGAGAGATAGAGAGATAGAGAGGCAGGCAGACAGACAGATGTGGTACATAACAAAATCCCACAAAATTGACTGGGTATGACCCGACGGTGGTGGCACACACCTTTAATCCCAGCACTCAGGAGGCAGAGGCAGGCGGATCTCTGTGAGTTCAAGGCCAGCCTGATCTACAAAGCTACACAGAGAAACCCTGTCTTGGAAAAAAAAAAAGTGACTGGGTATGAAGAGAGAGATCAACTACCTTCAACTGTTGTCCTCTCCCATACACATCCATGGATTCCTTCTCTGTCTGGTGCCCCATGAACATCTTTTCCCCACCTGCCAGGCCTTAGTTCTCAGGGGACAGAACCTGCTCTGTTGCCCTTCCTCAGGGGAATTTTAGAGTTCCAACCTTGGCTTATGGGGTACTGGTCGAGGTTGACCGTTGACGCCGATATGTCTTTTGCCCACTAGAGGGCACTGTCTCTCTCCTTCAGACATACTGGAGGTGAGTATAGCTTGGCTTCACAAAAAGAGGAAACTAAGGCAGTGAGAGCTTCAGACTGGGAGTCCCCACCAAAGAGGAGGCTGTGAAGAGCACAGCAGCTTCAGAAGACAGTGAGTTGAAATAATACCTCCCCCCACCTGCACCAAGACTCACCATGCACACAGCAACACACAGGCACAGGCACGAGTGTATGACACATACACATACACACAGCAACAGTTACACACTTACTCAATGCATAGGCATGCACACACACGTGTGCTCACTCATGCACATGAACAGGCACGAGCAAGCAAGCATGAGCACACACACACATTCTTATACTTTTCTCTCCCCATTACCTTATTCCTCATTCCTTTAAGTTCCCTCTCGCTTTCATTCTATTCAAGCAGGCAAAAGCAAAGGTTTTCAGTAATGGGAAGGTAAGAAGAGGGCCAGGAGTCACACACGGCCCTGAGGAGGTGATCAGATACACAAACACAGACTCACACTCAATCCTGGGTCCTCTGGGCCCACAGTCTAGCCCGGTTGTGGAGTGCTTGCTGAATGAGGTCCTGGATTCATTTCCTCTAATAACATAAACCAGACGCAGCCGCACTTGCTTGAGCTGGCAGGAGTGTCAGAAGCTCAAGGTCATTCTCAGGTACATAGTGAATTTAAGACCACCAAGAGATACAAGAGACCCTGTTTCAAAACGAATAAATGGCTGGGCCTGGTCACACAGACCTTTAGTAACAGCACTTAGGAGGGTGAGGCTGGAAGATTTCCAAGTTTGAAGCCAGCCTGGTCTACATAGCAAGCTCTAGGCCAGCCAGGGCTACATAGTAGTATAAGCATGTGTATGTTTGTGCACTGCATGGACACCAGAAGTGAATGCTGGGTGTTCTCTAAGTCTCCACCTTATGTCAAAATGAGCAAGTCTACGAGTAATCAGTCTCGGGGCTTTCCATCCCGGGAGGAGCCTCTTCCCCCTGTCCTTCCTCACCAGTGTTCCTCTCCAGCTGTGTATGGTAACCGAGCGGTTTCTCACTTTCTCCGTGTCCTTTCTGAAACCCATCTCTGTCCACATCTGGGCATTTGATGATTTTCAACTAGTAATTCATGGGCTGTTTACACAGCCCTAAACTCATCACCATTTCACAAGCAAGCCCTGGGCCACAGGACTTGGGTGATGGCTTGATAGGTGAAGTGCTTGAAGTGCAGGCAAGTCGGGCATTGGTGGCGCACGCCTTTAATCCCAGCACTCAGGAGGCAGAGGCAGGAGGATCTCTGTGAGTTAGAGACCAGCCTGGTCTACAAGAGCTACCTAGTTCCAGGACAGCCTCCAAAGCCACAGAGAAACCCTGTCTCGAAAAACAAAACAAAAAGTGCAGGCATGAGAAACTGAGTTCAGAGCCACAGTACCCACACAAGGATTGGGCAACTGGCTATATAAGGCTATATAATCCCAGCACTGGGAAGGTGGAGAGAGTTGACTCTTCTGGAGTTCAGTGGTTGCCTGGGTCCTAGCTAATTTGTGATCTCCAGGTTTAGTAAGAGAATCTGTCTCAAAAAATAAATGGAAGGGCTGGAGAGATGGCTCAGCAGTCAGGAACACTGGATGCTCTTTCAGAGGACCTGGATTCGATTCCCAGCATCCATGTGGCAGCTCACAAATTGTCTATAATTCCAACTCCAGGACATTTTATACCCCCTTACATGGTAAACAGACATGCATGTAAAGTACAAATACACAGGGCTGGAGAGGTGGCTCAGTAGTTAAGAGCACTGACTGCTCTTCCACAGGTCCCAAGTTCAATTCCTAACAACCACACGGTGACTCACAGCCATCTGTAATGAGATCTGTCGCCCTCTACATGCAGACAGAACACTGTATGCATAATAAAAATATCTTAAAACATATAGATACATGGAATAATCTACTGAAAAATAAATAACTGGAGAATGATAAGAGAGGGCATCCAGCTCTGACCTCTGGCTTCCACACAGGCACACATGGGCAAGTGTGCTTATACACAGGCATGCATAACACACACACACACATGCATGCACGTACACACGAATGCACACACATGCTCATGTGCTCACAAAGTGCTGAGCCATAACCAATTCAAGAGTCCTAATGAACAAGTTATAGATTACAGCTGGGTGTGGTGATTCACACCTTTTAATCCCAGTACTCAAGAGGCAGAGGCAACTGTATCTCTGTGAGTTCAAGGCCAGACTGGTCTACATAGTAAGTTCCAGGACAGCCAGAGCAAATAATTCAAAAATAGCTCAAAAACAGACAGACAGACAGACCAGCAATTAAAAAGAGGTCATCCATCTCTAAATCCTTCTTTTCTGCATTGCTCATTAGCATTGGGGAACACAGAGTGGACCAGATCCTGCCTTTATGGAGCTGACTGTCCAGTGATTTAAAACATTTACAAACCTCTGATGACCAGTGTTATGAAAAGACTATTGGGGCAGAGGGCAGGAGAGCCTGACTCAGACTGGGGAATCAGTAAAGCTTCCTGAGGAAGTGATGTTTGAAATGCAATTGAAATCATCTCTCTGCTTCTGTATCTCTGTTCCCCACGTCCCGCCCCCGTTCGTGTGTGTTTCAAACAGAGAAGAGTGAGGACTTGAAGAGAGGCAGATGTGGTTGGAAAGGGAGACCAAGTCACCTGGCCTTGTGAGACTCCTGGTCCAACAGTAATGTAAGATCTCTGTTGAAGGCGTTGAAATCATCAAAGCTATGTTTTGACTGGTGCATACTATACCTACAATCCCAGCACTTGGAAGGCTGAGGCAGGAGAATCATTTTAAGGTCATCCAAGGCTACATAGTGAGTTCCAGGCTACCCTGGACTACATGAGACCTTGTCTCAAAAACAAACAAACCGGAAATCAAGAGAGGGAGAGAGCATGAGAAAATATGGATAAAACTGCAGACTTTGCCAGCCTTGGTGGGTTCTATCGAGGCAGATAAGAAGTGTCAGATGGTCTGCATAACTGGTAGGCTGGCTTTCTGGAGTAGATATACAGATAAAGGGCTTGCTTGAGAAGTAAGAGGATATGGGTTTGGTTCTGTACATGCTGATTTTTAGGAGCCTTAAGGCCACCTGAGTAGAGGTTCTAAGTTGAAAACTGGAGCTGACTTTGGGAGGGGAGGGCTGGCCTGAGACACAGAGTTGGCAGCTGGCAGTGTGTAAATGGTAATTGAAGTCAGGAGTGAAAGTACGACTGCCCAAGAATAGAATGTAAAGTTTAAAAAAAGATAGAAAGGAAAAGAAACTTGATTTGGCAGTATCCACTAAAGCTAAATAGAATCCTACCTTATGACTTAACCACAGCCCTACTTCTATACCCAAGAGGACCGAGTACACGTGTCAACCAAAAACCAGGAACAAGAATATTCACAGTTGCTCTATTTATAACAGCCCCAAACTGGTGACAACTCAAATGTCTAGCAATAGTGGAAAGGCTAAATAAATTGCATCCTATTAATACAATGAGATAACTCACAGCATTGCAAAGGAAATAACTACACGCAACATGGCTGACTGTCACAAGTGATCGTGAGCTAAAGTAGACAGCCCGAGGAGTAGACGGAGGGTATGAACAACTCCAGGATGTTTAGAAGTGCTAGGACAGTGGCAGGCTCTTGTGTGTGGGGGTACTGACCCGGAGGAATCACGTGAGGTGTTAGAAATGCTCAAGTCAATAGGAATATACGCCAATGTCGTATTCACTGTTACACTGTAAGATACGCCAGTGTCAAATTCTTTAAGGTGTGCCTTTAAATTATATCCTTATAATTTAAAAGGAGAACGAAATCACAGGTTGGGCCTTGAGTGCAGACAATCCGCACCAGTCAAGTAGAAGAGATTGAACTGCAAAGGAACAGAAAAGTGCCTAGACAGAAGAAGTAAGCCAAGACTCCACAGTCAGGAAGCAGTGCTTTAGAAAACAGGGTCAGTTTGTTGCTGTTGTTTATTTTGGCTCTGGGGAGCAAAGCCAGGGCCTCCTGCAGGTAGGTAAGCTCTTTAGCACTGAGCCTTGCCCCAGCCCCTTAGAGGTTTGTTTGTTTTGTTGTTTTCTGTTTTTGTTCTGGTTTTTAAAGACTGTGTCTTCCATAGCTCAGACCTTGCTATGTAGTTGAGGTTAACATTTAGCTCCTGATCCTCTTGGGGATGACTTTGAACTCTTGATCTTCCTGCTTCTGTCTCCCAAGAGCTGGGATTATGAGAATATGCCACGGTACCCACCTTCCCATCCCCACTCCCTGTTTTGAGATAGGGTATCACATGTATCCGTGATGAATTTGAAATAATTATGTAGTGAAGAATGACCTTGAACTTCTGACCCTCCTGCCTCCACCCCAGGAGTACTGGGATTACAGGAACAAGTCACCGTATCCTGTAGTGCAGGGTTGGAGAGAACGAAGGACTTCATGCAAGCCCAAGACAAGTCCTCTACCAGCTGAGCTGGTCCCCAGGCCTCCCTGTGCGGGTTTGAACGATGATGGCTCCAATAAGTTCATATATCTGAACACTTGGTCCCCAGTTGGTGGAACTGTTTGGGAACGATTAGGAGGTGTGGCCTTGTTGGAAGAGGTGTATCAATGGGGACAGGCTTTGAAGTTTCCCCCATTAGCTGTCATTGCTTCATGCTTATGGATAAAGAGGTGAGCTCTTAGCTCCTTCTCCAGCACCGTGCCCGCCTGCCTGCTGCCATGCTCCCCGCCGCGATGGAACCATGAGCCCTAAATTAAATACTTTCTTATATAAGCTGCCTGGTCATGTCTTATTTAGATAATAGAAAACAAAACAAAAACAATTAATTGTGCTAACTGGACCAAGTGAGCAAGAGGTAGCAACCAGCAGGACAGTGGTGGTGCACACTTGGGAGGCAGAGGCAGGTGGATCTCTGTGAGTTCAAAGCCAGCCTGGCCTACAAAGCGAATTCCAGGACAGGTTCAAAAGCTACACAGAAGCCCTGTCCCCAAAAAACAAACAAACAAAAAGAGGTAGCAACCCCTTTACTAGTTGGTAACATATATGCCCATCAGGGGATGGAAAATAAATCCAACCAAAATTGAACGGCCTTCTACCTCAGTGAAATTTCTAGGAGTCTAGTAGTGTGGCATGCAGAGCTATTCCTTTTAAGGTGAAGAGTAAATTACTGAACCTGGCCCCTCCCACCACCAAGAACAAAGTTCAATGTATAAAGGGCCTGTGCTACTCCTGCCTCAGAAGACTACTACCTTTGACTGGAGCCTGGAACAGGAGAAGGCTCTTCAATAGATCCAGGCTTCTGTACAGGCTGTTCTACCCCTTGGACCATATGAGCCAGCAGACCTGATGGTATCTGAGGTATCTAAGAATGTTGTTGGAGCCAGGCGGTGGCGGCGCACTACTTTAGTCCCAGCACTTGGGAGGTAGAGGCAGGTGGATCTTTGTGAGTTCAAGGCCAGCCTGGGCTCCAGAGTGAGTGCCAGGACATGCTCCAAAGCTACACAGAGAAACCCTGTATCAAAACAAACAAACAAAAAAGCAAAACAAACAAATAAAAAAACCAAAATGAAAGCATTTAACTTGGGACTCACTGTTCCAGAAGGTTAGAATTCAAGACCATCATGGCAGGGGGCATGGCAGACAGGCATGGTGCTGGAAAAGGAACTGAGTGCTAATATCTTCATCTACAAGTACACAATCATGAGGCAGAGAGAGCTAACTGAGAATAGCATGGTCTTTTGAAACCCCACAGTGACACACCTCCTCCAACAAGGCCACACCTCCTAATCCTTCCCAAACAGCGTCACCAACTAGAAACAAAGTATTCAAATATATGAGCATATGGGGGTCATTCTTATTCAAACTCCACACTTTCTCCTTTGTGTTTTAAGGCAGGATCTCACTGGGTAGCCCAGACTAGCCTGGAACTTGCAATCCTCTTGCCTCAGTTTCCTGAGTATCTGGGTCCATAGGCCTGTGCCACCACACATGGCTTGGCTCAACAGTCTTGAAAGCTACTGAAGATCAAGAATACAACATGTTTGCTGGATCTGGCAACATGAAGGTTACCACTGGTCTTTAGTTAGAGCCATTCAGAGTGGTAGGATCAGAGAAGAGGCAGCTTGGGTAGGCTGGAGATGAGGAAATGGGTACTGAGAACTATACTCATTACTTTTTTTAATTTAATGATTTATTTACCAGGCAGTGATGGGTCATGCTTTTTTTTTTTTTGGTCTCTCTTTGGAGGCTGTCCTGGAACTCACTTGGTAGTCCAGGCTGGTCTCGAACTCACAGAGATCCGCCTGCCTCTGCCTCCCGAGTGCTGGGATTAAAGGCATGCGCCACCAACGCCCGGCGGCGGTGGGTCATACCTTCAATCAGAGCACTTGGGAGATGGAGGCAGCAGGATCTCTGTGAGTTGAGGCCAGCCTAGTCTACAGAGTGAGTTCCAGGACAGCCAGGGCTACACAGAGAAACCCTCTCTCAAATCACCTCCCAAATACTTATAATGAATAAAATAAATAAAAACAGACATCTATCCCAGCACTCGGGAGGCAGAGGCAGGCAGATCTCTGTGAGTTCGAGGCCGGGCTGGACCGATAGCCTCCAAACAATACAGAGAAACCCTGTCTCGTAAAAACCAAAAACTAAAAACAAAAACAAAAACAAACAAACAAAAAAACCAGACATCTAAAGATTTGGTCCGCTCTAAGGAAGTGAGACTCTTGGGGTCTCTTCTGCACCCTTGTTTTCCTTCCTACCTCAACACATCTTTCTCCTTGGAGCAGGGGCAGCTGGGGAGCCAGGAGCAACTTCCTCTGCCATCCTGTGCCCAAAGCCAGGAGAACCGGCACTTGGAAGATCCAAAGTCAAGACCCTAGAATGTCACGATCTCAGGCAAATTACACAACATCCCTGACCCTCAGTTTCCCCATCTTTCCAATGATGATATTAAGCTTCTTCCAAATTCAGGAATTGTAAGGTTTGTATGAGCACAAGTCAGAGGAATTTATAATTTCAAAGCAAGAGTGAAAGTTACTGCTATGGGCTCCTCATGCAACTAGAAGACTGTGCACACAAAAGCTCCCTCCCACAGCACACACAGAACTGTGCACACAAAAGCTCCCTCCCACAGCACACACAGAACTGTGCACACAAAAGCTCCCTCCCACAGCACACACAGAACTGTGCGTGCCCCCATGAAGATGCACGTATGTTCATTCCAGAGTCCACATCCACATTCTCTCCAGATATGGAGATGGAGGTACACTTGTATGCTTGCTCCCTGGAGCACACGCAGTGGGTATGCTATGAGAAGTCTGGATTGGCTGCTGTCCATGGCCCAGGCCACTCACTGCAGCAACCTCTCCTCCTGAGGGATGTTCTTCACCTGGCTGAGGGGGTAGGTGGGAGGATGCTGCTTGGATCTTTGGAAGTCCCCTGAGGGCACAAGTGAGGTCTGCCTTTCACTGCCACATCGCAGCCCCAGAGCAGGAGCTGGCATTGGGAAGCAGCTCTTTCTGAGGGGCATGAATCACAAGTCATCCTTCTCGTCCTCATCCCCCCCTCTCCCCCCACCATATTCCCAACCCCCTTCCATCGTCACACAGTTGCTTTCTACGAAGTTGAAGCCACTCTGGAATGACCTGCACCTATAACAGAATGTCCCCAACCAGTGGCCAGCATCCCTTGTGCCTACAGGACACAGTGGGTGTAGCACACGTCTCCTAGTGTGTGTCCACCAGCTGCTGGCCTTAGCTAGGCATGCAGGGAACACGCCTTCCTTCTCCTTCTGACTCTGCCCCCAGAGGCACTGAGTTACTTACATCAATTCCCTATTACTTTAGGCAAGAGCAGGAAGATCAATTAGCTTAGAGGAGCCTCTTAGCTGATAGCAGTCAGTGAGGACTAGCCGGGGTGGGAGAGGGGAGGGGTGAGAGAGGGTGCTATGCAGGGGAAAGAGGGGGAGGCAGAGCAAGCAGCCCTACCCCAGGGTCTCTGGGTTCCTGCAATGGCTCTGCTCAGCTCCTCTCCCCACTCAGGCACTCCCCAGGGAATAGGGCAGGGCCGAGGTGTGTCTGAACTCCTTGGGTGAGTGGAGCCCTGCCTTCTGTGGAACCTCTTCAGAAGCTCTTTGAAGTCTGCATCCATTCCTCTGTGCACTTCCCCGGCAGGGTCTCCTTCCTCTCCTCACCCTGCCACCCCCTTCCTAGCGGAGGACACAAGTCCGGGTAATAAGATCATATCCCTCCGAGGATGTTTGTGGGGTCTGGTGGAGTGAGGGGTGTTAGAGGAGGGGCTGCCACTTATGGGCTCTCATTACTTGTTCATTTACTTTTTAAGTGTTTACTTTTTTGATGCCGTACCTAGTGCCTCATTCTCGCCAGTAAGCGTTCTATCACTCACTGTACATCCCTAGGCCTCCCGTTGCTTTAGAGAACCTCTCTGTCTCCAGTCTGAGCCCCGGGGCCATGTCTCCTCTGAGGAAAGCACTTCTCTCCCCCAGTGTTCCAGAACACAGAGGAGGGTCTACCCTCTTCTGTACCCACCCTCTTCCCTCTCTCCCCCTTCACTGGGTGATTGTCTCCACCTCAGGATCTGGGTGAGTCCTGTGGCCACTACACAGACTCCTGCTCCTAGTTCAGCCCTGCTTAAGATTACTGCTCCTCCCACACCCCTACCTCCAGAACCCTCTCTCTACCCTACCACACCCCTACCTCCAGAACCCTCTGTCTACTCTACCACACCCCTACCTCCAGAACCCACTGTCTATCCTCCCACACCCCTACCTCTAGAACCCTCTCTCTACCCTACCACACCCCTACCTCCAGAACCCTCTGTCTACTCTACCACACCCCTACCTCCAGAACCCTGTCTACCCTACCACACCCCTACCTCCAGAACCCTCTGTATACCCTACCATACCCCTACCTCCATAACCCACTGTCTATCCTCCCACACCCCTACCTCCAGAACCCTCTGTCTATCCTGCCACACCCCTACCTCCAGAACCCTCTGTCTATTTCCTCTTTCCTTTCCAAGGCCCAGACATGAATTTCTGCTTCTTTCTCCCCAGGCAAAGGCTCTGGGTCTCAGCTGGAGGGGATGGCATAGGGCGGATTGGGCAACCATCTGCAGGGCCCCCTCCCGTCAGTGCTAATCAGCATTCCAGCCACATCACGCTCCCACTGCCAGGGATAGATAAGGTGCAGCTGGAGGCTGGCACCAGCTGTGACTGTGCTCACTCTCCAGCCCCCTCCCAGAGACTAGCAGCAGCTGAGTCCCCTCACCACCACCATGGATCCCCTGCTCTGCCTTGGCGTGGCTGCCCTTAAGGTGGGGAAGGAGAGAGGAGCTTCAGACCTTGTTGCTCTGGCAACCAAGCACCCTACTGGGAAGGAAGGGGCCAGGAAAGAAGGGGACCTTGTCTTGGGCCTTCCCTACTCTTCTTGGCTTCTCGGGAGGGAGTTATAGATATCTACCCAACTGGATTGCCTAGTGGTATCCCTTACTGCTTCCTGCCTTTCTCAGTCCCAAATGACTTCCAAAATAAAATTTCCCAGACTTAGTTCAAGCTCCACACTCACCCCCGTCCCCCAGACCCACACTCACCCCCATCCTCCCAGGCCCCACATTCTGACCACCAATATATTCCCTGTGGTTGAGCTAGGTTCAGAAGCTTGTCTAGAGGAGGGAATGACTTATGAAGGAGATGGGATCTTTGGGCACTGGAGTAGCCTTGTTCTCTGCCTTTCTGAACAGTCCTCAAGAACTGAGTAGTTGCTGTTCACAGGAAGCCTGCCTTTGGGGATACACACAAAGAAGTCCAAATATGCCCATGCACACAGTATTCACAAACACGGAGCAAAGGCTTGAGCCCTCAACTAAGACCCCCTGCTCTGCTGAATATGGTGGCACACAATTATAATCCCGGCACTTGGGAGCTACTGTAGAAGGATTGTGAATTTGAGGCCAGCCTGGGCTACAAAGATCCCCCCCATCTCAAATAAAAAGAAAAAAAAAGGCCCCGTGCTATTGAGAGATGCCAGTGTAGTCTCTAAGCCTTGACCCTGCAGACACATGTTTTTTTCTCAGTGCTACATTGGCCCAGAGGCTAGATGCACATCCCCGACATACCTCCAGACAGAGCTGAGAACGATAAGGCATGGAGACAGACATTAATTATGAGACCAAGGAGAGGAATCAAATACGAGCCCCCTTAGAATTGGAGAGCCAAAGGAGCAAGCTACCCAGGCCCTTCTGTTCTGAAGAGTGTCACTTGAGACCCCTGTAGGCAGACAGGGCAATGCTCGTGAGAGGAAACACCTGGCATGGGGTCAACCTGCTGCTGGCAGTGGGTGAAGGCTGAGGGGTTTGGATTCAGCCGGGTTCAGGGTCAGGTCTTTGACACAGGCTGAGAAATAGACCAACTCTAGTCCTCCCTGACAATACAGAACCAAGAAATACCCCAGCTGGGTCTTCAGGATGCTGGCCTGTGTGTCCGTCCTCCGATCAAGAATTCACATTGGGGCTGGAGAGATGGCTCAGCAGTTACTGAATGAGCACCTGCTGCTCTTTCAGAGGAACCAAGTTTGGGTCCCAGTACCCATATCAGGTGCTTACACCACCTGTAATCCCAGCTCCCGAGGATCCAATGCCCTCCTTCTAGCCCCTGAGGTAATCACATACTCATGTTCCTACATGCATGTGAAGACACAGACACATAAATAAAAAATAAAACAAAACAACTCAGATTACTCTAGAACTCTGCAAACCAAACACATCTCTTTCTGACAGCTTAGAATTGTCCCCTCAAACACTATGGGCCAGTCACCACATTTCAGTGTGTGTGTGTGTGTGTGTGTGTCACAGCACTCAAGTGGAGGTCAGAGGACAACATGTGAGAGTTTGTTCTCTTCCACCACGTGGATCCCAGGGATTAAACTCAGGTCATCAGGCTTGTTGGCAAGCCCCTTTACCCACTGAGATATCTTGTCAGCCCTCAACTAAACCTTTCACTGACTTATGATATTCCTATTTTATACCTTAGCACTTCTCCAGATTGAGCTGTGCACCTCCCTCCTGCATCCAACACTACCATCCGGCTACACTGGCGGGTTTCCTCTCCTCCCTGGTGGTCCCTTCTGCCTTGTATTCAGTGTGCTGGAGACAGGGATGGTTACTCTTCCTGTCTTCACCTACCATTCTAATTCTCTTGGAAGCATAGCTTATGAGCCCTGGCGCCCTCGGGGCTCGAGGTCTGGGGGAATCCAGGACTTTTCCGTTGGGCAGAAATGAAAGAGAGAAGTGATTGCACCTGGGTAACTGCTAGACTCAACAAGGAGTGTGGTCATACAGTCGTCTTGGATTTACGTGACAAAGACTGGCAAAATAGGTCTGCCTCCAGAGTTTGAAGAGATTGGGAAGTCTTGAGTAACCCTGTAGGAAATGTTAAGCAAAGCCCACAAACAAGTGGGCTTCACGCTGCCGAAAGCCAGGGGGAAGCAAGCAAGCTGAAGAGAGGCCGAGAGGAGAGAGAAGTACTGAGAGGGGAGAATTAGAAAGAGGCAGAGAGCGAGGCGTGCTGGGGAGGCTGGGTTTGAAAGAGCAATGTCGAAAGTGGAAGTGACGCGGAACTTCAGGGTCAGCAATGCTAGTGACAAAAGCACACACACTGCATCGGCACCTAAGAAGACGTGGGTTCTAACCCTGGATCTGTCATCAACTGGCTAGTGAGCTAAGGCAAATTACTCTGCTCTTTGTGTCTCCGTCTGGGCGTTTGTAACATAAAGATCATATGGTTATTTATCAAAGAGATTGATCCTTAGGGTTTCTTTCTAGCCTTTGTACGTGTGTATTTGTGTGTGTACATGTGTGTGTGTGTGTGTGCCCAAGTGTGTGTGTGTGTTTCTCCTTTGCATCTTTAAATAGGCTCTCCCTATATAGCCCTAGTTGCACACCTGACTCAATATCCTCTTGTCTCAGTTTCTTGAGTGGTAGGATTACAGGGTTTTTTTATTTATTTGCTTAATCTGAGAAAGAGTTTTATTTTGTGACCTAGGCTGGTCTCAAACTCCTGAGCTAGCCTCTTCTGCCTGCCTCAGACTCCTAAGTAGCTCAGGCAATGTGTCCACAAGCCTGAGAAGAGCTTTGGTTTGTTTGAGACAGGGTCTAGCTATATAGTTCAAAAGGCCTCAAAATCCCAACCCTCCGCAGCCCCCAAGTGCTGGGATTGCAGGTGTGTGCCCTACATCCGACTATATGTGGTTTTTTAACTTTGAGGAATCTATGTGATTTGCCTAAGAGCACCTAGTACCTCAGTTGCCAAAATCAGTTTCCCAGAAGCTGGAGGGCACCGCTGGGGTGTGGTATGAATGACAGGGGTAGTATATCCATTTTCAGAAGCAAAGGGAGTGAGTCTCCAGCTGTAACTGCACGGCATCTCCGTGCTCTGACACTGAGTGTAGATAATGGTGTGTGTGTGTGTGTGTGTGAGAGAGAGAGAGAGAGAGAGGGAGGGAGGGAGGGAGGGAGGGAGGGAGATAATAACTAACTCTGATCTCTATGGGCCAGAATATAAGATTGGAGGGGTTGGGGCCACTCCAGGTAACGTGTGTCCGTGAGCGTGTGCATGGGTGGTGTGTGTGTCCGTGAGTGTGTGCATGGATGGTGTGTGTGGTATATTCCACAGGCTTTCTGTCCTGCCATCATGGATGCAAGGCTGAAGCTCCAGTCTTCATGCAGACAAATGCACCATCATCTCAACAAAGTCCCCTTCTTCCAGAAGCAAACCCCAGGACACCCAGCTTCCTCTCCCAGGACAGCAAACACAAAGAGAGGCCAGGCCTGCTTCTTGTCTGCTCCCCTTCCAGGGACCAGGGTAACATACTCCATACTAGGGACTTACCACTTTGAAGTCTTCAGCGCTGCAGGCCTCCCCTCGGAAGTGGCAGGAGAGCAGCATGTCTCGAATGTCGTGCCCTGCTCTATCGTAGAATTCACGCATGTTGAAAGGCTTGGGCTTGAAGCTACGGAAGTTGGCCTTGTCCTGCAATATCTCTAGCTGCTTTTCATCGGCCATCTGTGTGTCCGGTATCTCATACCTGGAGCCCAGGGGTGAGCGGCACATGGATCAGCGTGACCACCAGTGCCCATGCCCTATTTGGGGTGGGGTAGGGGGCAGCACTCAGCCCCTGGAGGATCAGGTCTGGGCGCAGATAGGCATAGGAGGAGAGCTGGGCATGTCAGGAGAACCTGACACAGGGACTGTGGCAAGACAAAGGATCTGTAGTGACTGCCCGGGGAGCTAGGGTGAGAAGCATGGACAAGGCAGGCACTATGCATGGTACAGTCCCTCCCCTTTAAAGGTGGCCTGTCCCATTCCCTAAGTGAGAGATGAGGATGTAGTGGCAGGAGGAAGGTGAAGCTCACTCCAATCTGTTGGAGCTCGGGTGGGGTGGGGATGCAGCTGTTTTGAACTATGCTGGAGTCAGAGACTGTACGGAATTGGTGCTCAGCACCATCTCAATTCCTCAGCCACGGCAGGTTTGAGGGGGTGCTACAGGGCAGAGCTGCTTGACTTTTGGTGGGCTAAGGAGGCTGCCACTCCACAAGCCATGCACAGGGGTGGATGGGAGCTGCCCACCTGTTGTTGAGCAGGGCCAGCAGCTCCCCAGCATGGTACAGGTCATTCTTGGAGACTTGACTGAAGCGAAACTCGTTGAGGTTGCACAGCGTGACAGCAGGGAAGGTGAGCTGGGAGGCAGCCACCTCGTCAAGCTTGGTGACGTGATGATAGCAGAAGTAGTATTGTACGCGCTCAGTGCACACGCACAGCAGGACGGCCAGTGAACCCAGGAAGCACAGAGCCCACAGTGCTCGCTTCAGAGACAGCCGCTCATAGGAGAAGATGTGGGCAAGGCCATGCAGCGTGGAGCTGCTGGCGAAAGCCTGGATGCTGACCGGCTGAACACCACCCACCTCCTCCTCCTCGGTCTTCAGTTCCATCCTTGCCAAGGGGGTCCTGGGGGAAGGAAAGTAAAGACAAGAGTCTGTCATTGCCTGAGATGAAGGGACATATAGGGCCCCTCCAACTATGTCCATTCGAAATAATTTCCCAGAGGTCACTGCTCATCCAAGGGAACACTTCCCCGGTGTGCAGGTCCCAAGGTGGCTTGATGGAAGGACCAGCCAAGATGATAATCACTCAAACAGAAGCTCAGGGTGTCAGCTGAGGTCGGGAGAATTCTCTGCAAGGGAAGCTTCCCAGACTGTGAAAGACCCCGGATATAGTCACTAGAGTGAATGAGGGAAGTCCCCATGCACCCAAAGGCAGGCACAGGAGTTCCCTCCAGATGTGAGGTCACTCTGGGACAAGAATGTACCCCAGCCGAGTTCAAACTCCCCATGATGGGCCGAGCCAGCGGTCAGGAGCTCTCCTCTTAATCAAGGGTATCCCCAGGAATAGGCTGTCACCCTAGTACCTAAGTCAGGGCCAGAAAATCTCCAGAGGTGGGCACATTTGGGGAGGGGCCCAGCCTGAATCTTCACCTTCTGTGTCTCCAGTTCACAAACAGGCACAGGCTCTGTGTGTGTGTGTGTGTGTGTGTGTGTGTGTGTGTGTGTGTGTGTGTGTGTGTGTGTGCTTGGGAGGGGGTGGCAGACTGCCTGAGGTGGAAGGGGGGGCGCGGTTCCCTATGACAGCCAGTTGTCCCCGCCCCGAGCGCATCCCCCTCCAGTCCAGCTTCTCGTCCGCAGTCAGATTCCCGGCTCGCGCCCCCCGCCCCCTCCCCATCCGCCTAGCTTCTCCAGAAGCTGGGGAAAGCTACAAGGGAGGAGAGTCTCGGCTTCTGGGCGCTGGGGAGCCCCGCGGCCCAAGACGGCAGGGTCAAAAAACCCACCTGAGGGGGCTGGGGAAAGCCGGCCGCCGCTGCAGGTCCTGGGGCGCAGGCCGTCCGTGGGTTCAGCGCCGCGCCGCGGAGGGGCTCATGGCCCGGGGCCGGAGCCGCCGGCCACCGCGGCACCCGCGCAGAGCCCTGCAGGGAGCGGCCCGCCCGCCTGGCCGGCTCGGCTCAGCTTGGTCCGCCGCCCGCGCGCTCTTGCTCGCTCGCCTCGGTCCGCCCCGGGCTCGGCGCGCTGGAGCTGCGCGGTGCTCTCAGCCCCGGGATCTGCAGGGATCCATCGTCCGGCCGAGAGGCGGCGGGAGGGGAGGAGGAGGGGAAAGGGTGCGCGTGCGCGCCTACGAGTGTCTGCGAGGGTGTCTTTGGGCCGATGTGCGCGGGGCCCCAGGCCCGGTAGTGGAACCGAGGGCTCCCCCCGCTGGCTCGCCTCCTCCCACTGCTCTCAGCAGCGCTGCCCCGCTAGAATCCTGGAGCCGGCTCCCTGCTTGCGAGGCCCTGTGGCTTGTGTATGTGTGTGTGTGTGTATGTGTGTGGTGTGTGTGTGCGCGCGCGAGCGCGCGCGTGTGCGCGCAGGGAGGAGGGTGTCTGCCCCCAGCGTCCCCCTCCCCACTCTGTCTCCTTCGGATCGAAGCTCCTGTCTTTTGCTGCTGCTTCCTCTGGTGGCACATGCACACGTGTGTATACACACACACACACATGCTCCAAGTCACAGTCACACTTGACTGATTCAAGCACTTGTCTGTGTGGAAGATACAGACAAGCAGAGACCAGAGTCTTACCATGCTACTCAGCCATCCACAGATCACATCCACCTACACATCCCTGAACCCTGACACACATGAGCATTTACCTGTTTGTAGACATTCATTCACCTGCTTATTCCTGCTTCCCACCTACATGTGACATACACACACGCACATATATGAACATGGCCTTCGTCACCCACGCTCCATGCGTGTACCACTGGCTTGCTTAAGGAGTGTGTGTGCAGGCGCCTCACTGGCAGATCTCTAAAGCAGGGGAGAAGAAAAGAGACATAGCCAGAAGTGGGGACATTTGGGACAGAAGTAAGGAGAAGGGAGAATGGAATAAATGGCTATAAGACAAGGAAAGCCCGGAACAGGAGTATACTCTGGGATGGAGCAGAAATCTAGACACTGAACCCAGGCCCCGAGGGTTTCTGTAGCTGTGGCTGCTCTCCTTCCCTTCTTTGTTTGAGGCCTTGGGGGGCCCTCCCTATCCAATTAGCAGAGAGGAGCAATCAAGGGGAAGTTGTTAATGTGCTGATGCTCATTAGGGGCTCTTAGCACTGAGGTTGTTGAGGTCTGATGGTGTCAGATGATGGTGTGTGTGTGTGTGTGTGTGTGGTGTGAGACCAGAATTCTGTCTGTAGTGGCTCCTTTGCTCCACTCACAGGCTGGTAAAGCTCTGAGGGAAGGAAGGCAAGAAGCGGGTGTTGGGGCCACGGTTCTGGGTTCAAGTTGGTGGAGTGAGCAAACCATAGAGGGAAGAAGTTGAGGAGAACGTGTGAGGGGGTGGGAGTAAGGGGTACCCCAGAGACAAGAGAAGGAATCTGGAGATTCCATAGAGAGAGCTGGGGAGACATTACAATCCATTCAGCAGGATCCAGAGTCCCCAGCTGCCAAAATAAAGATAGACTCTTCCATTCAGGACGGGGAGCTGTCCAGCAGCACAAGCGGGACAAGGCTGCCATGCCCTTGGGCAGCCACTGGGTGGCAGCACTCTCCCAGATACTTAAACTCCACTCAAAGAGAGGTGGGGAGGCGGTATTTGGGAGTAGGAATTACCCTGAGAGGGTCGCAAACTGGGTCTAAGGAAACTGATTCTAGCACTGTCTCTAGCCTGATTCCAGGCTCCCAAATGTCCTCGGGGGAGGGGAGGACCATTTTGGAACATCTGTAATTCCTCCGCTTGCCAACCTTCACAAGCTGAGTGACACGTGGAGCCTCTTCTAATGGCTGCAAATTGCTTCAATCACCTGGGATGTTACCGAGGGAGTTGGGAGCAGCGGGGGTGGAGGGAAGGTGATGAGGTGAGGTGGAGGCAGGACTGATTGAGGCCAATGAACAGCCTCAGGAGGAGTCCGGGGGAAGAAGACAAAAGGCATGAATCAGATTGCTGGGCTCCAAGACCTGCTGCTGCCACTCGACAGCACCGGCAGGACCCTTGACCTCTCTGAGTTTCAGTTGCTTCATCTGTATGATGAAGATTGTATGTATTTCAAGGATTGGGTTAACCACTGCAAGAAAAATGTTTAGTATCTTGGTCTGTTAGTCAATCCTCAATATCAAATATAACCAGCCTTCCAAATTGGATCTGCAAATAAAACCACCAGTGTAGCCACATCCATACATACTTTGAGATGGTAATTCTGTTTTTCTTTGTTTGTTTGTTTTGGGTTTTTCCAAGAAGGGTTTCTCTGTGGCTTTGGAGGCTGTCCTGGAACTAGTTCTTATAGACCAGGCTGGTCTCGAACTCACAGAGATCCGCCTGCCTCTGCCTCCCAAGTGCTGGGCTTAAAGGCCTTTGCCACCACCGCTGGCCTAGATGGTAATAATTTTTTTTAATTTAAATTAGAAACAAACTTGCTTCACATGTCAATCCCAGCTCCCTCTCCCTCCCCTTCTTCCCAGCTCCCCCATCTCCCCCAGCCCCCACCCAGTCCCTACTCTGTTCCCCAGGGAGGGTAAGGCCCTCCATGGGGATCTCCAGAGTCTGTCATTTCATTCAGGGCAGCCCTCCCCCAAGAGTCCAGGCTGAGAGAGCATCCCTCATTGTGGGATGGGCACCCAAAGTCCATTTATATGCCAGGGATAAAAACTGATCTATGCCAGGCGGTGGTGGCGCACGCCTTTAATCCCAACACTCGGGAGGCAGAGGCAGGCAGATCTCTGTGAGTTCGAGGCCGGGCTGAACCGACAGCCTCCAAAACAATACAGAGAAACCCTGTCTCGTAAAAAAAACAAAACAAAAACAAAAACAAAAAAACAAACCAAAAAAACTGATCTACTACCCAAGGCCCCATAGATTGCCTCGGCCTCCTCACTGACACCCACGTTCAGGGGGTCTGATCAGTCCCATGCTGGCCTCTCAGCCATCAGTCTGGGGTCCAAGAGCTCCCTCTTGCTCAGATCAGCTGTTTTTGTGGGTTTCAGAGATGGCAATTCGTAATTCAGCATTGGGGAAGTCTTTCAAATGGACCCGTCTTAGATCAATTAAATCACACACTTAGTAGGTGGAGTGTAGATGCCCAAACTTTTTGTTTTATTTTGAGACTGGGTCTCACTATGGAGCCCCGGTTGGTTTAGAACTCACTCTGTAGACCAGGCTAGTCTCAAATTCAAAGAGATCTGCTTGCCTGTGCCTCCTGAGTGCTGAGACTAAAGGTGTGTACCACCATGCCTGACTAGTCATGGTCAAACTTTTTAAATTATGTGTATTTTATGTGTATGGATGTTTTGCCTGCGCATGCTTCTATGTATCACATGACTACCTGGTACCTGTGGAAGCCAGAAGAGGGCATCAGAACCCCTGGAGCTGTGTAGGTTGTAAGCAAACATGTGGGTGCTGAGAACTGAACCTGAGGCCTCTGGCAGCGCAGCCAGTGCCCCTAGCCACCACTGAGACATTCTCCAGCCCCACCCAAATTGTGTAAGACCTCTAAAAGCAGCCAATCTTGAGAAACTGTATTCCTTGGAATCAGCAGGTCTGAATCAAGACTTTTTGTTTGTTTGTTTTTGCTTTTTGAGACAGGGTTTCTCTGTATTGTTTTGGAGGCTGTCCTGGAACTTGCTCTGTAGACCAGGCTGGCCTCGAACTCACAGAGATTTGCCTGCCTCTGCCTCCCGAGTGCTGGGATTAAAGGCGTGTGCCACCAACGCCCGGCTAAGACTTCTTATAATTACCACAAGCCCCAGCCTTTGGAATTTGGTTTTTATACCTAGCTTAAATTCCTTATTCTGTCATTTGCTTTTGTCCAAAATGAAATATGTCACTCCCTCCCAGCCCTGTACAATTAATTCATCTCACATCCACTGAGGCCTTTCCTGTATCAGACCTGGGGATAAAGGGAAGCAATGGCATAGTCCCTGCCTTCAAAACCTCTCAGCACTGAGCGTTGGTGGCACACGCCTTTAGTCCCAGCACTTGGGAGGCAGAGGCAGGCAGATCTCTGTGAGTTCGAGGCCAGCCTGGCCTACAAGAGCTAGTTTCAGGACAGCCTCCAAAGACACAGAGAAACCCTGTCTCGAAAAAACCAAAAAAAAAAAAAAAAAACCTCTCAGCATCAAAGCAGTTTGTTGACAAGTGACTCTAGAATAAAGGTCAGCTGTGGGGTAGGCTGGGCTACAGAGGACTAGTTATCCTGACAGGGCTTTGTGGAACTGGAAGTTGATGATGCCAAGGCCTTGGTTAGATGACACTTGAGGGATTCAGAGGGGGTGATTAATGTCCTGCTGCTCCCCTTCTGCTTCTCTGGACCCACCCACTCCCACCCAGGCCCTGCCAGGCCCTGCTCCACACTAGTGACATCTACTCCATGCCCTTCCTAGACCTCATGTCCTTTGCCCCTTGGGTATGAGAGGGAAATTGGCTCCTCCCTCCACTAGAGAGGCCCATCAGCCTAAGACCCGCCCAGGGCTTTAGCATCTTGCTAACCTGGTTTCCAATCCTAGATGTGCTACACCAGTGCTCTGTGGTCCTGGCCAAAAAATGTAGTCTATCTGACTTTTCTCCATAACCTATAAAATGCAACCAATGCCTGGGCTGATGAAACAGCATGGGCCTGGCTAACAGTAGGTGTTCCATCAGTAGTGCCAAGCACCAAGTTCATCCCGGAAAGGCTGATGGGGGCAAATTCCCCATGGACACTTTGCTTGCATATGGTCCCATCTGCTGTATGTATGGAAGCACCCTTCAGCCTGTCAGAGATGGGTGGGAAGAGGGGAGGACAGAGGGGGGACAAGGCCCTCTGGGACTCCCAGGCAGCTCTTCTCGCTCCCCCCGTGCGTGAAATCACACACGCCCCAATCTGTCTACATCCACTTCATTTGCCAGCTCAGCAAACGAAGAGACGATTACAAAGTTAATTAGCACGAAGCAGGGAAGGGGCTAGGGACCCATCCTCACACTTCTTCACCCTTCTGTGCCCCCACCCATGACCTCACTCCCCCCACGCCACCCCCCGTGTCTCGGTTTTCTGGTCCAAACGCTCATTTTGCCCGCTTCCTATGCTTCTCTGCACCGCTCCGTCACCGGTTCTAACTCATGCTATGCTCCCTTCTGACCCAGTCCTCTCTCCTGCTCTTCCCTTCTCATTCCAAGCACAGCTCTCTGTGCTTCAGGCTCACTCTTCCCAGCTGAGCTCCATCCCTCTCCTCTTCCTGGTTCCTGTCCCACTTGAATTGGGATCTAATGAAGGAACTCCACATCTGCCACAGGAATCAGCAGTTTCATGGCTGCCTGCCAGGTCCGGTGTCCACACCCCTGCTCCCCCCCCATCCCAGCCTTGAAGGATCCTTCTCTGGCCTTCATTTCTGACTTCTGGCTCAATGGCTGTTTGAGGACTCTGACTTGTGTCAGTGCAGAGGACAGAACAGGACATAGGGCGGAAGGGTCATGGGGCAGGAGGCGGGGGAAATATTTCCCTTATGCTACTGCCCCTGTCTGCACAGTCATGGCTAAGCTTGAACAACTCCCCGACCCCCCCCCCCCCCCCCAGGCAGGGGGTTGCAGGATGACCACTTCTTTTCGGCCTCACATTCTGATTTATGTGTCAACGTGTCATTTTCTGAAGTCACAGTGCTACAAGGGAAAGGTCATTAAAGAGAAAGGGTGGGGGGAGCAAGGTGGAGACTAAAAGAGCAGGTGAAAGCAGAGGGAAGAGGCGGGTAAGGAGGCTGGAGATACTGAGACAGGGCAGAGGTCCCGGTGGCCTTTCCCTGCCTGCATCTCTGAGGAGTGAGCACAGAAGGGAAACAGAAGAAACTCGTACCACGGCCTTTTCTGCCTCCCAGAAACTTCCCTGGTTCATTCCCTACCAAGCACTGAGTCGTGTGTCCCTCCGTCCGTCCGTCGTGCCCCCCCCCCCCCCCATCTTGCCTACTCTATTTCGGATGCTATGGCTGCTTGGGAACAGGTCTGTCCTGTCTTCTTGTAGCTGTTTCAGGTAGGGTATCCCAGAGTAAGCAGGGGTGCCTTGATTTCCAGAGGAGAGAGCACGGTGGATGAGGTGGGCCTGCAGTGGGGGTACAGAATCCAGGGCACCCGCTGAGGGAGGAGCTACATTTCTGACAGTGGGATGCAGAGACCTGGCATGAACCTGTAAATGCCGCTGGGGAAATAGCATTTAAGGAATTGCATAAATGAAGAGCATTTTTGAGAGTCCTGGCTGGGTTAGGCAGGGTGTGTGTATGTGCGCGCACACGCGCGTGTGCTCGTGTGTGTCTGCGCGTGCGTGCGTGCGCGCCCTCTTTCCCTTTCCTTAGTTCGTCCTTGGGGCGCTGGGGTCTCGGAGCAGTTCTCAGTAAAGCACAATCCACCATATAGCAGGACTTCTCCAGTCCGTTGCCCTTCCCCACGGGCCCCCTCCTACCCTAGCCGGCGCCCGTGGAAGGCGCAATCTCAGCGCCCAGGGCGGCCAGCGAGCCGGAGGAGGCAGAGGCGGTGAATAATTCATGGGTCTGGGAGGCCCTTATCTCCCAGGCCGGCCCCACCCGGGGGCCCCGGTGCTGGGCTGCAGTCCCTCGGCTCTGTGCTTTATCTCGACTCCCAGCTTGTAATGCAGCCCTCCATATCACAGGCAGAAGGGGAGATTAATTTTCTGGTTTTGCATGGGCGGGGAGGGGGAGAGGGCGAGGGGAGGTGCCGGGGAGCAGAAGCTGGGATCTTTCCGATTTCAGACTCCAGCGGCTTAATCCTCTCCCAGGCCTGCGGGAACTGGAGGAAGAGGGTGTTGCAAGCCAAATTTCATCATCGGCGGCAGCCCCAACAGAGGGAGGAGGAGGCGAGGGGCAAACAGACGGCAGAGGCAGCAGCGCTGGCGCGGAAAGGGGAGCTGTTTGGAAACAGGGTGTAGGGTGGCCCTCAGCCTCGCTGTGCACAAGGGTACCTTGTGGCGAGCTGAGACTCCCTACCCATGTGGGGCACGCGTGGGCACACCACATGGACACACGTATGTGACACTTGGAGTTCCAGGGCACACGGGCATACCTCTTTGGAAGCTGACACCATCCTGATGTCTGCCTTGCTGTGCTGACAGCATCGGCCCAGAAAGAGTCTAAAGAAACATTGACTGACGGATGTCTGGGTAATGTTGACTATCTGAGCAGACACAGCGCCACATGCTCCTAGAATCTGGTTCAGCCAGCTTCTTGCCATCTGCCCCGTGGGCCCTGGCACATGCCCACTACTGACTCCCTTCATTTTATGTGCTTTCATTGTTTGCATAGGACAGTGAGGGTTTCTGCTTACAAGACATGATTACCCAGAGCTAAAGGAACCTACCACCTGTTAGCTGAGCACAGGCAGGGCCCCTGGCAGGCAGCGCCGTGCTTCCCACAATCTGACACTTGGGTAACCTATTCCATCAAAGAAAGGATGCGATGCTAGGAAAAAGTGCTCAGAGGAAGGGGCGTCGATGAGAACCTGGAAAGCATTTTAGAATGTGGTGTTTTGTTATTTGTCTAAATTGGTAAGAATGGTGTGAGAGGGAGGCAAAGCGTCTTAGTCTGGAAAAGAAAATGATGGTGGGGGATGTCGGTGAAGACACGGTAATTTCATCTGTTCAGATGGTGAATAGTGAGGGTCAAGGGAGGAACTTAGATCTGCCCTGAGGTTGCAGGTGGCCACTGATGTGTTGTGAGCAAGAAGTAGCTTGGTTAGAACAGTACCTGTGGGAAGGAAAAGACAGTCAGCTTTACTGAACATTTGTATGCTGGACATTGTACTAAATGTTAGGGAAGAGATTATCTCATTAAAACCCTTAGACATCGAGGTCATTCCATTTTACACTTGGTCTTAGGCAGGAGACTGAGAAGTGATGTCACCTCACCGCATAGACGAAAAACTGAGTCACAGAGGTGTTGGCAGTAGAATGGAAATCAATGAAAGAAACAGAGATTGGGACAATAAATTATTTAATGACTCCATGCACTTTCAGGCATGGAAAACAGACTCATTTTTTCATATTTTGATGTTCAATTTATTAATCTTTATTCAATTATTAACATTCCTTTAAATAGTCTGATACTACTTACACAACTAATAAATCAAAAACTTCTGCAATTAGTAGATTTTACTTCTCCAAATAGTTAAACATTGATTGCAAATGAAATCAAGCTCTTTGTGAATCAATCAATTTTTCTCGAAAGCTATGAACATAATTAAAAGCAGACAAAACATCCATTACAAAATCAACATCACGCATTTACTTTCCTTTGTGTGATATTTCTGGTGTTACTTTCTTTGTTCTTACTGTAGTTTCTTTTTCCTTCCCAGGCAGAGCATTTTCCTACCTTAAACAGGAGAGTATAGATTTACCTTCTCCCGCAGGCTGTGACTAAGGACAAGATTAGGCAGACGGGGGAGTTTGGTGGGTGCACAAACCCTGGGGGGGTCTTCTAAGGACATTCTTCTTGGCATTCATTATGCATCTCCTCCCCTATTCCAGAGGGAACTGTTCTCTTTCCAGGCAGGACAGCCACAGGCTCTGATATTTTCATGTATGACCCTAATCTTTCCCCCCAAATGATTCTGGTTCTGAGGGCCTTATCTTTACAGCACAGCCCACGGGATAGCACTGTTCTGAAGGGGGCCTGGTCTGGTTAAGCTGAAAGCCCTTGGTCAATTGGTTAACTGGAACTCCAGCCTTTCCTTCCCAACCGCTAAGACCTCCAGTATTGTCATCCAGGGTACTGAAGCAAGTTTCTAAGATGAGGTATTAAGGGCTTAAATTAGGGCAGCAGTGATGGAAATAAAAAGGAAAGGACTTTTTTTTTTTTTTAAAGAAAGTCCATGAAGGCAAAATTGACTTCTGCTAACTGGAGGATAATATTTGCCTCATTGAATCAACGAAATGCGCGTGAGGCCTTTGTACCTTACAGGCACCACTAAGTCCTATTCTTTTCCCTTTTGTTATCATGTTACCGCTATGAAATGGCTAGGAACAAAAACCGCCCAGGGTTTGCACCAATGTAGGTGAGAACAGACAGAGGGCAGATGAGGAGGCTGAAGGACAAGCAGCACCGAGAGGTTAGTTGAAGGGGTGAAGACAAACGAGGAGGTGTCACAGACACCAAGTGGGAGCAAGAGAAGAGGCAGTGAGGGTTATGGAAGCCAGCACAGAAGTGGGCAGGGTCTGAACTAGGTGGGGCAGTGTGGGTACGAAAAGAGACAGGGAGGGAAAAGAGATGGGTAAAGAGGTATGGAGGGTCCATAGTGTGTCCGGATGGGGCCGCAGACGAGCTGGTGACAAAAGTCGTGCACCTGAAAAGACAGGAAGGCGAGGGTGGCTCTGGGTCCCTGTGCCGCACAGGACTGAGGATCTCTCTGTGGCCAGTGTGACTCTTCTTAGTGAGCAGAAACTGTGTGTGCCATATGGCCCTCAGCCTTCTGGCACAGCTACTGGCTCCCGCTCAATCTCCAGCCTTCCCCGAGATCCTGAGAGGTGGAGTTGCCGAAGCTTAGGACCAGCAGGAACTCACCCGGGCCTGGTGAAGCACGCTTGCACTACCAGGATTTGGCAGTTGGAAGCAGGAAGATCATGTGTTTAAGGTTAGCCTAGGATTAGAAGGGAATTCAAAACCAGTCTGGGCTATATATTAACATCCCGTTTCAGAGTACCAAGTGCTGGAACTGTAGCTCAGTGGTAGAGCACTTGCTTGCTTGTCTAATGTCCTAAGTTCAACCCTTGGCACTGGAAAAAAAAATCAGGCACACATACTGAAGCTGGAGAGCAGATGTCACATGTTTAGAGGGAGAAGGGAACTAGACTCCTGAAACCCAACCTAACATCCTTAACTTGTCACTCAGTGTGGAGGTCTTACTGCATGAGGACTTGGTCACCTAGCTGTCTGAAAACCCTCTCCCATGTGATAAAGCCTTGTTTTGTTTGTCAGGGTTAAAAATGCTGGGATTGGGGTGGTAGTCTCAGGTGGATTTAGTGGGGAGGCTTCAGCAAACGCAAGTCCACTCATAGGCTTATCCATAGATGTTGGGGGGTTAAAGTAATAGGAGGCAGGAGTGGGAGGAAATTAGAGGCTGGAGATGGAGGCCCAGCCTATGGCTCCCCTGAGCCCAGGGAAGCTCCATTTTAAAGCGTGCAGGAAGACTGAGAAAGGGAAGTGAGGGTGGATGGGCAGACAAGTGACAGCAGGAGACCAAGGGTATGTGGCTTCAGTTTAGGATGGGGAGGCGCCTTTATCTAACTGGGAAGAGCCACAGACAAGCCCTAAGTGCAGCATCTCTCTGTCTGTCCTGGGGCTTTGGACACGGTGCCCTCCTCCTTCTGTCTGCTGGTGGTAATTGCTCTCCATTTGGTCATTACTTAGCTCATTAATTGCCTAAAGGAGAGGAGCAGTCCAGAGTAGGGGTGATTGGCAGAAGGAGTTATGGATTAGACGGACTCTTGGGGAATGGGATGGACTGGGATGTGGCTAGAGTATAGTAGAGCCCATTCAGATCTATTTTGAAGGAACCATTAACAGTTGTTAATACAGACACCAATGCTTTCAATTCCAGATTTCCTGCCATCCCCAATCCCATCAGTACCATTGGCTCCATTATCCTAAGGGCCATGGTCGCCACCATAACCACTGAGGTAGGCATCCTCTAAGATGGCTCCCGGTGACCTCTGCCTCCTGCTATTATATTATGTATAATCCTATCCCTTTGGTTATTGGTTGTAATTAACTCCTTCCTTCCTTCCTTCCATCCATCCATCTTTTCTTTCTTTTTCAAGACAGGGTTTCTCTGTAGCCCTGACTGTCCTGGAACTCACTCTGTAGACCAGGTTGGCCTTGAACTCAGAGATCCACCTGCCTCTGCCTCCTGAGTGCTGAGACTAAAGGTGTGCCCAGCTAACAACTCATTTCTACTTGAATTTACTTTTTTTTTTTTTTTTGGTTTTTCGAGACAGGGTTTCTCTGTATTGTTTTGGAGCCTGTCCTGGAACTTGCTCTGTAGACCAGGCTGGCCTCGAACTCACAGAGATCCGCCTGCCTCTGCCTCCGGAGTGCTGGGATTAAAGGTGTGCGCCACCAATGCCCGGCTTTTGAATTTACTTTTACATTTATCTATTTATTTTGTGGTGTGTGTGTGTGTGTGTGTGTGTGTGTGAAGGTCAGAGGTCACCTCTCAAGAGTTAGTACTCCCATTCTTTTTTATAGGTTCCAGGGATTGAACTCAGGTTGTCAGGCTTGTGACCAAGCCCTTTGTCCACTGAGCCACCTCAGAACCCCCAATAACATCTAGTGAATGCAATCCAGTCAGGTGATGGGGTGTGCCTTTAAGATTAAGCCACACTAAGTGTGGTAGTGTGCGCTTGTAATAGCTCTATGGAAATGGAGGCAGAAGGTCCAGGAGGTCAAGGTCGGCCCCAGCTACATAGGGAATCTAAAGCTAGCCTAGGCTACACCAGCTCCTGTCTCAAACAGATGGATAGATGAACAGATTAGTCTCCAAAAGCAACGTGTCTTCCATTTTGGGTACTCTTTCATTTGTGTTGAGAAGAACCAGCTACCATGATGGCAGTGACCCTGGAGGGCTCACGTGGAGGGTACCCTCAGGCCAATCCCCAGCAAGGTCCAGAGAACCGAATACTGTCAATAACTGTGTTCATGAATTTGGATGTAGACAAACCTCCAATGAAGGTAAGAGATGACATGGTAGGCCCTGATGTCACCTTCATAGCTGACTTGTGAGAGACATGAGCCAGAGACATCCAGCTAACCTGCCCAAACACCTGGATGCAGAAACGGAGTTAGTAAATGTGTATTGTTCTGAGCAGCAAAGTTTTGGGTGGAATTTCCTATGCATCAGTAGACATGCAATATCAGTCACCGTCACCACAAACACCATCACCATCTTCAAATTCATGTCATTTATTAGCACAAAAATCATAACTAGCTGCAACAGTCTTTCTAGTACCCAAAATGTGCTAGATTCTCCTTATGGTCCAGGATGGCAAAGAGGTAAGAGATGTATTCTGCTATCAGTTGGGGACTGTAGTTGAGGAATCAGGACATATTCCTAAAAACCAAGGAAAACTACACTCATTGCCTCTAGATCAGGATGTGTCTTAGGGTTTCTATTGCTGTGACAAAACACCATAACCAAAAAGCAAGTTGGTGGGGTGGGGGTGGGGCTTAGGGTGGGATAGGGTGGGGTGGAGGTGGGATAAGGTGGGGTGGGTGGTGGGTAGTGGGGGGTGGAGACATGGCTCAGCATTTAAGAGTCCTCTTCCAGAGACTAATCTTGCAGAGGACCCAAGTTCAATTCCCAGCATACACATGTGACTCGCAACTGTCTAGCTCCAGTTCCTGAGCTCTCTGTGGAGTATGCACTTGGTGCACATACATACTTGCAAGCAAAACATGTGTGAATTAGTAAAAATGATAAATTGAAAAAAAAACAAGTTAGAGAGGAAAGGGTTGATTTGGCTTACACTTCCACATCACTGTTCATCAAAGGAGATCAGGACTAGGCACTCAAACAGAGCAGGAACCTGGAGGCAGGAGTTGATGCAGAGGCCATGTAGGGCTTGTTCCTCATTGCTTCCTCAGCCTGCTTTCTTATAGAACCCAGAACCATCAGCCCAGGGGTGGCACCACTCACAATGGCCTGGGCCATCCTACATCAATCATTACTTAAGAAAACTGCTCTACAGGCTTGCTTTAAGCTGTTTCTATGGTGGCATTTCCTCTTTTTCTTTTTTAAAGATTTATTTATTATGCGTACGGTGTTCTGCATGCATGTATCCCTGTAGGCCAGAAGAAGGCACCATACCTCATTTTGAGCCACCATGTGGTTGCTGGGAATTGAACTTAGGACCTCTGGAAGAGCAGTTGGTGCTCTTAACCTCTGAGCCATCTCATGGAGGCATTTTCTTAATTGAGGTTCCCTCCTCTCAGATGACTTTAGCTGCTGTCAAGTTGACATAAAACTAGCTAGGCCATGGGCTGGAGAGATGGCACTAGTTTTCTCTATGCTTCAGGTGGGAACCTGGAGTGAGAAGACCCAATTTAGGGGAAGGTCATGCAAGGAAGCTATGAGAAATGAGATTCTAGCAGAAAGCAGGTCGTGGAACACACAGCATTTTATAAACTTGTGCACAGCTCCGGCCTTTCCAAAGCCCCCTGTACTGTTCATGAGAGCCAGCCCTCTTTAATGGGGGTGGAGAGGAGCTGGTGGGGGTTTCCTGTGGGTATGGCTTAGCCATGGAGCAGTTGCCTAATATGTATGAGGTCTTGGGTTCAATCCCCAGCATGGGGTTGGGATGTGGGAGGTAAAAATCAGCTCAGCTGTGGGACAGGCCTAATAGAGGACTAGATGCTCAGTGGTGACAGTGTGGGGTGATGGGATAGGGGTAGCCAGCTTTGGGTTCTTCCAACTGGTAACAATGGACTCACATAGTGCTAGCCTCTGTGCTAACTTACGGCTTCTGAGGCTGTTGTGTAGTCCAGATATTGTATGAGGAACACTGAATGGAGTTGGATTACAGTAGCCTGATATGAAATCCTGATCTTTGGGGCCGGAGGGATGATTCTGTGGTTAAGACCACTGGCTGCTCTTGGAAAGGACTTGGGGTCAGTTCCCAGGCCCCACATGACAACCCACAACCATCTGTAACTCCAGTTCCAGTTTATCTGATGCCCTCCTTTGGTTTCTTTGGGCAATGCATATATGTGGTGCACAATCATGCAAGCAACACACATAACATAAAAACAAGTAAATCTTTTAAAAATTGAAGCGCAAGAAAGAAATCTTGACCCTGTCCTCTAGCAGGAGCACCTCCTCTGCCCCCGGAGGCTGGGTGGAAGGCTTGTATGACGGCAGGGTGACTCCAGAGGGTGCTAGTCCCCTGTGGACATGAGTGCTGGGTAAGCTAGGAAGTAGACAAAAATACCAACTCCTCTAAAACCCCTGTCTCTGGAAGGAAGAGCTTTCAGGGTCTGTGGGAGGCAAGTTGATACCTGTCCCTCTCAGCATAGAACTGTTTGACAGAGAAATGGCTAAATTAGGGGCTGGAGAAATGACTCAAGGATTAAGAACATTGGCTGTTCTTTCAGAGGACCCGGGTTCAATTCTCAGCACCCACATGGCAGCTCACAACTGTCTGTAACTCCAGTTCCAGCAGATTGGGCACCCTTACACAGAACACCAATGCACATTAAAAAGGAAAAAAAGAAAAAGAAATGGCCAAATTATCCTTTCCTCAGAGAGACTATGCCACTACAGGGGGCCAGGGCAGAAACAGGGATCCTAGGACTTGCAGGGCCCTCTGGGGGCTTTGTGGTACCCGGGCCAGTCTCTGGCAGGAACATGTCTGAATTCTCACGATGTTACCCCCTTTCATATTGCCTCCTACATACTCCCACCTGAGTTCCCCAGTTCTACATTTTCTTCAGCCCCATTTTACAGATGAACAAATGAAGGCTGAGAATAAAGACTGAAGCAGTGAGCAACTGACCCCAAGTCTCTGGATGCCAAACCTTTCTTCTACTCACATGACCCATGGGTTAAAGAGTTTCAGTAACTATCTGGGGCTGAGAGGCAATTGGAGGTTGGAATCCTACCTCGCCTCTAGGCCCCAGAGCAGCGTTCTTTCTGATTCATCACACTGTGCTGGGTAGAAAAACTGCTTTGGGGAAATGAGTTTGGCAGAGGAGAGGGAGGAAGGAGGGGCGGGCAGGAGGAGGGAGCTGGATCCCTTCGGGTAACTGCAGAGAATAGGGTCGATAAGGCTATGGGAGAATTGGGACACCAGGGTCCCCAGTTGGCTGGGGCTGGGACCAGCCTTTCACACTGTCATGCCCAGGCCTGCTTCAGGCTGCCAGTGTTCTTTTACCAAGACCCCTGGAGAGCCCGAAATCAAATATTCTGCCTGCCCTGCCCAGGCAGCCTTATTGCCATTGACAGCAAATGTATTGCTCTAATCTTTTCTCATTTTGCCAGGATGGGCTCCATTCAGACCTCCCTCCAGCCTTGAAGGCTTCATAGAGGCGAGAGGTGGGTTGAAAGGAGCAGAAGGAAAGGTGGGAGGGACAGGAAGGGCTAGGCTGTCGATGGGGTAGCTGCAGTGATCCCAGACTTGTCCTGGCCTGCTCTCTAGAGTGCTGAAAGCTCCTGGACCGTGTGGAGGCACCTAGGTCCCTAGCCATTCCTCAACCCAAGGGTCTCCCTGTGGAAGCAGGGTGGGTAAGTGAGCAAGAAAGCCTGACACTGACCGGCCACAGACCTCTGCAGAGAAGTGGGTGTGGGTGGGTGTGCGCACACACGTCTGTCTGCGGATCTGTGTGTCTGTCTATGTCTATATGTGAGTATGTGTTTAAGGATGGTCTGCCTGTCTGTCTGTCCCACTGTCCTCTGCTGCCCAGCGAAGCCTAGCCAAATATATGTGTTGCTGCTCCTTTGACTGTCTCTACTTCTGGTCTTCTCTGCTGAGGCATTCTGTAAGGGACAAATAGACTTGAGAGTAGATAGCCTGGGGAAGAGAGATGGTATCTGAAGGCCAGATAAGGGACAGAGAGGGTTAAGAGGGAGCTGGACTGGGTGTGGTGGTGTACACTTTTAATTCTAGCGCCTGGGAGGCAGAGACAGGTGGATCTCTTTAAGTACATGGTCAGCCTGGCCTACATCGTGAGTTCCAGGCCAGGCAGAGCTACACAGAGAGACCCAGTCTCAAGAAAAACATGGTGCAGGCACGTGCCTTGGGTGGGGGTAAACAGAGTGATTATGGAAAGAAATTTGTAGCTCGGAGGCAGCAGAAATGGGGTACTGGTGATGTATGAGGCAGGAAGAGCAGATAAGCGAGGTGTCATCAAAGATGGGGGGGGGTGTGGTGGCAACTCTAGAGCAGAGGGAGGCAAACCAAGCCAGTCACATGATCTGGCTGCAGAAGCTACAGGTGGGGTGGTTGGGGACTGGAGGTCTAGGCTTTTCATTTGTTCTGCTGAAGCTAATCCCGGGCTTGCACACCTGTCTCTCCCAGCCGAGTGTAGAGTCCTGTCCAGTCTTTGTAGATCTTTAGGTTGGGCTGGAATGCTTTCTGTATCCTGTTTATTGGTGGAAGGGGGCCTTAGATCTGAGGTGTGGGTGTGTATATACAGATGCACAGAGTCTCTCTTTGAAGTCCCCTGGCCCCTTCCAAAAGAAACCTTTGATGGAAATGTCTGAACTGGATCAGAACCTGTTGCCAGGCAAGCATGTTAGCCACCTCCAGAAAGGCTCCCCTGCCTTGTTACACGGCTTTCCAAGTCTTGTCCTTTCTCTTCTCTGAGTCCTGCACCCCATGCTCTCCCGGAACTCCACTCTGTAGACCAGACCTACCTGCCTCTGCCTCTTGAGTGCTGGGATTAAAGGCTCCCAAGCCATGCTTCTCAATTCCTTGTCTGAAGTGGAATTTGAGAAACTCTACTTCTGAGTTTCTGAAGTCTAATTGGTCAATGGAAGGCAGGCGATACAAGGTAATAAAAATAGCTGGGCTGCCTGGTGGTGGTGGTAAACATCTTTAGTTATAGAGCCTGGGAGGCAGAGGCAGGCCGATGTCTGTGAGTTTGAGGACAGTCTGGTTCCAGGATAGCCAGGCTATACAAAAACAAAAACAAAACAAAAAAAAACCCTGTCTTGAAAAACAAAAACAAAAACAAACAAATAGCTGGGCTGGGGTTTAGACAAAGGAAGGCAGAGATACAAAGTAATAAAAATAGTTTGGCTGGACTTGGGATTCATTTGGTGGAGTGTTTCTTTGCAGGAGGCCCCTGGGCCCCTAGCATGACCTATAAACGAGTGTTCAAAACATTCTTGGCCGCCCATGAGTTCAATGCCAAACTACATGAAACTGTCAAAAATAACAAACAGCCAGGCATTAGTGGCGCACACCTTTAATACCAGCACTCGGGAGGCGGAGGCAGGCAAATTTCTGTGAATTCGAGGCCAGCCTGGTCTACAGAGCCAGTTCCAGGACAGCCTCCAAAACAATACAGAGAAACCCAGTCTTCAAAAACCAACCAACCAACCAACCAAACAAACAAACAAAACCCCAAAACCACAAACCAAACCAAACCAAAAAAAACAAGCAAACAAAACCAACTAATAATCTTGGAACACAGTGTGTGCCTAGCTCTGAGCTGAGTTTTGTGGTTTGATTTAATCCCCCAGATGGTCTTTACTATTTAATACTGTCACCATACCCATTTAATGGTCAGGCAAGTAAAGTAATAGAGCCCCAGGAAGTGCATCTAACTAGTTTGACCTGGTATTAAGGTCAAGACCATGGCTCTGTGAAAATCATTTCCAGTCTTGTCCCCAGACTTTCAGGGGCCTTGCGCTCCAGGCACACTGCCTTCATCCCTCATTTTCTCTTGACATGCTTCACTTTCCACCTTCTGGGTTGGGGTCTCCCAACCCCAGCTGTCTGAACCCAGGCCTCTGCCGGTGCACTGTGCACAGCCTTCTCCGGGCAGGGGCAGGAGTGCTCACAGCTAGACTGTGAGTGTGTGTGGGGGGGTGCGGAGATCCTCCAGTGGATGTTCTGTTTGCATCTTCAGAGACCCAGAGGACCCTGGAAAGAGACCGTGAACAAAGAAGGAGCAAGGAACTGAATGGCACAAGCTGGATTTGGCGGGTGAAGTGAAAAGACAAATGAGCACCTCTGCCCCTCCTGGCCTGGAGGGGTTCAGGCAAAATGGGATGAGGCTACTGGGCAAAGGTCTTCGTGCTCCTGCTCCAACGGGAAAGACTCGTCCTATGAAGGTGTGTTCCCATGCTCTTGCACGGAGTTAGCCATATTCCACCCTCATACGACATTTGGTAGTCTCCAGAGGCAGGAGACAGAAGAACCAGGTTAAAAGCTTGAGCCTTCAATAAAGTGGCAGAGCCAGGAACAAACTCTGGGCTTCCTAGAACCAGAGTCTTTGCTTTTCCCGATTCAAATTGAGGCCAGCACACTCGCTATGCAGAGAACTAACTGGGGTGAAAGGATTTTAACAGCTGTACCAACACACACACACACACACACACACACACACACACACACACACACACTCACACTGCATTTTTTTTCCCTCACCAGGCTGGTAAAGCAGGCAAAGGGGGTTGAATAGGATGATGCTTGCTTCGGGCGGAGGTGACCGGCCCCCCAGGCATCATTTGGAAACATATAGATTGGGTGGTGAGGTGGGATACTGCCACCCTTTGGTTGAGCTCAACTTTGGGGCTGCCTACAGTGGGAAATGTAGTGGTAAAACTTAGGCTGTCCTGAAGCTGATGGCCCAGCAGGCAAGGCAAGGGACATTTACTAAGCACTTTATACTGGGATATGTGCTAAATTTTATGAGGACATCTGAGTTATTCCTCTGGATGACCCAATGAGATAGACATTACTTCCGCTTAGGGACGACAGCATGTGGGAGGCCATAGAAAAGTAACCAGAAAAAAAATGAGGTGACTCATGGGGGCTGTATAGCAAAGACACAGAGGTGGGCAGCTTAGACTCTTTTGAAGAAAGCAGTTAAAGTTCAAGGTGCCCAAAGTGAAGACAGAATTTTGTCAGATGGGGGGGGCAGGAAGAGTGTGGGTCAGATGAAACAGCGAGAATAAAGCTCTGGATGCTGGAAGTACCTGGTGAACTCTGGGACCTGTAAATTGGGAGTTAAGAAGGCAGATGGAGAGTGAGGAAGTCCATGTTAGGTGAGCCCTGTTAAGGACTCTGGTCTTTATTAAGGGGGAGAGGTGGAATGAAGTTATTAATGGTTTTAAGCAAGGAAGAGTCATGATTAAATCTGTTTTGTTTGTTTTAGGCTGGCCTGGAGCTCTATGAGTAGCAGACTCTGGTCTTGATCTCTTAGTCTCCACTTCCCAGGGTTGGGATTATGGGTGTGTGCCACCACGCCCAACTAGAACTGCCTTTTTAAATGCCGCGGTTGTAAAGAACTCAAGGAGGAGTACAGTTTTCTTGGTAGGTAGACTACCGAAGCAGACCAGGGTGGTTACTGTAGAGAAGTCAGATGTGGGCTGGCCTGGAGCTCACTGTGAGAACCAAGCCGACCTTGGAATTACAGAGATCCTCCTGGATCTGCCTCTGCCTCTGCCTCCGGAGTGCTGGGATTAAAGGCTTGCACCATTACAGTGTCTGGCTCTATCTAGTCAGTATTTTGTTAGATTGCTAGTAGTAAATTCAGCAAGGAAGGGATGCCAAGATAGAGCAATAACAAAAGAAAAATAGAAAGATTGAGAGTACACTAATAGATTAAGGATGAATAGTTCACTGATATTCAGTTGTAGTGTAAAGTGCATTTCTGATATTTGGTCCAGATCTTTAAAAGTTCCAAAGCTCTGTATCATCACAAAGCCAGATTTTAAGTGCATTTATTAAACGCGATTATAACACTTCACTTTTTATTTCTGTTTGTTTCTTTGAGCTGTCTTCCCCATTCATACAGGAAAGACCACATGATTTGTATTTGTCTGATTCCTAGCAGAGTGCTTGTTATTAAGTTGGCATACTTACTGTGCATCAAATAAAAGTTTGAATGAATGCGTGAATGAATGAAGGGATAATTATAGCTCAGAAAATGTGGTTAAAATGATTGCTACTCTGTCTCCTTCTAGAATTCTTCCTATTCTACGGTGAGACCCGAAACTATTCAGTTATTACTTTCCAAGAGCCCTATTTGCTTGCCCGGGGGAAACAAAGAGGCAAGAATAATAAGCAATTAGTCAACAGGTCATTAGAATAATTGCAGGAAAGGGAGCCGGAGCCGAGGGCGGAGAACCTTCACCGACCGCAAAACAACCCCTACCCCCGCAAAACACTCCAAAATGCCCCCACCCGAACTGTGCCCTTAGTCAAAATGGCCCCTTTCAGCGTCGCCCGAACACAATGCGCATGCTCACCTCCATTTTTTTTGCGCATGCGTGGTGGTAAGGATGATGCTCTGTGATTGGCTGGTGCGCGATTTTTGAACCGGATCTGGCGGCGCGGTTCCACACTGCCGTTAGTGAGGAGCGCCGCGAGCCGACAGCAGCCCTCCTGGGGCGCGGCGGCCGGAGAGTGAGCGCCTCGGGCCGGTCGGAGTTGCGTGTGCGCGGGACCGGGAGCCTCGGTAAGCCGGTCCGAGGCCGCGAGCAGACGGCGGGGACGGGGGCTGCCCCTGGCGTGGTGTTTTGCCAAGTCAGGGGCGTCCGTTTGAGGCGTGGCCGGAGGGGTGGGGGTGTGGTTCCTCCGAGGTGGTCTTGGTTTCAGTGCGGGACCTGGGAGTGGTGGGATGGAGCTCCCTCCTGCCTTTTCGGAGGAACAGGGTTATCCGAGGGAAGAAAAGCCCTGGTGTTTGAGGGGCCTGGGCGACCCAGAGCTGTCTCCCACGAAGTTAATTAGAGCAACCGTGATTGTGGAGAACTGGAATGTTGCAAATTCGGAACCTTGACTGTCTCGGGTTGTCGTTAGCTCCCCCCACCCCTTCATAGTAATTGCCCAACGCTGTCACTTACCTACGTACTATTTTGTGACTAGCGTTTGAAACTCTTTGGTGTGTTTAAACATGTATTGACAGCTTCCGCTAACAGAAAAGCTAAGACTTAAAGGGTAGGAATTTACAGGGTAGCATCAGAAACCTGATTGATACGCTCACAGAGGATTTTAAGCGTTCCTTGATTTGTGTTCTTCACTATAAAAACTTGATGAGGCTGATTATATCAGAACGTGGTATTTGAGTAACTTTGACTCATGTTCACGGGCCAGGGTTACTTATAATTGGCTCCAGAAGGAGAGGCTGACTGCAGTACTTTCAGTAGTGTGTAGGAGGGTCATCGGGGTCACCCTTTATCATTGAAAGGTCTATCGCTACTAAGTAAACTGTACCCTGTGTGAATATGTGTGATGGTGTCTTGTGTAGCCCAGGCTGGCCCTTTGTAGCCAAGGATAACTTTACACTTCTGATCCTCCTACCTCTGGAGTGCTGGGATAACCGGCATTACAGGATAACTTTGGAGATTACAAGTGTGGTCCACCATTCCCAGTATCTGCTGTGCTGAGGACGGAAGCCATGGGCTCGCACATGCTAGGCAGGCATGGAATCAGCCAGTACAACTGTACTGAGAGATTGTCTTCTGGTTACACTTAACAGAAATGTGTTGACTGATGAGGTTGGTGTGCATACCAAGCCAGTGGGTTGCAGTAAAGCAGGGGCCTCTGCTCTGTTAGATTTCAGTGCTGCCTCGTGATGATCTTAGCTTTTGGATTTTTTTTTTCTATGTAGTCCTGGAACTCACTCTGTAGACCAGGGTGGCCTCGAGATCTGCCTGCCTCTGCCCCCTGAGTGCCAGGATTAAAGGCATGTGCCACCATGCCGGTCTCAAAGGTAGTGGCTGTTTTCATTCATGCCCAAATTTCATCTGATGTCACAAGGAGGTGACTGGTGAGTCAGTGGAAATAAAGATCACATGAGGTAATTGGGCTGCAGGCCTGAGATGCTCGTCTAATGCTCCCCAAAAACAGGGGTTCTATTCAGCCTTATAGAATCCTTAACATTGGCTTTTCCCCCCTGGGAATTTCAGTTGACAGTTCAGCTGTGTTGTCCCAGCTGGCTTCCAAGAAGGATTCTCCTGCCTCAGCCATCAGAGTAGCTGGACGATAGATAGAGGCATGTGCCATCATGCTGTTACTTTTTTTTTTTTTAAGAAAATATTTTTGCGCCGGGCGGTGGTGGCGCACGCCTTTAATCCCAACACTCGGGAGGCAGAGGCAGGCAGATCTCTGTGAGTTCGAGGCCGGGCTGGACCGACAGCCTCCAAAACAATACAGAGAAACCCTGTCTCGTTAAAAAAAAAAAAAAAAAAAAAAAGAAAGAAAAAAAAAAGAAAAGAAAATATTTTTGCAATATTTGTCAAGAGCCATGTAAGGCTTTTTCTTTCTTTTTTTTTAAGATTTATTTATCTATTTATGTGCATTGGTGTTTTTCCTGCGCATATGTCTGTGTGAGGATGCATGATCCCCTGGAACTGGGGTTACAGACGGCTGTGAGCTGCAGTGTGGGTGCTGGGAATTGAACCCAGGTCCTCTGGAAGAGCAGCCAGTGCTCTTAACCCCTGGGCCATCTCTCCAGTCCCCATTTAAGGCTTTTATACCATGATGCATTAATTAAAAACCTGTTCCAAAGACTCCTTTTAAAGAAAGACCTGAAGGAGAATACTGGTCATGGGGAAGGAGGTTCACTCATTCAGTGAGTGTCAAATCACCTTCCAAGTATCAAGCTGTGGTCTAGACTTCAGTGGCTCCTCAACAAACAAAACAGACAGAAGTCTTTGCTTTCCAGACAATAAACTACGTACATATATTAGATGATTTGGAGCAGAATAAAGTTGGCATTTCTGAAAAGTTGCAAATTTTTTTTTTTTGGTTTTTCGAGACAGGGTTTCTCTGTATTGTTTTGGAGGCTGTCCTGGAACTCGCTCTGTAGACCAGGCTGGCCTCGAACTCACAGTGATCCGCCTGCCTCTGCCTCCCGAATGCTGGGACTAAAGGCGTGCGCCACCAACACCCGGCTGAAAAGTTGCAATTTTAAATAGGGTATTTGGCAGAAACTTCACTGAGAAGTAAGTGAAGATTGCTGGGTGTGTGTGTGTGTGGGATATGATGGACGGGGCACATCATGCTAGAGACTGCAGACAGAGGCTAACTGAAAAGCTATACATTTTCTAAATCCAAAGGGTTTAGAATGACAAAACATAGCCCATCCTTTTTAGTGCTTAATTGAAACAAAGTGCTAATAATCAAAACATGAAATTTTGTGAGTCTTGAAGTTAGTTTTGATATTGTATGACAAAGGGTGTAGTTTGGGTAGTAAGATTTTTGTTTCACTGTTTAGAAGGTGTCATTCCCCCACCAACATATATTACCTTGATGAGACAGTGGTTTTATGTCTGCCTGAGTGTTACAAATAAAGATCATTAGGAAAAGGCTTTGGGGATTGAAGACTCGGAGGACCTAGCAGGAAACAGGACGCCAGTGTGCTGAACTTAAAACATCACGATTCAGTTTTCTCTTCCCTCATTTTAGTCTCCACTCAAGTTGAGCCCAAGACGTTCTGTTTACTCTTTCTACAATTGATTCACTCAGAGGAACAGCTGGTCTCACGGTAGTATTTGTTCTGCCAGTTGGATGGAGCCTTTGATATGAAGCAGAAGCTGGACATTTAGGGAAATGAATTGTTCTCGAGTGCTGTTGAATGAGAGCATCTAGTGTTGAGCTTGTTTTGGGGAGTGCTTTTCCTTGGCAGCAGGAAACCTACATTGTTAATTTCTTGGGAATCTCCAGAACGGCAGTGTGTATAATGTTTTTCATTAAAACACTTTGTTGAAAAGGAAAAAAAAAACAAAAACAAAACCCAAGCAATCTGCTATTGCTTTGTCTTATACTATATAACACTATATAACACCTTTGATGCATCTAAAAAAAACTGATCTATAGTTTTCTTAATAATGTTGTTTGTAGGACAGGTATAGATGCTTTCCCCAGGATACCCTGCAGTTAGACCTGTAATGGTCTGTTGTTCTGAAAGACTGTCTGTTTCTTCACTGGGTGATTGAAATTAAATTGGGGCCTCAAAGCAATAACAGCAAGCTGAGACTCTTTTCTCCTGGTGTTGCCAAATTGCTCCCTTAGGGATACTCATGGATTGGGACTATAAGACAGTGACTCTCCACTTCTGGGGCTCCCCATCAATAACAGCTGGGGTTCTGGGCACCTTTTTGTTGAAAGTGCTCTGTAAACTGATTTCCTTGCTCCACACAGGAGCTGTTGCCTCTGCCGTGGGAAGTGACAGCTGCTTTACAGCCTAGAGCTGAGCTCCACAACAGGACTGTTGCTGTTTCCTTTCATGTTACTGCGTCTCCTAGCCATGAAGCTAAATAATAAAGGGGGAGGAAATAGACTTGAGGACGGAAACGTGGCGCAGCAGGAAAATTAAAACCATTCTCAGTTGACACTGAGAAGGACGAGTAAGCTTTAGCTTACAGTTTGGCTGAGGTATTGAGAGTTAGTAGTAATGCAGAGAGAGATATTTTTGTCACCTATAAATAATTCCTGAGAATCACTTCTGTAGAATGTTAGAATATAAGATCCCCCAGCATATAAAGAGGAGTATACTTTTGCTAGAACCAGATTTTAATTCTCCTAAGCAAACCTATTTTAGAGGGAGAAAAATCAACTTACTTCAGAAGTAACAGTCTCATTGAGAACATCTTGTTTGACCCAGTCAGAAGCTTGTCATTTTTGGATTGGATTCTAGCTCATGTCTGTGTTTACACACACATGCACATGGCTCTGTTTTGTGTCACTGCTATAATTTGCAGGTGTTTGAGAAAATCTGCAGTAAATATATATGGTCGATACTTTTATAGCATTTCAGTGTGTTAGGGTGGAAAGAGAAAAGACATTGACTCAACACCTGCATTTCATTGCATGCTCAGCATTTGGTCATTTCAGGTTTGTGGGTCTAAGTTGTCTATAAAATGGCAGCTTAGTTAGATTCATAGGAAGAAGAAAATGTGAAATGTCAAATTTAGTACTCAATTCACAGCAAAGGCATATGTTAAATATTTTTTAGCACTATTTAAAAAAATAGTCTGTGCTCCTGAATTTAGTGGACCCTCATGTGGAGACAGTCTAGACTACTTAGGGGAAATTACTGGAGTTGTGAACCACTCTTCCAGAATCTAATTAACAGTTTTCAGAGCCCAAACAACACAGAGATACACTTCATATTTTCATAAGCTATAATTTTTTTTTTTGAGACAGGATCTCTTTGTGTATCCCTGGCTGTCCTGGAACTCATTCTATAGATCAGGCCTTAAATTCACAGAGATCCACCTACCTCTGCTTCCTGAGTGCTGGGATTAAAGGCCTTTGCCACCACTGTCCAGCTGTGTGGTGTATTTTAATACTGAGTATCAAATATAAGATTTCTGCTCTAAAATTTAGTAAGCTTAAATTAGATCGAAAGGCATGTGTGTCTTAGTACCAACTGATAGAGTAGCGGGGAAGGGGGGAATGCTGAAGGTGTTGGCAGGAAGTCAGATGGACTGGGCAGTGACAACTGCATATGATTGATTATATGTGAGAAGAGTTCACAGTTGGTTATTTTTGCTAAAAAGGGAGAAACCAAAGATATTTATAAAAATTGAAAGTGAATGATTAGAGGGATAATGAAAATAGGGAATCAGAGCCAGGCCTGGTGGCACACACCTTTAATCCCAACACTCCGGTGGCAGGCAGAGGCCAGTCTGGAGGCAGAGGCAGTCAGCTCTTGATTTCAAGGCCAGCCTGGTCTATGGAGTGAGTTCCAAATTAGCATAGGCTACTTAGTGAGACTCTATCTCGAAAAACAACAACAAAACCTGAGAATCAGCAGGATAGTTTGCGTGTGAAGGGGAGAGGAGAATAATATCTCAGTTGGGGCAGCACTTAGAGTATTTAGGCACTTGAGTTAGAGCTGTCTAACTGGCTGGAGCAGAGGGGTTTGGTAAATTCAGAGAATGTGAGGGATTAGGAAGGATGCCTGGACTGTTGGTAAAACCATGAGGAACTGTCAGAGCTAAGAATGGCCTCTGCTTATAATAGAGCATTTAGGATTTTATTGTTTTGATATTTGGAGACAGGGTTTCTCTGTGTAACCTTGACTGTCCTGGAACTTACAGACCAGGCTGGTCTCAAACTCACAGAGATCCACCTGCTTCTGTCTCTCTAGATCTGGGATTAAAGGCGTGGGTCACCACTGCCCTGTTGTTGCATTAGGATTTTAAGTCACTATCTTCTAATACACATGGAGAAGACCAGCCTGAGAGTCTTGAGTGTACACCTGCTACAATGTCTTGTAAATCTTTTTCCTTTCTTTCTTTCTTTTTTTTTTTTTTTTTTTTTGAATTGGGTTTGTTTTCAAGAGACTGCCTCTTTCTTTAGTTAGGCAGAGTGACTCAGGCCTTATGATATCACCACTTGGGAGGCTGAAGTAGGATTGCAGTGGGTTCACAGCCAGCCTGGGCAGTCTCAAATAGCCCTTCCTTCAAAACAAAACACTAAAACCATAGCCAACCAGTTTCTAACCCTTACTTACTCCTTGGAGTATACATAGAAACCAAAGTAATCATGAACTAAAGAAACTTGAGAAAACATAGGACTCGTTTTCTTCCTGCTGCTGTAACAAAGTACCTGAAACTGGGTTATTTATGAGGAGTAGACATTGTCTGTGTGTGTATGCACAAAAGGACCAGATCAACCTCTAGTGGTGTTCCTCAGGAGCTGTCCACCTTGGTGTTTGCTTTGTTTTTTTTTTTTTGAGAGAGGGTCTTATATGTATCCCAGGCTGCCTTGAACTCAAGATCTGACTGCCTCTGCCTCTGCTTCTACCTCCCTAGTGCTGGGACTAAGTGATAAAACTAAAGCTGTGCGTCATCACACCTGGCCCAGGGTCTTGTTTTTTGGACAAGTCCTCAGTGAGACCTAGGGCTGAGCTCTGAGGGTCCTGTAGCTTCCTCAATGCTAAGATTCTAAATGCACGTCACCTGCTCAGCTCAGAATGTGTTTCTCTTTATATTCTGGGGGGGGGAGCCTTGTGTGCCACAGCATGCATGTGTTTAATGTCATCACATTGGTCAGCAGGATTGAGTGGGGTTGTTAAGCTTGTGCAGAAGGGTCCTTGTCCTCTGAGCCACCTTGTGGCCTGTACACAACTTTTACATGGATGCCCAGGACCAGACCCAGGTCCTCAACTTGTGCAACAAGTGGAGCTGTCTCTTTAACAGTGTTTTATTAGGGTTTAGAAAGTTCCAGGTGAAAGTGTCCTGAGATTGCTTGATAAGAATGTCCTTTGTTTCCTTGATAAAGCCTTTTTGTGACCTAACAGAAGAGCAATAGGGGCACCTAGTTCCTTCAGGCCCTTTTGCAAGGGCACACTAGTTCCTTAACATTCTAGTCCTGCTGCATAGGGAATTCAGTTTCAACATATATTTCAGAAGGACACAGACGAATCATAGAGGGTCAGGTCAGGTCAGGTCTTACTGTCCTTTAAGACAGCATTTTTAGTGATTGTGTTTTAGAACAAGGCCTTCCCATGTAGCCCCTTGACCTGGAGCTTGTGGCCTTCCTGCCTTTATCTCTAGTGCTGAACTTGTAGCACAAACACCATGTCTGCTTGAAAATACAGTTTTTGCCTGGTGTGGTGGTGCACACCTTTAATTCCAGAGGCAGGCAGATCTCTGGGTTACAGTTCAGGTCTCAAAAACAAGAAATCCCCTCCTCCCATTTTCAATATCACAGTTGCTGAGAAGCTACTTACCTGAACCCCCTAGCTACTGTCTTGAACCTCCTAACTATTCTCTAGCTACTCTCCTGAGCTTCCCTAGCAGAGGGTTTTGTGTTTGGAATCTCAGGATATACTTACGATGCTGAGATATGAGAGATAAATATCCGTGACACAGCTGCTGACTAGTGGCCTCTGATTTTACTGGGAGCCAGAGGACATCATCCTTTGAATCCATCCTACGTGTTCTTCTCTGCAGCTCCTGTGTGTGGACCTCTTCGTGATGTCCACAGGCTTTCCTGCTGGCCATAATGCCACTTACTTTGTTCTACCTTGGAGGAAGATGTTTGTATTAAGTCAGTTAGTCTGGTTGCTTAGCAGCTTGCCACAGTTAGTTGCTTGGAACCAAGTACACCGCCATTTGAAGAGCATGGTTTCCAGTCCTGTTATGGTTACACTGCAGACAGACTTGGAACTGATAAACTTTTTATTTTATTGCTATTATAGCAGTTGTTTCATGACTATAAATGAATATTTCTGTACTGTTTAATAAGTTTTTATTTTTTATTTTTTAGTTTTTTGAGACAGGATTTCTCTGTTTAGCTTTGTAGACCAGGCTGGCCTCAAAGTCATAGAGAAATGCCTGCCTCTGCCTCCCGAATGCTGGGAGGTGGGTGCCACCACCACCTAGTTCAGAAAATATTTTTATGCTCATACATTCTTTGTTTTTTTTTTTTGTAGGGTTTTGTTTGTTTGTTTTTTCCGTATCTTAATGTCATAATTTATGGTACAACCTTACAAGTACTTGGAAAATCATTAACAACTCAAAATAGAGATCTGAAGTTTTTATTTAGATACATAGAGTGACTATCTGGGCAGAGCATTAGGGTGAGAGGAACATGAGAATCCTCTAAAGTGTTTCTAAGAATTTTTTTTTTTTTTCGAGACAGGGTTTCTCTGTGGCTTTGGAGGCTGTCCTGGAACTAGCTCTTGTAGACCAGGCTGGTCTCGAACTCCCAGAGATCCGCTTGCCTCTGCCTCCCAAGTGCTGGGACTAAAGGCGTGTGCCACCAACGCTCGGCATCTAAGAATATTTTATTTTCAAGTGAGATTAACTATTTTCTTCTCTTAGTAATCCTTTTTTTGTCATGTTTAGTTAATGTCTTTCTTGATGACTAAATGAAGAACTTATTTTCCTAGTCCATTCTTTGCTGAAATCTATTTGGAACAGAGCAGCCTGGAAGGCTGGCCTGGGTTTTTAATATGATATTAGCAGGTTTTTGGGAGGCAACACAAAGCCTGAAATTCCCTGTACACAGCACACTAATGGATGGTTTTTCCTTTGCCCTTGTCACTGTGAAGGTGGTGCATTGTCTCTCTGATGCCAGAGTGGTATAACATAATCTTCGCCTGTACTTAGTATAAATTTATTAGACACAGTCCTTGCATGCATTCCAGCAGAGAACGCCACACTACAGAAGTAATTCTTGTGCTGCTGAGCTGGCAGTTTCCTACTTAATCACTGTGTGATGTCACCTGTGCCATTGGTGGGAAATGTGCTGACCATGTCCTGCTTTTAAGAGACAGTTGTGACAGGATATTAGCTAAAAGTGAGATCAAAAATAAACATTTCAAGTTTGTAGGTTTTCAAAGTCTGAAAGATTAAGGCAGCAAAAAAAGTTAAGTTAGATTTGAAGAACCACATTTTGTTTGTGGTTGGGGGTGCATATTTATAGTTCACTGACATGCTCATTACTACTGAAGACAATTAGCACCGGCATCATTGGAAGGAGTGGGGATTGGCATAGAAGTAAACAGAGAAGGTGTATGTCGTCAGTCGTTTCCAATGTTTTCTAGTTCATAAGTGAGTATTAAACATTGCAACTTCGGTTCAGTCTGGCACATGCTTGTAATTCCATCATTTGGAATGCTGAGGCAGGAAGATTGTGAGTTCAATGCCAGCTTTAGCTACTAGTAAGACCTCCTCTCAAAAAGAAACCAAAAACCAAACAAACTCAAAAAACCAAAAACAAGCAACTAGTGGTGGTGCATGCCTTTAATCCAGCACAGGTGAATCTCTTGAAACAGAGAAAGAGAAAAAAAAAAGAAACACTAACTTATTTATATAGATTATGGTCACAAAATTGTTGGTTTAAGATTCTTGGAATGGAGCCCAGCATTGGTGGCACATGCCTTTAATCCCAGCACTCCAGAGTCAGAGGCAGGTGGATCTCTGTGAGTTCGAGGCCAGCCTGGTGTACAGAGTGAGTTCCAGGACAGCCTCCAAAACAATACAGAGAAACCCTGTCTCGAAAAAAAAAACAAAAACAAAAACAAAAAAAAGATTCTTGGAATCGGAGCCTGGTAGAGATGCCCACCTTTAATCCCAGCACTCCGGAGGCAGAGGCAGGCGGATCTCTGTGAGTTCAAGGCCAACCTGGTCTACAGAGTGAGTTCCAGGACAGCCAGGACTACACAGAGAAACCCTGTTTTGAAAAACAAAACAAACAGGAGATTCTTGAAATGGTGGCTGTAAATAGGAGAGTCCAGGTGTTGGCCATTGATGGATTTATTAGATTGTTACTGACTGTTTTGTAAGGGGGAGAAGGCAGCTTCCCTAATGCATATTTGATTTCTTGGCAGAAGATGGATACTACAGTGGTGAATTTGTGGACTCTGTTTGAGCAACTTGTGCGCCGGTTGGAGATTATCAATGAAGGAAATGAGAGCAGTAAGTCATTCTGAACTGGTCTCCAGAGGTTGGGGGGTGGGGATGGGTGGAATAAAAGGAAACCATCAGATATCAGCTTTTGGTCTTTATAATGCTGAAATGTGTTGGATCTGAAAGTGGGTGTTCTTTCAGGTTACCTAAAAAAACAGTGATGGCTACTGCTGGCCCAAGTGTCCTGAGCACTCAAAGGACCATTAAAATTTATTCTCTGTTACTTTAAAAAAAATTTCTGAGCCAGGCGGTGGTGGGGCACGCCTTTAATCCCAGCACTCGGGAGGCAGAGGCAGGTGGATCTCTGTGAATTCGAGACCAAGCCTGGTCTACCAAGCAAGTTCCAAGACAGGCTCCAAAACAATACAGAGAAACCCTGTCTCGTAAAACAAAAAAAGAAAAAAAATTTTTTCTGTGTATGTGGGTGCCCATGAAGGCCAGAAGAGGGCATTTGAGCCTCTGGAGCTGCAGTTACTGGTGTGAACTGTCTACCTCATGCAGCTCTGTTCTCCATGCTCCCAGATAAGCTGGCCTCTAGCTCACTAAGTAGCTCAGGCTTGCCTAAAGCTCTGATCTTCCTGCCACAGCTTGTCCAAGTTCTGGTGGTCTTGGAAATCACCATGTAGACCAGGCAGGCCTTGAATTTACAGAGATCTGCCTGCCTGCCTCTACCCTTAGTTCCCAAGTGCTCAGACTAAAGATGTGTGCTACCACACCCAACTGACTAGGTTTCTTTTGAATGAATTGATATGTTAAGTTGGAAGTTTAGTCAAGATTATAATTGCTTATGTTGTATATTTCTGTACATGATTTAAATTTGTATAAGAAAAATGCCCTCACTACCTAAAAATCTGCTGGTTTTATGTGAGTATGGCTTAGTTTCATCTGTAAACAGGGTTTGTTTGGAATCTTCCTATATGCTGTTGATGGAGCGTGATGCTTGGAGATAGGGTGAGGCTGGCTCAGGAATTAAAGGCACTGTGCTCACTGTAGAGCAGTCTTCAGCAGAAGCAAGGGTGGACATGGGTGCTGCTGGGGTGACTTGCTTTGAGGTGCTTCATGCTACTTGGTGATTCTGTTGTCTCTGCAGACATTTAAACAGAGTCCCCCATTCTGCTCCCAGGGACTTTCTGAGAACTAGTGTGACCATTTCTGCTTTTACAGTGGAGTATTTATTTCCCTTTAGGGCATTGTTAAACAGCAAAAGCAATTGGCTCTTTACTTGCTGATCAATATTTGTATAATTATCACTGAATGGAATTACAGGTCTTAGGTTTCTGTAATATTAATCTACATCTACTAGAGCATTGTAGCAGTTATACCTGAATTTGCTGTTTAACTCTGGTTCAGCAATGTATGACTGTAAAGGAGGCCGATTTTTTGTTTTATATGACTGTCCTGGTGTTTGACAGCTGCCCCAAAGGTATCCCTTTTTGATTGCCTTCTGTTCAGGAGCTTTTAGCATTGGTGACATCTGGAGACAGGTGACTAATGAGCTTCATACTCCATAGCAGATGCCCTGGTTAAGCCAAAGTGTGTAGCCTATTGAATCAGGAGTTGCTTCCCACTAAACTCTAGTCCAAAGTGACCAAACAGGGTTTGTCCTGGTCATTTTCAGTTCAGTTTGATCATAGTCTAGCAAGACTTTATATTTGAGATGAAGCTAACTATAGACCTGTTTATTTGAACAGTTATGTTTTTGCTGCTTGGATTGTTGAAGTTTTTACCTGTCCTCAGTTGAATTCATCCAGGTTGTGAAGGACTTCGAGGATTTCCGGAAGAAGTGTCAAAGAACCAACCAGGAGCTGGAGAAATTCAAAGATCTGTTGTTGAAAGCAGAGACCGGGCGTAGTGCTCTGGACGTTAAGCTGAAGCATGCGCGTAATCAAGTAGATGTAGAGATCAAACGGAGACAGCGAGCTGAGGCTGAATGTGCAAAACTGGTGTGTATTGCTTTGTATGTTAGACTGTGATGGACTGGGGAGACTTCATTTAATAATTTTTCTATTTACCAGATATGCATGGTTTCCCCTCTGCATAAACAACTGAAAATCGTTTGTCATCTTGCATGTGATTGGAGATGAAACTGTAGCCTGTGACCTCTGTTTTTTTAGTTTGAAATGAATATTTATTTTCTCCTTTAGACTTGAAAGTGTTTTCTACTAGACAGATTTCAAATGAGAGTGAAAACAAAATGGTCAAGGATGTAGTGTGCAGTTGGTAAAATGCTTGCCTGGCATACACAAGGTCCTGGGTTCCAGCACTCCAAAATTTCTTTTTAAGAATTAAAATGAGGCGTGCCGGGCGGTGGTGGCGCACGCCTTTAATCCCAGCACTCGGGAGGCAGAGGCAGGCAGATCTCTGTGAGTTCGAGGCCAGGCTGGACCAACAACACAGAGAAGCCCTGTCTCGTAAAACCCAAAAAAAAAAAAAAAGAATTAAAATGAGAATGATAATGAAACTCTAGACTACTAATCTGTCACAATTGATTTGCTATTCCATGGGGTGGGTATCTTTTGAGACAGGGTTCTACTGGATAATCCTTGATGGCCTGAAACTCAGGGCCTCTGCTCCCTAAACTCTGGGTTTAGAGGTAGATGCTGTCATGCTCAGCCTGTGTTGTTTAGTATAAATGCCAAGAATGTTGTTCTCCTTTTGACTTGGTTACACTGGCCCACTGTCATCAATACAGGCAAGGCAGCTCTAATACTTCATTAGTGCTCTCTAACTCACGGTAAAGGACTAGATGTATTTAGTGAGTTGAACAATGTGACTGGCATACGGCAATGTTGTTATTTTGATATGACAGGATGTGTCTTGGTGCAAAGGAGAGCTTTACTTGAAGGGACAAATCGATCTTAACTCAGTGTTCCATGCCTTAGTAAGCACAAAGGGTCTGCATTGCAGCTTTGTATCTGTTTTAATATATTTTGTTCTATCATTTAGAAAAACACGTGACTGCTTTGATCCATAAAAGAAGCCAATTATTGTTCTGATTAAAAACAACACATGAACTATTTTTGCTATGTGAATCTATTTTGGAACTCTCATTCTATATCACTCTCCTCTTGGATTAACAGTTTGATCTAAAAATCTCATAGAAGAGCCCCCTATTCTAAATGGAGTTGATTTTACTCGTCAGAAACCAGCCACAGCCTGGGCTTGATGTGAATTAATATTCTATTGTTGTAATGCCTTCCTGAAGGCCCATTTGCATAATGTTGTATTTTAATGTCTTATGTCTATCCTATAAATGTGAGGTGAAGCTTTCTTCCCTGGCTAGTTTACGATGTTTTACTCTGCTTTGGTATGTAGGAACAACAGATTCAGCTGATTCGAGATATACTCATGTGTGACACATCTGGCAGCATTCAGCTAAGCGAGGAACAAAAATCAGCTCTAGCTTTTCTCAACCGAGGCCAAGCATCCAGTGGCAACCCTGGGAACAATAGGTGGGAACCACATCTGTTGTCATCTGATCATAAGCAGCACAGCTGTCAGAAGTCCCATTATCTGACCTCTTACGTGTGCTGAACAAAGCTGAAAAGCCTTAGGGGTGGGTGGTGGGAGGGAGGGGCACAGAGCCTGTCCACATTTACTTTCATTATTTTTTTAAGCTTTCTATAGGGTGTTGTTTGACCATGGGTGCAATTTTGATGCTGGTGTTGAATTGCACATCAATAACTAATCCTGTACATTGTGAAGAAACCAGAGGTGAAAGTAGCAGTTCATCAGTACTCAGTGTTTATTCTCCAGAGAGCTCTGCGGCTGCTGGGAACTAAGACCAGACAATCATTTTGGTTCCATAGTGTCGCTAAAATAGTCTCAGCTAGGCTTTGAATGTAATACTCCCAGTACAATAAGTAGGAAAAGGCTTACATTCTTAGGGTTATTTGTTTCTTGTTGGTTGATTGGTCTGTGGGGAATATTGTTTAGTTTGGTGAAATAGGGTCTTAGGGTATAGCCCTGGGTGGCTTAAATTCATTGTTTATGTCAGGCTGCCCTTGAATTCATAGAGATCTACTTTTCTCTTCCTCCTGAATGCTGGGGTTAAGGCTGTGATGTCACTATGCCCAGCTCATGTGGGATTTTTATAACCAAGAAGATATATGAACTTGATTTTTTTAATGATTAAAAAATTATGAGTATGTGTGCATGAGGGTAAGCCATGTGTGCAGGGGGTGCCCATGAGAACCACAAGAGGAGAGTGGATTCCCTGGAATGAGAGCTGTAAAAGACTATCACCTGCCTGATGTAGGTAGTGTGAGCTCTTAATCACTGAGCCATCTCTCACCCCCCCAATCCCTCCTAGTTTTTGAGCCAGGGTCTTATATATTTCAGACTGGCCTTGAATCCCTGGGCTTGTGCTGCATCTCAAGTGCTATCTGCATGGACCACTATATTCAGTTTAGGCTCAATGTCTTAAAAAGTCAGTGCTGGGGGCTGGGGATGTAGCTCTGATAGTAGTGTACTTGCCTCGTATGGTTCAGTTTCCAGTGCTTTGTAAACTGGGCGTGGTGGTACACATCTGTAATCCCATGTTTGGGAAGTAGGGGTAGGAGAGTCAGAAGTTGAAGATCATTTCCAGTTACATAGGAAGTTCATGGGCAGTGTGGACTAGAGGCCTTGGCTCAGACAAAAATATCAAACCAAAAGCCCAGTGCAGGAAGCATCAGAATTGAACTGAATTGAATTGAACCTCAGTTTGCTTCCTTGTAGTACACACTCAGCAAGAAATGCTCACAGCTGTGGCTGTAATGCTCACTTGCTCCCACACTCACAGTGCTCCCTGAAAACTGGAGAACAGCTCACTGCAGCCAGGGCTTCAGCTTGTGACCATTGGGATTTTGCGGGGTACCGATGGCTCTTATGTTTTATGGTGTCCTGTGACTAACACTGTGTTGTTGTTTTTAATCCAGACTGTCAACCATTGATGAATCTGGTTCCATTTTATCAGATATCAGCTTTGACAAGACTGATGAATCACTGGTAATAAACATTTGCTCTCTGGAGTTATCTATTTTTGTTCACCTGCCCTGTAGGAGCATCCCTGCTCCTGTCCTTGACAATCCTTTATGATGCTTTCATTGTTGATTTGTTACAGGTTCTGAGCTTGTAACTTAAATGTAAACCCACACAAGTATAAGGCACTGACTTAAATATTTATTTTCTGGAAGTCAGATGTACAACTCAGTTTTCTGTGAAGCTGAGTTTTTCTGATGGGTCTCTGGGAGGTAGCTGTAGTAATTGTGTTTTAACTTGTTAAAGCCCTAGCAAGGGGTGAAAATGAGCAAGATTGACCAGGCAAAGTGTTTTATTTTTACTTCTTGAGATAGTCCCACTATGTAGTTGTAACTGTCCTGGAGTTTGCTATGTAGACCCAGGAAAGGTTTATTTGCTGCTACTGAAGTGAATAGATTTATACTTTATTTCCAAATTAGTTTGGTTCTTGAGGAAAGTTTACCCATCCTTCATATTTATTAGAAGGACACTGAGCTGGGCAGTGGTAGCTCATACCTTTAACCGCAGCCCTCAGGAGGCAGAGGCAGTTGGATTTCTGTGAGTTGGAGGCCAGCCTGGTCTGCAAAGCTACACAGAAAAACCCTGTTTCAAAAAACAAAACAAACCAAAAAAGGAAACAGAAGTCTTTGGACTTGAGCCAGAAGGTTGGAATTTAAATGGCTGGGCAGCCTATTATTCTTTGATTAAGCAATAGTTACTATGTCTAAACTTGCTACCTTGCTTTTGTTGATAGCAGAACTGGTGAAATTTCTGTATAAATGTTTCATATTCCTACTGATATTTTAGTCTTTAATGTTTAGGAGACTGTAGACTACTGGCAGTTTATCATTTCTGTGGGAGATTGAAACCCAGCAAACAAACCAAAGCACAGGAAGTCGTTAGTGTTTGGTTTTTGATGGCAAAGCAAGTAGCAAGTACATTCCTAAGAGTGTTTTTGTTCCCAGTCAGTGTCCATTTAAAAGATTTTTTTTTGCTACGTAAAGTACTGTTTTATTTTTCCAAGGTGTTTGTCTTCCATGAAGCCATCTCTTTACATGGGCTTTGGTGGAGGTCGTGGTGCAGCACTAGCGGGTCTAAACCCTGGTGGGGTTGTCCGGTCCTTCCCGGCTTCACGAGATCGATTCCTGACTACTTTGCTGTGAATAGCACAGCTCACACAGTAATGCAGTTTGACATAGAGCTTTGGAAGCACATAAGCACATATGTGTCGAAGACGCTTGCTTTGGATATGTCCCTGACAGCAGCGGCCTCCACTATGTTCCGAATGACGAACTTCTTAATGGCCTTGTCCTTGGGCACGCACTGGGCGCAGTTCATGCAGCGAATGGGCTGCACATGGCCGCGGCCTTTTTTGGCATGCCCGTTGTTCCGTCTTTTTTTTTTGGCCATCTTGGAGCCAAGACCTGAAAGAGGACTAAAAGATTCTTTTGAAATAAAGAATTATATAGAGTAGGTCTGGGGTATATAATCAAACATATCAGGTGTGTTTTGAGGAAAACCTGTACTGTGATAGCTGTTATAATTGGAACTGATCAGCCAGTAGCTAGATTATTTGACTACTGTTTGTTGTATGTGCTGTTTCTGGGTACTGTTTTTCTAGGGGTAACCAGGAGTAAGGGAAGGAAGCACAGGTAGATACTAAAGTGAATGCCACTGGTTACAATAATGGAAGTGAAACTAGCCTGTAGTAAAAAGTATAGAATTCAAAGTTAAACAACCTTTTAGGATCAAGGAGGAGAGAGAGATATTGAAGGTTAGGAAAGGTAAACTAACTTCTTAAATGGGACTGTTGGATGGAATATCCAATTAGACAGTAGCAATCACAGGGCAAGAGTCGCATCTAACATGGTCAGTACAGTGTCTTATATTCTCTAAGTCCTAAAACTAATTAGAAAAATAATGAGGAGTAAAGGACCAGGCACCTGAAACAATCACGACAGAGGTTGAATCTCTAACCTTTTCCTGTCTCTGTGGCATTGGTTCCTGATGCTGTTACTGTTGCTTCAATATTTGAAGGGAGCCTGCTAACTGGAGCTTTGGAGCAAACTCCAAAGGCCATCTTAATGTTCCTCTCCTGAGGTTTTAAGTTAGGTAGTCTGACTTGTGTGCTTTAAGTTTATTTACACAGGATTTATGAGTGGTCTAACCAAAGAAAGAGATTAACATGGTCTAATTGCCAACAGGACTGGGATTCTTCTCTGGTGAAGAATTTCAAAATGAAGAAACGAGAAAAGAGGGTATGTATATGTTCTCCTTGCCCCTCCCTGGGTGGGGCTTGAACCCTTGGTCCCATGCACACTAGGCAAATGCTCTCTTACTAGTCAGTTGTCACTTGTCACCCCTTAAACACATTCACTAAGTTCCCAAGATGTCCTTAACTTACTGTGTAGGAAAGCCTTAAATTTGTGACACTCCTGCCTCAGCTCCTTTTTTTTTTTTTTTTGGTTTTTTTGAGACAGGATTTCCTCTGTGTAGCTTTAGAGCCTATCTTGGCACTCACTCTGTAGGCCAGGCTGGCCTGGAACTCACAGAGATTCACCTGCCTCTGCCTCCCGAGTGCTGGGATTAAAAGCTTGTGCCATCAACACCTGGCTAGACTTAGATGTTTCATGTCTTTAATCCCTGCACTTGGGAGGCAAAGGCAGGTGGATCTCTTTGAGTTCTAGACCAGTCTGGTCTACAGAGTAAGTTCTAGGAGAGCCAGGGCTATACAAAGAAACCTTGTCTCCAAAAACCAATTTTTTTTTTTCTTTCCTGGCATCATGTCCCTCAGGTGTGATCCTAACACTGAGGAGGTTGAGTCAGAAAGATCTTGAATTTGAGGCTAGCCTGGGCTACTTAACAAGTTTGAGACCAGGTTGAACTGCATTGTGATGTCCTATGTAAACAAACAAAACAAAAGCAGGGCTGAAGAGGTAATTTGTAGTTAAGAGCGCTTGATGCTTTTGTAGAGGACCTGAATGGTGTTCCCACATGGTGACTCAAAAGTATGTCACTCCAGTTCTCCAGTTTCAGGAGATCCAATGTCTTTTTTTTCCCCAAGACAGGATTTCTCTGTGGCTTTGGAGGCTGACCTGGAACTAGCTTTTGTAGACCAGGCTGGTCTTGAGCTCACAGAGATCCACCTGCTTCTGCCTCCCAAGTGCTGGGATTAAAGGTGTGCATTCCTATAGCCTCCTTGAGATCAGACATACATGTGGTGTTGACATATATATGCAGGCTACTTATACACATAATATAAAAATAAGTATTAAAAGAAAAACCATACCAAACAAAAGACTCATTAGTAATATTTTTCTTTTTGGGAAATTTGGATACAAAACTAGATTTCTGACACATCTCTAGACACTGTTAAAAAAAACACACACACACACAAAATGTAGGTCAACTGTAGTGACACACTCTTTTAAATCCAGCACTTGGAAGGCAGAAGTAGTGGATCTCTGAATTAGAGACCAGCCTGGTCTACAGAGAGAGTTTCAGGACAGCCAGGGCTACATAGAGAAACCCTGTTTCAAAACAAGCACAAAGCACAAATGGATTAATGTTACTTGGGCAATACTTTTTTTGTTGTTTTTCTTTTTTGAGACTGGATTTCTCTGCATTGCTTTGGAGGCTGTCCTGGAACTCGCTCTGTAGACCAGGCTGGCCTCGAACTCACAGAGATCTGCCTCCCAAGTGCTGGGATTAAAGGAGTGAGCCACCAACGCCCGGCTGGGCAATACTTTTTGTTTTTGTTTTATGAGAGGGTTTCTCTGTATTGTTTTGGAGGCTATCGGACCAGTGGGCAATGCTTTTTTAATTTAAAAATTTTAGTGTGTGCCGGTTGTGGTGACGCACGCCGGTAGGATTTGCTGAAAGAGGCAGAGGCAGGTGGATCTCGGTGAGTTCGAGGCCAGCCTGGTCTACAGAGTGAGTTCCAGGACAGTCTCCAAAGCCACAGAAAAACCCTGTCTCGAAAAAATTTTTTTAGTGTGTGTGTGAGTATGAGTGAGTATAGGCACATGCATACCTCAGTGCATATGAATTGGTTCTTTCCCAGGCACTGTAGGCTCTGGGAATTGAATTCAGATCATCAGACTTGCACAGTAACTCCTTTATCCATTATGCTATCTCACCAGTCCTGGAGGGGCCATAGTGAAATTGCTCAATGTAGTGACTCAGGACAAGAGTCTACTTTATTTCATGGATTTGGGCTATATCTCCATATAGTAGGAAAGAACATATTTGAGTTTGGTTTGAGTTGTCATGTGAATTTTTATGCAGGACTTTTATGCTCTAATACAAGCTTCAGATGCAGTGTGTATATAATGGGATATGGATATCTGTCTGGGCTGATGTGCTTAGGGTATTTGATGTGTTTCCAAAGACTTCATGTCCTTAGATAGGATTATAGTTCTTCTTTTCTAATGCTGTCTTCAAAGCTTGTCTCTGTTTGTCTATAGCACTGAAAGCATTTTTGTGTTTGTTTAACAAATGGGCCATGAGAAAGAACAGATTGTTGTTTATTGTATCCCTGGTTCTTAGGACTTGCAAGTAGTTGTTGATAGGATTACTGTGTTTTCTGGGCTTCAGTTCTATTTGACACTACAAAGTTTTGTTGTTTACTCCCTTTCTAGCGCTCCAACAGCCGACAGTTCATCGATGGTCCTCCTGGTCCTGTAAAGAAAACCTGTTCCATTGGCTCTACAGTAGACCAGGTGAGAGGGGTCAGAGCCAGAGAACTGGGGTCCCAAATGCACTGGGGGTTAGTGGCTCTGAACAATAAGGTGACAGTCAGTATTATTACAGTATTATTTTAAGAGACGTTTGAGTGTTTTTCTATGTAGTAAGAACCTCTATTGTCCATGCAAGTGGGCTTTGATTAAGAACTATCATTGGTACACACCTTTAATCTTAGCACTCTGGAGGCAGAGACAGGTGAATATCTGTGAATCTGGGGCCAGTCTGGTCTAACATAGTTCCAGGACAGCCAGAGCTAAATATCGACATCCTGTTCCAAAGTAAATAAGAAAAAAAAAAAAATCAGAACTGTCAGCTCTAGGTTTGATTGTATTTTGCTGTATATATCTTCCTGCAGTGTGTGAGATTTTTGACTTAAGGGTTAGGATTGGAATATAAGTGTTAACACAGAATTTGGGGATTTTTAGTTACTGGAAAATACCTGTAGAGAAACAGCCTGTTTATCTTTCTTTTATTATGACTTCATTCAGGCAAATGAATCAATAGTTGCAAAAACTACAGTGACTGTTCCGAGTGATGGTGGACCCATTGAAGCTGTATCTACTATTGAGACATTGCCAGCTTGGACCAGGAGTCGGGGGAAATCAGGTCTGGTGAATTTATGGCTAAATTTCATCATTGTCTCTAGAAAGCTGGCTGTGGAGGCTCGTGTTGTAATTTAATCTCTTGGAAGCAGAGACAGGCAGGTAGATTGAATTGGAGGGCAGCCTAGACTTCATAGTGAGTTCAAGGTCAACCAGTGGATACATGGTGAGACCAAAAAACAGAAAGAGGGACTGGTGAGATGGCTTAGTATTAGCTACTCTTGGAAAGGATGCAGACTTGGTTCCTAGTGTACAAATGGTGGCTCAAACTATCTGTAACTCCAGACAGGGAATCTGACATCTCTTTCTGGCCTCCTTGGGCACTACAAGCATGTGATTCACAGGTTCATTCAAGGAAACACTCATACACATAATTAATAAAATCTCAAAAAAAATTAAAAAGGAGGAAAGAAAGAAAGAAAGAAAGAAAAGCCAGGTGTGGTGTCTCATGTCTGAAAGGATCCACTCAGGTTCTGAGACAGGAAGATCAAATAGTTTGAAGCCAGCCTTGGCTACCAAAACCAAGTATGAATAAATAAATAATACTGGTTGACATTGAGAGTGGGTTTCTTAGAAGCCTCTTGAGACAGTTGAGCCATAGTGGAGAAGTTCTTACTACTTGCTTACTGTTTCTCTGGCGTGTGTGCTTGCTTCTGGGTGGCTAGTCAGTCTGGGTGTACCACTAGTGGAGAATTGGTGCTTTTCCCACACAGTTTCTTAAAATTCAGAAGGATGAAGACTTTTGGGACAGAAGTTTAAGTTTGATTGTTTTCTAGGTCCTTTACAACCTGTGAACAGTGACTCCGCGCTGAACAGCAGGCCTCTGGAGACAAGAACCGAGACAGACAGTTCAGGCACACCTCACAATAATGGAGGCATGCGCCTACATGACTTTGTCTCAAAGACGGTAAATCTGGGATGGCTGCATTTCCTTTGAGCTAATTAGTTTGTTTTTTGGAAATAAATTCATTCTTTGTAGCCCAGGTTGGCTTCTAGCTCTGTTGTGCCTCCTGCCTTAACCTCCCAAATGCTGGATGTACAGGGCCTCACTGCCACTCCTATTTATTTATCTTTGTATTTGGAGGGAGCAGAGGGAATTGTTTCTTTTTTTCTTTTTTTTCTTTTTTCTTTTTTTTGTTTTTCGAGACAGGGTTTCTCTGTGGCTTTGGAGGCTGTCCTGGAACTCGCTTGGTAGTCTAGGCTGGTCTCGAACTTACAGAGATCCGCCTGCCTCTGCCTCCCGAGTGCTGGGATTAAAGGCGTGCGCCACTAACGCCCGGCTGGGAATTGTTTCTTTTTATTGAGCTTATTTGTTTGTTTGCTTTCAAGACAGGGTTTCTCTGTATAGCCTTGATTGTCTTGGAACTTGCTCTGTAGACCAGGCTAGCCTTGAACTCACAGAGATCCTCCTGCCTTTGTCTCCTACGTACTGGAATTAAAGGCATGAGCCACCATGTCCAATAGACCGCTGCTGTTCTTATAATGAAGCAAACAAGACCTATTTTTCAGAATTTTTTGTGGGAATTGCATTAAAATGTGTAATGACCTAAAAAGTTGCTTTGTACGTACTGTATGCTTACTACATATGGTTGACAATAACTTTGTTAATTCATATCATTCTACTGCTTCTGCCCTATTTTATCTTTAGGTTATTAAGCCTGAATCTTGTGTTCCCTGTGGAAAGCGAATCAAATTTGGGAAGCTGTCTCTGAAGTGTCGAGACTGCCGTTTGGTCTCTCACCCAGAATGTCGGGATAGATGTCCCCTTCCCTGCATTTCTCCCCTGGTGGGAACTCCAGTTAAGATTGGAGAGGTAAGACTCATGGGAGCCACCTGTCACTTGTTTCTTCTTTAGTCTTTCAAAGGCATAGTCAGTTTTTATTTTAAAATTACTGATATTGAGCTGGGCAGAGCTCAGGAGGCAGAGGCAGGCGGATCTCTGAGTTCGAGACCAGCTTGGTCTACAAAAGCTAGTTCCAGGACAGCCTCCAAAGCCGCAGAGAAACCTTGTCTCAAAAAACAAAACAAAAACAACAAAACAATTATTGATATTAAATAAAATTTCCCTTCATGAAAAATGAAAATGTTGACCTGTGGTAGAATCTTGTTTGGGTTTCTCTGTTTAATAACCTTTCTACATAAAGTCCCTCTCCGTTCTCCCTCCTCCTTTCCTCCCTTCTCTTCCTTCTCCCTCCTTCTTCCTCTTCCCTTTCTTACAGCTAACCCCTGGTTCTTACCACTTTACAATCGTAAACTCACAGCCATTTTTTTTTTGTTTGTTTGTTTTTGTTTTTGTTTTTTCAAGACAGAGTTTCTCTATATTGTTTTGGAGCCTGTCCTGGAACTCGCTGTGTAGACCAGGCTAGCCTTGAACTCACAGAGGTCCGCCTGCCTCTGCCTCTGGAGTGCTGGGATTAAAGGCGTGCTCCACCAACTCCCGGCTAGGTTTGCATTTTGTTGAGTACAAAACTAAAGTAGGCCCAGAAAAGATATGAGTGATCAAAGATTTATTATCTATAGTAGACAAGCTGAATACTGGGATCAAGTTTTCTCTGAACAAAGAAAAATGGAGATTTAGGGAGTCTATACATGACCACCTTGGGGGTCAGCTCATTCCATAAGCACCCTGAATTAAGGGATGTATTCCCGACCATACTCTGTTCAAGGAAAAAAATAATAGAAGATACATTTTTTGGGGGTGTGCTTCATTCAAAGTCATGATGCACTTATGGAAAAGATTTAAGTATGGTTAAGAGTGTTTGCTGCTGGTGAGGTGTTGGTGGTGCACGCCTTTAATCCCAGCACTCTGGAGGCAGAGGCAGGTGGATTTTTATGAGTTTGAGGCTGGCCTGGTCTACAGGACAAGTTCCAGGACAGCCTCCAAAGCTACAGAGAAACCCTGTCTCAAAAAACCAAAACAACAACAAAAAAGAGCATTTGCTGCTCTTGTGGAGGGCCCATGTTTAGTGGCTCATAACTGCCTGTACCCCAGTTTCAGAGACTCTAGTACTCTGGCTTTTGTGTTTGTACTTGCACACAATATACACATACATACACAGAATTAAAAACAATAAAATGATTTTCTGTTTTGGTATTAAAATGATGGAAATGCCTCTGGACATGCTCAGTTTGCCCTGTAAAGTTTTAGCTGAAAATAAAAGAAAGGGGTACTACAATGGTTCATCTAAATAATACATGTTTGCCTCCCTTGCTCAGTTGCTAACAGATGCAGGTTTCTGTGACTAAACATGGTTCTGTCACCTTATTATGAATGTATAAGGCCAAAACCCAAGTTTTCCTTCTTCTTCTTCTTCTTTTTTTTTTTTTTGTTTGTTTTGTTTTTTGAGGCAGGGTTTCTCTGTGGCTTTGGAGGCTATCCTGGAACTCGCTCTGTAGACCAGGCTGGCCTCGAACTCACAGAGATCTGCCTGCCTCTGCCTCCCGAGTGCTGGGATTAAAGGCGTGCACCACCAACGCCCGGCTTCCTTCTTCTTTTTTTAAATGAGCAAATTTTGTTCTTAATCAGGGGACTAGAGGTGGTTCAGCAGTTAAGACCACAGGTTGCTCTTCTAGAGGACTCAGGTTGGATACATGGCAGCTCAGAATTGTCTGTAATTCTAGTTCCAGGGGAATCTAATTCCTTCTGCTTCTGAGGGCCCTGCATGCACATGACGCACATACATGCATCCAGGCAAAATATTCATACACATAGCATAGATCTAAAAGGTATTGGAAGAATTTACATCAGTGCACTTTTGGTTTTTATAGACAGGATTTTCTGTAAACCTGGGTGTTCTGGAATTCTCTCTATAGACCATATTGTCCTTGAAGTCTGAGATCCACCTGCTTCTCCTGGATTACAGTCTGTGCCATCACACCCAGCCCATAGCTGTAATCTCTTCATTGCTTTCTCTTGTCTTTGAGTAAAAGAAAAGGAAGTACTTATAGTTGGTGGCATCATTACTTGCTCATGAAAAGGTGTGGTTTGTATAAATCAGTAGCAGCATGAAGGTAGGAAAAGTGACCAAGACCAAGGCTTTTGTTTTGAGACAGGATAGGATCTCTTGCAGCCGAGGATAGCCTCAAACTTACTATGTAATCTAAGATAACTTTGAAACTATAGTCCTCCTGCTCCTGTCTCCAGAGCTGGGATAACAGGCATGAACCACCATATCCAGTGTATGAATTGGTAGGGGCCAAAACCAAGGCCTCATGTATGCTAGGCATGCATTCTACTAGCCAAGCCATACTCCATTCCTACAAGACTTTTTTGTTTTGTTTTTCGAGACAGGGTTTCGCTGTGTTGCTTTGGAGTCTTCCTGGCACTCTCTCTTTAGACCAGGCTGGCCTGGAACTCACAGAGATCTGCCTGCCTCTGCCTCCCGAGTGCTGGGACTAAAGGCGTGTGCCACCAATGCCTGGTGCCCCTACAAGACTTTTTAAAAAATTTATTATTATTATTTAAACTGTATGGGGTGGGGTATGTGCAAATGAGTTCAGGTACCTCTGGAGGCCAGAGATGTCAGATTCTCCTGGAGCTGGAGTTATAGGTGGTTGTGTGCCACTTGGTGTGGGGGTACTGGGGAGTGAACTCGGGTCCTCTGTGAGAAGTTTCATGCTATCTCAGCGCCTGTGGTGGTTTGAAAGAAAATGGCCCCTAAAGTGAGTGGCACTATTAGGAGGTGTGGCCTTGTTGGAGTAGGTGTGGTTTTGTTGGAGGAAGTTTGTATGGTACTGTGGAGTCGGGCTTTGAGGCCTCATATATGCTCAAGCCTTGTCCAGTAAGAGAGACTACTTCCTGCTGCCACCATGTCTGCCTGCACGTCACCATGCTCCTCACCACGATGATAATAGACTGAACTTCTGAAATTGTAAGCTACCACATCAGTTAAATGTTTTCCTTTATAAGAGTTGCTGTGAGCCGGGCGTTGGTGGCGCACGCCTTTAATCCCAGCACTCGGGAGGCAGAGACAGGCGGGTCTCTGTGAGTTCGAGGCCAGTCTGGTCTACAGAGCGAGTTCCAGGACAGCCTCCAAAGCCACAGAGAAACCCTGTCTCGAAAAACCAAAAAAAAAAAAAAAAAAAAAAAAAGAGTTGCTGTGGTCATGGTGTCTCTTCACAGCAATAGAACCCTCACTAAGACAGCCCTAAGACTATTTTAACATGTACTTTGAGAATATAAATTTAAAAGCTGATATAATGTCTTTGTGTTTAATAGCAGCTCTCTCTCTTGATCTCAGTGATGTAAGAAATAAAGACCTTTTTTCCAGGGAATGTTGGCAGATTTCGTGTCCCAGACTTCTCCAATGATTCCTGCTATTGTTGTCAGCTGTGTGAATGAGATAGAGCAGCGAGGCCTGACTGAGGTGAGAGTGCACTCCAGACAGGGGGAGCTTGTCCTTTATGTTAGTTTGGGAGTTCCTGACTAAGTGTTGTCTTTATAATAGGCAGGCTTATACAGGATCTCAGGCTGTGACCGGACAGTAAAAGAGTTGAAAGAAAGATTCCTCAAAGTGAAAACTGTACCCCTCCTCAGCAGAGTGGATGACATCCATGCCATCTGTAGCCTCCTGAAAGACTTTCTTCGAAGCCTCAAAGAACCCCTTCTGACCTTTTGGCTAAGCAAAACCTTTATGGAGGCCGCAGGTAAGGGCAGAGTTTGGTACTTGACTATGATTCTAGGACTGAACTTTGCTCACACATTTTACTACTTTCCTGCTGCCCAGTGTAGTTCCTGAAATGTAGTAGGTACTCATAGTTGGTGGGTTTTAACTATATACCTCATCATGCCTTTTTCTTCTTTAGCTATATAGAGGGTCTAAGAGATGGCTGAGTGGCTGAGCTCTGACTTCTGGAAAACCTGGGTTTGATTCCCAGCATTCATCTGAATGATGGTTGGATCGTGCCACCTGCAACTCCAGTTCAGGGAATCTGATGCCCTCTTCTGGCCTCTTTGGGTACTGCATGCAATGTAGCTCAGACTTAATGTGGGCAAAGCACCCATACATGTAAAAGGAACAGGATTTAATAGGGTTTGTTGTTGCGCTTTGCTTTTTGGTCAAGTTTTAGGTTGTTCTTTTGAGATCAGAACCATCTTTGATTCCTTTCTTTTCCACCGCAAATCTTGTCAGTAGACTTGTAAATATATCACAAGTCATGGTATTAACTGTCCCTGGAATATGCTAAGAACTGGCTGACAGATTGTCCTGTGTCTTATGCCCTCTACAAGACAATCTGTATAAGGAGCTGGCATGGTCCTTTCACATGGTAATCTCTGCAGGAGTTGGAGTGGTCCTTTTACACTCCAAATTCGTTGATGTCCCTTTTGTCATCTATCCATTTTTATTTTACCTTAGCTTTTTGTTTTTTTGAGAAACTGTGTAGCCCTGGAACTCACTCTGTAGACCAGGCTGGCCTCGGAGTCAAAGATCCACCTGCCTCTGCCTCCCAAGCGCTAGGATTAAAGGCGTGCACCACCCCCGCCAAGCTTTCCCATCAGTTTTAGACTGAGTTCATCCTTAACATGGCTGAAAAGACCCTCTGTGACTTGGCTCTTGGTTATGTCTCCAACGGCATTTTGCTTTATACCTTTCTTCCTCTTTTTGAACTCTGAAGTCTTGAATTTCTTTTTTTTTTCTTCTTTTTTTTTTTTTTTTTTTGGTTTTTAGAGACAGGTTTCTTGGTAGCTTTGGAACCTGTCCTGGAACTAGCTCTTGTAGACCAGGCTGATCTCGAACTCACAGAGATCTGCCTGCCTCTGCCTCCCGAGTGCTGGGATTAAAGGCGTACCCCACCAACGCCCGGCTTTTGGATTTCTTTTTATTTTAGCGTGTGTGTGTGTGTGTGTGTGTGTGTGTGTGTGTGTGTGTGTGTGTGTGTGTGTGTGTGTGTGTTTTGCCTGCATGTGTGTCTGGTATGTTTGTATCACATGCACACAATGCCTACATTGGCCTGAAGAGTGTGTTGGATTCCTTGGAACTGGAGTGACAAAACAGTTGTAAGTCACCATGTGGGAACTGGGAATTGAACCCAGGTCCTCTGCAAGAGTCATCTCTCCAGCCCTAAGTCTTGGATTTCTTAGCATATGCCCACCTCAAGTCCTTCCTACTTGTTGCAGTCTTAGCTCCAACTTTTTCTCCCTAGATCGCTTTGTAGTTTGCTCGTTTACTCCCCCCTCCCAGTTTCTCTTCATATATTTTGTCCTCAGAAACACTTTTCCTAGGCCCTAGCATGTGGGAGGTGAGGCAGTATTGAGACCAGCTTTGGCTGCGTGGTGAGTTTGAGACTAGACTAGGCTACCTGAGACCCATTTTCAAAAACTAAACAAAAGCTGCCTTTCTGACCACCTCATGTGAGGTGGCAGCTCCCATTGCTTTCAGTATCCGGCTTGCCCCATTTTCTTTATCTCATGTATCACTGCCTGACACATGGCTTGTTGTTTGCTTTTTGACCAGCTCTTCCAATAGTGTTCATTCCATGAGACAATGCCATTTTTTGGCTTACTTTAGCCTCACATTTGAAATAGCACCTGGTATATAGTAGGTCCTTAAATGTCGAATGAATGAGTTCCTCCTTGTTGACAGTTAGCACTGCGGTTGTATGCCTTCCCAGCACATGGGTTGCCAGCTGCTTTCTCTAACAGCAGCGGTGATTTTTAGGGAGTTCTGACTTCTCATATTGAACTGTTGGCCAGTGTCCTGCTTGTTAATGAGACTAGAGTCTGAGGCTGTCATGAACCTCATCAGAAGTTTCAGAAGCTCCATCCGTGTACAGATGAGCCTTTGTGGTCGATAACTTAGAAGCTTCTGTGAAGAGGAAGAGTCTGGGTTTCTTAGTGTTTTTTTCTCGTTACAGAGATAACAGATGAAGACAACAGCACAGCCGCCATGTACCAGGCTGTCAGTGAGCTGCCCCAGGCCAACAGGGACACATTAGCCTTCCTCATGATCCACTTGCAAAGGTCAGCACAGCAGGACTTGTCTTGGGAGCTAGGGGGCTTCCCATGGAGAAGGTAGCATGGGTACTGGGAAGTGTGGCCTGTGAATGTTCCCTTACAGATGTATATTTTGGGTTATATTTAAGGGAATATGTTTTTTTAACTTGATATACTCTTTTGTTTAGAGTGGCTCAGAGCCCGAGCACTAAGATGGATATTGCCAACCTAGCTAAAATCTTTGGCCCTACAATAGTTGCCCATACTGTGCCTAATCCAGACCCAGTGACAATGTTCCAGGACATCAAGCGTCAACTCAAGGTAGGGGTGCAAGTGCTTAAGCAGGCACATATGCAGAAATACGTAAAATACCAGATTTTACAATGTGCTAACATGGCATAATGACAGAAAATAACCCTTGCATGCTGAGTACATGCATGGGCAGGTTGTGCCAGGAGGATTGCCACAGGTTTGAGGTCAGCCTGGTCTACATTTCAAGTTCTAGGCTAGTCTGAACTGCAGGCTGAGACTGCCTGGGAAGCATAACAAGAAGGAATACATGAAGTAAGCCTTGACTTTGGTGCCTTAGGTGGTGGAGCGCCTGCTGTCTCTGCCCCTGGAGTACTGGAATCAGTTCATGATGGTGGAACAAGAGAACATTGACATCCAGCGTGGCAATGGAAACTCAACACCACGGACGCCAGACATTAAAGGTCAGTTCTGCACTGTGCTTGCTTTTTGGGGGCTTGACCATGTGCTTATTTACCTGAGTTTGCTCCAACTGTTTGGAATATACTGGACTGGGTGTGGTAATGAGCACTTGCAGTCCTAACACTAGGGAAGTGAAGGCAAGAGGATCAGAGTTTAACGTCTCCACTACATACTGAGTTCAGGACCATTCTGGTTTACAGGAGACCCCTTTCCCAACTCCTCTAAGCAGCCCCCACAAACATTTTGTTCATCTTGAAGATTCTAGCAGTTTTTTATAGTTAGAAATATCACTGCACCTAGCATCATGAATACACCCTAAGGGTTAATTCCCATCTTAGGTTTGCTAGTGTGTTTTACTGCTCAGTTTTAGTTTTGAAAATTGTTAATTTTATGTCTGTGGGTACATTTGTGGAGGTGAGAGGACAACTTGAAGGGAGTGGTTCTCTCCTGCCACCACGTGAGTCCCAGGGATGGAACCTGTTGCCGTTGCCCATGAGCCATCTCACTGGCTTCCCATTAGATTCCTTTATGACGTTTGCCATTTATGCTGCCCCTAGCAATTTTATGTGAGTAGAATCATTTTATTCCCACCACATAGACATATGAAAAGTTTCTTTTTAAGAAAATTGTCTTGTTCTAATATATGTGAAAGTCAAATATTCAGGTGTTAGATGTCTGAAGTTTGGTGCTTGAGAATGGTGTGAACCAGAGAGTGAATGTCAGCCATTCATTGAGTAGTTGGCCTGCGTAGTTCAGAAGATTCAGGAGTGAGTTACAGAACAAGGGCTAGAATGATCTGTGAACCTTCAGAAGGTAGTCAGCATAAACATCCATCTTGACACTTAAAATGTCACTCGCTTAAAAAAACGTGTCTGAATTTTACTTGAAGTGAGCTTCCTGGGGCCTGTGACCACTCCTGAATTCCAACTTGTCAAGACTCCTGTATCAAGTTCCCTGTCACAGAGATTGTACAACCTCTCCAAGAGCACTCCCAGGTATGCGGAAGTGTGTGAGTGTGTGTGTGGGATCATATGTGAATCACAGCAGCATACTAAGGTCAGAACATACCCTGTAGGAGTCAACTCTCATACTGTGTGGTTCTTGGGAATTGAACTCAGGCCTTCAGGTTTTGGAGCAATAGTTTATTGAAGCTAGACACAGTGATGTATGTGCCTGCAGTCTCAACAATCCTAGCATTTAGGAGGCTGACACAGGAGAATTGCCATGAGTACAAGGCCAGCCAGGACTATATAGTAAGGCCTTATCTAAAAAAAATAAATGAAAGCTGGGCGGTGGTGGCACACACCTTTAATCCCAGCACTCGGGAGGCAGAGGCAGGAGGATCTCTGTGAGTTCGAGGCCTGGCTGGACCGACAGCCTCGAAAACAATACAGAGAAACCCTGTCTCGTAAAAACCAAAAAGAAAATAATTGAACTTGAAGTAATTAGACGTTAAAGGAAACTTCCTGTAGAGTCTGAATGAAGCTCTCCACTGTGATCCGTCATATTAGGTGATCAATAGCACCTTTAAATAGCTCTCTAGAAGTTTCCTGTATTTAGTTCTTTATATCAAGTAACATTATAATTCATTATAATTGTTTATCCAATATTTTTATAGAATACTTTTTTTTTTTTTTTGTATTTCAAGAAAGGGTTTCTCTGTGGCTTTGGAGGCTGTCCTGGAACTAGGTCTTGTAGACCAGGCTGTCCTCGAACACACAGAGATCCACCTGCCTCTGCCTCCCAAGTGCTGGGATTAAAGGCGTGCGCCACCAACGCCCAGCTAGAATACTTTTTAAAAAATGTGTATTTGTGAGCATGTGCATGATGTGTGTATGGGTGTGTATACCATGGCACCTATGTCGGGGGCAGCTCTGTGGAGTTGGTTCCTCCCTTCTACCTTTATGTGGGCTCCAGGAATGGAACTCAAGTCTCCATGTTTAAACAGAGCATGCCTTTCCTCATGGCACCTTCTTACCAGCTCTGTAGAATACTTCTGATTCATTCTCTCTAATTTGTGTTTTAGATTCGGGAACAAAAGCAAGTCGGCCACCAACTTAGGTCAACAAAGCAAATTTTTTCCTGCTCCATACCTCAAGTAAAGCCATTTCTGCCCAGTGTCCCAGCATTTACTACCCACAGGACACAGCTGTTTGTTCTGCAGCCTCCTGTGCAATTAGTACTTTTAGCCTTTTCCAGGCTTTAAATAAAGTTTCATGTGCATGAGTTTATTATTATGTAGCCCTTCTCGCCTCTGCTGACTTAGCAGCACTCTTTAGTTGTTGGCATCTTTACTAGGGTGGAAGGGCAGTAGGCATTGGTTGTGACTCTTTGCGGGGATCCCTTTGGCTTAAAAGCCAGATAGATACTGCTCATAAGATGACTTTCCTTTGGTGTCACTTAGACAATTATGGAAAACTGAGTTGTCTCAGGACAAGAAGTTGTAGGACAGAACAAATGGACAGAGGGTTCAGGAAGAGGCCCCTTCTCAGAACCCAGCCCCCATGCTCCTTTAGAAACCAAGCTGTGGCATGGAGCCCTCAGTGGGCTAGATTGAGTGTGCTTTGATTTCATTTGGGTTCACAGGTCTGTGTTGTAGAAAGGGCCGCAGTCTGCGATGCTACACCTCATAGTTTGTAGTTGGCTTCTGGACAGGTTTTTGGAGTTGATTGGGGTAAAAGCCAGATTGATCTAAAGCTAAATTCATTCTGGTGAGTGACCCTCTTGTTCTGTTTTAAAAAGTCAGTGTGCAAGTCAGCTAGCAATTCAGAAGACGCTCACCGTTCTCACGTGGCAGAGCAGCTAGTTGTTTCTGTCTTTGCACTTTGGTTGGTGAACTTTTCCCGTGACGCAGACGCATGTAGGTGAATGTTGGCTTTTTGATTAGCATTTTCCTAGGATCTAAATGGCTTCCTTCCCTAGGATGTTTTCTGACTCATACTCTTATTTGTAAGACACGTATTTGGAATATGATATGGAAAAAAATAAATAGTTTTTTCAAAACGAATGTGATGTTGGTTTTCTTATCCAGGATGGTAATGTAACCTTCAGCACCTTTCAGAAAATGTCTTCCCTTCAAGTGTTGTTTGTTGTCACCTCTACTTCCACCTGAACCTTATGTCTACCTGAGGACTTTTTTCTCCCTTTTTTATTAAGTCTTTTTCTAAACTGAATCCTAGATTTGTTATCTTCTTGTTTGAAGAAAGCATTTTAGACAAAAAATAAAAATTTTAAACTAGTCTTTAGGGATCAGAATGGTGCAGAGTTAAAGAAAAAAATTGTGGCTGGCTGGCTGCCTGGAACATCCTTCGCTGCTGGAAGTGACTCTGGAGTGAGCTGGGATGATTAACTGAGGGCACCTGCACTTAGAACTCTGAGGCTGGTGAACAGAATGTATCTAAGATTGAACGCAAACAGTTGCAGGCTTAATATGTAACAGTGGAGAGAGGAGGCAGCCTATTGGCTTTTTCCCAGGAGGGGGCAGCTCTCACAGCAGGGCCCATCTGCCTCAGCAAATTGACAGAAGATGGGTCCCATCTCCAGGCTCCCTCCTCACACATGCCTGCTAGGCTTTTTTTTTTAAAACTTCGTCCTAGATGGTACCTCATCTTGTGTCTTTGCAAGCTTCAGATTGGCCTGGCTCCACATTTGCTGTTCTGTAGCATCCCTCCAAGGTACACTTGAAGTCACTAATGTAGAGGAAGTAAATGGATTGTGTGGTGTTAGTGAAGGCAAGACTACCCTGTGCAGGAATTGATGGCCCGTTGATGAAAAAGGAAATGGTTTTGTGTGTCAGTTGTTGGCAGCCAGTTGCTCAGGTTTTGAGCTAAGCCAAGAGACCTTAACCATGAAAGTAATTCTGATTCTAGCAAAGGGAATGTACCTACTTTCAGCTTCAGCAGTACTTCACATCTGACAGCTTGACTATCAAGGGCCTTTTTAATTAAAGGGATCCAGGGCTTTGATCCTTATCTTCTGCTTCTAACGCTTTCTCACACTGCTTCTTCATCCGCCTTGTTTTAGACCATGTCTCACTGTGGCCCAGGCTGGCCTAGAATTACCTCAACTTTGATGTCATTTATCTTTGATGCTAAAAACTGAGAAACTTTGTTTTTATTTATTTCGGAGGTAGTGTTACACTATATATCCCTGGAACTTGCTGTATAGACTAGGCTGCCCTAATGGCTGTCCTATTGTCCTGGAATTCCAAGTTCTGTAACTATAGACATGAGCCACTATACCAAGGCTAACAGAAATCTTTAAATCTTAAATCTCAATTTATGCACAATTCCCTAGTGATATTTACTTAACTAGGCAAGCATTACCTGGTTTGATTCAACAGCAACCATTTGTGTTTATTGCTGGGTGTTTAACTTATTTTTCCTTAAGATGATTTTGTATCTGGTCTTGATGGTGGCAAACGCCTCTAATCCCAGCACTTGTGAGGCAGTGGCAGGTAGATCTCTTGTGAGTTCAAGGCCATCCTGGTCTACATAGGGAATTACAAGATAGCCAAGGCTATGTAGAGGGACCCAACCAACGAAAAGGCTGAATTTAATTTCAGTAGTCAGAAGGCAGAGGCAGGTGGACCCGATTTCCAGACCAGACAGCTGCATAGTGATACTACCTGAAAAGGGAGAAAAGAAAGTAGAAATAGAAAGCATTGAGTTTTATTACCATTAGGATGTGCAGCTGCTTTGCCAGAGAAGAAAGTAATTTTTGATGTGAAGTAAAAATGTGCCAATGCAAGGAAGGGCTTCTTCATTTCTTCTTGCTTAAATTATTAGGCAGCCACAGGTGACAGGCAGGTGTAACAACTTGTGTACATTATTCTACATATACAATGTGCCCAGTGTGGGCTGTTTTACCCATGCATATGTGCATAGCCTCATATATTATTCTATACATGCAGTGTGCCCAATGTGGACTGTTGTACTCTAGTATCTGTGTGTAGCTGCATACATTATTTTTATTTATTTATAAATTTTTTAAAGGCAGGGTTTCTCTGTGCAGCTTTGGGTCCTGTCCTGGACCAGGCTGGTCTCCAACTCAAAGAGATCCGCCTGCCTCTGCCTCCTGAGTGTTAGGACTAAAGGTATACGCCACCACCACCCGGCTGCATATATTATTATACGTATACAATGTACATTTGGAATGTACAGTTGTGTTTGGAAAACTGGTATTCTTAATGGTGAGTTATTTTTTTTCCTAGGGCTTTCAACATGAATGGGAAAGAGGTATTATGGAGGTCTAGGTTTGAGGAGTGTGATTACAGTCAGCTCAACTCACATAGTAGGTTCTCAGCCATTGTACTTTAATATGGTCTTGGTGATGATATGACTTTAGCCATCAGGGTACAGAGAAAACTCAAGCCTGTAGAACTGGGCCTATTAGCATTATGCTTCTAGTGTACACAGAGTTTAGAGAGTGACCACTTAACCTAAGAACTTGGTAAATTTTTAAAATATGCTCCCTGTAACTGGTATATTTTGTAAACAGTGGAAGGCACCAAGCCAGGAGCTACCTAGCTTATGTAGTCCATTAGACCTTGACTCTCAGAACCATATTTGTTGATGGTTTCTATTCATGAAGTCAGGTGGAAGACAGCCAACATCACCAGGAATAACCTTGTAGTGTGTGAGAGCTTTGTCCTCTGTGGTCACATAGGATGGGAAAGAAGGCCACTTTGGGGACTCATAGTTGGAAGTGGGGACCTGTTTGTTTGTCTTTTGTTCATTTTTGGTTGTGAGATGGGGTCTCGGGTAGCTCACACTGGTTTCAAAACTTGCAGTGTAGAAGGATGACCTTGACCTTGCAGTAGTCCTGCTTCCACATCCAGAGTGCTGGGATTGCAGCTATGCACTTTCTACCACAGCAGGTTATGTGGTGCTAGGGCGCAAACCTGGGCTTTCCTGTGCGCACGTGCTGTAGGCAGCCACTCTCCCGACTGAACCAAATCCCTAGCCCTCATTTTGTTTTCATCATACACTGCCATACCCCACACAGTTGACCACCCTGGCTCAGACACAAATGGGTGTGTAGGCTTTGGATAAGGCAGTTGTCAGATATTCCTGCTCATCACTGAAATTATGAACATATTCTCCATAAAATCTCTAGGACTTAAAAATACTTATTAAAGATTTATTTATTTTGTGTTTTGAATGTTGGCCAGCATGTATGTGCACACACTAGGTACACACTGTGTGCATGCAGCTGCCTCCTGAGGCCAGGAGAGGATGTCAGATTCCCTGCAAATGGGACTGCAGGTGGTTGTTCGTCACTTGTGGAAACTGGGAATGCTACCTTATCTTCTGCAATAGCAGCAAATGCTCTTAACTGCTGAGCCATCTCTCCAAGCCTCTAGGACACTTAATATAGTGATTAATCCCATTCCTGTACTATTACTTACTTGACCTCACCACACCCCGTGAGAGCAGAAGGATGGGTGGTATGTCCCAGTTGGTAAATCCAGTAAGATGATTTGGCTCAAATGTCTACAAACTGTAGTTTATCTGGGATTAGAATTTAGGGATTCCAGCTCTTAGCCTAGTGTCAGCAATTGTAGATGCTATTGCTAACTTCTTATTAGTAGAGTCCTGCTAATGGTATTTAATACATAATAGTTTAAATTGCCTTTGCTTAGGCCCAATATTATCTGTATCCCCACATGGTCAAATAAAGCTTTGGGCTTAGTGCACATTTTTTGGCCATTTCAAGGCTTGCCTGAGATTGTGAGTTCTGGGCCAGCCTGGGCAACTTAATGAGACCATGTCTCGAAATTTAAAATTAAGAAACAGGGCTTGCCCGGGCGTTGGTGGCGCACGCCTTTAATCCCAGCACTCGGGAGACAGAGACAGGTGGATCTCTGAGTTTGAGGCCAGCCTGGTCTACAAAGCAAGTTCCAGGACAGCTTCCAAGAAACCCTGTCTCGAAAAAAAAAAAAGAAAAGAAAAAAAAAAAAAAAGAGGGCTTGACCAGCCTGTGTGAAGACTCAGTGGTTCAATCCTCAAAATTGCCAAAAACAAAACCAAACCAAAAAAAAAAAATCCGAGCAAATAGAGCTGTAGTGAAGGCTAGGGAGGTGGCTCAGGGTTAACAGAATTTAGTGAAGGGCTAGGGACGTGGCTCAGGGTTAACAGAACTGGCCGGTCTTCCAAGGGACTTGGCTTCCATTCCCAGGATCTACACAATGACTTAGAGCTATCGTTAACTCCAGTTTCGGGGGCCTCTGAGGGCAACAGGGACATGTGTACACAGACATACTTTCAGACAAAGCACCCACGTACATTAAACAGACAAAAAGCTGTAGTAAGAAGTGGTCAGTGACCATTTATATTTCAGAATTTTCCCTTCCCATCATTATAAGAACTTATTTGAGACGAGGTCTCACCTCTGAGCCAAAGTGATGCTGCCATGCTCAGCTTTGTAAGTCACACCCAGCCTAGAGTCAGGATACAGTGAAAGCTGTATGTGGATATAGCTCAGTAAGTTTGAGGGCAGCCCACCCTGCAGGGACAGAGGATTGGGACAGATTTCCTACTGGTTGGGGTATTGCACAGCAGATTGGAGGACTTGATCTTGGTGGTCCTGGCTGTTTTCTGTATGGGACGGGGAGAATGAACAGATGTGAGCACATGGGGTTAGTCCTGGTGGTGGTCTGTTCTCAGACCACCCATGTGCGGCCTCTGCTATGAAGCTGAAAGCCAAAGACAGACAAGTCTGAGCCAGGCTATCAGCCAGTGGATTAGCTCTTTGGCTTTCCCTCTGAGTGGCATTAGCTCTCACTCCAACTCATGTTTACCATCTGGCTTTGAGTAAAACGTCTTGGAGTGCTCTCTTCAGCAGCCTGTGCTGTGCCAGGACTTTCTGAGGGTTGCTCAGCGTTCCTCTCATCAACCCTGAGGCCCAGTGCTCTCCACAAAGTCATCAGTCTGTTGTGCCCACATGTGTGCCTGCCTGGCTTCAGAAGAATTCCTTAGACCTTAGAGGGGGAAATGAGCTTCAAGCTCAAGGAGTCTGGTGGTTAATGGTCCAAGGTCTTTCTGTTGTCAAAACTAACAAGTGACTTTGTCCTCAGGTGGGTTTGTTCCTACCACAGAGGACACACCCTGCCTGTGAGATGACACACTCTGCCCAGGCTACAGTAGCTCCGAGAGATGTAAAGGGGCTGGGATTTCTCTCCCTCTTTGGAAAACGAAGCCTGGGGTGGAGGCGCTTAAGTGGAGCGCCCCCTTTCCTCCTAGGGAGCTGGCTGCTCTCCCCTCCTGGGCTAATGTGAGCCGACTAGGGCTAAACGCCTGATGCTCCTGGATGGCATCCAGCCCCTCAGCAGAGCAGCCACATTGGAGATACAGCTGCTGGCATTAAAGGGCTAAGTCCTCTCCAGCTGCTGTGCTTTAACAGGAACCTCCCGCGGTCAGGCAGCTTAAGAGAGCTGTCTTAGCTGGGTTAGAGGAAATGACTAATCTCTGCATCTTCTCATGATACTGCTTGGAGGCTCTGGGAAAGATAACCTGGCGGGGTGGGAAGTGGCTGGATAATGGCGTTAGAGTGCTAGGCTATTATCGTCTCAAAATCGTGGTCCTGGAAGTGCCGGAGCTGAGCTGTGCCATGCAGTAGACTGAACTGCCTGAGCTCTCTGGCCCGCAGCAGCTGCAGACCCCTTACCTGCACCGCCTCCCAGTTCTGGGGAAAATCTAAAGCACTCTGGCACAGGCACCAATGGGTATGTGGAAGGAAAAGGGCTAGGAAGTGTCTGCAGGAGCGGAGGAGGAAGGACGAGGCCTGGCACATGCCAAAGAGTGAAAACTGGCAGAAGATGAGGAAGGTCACGCGGATACGTGTCTAGAACTTGAATGGGACAATTGAGATGGTGGAGCTGGTGTGAATCTGGTCATGGCCTGCTGTGCTTCAGGCAGCGTGTTGGCTCCAGAGAGCTCCAGTGGGCTCCAGCACTGACCTTATGGAGTGTTGACAGAAGGGTGACATGGACAGAGTGGCTACAATGAAGCCAATGTGTTCAAGAGGTTCCTGTCACATGCACAAGAAGTATACACGCACACCGTTCGGCTGATGTTGGGTTTGAACAGCCATGGCAAATTGGGCCTCTTGGAAGAGTTCACCTCTTGCTGTTTCAGACAAGGGGTGGCTCTGGTGATGAGAACACACTGAATGCCTTGAGAAAGGACATCGGCAGCTCCCTGGCAGAGGTGCAGAGCACTAATGGAAAGGACTTGGAGACTGCTCTAGACAAGCCCCCATGTAAGATGGGGGAAGCAGGGACTGCTTTACCACCTCCCTCAAATCTTGCTCTTCTGTCCTCACTCTCCTCCCCAGACCTAGAGAGCAAGATCTCCCTTCCTTCATCCCCAAGACTGCACACAGCCGCCTACAGAGCAAGACAGGAGTTAGGTGGGTGGGTGACTGATGGGCTGCCACTGAGCTTGCTCCAACACAGCCCTGGATAGATCCACAGCTCCACCGCCATGGGCCATCAATGGAATGGGAGGACAGGGAGGACATGGGTGGAACTTCCCTGGCTCTTTTGGCTGCCGTGTATCGGCTGATTTACTGCACGGCTTGGGCTGCTCCATCCAGGGGTGCCTCCTCTCTTTTACTGTCCTCTGCCTTTCCCCTAGGACATCCCCCCCCAGACTTCAGGTCCTGTCTACCACAGTGGCAATGATGTGACTGTCTGCTCAGAGTTCAGGTGTGGAAGGCACCTCTCCCTATCCTTGTCTGCCTACTTGGGTGCCCTGGATTCTTGCTCATGGAAGAAAAGTTTACAGACAATAAAATGGAAATATGCTGCTATGAAAAAGAATTGTGGGTCCGGCTTGCCGTGGTTTGTTTTGTCTTGACACTGTGAAAAGGATTCCGAGGCGTGGCTGGATAACCTGAAAGCCGACTGTCTTAGGGTTTCTATTGCTGTGAAGAGACACGATGACCACGGCAACCCTATAAAGGAAGCATTTACTTGGGGTGGCTCACTTACAGTTCAGAGGTTCAGTCCATTCTCATCATGGTGTGACGTGGCAGCAAGTAGGCGGATGTGGTGCTGGAAAAGTAGCTGAGAGTCCTATAGCTTACAGGCAACAGGAAGTGGTCTGTCTCACTGGGAGCAGCTTGAGCATAGAGGACCTCACAGCCTGCCCCCACAGTGACACACTTTCTCCAGCAAGGCCACACTTCCTAATAGTGCCACTGTCTTTGGAGGCCATTCTCTTTCAAACCTCCACACTGGCATAGCAATAGACGGGCAGTGAGGGAATAGGAGGCAGTGGTAGGTAGCCATCCCTCTGAGAGGAAGACTCGAGGCCTGTCAGTATGCTTCCTACTCTGGCCTTTCCCTCGTATTAAATCCTGATTTAAACAGTCAAGATTTGAAGGAGAAATGATCATTTCATTGGTTATAAAATGTGCTTCAAAAATATACCTTGGGAGACTCTGGGCATCTTATAATCAATGGACTTTTACAATGTATACTTGTTTTTTTTTTTTTTTCTTCTTGTTGGCTCATCAGATAATGGCACATACTCCTACATTCCCTGTTTATTTTGATTGGAAGTGTAAGGTGCTCTGTTAGTTGGTAACCCACCACCTGGCCATGGTCAGAGACACACTGAAACAGTTCCAGTGTGTGGTGGCTTGGATGACGATGGCCCCCATAGGCTTGTGTGTTTAAATGTTTGGTTCCCAGTTGTGGGACTGTTTGCAAAGGGTTAGGAGCGTGGCCTTGTTGGAGGAGGTGTGCCATGGGTGTGGAGAGTAGGGATGGCGTGTGAGGGGCTGCATCCCAGTGACCTCCCTCTCCCTTTGCCTCCTGGCTGTGTCTCATCGTGGCAGCTCTCAGCTCCCACTCCAGCACTGTGTCTGCCTACTTGCTGCCATGCTCCCCTTCATGATGGTCAGGGACTCTAACCCTCTGGACTATGAACCCACAAATTAAATGCTTTCTTTTGTAAGTTGTTTTGGTCTTGGTGTATCTTCATAGCAATAGGAAAGTAACTAAGACAGTAAAACGGGGCTGGGCATTGGTGGCGCATGCCTTTAATCCCAGCACTCGGGAGGCAGAGGCAGGCAGGTCTCTGTAAATTCGAGACCAGCCTGGACTACCAAGAGAGTTCCAGGACAGCCTCCAAAGCCACAGAGAAACCCTGTCTCGAAAAAACCAAAAAAACAAACAAACAAACAAACAAAAAACCCACAGTAAGACAGTGCATGCTAAGGATGGAGACATTGGAGATTGAACCAGGGGTTTAATCCTTAACACCAACTAACAAGCAATGCTCCAGGGTACCCCTCGTCTGAGCGTAGCTGCTCCAGGAAAGCTGAGACATAAGATTCTACACAATCACCCAGCACAATAAAAGCAGACAGGCAACTGTAACACAGGGTCAACATCTGTCCCAGTTATCACCCCTGAGTGAAGACTCCAGGGAGAAACACTGTAGGACAGAGATCAGTGATGGAGGTCAGTTATGTTAATACAGGTAGTCTATAGGGAGTAAGGGGAGCAGGGCATGAGGGTTTTACGGTCTCTGTCCAGTTTGCTCACCAAGTCCAGAATACCCAAGGAAGATCTCCCACTGAACTAGACCATGATGACTCAGTGCCTATAATGTCATCACTTTGGAGGCCCAGACAGGAGGATGTTTTTACAAGTTTGAGAACTGCCTTGGGCTACATAGTTACATACCATCACAAAATGAGACCGAGAGGAAGAGGGAAAGCTGTGACTTGGGAAACCAATGAAGAAAAAAAAGAAGCCTCTAGCAGGGGACAAGACACTAAAGTCAGGGCAACTTGTCCTGAAATTAGTAGTCTAAAAATATAATTTTGTTTTAAAGGGCCTTCCTGTGATGGGTGCTCAAATAATCTTGAAGAAAGGTGGTGTTCAGTGGCCGGGTATTAGGGGTGGAGTGTGTGGGAGCGGAGGAGGAGAGCCAGAAGCTGACAGACAGCCTCTGCAGTCATCGGGGAGACATTGGGAGGCTGTCCAGGTTCCCAGGTGGAGAAGCACATTCAGCCTGTGGCTCTCGACTGAGACATGAGGATCATTGCCCTGGTCTGAGCTCTGGCCTGTCTGGGGCCTAGTCCATGTCTGCGGATTAGGGTAGAAGTCAGGGGACTCTGGCCACCTCCTTCTTTTAAGAATTGCTTCAGCTGGGCAGTGGTGGCGCACGCCTTTAATCCTAGCACTCGGGAGACAGAGGCAGGCGGATCTCTGTGAGTTCGAGGCTGGGCTGGACCGATAGCCTCCAAAACAATACAGAGAAACCCTGTCTCGTAAAAACCAAAAAAAAAAAATTGCTTCATTGCTTCATCTTCATCGGCCTTAATCAGAGCTCTGAAATCCCATTTTTCATATCTCTTTTTTTTCTGTCCACTGCAGTCTATTAATTAGTGCCATCAGACTCCTGTAAACCACCTTCACTAATAGTGCTGACCCCCTCAGCGTTGCTGAACGTGACTTTGCCGTGCGTGGCTCTCCCTGAGAAGTGATTGCAAATCTTGGCTGTGCCGACCCCCTGCCATAGCTGCCCAGAGTGGCCACAGCGTGGCTAGATGCTCTGTCTTGATTAGCTCTTAACTTCCTCCTGCCTTTCTCTCTGACACTGCTGCAGCCCGGCCCTATGCTGTGGGTTAAAACAAAAAAATCTATCAAGTCTCCCATCAGGAGTTCAAGGTCACTGGCAAGCACACTGGTCAACTTGTAGTCATTTGGCATCATTATAGATGGCTAGGCTGTGGTTCTGTGCTGTGCCTCTGCCTCTCTCCCTCTGCCTCTCTCTGTCTCATTACTACCTGCCATTTGGAATCCCAGGCCTGCACGAGAACCAGCAAGGCCCGGGACAGATTTAAACACTGACAGCGCTTAGAGCTAGAAGAAACAGTCACGTCCAAAAGGACTGTGTTTAGTTGCCCTTGGGGATGCAGGGCAGAAATCCCAGGATTGAGGGACTTGACTCTCTTCTGAGGCCTCAAGTTGAGTGGAACCCTAGTTGATGTGGGTCCAGAGGTTGGGTTGTATCTGCAGCCAGATGTAGGCTATTTAGAAGCTGGCTCAGGCTACCACAGGCTATGAGGAACTAGGATTGCAAACCAGCTCAAGGAACCCTGTGGGTGCAGAGGATTAGGCCCTGGGGTCTTGGGGGTAGGGGTGCTCTCAGTGTGTCACAGTCCTCACTTCCCCTGGAGTCTAGATGTCAGCTCTAGGCGCTCTCAGTGTTTAAGTCTGTCCCGGGCCTTGCTGGTTCACGTGCAGGAGTCAGCAGGGCTGTGCTGACTTGGCATCCATGACTAGCTAGCCTTCACAAGGGAGAGCCAGCCTTGTCCCTAGTGCTCAGTGCTTCCCGGTTTACCTCCGGTTTCTCTGGGTCACCACGCAGTCCAGGAGCAGTGCGTCCAGCTCTCTTCTATGAGAGAGAGAGAGAGAGAGAGAGAGAGAGAGAGAGAGAGAGAGAGAGAGAGAGAGAGAGAGAGAGAGAGAGAGAGAGAGAGAGAGAGAGAGAGAGAGAGAGAGAGAGAGAGAGAGAGTGTGTGTGTGTGTAGCTGAGACACAGCTAGAGTAGCTCAGGCTGGCCCTGAGCTCATGCATATCTTCCTGCCTCTGGAGTACGGGCACTACAGGTATGCACGACCACATTTGACTCCTGCTGTTTACTTTCATAGGAAGTTCCAAATCCTCAACACACTCCTTTTCACTTATTCCCTTCAGCCTCCTTCAGTCTCAAAGCTCCTCCAAGCCCGCTTTTCCCAGCTGTGATCACTCCAGTGTTCTACCTTCCTGCTCTGAGAAGTCCGTTAGTATTTTCTCTTCTTGTGTGTGTGACTTTTCACCATTCCTTTGGAGTCCACTTCTAGAAACACAGAGAGAGAGAGAGAGAGAGAGAGAGAGAGAGAGAGAGAGAGAGAGAGAGAGAGAGAGAGAGAGAGAGAGAGAAACCAGGCTCAGGATATGGAAAGGAGGCAAGACCTTCCTTAGTCACAGCCCTGGCTTCGCCAGGAACCACACAGGAAGCAGCCTTGCTTACATGGGTGAAATGGCTTCTGGCTGTGTCAGATGTGGAAGCCCAACCACGTCTCATATACCATCCCGACGGCCTCTCCACTGCTGAGTTTTCCAGATGAAGAAATGAGTTCACAAGCCAGAGCTCAAAAGCCTACAGTCCCTTGGGAAACTGAGGCAGCACTCTCGTTTCAAGTTCAAGGTCGCTTGGGTTACAGGGCAAGACCATCTTAAATCAACCTTCTTAGCCTCCTGTGCCACCTCCTGAGTGCTAGGATGCAGATATCTGCCACCCTGACACATTTATGTGTTGCTGGAGGTCAAACCCAGGGCCCTGTGCACGCTAGGCAAGCACCCAGCTGGCTGGGCTACCCTCCAGCCCTTTTTTTTTTCCAGCCTTGGTACAAGAACCCCTTAAGCCAAAGTGAGTTTTGTAAAAAGTAAGTCTCTGGTTTGTTCCCCACTCTCCCTTAGACCTGGGCTTTGCTGGTTGCACAGTATGGTGTCAGATGAGTCCCGCCCTCTTTATACCTGGAGGTGGCAAGTTAAAGACCAACAGTTGGGGTGGGGGTGGGGGTGGAGGTGGGGGAGGCAAGGGGCTTCCTGCCAGCCAATCGGAAATAACTGCCTAGGCTCTGGGCTCACATCATCTGCTCCCGCTAAGACAATCATCAACATAAAAGGCTAATTGTATTAATCACCAAGGCACCCATCCTGAGCCCCCCTCCCCTTGGAGAGAATTATGAATTGCCACTGCAGATGGCTCTACTGATTGAAAGCAGTACTCAGCAGGAAGAAGGGCCAGATCAGATTACACACCATTAATTAAAAACTTCCCCTGGCAAATGAGAGCCAGGGGGTGCATACTGAGGGCCTGCCTGGTGGGTCTCTGTCCTCCCCAGACCCCTTGTCCCCAAGCAGCCCCAAGGACTGTGACGGTGAAGCCTGCTTCTCCAACTGGAACTGCTGGGAACTGGAGCGCCCAAGGCCAACTCTTTCCTCATCTAAACAGATGGCCTGCTGTCCCAGTACTGTCTCCAGAGGAGAGGCTAACCTTTGCTTATTTATTCAGTCCAACCTTCGATGCTCTTCAGCTTTAACCTAATTACTGATTCCTCATTTCTGCGGAAGGCTATCTCTCGCTCTAGTCCTTCTCTACAGAAAGGCCGCTAAAGGACTATCAGTGAAAATGGTTCCCAACTTTCTGTCTAGCCACTCCTTGCTACATTTGGGAATCTCTTGGACCACCATGACCAGCAGAGAAATGATCTGAGGGAGGCAAGAAGGCAGTTTGGGTAAACATGACAAAGTAGTCAGTGTTGGTTCGAACTTTGGGAGTCTGACGCCAACTAGTTTATTTTAGGCATATTTAAGCATAGCACACTTTGGTGAAAACTCTCCTGGTGATAATTAACTCAATCCCAAGTGCACAATGAAGTTTAAGACATGACTACACTGAAACTCTTTGTAAAGGACATGTGACACTTTCTATAAAGATGGGTTCTATAGGTTGACAGGTTCACGATAAGAGTCTTAGAGGGGAGCAGATCTGGTGTGGTCTAGCAGGCCACACAGACAGTGCTAAGGTTACGTCCACTCCTGTCCTTCTGGATGGATAGCAGGTTATGCATCCCTTTGAAGGAACAAGCCTGTGTTTAACATTCCTGGTTCCCCTAGTGCTTATCTGTGAGGACACGGACCTCCGTGCCTCCCACGCCTAAATTCTAGGATTGCCAATGCTGCTCCAGAGTGGTGGGTGGAGACACGAACCCTGGCTACCACCCCTCTTCCCAGCCCCTGCGTGGAAGCAAAGGCTTCTCAGCTGTTGTCATCTTGGCTCATTTGGGGCTTCAAGTTCTGAATTTTCCTCTTCTTGATCAATTGCTGCCTCCTCTCCTTCCTCAGCTGCCCAGCCTCAGTCAGTCAGTCAGTCATCAAACTTTTATTGAGCACCCAGTGTGTGCTTGGCTCTGGGGGCAAAGAGATAATTTGTCAAGAGGCTTAAAAGCCTAGTGCAGGGGCTCCCTGCCACAGCCTCTCTGAGCCCCTCTCCTTTCCTCTGCTGGCTGTAGCTTGTTGGAGACCCCAGGGAGCTCTACTTTAGAAAATTCTAAGCTGGGAGCTAGAGAGACCTTAGGGATCTTTACAGTAGAGTCAAGTGGCCTTTGACAAGTCAGTCATGTCCTGTTCACACACTTGTATACACATGATCACACACACACACACACACACACACACACACACACACACACACACACACACACACGGCTGTCCCTGCTTGTAAAAGGGTGCAGGAAGTCCTGGGACTTTGAGATTGTGAAGATGGCTGAGGAGGGCTCAGCTTGGAGAGCTGTGGATACCGCACGATGCACCGATGATACCATACAATGCAGAAGGCAGATGCAGGGCCATGGACGCCAGCACTGCAGCAGTCAGGTCTGTCCAGCGCCCTGCCCTTGAAAGGCTTTGGCAGCCCCTCGTTCACCTGGCCCATTGGGAGACAAGTGCTTATCACTTATCTCGTTCTCTCTCTCTCTCTCTCTCTCTCTCTCTCTCTCTCTCTCTCTCTCTCTCTCTCTCTCTCTCTCAAGTGGATTTGGCTGCTGCATCTCAGGGTACCATGGTGATGGGTGCCATAGAGATGAGAACCGACTTGAATTGGCTGACTCTTCATTCCAGGGTCCCTCCCTAGCCCCCCTCCCACAAAGTTCCCAGGTCAGTAGACCTCAGAGAGAAGAAGACAGGGCCCTGTAAGCTGACCCAGTGAAGGACAGCAGAACCTGCTTTCTCTCCCTCCCTCCCTCTCCATCATCCCCCTTCCCTCTTCCTTCCCATTACCAACAGCAATTGTATTCAAACCCAATAATTACAGCAACTGCAACAATAATCATCATTTATTGGAGTTGTTCTACCAGCGTTTAACTCCCCCAAGCATCTTCTAACTCATTGTTGACACAGTACTCTCCGTGGGAGGAGTGTGCCCATTTTACAGTAGATAAGCTGAAATCCAGACAGGGTCCCACCACCCCACAGCCTCCTATTACAGGCAGAGTAGATGTACAGTAGCCTTTAACATCTAGCAAAATCAATTCAATTCCCAGGGTCTTCTAGAGGCACTAAACCTCTAATCTCGATTTTCTGGGTCATCCTGTGGTCTCATTTAAAAGGACTTACTTAACAGCTTCTTTGGGGCCTGTAATGCTGACAGTCAGGCTGGAGAGGCTTCTGGCCCAGGTTATAGACAGAGTGCAGCAAGGAGAGGTTTGGTTTTCCTATGTTAAACTGAGGGACCCTGGGGGAGACCATCTGGTCCAGAGCTCCCTAATGCTGCTCCTTTGCTAACCCAGGAGAAGGCTCCTCTGTGTCAGCTTGTACCAGGTTAGGGACCTTCCTGAGCATTTGGGAAGTAGGAATGAAGTCTTTTTGGGAGAGCGATTTCTGTCTTCAGAAAACCCCAATCTGATGGATCCCCAAACCACACCTAGAGCAAAGAAACCCGGGGAGGAGTTCAGGCTATGCTCAGTGGAAAAGTTTGGGGCTTCCTGAAGCTCCCTCATCAGAGTCCAAGCAGAATGGCTATCTAGGTCCCAATTCCCCTCTCCCAAAGACAGATCCAGAGGCCCAGGACACCCAGTGGGGTCCTGCTGCATGGCTTCTGCCCCCTTTACTCTTGTCATAAAGAAATGGAAAAGGGTCATGAAACTAGAAACAGGATCATGAGAGGGAGAGAAGGTGTCCGGGGGTGAGTAGGGGTCCGGGGAGCAGGGGAAGAGTACAGGTGACGTGAAATGGGAAGTGGAGGGCTTGGGGGGGGGAAGGGAACAGCAACTGTCCAAGAGGCTGGGGGAGGGGTCCAGGAAGAGGATCAACAAAAGCAGAGTGCGCATGAAAACATTACTCTGTCTGTAAAATCTCTGCAAAGAGAGAAAAAGGGAAAGCAAGGAAGGCCTTGGAGAATTAACTGGATGGATTCACTCCCAGATTCTGTCTGTCTGTCAATGTAGAAGGCAGTCATGGCGGTGCACCTAAGTCACAGCTGTTCCATAGGCAGAAGCGGGAAGGTTGAATGTGACGTCAGCCTGGGTGGTGGCTCTCAGGAGAGAAAATAAGGAAAGGAAAAGAAGCAACTGTTCCTCAGGGATAGGATTGGTACCCAACACCGGGGACACCTCAAGACAGGTCACACAAGGCAAGCTGCCCACCTGCAGGCTGCCCCGGAAGAGAGGGGTGTGGGGCCACGCAGGGTCACACGCTAACTTCCGTGTCCTCTGAGTTCATGTGGGGTTCCTTCGTCTGGGGCTCCACATGTACCACTTTCTCCACCTTTGTGGTGCCCACGAGGATGGCCAGACGCTGGGCTACAGTCTTGGTGTCGGGGAACAGGATAAAGTTGTAGATCAGGGAAGCCAGGACAGCCCCTGTGAGGGGCCCCACCCAGAAGATCTGAGGAGACAGAAGTGGGCGTGAGCTCTCAGTCTGCTTCCCTTGCTGCCAACCCCAGCCCCAGGGACTCTCCAGGGCCTACAGGGCAGTAACCTGAGAACTGGGAGCCCAGGGGTGAGGGGCTCTGCCTCCCCTGGGGGGTGCAGCCAAAGCTAAAGCTGGGGCTTCCGTCCTCGCCCATGGCTGCCTCTTCCTCTCACCTCTCCTGTTTTAGCCCTGACTATTGCTGTTTCTGTCTCTGCTTCTGTGTGGTCTATTTCTGTTTGTCTTTTTCTTTATTCAAGTTTGAAAATTGGTCCAGCTGGAGAAAGTGAAGAAGGAAACAGCCAGAACATAAAGCCTGGGCCAAGGCTGCAGCTTCTGCCCTGGCCCATTTCTTGTGAGTCCCTGGATACCACAGGCTTTCAGAGCTGAAAGACAAGCCAGGACGCTCACCTCGGCTCCCTGAAGGCAGGGAGTCTGCACTTCTGGGTGGTCTAAATGACCTGGTGACGAGAGCTCATTGATTACATTCCATGTGGGTTTCCTAATGGTAAAACCTACTAGCTCTTCCTCCTGCTTAGTGTCCCACACCCCCAAGCCTACCAGTGTAGGGGCTCACCCAGTGGACCGCGAACTTCCCAACAATGACGGCAGGACCGAAGGAGCGAGCTGGGTTCATGGAACAGCCAGTGAAGTAAATCTGGGGAGGACACAGGGCCAAATATGAGGAGGTTTGAGGCAGCCTGAGGGAGGACATTCCCATCTGCCCTGGCTCAGCCCCCACCCCCACTAGCTCCATATTACAGGGCACTTATCTCAGGCCACAAGACAGGAGGGGCTCAGGGAGAGACACTTCCTGGCCTCCAGGGTCCTTTGGCTTCTCCAGGGAGGGTTCCAGTATGTGCACAAGCACTGTGTCCTTCTTTGTCCCTTACCCCAATGAGGTGGCCCAGCGCCACAGAGGTCCCAATCATGGCAGCTGGGGAGCCCAACGTCTGCCGACTGTCCGTGGAAGCGAAGACACAGAGCACCAGCTGCAGCGTCAGGATCAACTCCACGGCCACTGCCTGGCCGGTGGAAGTGCTGTTGTGGACCTTGGCAGAGAGGAGTACGCCAGAGTGGGCACGGGCTCTGACCGTGGGGCAGTGAGATCCCCTAGGCCTAGTCTTCTCAACTGTGAGGGTGACACAGTATCAGAACCTGAGGTCTGTGCGACTGGCTCACATCATGTCTGGATGCCTGCTTGCTGTGGAAGGCACCTCTCCCACTGCCATAGAGAGAGGCCTGTGGGTCAGGGGTGACAGGGAGGTAAGCAGCGAGAAGGCTCGAGGATAGAATGGAGGAGGCCTGTGGCAGAAGCAGATGGAATGAAGGCTGGGAGGGGAAGCAAGCAGGCCTCAGGGAGCTGGGGGAATGGCAGGGCAGAGGACACAAGCCAAGCACTGCGAGTTAAAGAAGCTAAAGAAGCGTGGGCAGGGTCTCTCCCTCTCCCTCAATCCCGGCCCCGCCAGCTGTGCTGGACCTTAGCTGCCTGGTCCTTCCGGCCCCCTCCCCTCCCCTGTGTGCGATCGCACCCCATTTCTGTTCCTGTCCTGCTGGATGAATGCCAAGTCCGTTCCTCTGGAACCCAGGGACCTGCGCGGAGCAGCTAAGGAGTGCACGGTTGCATTATTTCCCCTGCCCGCCTCTGCGCCTGTCTGGCCTCCCACCCTGACCACTTGATTTTCTCCCATGCCCCATCACTGCCACAAGCCCGGGCCGTTTTGCACCTACCACGTTGACGCCAAGGGTTTCTCGGACACCTCCAGGAGTTACCCCATAAAGAAGAGCGGCCCCCACGGTGGCCCCTGCCAGCTGGGCGGCTATATAGGCCATAGCCCGAGGCAGAGAGATATGGGATCCCACGAGGTAGGCCAGTGTCACAGCAGGGTTGGCATGGGCCCCGCTGGTCTTCCAGGAGATCTGCACAGCTGTGGCCGTGGCCAGGTTGAAGGTGATGGCAATCTGCAGCACAGAAGGGAGTGCCACAGGCCAGGGCAGGACGGAGCCCACCCCAAAAAACACGTATAGCCCTGTGGCCAGGAACTCCGCAAACAGCGCCTTGCTGACGGCGGTCCAGAGCCTGCCAGCCAGTAGGTAAGCTCTACAACACAGCCCTGGCTCCATGTCTGGTCACCTTGTCCTTCAGGTCTGCTGCCCCTGCTCTTCCCTGACTCCCTCTTATCCCCTGCCTTTCTGTGGTGGCCTCCCCAGCCCAGCTACACTCTGCCTCCAGCACACTGCTGTCCTCAGGAGCGAGCTGCCCGGGCTGATGGGGGCCTGCTGACGACATTACGCGTGTCTGGGGGCGGGAGGTACCAGGGTAGTGCCCACATGCTTGCTCCCCCTGGGGTTCACCTGACCGGGGGAGGGGCTGGCCAGTAAGGGAGTGACTCTGGGCGCTGAGCTGGAACCTCCCGGACAGCCAAACACTGGCTGCCAAGAGAAGTCCAGCTTGAGACATGGAGACTCGGGATGGACATGGGGTCCCCAGAATCAGCTCAGAGACAGCAGGGTCACTGAGAACCCCAAGTCCAAGGCCTGCTTCAGGGTTTCCTGTGTCCTAATTATCCAGTCTCTTTCCTCTGAAGAGGTGGGGTGTATTCTGTACCCCATAAACATAGGTGTGAAATTAAGTTCTTTCCACCATCCCCACCCAAAACGCCACTCCCCTGTTACAGATGCAGTCAGTTTTTCTGAGGATACGGCCCTGGGTGTACCAAAGGGAATATGGAGTCACTCAAACTGTGCAAATGCGGCCTGTGGCCCTGAACCGTCTACCGTCTACTGGTGGGAATTTCCTCCGCCTTTCCCTCACTTCCTTACCGCTCTGTCTTGTCACCACCTTCACAGCTTACGTCTGCCTGTCTACCTCTTAGAGCCCCCAGAACCCTGTGATTTATCAGGTCAGATGATGCCTACTTTTGTGACTATGCTGGTCCTGAAGTGTCACCCATACCTAGATTTTGTTCCTCAGCAGCATAAAAAGGCATTTTCTCAAGCAAAGGCTCCCTCTGTGGAACTGTCCAGACAATACCTTGCCCTGCCCTGCTCTGACCCACGGCCGCCCACAGACACCCTGGCTCTGCAAACGGTCTGTCTCAAAATGCATCCTTCCCTCCTCCCACTTTGCTTTGCTTTGCTGCAGTCGGCTTGGTGGCACCTAGGAAGTGTCCTTGACCTTTCCCTATAAAGTGTGTAGCCTGCTGACACTGAACCTGCCTGCGTCTGGCCTGTGCCCTCCTGCTGCCGCCCTGAAGCCCTTAGTCGGTCCATGTCCCAGTCAGTTCTCCACACTGCAGTCCAAATGGTGTTTCCAAAGTGCAGCCATCAGCCGCCTGCCGCCCTGCTGAAGTCTCTCATGGGCCTCTGTCGCCTTCTTTGGAGCTCCAAGCCCAAGTGACAAGGTCCCTTGGGACCCCACTCTTCCAGCCTCCCTCATCCTTCTTCCTTGGCCTCTGACATCCTGGGGGGGAGCATCCTGCCCATCTCCAAGACTGTCCCCTCATCACTGTCTTCGCCTGGGTAACCCTAACCCATCCCCGAGGTCAACTTCCAGTGTCCCCTGCTTCTGTCCTGGGTAAGGCCACCTTTGTGTGTTGTCATCATACCCAGGCATTTTCATACACAAGCCAGCACACTGTATTGCTACGGTGCTAAAGCGTCTCCCCAACAAGGTGATAGCCCTTAGGGAAGGGATCGCATTTTGTTTGTCCCTACATATAGTGTCTTGCACAGAGACTGGCTACCCTAGACACTCCGTAAAGAGAGCAGGTGACTGTCATGACGGCTTCATTGTGGTCTGCTGTTCCCATGGCTGCCCTCCTGCCCCCTCATAGGACTGCATCCTCTGACGTCCTCAAAGGAGACATCCAGTTCTGGGCCACAGGCGCTACCCTCCCCCATCTCAGTCCCAGGCAAACCCCTGCCCCCCCTTCTGTTCCTTCAGCTGTCCTGGCTCTCCCCTCCTCTCCTCAGGAACCCTCGGTTTCTCCCTGGGCACAGCGTGCTCTTGCCAGTGCCCCACTCCTAGTCCCCAAGCTCTCTCTCCACGGCTCTGTTCTCATCCTCACCCACCCTTCTGCCTGCCTGAGCAGCCAGGCCCGGCTGGTGGGCTGGACGCCGTGCTGGCACAGCTGTAATGGCAGGTCTCCGTCTGGTGTCTGCGACTCCCATGCCCCCTCCCCAGCTTCTTGTTGACATGATGCCTGGTAATCAGGAGTGGTGGGATAGGACAGCTTGGAGTCAGTTCAACCTCACTTGTGTTGGACGCCCTTGACCCCCATGCTGAACCTGGTCCTTTTTTCAAGAACAGGGTTTCTCTGTATTGTTTTGGAGGCTGTCCTGGAACTCACTCTGCAGACCAGGCTGGCCTCGAACTCACAGAGATCCTCCTGCCTCTGCCTTTTGAGGGCTGGGATTAATGCTCTCTCCTGTTCTCAAAAATTATTTTTTACATTTTCATTTTATTATGTGTCTCTGAGTATATGCACACACAGTGTTCAGAGGACGACTTCCAGGAGCCAGGTCTCTCCTGTGGGTCCTAGGGATGGTCTCTCTATTCACTGAGGCCCCCCTCCTGTCCATCTCCTCCATTCTTCAAACCTCCCCAATCTGCACAGACTCCTTGTTCCCTCTGACTTCCTGCAATTGTACCTTCCATCCTACCTAGAAAGCCGGGCCACCAGCCAGCCTTCTCCCGACCCCCATCCCTTTCCTCCCGGCCGAGAGCTCAACAGTGGCCCACAACCTGTCTAGTCGCTCATGCGCTAAACAAGAGGTGGCCTTTCACTTACGCCAGAGATCTCACGAAACGCTGCGCTGGTCACACCACCCCACTGTCCTTCAAACCTTCCATAGCTCCCTTTTACCTCAGCGTCCGACATGCAGGGGGAGATTGCTTCCCCGCCCCCGCCTGCCCTCTGTACTGCAGCTGGGCCAAACACTCCCAATGTCCCCTCTGAGCCCTCTCCACATCGTAGAGGCATTTCTCCTGTCTCTCCTTCAAGACAGTTCTCAAATGCATTTCCCCTGTGAGGCCTTTCCTGGTGTTCTGCCCCAGCATAATCAGAGCGAGCTACACAGAGAAGGTGGGCCTGAGCAACTAAGGGCTACCTCCGCGTACCTCAAAGGCCTTTCCTAGGTGGAAGGATGGCCATTCACCGGTGCCCATTTCTGACCTAGGCTGGGTTTGGATGTGTACTAACAGCAGTGATGCCCGTATGGAAAGCTTTTAAAGACAAAAAGAAGCGTGTTGAATATTGCCTCGTGGACTGTGCCCTGACCAACTGCTTGACTTCTGTGATCTCAGAGCCTTGCTTTGAAATGGGTGTTGTTCTTACGACCCCATGTGCTGGGAAAGGTTTCCACAGACCCCTGGGAAGGTGCTCACTCACTGGAGCACAGCAGTGCAGATTAGCCACACAGAGAAGGTCGGGGCCAAGGGCCACCTGCAGCCCTGCTCTGGTTGCGGAAGGTAAAAGGGCAGTAAGTGCAGTGGCAGCTTCTTTCCCAGGATCACACAGGACAGACTCCTTGAGTCCTCGTTGGCCTGGGACAAGGTCGTTCATCCCCTGCGGGTAGACAGGCAGGCAGGCATTGCCCAGTTCCTGTTTTTCCTGCCCCAGCCAGCACCTTCCTGGGCCCAGACAGTCCAGGATTCTAGTGCCAATCTCTGAGCTCACTCATGCTCAGAAGCCTTTTGTCGAAGGCCCATACCTGGATGCCTGGACACGTGGTCCCACTGAGGCCTTCTGAGGCCCGGAGAGGCAAGGCCAGCAAGAGAGAACTAAAGCCCCCAAAAGAAGGGGTTCAAGACAGCGTCCGTGTCCCCTCCCTGACTCTGATGAAACACTGGCAGGCTGCCAGGTCGCATAGATGTTCTAGCTCATTTCTGTCAGAGCAGGGGGCTGATCTGAGAGGAGCTGCGATCTGATCCCTCTCCCCGTCCCCCGCCCATCCACCTGAACACCACCTTCTGCCCTGCACCCCTGCACTGTCCGCTTTCAGCTCTGGTCCTCGTCCAGCTGTCACAGCACCTTGTCTGCACACCCCTGATGGAAACCGGCAGCTTCCGGTGGGAGGAATGGACTGCCGAGGAGGCAGAGCCTTCAACCAGAGAACATGGGCTCCTCAGTCACGGAAGGGTGTCAGAGAGCTGACGGGGCCTGCGCGTGCCTCACGCAGGGGTGCTGCACAGTACGAGGAGAAGGCCTGGCGTTTTGAGATTGAGTCGTGGCCAGGGTGGGGGTGGGGGGCACCATGACTGGCTCTGTACCCCTGGAGTGAGCGTGCCCATGCCGAGAGAAGGAAACACACAGGGAAGACATAGCCTCCCTAAGCCGAGCTGAAGGTCAGTGCCACAGCTAGGAGCCCCAGAGATGTGCAGGGTGTGTGTGTGTGTGTATGTGTGTGTGTGTGTGCTCGAGCTGAACATGGCTCTTTGTCAGTTCATGGAAGATCACCACACGCAGGCACACAGTGCCCCCTGCTGGTCAAACAGCCTGACCACAGCAACCTGCCGGCCCAAAGCCCAACGCAGGACTCTGCAGAGTGGTAACTCCCTTTGACTACATGCCCCACCCATGCTGAGGGCCTGTCTCTTGTAGGCTCCCTGTTCACCCTGTCACATGCCCCTTTGGGTCCATTAGAGAGGGGGATGCAAATCAGTTGTCTGAAAGCTGAACTGAGGCTCTGTTGCCCTCTGCACCTCCTCCTGGTTAGTGAGGTGAGTGGGCTGCTGAGGGACTGCTCCCTGGTGACCTCAGGAACCTAAGCCTGTGCTCTTGAGCAGGCTCCAGAGTCCAGCCCAGAAAAGAAGTGGTGAGTATCCATTTGGTGGACGAGTTTGCCCCCTGCTGGCCGAAGCTGGCACTTGCAGTCAGTACCCTCTCTTGCAGGAAGTGGGAAAGGGAAGGCAAAATGGGGTGTTTGGGGGGTAGTTCTGCCCCCCTTGCTTGGAGTTCCATGGAAGCCTGTGGTCAGGCAAGTTTGGGTCCAGCGGTCTTCACTGCTTTTCAGACCCTAGGCTGTTTTCGGGGTGGGCTGGGTGGGCTGGCCTCTCAGTCTGGGTCTGCAGCTTCTCCTTCCCGTTCCTGCAAGCCCCCCCCCCCCCGCCGCCCTGCTGAAGCAAAGGTGAGGGCAGGGGAGAGGCTCTGCTGAGGAGCAGCTGACCCAGGCAGTGTTGGGAGAGCAGAAGTCCCTGCTCTCCCATCCTGACTAGTGTCTAGTCGCCAGTCATGGTCTCATTTTCTCCTCACGGCAATACATTGGGCCAGTAAATATATCCCATCTTACGGGTTCATCATTCCAGTTACAGCAAGATTTGAATGGGGGCCCAAGCCCAGTACCTGGTGGGCAGAAGCGGGTGGGTGGGTCCCTGAGTTCAAGGCTAGCCTGATCTACAGAGTGAGTTCCAGGATAGCCCAGGGTTACACAAGAGACTGTCTCGAAAAAAAAAACAAAACAAAAACAAAAAAAAAAAAAGATTTGATTGTAGGCAACCAGAATAACTATGACTTTGTGTTGGGTGCTCATGTGTCTTTTTTTAATCTTTCTAGATGGTGTTTCTCTGTGTAGCTTTGTAGACCAGGCTGGCCTTGAACTCACAGACATCCACCTATCTCTGCCTCTTGGGTGCTGGGATTAAAGGTGTGCACCACCACCCCTGGCTGCTCACACTTTACCCCACTCCTCACAGAGAGGTGATCGGTCTGCACCAAACACTCCTCACCCTCACCTCATCTGGTTCCTCGCTGCACTGTGAGGAAGTGTTTTGATACGGTTTACAGGTTAACAATGGAGGCTCAGGAGTTTCCCAAGTGTCAGTGCCAGTGGACAGGCAGGCAAGGAAAGGAGGGGAGGAAGGTGTGACAGGACCCCTTCCCCACACTGCAAAGGGCAAAGGCAGAGAGAGGAGACCCGAGAAGCAGCCTGGTGGAGAGAGGCTGCTGTGTGTGAGGGGCTGCTGGCCTCTGAGCACGGGCTCCCGGCACACCGCCCTTCAGGAACACCAGAGTCCAGAGAAGGAAGGGCTGAGAGCCGCTCACCCCTTTGGAATCTCAAGGGGCTGTTGGCGGTTCACTCCCCCACCCTGCCTGGCACACCCAGGCCCTCCTCAAGTAGCAGGGACTTAACATAGCTAAGGGACGGTGGAAGGGACATGTGACTTGGCTAGGAACCTTCTTCTTGGCCCTCTCTTGGTCTCTTGTGCTGTTTCTGTATTTTTCTGTTTCTCCATTTGGTTTCGCCACCCTCCAGGTCCCTGGTCCTCTCCGCCTCCCTTTGCCTCAGTTTCCTTTTCTTTCTGGAGGACTTGTCTCGTGGTTTTGTACCCTCGGAATGACATGTGTGAGGGTGTGGCATCACAAAGGGGAGACATGACTGGGTGTTGTCCCAAGAGTTTCTGGACGACGGCAGAGTGTGAAGATTGATGGTTTATTGGGAAACAAAAGCGCCCAACCCAAATACCAGCAGCCCCCACCCCCATCCTTGACCAAAAATAAATAAGATGACATTCAACGAGCCATCTGTCCCTCTGCTCTGGGGCAGTGTCCGCTCTGCCCATGCCCACTTGAGGGCTGGCTTGCGCATGCGAGAGGTTGGGTTGGATGAGATAAGCAGGCTGCTGCCCCCCTTTTCTGGTGTGGTCCTGGGCAGCCTGAGAGCTTGGCACTGCCCTCACAATCTCTGAGGTCTGCCTGTTCCAGAAGAGACCCTGTCCCCGTCACACTCCAGCCCCTGGCCCCCACCCGAGTGTCCATTGTGGGCTTCTGCTTCCATCTCTATCTTCAGCATGGGTCCAGCGACTCTTCCCCACCAAGAGGGCTGTTGGGAAAGATGCCCTGAGGCTTGGTTTTCGGGGACTGAGGGACCGGCCCCTGCCTGGTGCTGCTCAGTGCGCCGTCAGCTCTATGGACTTCTTCCGCTCCTCCCGATGCTCTTCCCAGTCCTCCTCCGGCTCATATGTGCCTTTGACCACAGCCACTCGGTCGCTCAGGCTCAGGGAGGAGGGGAAGAGCAGGTAGAAGTAGAGCAGGGCAGCCAAGATGGCCCCCACAATCGGCCCCACCCAGAAGACCTGTGGAGACAGGGTTAAAGTCAGAAGCTGGGCCCCTCACCAGAACACAGATGCATGGACCCTCAAAGGAAGTGGACCTGAAGACTTGTAGGTCTCCAGAGGGAAAGGTGTCCTCCCATCTTGGGGACCGACACTGTCCGTCAGTTCTTAATAACAAAGTCATGGATCACAGACACACAGACCCTTCACGGAGGTCGGCAGAGCCCAGAACAGACAGCTTCCTCATCCCACTCTAAAGAGAGGCAAGGGAACCTTCTGAGGAGACGAACAGAGCCACCCCCAGGTCTCCCACAGTGTAGAGCTGAGAGAGCTGAGCCAGCGCTGCCCTGCTGAAGCCCCAGCAAGGCTCTGCCGCCCTTTTTGGCACTCCAAGCCTGGCTGACATGTCGACACAACACACTGTCCAGAGGGACAGTCCCAGAAGGACACACTTCCAACATCCCCACTGGGATGATAAACTCAGCATCAGAGGACAGATGCTCAGAGGGACAGACCAAACCCTCAGAGGAGATCAACACACATGCCCGCCGCTCACTTGTAGAGGAGTGTTGATTCACCCCTCCCTCCTGGCCGCACTTCAGTCCCTTCTGTGTTCCCTGCCCCTTCCAACCCCCAAGTTCTGGGCCCACAACATCCAGAAGTCCAGGAGTGACTGGACTTAGGCAGCCAGGGGAGGTCCATACTCACCCAGTGAGAGGGGCTGAACCGATCCATGACCACCGCTGGGCCGAAAGAGCGGGCTGGGTTCATGGAGCAGCCGGTGAAGTAGATCTGGGTAGATGGGGGTCACAGTGAGGAGGGCACCTTCCCTTCCCCTGCCACAGAATCCTGATGCTCTCAGGGGCACACAGTGCAGGGACCACCCACATCTCGAAGTCAGGCTTCCCAGTTCCTAGGCTGCAACTCTGTCCACGCAGCCCAGCTGTCCATCAAACCACGCACTCCCAACCATGCCCTCTGCCTCCTCATCTCGACTTGGGCTTGGTTCTCTCAGCTCACCCTCCCTCCTACTTATTCACATTGTTTCTCAGCCCGGAGAGGCTTCTCTGGGGGAAGGGGGCCCAGAAACCCCAAGACCAGGCCGTATCCTCTGCCAGGCCTTAGCCTTCTCGGGAGACGCTGTTCTAAGGCTCTACTATTTATCCTGAGCGACTTCTCTCCAGGACACCCAGCTTGTGTCAGCACCACTCACCCCCACCAGATGGCCCAGTGTGACGGACAGGCCGATGGACAGAGCTGGGGAGCCCACGGGGCTGGTGCGGCGGGAGTCAGTGGAGGAGAAGATGCAGAGCGCCAGCTGGAAGGTCAAGATTATCTCCACCACCGTGGCCTTGCCCGGTGTTGTGCTGTTGCTGAGCTACAAGGGAAAGCTGGATTAGGACCCCGCTGCCTGCAGGTTCTGTGACTGGGCTAGAGGAGTAAGGGTCTGGCCTTCAAGGACACCTACAGCCTGAGCTCCTGGAAGCCAAGCCCTGTGCATGAACCCGGCAGCCATTCGTGGGAGAAACTGTATGTACTTCAGAGTGCACAGGCTTGAAGCTCAGGCCTGTAGCCAGAGGGTAGGGTGTCAGCTTTTCCTGGGTGCCATCGTGTCAACGGCTCTGCCCAATCCCCAGCCCCCACAAGCTGGCATTTACCCTCCCTCCTGTGGGCAGCTGCCCAGTTTGCCTACTGCAAACAGCCCCTGGCCTCCTATCCGTGCCTGACCCGCGGCTGGTGCCAACCTCAAACCCGTCTCTCCAGTGTGGCTGACTCACGGCTTGACAATGGCCGCGAAAATCCTCCTCTGTGTTTGATTAGTGAACCCAGTTCACATGGGACAGGGGGCTGAATCTAGGGCTGAAAAAATGGGGAGGCAGCAGGGGACAGAAGCAGGGCTTACAAAGCGGGAGCTGGTACTTGGGGGGTGTCACATCATAGCTTCTAAGTGCAACCCCTACGACACTTGCTGTGCTATGACCGGCTAATAAATCGGAAGCTCAGGGAGATCAGGGTTACCACAGACCATGGTTATGATCCATGGCTCTTTGATAGGCTACTTAGAAGTACACGAACAAGGGGATGGCAAGAAAGAACTCATAGGTGAGCCTAGAAGCCCAAGGCTGTTTCGGCACCCACGGCGAGCAAGGCCAGGTGGAGCAGTACAAGAGGAGGGGGCAGGTGAAGTAGAGTGAGGAGAAGCTGGGACAGGAGCACACGGGTTGGCCGCGAGGTTGGGGGGCCTGCTTTTCCTGGAAAAGTTGTCCACCTGCTTTTTGGTTGTACCCATTCTGAAGAAGGAGGAGGAGCATGGGGCGTCTGGTCTTAACTGTTCCCAGGGTCTCTGTCCACCCCCTCACAGTCTGCTGGGCACTCACCGCATTGACGGCCAGGTTGCCCCGAGCATTGGTTGGCGCCAACCAGTAGAGAAGGCCTGCCCCAGCAATGGCGCCCACCAGCTGGGCTGCCACGTAGAAGACAGCCCGGAGCAGGGAAATCTGGTTGCCTACTAAGAGGGCCAGAGTTATGGCTGGATTGATGTGGCCACCGCTCACAGGTCCCAGAGCTTGAGCCAGGGTACCTATGGCCAGGCCAAAGGCGATGGAGATCTGCAGAATGGAGGGCAGCGCCGAGGGCCACTTGAGTGCCGAGCCCAGGCCAAAGAAGACGAAGATGAGGGTGGCCAGGAACTCCGCGAACACAGCCTTGAAGAAGGCCACTGAGCACACTTCCTTCTTCATGGTGGCCTTGGGGCCCCGGTGGCAACCGCAGCGACGCACGGAGGCCGTCGGGGCGGCGCTGGCAGCTGCGGGCGGCTGGCTGCGGGGCTCTGCGCGCGGTGCGGCGCCCACTCCGTGGCAGGCGGCCTGGCGCGGTCCCGGCAGGGGTGCGCTATATAGAGGGCGCGCACCCCGCGGCGGGCAGAGCGCGGGGGGGCCGGGGGCGGCTCCCGTGCCCAGGGGCCAGCGCAGCGCGCAGGGAGCGAGCCTGGCGGGCACGCGCTCGCCGCCCCCGGCCCCGCGCGCCCCCGACCCCCCACCCGCACAGCGGCGGACCCGCCCGGGCCACGTGACCCACGCGGCCGTGTAGACCGGCCCCGAGGTCTGGGTGGCGCGCATCGTACGCTCCGCGCGGCTCCCGCGCCCTCCTGGCCGACGTGCGTTCCCGGGCTCCCTGGCTGGGCTGCTGCCTCCGGTCGCTCAGAGCTCTGCAAGTCCCTCTGGCCGGCCTTCACCTGAGTCCCGGGACGGCTGACAGTCTTCTCCTTTTCTGCTCCTGCTCCTCGGGCTTTTGGTCCAGCTGCTGCTTTTCCTCGCACGACCGGAGCATCCTGACCCGGCTTCACCCACGGCCGGGCCAGAGTGATGCGATTCTCTGAGGACAGCGCCTCTTAGCTCCCTATCCGCCCGTGGCGGGGGCGGTCCGGCGATCGTGGGCCTCTCCCCGGTCCAGCCCGGCATGAGCGGGGGCGTTGGATAGGGAACGCAGTGCCAGCCTGCCCTGCGCTTGGCAATCCTCGACGCCACGTGAGGCAGTGTCGGTTTTAGGAGACATTCTCCGTGTAGCCCTTGGGGGCCCTGGGGTGGTGACTGATTTGGGTTTAGGAAAGACGCCCTGAGACTGGGATTAGAGTGAAGGTCTTGGCCTCTCCTGTTACCGACCCAGAAGTCCCTCACTTTAGACCTCCGCTTACTTCTCTCTTCCTCCTCAACCAGCTTCTGACGCCTCTGAAGGCACATTTAAACCCTCATTTAGTTTTGGTTGCTCTCCAAGTGGCTGTTTGTTTCTTATCCCTGTAGGTCTTTCATCCACGGTGGCCGGCTCAGTTTCTCTCTCTCTCTCTCTCTCTCTCTCTCTCTCTCTCTCTCTCTCTCTCTCTCTCTCTCTCTCTCTCTCTCTCTCTCTCTCTCTGTGTCTCTCTTGCTCTCTCTCTCTGTGTCTCTCTTGCTCTCTCTCTCTCTTGCTCTCTCTCTCTCTCTCTCTCTCTCTCTCTCTCTCTCTCTCTCTCTCTCTCTGTGTGTGTGTTCGTTCGTTCGTCTCTGTCCCCCTCTCCACTAGACTCTTGACTGTTGTTTCTTTTTCTCTAACACTTTTTGTCTTCTAAGTCTTCATCCTTCTGCTGTCGTCTCTCTGACTCTCGGTTTCTGCTTTTTTCTTTTACAGTCAACCTGCCTATTGCTATTTCTAGCTATTCTCTATGTCACCGTTTTTCAGTCTCTTTTAGTCCGTGGGTCTTTGTTTCTGCCTGTCTCTATCCCATTTGTCTACCTGACTCTCATACAGTTTGTCTTTCTGGCTCTCACTTCCACTCTCAGAGTGGGCAACGCATTTTTCTAGTTCCCGACTCCCCTTGTCCTTGTCTCCTCCCTCTGCTTCCAGACCTCCGCTGCTGTTCTCAGCCATCCCCAGGTTTCATATGTGTGGAGAGAAGCTGGAGGGCTTTCCCAGGACTTGGGGGCAGGGCACAGGGTCCCGGTAGAGAAGCTGCCCCCCTCTGCCCCCCACATTCAAGCCTGAGCACTTTGCACTGTGCCAGCCATGGAGCAAGGCTCTTCTCATACTGTGATCCATTTTAAAAGCCTCCTAGGGCAATTCAGTGCTAGGTGCCACAGAGGATAAGACAGTGTGTCCAGCAGGGCATGAGAGGAGGCGCCTACAGAAACGCAAGAACCTGGAGGAGGGACTCCAGGCCAGGTGGCAGCTAAGAGGCCAAAGAAAACAGGGTCCAAAGAAACCCCACTATTGTTCCCCTTTCTGCCTGGCATTTCCTGCTGAGTGACTCCTCCCCATCGGCTGCTGTCAGGTGGACTGTTCTTTTCTCTGTGGGGCTGTGAGGCTATGTCCCCAGCAGGGCATGGCGCGGCAGCTACAATCAGCATTTTCTTCAGGGTTTGACGTTCAGACTGGAGAATGGTTATGATCACCTCAGAGACCTTGAGGCCAGACACCCACCTTCCTTTTTGCAGCACTTATTTTGCCTTCCCTTGGCACACACACACCCTTCCCCCTGCCCTTCATCTTCTCTGCCCAGGCACCCACCGTCTTCCTGAATCCATAGGTCTGACAATCTGTCTTCCCAGAGTGAGCAGGACTCAAGTGCTCCCGGGAGATTGACCCATCACAGGAAGTTCCTGCCTGAGAATTTGAGCCTTCTCTTTCCCAGCTAACAAAGGAAATTGGAAAGGCCAAGAACTTGTTCTTTCTGGGAATACAGCTCAGTGGTAGAGCCCTTGCCCAGTATATGTTCAATTCCCAGTGCTGGAAAGGAAACAGGCTAGTTTGGGTCAGGCATGGTAGGTAGCTCACTCCTTTCATTCCAGTCTTTGGGAGGCAGAGGCAGGAAGATTTCTATGAGTTCAAGTCCAGCCTGGTCTATGGAGTGAGTTCTAGGTCAGTCAGAGACTACATAGTGAGACCATATCTCAAAAACAAACAAAAGAATAGTTCTTGCCATTTTATGGATTAAAATGTGATTTTATTCCAAGCAACCTGATGAGGGGACCAGATCTCAGAAATCACTTGCTCAGGCTGCCACAGTGGCCTAGGATGGAGACCACAGCTTGCTACACAGACTTGGTCACAAGGAATGGCATTGGTGTGACCAAAGGAGGCCCCCCGTCTGTCAAGCTCCTCCCAGGGGGCAGCTGGTTCTGTTTCCAAGGCTTATGTCTAAGGCCTTTCTCTACCCATCAGGGTCACCAGGTCTCTTACTGGAGAAATGATGGGAGAGACTCACTGGCAAAAATATGGGAATGTGGGAAGAGAAAGGAGCCTGTCACCCCAGAGTCTGGGTGGAGACTCTTACTAACTGAGAACCAAGAATTCCAAAACAATTGGCAACATTTGTTTAAGGCCTTTCTCCTTTCCCAACCATAGACCCTCAGTTTTCCAGTCACCCAGGAAAGGCCCCAGTGTACAATAAAAAGACATTCTAACCAACTTGTGAAATCGTCATCTCTCCGTGTTTCCTTATCTCGTTGTAATCCCACCCAAGACACCTCTGGAGCTACTTTATAATCTGTTACAGACAGGAGACTCAGACTAGCTCAGAGTCAATAATTCCAACGCAATTAACATTTGCTTAAGGCTTCTTCTTCCCCAGTGGTAAACCTGTAATTTTCTAGAAATCTTACCAGACACCCCCTTTACAGTAAAATCATACATTCTAACCCCGTTGTGCAACCCTAGTGGCTTCTGGTTTTGTTTTATTGGATTGCAATCCTATCCAAGGCTCTTCTAGAGCACTTCCAGAGCTACCCTGAAATCTCATTTATTGAAGAAAAATAGTTAGCAACCCTTTGAGAGCCGCCAATATATTATATATGGCTAAGACTTAGACATTTCATTGGGACTCTCCGAGAAGCCAATACCCATACACTCAGGTAGTTCTTATTTTTCTTTTAATAAAAGCATCTTTTAATGAACTCCATCTCTGCTTCATACTGACTTCTCCTGGTGTTCTTTTCTGTGTCAGTGCCAAAGATCTGGTTTGAACTAAAGATTAAGGGAACTTAGGCACTTATGGGTGACAATGGGACTGTGATCCTGTCCCTGCCACTTCTGTCATAGGCCCTAGATTTTAGAATTGGGGGCTGGAGCGATGGCTCCATGGTTAAGAGCACTGGCTGCTCTTCCAGAGGACCTGGGTTCCATTCCCAGCGCTCACACGGTGGCTTTCAATGATCTGTAACCCAGTCTGAGGGCTGTCCTATTCTAGCATTCATGGGCACCAGGCACACACATGGTGCACAGACATATATGCAGGCAAATTCATGACACAAAAGAGAAAATAAAAGTAATAATGATAATAATTGTCTTTGTGCCTGGCTGTGGTGGTGCATACCTTTAATCCCAGCACTCGGGTGGCAGAGGCTGGTGGATCTTTGTGAGTTCGAGGTCAGCCTGGTCTATAGAGTGAGTTCCAGGACAGCCAGCGTGTTACACAAAGAAACCCTGTCTCAAAAAAAAAAAAAAAGGAATTGTCTTTGTCCTATGCACTGAAGGTCCTGATCTTCCTGCTCCAAAGGAAGTTCCCCGGGAACTTTCGGGTTGTCTCCCCACTGTGGCAAAGGAGCTAGCTAGCATCTCAGAGAAAGGCTCTTCTCCCATCTCTCCCAGTACAGGGACCTCTGGAAGGAGAGGGCTGGCGTTAGCACTGTCTCTGGCATGGGGACTCTACTGACCACTTTCTTTTCTTTTTAACTTCATTTTTACATTCCAGTCCCAGTTGCCCCTTCCTCCGCTCCTCCCACTTTCCCCCCCACCTCTCATCTACTCCCCGGAGAGGGTTATACTGACCACTTTTAAACTGTAGAATAGAGAAAGCATTCATTGACAAACGAGCATTTATTGAGTGTTTACTATGCAGAACACTGTGTTAGATAAGACCAACAGGGAAAGATGGTAAGAGAATCCCTCTGAACTGGTTACAATGTGTCTGAGAGGCATGGGATACATACAGGGCCACAGCTTAAAGACACAAGCATCAAAGCAACTTTGGGAGGGATGAAGTCATTCTGCACAAGTGGGGAACGGGGAAGGATGCCACCGGGACAGGCAGTCAGCCACTTCCTCCTGCCAGCCCAGAGCTGTGTGTGTCCCTAGCTTGGGGACCCGGAAGTCTGTCCACCTGCCTCCATGCTGCCCCGTGTCTGTCTAGTTTGGGTGTGTCTGATCTCCACCGTCTTCACTGGGTGATCTTCAAGGGCAGGAACCACCCATGAGTCCTTGTGCCATTTCCTCTTGACCCGTCACCACCCTCTTCAAGGCTCTCTGTCCACTACATGACAGGGACTTGGACTGGGCTGAACCAGCCCAGCTGAGTGTTCTGGTTTCTGTTAGGGGCTCTCAGGAAGGACCTAGTGCTTGTGTCAGTGGAAAGATATGTGACTTTGTGTAAGACAGCCTGGGTTCAAGTCTTGACTCTGCTGTGTTTTAGCTGTGTGTCTTCGGGCCTCAGTTTCAGGATCAAATGGGAAAAGAAGCTTCTGTTCTGCCTATCTCATAAAGTTGGAACGTTAAGGAATTTGTTTGGAAATAGTAAAGCCTTACATGGCTGGGGGCTATGACCTTTCCTGAACCCGACCGGAGGTTTCCATCAGATGAGTTAATACATAGGAAGTGGCCAGCCCTGGTGCTGGGGCACAGAGAAACTCATCACCCCTATTCCTCCATTCTCCCATCATTTAGAGTCCTGCTTGGACCTCTGGCCACAGTGTTGGGGAGGTTGTGACTCAGGAAGTGGTTCAGAGACATTCTTGACCTTCAAGAGGGGTTTGTTGGGGGGGGTAAAGTCGAGTGGGGATGTAATGCCTTGATGCTTTGAACTTTCAGAGAAGTGACGGAGGGGCAGCCCCAGAGGTCACTGATGCCATAAGGTCAAGCCACTGTCACCAGCTGATGGAGTACGGGAGGTCCTCTCCACAGTGGGTATGTCCAACGTGCCTCTTCTTGCCTCCAATGAGAAATTTGGTCAGGGAGACAGGAAGGTCACAGTTACAGAGATCTGGTCACAGAGTGGGAGGCTGGTGTTGGGGGACAGATGCAGTCAGAAGCCTAGAGAGTGCGGGGGTGACAGAAAGCTGGAGAAGGGGCTCAAGGTGTGAGCCTCAGACTAGTTAGTGGCTGCAGAGACAGAGAAGGTGCTGAGGGAGGGCTGCCAGCTAGCAGCCAATAAGGAAAGGTTTAGAGCCTGGACCAGGAGGGGGCAGCGCCAAACCCAGCTCCTTCTGCCTGGACCTTGGGGCCCCAGGGTTCTCGTTTGCTTTAACTACCAGTTGCAAGTCTGCCTTCCCCTACTGGAGAAGGCAGCAATAATGGAAATGTGTGTGATGGTGAAAAGAACCACAGTTCCCACAGAGTCTTTATAGTCATGGTCTCACTTAATCCCAGTTTAATCTCACTTGAGAACCGTTGCCCTGCACTGAGCATTTACAGATTCTGCCTCGCCTCCTGCGTGGTCAAGTCACTTCCTTTCTCTGATTCTGAGCAACAGCAGACTGCAAGGTCCCCACACAGTCAGGCAGTGGGAGCTGGAAGAGGGTGGATCCCAGGGCAGGGAGGAAGGAAAGAGGAAACAGAGATTCCTGGGGAGGAGGGGCAGCAAGTGATGGAGGGGTGTTGCTTGGAGCCTGTGGTTGCATGCCTGAGCACCTTGCCAGCCATAGGCATGTGCCGTGTGCTGGGCTCTGGGGCTCACTTGCGAAACCGAGTATCTCCTTTCAAACAGTGTCTAATTGCAAATCCCCCCTCTCCCAGGACAAAAGCTGGGGCCCTACAGAGAGCTTTTGTTTTCTTTGCCCAAGTGGAAGACTAATCTTTGGGTGTATGTGAGCTCCCTGGGGAAGGGAGTCATGCACAAACTCATATGCTTGCCTCCCCTCTCCCCGCTGAAGAGCCCTCCCTCGGGGCAGAAAAAAAAGTCCTTGGATACACAGTCCTCCCTTCTTCAGAGGTCATGTCTAGGGGACTTGTTCTCTAGCTGACACGTTCCTTCAAGCAATGAGTCCTGGCAAGTCTTTGGTCCAGGACTTCCCAGAGAGTCGAGGAAGAGGTTGGAAACCAGCCCCCCCCCTTCCCCGGCCTGGCTTGCTAGGAGGATTCATTCACAGCAGAGGAAGTAGATTTATTGCAGGTGTAGGAGGAGGCGTCCCTGGGCCCTGTATCATCATGGACATTCAGGGTCACACTCAGGCACACGCAGACCCTGCACGTGAGGAGAGAAGCATGCAGAAATGGACGATTTACACCCAAACAAAACCAGATACCAACCACAGACCCACCCCATCCCCAAGGTGGTCTCTATGCGTCACCCCCTGCACCAGGTGCGGGCTCTCCAGAGCTCTCCATCCTCCCGCCGCCGGCCTGCTTTCCCTCTCCACCGGCTTGGTCCCCAAGTTCCTGGTTCCCCGCAAAGGGCGAACCGGATGGTTGCTGTGGCCTGGGGTGCTGCCAGGCTCCCGGGCGAGGCCCTTCTTGAGGTTCACGGAGCTCGCGGGCGCTGGAGCAGCCACTCTGCGCTGGGGGCGGACAACGGGCCAAGGGGAGGGAGAGGGCGAGCCGTCGGCGGGCTGCGCTGTGGTGGAGAGCTGAGGGGCGGGGCGGGGCGGTGCGGGGCTCTCAGGCCTTGCTCCCGCGCGGCAGGCTCTGCGGGGAGTGGAGCTCCACCGACTGCCGCCGCCGGACCTCGCGCTCCTCCCAGTCGGTGTCGGGCTCCAGGCCCTTGAGCACCGCCAGACGCTCCTGCAGGCTCTTTGCTGAAGGGAACAGCAGGTAGTTGTAGAGGAGGGAGCCGATGATAGCGCCCACCAGGGGTCCGATCCAGAAGACCTGGAGGGTGGGGGGAGGAGAGGTTCTGGCACTGGCTCACCCAGCCCGCGGAACCCCCTGGACATGCTGCTGTCTCGGCTGTGTAGGAACCGACCCTCAGGTGCCATGGTCAGCATGAGCTGCCAAGGGCGGCTTGTTAGCGTGGGGGGGGACGGGGAGAGGGCTGCCTGCCTGTCTGTGAGTCCGGACTCCACCACTTGTGTGAACTTGGGCAACTCACTTGCACAGAGCCTGTTTCTTTTTCTTACAAAAATGCTCACTTCCTAGACATGGGGCGATTAAATGGGCGGCACGGTTTGCAAAGCTCTGAAAATGGAGCCTAGCACATACCGAGCACTACTAACTATTAAGCCTGAATATCATTTATTGAGTTCTGAATGCCACACACTGTGTTATGGAGATATGCTCGCTTAATTTCCCCAAGAAAGCCTGTAAAACACTGACTGTTACCTTGATTTATAGCAAGGGACAGAGGAAGACAGAATCGTTGGAGGCTCTGGAGGGTGGAACAAAGGTTTCCCAGAACCTCAGGACAAGTGGAGAGGGGTTGAGAAGTTCACCCCTCGATCCCCCCACACACTACACACAGATACATTGTAGCTCCCTAATGTCTCTCTGGGATGATGTCTAGGAATGGGGAAGACAGGTTTGGCCATTACCCAATGGTCATCAAACTTGCCAGTGATGACTGCTGGAGCCAGGGAACGTGCGGGATTCATGGAGCAGCCGGTGAAGTAGATCTGTAGTAGGAAGTGGGGGTGGAGAGGCAGGGAGTGAGAGCAGGGCTGGGGCATCCTCACCACACTCCCAGTGGTTGAGAAGCTTGGACTCAGCTGAAAGTGAACCTTTTGTCCCAGCACTTGGGAGGCAGAGGCAGACAAGATCTTCATGAATATAAGGATACCAAGTTTCAGGTCAGCCAAGGCTACATAGTGAGACCCAATCTCAAAAACAAACAAACAAAAACAAATCCCAAAAACCAAAATCAATCAAACAAAAACCAAGAAACCTACGGGTGGCTATCTGCCCTCTAGGGGTGTGTGTGAGTTTCATATTGTGTCTTCCTTGGGCATACTGTGTGACCGTCCTTGGGGAGTTGTATGTGTCTATCCCTACAGTGTCCCATGTGGATGTTTCTTCCGGGGACATGTGTGTTTTGTTTCCTTTGGGTGGCTGGAACCTGTGGCCATGACTTACCCCAAGGAGGTGGCCTAGGGTAACAGAGAAACCGATGGAGAGAGCAGGGCTGCCCAGGTTGTCACTGCGGCGTTCATCAGTGGAGGCAAAGATGCAGAGCACCAGCTGCAGGGTCAGGAAGAGCTCCACAGTCACAGCCTGGCCCGCTGTTGCGTTGTTGTGGAGCTGGGGGGAAGAGAGGGGGTGAGTGGAGGTCGGTCACATTGCCTGTCCCCTTGCTTAGGGCTCCTCGGGGGGCATCTAGGCTGAGAGCCAGAAAACTGCCCTTTCCCCAAGGCAGGGCATGGGCCCCGGCAGCCTGAGGGTGGGAGTGGATCCCAGAACCTAACAGGTGAGTAGGCTGAGGTCTCTGATTGCAGCAGGAAGTGTTAGGACTGGGAACAGAACTTTATCTCGGTCACACAGATGCAAGGAGACGCTGAGGGGATCAATCTTCCTGCGGTCCCACGGTCAAGGAACTTATAGTCTGGGGGGGGTCACCTCTGCCTTCCCCTCTCCCGTTGCATGCAGACTTTCTGTCCCCAGAACTGCTCCCTGCACACCCTGTGAAGGCTGGGGAGAGGGGTTAGAACGCTGAAGGTAAAGCCTCCATAACCACACGGGGTGCCCTTGGTCACTGCAGCCCCTGCTGTGGGCAGGAAGAGGACTTGGGGCTGAGCTAAGAGGCCCTTTCATAACCTGGCCGCACCCAGTGCTGAATTTCTCCCTGAGTTTTGTCATCCTGTACCCCACGCCCTGCCCTCTGGGGCTGAGCACTGCACAGGGTGGGCCAGTGACAATTCATAACTTCCACACTCCTTCTCTAGGTCCTGAGTTCCTACCTGGCACCTCAAGGTCTTTCTAGGGTCCAGCCTCAACCTCTACTATGCTACAACCTGTTAGAGACAGGAAAGAGGACTTAGGACTGCCGCTTTGGAGGCTTCTGGTTTGCTGGGGACTCTTTGTTTTGGTCTCAGTGGCTACTAAAAACCAATCCTGGAAGGTCGGGATGACAAAGGAGAGCCTCCAATCCCACTCTTGTTGGCAGTGGCTGTTCGAGGGAGAGGGTCGAGATATGGGTCTGATGTCACATAGCCAGGGCTGTTTCTAGAAGACATTGTTAACTGCCTCCATGATTTGGGCCCACTGAATACTGGGTTACAGCTATAGGGTGGGGGGGGAGAGGCCTTAGAACTGAATTTACAGGGCTGTACCACAGATAAGATAGGTTTTGGCCTGGCATACGGCAGATCTGCCTCAGTGGCAACTTCCTGGGGCCCAAGCTGACTCTTGGTGGCATCCTTAGAGAACACTGAGCAGCTTGGGTGGTCACTGGTCCCTCTCTCACTAGCCTCAGGGCAAACGGGCCACTATGCTGCCTTATTCTAGACCGGCAGGGTTCCCTCTGCCACCCAAGATGGCTCAGTGCAGATGAACAGCCTTTGATGGTGACTGCTGGGCAGGCTGGGAAACGTTGGAGGACAAGGACTGACCACTCCCCAGGGCCTTAGCTTTCCCAGTGCCTTCTTGCTGGAGAAAGAAAGTCTGAGGTATTCTCTCAGGAAAGCCTCCTTAGACTCTAGCTAGATGTCTCCCTGTTGCCAAACAAACTCATTTAATTTTGAATGGAAATAGCCACACTCCATCCCTCATCTCAGCCCCTTTGCCTTTTGGGCGCTAGGTGCCCAGCCTCACAGCATTATCCATTTTGAAGGAGAGTGTTCCCTAACTGGCGGACCTCTGTCCCTCTCATGAGGAAAGCCATCTCTTCAGATGAGGAGAGTGTGCAGGGCCAAGGGACTGAGTAAGCAGAGCTTGAGGAGGAAGGAGGCAGGACAGGATCTTGCTTTCCTGGTTTGGGGTAGGGGACCAGAGTGCTGAAGGAATCCCTAGATTCCTAGGCCTGCACAGATTGGAGAGGAGAGGGATCATGGCTGCCCTCAAATTACCCTGCAGGCTTCTGGTAGTTCTGGCACGAACAAACTCTAGAACATGCCATCTACTGCTTCCCTTCCCAAATCTGTTTCTTAGTTTGTGAGACAAAAACCAGATGGTATTTACGACAATTTGTTGAGAGAGAGATTACAGGTTTTGAGGGTTTAGCCCACCCCCTCCCCAAGCATGCCCCTCCCTTCCAGAGTTGTCAGTGTTTGGCTCATGAGGAACACTGTCGTCCTCATGCCATCAGCGCTGTGGAGATATTGTATCCCTTCCCTTTCTAGATCTTTGCAACCGCACCCCAAAATTCCCAAGGCCCCAAAGGCCCGTTCGTCTGTACTGGGGTGCTGTGTCTAGCTGTGCTCTACTGGAGCTCTCCTCTGGAGTCCAGCAGAAACCCAAGCCTGCTCTCCCTTGGTGGTACTGGGTGGAAAGCCCCACAGGTGGCCCCCAGGATTCTCTTCCTGGTGACTTGGTGGCTGTCTCCCCAGCTCTCCTGGGGCAGTTGACCGAATTCCTAGCCTTAGGCTCTCTGTGTCCCCACTCAGCGTGTCCCACACATCTTATCCCGCACAAGGGTTCTCACCGTCTGCCCCCCTAGAAAGGACAAAGCTCCCTTTGGCTACTCACGGCATTGACAGCCAGGTCCCCGCGGATTTCTATTGGAGTAATCTCATGGAGTATGGCTGCCCCGGCCACAGCCCCCAGCAGCTGCGCAGCCACATAGAAGGCAGCCCGGAGGAAGGAGACATGACAGCCCACTAAGCAGGCCACAGTCACAGCAGGGTTGATGTGGGCCCCGCTGACATGGCCCAGAGCCTGAACCAGGGTGCCAATGCCCAGGCCAAAGGCCACGGCGATCTGGAGCACAGAGGGTGGGGAGCTGGCCCACTGGAGGGCTGAGCCAAGACCAAAGAAAACGAAAAGGAGAGTGGCCAGGAATTCAGCCAACACGGCCCGGGAGAAGGCTATGGATCGGAGTTCCCACATGCCGCTCAGCCTTCTGAACCCTGGCCTGGGGTCTGGGCCACCGGGGTGGCTTTTCCTAGCCCCCTCTCTCTTTCTCTGGCCCTCTGCGGAGGCTGGGTCTTGGGCACTTATAGGGCTTTTCTGTCCTGGACTTGGGCACGTGAGGTAGAGGAGGTGTGTCTGCCAATGCCATGCTCTCCCATGGTGGCCTTGCCCCCACCCTGCCCCTGCCCACCCAGTGGCCTATCATACCATCTTGGCTTTCACAGCTGACTAATGTTCTCCTCATTAATGAACTCTAGATAAGGATTGACGTCCCCTGTTTTCCGTGTTTGTTCCCTCCGTTACCCCAGGGAGCTGCCCCAGGGCCTCCCCAGCACCCACAGTGACCACTACCAGCAGCACCAGTTCCGACAGAGCAGACTGTGCCCACTGACCTTCTCATTGACTAGGAGGTTGGTCAAGGAAGGGGCAATGCCTCATCCCAAACCGACTATGAGGAACTGTTAGAGCTACCTCTCCACTGACTGGATGTCTTCCTTCTGGAAGGGGATGGAAAACAACTGGATGACCTGTGACAAATTCCAAGGCAAAAATTCTTGGGCTTGCTTTCCTGCAGTTAATCACCCATAAGTCATTAGCTTCACCTTCACCCAGGAGCCCCAGTGAGAGAGCAACTCCCATTGCCTGGAGCTAAGGGTGGCTCAGTGGCCCTGGGATCCTGGGGTCCTGCATGGTGAAGTCACCTAGGGTCACCTTAGGAAAACGAGGGCTTTGAATTTCTGTAGCACAGCCATCCTTATAGGCTCAAGGAAGCCATGGTGCCTGCTAGTGACTCTCTAGGCTTAGTGCCCTCAACTTGGTCAGTGTTCAAGTGAGGCCACCCTGTTGTCGCAGCTGCTGTGGCTGCTGAGGCCTAGAAGATGGGCTACCCCATGCCTCTTTCTTCTTCGGAGATCCAAAGGTGGGTGGGCTCAGCACGTCCAGATAATGGCTTCGAGTCCTCACGGCCAGCAACAGACCTAGAAGCAGACATTTGGAGGGACTGACGAGCGTAGAGTGGAGACACTTATGCTATGGTTAAAGGGGGAAACAGGTCAAGGGAGGGCCGGCTACTTATCCAAGCTGTCCCAGAGGGCTGACGACTGATATGGGACTAGCACCTAGTGTGGAGTGGTACCCATGACACCCTCCTCTGCTGAGGCCTGCTGAGCCTCTCCTTACCTGGACAATGGTGGCAATGATATTTCCTCCATGTGTTTGTTTCCAGAATGTAGCAAGGTGGAACAGGCATCCACCTCTCTCTCTCTCTCTCTCTCTCTCTCTCTCTCTCTCTCTCTCTCTCACACACACACACACACAAACCTTGTAACCCCTGCTGTTAGGGAGGGAAATGAGAACGAGGAGGAAGACACCACAAATGGCCTTAATACAGGCAAGCTCCAGAACAGTAGGGATCCTCAGAGGGTTTGGGCCTCAGGTAGTGCTTGCACAAGGTGTCTTGTCCCAGATGTTCCCTTCTCAGGGTCCCTGCCCTCCGATTCAGGCTCTCCAGAGAAAGTCAGAGCCCTGTTTTGAGAAGGGTACCTGTGGTTCAGTTTTCTCCTTCAACTATAGCATACCCAGACTTGGTACATAAAAAGGCTGGAGGCCCCCACCCAGGGAATGTATCTTGACTGCTTTTCGATGATATGTACTATATTTATGTACTAACTCCCTCTATACCTCAGTCCCTGTCTATCTCAGTTGTCCCTGAAAAACCCTAGGCCTTATATGAGCTGAAGCTTCCACAGTGTCTCCAAACCCACCCTTGACCATTGCCTGTGTGACCTTCAGTGAGCCACACGCACACCCTTTCTGGTCTATACCTTACTTGTGATCATGAGAGCATCGTTACTTGGTTCTGAGCCTAGATAGCACTGCCTATGGCCAGCTAGTGTCACCATAGACCCGGAATAGATATTTATCACGTCACCACAAAACCTCGCCACAAATTTGGGCGGTTTTTGCTACACATTCATATTTCCACAGGGCGAGGTGTGTGTCTCAAGCTGCCTGGCACACATGAAGCCCTGGGTTCTGTTCCCTGCGCTGAAACAACAAAACAACAGCAAAACACCGCAGACGGGATCATGGTACCTGTGGGGTTGTGACTTCCAGGAGCTGTCAGAATATTCTGGTCTGGCCTCAAGCCAGGCAGGGGGGCAGGGCTTGGCTCATGCCCTGGCATTGCACTGGCCTTCTGTCCTGCCAGCAAAGCGTTCTTATCCCAGGCCCAGCCTCCTGCGAGCTTTGGGTACAGCAGCACTCCCTGAGGCCACAGCTTGTTTTTGTTTTTGTTTCTTTTGTTTTTGTTTCTCCCTGTCCCTTCCAACTTCCCAAATTGTGGGCCACAGAGCTGAATGAGGGGATCATGACAAATTCAACCATAGTAAAAGGTTTCTGAATGTGCAACAACCGAAAACTTAATTAAAAATCAAAGGTCAAATGGAGTGTAAGTGTTTTCAGCGGCTCTATTGTGACATGCTGTGCAGCCTTGGTTATTGGATATAGCTCATGCATTTTGTGGGCACACATGTGACACCTCCTAAGACCAGCAAAACCTTGCTTTTAACATCTTGGTGAGAGTTGAGATTGTTGTGTTGTAAATTGCAGTGTTTTTACTGTGCATATTCAGTTTTCTGTGCTTATAGAAACATAATGGTGTAATTATTAAAAACAAAGACTTTAATATTTACCAACCATCATTTTTCACATGTATCATTTTTTGAATACCTGTAAATTATATCATGTTAGAATGTTTGATATTTAGGAGATTGCTGTCTGGGAGATGAGTAGATGACTCAGTGGGTAAGGTCTCAGTGGCAAATGCTCCTCATGCACGTTTGAATCCTCAGTATTCTCATTACAACTGGAAGAGCATGGTAGCCTGCTTGTAATCCCAGTACTGGGAAACAGAAAGGGCTCCTCGGGCCAAGCTGACTAGCTAAACTGGTGAGCGCTAGGTTCAGGGAAAAACCTTACCTAATAAAGAAAGTGGAGAGAGATCAAGAAGGTATCCAGTGTCGGTCTCACACATGGCTGCATGTGCATACACACACACACACAAAACCACATACCATGTACACACATAATAAAAAAAGAACAAAATGTGCTGTTTAACTGTACGTGGTAGCACGATCTGTAATCCCAGCACTTGGAAGGCTGAGGTAGGATTTCAAGACCAGCTTGGGCTAAAGACAAGTTCAAAGCTGGGCTTTGTTCTTTCTTTTTAAATTTTACATTTACTTTTGCAAAAATTTTTTTTTTTTGGTTTTTCGAGACAGGGTTTCTCTGTGGCTTTGGTACTTTTGCAATTTTTTGTTTTTTGTTTTTCTTGGTTTTCAGAGACAGGGTTTCTCTGTGGCTTTGGAGGCTGTCCTGAAACTAGCTCTTGTAGTGTGTTTTTGCAATTTTTAAAAATTAAAATATAGAAGTCAGGAGGTGGTATCACATGCCTTTAATCCCAGCACTTGGCAGGAGGATATTTGTGAGTTCGAGGCCAGACTAGTCTACAGAGTGAGTTCCAGGACATCCAGGGCTGTTACATAGAGAAACCTTATCTTGATAAACCAGAAACAAACAAGCAAGCAAGCAAACAACCCAAACAAACAAAAAAATTAAAATACAGGGCTGAGTATAGTGGTGCATGCCTTTAGTTCAAGCTCCCAGGAGGCAGAGGCAGGCAAACTCACTCTGTGAGTTCAAGGCCAGCCTGGTCTACAAAGCAACTTCCAGGATAGCCAGGGCTGTTACACAGAGAAACCCTATCTTGAAAAACAAACAAACAAAAAACCCAAGCCAGGCTGGATTGGTGGTGACACTCACTTTTAATCCCAGCACTTGGGAGCAGATGCAGGTGGATCTCTGTGAGTTTGAGGCCATCCTGGTTTACAGAGCAAGGTCCAGGATTATGAAGGGAAACACTCTCAAAAAAAAAATCAGAAACAAACAAACAAAAAACCAAAACCAAAACCAAAAAACCTTGAAAACCTCTCCCTCTCTCTTCTTCTCCCTCTCTACCTCTCTTTCCTTTCTCCTCTCTCCCACTGCTCCTGTCCCTGGATGCCAGTCTCCTCCCTCCCCTTTCCTTTCTCAATAATAATAATAATAATAATAATAATAATAATAATAATAAACATTGAACTCTGTCGCATGGCATCTTTCTCTGTCCTGGAACTCACTCTGTAGACCAGGCTGGCCTCAAACTCACAGAGATCTGCCTGCCTCTGCCTCCCAGGTGCTGGGATTAAAGGCGTGCGCCACCAATGCCCAGCTTTCGAGCAGCTGTCTTAAAATTACAACACCACCCATTGAACTGGGAGGTCTAAGGAGCTTGATGCTCTCTGTGATTCACTGCTAAGTAGAGTTTGGGCAATGCTCTGTCTTGGATGAGCGAGAATGTACCTTGAAGTGCGTGCTTCGAAAAGATTTCTGGTCAACACAACAATGAAAAAGATGGCCCTTAAATCCACAGAGCTAAAAATGCTTTCTCGCCAGCCAGCACCTTTCTCACTTACTGAAAGAACCTTTTATCTTCCCTTAGAAATTGATTCTTCAAGCCAGAGTCACTGTGCGTAGCAAAGGAGTCCCGAGACGTCTTCTCGTTCACGTTCAGCGTTCCTTTGGCTGGGAGAAGGCGCTCTCTTCTTCCTTTTCATCCTCTCCGCATCTGCTTCCTGCTTTTGAGGCCTCACTTATGTATCCAAGGCTGGCCACAGAGTCCGATCCTCCTGCCCAGCCCACCCACCCCTGCCCCCAAACACACACGGTAGCTTCTATGCTGCCAGCAGCAGGGATGTGTCAGACCATCTCCTTAAAAGAATTTAAGACTTACTGAGCGTGTCTGGGGTTGCACGTGTGCTATGGTGTGCATATGGAGGTCAGAGGATAGCCTGTGGGCGCTGGGTCTCTCCCAACCTGTGGGCGCTGGGGACCAAACTTTCTTCAGGTGGGCAGTGAGCGCCTTAACCCCTGAGCTGTCTTGCCAGCCTGAGGTATGGTCTACCCAACTGCTGCTCCCTTCAGTATTCTTTGCAGCCCTCAGACAGGGCTGTGAGCGCTGCTTCAGGGGTTGGCTCACCTTGAGTGCGAGCTGCGATGCTTTTGTTCTTTCCTCAGTAACAAACTGCACAACACAGACACAGCTTCATCTCCTGGTGGACTCCTCCTTTCGGAGCCACAAACACTTGGCTGTTGTTTTGCAAGAAAACAGGGAATTGTGCTTCTTGAATCACTAAGACCAAGTTCTTGCTCATCTGTTTCTGCATCTTCTGTGTACTCACTAACTTTGTTTAATGGTCAACCGCTGTGTAAATTTATTTGTTCATTCATTCATTCACAATTATCCTCAATTATGCCTCCCTCAGTTACCCAACCCTTCTTTCCCTAGCCCACCCCCTGGTTTAGTGAGTTCTTTTTTGTGACCCATTGCCTTTAAGGTTGTGTGAGCATGGGTGTCAGATCATTCACTTGAACATGGGCAGCCTATCAAATTTGGGCTATACTTGAGGAATATGACTTCCTCTCCCCCAGCAACCATTGACTACCCATGGCTCTTTGGGATGTGGTCTCATGAGTTCTACCCTAATTCTTAATGGATAATGTCTTGTTCAGGTTTTCTGCAGGTAACCTCCCCTGCTGTGATCCACGGGGCGGGGGTGGGGTGGGTTGATGGGTGAGGGGCAGCAGCCATGTCCCATCCAGGAGACGGTGTTTCACAGAATTCCTTCCCATCCTCTGGATGTTGCCTGAGCCTTGAGGGGAATGCTATAGATCCGATGATCCACTTAGGACCCAGCACGCCACAGTTGCTTCTTTTCCGCATTTGGGTGAGTTACATGTCTCTGCCTTAACTGCTGCCCACTACATAAAGAAACTTCTTTGACTGAGGAGCCACGGCCATAAGCAGAAGGATTTAGAATGCAGTTGAACACACCATATCCATTTAGCAAGACAGCTGTCTCAGTAGGTCTCCACCACCAGAGCCTATGGCCTCACTAGCCAAGCACGAATTCCCTCCTCTGGAACGGGCTCAGGTGTAATCCGAAAGTTTGTACTATAACATTTTGAAGATTTACTTCATCATTCGAGACAGAGTTTCACTACGGAGCTCAGGCTGACCTCAAACTTATGATCCTCCTGTCTCAGCCACTTGAGTACTAGGATTACAAGCATGAACCTGCTAACCCAGTGTGAAGGCATTTTAAGTGGTAATTAAGCTACTTAGTGAAGAGAAGGCTCTTGGAAACTTACCAGGCCAAGCTTGTGTTTGCACAGGCGATGACAGCTGCTCCCAGATGTCATCACACGCCACAATTGTGAGGAACATTATAATGAGCACGAAAGACACATCATAGGATTGATAGAGCACGGCACCCACTGTGTTGCATATGTTTAATTCTCACACTGTCATGCACTGTTCTAGAAACTCTTGAAAGTATTAGCTATCCTTGGTAGTCTGAATGAAAATGGTTCCCACAGGCCCATAGGGAGTGGCATAATTAGGTGTGGCCTTGTCTGAGGGCATGTGTCACTGGGGGGTAGGCTTTGAGGTTTCAAAACTCAAGCCCAGCCCAGAGTCACTCTCTCTTCCTGCTGCCTGCTGATCCAGATATAGAACTCTCTGCACCTCTCCAGCACCATGGTCTGCCACCATGTTTCCTGCCGTGATAATGGACTAAACCTCTGAAACTGTAAAGCCAGCCCCAGTTATAAGAGTTGTTGTTTTCATGATGCCTCTTCACAGCAATAGAGCACTGATTAAGACACTCTCATCCTCACAGACACCTTATGAGCCAAAAGTTACCTCCACCTTTTAAAGACAGGACAATGAGGCAGAAAGAACTTAGGTGGCTTTCCTGAGGTCATAAAACTAGAAAGTGGAAAGACAGAATAGGAACCCCAGTAGTCAGGCTTCAAGGAGCCTTTTGTTTTTTTTTTAAGATTTATTTTATTTTATATTATGTGTGTGTGAGTGTTTTGCCCGCATGTGTGTATGTGCTTGAGAAAGTCATAAGAAAGCATTGGATCTCCTGGAGCTGTGAGCTGCCATGTGGGTGCTGGGAATCCTATTCAGGTCCTCTGGAAAAGCAGCCAGTGCTCTGAGCCATCTCTCCAGTCATCCAGGGGGCCTTTTTTTTTTTTTTTTAAAGATTTATTCCCTGGCTTACTGCCACATGCCTTTAATCTTAGCACTTGGGAAGCGTAGTCAGGAGGATCTCTGAGTTGGAGGCCAGCCTGGTCTACAAATTGAGTTCTGGGCCAGCCAGAGTTATGTCATGACATCCTGTCTAAAAAAATAAATAGAAGCCCTATCTCGAAAAACCAAAAAAAAAAAAAAAAAAAAAGAAAGAAAGAAATCAAGATGAAAAAGAGAGTTAGAGGCCCTGATTATTATATTGTCATATAATAATTATTACATAATTATTGTGTGTCCTTTGCTAGTAGCTTGAAAGGGAGCTGGTACACTTCTACGTGCCCTGCTGGTGCACACTTTTAATCCCAGCACTTGGGGAACAGAAGCAGGTGGATCTCTGTGAGTTCAAGGCTAGCCTGGTCTACAGAGTGAGTTTCAGGCCAGCCAGGGCTACAGTGTCTTAGTCATTGTTCTATTGTGAAAGACACCATGACCAACATAACTCAAAAAGGAAAGCGTTTGCCTGGGGGCTGGCTTATGTTTTCATCATGGCAGGGAACATGGTGGCATGTATTGCTCTAGAGCAGTAACTGAGAGCTATGTACTGATCCCCAGGCTGCGGAAAGAGAGACCGGGCCCAGCATGGGCTTTTTGAACCCCAAAGCCCATCCCCAGTGACACACTTCCTCCAAAAGGGGCCACACCTACTCCAACAAAGCTACACTTGTGATCCTTCTAATCATGTCAGAGAGCTCTCTGATGGTGAAGCGTTCAAATGTGTAAGCATATGGGGCCCACTCTTATTCAAACTCCACATAGAGTGAGACCCTGTCTCAAAAACACAAAAGGCATTCCAAGCAATATTTGACATATATCAAACTTCATCTGAGCAGTTCCTTATCTCCTTGAAGGCTTGGGAACATCTGTGCTACATCCTAAGTCCTTGAATGAGTTTCATCCAGGCATCTCAGTGGCACCATTTTCCACAGCAGAGTTTATGACAGCGGCACAGGTCCCAAGCCTGGTGAGGAGGGAGGGCAGCCATGAGTTCTCACCCCTGGCTGCTTTCCCTGCTCCCACTGTGGCTCTGACTCAGCGCCCAGTATACGGTGGAAAGGATGCAGGCCCAGGGGTGACAAAGAGTCCTGTGGCCTCTATCCTGCCCATTGTGGAAGGGGGCGGGGTGGTGGTGGGATGTGGGCGGGGGGCATGTGCTAAGGCACAGAAGCTGGGCTTTCACCTAACCGTACACAGAGCCTTGGATTTGGCGTCCCCTCTCCTCTTCATTTCTGAATCCCTGTGTGTGTTCAGGGACCATGTGTTGTCATCATTGTCTCACAGTTAGGCCCTGCCTTCAAACCCTTCCGGTTGAAACCTGTGCTAAGAAGTACATTTAATATTCTAACCCATGAATATTATTTCTCAAATGGTGAGGTGAGGGATGGATGCTTAGAAAAGACAGATGAAACTAACATCCTGTGATGTTTTGAATTCTAGTTTCCCCAAAAGCAACTCATATCAAGACGAAATTGATGTTATGAGCCACTCCCAATTGTCATTCAGTTTGAAAAACACTGCTGGACATTCCAGATGAGAAAGCGTATTCTCCCTGGGGAGACCCTCGGCCCCACTTCCTGACTGTTGAGTCTGTATTTCTCACTCTGAGCGGCTGCTGCGTTGGCTGGTCCTCCGACGGTGAACTTCAGGGATCTGCGTTGGCTGGTCCTCCGACGGTGAACTTCTGGAATCTGCATTGGCTGGTCCTCCGACGGTGAACTTCAGGGATCTGCGTTGGCTGGTCCTCCGATGGTGAACTTCAGGAATCTGGGGACTATTTATCATTTGGTCCCAGTTGCACCCCCAGCAATTCTCACACTGTCTGGCACGCTATAGCTGCTCACTAAATGTTTGTGAAGGGACCAAATGAGTAAAAGGCCAGCATTTGTTTCCTCAGGCCCATCCTCGATCTTACCCATCTAGCCTGCCTCCTCCTTGAAGAACTACTGAAACTGATTCCAGAAAAGGCTGATTCTTGGAGCTTGGGCTAGAGGGGGAGTATGGGAGTGGATTTGGTCCTTGTTGGTTTGGGGAAGGGTCAGTTGCTTGCATGTGACAAGGACTGGATGTAAAAAAGGGGCTGGGCAGTGGTGGCGCACACCTTTATTCCCAGCACTCAGAAGGCAGAGGCAGGTGGATCTCAGCGAGTTTGAGGCCAGCCTGGTCTACAGAGTGAGTTCCAGGACAGCCAGGACTGTTACACAGAGAAACCCTGTCTCGAAAATAAAAGGGGGGGGAAGAGTAGGGGGCTGGGGGTAGGGAAGGAGACGGCTCTAGCAACTGTTGTAGGAAGAAGTGAGTTCCTTCTTACTCAGAGGATGAGCAGCAGGAGAGGGCGGTACCAGCAATGCGGGGGAGCATAGGCCACAGGCCTGTGAAGCCGCCTGACAGGATGGTAGCCGGGAGCTTGGCAGACCCTAGCCAGAGGAGAGGGAAGCAGGAAGAGGTCCTGCCCCTTCTTGTCAGCTCTGAGCTCTTCCTAATCCCTGGTGTCCTCACCCATTGTGTGCCCTGGGGTGGGGTGGACCAGACTGGAGGCCCAGTGAGCTGAGGGTGCCTTGATGGCTGCTGCTGTCACCCTATGTTTCCACCACCAGTCGGGTGTACTCACCTCCAGGGAGAGAGGGGAGCCATGAATGCCAGTCAGGATGCACCACAGCCATGACCAAACAGGAGCTGGTGACAAGCAACACCCAGTGACCTTGTGTGCAAAGATCCCTTGATCCTGTTTACTAGACACTCAATGACATCTGTGAGCCATCCTGGCTGCCTGTGCCTGCTGCCGGCATCCATGGTTGAGTGTCCACAAGCTCCTCTCCTTCCCATGCCCCACCCCCCGCCTGTCCCTACAACCTTTATCTCCCTAGTGTCACCCCCACAGCCTCTGCCCCAGCTGCCCTTTCTTCCTTAGCAACCAGTCCTGAGCTCTCTGTCCTCTCAATTACAAGGTAGCTGGCAGCTGGCCCACCCCCACTGCCACATCCATTGTCCCGTGTCCCGAAGCAGGGACAGAGTGTGTGCTTTCCCAGATGAGCTGCAAGTTCTCAGGTCAGAAGCCGCGTCCGAATCCTGTACTCGTGATTGGCATGGAATAGATGCTGGAATGAACACATGTTTGCCCAAGGTCAGACAGCTAGGAAGTAGCTATAATTCAAACCTAGTTCTTCCTGGGCCTCACCCCACCCCGCCCTGACACCCTCCAGGAAGCCTTCCTCCACTTAGTCAGGCAGCTTCTGTCTCCACCCCTTAGAGACTTGGACACTTGTCACAATCTTATCCTCAGCCAGGACAGGCTCTGACACCACAACTCTGTGGCTGTGGGACAGCCCAGGTAGGTACCCCTGGAGATACTTCAGCCACTACAGTGACCCTAGCTTGTAGGCCACTCACGGCCCCTCCGCCCCACCGTTTCCTGTGCTGGCTCCCACAAGGGCCACCCAGCCCGGGGCCCAACCCTCTGTTCATTTTGCAGAAGTTTAATATCAGCCTGCGATCAGCAGGCTTCTCCTGCAGCCCCTCCTTCTGTTTCAGGCAGGGACTTGCGCTGTCCCCCCACAGAAATGCGAGGCCCCTGGGGGCCCCTTGTGCTGCCCTGGCTCTAGGCTTGCTTGGAGGGACCATTGTTTTCTTCAGTGATGGAAGGCGTGGGCCTGAGGCCACTCAAGCCCTCCAAGGTCTTCCCAAGGGTTGAAGGCTATGCGGCTCTGGGAAGTCTTTCACCTCTGGCCACAATGTTGGCCCATTCGCTCTTCTTCTAGTTGGTGGGAGGCTGTTTTCTCATGACTTTAGAACACTGAGATAGTTCATTGTGTTTACTTAGCCATGCAACAAATATTTCCTGAGCATGAGCCATGTGCCAAGTACTAGTCTAGGCTTTGGCCATCTACCACGGAAGAAGACTGACAAATCGCTAGGGGAGGGGCTTGCAGTACAGAACATTGAGTTTGTGAGGCAGAGGCCCTCAGCCTGATAAGGCATGAAAATGCTAGAATGAGGCTCAGTGGTAAGGGTTTGTCCAGCACAGGTGAGACCTTGCACCGAATCAGCATTACAAAACAAAACAAAACCAACAACAGCAAAGAGAGAAGAAAGGAAAAGAAAAAAAAAAAGACTCAATGAAAGTGTAAATATGGGAAAAGAATGTTTATTCTCAAGCATCCCCCACCGTCTGCCTAGTGCATGAATTCAACAATGCAATTGAAAGTGAATGCTGGCCGATGGCTCCCGGGTCAAAGAGCTTGCCACTGTTAAGTGAATGTTGCATCTTTTAAAAGATAATCATAGCCAGGCATTGGTGGCACATTCCTCTAATCCCAGCACTCAGGAGGCAGAGGTAGGCAGATCTCTGTGAGTTTAAGGCCAGCCTGGTCTAAAGAGTGAGCAGTCAGGACTACACAGATTCTCAAGCAAAACAAGACAAGATGATCACAAGCTGATATGGCGGTGCACACCGGCAATCACTGGGAGGCACAGTCAGGAGGGTCAGGAGTTCAAGTCATTCTCTGATACATGAGACCCTTTCTCAATAACCCCCCTGTCCCAGAAAAAAGAAGATAATCACAGAGCTAATACATGACCCCACATTTTGGTCTTTGCCATATATCCAAAAAAGCAGACTATCTCAACCCTACCCTCCATACACACTCACACGTGGCTATAGGCATAACACCACTTGCATTAGTTAAGGTCAGAAAACAGCTGCAATGACCATCAGTACATAAACGGATAAACACAACTGTGATGTACCTACACAGCAGAATTTTATTCAGCTGACAACATAGATGAAATTAAAAATGTGTTGCCTTTGGAGAAACTGTAGAAACCAGGAAACTAAAAAGGTACCATTGGGGTAATGGGGGATCAATAAAGAGAATACAAATAGTGAAATGGGAAAATGGGGGGCTCTAATAGGGGGAGAAGGAAAATAAATGCAGAAGGAAAAAGGAGAGTGAAGTAACAGTAAGACCATCTGAAAAAGTCATAGGGAATCGCACTATTATCTACCTAAAATGCATATAGCACACACACACACACACACACACACACAGTTTAAATGAAAATTTCCTATCAGGATGACAATTCTCTTTCCAAGAGCCAAAGACCATCTATCAAAAGCCCCAACGCCAAGCATGGGAAGCCCTCCTTTTGAGTTGTTGGTCAGGGTTGTCCAGACATTTTGCCCTGGTTGCCCACTGTAGGTGGAAGATAAGAGGTGGAAAAGAGGCCCCCTGAGCTGGAACCAATCTGAAAATCTCCTCCCTGAGGACCAGCTTTCGTGGTACAGAAGGTGCTGTGCAAGATTCCAAAGGAGGGAAGCCAGCAGCATTACTACCCAGCTATGACACTTGCAAACCACATCAAAAACCAGGATGGCCTGGTCGCCCTAAGGGTGTAGTGGTGGCACACATATCTTGGCATTAACCAACAGCTCTCTAACTGGACTTAATATCTGCTCAACAAGAGGGAAATCATGCCTAATACTGGAAACCTAGTCAACTTCTCAGTGCTGGTGAAGTCATAACCCTTGGAGGAGAACCTATAACCTCCCCTTTACTAAACCAACATCCTAACTGTACTCTAATGATTTGTCCTTATACCCACAGGTAAATACAGTCCCCACCCTTCATCAAGAAAATTTTTCCTTTCAACTAATAGAGACCATTACAGAAAACCACAATCAATCAATCAAAACAGAGTTGTGGAGCCCAGTCCCAATGGATACACCTGCGATACGACTCCCTCACCCAAGGCTCAGGGACCCTTGCAGAAGGGGGGGGGATGTAAGAGCCAGAGGAGCAGGGAGTGTGCTGTGAGACTCTGTCTCCTAGTAATGCCAGAAGCTGCACCCATAAAGTGCCACCAACATGACTGCCTGAGCGTGAGCTGAACAAAATGCCAACAATAGACATGCCGGGGAAAGGCCACAAGACCTCAACGCCACACAAAGAACTACAGGCGAGGAAGGAATGCCGAGACCAGGAGAGACAGTACTCCCCACACACCAACCGGTGATCCAATACCAAATGGTCAGCTCTGAAAACATACAGACACATGTACATATATGCATGCATACATATCTATAACAATAATTAATGAAAAAGGAGGCTGCAAAACTGAAAGAGATCAAGGAGGGGAATACGGGAGGGTTTGGAGGAAGGAAGGGGAAAGGGAAAAATGACGTAGTTACCTTATAATCTCAAAAAGGAAGAGATAGGAAGGACCAAGTTCAGTGGAAGAAGCAGACATGAAAAGATGTATGTCGTATGACACCTTTGACAGGCAAATCTGCAGAGACATTAAATAGACAGGTGCTTGTCAGAGGCTGGGGCAGGGGGATGACAGAGAGTGAGTGCTCAGGGGGAACGGGGTTTCCTCTTGGGGTGATGAGCTGCATAATAGTAATAGTTGCATCATACTGTGGACTTACTTAATAACACCAAGCCATCTACTTTAAGATGACTGGAATGGTGGATTCTGGGCTATTCTACTTTACATTTGAACAAAGAGTGTGTGCTGTACTGACCTTGTCACACTGTCACATTACGTCACAAGCATAGTGGTGGGTGTAGGGGCCATTCAAGCCAAGCCTTAAGGGCCCCACAGGACAGATGGATCAGGATTGAGGGAGGGGAGGAATAAGGAATGGCTGGGTTTGCCCTGACAGGGCAAGATCTGGGGGCGAGCAGTCTGGAGAAATAAGGAAACCTTTCCGGACATCTCTAAGTTGACCCGATTCCGGGACAGGCAAAAGAAGGCCAGGGAGTTGCAGAAGGGTGGCGGGCGGAGCCTTCAGGAGCAGGCGAACACTGCTGGCTGGAGAGAAAGGCAGAGGATGGAGAGACTCCATGTTCAGGAGAACACCGGAGCCAGGCTGGACACAGGCCGGTCCCAGCCGGGAAGCCAGGAAGCCAGGAAGCCAGGAAGCCAGGAAGCCAGGAAGCCAGGAAAGGGGCAGGCTGCCTGCAGCAGGGAGGAAGAGTAGGAACCTGTGAGGGGGAAATACGAAGGTGGGCAGCAGAGGTTGAGGGCTTTCCCCTGTCTGGATTTCTGAGGTCTTTGCAGATGAGGAGGAAGGTCAGCCATCAGTATGCTAACAGAGGCAGCACTTGAGGGACCAGGACAGGGTCAAATTAGCAGTGGAGAACAGAGAAGGACCAGGGGTCAAGGATGGGGACAGGGGAGAGGGAGGACAGCAGTGAGAGGGACAGAGGAGAGAGCCTGCTGTCCCCTCACAGCATCTTGCAGTGCTCCAGGCTCAGGGGAAGGAAGAAAGGCAGCCGGATCTTCAGGCCCAAGAACACTGAGTGGTGTAGTAGCCACTGGGCAGGAATGGCAGGCAGAGGAGGGCTGGCAGAGTGTGGGGTGAGGAGAAGGCCTGGTGGGACCTGGAAGTCGTGGGGTGTGAGACTGAGGGACAGACAGAGGCTGTGGCTGGAGAACGGACTATGAGTTTTGAGGGTCACAGGGTTTAAGGTCAGGTGATTCCCCAGGTGTGGGCCTGGGGCCTGACTGACACAGACAAGGGACAGCAGAGGCTGGCACTACCAGCCAACAGCAGAGTGAGCATGGCTGGAACATGGAGGGGGCCTCTGGGGCCATGCTGAAGGAGGGAGAGAAAGGCTTGTCCAGGACGCTCTGCCAGGAGTCAGGTGGAGGGAGGAGAGGCAGAGCAGGAAATGCTGGTGGCCCTTGACCTCCACGTGGGAGCCAGCAGCTCTCCACAAGCTTTCCAGATCATTTCCCTCTGCAGAGCCCAGCACAGAGGGATTCCAGCCTGGCAGGGGGCAGCCACAGCTGGGGCTGCCCTTTTGAGGGAGCTGTCACCCATTCTCAGCAGCCAGGTCTCTGAGCCCTCGTAAAGATGTGATGTTTGTACCTGGTCCATGTTCTGTTCCCCGGCTGTAACTTTCAGCTGAATGAAACAGTGAATTTTCGGCCCATGGAACCATATTCCGACCAACCACAGGGGCCTCTTCCAGGTCCACCTGTGACTAGACAGCAGACAGAGTAAGGGAGGCACCCCACCTCCCTCCAATAGGACATGTTCTGCTCCCCCAGGCCTGCGGGATGAGCTTCAGCGGTCACTCGGTCAGATGCATCTCATGAATGAACCACATTTAACCATCTGTGCCCCATCTACTCCTGCACTCTCCTCCATGGCTGAATATGGTGGCCACTTCCTCCCGAAGGACAGCCTTCTCCCTTTGGCTAGCTTCTAGCCCCGCCCTCTCTTCCTCCAGGAAGCCTTCCCTGATGAGTCAAGAACACCCTCTTGTGTTTTCCTAGAGCTCTCTCCAAGTACTTATCTCTGCCCTGGTCTTTCTGCCACACAATGGGCTGTGCTAGATTGCAGATTTCTGTTTAAGCCCCCCCCCTTTCTCAGACAAAGTCTCATTTAATCCAACCAGCCTGGAAGCACTTTATCCCAGGGGGATACCTAAGGTCACCTTAATTCCTCACTGTCCCCTGAAGACAATGAGTGGACCATAAAGAAACCTGTAGGCTATTCCCTGCTTACCCAGCTGTCTGACCCCCGAAGATGGGTGTATCCAACCCTGACTTGTCTATGCCTTGATGTCACACTCCAGGTCCTCAGCAGTTGCAGCCCCCTCAACCTCACTCTTTTTTCTACTTCATTTCTTCAGTGGAGACGTGTGGATCTCTGCACAGTCACACACTGCTTGGAATACTGCATGAAGATTGCATCTGACACACACACCCAGGCTGTGCCCACTCCTGCTCTACACTTCCTGTTGTGGGATAATCTTCTTGTGCACTGTGAAGATGCGTCTTTGCCAAGGCACCTTCTGATTGGTTCAATAAAGAGTTGAAGGGCTGATAGCTGGTAGGCAGGAAGAGGTTAGGTAGGACTGAGAGAGAGAGAGAGAGAGAGAGAGAGAGAGAGAGAGAGAGAGAGAGAGAGAGAGAGAGAGAGAGATGAATCTAGGCATGGGAAAGATGCCAGAGGACACAGAGAGGAAATGGAATGGAAGAGAGGTAAAAAGCCACGAGGCAAAACGTAGATTAATATAAATGGGTTAATTTAAGTTAAAAGAGCTAGTGGGACAGCCCTAAGCTATAGGCTGTGCTTTCATAATTAATAATGTCTCCATGTCGATTTTTGTGAGCTGGCTGCCCAAAGAAAAATCCGTCTACAATTTCCCACACTCTCTCTGAAGAAGTCTCCCTCGGCTCCCTCCTTCCCTGTGCCCTCTCTAGTTTTGGCTTCCAGTGTCCCTGCAGTGGTGAATGTTTCCCATCTTAAGAGTCAGGACAGAAAAAGGGGCGGGGCTAGGAAGCAGAGCGCTCTGGCAGTCAGGCCGGGTCACGTTCCTTAGGCATCCTAGGGTTTTCTCTGGGATGGGGGAGCTGCCTGGAGCTGCAGAGAACATGTTCCAGAAAGTGTAGCTCTATCAAGAGTTTCCATAGTACCCTGGAGGGACACAAGGCGGCCTTCACCACAGAGGACTGGCCCAACAGTGTGGACAGGGGACTGCGTGTGGGGGGAGGGGCGGAGCCTGCCGGAGGGCCTCACAGCTAGGCAGTCAGTTCCAGGGCACCCCCAAGCTGGGGGGGTTCTTGGGGTTGCAAGGAAAGCTAGGGATGGTCTGTCCAGTGGTCCAGCTCAACTGCCTCAAGGCTGGGAGGAGGGATCCCTCCCAATTTGTCTAGTTTCACTGAGAGCTCCAGGCTGGGAAGGCTGTCTTGATTTGAGGCTGCAGTCAAACGGCAATGAGCCTCAGCTGTATCAACCTTGGGCCTCTCATCTTGCTATCTGCCGCAGATCTGAGCCTGCTCCATAGTCTTCTAGCTACCAAGAAATAGAAAACAAATTAATCATTACTAGAGGTAGAGGGGGCAGCTTGGTGGTTAAGGATGTTTACAGCTTTTTCAGAGTCCCTGGGGTTTGTATCTCAGCACCCACATCAGGAGGCTCACACCTGCCTGTTCCAAGGCCCTTTGGCCTCTTGGGGCACCTGCACACATGTGGTACATATAAGAGCACACACCTATTCACAAATAAAAATAATTTAGAAAAGAAAAACTGGGGGGGGTGCATGCCTACAGTGACACCAGGCTGTAGTCAATAGAGGCAGAAGGAAGTTCCAGGCCAGCAAGACCATGTCTTAAAAATAAAAAGTCAGGGGTTGGGAGCGTAGGTCAATAAAGTGCTTGCCTTGCAAGCAGGGAGAGTTGAGTTCAATCCCAAGAACCCTTGTAAAGGAAACAGACAAAAGCCAGGCATGGTGGTGCATAGGAAGAATGATCCTTGGTCAGCCAGTTTAGCCCACTAGGTATGTTCCAGGCCAGTGAGAGATCCTGACTCAAAGCAAGAAGAAGAAAGTGGTGGATGGCACCTGAGGGGCCGCATCTGAGCTTGGCCTCTGACACATGCACTCACATATGAATGAACACACAAATGTCAGTTCCAAGAGAATTCATATTTAAATACATATAAAATACAAACCTCAGTAAAGTGGATCTGTGCTGTCCCAAGTCAGGAAAAGGTTACCCTTGGGGAGGTGGTGACTGGAAGGGGACCAAGAGTCTAGCCTGCTGTTCATGGTCTGTGTCTGAACAAGTGTTCTAGTTACACGGGTTCATTCAGCTGGGAAAACTGCATCAAGTTGCATACTAATGATTTGTGGATTTTAATGTATGTTTGCATACTTTAATTACAAATTGACATTGCAAGTTGATCGATAAAGGCTTGGCTGGTGGGAGAAAGCACAGCTTTTAAGCAAGTCAATAAGTTCAAGGCAGCAGGCACAGGCCCTCCCTGCCCTCTGGCCTGGCTGGTCAGCCGAAGGACCCATGGGGCATGTGGAAAATTCTGTGTGTGACAACGCTTTGCAGGATCAGTGGCCTGTGGCTTGGTTCACTGGGCTGTCTGGGATCTGAGCTACGTGAGTTTGCAGTGCAGAAGGACCCTGAAGGAAATGCCCAGGCCAGTGCTGGGCAAAAAGCCTGCATGCAAGGACTGGCTGACAGCTTTCAGACATTGCCTGATCCTCAGTAGATGGTGTACCAAGCGTGGGCACATGATGAAGTCCAGTGTGTTCCCGTGAACTTCCCCTGCCCTGGGTGTTCCTGCTGCCTGGAACACCTTGCCTACTGTCCCTGACTGCAGCACTCAGTAAATCCCAGGCAGGCTTCAAGGCTCAGTTCAACATGGAGTTACACCTCCCCACCTCCCTGCCTCCTACCCCATCTTAGACTAACACTTGTCCCCACAGACTCAAAAGAGTGCTTTGGGCCAACACCTCCTGGGAAGAGCTCTGTGACTCCAGCCCTCTGCTAAGAATTAAGAGACAAACATGCACTTGCATCCATGAGGCAAGTATTAGAAATGACTAGGACCTTCCCCTCTAAGCAAAGGAAATCATTAGTAGATTAATGAAGAGTCCTGTTTGCAGTGCTAATTTGAAGGCTGATAATCTTTTGTCTTAAGCAAAGATCCAATGCTTTGATAAGAACCTTTATTGTGTTGCAGTATTGACTGAGGGTGGGCCCTGGCTGTGGAATGCCTGAGTATGCAATTCATACATAATTCCTCAAGTAATTTGGGCACATTTTTCTCTTATTGACGGGCATTATAATGACTATAATAAACCAAGGAAGCCTCAGGTGAAACAACGTATCATTACACTTGTCAATAGAGGTGTACCCATGGGTTTAATGACCGTGCTTGCAAAGTCCTTCTTTGTTAAGGATGTCTGCCCGGGTTCTGATGAGAATGTGAACTGTGTGAGGGAGTGACTCAGTGTCAGTCATTCATTCATACACTCATTCATTCATTTGGCATATCCTCAGCCCCACCACAGCCCCAGGCTCCATGCCAGGGGCCAGGGAAATACTTCCAAATGAGTAAGAATCCCTGACTAGCTGAGCTCATCTTCTGTGACACCAGGGATGCCAGCATCCATGTGTGAACAGGAGCCCTTGTGAGTGGGGCATTAGCAGGAGATCAGGAGAGAGGCACAGGCCACAAAGAGAGTCTGGGACACATTTCCTAGAGGAGCTGGCAGTTGGGGACTAAGTTGAATGTGGAACATTTTGTTAATAGGCCTATGTATGTTTCCTTTCCATGAGAGTGGTTCAAGTTTCCGAATGACCAAAAGGACAACTCAGAGTGTAGCTCAATGGTAGAGTGCTTGCTTGCCTAACCATATGGATGACCCAAGGTTTAATCCTCAGCAATGCAAAGACAAACAAACAAACAAACAAACAAATACTTAAAATAAGGTTGCAGAATGACCAAAGCAATTCTGAAGATGGACAAAGATATAGAAGTCACACTTCCTGTTATTAAAATTGACCACAGGACTGTGTGTCAAGCACCTAAACTATGGAGATAGAATAGAGACAGATATGCTTAATTTGATCAAATTGGCAGGTCAGAGACATTGAACTGGGTAATTTGGGCAATTTAGACATCTAAGACACAAGAAAGAGGAGGAGTTTGATTAAAAACTTTTATGGACTGAGACGGTATGGCATTGATAGAACCCTTGCCTGGCATGTGCAAGACCCTGGATTCCTTCCCCAGCATCACAAAAACTTAAACAAAAAAGAGCACTTGGGAGGATGGAGGGAAGTTTCGGTGTTTACAAGCACACACTGCTCTTCCGGAGAACCTAAACTCTGTTAAAATAAGTAGGTTACCAAGAAAGAGACCTCTGCTCCAGTTAGGTGTCTGCACAAGCAAACTTTACTCTTGATCAAGAGTATGGGCAAGTGGGATAGAAACCAGAAGTGCATTATGTTTTGTTGTTGTTGTTTTTTTCTTGGTTTTTCGAGACAGGGTTTCTCTGTGTAGTTTTGGAGGCTGTCCTGGAACTTGCTCTGTAGACCAGGCTGGCCTGGAACTCACAGAGATCCACCTGCCTCTTTCTCCCGAGTGCTTGGAAATATTTCCCAGACCTCAGTCCTCAAAGACTTGGGAACATTCCCCAGACCTCAAGGTTCCAGGCTGGTCACAAAGTTCAGCCAGGGCACAGACGTTGCCTGAGACAGATAACGAGCCAGTCAGCCAGACAGCCACAAGCGTACATGATGCATGAAGGTCTGGCACCAATTACCAAACACCCCTCGTACCCCCACCACCCCGTGTGCGATTTTAGGCTTTAAAAACCCGCTGTAATTTCTGCTCGGAGTTCACTCCTTCTCAAGGCTGCTGAACCCCGGTGCGCCGGCTTAATAAAAATCCTCTTGCATTTTGCAGCGAACTTCGGCTCCCTGGTGGTCTTTGGGGCGAGGGTCCTGAGAGAAAGGCTGAAGGGCCTTTCAGTGAAACACACCTTTAAATCCAGCACTTGGGAGGCAGAGGCAGGCAGATCTCTGTCAGTTTGAGGCCATCCTGGTTTACAGAGCGAGTTCCAGGACAGGCTCCAAAACTACAAAGAGAAACCTGTCTCAAAAAAAAGGGCTTGGTCATCAAATTGCTAGAATTTAGCAGGGGCTTTCCTGTAAAAAAAAGATTTTTACCAGGTGTGCAGGTCTGTGTGTGTGTGTGTGTGTGTGTGTGTTGTGGTGGTAATTAATGGTGGTAGTGGAAGTTCAAACATTTGCATAAAAGTCTTACAAGGTGAAGAAGGTAAAAAGATTTAAGTTCCTTGTTATAAACACGAATTTGATAGCATTTGATGAAAAGATTTCTATTTGGTATTTCTTATGCCAGCACCCACATTGGACAGATCACAGCTACCAGAAATTTCAGCTCCAGGGAAGCCGGCTCCCTCTTCTGGCTTCCAAGGGTACTGCATTTACATGCACATACCCACATAGTCATACACATAACTAAAAATATTTTTAAAAATAGGTCCTGGAGATGTGGCTCAGTGGTTAAGAGCACTGACTGCTCTTCCAGAGAACATGGGTTCAATTTCCAGCACCAACATGGCAGTTCTTAACTGTCTGTAATTCCAGTTCTAGGGGATCTGACATCTTCACACCAATGAACATAAAATAAAGTTTAAAAAAATACTTTCATTAAAAAAAAATTAAAAATAGAGAAAACTTTGTGATGAGGGTAAAAAGGTGCAAGCCTATAACCCCAGGGGTTTGGGTGGTGGAGGCAGAGGATCAGGAGTTCAAGGCCAGTCTCAGTTACAAAGTAAAATTTTTTTAAGCCAGCATGGACTACATGAGATAGGTTTTTTGTTTTGTTTTGCTTTTCAAGACAGGGTTTCTCTGTATTGTTTTGGAGGCTGTCCTGAAACTGCTCTGTACAGCAGGCTGGCCTCGAACTCACAGAGATCTGCCTGCCTCTGCCTCCCGAGTGCTGGAATTAAAGGCATGTGCCACCAATGCCTGGCTTACAAGAGATAATTTATCAAAAACCAAGCCAAATAAACAAACAAATAACAACAACAAAACCCTCAAAAAATGAGAGGCAGTATTTTCAAATCATGCATTTAATCTATTAAAAATATAAGACTGCTTACATTTCAGTAATTAAATCAGCTCAGTTTCAAAATGGGCAAAGGGTTTGAATAGATGTTTTTCTAAAACACATATACAAATGGTAATGAAGGCATGCGTGAACATACTCAGGTATTATTCATCGTTAGGAAAATGCAGAGCAAAACCACAATAGGCTACTGGGCCTCACACCCTCCCAAATGGCGACTCAAACAAATACAAACAAAAAACTACTGACGATATCAAGCTACGGAGGCGGCAAGGTGTGGGAAAATGGCGACCCTCCTTCACTGCTGGTGGGATGTAAAACAACAAAAAAACGGCAGCTACAAAAGAAAAGTCTCGTGCCCAGGCCCGTCACCTGAGAGTAGACAGTGATGGACCCACACAGTGAGCTACTTAAAAGGGAAGGGAATTCTGGTATGTGCTCCAATACAGACAAACTGAGATGACAACACGCCAAGTGAGATTAGTCAGTCACAAAAAGGACACACGTGCTGTGATTCCATTTATATGGAAGATCCTGGGCAAGCAAATCCAGAGAAGGCCAGTAAGTAAGCAGTTGCTAGGAGACAAAGGGAGACCAGAGTGTGACTGTCAGTGTGTGTGGAGGGTTTTTTAAGGGTCATGAAGAATGTTCTGGAATGAGATTGCTGTGATGGCTGTTCAAGTGTACAGATATACCAAAACCCACTAACTCTGTAGTTTGTTTACCATTCTTATTTGTTTGTTGAGAGGTCTCCTACAGGAGACAGCCCAGGCTGTCCTCAAGCTTGATATGTAGCTGAGGCTTACCTTGAACTTTTGACCTTCCCACTTCTACCTCCAAAAACACATGGGTCACCACACACAGCCTTTAACTATACAGGGCAATTTTTACATTGTGTGAATTTTATTTCATGAAAAATGGATAGTTCAGGCCTAGCAGGTGCGGTTTGGAAATAATTGCTTAAGAACAAAAAGCGAAAGCATTCCTTAGGCTTGTCCCTGGGGGATGCTGTGGTAGAAGGGAGGATGGGGTGGGTGCAGCCAGTGTTGGGTGACATGCAGACCTGCAGAGGGCCTAGGGGCTGGCTTGGGTCATATGTAGGACAGGAGGAGCAGGAAAAGGTTCTGGGGTGACCCAGCTGGCATTGTCAGAATGCCATTACCGTGGGAACACAAGCAAGACACGGTTCTTGCCCTGGCCAAGCTAGGACTTGATTTATGAGAGATCTCTCTGTCCACAAGCAAAGTGACATGCCTGTGACAGTGAGTAATCCCTAACACTTACTAAGTGCTATCTGTGTGCCCTGTGTCAGGTGCCTTCCATGGGCAAGCCTGTCCAATTGATCCTGTGAGCCACTGCTCCCTGTGTCCATTTGCGGCTTACCTGTGTTTCCTGGTTCCAAACAGTGGAGCCATTGGACTGCTGGCCTTCAATGGCATCAGCACAGCCTTGAGGCACGTGCTCACCTCCTTGACACCTGGTGAGTTGCGGGTCATAGCAGGAAGGTAAGTGAGGCAGGGCCCACCCTCCTGCCATACGCAGAACCCAGGTGGGGAGCGATGAAAGATGGTTACAGAGAATGGAGCTTTAAGAGGCAAGGGACAGCTCTGGAGTTTATACCACAAAGTGTGTCAAGGCTCCCAGCAACCCACCATGTAATATGAGTCTGGGGTCACACAGTTTGACAAATTCAGTGCTCTTTCCAAAAAGAGTCCCAATGCCAACAACCCACCATGTAATATGAGTCTGGGGTCACACAGTCTGACAAATTCAGTGCTCTTTCCAAGAAGAGTCCCAATGCATGGGTCTGAGGTTTGTACAGTCTGAGGGAAGCTCTCACAGACACAAATGACAAGTAACGATGTTTACAAGACACCGAGGCCATGGGGATGCAGTCATCGTCTCCTCAAGGTCCGAGAAGGGTCTAGATGAGCCAGGGGTTTGTCATACAGAAGATCTGCCACGTGACTGGTGCCAGCCACCTGCCTCTGAGCTCTCTTCTGAGATGGGGCCTGTGACTCTGTGTCCCGTTGGCACACAGGAACTTTGCTCTGAAACCCAGACAGACAGGCTCCCATGATGACCAGTGCCCTGCCACCACAAGCACACTCACACAGGAGACAAATGGAGGGTGGACACTCAGGAGGCCATATGGCCTAGAATGTGGGCCAGTGTCAGTCAGACCCCAGCAGGACGCTTCTCCACGCCTCTCACCCCACGCCCAAAGCAAAAGACTACAGAGCCCCCTCACACTGGGAAGTCTTGTTCTTGCCATATGGGAGGGGGGCGCAGATTTGTGAGCCCGGAAGAGTTTTAAAGTGGAGCTGCTGATGAAAACACTCACTTTGCTGGGTGTGGTGATGTGTGTCTGTGGTCCCAGCTCCTCAGAGGTTGTGACAGGAGAGGTTGCTTGAGCCCTGGAGCTCAGGGTACAACACACGGTATGACTTTGTCTCAAAAAGGAAGGGGCGGACATGGGCAGTGACATCTAGGGGCCAGAGTTTGTTCCAATCCATAAAGCACTTGGTGCACAAGCATAAGAGCCCGTGACAGAATCCAAGCTAGAAACAAAAACAGAAACAGGCAGATGGCAAGTGTTTATAATCCCAGCCCTGGGGAGTTGGAGACAGGTAGACAGCCAGCCTACTTCAAGGAGTGGTGCCTCAGTTATAGCTGCAGTGTGACATCGTGCCCATACTGTATGCATAAGGTTATTAAAGACACAATGGTAGAACCTACTTCCTCACAGGGTCCAGTGCAGAGATCATCCTTTCATGCTCAGGCCTTTACCTAAGCAGACCGTGTTTTCCTCCATACTATGGAATTACATTTCATCTGACTTACTTTAATGGTACCTGGACTGTGTGTGTGTGTGTGTGTGTGTGTGTGTGTGTGTGTGTGTGTGACCCAAGATTCTTCTCTGCATACACACACACACATACCATTCCTCGGGTGCGGCTAAAACTAAAAAAATAGAAAGGAGACCAAGAGATGAAAATAAGCCACAAAGGCCTAAGGCTTGGGGAACACTGCGGAAGAGGGGTGGAGAGATTGGAGAGATCGTGAGAGCCAGTGGGCCAGAGCATTTCCTGTGAGACTGTGTCTCCTAGGAATGTCAGAAGCTACCCCCCTAAATTCTCACCAACACGACTGCCCAAACGTGAGATAACACTGGAAAAAAGTGGACTGGGAAAGACCACGAGGTAAACCTAGTCAAAGAACTACAGGCAGCCAAGGAACGCTGAGAGCAGGAGGACTGCCTTCCCCAGGGAAGAGTATCAAATGGTCATCCAATACCAAGTGCCAGTCCTGGAAACACACCTTAAAGTACATTTACTGAGAAAATGGAGGCCCCGAACCTGAAAGAGAGCAAAGGGAGGTACATGGGAAGGTTTTGAGGGAGAAAAGGGAGGGAGAAAAGATACAATTATACTATCATTTTCAAAATAAAAGAAAAAAGAAATGATGAGGAAGGATGGGGTGTGCAAAGAACGCATCGGACGCAGAAGAGGAAGAAGCTGGGGTTGGGGGGAAATGCAAGGTGGAGCCAGGGTAGGGGAAGGGAGATGGGGTGGGGGTGGGGAGGAGAAGCAGGAAACACACTTGCTTAAAAAATGGCATAATGATATCTAGAAGCATCTATGCTGATTAAAAAAAGAAAATCCTGCAAAAGAAAATTATATGTCTAACTTACCTGGCTGAGTCTTCCTCCCAGAAGTGGTCAAGGGTTCAACTCCTTCCTAATGTAGTATCATTTCCTGCTTCGGGACATGCTCTGGCTATGTGATGGGTCAGAATGTTTCACAATGTGAGGTGACAGCCGAGGGGTTTTCACACCGTGGTGGGTTTTGTTGCTTTGTTTTGTTTGGGGGGGGGTTCCTCAAGCTTATAGTCCCTCTGCCTTAGAAGTTCAAGTGCTGGGGTTGCCGGTGCATTTACAGCACACCTGGCTCAGGATAAACTATTGTTTTATCTTTATTTTTTGGTTTTTCGAGACAGGGTTTCTCTGTGTAGCTTTGGAGGCTGTCCTGGAACTTGCTGTATAGACCAGATTGGCCTCAAACTCACAGAGATCCGCCTGCCTGTGCCTCCCAGGTGCTGGGATTAAAGGCGTGCGCCAGCACCGCCCGGCTTAGGATAAATTCTTTACTGTGTGCCCACAGGCATTTCTCAAAGTGTGGTCTAACGATCTTGGCAGCTACTGAGCCCTTCCACAGTGATCTGAGAAGTCAGAACCATTTTCTGAATATGAGGTGTCATTTGCCCTTTTCGCACCAGTTGAGGAATTCACAGTGGAGTTTTCCAGAGGCAGCTTAGCGTGTGATATCACGACAGCCCCGATGACTAACGGAGCATGTGCTTGCCTGTGGTTTTATTTCTGATGTTAGGGATTGAACTCAGAACCTTGCCAATGCTAAGAATGCACTCTCCACCGAGCCACACCCCCTCCCTAGTCCCCTGTATGCTGTGCTGAGAGTGACCAGTGAGAGGCGGGGATGTGGTTTTTTGGTAGAATGCTTGCCTAGCATGCTGGAAGCCCTGGTGTGACCCTGTCACCGCGTAAACTGGGTGTAGCACACACACCTGCAGTCCTAGAACCCAGGAATCAGAAACAGGAGAATCAGGAATTCAAGGTCACCCCCAGCCTTGGAGGGAGTTTGAGACAGCCTGGGCTACACCAGTCTCAAAAACAAGCAAATAGGTAAATAGTGCTCCTTCGGGACCTCATTGGTTATTAGAAGTGTAAAGTGGTCCTAACTAAAAGAGTGTGAGCGCTGCTCATCTGTACAACACCTACAATCTAGATGTTGATTTTGGACTCTTTGGTGATGTCTTAAGGGAAAGCAGTTTACAGCGCTAAGCAGAAACCTTCTAAAAACCCTCTTCCACAACAGCAATAATTTATCGTGTAGCACTTGATTATTGTGCTTGTACATGATCCATAAAGTCCAGGGCTTAGTTCTGTGTCCTCGTATTGCCTCAGAAGTATGTTGTAATAAATAGAAATTCCAGGTAGGACTGTTACACAAAGAAACCCTGTCTTGAAAAACCAAAAATAAATAAATAATAGAAATTCATAAAAGCCACAAGATCTGTAATGAGTCAAAAAGGCTGTCAAGTTTGATGGGCAACAGGACAAAATTAAGTAAAAATCTAGATTATGATGGAATACTTTTATTATGACTTTAGTATGACAAAGGCAAGAACACATTTTATTGAATAACAAACCAACTATGTATGTACTTATGACTTGGGTGAACACTGATAACCTGTCACAGGCAATGACAGTTTAATGTAGTCTTTTGGTGGTCTGTCACCATTCAGCTGCATATAAACCCCAACTCAGGTTTTGTCACTATGGAAGTAGTTGTCAGAGCTGCGTCTGTAGCTCAGAGGTAGAACGTTTGCCTAGCACACACAAGACAATAGGTTTCATACCAAGCACTGGAAAAAATGGAAGAGAAAGAAGGAAGAAAGAGAAAAAGAGAGAGAGAGACAGGAAGGAAGGAAGGAGGGAAGGAAGGAAGGAGGGAAGGAGGGAAGGGAGGAAGGGGAAAGGAGGAAAGAGGAGCCAGGCACCATGGTATCTGCTGTAACCCAGCACTGGAGGGCGAAGCAGGAGGCGCTCTCATCTGAGGCCAACCTGGGGTGCACGGTGAGATCCTTATCCAAAAGTAAATAAAAGCAAAGAGAAAGAAAAAGAAATGATAGGTAGCAGAAGGGACAGTGGTAATCTAACATTTGTAAGTGTGACTGCTAGTCCCCAGTAGAGGAGCTTGTCCTGGTTCTACAAGAGTCAACACTGGGCCTAACTCTGTCGACTGGGTCAGCTTCTCAGGGAAGCATCGAAGTTTCCAGAATGTTCAGACCCCGAACTTTTACCCAAGCTGGAGTTCTGCCCCCAGGAGCTCTAAGATGTGAACCTCGGCCCCTGTTTGAATCACATCACTCTCTTCTGAGGCCTGAGCAGCACAAACAGTCACCACATGGGAACCCTGGGTCCCACAGTCAGCAAGGCAGACACTTCCAGGCACAGGGGCCAAGGCCGGAGCCCACACGGGACCATTGCCACCAGCCCGCAGGGGTTCCTCTGGGGCTGCACGGAGGAACTGCCGAGCCTGGATGAGAAAGAAGGACCAAGCCGTGCTGGAGTGGAATTGTCCTTAGGGACAGCTAACCCATCTTTGCAGAAGGCTGAGTTCCTGGCTGTCCCTGGCTCAGGAGAGCCCCAGGCCTGCGGTTCCCCGAAGTTTAAAAAGGTGTGGTCATGAAGCTTGGCTTGCCCTGTCAGTTTCTCAACCCAGGTTGCCCAAAAGGCCAGCAAATCTGGGTCAGGAGGCCTTGCCCAGACATCCATTCTCCTTTTAGAGGCTTCACAGGTGAGAGGCAAGGTGGAGAGTTGGGGTGCAGAGTGCAGGGGTACTGGCCCGTGGAAAGCAGCTCACTGCCATGTCCTCTCTGCCGTGTCCGGCTTCCCCTTTGCTTCACCTTGTTCTTACCAGTGCTGAGACTGGCAGGGGGACCTCAGGTCTAACATCTGCCTGGGCTACGTAGTGAAAACACCAGAAGGTTGATGGAGAGTCGGAAGGTGGTTCAGCCTCTGGTGTCCCCGCCCAGACAGGAGCACGAGAACTCACAGTCCAAGGAGACAATCGGGACCGAGGTCCGCCCCTGTATCAGTTACCACTAATGCGTCGCTCTTTTTGGGTGCTGTTCAGGGGTCAAAAGGTGACACCATTCCCTAGCCCCCAGGCATCTCACGGTCAGGAGAGCAAGTGTGCAGTCCCCACCCAGGGTGAAACTAAAAAATAATTGGAAACTGATTGGACGAAGTAAGAAGGCCAGTGCGGAAGGGTGGAGACAAAGACAGAGTGACTGCGCATGCCTGGCCCTGGGAGTCCAGGTGATGGTGGTACTTGGGTGTGGTGGGAGAGGCTGAGGTCATGTCCTGCTGCCTGCCAGACCTTTGCTTCACGCTAAAGTGCCCCTGACCTTGTAGGTTACAAAATGTTCTCAACCAATGTGAGTTTACTAAGCGCCTACTGTGTAGCCAATCAGGGCTGGCCACTAGGGGCTCATAAGTCAATATGGTTCTACAGAGTTTACGATAGTGTGGAGTCACTCCTGCAGCTGATTAAGTGCTAATTAAGAGACAACACAGTCATTAACTACTAGAGGACTGTAGTTTTCTTAACTATAAAATGAAGGGGCCGATAGCCTCCTTATAACTTATGTCCTGCTTACTTCCAATTTTTAAAAAGTGAGTTCCAAAAAAACACAATAATTTTTGTTAAAGTATAATTAGGGAACAACAACAACAAAAAGTAAACCGAGGAACCAATTGAAGTCAGATACCATGTCATCATCCTGGTTATGTTGCTACTATAGTGGATTATCAGATATGGCTCCCTGCTTCCTGGCAGCCAAGGAGAAAGGGAAACAGGATGGCTTGTGCCAGCGTTCCTCGACCTTCCCAATAAGACGCTTTGATACAGTTTCTCATGTTGTGGTGACCCCTAACCATAAATTACTTCCATTGCTATTTGTTTTCTTTCTTTCTTTTTTCTTTTTCTTTTTATTTAGTTATTTATTTTTTGGTATTTTAAGACAGGGTTTCTCTGTTTTGTTTTGGAGGCTGTCCTGGAACTCACTCTGTAGACCAGGTTGGCCTCGAACTCACAGAGATCCGCCTGCCTCTGCCTCCCGAGTGCTGGGAATAAAGTCATGCGCCACCAACACCCAGCTTCGTTGCTATTTCACAACTGTAATTTTGCTACTATTATGAAGTGTAATGTAAATATCTGATATTTCTGATGGTCTTGGGCAAGCCCTGTGGAGTCATGACCCATAGGTTAAGAACCTCTTGTTTATGTCATTACTATTATGTGATAACATGAAATATATCAGATCCTCCAGAGAAAAATTTGTCTCTTTTTTTTGGGAGGGGGGAGAGTGGACAGGGTCTCCTGTAGCTCAGGTTGACCTTGAAGTTGCCAGATGGGTGAGGATGACCTTGAACCTCTGCTGTTTCTGCCTCTTCCTCCTAAACCTTGGGATTACAGGCACAGGCTATCACATACAGGGCTTTCTTTCATAAAACAGCATAGATTATCATATCAGACAATGCCATGTGTGGTAATTTTTGTTTATGTACACGAGTGTTTTCCTTTCTTGCTTTGTATATCCACCACATTGTTTGTAGTACTCACAGAGGCCAGAAGAGGGCGTCAGATCCCCTGGAGCTGGAGTCACAGATGCTTGTTAGCTGCCACATGTGGGTGTAGGTAATAGACCCCCAGCCTCTTGCAAGAGCAGTGGGCGCTCCTTAGCACTATGCTGCCTCTTCCGTCCTGCTCTTCTTTCTCTGCTTCCTGGCAGGGATGAGGTGAACGGTCTTCCTCTGCCCTGTGCTTCCGTCATGGTGTTCTCGTACCACAGGCTCAGGGCAATGGCACCAAGCACGTGTAGACTAAAACCTCAGAAACACCAAGCCAAAGCAAAACCTCCCTCTTCTTAAGTTGATCCAGCTCAGACATTCTGTCACAGCAGCAGAAAGCTAACATAGCTGCTAAACTGGTGCTCAAAATATATAGCTATTTGGTGGCATGGACTGGCACTAAGACAGAACTCAGAATGTATAAGGAACAATGTATAAGTAGACTGTTTCCTCACCCCATCACTAGTCCTGGCTATTAGTAAACCTCTCTGTCTCTGTCTCTCTTTCTCTCCAAGAACAGGGGTTAAAAAAGTGATGTGTACATTCCAGCTTTATTTTGTATTTCTTTCTCCCCCTCCTCTGTGTGTGTGTGTGTGTGTGTGTGTGTGTGTGTGTGTACCGGAGTGTGTGCATGTGTTTAAGACAAGACATTAAGGAGCCTAAACAGGACTTGGATCCCCCCCCCACCCCGTCGTGTGCGTGCGTGTGTGCATGTGTTTAAGATGAGGTGTCAAGGAGCCCAGACAGGACTTGGATTATGTAGCTGAGACCAGCTTTGAGCTCATGATCCTTCTGTCTTCACCTTCCAAGTACCGAGATGACAGGCATGCACCACCACCCTGATTACTCTGCCTTTCTCAGGAAACATTTTCCTGTGTGGTGACTGGCTACCAAGATTTATTTTATTGCAAACTATTTTAAAAGACTGTATCAGCACCCTCAAATATAAAATGGAAATAATAGTCCCTTACTGTGAAATTACACAAAGTGATCCGAGTCAAGGGTGTGGAAAGCACTGTGGTTCCAGCAGCTGGAAGGCATTTTCCATCCTGTTTAGAAAAACTTCCCACTCCAAAATTATAAGTCAATTTACCTATCCTTCCTTTTAGAATTGTATGGTTTTATTCCACTTAAGTCTTTGATCCACGTGGGATTTGTTTTGGCCCCAGAGATTGTGGACCACTGCCTTTGCCCACTGAGTCAAGTGGACGAGTAGGACTCCTTCTGTGCAGGTCCCACCCTTGCCATAACTGCCTTTCAGTGTCTTGTGCTATGATGTGTGGTTTGATGCCCACCCACTGGAAGACGGGAGCTGCAGATGGAGAAAGTCCCGCCTCTTGGGGAGTGAGCTTTCTGGCCCTTTAGACAGTACCACCTTAGGCCCCTCTAGCTGTAGACAGTTTGGTCCTAGATATGACAGAGCGTATGATCGAGGGCCTGCCAGAGAGAGGCCTGCAGGTCAACTGCCTGCCCCAAGACACCCTTGCGCCAGGAAGGTACGCTAAAGCCCAAGGGGCGCTGCTCAGCTGAGGGGCAGTGGGCAGTGGGCAGTGGGCAGTGGGGCAGTGGGGCAGTGGGGCAGTGGGCAGTGGGCAGTGGGCAGTGGGGCAGTGGGCAGTGGGCAGTGGGCAGTGGGGCAGTGGGGCAGTGGGCAGTGGGGCAGTGGGCAGTGGGGCAGTGGGCAGTGGGGCAGTGGGGCAGTGGGCAGTGGGCAGTGGGCAGTGGGGCAGTGGGCAGTGGGCAGTGGGGCAGTGGGCGGTGGGGCAGTGGGGCAGTGGGGCAGGGGGCAGTGGGGCAGTGGGGCAGTGGGGCAGTGGGCAGTGGACAGTGGGGCAGTGGGCAGTGGGCAGTGGGCAGTGGGCAGGGGGCAGTGGGGCAGTGGGGCAGTGGGCAGTGGGCAGTGGACAGTGGGGCAGTGGGCAGTGGGCAGTGGGCAGTGGGGCAGTGGGCAGTGGGGCAGTGGGGCAGTGGGGCAGTGGGGCAGTGGGCAGTGGGCAGTGGGGAGTGGGCAGTGGGCATGGGGCAGTGGGGCAGTGGGGCGGTGGGCAGTGGGCAGTGGGGCAGTGGGCAGTGGGCAGTGGGCATGGGGCAGTGGGCAGTGGGGCAGTGGGCAGTGGGCAGTGGGCAGTGGGCATGGGGCAGTGGGCAGTGGGGCAGTGGGCAGTGGGCAGTGGGCATGGGGCAGTGGGCATGGGGCAGTGGGCAGGGGGCAGTGGGGCAGTGGGCAGTGGGGCAGTGGGCAGTGGGCAGTGGGGCAGTGGGCAGTGGGGCAGTGGGGCAGTGGGGCAGTGGGCAGTGGGCAGTGGGCAGTGGGGCAGTGGGCAGTGGGGCAGTGGGGCAGTGGGCAGTGGGGCAGTGGGGCAGTGGGCAGTGGGCAGTGGGCAGTGGGGCAGTGGGGCAGTGGGCAGTGGGCAGTGGGGCTGTGGGGCAGTGGGGCAGTGGGGCAGTGGGCAGTGGGCAGTGGGCAGTGGGCAGTGGGGCAGTGGGCAGTGGGCAGTGGGGCAGTGGGGCAGTGGGGCAGTGGGGCAGTGGGCAGTGGGCAGTGGGCAGTGGGCAGTGGGCAGGGGGCAGTGGGGCAGTGGGGCAGTGGGGCAGTGGGCAGTGGGCAGTGGGGCAGTGGGGCAGTGGGGCAGTGGGGCAGTGGGGCAGTGGGCAGTGGGCAGTGGGGCAGTGGGGCAGTGGGGCGGTGGGCAGTGGGCAGTGGGCAGTGGGCAGTGGGGCAGTGGGGCAGTGGGCAGTGGGCAGTGGGGCAGTGGGGCAGTGGGGCAGTGGGGCAGTGGGCAGTGGGCAGTGGGCAGTGGGGCAGTGGGGCAGTGGGCAGTGGGCAGTGGGGCAGTGGGGCAGTGGGGCAGTGGGGCAGTGGGCAGTGGGCAGTGGGCAGTGGGCAGTGGGCAGGGGGCAGTGGGGCAGTGGGGCAGTGGGGCAGTGGGCATGGGGCAGTGGGGCAGTGGGCAGTGGGCAGTGGGCAGTGGGGCAGTGGGCAGTGGGGCAGTGGGGCAGTGGGGCAGTGGGCAGTGGGCAGTGGGCAGGGGGCAGTGGGGCAGTGGGGCAGTGGGGCAGTGGGGCAGTGGGCAGTGGGCAGTGGGGCAGTGGGCGGTGGGGCAGTGGGGCAGTGGGGCAGTGGGCAGTGGGCAGTGGGCAGTGGGGCAGTGGGCAGTGGGCAGTGGGCAGGGGGCAGTGGGGCAGTGGGGCAGTGGGGCAGTGGGGCAGTGGGGCAGTGGGCAGTGGGCAGTGGGGCAGTGGGGCAGTGGGCAGGGGGCAGTGGGCAGTGGGGCAGTGGGGCAGTGGGGCAGTGGGCAGTGGGCAGTGGGCCGGGGGCAGTGGGGCAGTGGGGCAGTGGGGCAGTGGGCAGTGGGGCAGTGGGCAGTGGGCAGGGGGCAGTGGGGCAGTGGGCAGTGGGGCAGTGGGCAGTGGGCAGTGGGGCGGTGGGGCGGTGGGGCGGTGGGGCAGTGGGCAGTGGGCAGTGGGGCAGTGGGGCAGTGGGCAGTGGGCAGTGGGGCAGTGGGGCGGTGGGGCAGTGGGGCAGTGGGGCAGTGAGGCAGTGGGCAGTGGGCAGTGGGCAGTGGGGCAGTGGGCAGTGGGCAGTGGGCAGTGGGGCGGTGGGGCAGTGGGGCAGTGGGCAGGGGGCAGTGGGGCAGTGGGCAGGGGGCAGTGGGGCAGTGGGCAGTGGGCAGGGGGCAGTGGGGCAGTGGGCAGTGGGGCAGGCGGCAGTGGGGCAGGGGGCAGTGGGGCAGTGGGGCAGTGGGCAGGGGGCAGTGGGGCAGTGGGCAGTGGGCAGGGGGCAGTGGGGCAGTGGGCAGTGGGGCAGTGGGGCAGTGGGGCAGTGGGGCAGTGGGCAGTGGGGCAGTGGGCGGTGGGGTGGTGGGCAGTGGGGCAGTGGGCAGTGGGGCAGTGGGGCGGTGGGCAGTGGGGCGGTGGGCAGTGGGCAGGGGGCAGTGGGGCGGTGGGGCGGTGGGGCGGTGGTGCAGTGGGGCAGTGGGGCAGTGGGCAGTGGGGCAGTGGGCAGTGGGCAGTGGGGCAGTGGGCAGTGGGGCAGTGGGGCAGTGGGGCAGTGGGCAGTGGGCAGGGGGCAGTGGGGCAGGGGGCAGTGGGGCAGTGGGGCAGTGGGCGGTGGGGCAGTGGGGAGTGGGGCAGTGGGCAGTGGGCAGTGGGGCAGTGGGCGGGTTACTGACAGAGCTAACCCTGTCTGAGTACCGACCCCAGGACCCCAAACCCACCCAAGAGAGCAAGCCCTAGGGGGCGGGGGTGGTGCACTGGGCAGCCCTGCCCCATAGATAGAAGAGGAATGTGGCATGTGTGTACCTCCCCTCCCACCTCCCACACAATGCAGATATACAAAGGACACAAAATTAGCCTTTGAAGTGGGCCAGTCCAGGGTTCAAATCCCTGTCTTCCCACTTAACCTCAGTGACCTTGGAAGGGTACTTAACTGCCAGTCTCCCAGTGAGTGATGTTGGGAAGACTTTTATGGCAAATGAAATCCATGCCATAAGTAGCAGACATTCATTTGAGGATACCCCATTGTGGTGGCTTGAAAGAAAACGGCCTCCAAAGGGAGTGGCACTATTAGGAAGTGTGGCCTTGTTGGAGGAAGTGTGTCACCGTAGGGTGTCCTTTGAGGTCTCTTTTGACCAAGCATCCCTTAGTGTGACACTGAGTCTACTTCCTGTTGCCTTCTGATCAAGATGTAACCAGCATCATGTCTGCCTGCACGCCACCGTGCTCCCTGCCATGGTGACAATGGACTAAACCTCTGAAACTGTAAGCCATCGCCTCAATTAAATGTTTTCTTCATAAGAATTGCCATGGTCGTGGTGTCTCTTCACAGTAACAGAAACCCTAACTAAGACACCCATGTCTGTCCTCACTGTCCTGGATGCTGGGATCTGAACAACTATGACATGATGCAATGGAAAGAGACCTTGGTTTTGGGGTCAAACCAACCTGTGTTGGCATCCCAACCATACAACCTTTCTTATGCTCAGAGTACCTAGCACGGTGCTTGCCCAGTCAGCACACAGGGAGCAGTAGAACCACTATCCTCCAAATACCCATGGTGCTCCTGGGAGCTGACTGACTCCCAGCAGTGTGCAGCAGAACCTGGTGACGGCAGGGGAGCCCTGGGAAGAAGGTTTGCATCTGCTGGGTACATCGGCTTAACACCTGTGGTAATGATCCCACAGCCCCAGCGGGAATCTTGACACAACTCATTCTCTGTTCATTCAATTAGAATTTAGACAGCAGCCTTCAAGGAGCCGTTTCCAGCCCCACGGCCCTGCCATCCCCAGCCAATCTATAACTGCCATCAATAAGGTACCAGATACAATTTCAGACAGCTACATTTGAATTTCAGATAAATACATTTGTTGTCTCTGTATATCCCAAATATTGCCTAGAACATATTTTTTTAAAATCTGGTGTTTGTCTGAAATTCAAGTTTAATTGTATCCTGGTTGTTTATTTGCTGAAGTTGGAGTGCCATCATAGTCAAAGCACCAGTGTGTGTTTGTGAAACATTTTAAGTGGCCATTACACCAGCTGTGTGTGCCCTTTATTGATGATGTCACTCTAGAAGCATCAAGCCATATTGCACTTTTGACAGGTGTGCCCTGGTGGCGTGTGTGACACAGCAGAAGGAGCTGTGTGAATGCTGCTGAGGGGGGCAGTCCTGAGGTGAGGGAGACTAGGGGCAGGCTCGTAAGACATTGGTGGGAGTCTGTCTCCGGGGAGGCCCCAGTCAACGGTGTGATTACTATGACCCCTAGTCACCATGGGCATCCACTTAGCCAGTAGAACGGAGCCAGTGCTCTTCAAGGCCCCGGGCGGTTGAACTGATCTTTAGAGCCCTCAACTGAGCTCTCGGCACCCTTGGTGGGAGGAAGGGGCACATATCTCTCTTCCCAACGCCAGCGCCTGAAGATCCCAAACCATGTACTTGTGGTAGATCTGTCTGGGTTTAAATTTCCCTACTGAGCTCCACGCCTCCTGCCACCTACATCCCAGGCCTGGAGCTCTAGGCCAAAGATGTCTTGTTCACCTTGAGTTCCCAGGAAGACGTTTCCGAGAGGAAACCTATCCCAGTGAAGTTCGCTCACAGCCGCCCCCTCTTCCCCGGATACTACACACTGTTCCCCTGGGACACTGAGGCAGACACCAGTCACATGCTCCCCAGCTGCTCTGCTCCCTTTCCTCTAAGTTACAAATACCTGAGGCCCAAGGGAGGAATCAGGAAGGGCGGGCAGATACTTGGGTAGGACTGCAGCCAAAGAGAGGTGGAAGACACCAAGGATTAAGGAGGTGAGATGCAAACCTATACAAATAACATTGTTTTGACATGGGCTGTTCTGACATTTACTGTGATGGGTGGGTCGCTAAAATTAAAGGTGAGTGGGGGAGGGATCAGAAAGGAGATGGGGGTCAAGATCAGGGTCAGGTTCCTCAGGGCAGTCTGGGAGTAGCAGCAGGCAGGAGGGTCCTGCTCCGAGGCTGACCCATCTTCTGACTCCACCCCAGCTCTGCCCACTTGGCATTAGCCGTGGCAGCTACCTTGCATACGTGCCCCCCTCCCTGCACCCCTGTCAAGGCATTTGTTATTGCCCTGACTACCCGGAACAGTCTTGCCCTGTGAATCCATTCAGCTATCTCCTTTCCTTCCCCATGCAGAGTCCCCGTCTCCTTAACTGTCCTCCCCTGCACTCTTCATTGCCCTACCCCAGCCCCCTTCCTCTCCACAGCACCTCTAACCACTAGAGACTTCATTTGTTTGTCTTTCTGTTTGCTGGTCATACCCCGCGCCTGCAGAATTGTACCTGGCTGAATAGGTGCTTGACAAACACTGAACCTCTTGAACCGAGTGTAGAGGATCTTGCTAATCTCATTTCTAGGCAGTGTGCTCTCAAGTTTTTCTGGAGCCTGTTAAGACACGCCAGCCACATCACATTCCCTTCCCTAGACCTCCAAAATCAGCTTGAGACATTCCCCGGGTGCTCAGGCGTAGGCCCCTCACCCAGGAGCTGGTTGAAGCTCCTTCAGAGCCTGCCCTGTGTATGCAAGGTCATGGTCTAATGAGGGGCTGCACCAGAATTCTGAGGGTTCTTCGCAAGTGAAGCCTTTCTAGGTCTCGGGGCAGATGCAGGGGTACTCCAAGGTCCAGCCTGGAGGACTCTTAGAGCAGAGCGTAAGTTATCAGAGGTAACACCAGACATTGTTTTATACCTCCCTGCCAACCCACCCCAGCCTAGTACATAGCTTGAACTAAGCTAACACTTCTTGTCGCTTCTTAGCAGAGAACACTGGGCTGTTTTCCACTCCCAGCTGCCAGCAAAGAGGAGCCACACGGGGCTGGGGGAGTCAGAAATCAAGGATCCCTTCAACTGTGCCAAAGCCTGGAGTTTTGGAGTTATGTCCTGAGGTTGAAGCAGCATTGTTTATTGACCTGAGACAGCATCGTGGCCACTTGTGGTCTGTTTCCTAGGTATAATGCAGGCTGCCACTCGGGGAAGCCAGAAGACTCCAGCCTGTGGTGTCTCTCTGGAAGTTCCTAGTAAACCATAGCCCCAAATCACAGGGTCCTCAGCGGCCTGCTTTCCAGACATCCCCACGACACCCTCTACCCAAGGGCAAAGGCTTGGGCTTCTAGGCCTGAAACCCAAACTCCTCCCTCTTGACCCCAGTCCCTTCCTGTACTGGCTGCCACTCCTCTGTCCACACCCTTCCTTGTAGCCAGGGTTAGTCACCGGCCTGAGCCTCGCACCGTGTCACATCTCACACCTTTGCACAGATTGTTCCGGAGCCGAGTCCCCCTCCCTGCCGCCCTGAGACTCCAGCATCACCTGCTTCCTTGTCTGTGCTTGACGTAACTGCAGGTTAGGTCTTGCCGCCACCTCCCGGCTGAGTGACCTCGGGCCAAGTTGCTTAAGTTTACTTGCCTCAGTTTCCTCGCCAGCAAAATGGAGGCATGGCGAAGGAGCACTGACACACAGAAGGGCTGTGGAGCCCACGGTTGCTGCTGCCCAAGGGGCTTGTCCACGCCCCTGAGGAAGCAGAGCCCACTCTCTTGTTACCAGTCCTAGCGAGCAGCCAGTGGTGAACCGTGATGGCTGAGGCGGCGACTCTCAATAGAACAGCGTTCTCGGGCAGTGGTGGTGGTCAGAGCTAGGACAGGGAGAGGCGAGGGAGAGCTGTCAGCCTCTGCCTTGTGAGACTGTCTGCCTGTGCACCGTTCTGAGGAGCCCAACCCCGGTTCCCATGGTGTGGCCTTCTACAGCCACCAGAAACACAACAGAGCTGCGCCCTGGGACCCTGGCGGTGTGGGCGGTGGAGTCAGGCATGTGCTGGCCATTCGGCAGGCACGTGAGTGGCCACCACCGCTCTCTTAGTGCCCACTCACAGGGACTAATGTGTGGCCTCCGAGTCAGGGCATGTGAGCTGGGATAAAGCACACCATTACTGTAGTCCTCTGCTTCTCCCTAATCTCTACACTGGCGGGCGGGGGTAACAGCTCCTATCCTAAAGACCGAATAGGATTAAATGTCAGGTGTCTGGTGTCTGTCTGTCTGTTTTAACAATGCCCGGGGAGCCCAGTCTGCTTTTGAACTCCTTGTGAGCAGAGGATGGCCTCGAATTTCTGATTTTCCTCCTCCTTCTCCTGGCATTACAGGCATACATGACCATGTCTGACTTTCAGGGGAAAAATTCTTTTTAAATGCCACAAGTATAACAGCGGTGAGTTAAAACATTTCAAACACTTAAGCCCATGAATTCTTGAGAAGAGTCGTGGATGAATCAAGAGGCACTAGAAAGTCTGCTCGAGCTTGAAACTGTACATGGGGAAGGGAGGACCTAGTCTGCGTCCCTGTGTTGTTTACAAAACTGAACTCACATTAACTAGCCGTGGTTCTCAACCTTCCTAATGCCTCGACCCTTTAATACAGTTCCTCATGTTGTGGTGACCCCCCCCACCATATAATCATTTTTGTTGCTACTGTACGCAACTGTAGCAAACTGTAATTTTGCTACCATTATCAATCATAATGTAAATATCTGTGTTTTCTGATAGTCTTAGGCAACTCCTGTGAATCCCATCAGGCTTCAGTAGATCCAGGCAAACTCCAGGCTGGAGGAGCTCAGGCTGGTTCTGTCAACAAATAAATGTAAGGAGAACAAAAGAGAAAGAAGGAGATACATTGAACAAAAGGCCAGGGGACACTAAGCATTAGTAACACACAGATTTTACCCAGACAATATAAACAAACCATTGTAGAAATCAGAAAGCTAGAAAAGTGACTTGATGTTTGATGTTAAATTAGTGTTCATTTTGGGGTGTAATAGTGGGTGTTGAAATGTGCCCCACCTTTTTTAAATCTTCTCTTGGGGCTGGAGAGATAGCTCTGTGAATTCATTGGTTGGATTTCTAGCTTCCACATTAAAAAAAACAGACTTGACTTGACATAACATACTTGTAATCCTGGCTCTATGTAGAGGAGACAGGCAGACTCTCATTGGCCAGCTAACGTTGACTAATTTGGTGTGTCCCAGGTCCCAGGGAGAGATCCTGTCTCAAAATACAAGGTAGATGGCTCCGGAAGACCAACACCTGAGGTTGGTTTCTGGCCTCCACCTACACATGCACACACACATGCACACTCACACAAGCACACTAACATGCACTCACATAAGCACACACACATACACACACATGCATAATACACTGCACAGAGAACAGTCCTCTTCTACTAGAGATGTGTGGCTGCCTTTAAAGAACGGGTAGCATGGTGTCTGAGGTGTGAGCGAGCTATAGTTGAAGCTCAATGGGATCGTCACCGACCTGGGTGATGTGTATGCGGAGATCATTACACAGTCCCCTCCCCTGCTGAAAACGTCAATAATAAAACACAACAGAAAACACGAATATAAGGTCGTGTTTCTTTAGGAGTGTGTCCAAGTGTTGCCCCCCCCCGTTCACTTCCCCCAGAGGATAGAGGATTGCAATTGTCTAATGAAAACCGTGGATTTGGGGCTGGGAGATGACTTGGTGGGTAAACACTTGCTGTACGAGCTTGATGACCCGAGTTTGATCCCCAGAATCTGTGTAAACAGCAAGGTCTGGTGACATACATCTGTAATCCCAGCGCTCCTGTGGGGGAACAGGCAGGAAAATCAGACTCAGCTGTGGTGGGGGGGCACTCAGCAGGGAAGGAGACAGCCAGGGGACTGCCACAATGGGGGGGGGGGTGAGAACCAAGCCCAGAAAGCTGGCCTCTGAGCCCATGCAGGGATCACTGCATCCCTGCACCTGCACTCACAGACAGTTAAAAATGGGGGAGTTGGAGAGACACCTCAGAGGTTGAGAGCGCCTGCTGCTCTCCCAGAGGACTTACACCAGGCAGTTCACAGCTACCTGAACTCAAACTCCAGGGCCTCAGACGCTCTCTTCTGGCTTCAGAGAGTACTTCTACCCACTTGGCATTCACTCACACAAATACACACAGACATGCATACAAATAAACATTATTCATATGTGCATGTAGAATTTTCTGTTTATTTATTTTCAATAAGGTCTCTCTTATGTATCCATGGCTGTCCTGAAACTCTATGTAGACCAGGCCAGCTTCAAAGCTGAGAAGATTTGACTGCCTCTCCCTCCCCGTTTCCGGGATTAAAGGCACGTGTCACCACACCTGGCAAAATACATTTTTTTTTGAGACAGGGTTTCTCTGTCTTGGAACTTACCCTGTAGACCAGGCTGGTCTCAAACTCACAGAGATCCACCTGCCTCAGCCTCCTGAGTGCTGGCTCAAAGTATAATTTTCAATCAAAACTTTTTAAAGAATCTTTTAAAGAGAGAAAAAATGATCAATTCTGAGAAATCACAGATGCTGGGTCTATTCCAAGAATATGACTTGTCTCCAGTCATCCAATCATATGTCACCCTGGGCAGAAGACTTGGCTTACTGGCATGTGCCTATTTTATTTTTTGAGAGAGAGAGTCAGAAGACAACTTTTGAGAATTGATTCTGTCTTCCCGCTTACTGAGGAAGGGTCTTTTGTGTCTGCTGTCCTTGACATTTTCAATTGGCTGGCCCCAGGCTTTCCCGGCAATCCTCCTGTCTCTGCCCCACATCCCGTAGGCGTGTTGGGATGGCTGACATGTGCCACTGAATCCCATGTCTTCACACGGGTTCCAGGCATCAAGCTTGGAGAGGAAGCACTTTTACCCCGTGAGCCACTTGTGCCATTCTAAAATGAAGGAAACCAGTGTCTGAAGAGATCAATTAATTTGCCCAAGACCGTGCCTGGCTAGTGGAGTTACTGAGGTCTGAATCCGGGCGTTCCATCTTTGGAGTCCTGAGCTATCATACCGCAGCAGGCTGTGAGGTAACCATCTACCACAGGAGCATCTCTGGTGGACCACCTGACCTCAGATGCCCTCCTGATCCTTGGCACCCCTGCCCGGCCCACTCCTGGGCTAGAATAAACAGCATTCAAGAGACAGGAGAGTAGGGAACATGAGAACAGAGACAGGCCCTTGCTGGAATCTACTTTCTCAGGCTGATAGAACATTTGGAATCTTGAGTTTTTACCTTATTAGCACTTCTTTCCCATCCCCAAATTTTATCCCTTTAGATAACTCAATAAGCACTTTGGTTCAGTCTGTCTCTCCGGAAATTCTGCAGCACAGCCAAGCATCTGGCTTTAGCTGAGTGAAGGTCCCCAGGAAGGGAACTCCTCAGTCTGTGGGTGGCTGCTGGAAGGTCTCTCTGCTGGTGATGACAAGAAGAGGCTTGCTGAGGGTGGGGACCATGGGAACCTGTCAGTGGGACCCCATCTCGAGAGCCAAGGTATTTGAGGACACTTCCCCTGAGAGTTGCTGACCTGTGAACTGGCCAAGGGTGGGGCCCAGGCTCCAAGAGGACGTTCAGTGTGCCAGGCTGGGGTTCCTGGAGGCTTCCTCCTGCCCAGCTGCTGGCACAGCGTTCACCACCCTGACCTGATCCAGGAACGCCTGCTGCACGTTCTCCTAGGTGTGTGTGCATTCGTGGAAGGGCAGGCACCAAAGGCGCAGGCTGATGCTGCCAGGCCATCCACAGTAGTAGGATATTCACTTCTAGAGAAAGGCGGAGACAGGAGTAGGATATTCACTTCTAGAAGAAGGCAGAGAGGGGAATTTTGGTAATGTATTTTATTTAACTCAATACACTTGAAATATTGCCCTTTCAACATTCAATCAATATAAAAAGTTACAAAGTTTTTGCCGGGCGTTGGTGGCGCACGCCTTTAATCCCAGCACTCGGGAGGCAGAGGCAGGCGGATCTCTGTGAGTTCGAGACCAGCCTGGTCTACAGAGCTAGTTCCAGGATAGCCTCCAAAACAATACAGAGAAACCCTGTCTCAAAAAACAAAAAAACAAACAAAAAAAAGTTACAAAGTTTTCAGTATCGTTAAATCACAGCGTACACTTCCCAGCTGTAGCTCGTCCCACTTTAGGTAAAGTCTCACATGAAGTGCTCACTTGTCTCTCGTGGCTGGTGGATGTCACACTGGACAGCACACACCTACATCAGCCTGGGATTCAGTATGCTCAGTTTTCGGCCACATTGCCCAGGAGGTGGCCTCTCTCACTGGGCGACTTTGCCCGGAAGAAGGATAGCTGCAACCTCTCTATGAAATGCTTTCCCCACAAAACTCAGTGAGCGAGGAAGCCAATGCAAAACAGAGAAGAGACCGAAAAAGAGCGTGCCACAGTTTTAATGGCACTTCACTCTGGGTTTTAGGACTAGGTCACTATTTTCTTCTTTTCAGTTTTCTACATTTTCTTTTTAAAAGTGTATCCCCAGCACTGAACTGCACCTCCAGCCTCTTTAAAGCTCTTAAAATTGTGAGCATATATTCATTACTTATTAATCGGAAAAAGCAATTCATATTAATATTTGGTTTTTAAATTCTGCCCTGCCTTCAAAGTCCCAAGGGTTTCTAAGGCTTAGCTGCCTTGTCCTTTGTCTTGAATGGACCTATCACCTCCTCCACAGGATTTTTTAAATGGTGTGTGTGTGTGTGTGTGTATACTCGTGCCACAGTCCATGTTGAGGCCAGAGGACAACTTTTGGGGAGTTAGTCTCTTTCCTTCCACCTTGGTTTATGGCAGGGACTCTTGTCATTTATGCCACTGTACTATGTAGGTGAACTTCCCGCTAATTCCCCTGTCTCCATCTCCGCAGGAGTGCTGGGGTTAGAGGCGCCAGCCACCAGCCACCTCTTCTACATGGGCTCTGGGGACTGCAGACAGGTCATCAGTGCTGCATCCAAGACCCACTGAGCCGTCTGACTCCTCCCCAACATCTTCACGGTGGGTTTGCATTTTGACATTCACATGGGACCGCCCACCATGTCTGTCACCTGAGAGGGTTGACATAGAGGCTATGGACTGGGTGACAGGCCAACTACAGCCCCAGACTCCAACCGAGCTGGCTGCCTTAGGGCTCTGTAGTCCTGTCTCCTCCTTACAAATCATTAAATTTAATTTGTTTGCTTGCTTTTGTGTGTGCTGTGTGGATCGCGTATGTGGTGGTGTGTGCACATGAGTGTGTGAGTTCACATATGGGTTCACACACAGAAGCCAGAACAGGATATCAAGTGTCTTGGTCTATGTACCACTCTGTCTTATTACCTTGAGAAGGGGGTCTCATGGAAGCCCACGGTTTTGACTGGCTGGTTGGCTAGTGAGCTCCCAGAATCCTCTCTCTCTGCTCCTCAATGCTGGGGACACAGGCACGAGAGGAGTGTCTGGCTTCCTATGTGTATGCCGAGGTCCTAGGTCTCATCCTGATACCCTGAGCTGTTTCCTCAGCCGCTTCTTTTATTTTTTTAAGTGATGTATAAACATTGCTTGCTGACCAAGTCAAGTCACTCTCCTCCCTTTGGAAATATCCAAAGCCACAAAGCCTCAGTGGGAGACAGACACATTGAGAGGTGACCCTTCCCTTCAGGTGCATCCCCTCTCTGCATATGGGTTGTGTGGTACCCACCTTGGAGGGGGGTCTCACCTTGTGGGCTCAGACCTTGGGGGCTCACACGCTCTGGTCATTTACTCTCCATTCTGTCAGAGCTTCTTTCTCTCTCTTTTCTCTCTCAGCACACCACCCCACCCCAACCCACACTATACCATACCACACACCCCGCCCCACCCCACCTCACCCTGCCCCACCCCAGCCCACCTCACCTCACCCCACCCCACCCCAGCCCACCTCACCCCACCCCACCCACACACACTACACTACCCCACACCACGCACCCCCACCCCACACTACACCACACTCCTCTTGGGTCTCCTGTGTGACAGAATACTTGGCATCGTGTTTGAGTGTGAACACGTGGGGAAATGGAAGGCATTATCTGTGGCCTCATTTGTAAAATTGGGACCCTGAGTTGAGTCATCTGGCCTTGAACGAGAAGTCTATAAATCTGTCTCACATCAATGACTATCAGGTATTCCATAGAGAGTTGGGTTTTTGTTGTTGTTGGTTTTTTTTTTTTTTTAGTGTGCTGATCAGACACTTGAAACAAGCCCTGAGATCTCTCCTCACAGTTCCACACTATGAGCGAATGTCACACTACAGAGACACCGCTGAAATATTCATGAGGCTTGCTGCTGCTCTCAGCTCAGGAGAAGTGGGGAGATCCTGTACTTACTCAGTGCCTGTCACACGGTGCACAGGAGCCTCTTGGCTCAGTGAAGGAGCTATCATTAGCTCCACTTAACCTCAGGAACCCTGAGACTCTGAGCCGTGACTGCACAGAGACCTTGCTTCTGACTGCTGGGCCTGGAAAGCTTGCTCTAGCCCCTTCCAAAGGCATAAGCCCTGAGCAAGTCAGTAAGCCTCTGGAAGGCTGAGCTTCCAGTCTAAGATGGAGATTAGCAGGGGCCGCCCACCACTGGGAGATGGCAGGGGACATTTGTTATAGCTGACAGAAGCCTAGCTCAGGTGGAGCACCTGGTATGTGCTGGCTACCGTTACCTCCACAGACCCAGTTGCATCATTCAACTGGGTAATGAAGGCCTTGAGAAGGAACCGAGGTCCCTCACTGCCGAGGAAGCTCTGCAAGACAAGCAGAGACTACTAAGCCTGCCTCCCATTTCCTCAGGACCCAAGGTGCCTCCTTCCTTCACCAGATTCTAGCCATTTACTTGGGAAATAACTTGTACACCTTTATCTTCCCTGCCCACCACAGGCCCCGAACCCAGTCAGCCCTGCCTTGCAGGCATCAGTGGTTTGCTCAGTATCTTCTCTGTCCTGTAGCCAGAGAGGCCACCTCCCCCCCCCTTCAGACCCTCCTTATAACTTCCAAAGTCCTCTCAGCCTACAGGCCTCGGAGGGGTCTGCTCATCTCGGAGCCTCTGCCGTGGGGCTCCCACTGCCTCCGGCCCTAGACCCGCTGTCTGTCTGTCTGTCTGTCTGTCTGTCTGTCTCACGAGTCTCTGAAGGCGTCCCCTGACACCCCCTCCCACCCCCCTCCCACCTAAGCCACCGTTGTTCTCTGTCTCCAGGCAAAGGTTTCAGGATGAGTCGAGTCAGTGTGGGACCACTGTCCACTTTTGGCTTCACGCTGTGGGGGCTTTTGCTCACTTACGCCATCCCAACTCACCGTACGGCTCACAGGTTGGATTCTCCGAGTTGAATGAATGTATGCAAGTTCCCAGGCAAACCCACCATGAAGTTAAACTGATGTACGCTGAGAAATGGCCTTGCCCAGCGGCCCTGGCATCTCCCACCTCCTATGGGAACAGTGGGAGGGGCAGTTATGAAGATCACACCAGCACCTACCTATCTCTTCCCAGCAGCTGGCCCAGACTCCCAGCCGAGCTGCTCCGTCAGCTCTGAATGCCCCCACAGTCAAGGTCATGCACAAGATATGGGCCCTGGCTCTCTGACCTAGCCTGGATTTTCATTGTTCCCAGGCACTGCCTCCTTGGGCCAGAATCAACCTATCAACCCTCCACCTGTTACTACGGAGGTAGCTTTTCTTCTAATAGGTGCCTCTTGGAGTCTAAATGCTTACCGAAGGAAATGAACTTCCTCCTCCTCCTCCTCTTTTCTTCCTCTTCCTCTTATGATGATGATGATGATGATGATGATGATGTGTGTGTGTGTGTGTGTGTGTGTGTGTGTGTGTGTGTGTGTGTGTACAATTAGTGCTGCCAACTGGAATGTTGGCTGATGATGTTGTTTGATTTTGTGCAGGTGACCATAGCTGCAGTGAATTTATTAATTCAATGGCCATGTCATATCCAGAAGAAAGTCTTTCACAGAACTCACGTCCCCCATTCTTCAGCTCTTCTGTTCTTTCTTCCCCTCTTCCATTGTTTCCTAGCCCTGGTGTCAGGGTGTTGATACCGACATCCCATTTAGTGCTGAGCACTCAACACTCACTCATTCTCAGCACCGTAAGCAGTCAGGGTCTGTGTTAGTCACTGCTCGCTGTGGAAAGGCAGCTTCTGTGGCCAAAACTCAGAGCAGTGTTAACCTCTGATCTGACCATAACGTTTAAACGGTGGTTTGACAACGTGTCCATTGAGCAGAACACCAGCAGGGGGTTTCCCCCAGGGCCTGTGACCTCCTCAGCTTTTGGCCAGGTTTACAGTAAAAGGAGTGGATTCTCTCCTGTGGATCAGGTCTCAAATCCACTCGGAAAGGGGATGGTTGCCCCAACAGCCTTCATGCCACTATTGCATGGGCAGGCACAGCTTGTCTGGCAGGTCAGTATCGTAGCATTCAGGATCCACTGCTGCGTGATGCCACTGATGACTTTTCTCCATCAAAAGCCTGCATAGCACCTTCAGGCCTAACGGAAGCTCAATGCAGGACGTTTTCAGGCCAGTTCCAGCTTGGGTTCTCTATGTTCTCCAAACAAAGTGTGTTGTGTTTTTAGCAATCGGGTCTTATCATCTAGTAGTAACCTACTAATCTGACCTTCCAACCAGTCATAACATCTCTTTCTTTGGCATCATCTGACATCACACTGTTGGCAGGCATCAATCATGCACAGACAGCCATCCCTGCTAGACCTGACACTCTGGAGTTTTATCTTATTTATAGCATGAAGGGCTAGGTAGTGCAGGGTCTATGTTTCCAAACACCGATGAAGGTCCCCTGACACATAATAAGGGACATTTGACTGTGGGTCCCTTGTGGGGGGGTGAACAGGTATCCCACACCCCTGTCTCCTCAGCATGTGACATGGTCCCAGAACATTGGGGGTTCTTTATGGATGGTTATGAATGAATGTTTGTTAGGCTTGCCCTGTTGCAGGCACTGTACTGAGCCCTATGCCTAGGTCTTCTCCTTGAGTCTTCATAATTAATGTCTGACAGGCATGCAGAGTCTTACCAAGGAAGCAAGCCTTATAGGCTGGGATCCCTGTGCATATCTCAGTTCTTGACTTATACTTGGTCTTCATTAATAGCTTTCGGATCCTGGGTGTGGTGGTACCTAGCTTCGGTCTCAATACTTGGGAGGCTGAGGCACGAGGATTGCCTTGAGTTTGAGCTTAACCTCAGTCGCCCAAATTTTTCCTCATTTTTAAAAAAGTCATTAGATAAGTAAGTTAATTGGTGACCTTTACAGAGGAGGAAGCAAGCTCAGAGAGGTCCAACAGTAAGTGAGGAACAAGAATTCACACCCATGTTGATCTGATTTCAACACCTATATTCTTCGTCATTGAACTCCATCAGGCATCAGGGACAGAGCAGAGACCAGGGGATCAAGACAGACAACCTGTACCTTTCCAGTACATTCAATCTGGTGGGCAAGCAGAAAGGTACACAAAGTGACATGCATAATGGAAAAGGAACTCATGGCCATTCTAGGAACTGGGCAGGGCTTGTACCAAGACCCAGAGGAAAGAGATGACTTGTCAAGGCTTTCACCAGTGAGTGGCTAAGTCTGGATCAGGACCTGGGTTCCCAGAAATCTCTCTCTCTCTCTCTCTCTCTCTCTCTCTCTCTCTCTCTCTCTCTCTCTCTCTCTCTCTCTCTCTCTCTCTCTCTCTCTCTCTCTCTCTCTCTCTCTCTCTCTCCTTCCTCCCTCTTTCCCCCCCCTCTCTCTCTCCCTCTCTCCCTCCCCCTCTCTCTCTCACACACACACACACAATTCTACTTTGCAATGGACTTGAACCAGGCTAAGAGGGAGTAGAGTAGAATGGATGGGACACCAGGTTGTAGGCAGAGCCTGGAGACCCTACTTCTGCTTCAGTAAGTTCCTGCTCCAGGCCCACCTGCTGCCCAAATTCCAGTAGATCCTAGTCTTGGGCCCAAAAGAATGGCAGGGATGGGAGTAGGCCCACATTTGGTAAGCAACTCCTGCTGTGGATTGAGGGTGTCACTGCTTGCTAAGGCCTGGCCCTTCAACACCCCCATGCTTTACAGACTGTGTCTGGGGAGGTATGATGTGTCTTGAGATGAGGGGTGGGGAGACAGGAGGAAACATCCCAGCAAAGAGGAGCTGTGCAGTCAAATGCTCAAATGCTCTACCACTGAGCTATACTCTCCAAAGAGGAACTCTGGCTGGCTGATAGCATGGGGATATCTGCTCTTTTTTAGGGATGCTGGGGCAGGGTCCCTATGTTGAGCTTTGGCGTTTGTGGGGAGCAACCATAGAAAGGGGGTCTGTGAGCATAATATCTGCCTGAGCTGCTCCTGCCTGTGAGCTCTGCCTACTGTGAACCAGTGGGGTTCTGATCCTGCACTGGCCCCTGTCACTGACCTCAAGAGCATGGCTGGGATTGGGGTACAGAGAGAACCTTCTGCCCCACAGGAAAGAAAGAAGAGAAAGAGAAGGAGGAAAGAAAGGAAAGGGCACAAGATCCCTCTCTTCACCCAAGGGAATGGTGAGGGGAGCAGGCAGTACGGAGACCTGACAAGGATGTGGTCTGAAGCCTTCCTACCTCTCTCTATCAGCCCCTGGCTGTGCCTTGGGTTGATGATCCCTGGGCCGAGTACTCACTGTCCTCATCCTGGCTGGTCCTCCAGCAAGTCACGTCATTTTCAGTTAGTCACTCAACCTCTTGGCCAGGCACTTCCACGTCTGTAAAGTGAGAAGTGGCTCTGTCCACACCTTCATCCCCCTCCCTTCCCTACACTGGCCTCCAACAACCGGGCTGACACCTGAGCAGAAAGCGAGCTGGGCTGGGCCGCCATGGTGTGGAACTGAAAAGAGGGGAGAGGAAGTGGGAGGCTCACACCTCCTGCCCCCAGAGGGGCCCAGCACACACCTGTCCTGTCTCACCTAGCCTGCTGCAGGGGTTGGGGGAGGGAACTGCCTGCCACTGCCTCCCCTCTCCTGTCTCAGCTGATGCCTCTGCCTGCTCACCCCTCTTCCCTCCTTGCCCTCTCTCTCCAAGGATGTCCTCCGAGGTTTGGTTATCATTCACTGTTCAGCCAGAGTCTAGACTCTTAGAGCCTAGTCTGAGGCCCCAAGAATGGGCTTCAGGGCAGGAAGCGGTGGCACACACCGTGCATGGCATCTCCCAGGCTGCACAGGAGGCGGTCCTGCCAGGACCACTCTCCCGCCTCTGTGAGGCTCCAGTTGGCAGTCTGTAGGTCCACGGAGCACAGCTCCTCCCAGCTAACCATGGCCCAGTCCTCCACCTCCAGGTCTCCGTCCCACAGATGTCCCCTCTTTTATACCCAGCCTCTTCCCGAGTCCTAAGAACCCTGTTCAGGCTCTTTCTGGTCTTAGAAAACTTGCTTTCCACCTCTCAACCCTTACAGGGAATTTGTTAGATACGTGGCTGCATCCTAACCAAGTGCTTTGCCAATCTGCCAGTCAGAAACACAGCCGATGGCAATGAAAGTTCAAGTTGTCAGCCCACCAGGAGTAAACTCTCTGATGGGTCAATCTCAGACAGGTAAGGTCCTGAGACCACAGACCCCAGAACGTCTTTCGCTTCTGAGGTGCCTTTACACATTTGCTGCTGTCATCTTTCCCTGGTATCTGGTGTGGTGTGAATGGGTGTGAGCAGATCCCTGCTGCCTATAATGTAGTGTGTTTATCTCGTGTGAACATCCCATTCTACTGGGCATTTTTACCTGAGGATTATTATGAAGACGATTCCTCCCTAAGCTGGACTGTCTAACTGATAATGATAATGCTAGTTTAAATAGAGTTTTGATGATAAAAATATTTGCAGCAAAGTGTCACACAGCTAGAACACATGAATTTCTACTGAGGAGCCACATAGCCTGTGGCTTAGGTTAATGATTAAGAAAAATGAGTTCTAGCAGCCCAGCTAATTTAAATTCTTTTAATCTAAATGTTGGGAGATGTGTTCTCAGGTTTCAGAGTGTATCCTAGCTGAAACAAAGCTTTGAAAATAACTTAAAGCTAGACTAAGATGTTTCTGTCAAAAACTTTGAGGTGAAAAACCCAAGAAGACAATCTAAAGTTCTAGAAAGGCACATAGTTGAGTTAGGGACTCCTTAAAGTCAGGGAACACGAACAAAGCAGCCCAATTGTTACTAGCTGACACACCTTTCTTGTTAGGATTGGTTGATGACAAAAGGTGAGGATTAATTCCTTACACCCATTTCTGCCCTCAGTCTCCTGACATAAAGAAACTATTGATGAGTGGGTATGTACACTAAAGATTTAAATAGAGCTGACTGATTCTTTCTTATATAGAAATGTTAGGTTTGTGATTCCTTTAAGATTCCTTCTAAGATCACCTTCAAGATAAGTAATAAAGTGATTGGTTCTTTTTAACTGCAAAATGCAGCTTGCCAGTAAAAGACCTGATTGAAATGAATACCTTGCTTGCCCACATGGTTAATCTATAACAAGTTGCTTGGGTATGAATGTACGCAGGTTCTTGAGACAATTTATTTTTCACCTGTGATATGTAAAATATTTAATCATGTAAGGGATATGGAAAACATGCTATTTTTTTTTTTACGAGACAGGGTTTCTCTGTATTGTTTTGGAGGTTGTCGGTCCAGCCTGGCCTCGAACTCAGAGATCCGCCTGCCTCTGCCTCCCGAGTGCTGGGATTAAAGGCGTGCGCCACCACCGCCCGGCAGAAAACATGCTATTTTTACCATTTGTTTTGTATTTGTATTTGTTGGAAAAACAGAATGTAACCACATTGTAATTCCTATATTGTCTGAAAAACTTCACTGGGTATATAAGCTGTAGAAAAAAACTATAGAGTAGAAAGAACACGGAAAGAACATGGAAAGATGAGAGGAATAAACAAGGAAACCATCAAGAGAGCACATGAGTGTCTTTTGTCCTGACCCCTCAGATAGAAAAGCCTTAGCATGCACTCCAAAGCCATGGATCCTTTTTGAGCCCTCTGCTGCTAGAGGCTGTTCCCCCAGGTAGCGATACCAATCCTAACTTGCCTAGTTCTCACAGTCTTCCGTGCACAAAGGAGGAAAATGAAGACCAAACAAGTGTACCTTACCCAGGCCAGAAGGCTGCTCTAGTCCCTAGGTGCTGAGCCTGCCACCAAAGCCATCACAATGTCTGCAGACCACCCCTGCACCCTCATCTTTCCCCTCCTCCCTCCCGCCACATTCAGACCAAACCTGCTCCCTTCCTTGAAGAAGACAACCTCTAACAATAAAAACCATGAACCCAGTTTCATCTTTGTGAAGCCTGTCTTTGAACATGTCATTACCTAACTCAAAAACCTTGAAATCCTCCCTACATTCCCACCTCCAACAAGCATAAGAACACTCATCCATCAGGCTGTTCCCTGCTTTTCCTAGACACTAGTTTCCATGCGTGGACCACTGAGATCAATGCTATCGCTCCACCCATTTTTAAATAGTGAGGAAACTGGGACTCTGGGAGGGGCCTTGCTTGTCTTGTGTGCATGCAGGATCTGTGTCTGGCCTATGCCAGTGTCACAACGCCAGTGTCACTTGTACTGGTGATGCCAAAACATCAGAGGAATACAAGGTGTTTTCATAACATTCCTGGTTCATTTGAGTATTCTTGGAACGCTTGACTTTCGTTCCCAAATGTTCACATCTTATATCTGTGCCACACACTGTTTTAACCCTCAGGGGCACAGAAACATAAAACATCCCCAAATTACTCCCCTCTGTAAATGATATTCTAGTGGGAGGCGGAGGAGGGAAAACTAAGCAAAACAATGTAAATCTGAGGCGCTCGTTGTCACTGGGAAAAGTATGGATCAAACATAAAGGGACAGTCCAGTGTGCCTGGTGGGGCATTGTGACTATAAGATGGGTCGCAAGTGAAGAATGGAGCCTCACTGTGCCCTGGGCAGCCGGCCCGGCCAGTGCAAAGGCCTGAGCTCAGTTCGTTTGGTGTGATCAGAGAAGAGCTCGGCCTGCACGACTGAAGCAGTGTGCATGGAGGATGAAGAGCGGGTGGGATGCACAGATAGGACAGAGAAAGGCCTGCATGAAGCCAGGCTCTGCATCCTGCCACCAGGCTCTGCATCCTGCCGGATGTCTGAGAAACACTAAAAGCAACAATCCACGGAGTGCATTTCACACCTGCAACTCAAAACAAACAAATGAAAAACCCCTGCTACAGTAGGATTAATGCCGAGACAAGGAATCGCACGGTGCACAGACAGCAGCTGCAATAGGTGCTCAGAAACTATGTAACAAGGGAAGCAGGAATTAAAGTGCTGAGAGGGAGGGGGCTGGCTCAGCTTGCAGTGCTGGGAGCCGGGGACAAGATGACAGAGAGGGGACAGAAAGCAACCGGCCACTGCTACTCTCCAAGATTTATATCCCACCTCCTAGGAGATTCCGACCCTCCAAGAACCCTGCTCTCAGTGCCAGTCCTGGGGCTCTGGGAGACAGGAGCCGTTGTAGCCTATGATTCCTCAGTTTCTCACAACTCCCACCCTGGCAGAGCGCCCTGTGTTCAGTGTGCTCTCCCACGTTACCCTAGGGTCTGCAATCAACGGAGGACAGAGTCCTGCATTTAGCCTCCTTTTCATAGGGACGTACTGCAGCTCAGAGAGGGTAAAGACCTTGCCAGGGTCACACAGCCAATAGGTGACTAAATTGGGGCTTGATCCAACACTTGAGATTGTGAATTCCACAGGAGCATGGGGGAAACTAGTAGGACTTGGTGTTGACTGAGCCCAGGGGGCAAGGCTGAAGAAGGGGGTTCTGGAATGGGGGGAGGGGAGAGTTGGAGTGATGGAGGCTGAGGGAAGTCACAGACAGGGTAGTGCAGGGAGAGGCTTTGGTACAGAGTTAGCCATGTCTCCAGAAATACCTGTCTCGACGTTGAAATAGAAACTGCATCCTCCCAGACACGCCTGTGAAACGAGGGGTGGGGGAAATCAGCACAGGGGGAGATGGCAGGGAGCTGGCCCAGGCCCGGGGGCCCTGGAGGAGGCTGAGTAGACAAGTCATCTAAACTTTCTCACTCTGCGGGAACGATGAGATAGATAACGAAAGGAATGCTGAAGATGGAGACAAATCCAGGCCACCCAGACAGGGAGGGGGAGCAAGGCCGAGGCTGGTGGCTGCTTGCTCTGAGATGAGGCCCTTTACTAGCTCTGTGAACTGGCAGACCGCATCAGCATCAGCCGGTCGGGTGTCGGGAGGCCTGGTGCCTCCTCCCACCCCCACGGATCCATCCATCCACCTGCCGCTGCACAGTGCAATGATCCCCGGCCCCCTGGGAGGCTGAAGTGTGTGGGAGGAGCAAAGGAGGTGAAAGCCATATGTCTTGCCTGGGATCTCAAGTCTGCAGTCTCCTGCGTCTGCGGCAGCATCCTCCCAGGCCCTCCCCCTCCCCCTGTGTGCGGATGGTATGCTCCGGTAAGCCTGGCCCGGCTGCAGTGGATGGTGCTAGAATCCACGCGGAGGAAGGAAGAGACGCAGGCAGGCGGCAGTGACCCAAGCGGCCACCCCTACTTCAGGAACCCCTTCCTTGAGAGAAGACACCATGACCCAGGGAAAGGTAGGGGCATGTCCCCTCCGCCTGTACCATCCTCTGCTCTCTGGACCCCTGCCTCCCTGCCATTCCGAGAGAGCTTTCTGGATCACTTTTAGCATCCCTCCTAGCTCCGGTGCAAACGGTCCTTGTGGTGTTTGCTGATGCCAGAGGACCAAACAGCCCATTTCAAGGAATGGGCCTAGGACTTTTCCCAGCCCCGAGGTTCTCCTCTTCTGTCTCCCATCCCTTGCTGTGGCATCACAAACCTTTGACAGTTGCACTAGGCCCTGTTAGGAGCAGACTTGGGGAGGGAGAGGAGAGGAGAGAGAGAGAGAGAGAGAGAGAGAGAGAGAGAGAGAGAGAGAGAGAGAGAGAGAGAGAGAGAGAGAGAGAGAGAACGCAAGTTGAGGGACAATGCCTGTGTGTGTGCCTTCAGTGCTGGACCACTTCTTTAGGGTCATCTTTCACCCCCTTCAACATCACCTCCCCACCCCCTTCATTATTCCACTCTGGGTATCAGTATACATCCCCTATGGTTGGGAGTTACTATGGCAACCCTGCAGCAGGGTGCTCTGATTTTTGTTTGTTTTGGTCAGACATGGGGACTAGATAGAATAAAAATGTATCCTCCCCATGCCCCTACACATGCACACACGCACATACACACCACACACACACACACACACACATGTACACACATACTCCAATTTTAGGTCTGAATTACGGTGGGGGGGGTGGAGGGCTGAGCAGACACTTGGGTAGTGCAGGCAGCTTACGTAACATCAACAGCCTGTGGAATTACACAACCACTAGGGCCTAGTGCATAGGGGGAGGGTCTATAGCCCTCTGTTTCGAGGTACTAAGGATTGGTCAGGGAAAACCAAAGAAGGCTGTCCCCTACACCCTTCTTTTTCTATACCAGCCTCAGAGCTAATGGTATATCTCCCCAAACCCGCAGACCCTCCTGTGTTCAAGTTTCTCAGAGGCCTCAAAATGATGTCATTGGGTGATGCCACTTGCTGCCATTGGTCAGATGTCACTTTTGAAATCCTTCTGAGAGAGGCGGTGGCCCCGGAGGTTCTGGGGGGCTAAATGGAGGGGTAGAGGCTAAGGCGGCTTCCTTTGTGCCCCTTTCAGTCTATATAATGGAGGGAGTCAGGGAGCCTGGGCTCCAGGTCCCACTCCAGGAGGCAGGAGACACTGAGCTGAGCATGGGAAGGGGAGCCCCCCTTTCATCCCCACCCGACCCTACCAGTCAGGGACCAGCTCTGTTTTCTGATCTGGGGATACAGATGCCCCTGTTCCTCAGCCCCTTGCTCCCAGAACCGCCACAGGATATTCAGGAGCTGGAGCGCTGCGAGCCTCCGGAAGTCCAGTGGGCAGCAGAGGGACCGAAGTCAGGTGCCTCCCCGGTTGTCTCCTTGCAAGGCCACCCATCTACCTCAGCAGTCCCTGAGCTGCAGCAGAGACCTCTGCAGCCAGACAGAAGTGGTGCTTTCTGAGGCCAGGCCTTTCTTTGGTGACTCTGTCTTCACACCCTCTGTCCCTGACCCTTACAGATGGCATCATCTCACCAAGCTACCATGTCTGTTGTGGCCAGGGGGCAAATGTGAGTGTAACTGGACTGGAGTTCCTAGTCTGCCCTGAGCACAGTTCCCCCTGGGTCTTGCTCGGTTCCTTGTATCACGGGAAGGAAGAGCCTAAAGCAGAAGTCTTCTTCAGCCCCTCCAGCGAGGACGGCACTCCGTTGTTCTGTGCTGGATGGGAAGGGCTGTTTCTGTGGGACCTGCTCTCCCTCTGCCCCACAGGCTCTCCCCATGCTACCCTCCAGCTTTTCTAGCCCAGCAGAAAGCAGCCCGTCCCCAGGGATTGAGCCTGAGCCCTGTAGCCCCAGGGGCCACTTGTAGCACCTGAGAGTTTGGATGTCGCTCTTTCTATCTGATCCTGGCTTTCCATGTTTTTAAAATTGGCTGACTAGCTGGGCATGGTGCTGTCCAGTGCTCAGGAGGTAGAAACAGGTGGATCTCAATGAATTGGAGGCCAGCCTGGTTTACAGGGTGAGTTCCAGGACAACCAGGGCTTCATAGGGAGACCCTGTCTCAAAAACAAACAAACAAACAAACATCAAAATAATGATGATGTAAAATAAAATTAGTTGAATACAGTAAGCAAGCTGACAATAAAATGGGAGAATGTTTTTGTTCAATAACAGGTTTCCTATGTGTCAGGACATTCCCTGAAGCACAGGGCAACTGTAGAATCATAGGGGCCCCGGTTCCTTCCCTAGGTGGTCCTAGGACCTCCACAGGCACCCTTGTGAATTTTCTGCTTCCTGTCTTATCTATCTTTTTCTTGGCTGGCCCCACCCCTCCAAGCTTGGTTCTGTGGGCTCTGAACCCGGGGGTGTGGGGTGTGGGTCTTGTCTGTCCCACTCCCTAGCACAGGTTACAAGAGCACTGAGGCAGATTCCAGGAATCCAGGGCTGTCCCTGGTAACCATAACACCTGTATGGTCTCTCTCTGCCTCTCCTCTACAGCTCTCTGTGGCTAACAAGGCCCCCGGGAGTGAGGGGCAGCAGCAGACAAACGGCGAGAAAAAGGAGGCTCCAGCAGTGCCGTCAGCACCGCCCTCCTATGAGGAGGCCACCTCTGGAGATGGGCTGAAGGCAGGGGTCTTCCCCCAGGCCCCAACGGCTGTGCCTCTCCATCCAAGCTGGGCCTATGTGGACCCTAGTAAGTCTCTTGGCAATGGGGTAGAAGTGCTGGGTGCTGGGTAGGAGGTTTTGCAGGGACAGCACGGTGTGGGGTAGGTATGTGGGATGGCTGGCCAGACATAGGAACCAACATCTTCACCAGTAGTGACAGTTCCGGGATCCCATCGGTAGCACCTTGGCTGTCTGGCTGAGCAGCCTGAAGGACTTTGTCACTGGCTGTGAAGAGGACCCTCTAACTCCCGAGCCCCAAGCTGGTGAGATGGTTCAGTGGGTAAATGCACCTTGCCACAAAAACTGACGACCTCAGTTCCATCCCAGGATTCCAGGGCAGATGGCAGGAGAGAACTGACTCCTGAGAGTTGACCTCTGACCTCCACGTGTGCTTCATAGCATGCATGCACCCAAATTAGAAACACACGCACACATGTGTGCATATGCAGTCACACACACGTTTGCATACAATAGCAAATAACATTTTTTAATTTGGTATTCAGACCTTTCAGGGTTTGTCTGCTGCTCCTCTCCTGCCCCTCCCCCACTGTGACACTCCGGCTGCCTGCAAAGTTCTAGAAGGGATCTGAGGACAATGCCCCTGGCCAAGCCTCTGCTCACAGAGCCCCTGCTCGTAAGGAGCAAGTGGTCACCATGGTTCATGCCTCTTCCAAAAATACCGCTCGGTCAGGAGCCCAGCAGCCTTACTCCAATGTGACATACTCGAAGGTCAATGGAGGTGTGGCGGGAAGTTCCATACCCTCTCATTTCTCCTGCCCTGGTTGCTGGGATGGACACTTATTTAAGAAATAGCTAAGGAGCTATGGAAGGGAGGCATTTCTTAGTGTAGCCTGGAAAATGTCAGACATGAGCTCTTCCGGGGGACACAGAGTCTGTCCTCTCTGAGGCGACTGTCAATGGATGCCTGCCACCGTGCCTCAAGTGCCCCCAGTGACAGAGAGCTGGGTAGCTCCCTGCCCTACTTATCAGGCTGTCGAGGCTTCTGAAGTCTTTCTCCGGCCACGCTGTCAAATACCCTCTTTGGCCCACCCCACATCCGTCTTCCCGGTCCCTGCTTGCTCTCCCTGCTCTGACCCCAGCAATGAGCCATCCCCTCCCTTCTCCCTCCCCAATGGTGGGTGCTCTGCGGAACCAAGCTCCATCATCCAAACGCCCTTTCCCTCTTGTGTCCCTGTTCCCCTCCCCAGACACTCCAGCTCCTTGACCAAGAATCCTCAAGAGCCAGCCAGTCCCCCTGGCTAGCCCATCTCAGCGGCATGGGGCTGAGGGCTTACGGGTGTCTCCTCACAGCCAGTGGCTAAGTCCTTGCAGGCAGCTCAGCCAGACAGCCAAGGTGCTACCGCTGCAATCCCAGAACTGTCAGTATTGGTGAAGAGGTTGGTGACTCATGTCTGGCCAGCCAGTCAGGGAAATTTTTCTGTATCTATGCAGAGCTCTGAAGAGTTGTGAGTTAGCATGTGAAGAGACAAAGCAATAAATGTTCCTCAGAAAGCACTAAGTGGGCAGAGTCCAGGGCAGGTAACTGACATTGTAGCCGGGCTGAGAAAGTAGCAGGGAGGACTGTTCATGGTGACATGTGGCTGGAGGACTCCACTCACCCTGGCATCGTTAAAAGAACTTAAACATGCCCAGTGTGGTGTTATATGTCTATACCTAGCACTCAGGAGGTGGAAATGGGAGAATTAGAAGTCCAAGGTCATTGTCAGCCACATAGTGAGCGCAAGACCAGCCTGGTCTGCTTGAGACCATGTCTCAAGAGAAAAAAAAAAAAAGAACTTGAACCTGAAGATGAGCAGGAGAAGAGTCATTGAAGAGCTCCAACAGGGTAGTGGCATGGTCATCATTGCCGAGAGACCAAGGCAGAAGCTGTTGCTGGGGCAAAGGGAAAGATAGCCAGACCTGATGGGGCCAGTAGAGGGGACACGAGCAGATATGTTCCAGGACTTGAGAGTGGCCCTAAGGAGGGACACAAGGGCAGAGGCGATGTGGTCCCCACCAGGCACAGAGCATGCAGACTTTCCGTTTTATCTCATTTGGTCCCTGTGAAGTGGCCCGTGGTCCACACCAGGAGACTCAGAGAAGGTGGTGATGTGCTCTGGTCACACAGCTTGTCCCACAGACTGGCAGATCCACCTGTGGGTCTCTTTGCCTATGGGGTCCTCAGTCCTGCAAAAGCCAGAGCTTTGGGGCCAGGCCTGGGCCCCGCCCACTGCACTTTTGCCTCCAGCGGCCCTGGTTTGCAAGCCCAGCTCCTCCACCCACGGGCCTTAGAGCAGCCAGAGGCAGACAGGACACTGGACAGAACTGGCTGGCCCTTGCTGATGCACAGGAGCTGGGGTGTCCAGGGAGGGGACACAAGAGGGAAGGGGACATTTGTATGGTGAAACTCGGTCTCCCAGAGCCCCAGCTATCGTAGAGGGAAAGGACGGGAGATAGCTCATTGCTGGGTCAGAGAAGGGAGAGCAAGAAGTAATCAGGAACAGCTGAGGGGTGGGCAGGATGGGGGCCACAGGGGATAGTTGGCCACGGGGCTGGAGAGATAGACTTGAGAGCCAGACCGACATGAGATGGGCTGGCAGGGAACTCACACAGCCTCCACCCAGGCAGCAGCTCCAGCTACAAAGGTGGTTTCCCCACAGGAAACCATGAGCTCTTCACCACCTACAGCTGGGATGACCAGAAAGTTCGCCGGCTCTTCATCAGAAAGGTGACTCCCTCTCCCAGGCTCTGGGCTGCCGGGATGGGGTGGGGGTGAATGGTTTGGGACCCTGTGATGGACTCCTGGGAGGGCCTTAGCCCAGCCTCTGTCTGAAGGAGGTCCTTTCCCTTTCTCCTGCCATCCCGGCTCATGGCTCCTCCTGGCATGTGCTTCCAAGGTTTTACTCTGGGCCCTCGTTCTATGTCCCCTGAGCTCCTTGGGCTGCTCCACCTGAGGTCTGGTGGCTTTTTTGTCCCTCCGCTTATCTCAGCCTGCCCAGGGTGAAAGTGTCCAATAGGTAGGTCTAGCTTCAGATGAGTCCCAGGGACCTGGGGTCTCTTGGAGCCTTGCTGGGGCTCAGGGCTCCCCCACTGACCATCCCTTCCCTCAGGTCTATGCCATCCTGTTGGTCCAGCTGTTGGTGACGTTGGCTGTTGTGGCTCTCTTTACCTTTTGGTGAGTTGGCAAAGTGGATTGGCATCTTCCAGGAGGACTGTGGCCAGACTTAGGGCAGGGGGACTCCATCAAACCACTCTTGAGGTGTCCGCCTGGATAGATGAGGGGCAGTGAGTCCCTAACACTGGGGAAGAACACTGGGTGTACACCATGTGTGCGAGCCCCCAAACAGTGTCGGGTGGGCCCTCCAGGCTCCTCTAGGTCCCAGCCTGGCTGGCCGGAGCCCGGTCTCCCCTCCTGCCTCTGAGTCCACGTGGGCCAGGTGCAAACATTGAGCACAAGGAGACCTGGGGCAACCTCTGACTCTGCCTTTTTCTACAGTGATGCCGTGAAGGACTACGTCCAGGCCAACCCAGGCTGGTACTGGGCATCCTAGTGAGTATGCCCCTGGAGACCCCTTCCTAGAGATGCTGTGCTACATCTATGAGTCCAAACCACAACATTCCCACACCCCACGGGGAGGACCTCAAAGATCCCTAGCATGGCCAGATCTGACAGGACAACTGGAAAGGGGGGATGACAATTCCTACACAGGTTGGCAAGGGTGGGACTAGGGCCCGGGATGGAGACAGCCAGTAAGTTGACCCCATGAGGGAAGGGGCTGGGACACTTTGGCCTTCTGTAATGATAACATTGCAGCTCTTATTAACATTGTTATTAATGCTTATGAAATTATTAATCATAAGAGCTACCACTTAAAGAGTGCCTAATTAAGGGCTGGGCATTGTTTTGTGTGTTGGATGTACAGTATTGCATTTGATTCTCAAATCTACTGAATATGATTACCTCAGAAAACCTTAAGGCTCAGAGAGGTTGGGTAATTTGCCCAAGGTCACACAGCTAGTCAGTGGTGGAGCTGGGTTCAAGTTAAGACTTGTGCTCTTAATCCCTCTGCTTGGCAGTCTCCCTTCCGCCCTCAGCCACTTGGCTTCTACTAGTCCTACACTCTTTAAGGAGCATCACAGGCGACCTGCTGGAGGTTGTTTAGGTGACTCGGACCCTCCTTCCTTGTAATTAAGAAATAATTTTGGATATTTCCAGACCAGAACCATCCTAGACTCAGAAAATTGCTTTTTTACACAGTCCCCATTGGCATCCAGGGTATTGAGGCTGCTGGGCAGGAGGCCACTACCTGTAGGGGAAGGTAATGGGTGTGTGATGTACGCAAAGGAGTTTACACAGGAGCTGTGAGAGGTGTGGGGGGCGGCGATTCGCGGGATGGACCAGGGCTGTGAGAGGAGTGGCTGAAGCCGAAAGCTTGGGAGTGAGACACTGAGGTGCGTTCCCTGCGTTAAGGTCTAGACGGACAGACAGAGAAAAGGCCTTCTTAAAGAGCAGTGGGGCCCTTGAGGGCCAAGTGTCAAGAGAGACCCTGGCGGAGGGGTGTGCACACTGATGGCCCAGCCTGCTCTTCCATAGGGACCGTGTGCAGAGCTGGGCTCAGCCACCGGAGCCTAGAGTGGTCTTGGAATCGGGCTTGGTGTTGGCACAAGTGAGCCATTGACTAACAGTGAGGAAATGTCCCAGGATTCTAGAGGTGAAGACTTTCCTAGGGCACAAGACAGAGGGGCAGTTGGCTTCCCAGAGGGAGAGCTTAGTCCTGAGGAGTTGGGAGGCACCGTGTGCACGGCTAATGAGGCCCCAGGGACTGCCACCTTGGCCAGCACACACAGCAGGTTGGCATGGCTGCTAGCACGTCAGCGCTGTCTGGTAGGCTCAGCACACCCCTACCCCGAGACCTTGGGGATGGTATCCTAGACCCCTCTTCTATGACAGTCTGTGGAACTCCATGTCCTTGGTGTGTAGTGGCAGGAACAACTCGGAGCACATTGTACGTTGTTCCATGCTAAGAGGGAGTGGGGGGAGGGAGGGAGCATCTGGCCTTAGAATGGTGAAGTTCAAGTGGAAAACAGTGATGTTCTGAGGTGGAGCAGGTGGAGAGCGGTGGGGGTGGGCATGAGCTGTGCTCTCCAGGGATGCAACAAAGCACGGATGTTGCTGGCATTCCCCCACCGGCATGCCTCCTCTTCCTGCAGAAGGCCTATCTGAGGAATCTGCTCTCCCTATCCTGCCCCTACATCCTGTCAGGTCTCACCTCCTCACCTCCAACATCTCAAATGCTCCCCGAGGGCTCCCTTGTTTGTCTCCTCCTGTTGGAACAGCATTCGTAACAGAGAATAAAACAGCCGTTTTCTATGCATGCGGCACCATGCCAAGTGTTTGACGTATGGTTCTCAACCCTGCTTTTAATAACCCCGCAGAGCAGGTGCTGTTACAATCTCCATTTCACAGACCAGGAAATTGAGGCAGAGAGGAGCTGATTCCAGGGCATCAGAACCAGGCAGAAAGCTAGAACTGCTTAACAACCACATGCTTGCCCACTGTGGTCTGCTGGCCCTAGCCCTGGCTGCGAGGGCAAGTCAGCTGCGGAAGGCTTTTGTCCCTGGTCTTCACCTGAGTCTCAGTCTCCATCCTGACACTAAACAGACTGGCCCAGGCCTTGGGGCTGAGGCTTCAACATGAAACCAGACTGTTCTCACTCACACAACCCCAGCCCGCCTTCTGCCCCAACAGCTCTGGCTTTCTCAAGGTCCCCGTCATCTCTCTCCGCTGGGTTCTTGCCTTATTGTCTGCTGGCTCCCACTGAGCATGGTGTCTGTGGCAGAGCAGAGCGATGAGAGAAGAGCAGGCAGAGGGGAAGTGTGAGGCTAGGGCTGGGGCTGGGGTAGCTCGGGAAAGCTGGCACCAGCCTCTAGTGACAGTGAGCAGCTCCCATCCACAAGTCCAGCCTGGTGCCAGACTGTACCAAGTGCAGCACCCTCCCACCAGGTCTGGTGAGCAGTCTTCCTGTTCTGCAAAGCACGGGCTAGGACTGGCTATTAAGCCCTTGTCCGTGGCCATAGACTCATAGTAGGCACGGGACGGGGCTTCCAGTAACGGACTCCAAAGCTGCACCGTGGTCTTGGAATCCTGAGTATCTGCCCTTCCTTCTGATGCCTACCTTCAGGGCTAAGGAACGAGGGAGCCCACAGAGAAGGACATGAGACCCTTGCCCCCAGGAAGCTTCCAGTTTGGCCAGAGTGCCAGGAGACACAGAACTAAGTGTTCTGTTATTGTCATAGTGACTGAGCAATGACTCAAGTGAGACCATAAGAAGCAGGGTACCTTTCCCCAGGGATAGGAGGGTTCTGCTGTCCCACATGTGCAGAGTGTGCACAGCTGGCATCGGAACCTCCAGGTCATAAGCTTACATTCCTGCCCTGCCCGTTTTGTTATTGCTTCTGTTTGTCTTTTCCATTTCATCCAGAAGATGCCTACTGGGTGTCAGGCTCCAGGTTAGATGGCAGGAAAAGGAAGCAAGTCTCAAACTGGCCTCCAGGTGCTACAAGGGTGGGGCCCTGTGAGCTGAGCTGGCTGAGGCAGGGGTGCAGGCTGCAGTCAGAGCTGTGTCTATGCTATGGAGGAAGCAAGGTGGACAGCAGAGTCTCTGTCCTGTCAGCAGAGTGGGAGGCATGTTTTGAGAGTGCAGAACGGGTTGTGACGAGAAGAGGGGAGGGGGGACCAGGTGTGGTGACAGCAGAGTCAGTGGTGAGTGGACTGGGCTGCACATCGCCAAGTCTCCTGGGGAAATGTAGTGATCAGCATAGCGTGGAGGGTGGAAGGTTGGGCTGCAGGAGAGAGAAGAGAAAGAGGTGACCCAACTTCAAAGGGAGGTGGCAGAGACGGAGGGAAGAGTGAGACCTCAGTGGGAGGGTGAACAGATCCAGGTGATTAATTGGGTGTGGCAGGGCGAACACCAAGAATGATGCTGAGGCCTCTGGCTGGGTGGCCTGACGGTTGCATGATGCCCTCAGCAGTGGTGGTTCAGGAGCAGAGTGAATGCAGAGCTCAGCTCTGTGCCATCTAGTCTGGCTCACGTCTAAAAAGCTACTGTTGCCTGGAACATCTATGTGGCTGCCTAGCGTGAGTGCTGAGAAGGCAAAGCGGAAACCCATCCTAAAGTACGGGTTCATCCTTCGTGTGAGGGAGCCTGCCGAGGGAGAGTGGGATGGGAGAAGTCTCCCTTGAAGAAAACAGCTCCTTCAGAGGCTCCCTAAAAGGGACTAAGGAAGAGTGGCCAGGAAGGGAGGAGCCCAAAAGTGTGTCATTGTGGAACCAGGGAAGCAATAGGAGTGACCAGGCATTGAGAAGTCTGGTAGTGTAAGAACCAACGAGTGACAACTGAACGCAACAAGGTCACCCTGACGCGACCAAGCCAGCTCTCATTATGTGGGGCTGAGGCCAGGTTGTTGGGCCGGTTGAGGAGATGGAGAAGAAGCTCTGTGTAGAGAATACAGAGGGTGCAGAGCTGCTGGAGCTAGAAACAGGGAGGATGCTGAGTGACGATGGGGCGAGGCCAAGGAGGTTGACATGGGAGAAGAGGTGGCCCTCTCCAGGAGCGTCAAAGTAAGCCGTCACCCGGCTTTCGAAGGCCTGCCTGAGACCCAAAACCCAGGTTGGGGGTATTGGCCTGGGCAGGGATGAGGGACAGGGAGTCTGGTAGCGCCACGTGAGGTTTTCAGGTGATGGGCCAGGAGCCACAGGAGCCGCACCTCATTATCTCAGATCTTTCTGGAACACAGCAGAGAGTGAGGCAGCATGGGAGTTTTGGGGAAGGAGGAGGCTGTCTGGAATTGCTGTTATGGAGGGCGGGTAAGATGCTGAAGGGATGGAGAAGGAAAGGACTTCAGGGCCATGCTGAAGGCCCTCTGAGAGTGGAGGCCATGCATTGGGAGGTGAGCCGTCTTGGGAGCTCATATTCTCTGTCTTCCATTGCCTGGTCTTTGCCCATTGCTTTCTAGAAAACTCTCAGCAGTCAACCACCCTCTAGCCACTTCCCACTGGACATGGCTACCTAATCCAGAAACTGATTCCACTACCTGCTCTGCCAGGGGCTGGCAGGCCGGTCCATGCTGAGCCCCTAGCCTGGCAGGGGAGAGCAATAAAACAGTAGCTAACAGGATGGCTGCAGGTAGTGATGAGAACAGCAGTGTTAGAAGGCAGCTACCTGCTCCCGGAGCACCCAGGTTTCAGTCCTGCATCCACAGGGTAGCTTCATGACCTTGGACAAGACGCCTGACCTCTTCTGTGAAGGAGACCATAGTCCTTGGAGAAGGAAGAACCGTGTCCATATTTATTAATACTGTCAAAACAAAAATCAAACCTGTTTCCCCCCTGGCTTGTGGATAAGTCCCAGGCCAGTCAGAGGTACATAATGAGATTTTGTCTCAAAAAACTATAAATAAATAATAAGTAAAAATATGCCCAGTGCACAAAATATATTCTATGATCGTTTTTAGTTTGTTTTATACTCACCTACTGTCTTTGAAGCAAGGTCTCACATGGAATGGGCTGGCCTTAGACTCCATTAGTAGAGCAGGATGACTCTGAATCCCTGATCCTCTGGCCTGTTCTCCTGAGTGCTGGGATTGCATCACCATGCTATGATGCCTGGCATGAGCCCTTTTTTTTTTTTTTTTTTTTTTTTTTTTTTGGTTTTTCAAGACAGGGTTTCTCTGTAACTTTGGAGACTGTCCTGGAACTCACTTTGTAGACCAGGCTGGCCTCGAACTCACAGAGATCCGCCTGCCTCTGCCTCCCAAGTGCTGGGATTAAAGGCGTGCGCCACCAACGCCCGGCGCCTTTTTTAAATTTTTTGTAATGCATGCTTATGGGTGCTCACATGTATGCCCACGGATTGGTATGGGTGTACATGTGTACATGTGCATATGGAGGCTGGAAGCCAGTTTTGGGTGTCATCCTCAGGTGAGCCATCCAACTCCTTTGCAACAGAGTGTCTCATTGGCCTGCAGCTCCCCAATGAGGCTAGACGGGCTGGCCATCAAGCTGAGCCCCAGAAAGCCTCCTCTCTTTGCCTCTCCAAGGGCCGGGATTCCAAGAGCATGCTACCATGCCTGTGTCCAGCATTTTCACCTGGCTTCTAGGGACTGAAGGCGGGTCCTCACGCTTGCTGGCCTCTCACCTTCCCCACTGTGTGTGACCGAGTGATCTATTCAGGCCCTGAGGGATAAACTTTCTAACTAAGGTTTCTTAGCCAGATAGGGTGATACCAGTCTGCAGTATCAGGACACTAAAGTAGGAGGATCACTATGTAGCCTGGACTACATAATGAGATTGCCTTAGAAAACACCCAGACACCAGCAAAGGTCCTTGCTGTAGCTCCCAAGATTAAATATGCTAGAAGTAGGCTTGTCCCACCCAACTAATTCTCTTTGGGGAATTAGGCTACCATCCTTCCCATTGTCTAGCCTAGGATGACCATGCCCTTCCTTCTGCTCTTGCCATCCCGCCTGATGAAGTTTGGGTAGGGGTGGCAGCGTAGGATCAACTGGGACTAGATTGAAGGCCTCAGGAGAGACCTTCTGATTTGCCCATCTGTCTCTCTCACACAGTGCTGTGTTCTTTGTAACTTACCTGACTCTGGCTTGCTGCTCTGCACCCAGGTATGGCCATGACTTGGGGGCTACTTGTGGAAGTATTAGTAGGACCTTAGAAATCTGCTCTGAGCCCTGCCTTTCCCCAGGGGCCTGTGCAGCCCTGAGAGGGCCTTTTCCCTCTCCGAATGGCAGTCAAGTGGACCAGGCCCGCTGCCCTTCACTTGGTGCCTCTGAGGTGGAGAGGCCAATGGGGGTGTGAGAGGGTTTGAATGAAGGGAGAGAGTCCGCAGAGTGGACAGAGCCCTGCAGGCTGGAGTGTCCTCTGAGGTCCATGGCTTACCTTGCAGGAGATACTTCCCTTGGAACCTGATTCTGCTGACCATCTTTGTAAGTGACGGGGGCAAGCTGGGGGACAGATGCTGAGTGGGCATGGAGGAAGGACAAAGGCAGCCAGAGTCTAGACTAGGGGTAAGCCAATGTGAGGTTCCTGGTGCAACAGAGGTGCTGAACCCCTCTTTCTGCCAGAACATTCCACCCTCCCTTTCTGGATGGGATGAAGCTCTCCCCTCCGCATTGTGTGCCAGGACTTTTGTCCTGGGGAGATTGTGTGAGACTTCCAGTCAGTTAGGATAATGAAGAGTAAGGGCTTCTCACAGGATGAACAAGGCTGCCTAAGAGATAAAGGGACAGCTAGCCTGAGGTGCCTGCGTGCCGGCCAGGGGAACACTGTTAAGCGGGGCCTCAGTCTCGAGCAGAAACCTGTACAGAGTAAAGCAGTCTCAGTGTGAGGATCGTGCGCACGGGGTGGAGGCCCTGGCTAGACTCTGAGAGTGCCCAGGGCCCCCAAACCCACATGGAGTAGCAGTCCTCACCCTGCTCTACTTTCAGACCCTGTCCATGGCCTATCTCACTGGGATGCTGTCCAGGTAAATGGGGCAGGGTGTCCTAGGCAGGCATGCAGCCAGGGTCTGGCCATACCTGCAGGGAGCACCCCACACAGAACCCATCTTTCTGGGGAGCCATTGGCTGGGGGGAGGAACTCAAGCAGACAGACCACTCCTTAGGCACGATGTGGCCAGTGGCTCTAAGACCCCAGCAAGATGGGTAGGGTTGGAACAAGGGATGGAGGACAGTGAACTGATGCTTTAAAGCTCCCGACTCCTGACGGTGCAGTAACCTGTAAACTGTCCCCAGACACTGACATACGCATACCCCACTAGGCCTATTCTAGGCCCTTTACCCCATTAATGAGTGTCCACGGACAGCTGGGAGTGGGTGGTCCTGGGAATGGGACAGGTTGGGTCGCCAGGTCATGAGGACAGCTTCTGCCAGAAAAGAGTGGACCTGCGAGGAGGGTGGGGAGAGGGGAGCCCTACTGACCCCACGCCCATCCTCAGCTACTACAACACCACATCTGTGCTGCTGTGCCTGGGCATCACGGCCCTCGTCTGTCTCTCCGTCACCATCTTCAGCTTCCAGACCAAGGTCAGCCCTGGGCCTGTGGGCAGGGGAGGGCATGTCCGGGGGGGGGGGTCAAAGATGCACTTGGGGCTGAGGAGAGGGCATGTGGGTTGAGGGATGGCGCATGGGTCAGGGATTCCCGTAGGGCTGAGGGGAGGGCACGTGAGGTCTGGAGATGCCACCTGGGAGAGGCATAGCGCGGGCTGTGGTGTCGAGCGCCGAGGCAGGGGGCCTCTGGCCAGCACACTGCTGAGGCCCAGTGCTGACGGTCCCCTGTGCCCCACAGTTTGACTTCACCTCCTGCCAGGGAGTGCTGTTCGTGCTGCTCATGACCCTTTTCTTCAGTGGATTCCTCCTAGCCATCCTCCTGCCCTTCCAATACGTGAGTCTCCAGCCTACAGGCCCATGAGGAGGGTGGGGATGGCCGGACGCCCAGGATGCCATATTCTTCTACCCCTTCAGGGCAGACCCAGGGCCAAAGCCCCACAGCCTGCCACCCTGCCCAGCCCTCCTGGCTCCTGCCCCTAGGTGTGTTGGCAGCATACACAAGCAAACAAGGAGGCTTTTCTTGGCAGGCCTGGACACCTGCCCAGCTCCGTGAGCTGCATCCGGCTTCCCTTTCCCTATCCTCCCTTGCAGGTGGAGGAAGGGAGAGAGGGACTGTAGCTGAGGAAGATACACTGGGCTTCCAGGGGCCCACCAGGCTCAGGGGACCTCCTGGGGGACCAGCCAAGCCCAAAGAGACAGAATTTGGCTGGCCAGGCAGAGGGGAGTGAGGCAGGGGGCAGGGACAGACTCTATACCCCATCTCACAGACCACCCGCCCACGACCTGCCGGCCTGGAAGAGTGCCTACTGTGTAGGAGCTGAAGCTAACAATGCTGGGGGACAGACTGGGGCGGGGGACATGACAGGTGGTTTGAGTCCTGAGAACACAGGAAAGAAAGCATTGGGTCTATTGGGGGCTCAGTGGTGGTCTCTCCAGCCACATTTGGAACCTGACCCCCTATTGCATCTCGTCTGCCAAGCAGGGATAGCATTTCTCATCCCTTCTAACCTACCTCCATCCCGCCCAGCCCCAGCCTCCAGGTGGTTGGCACCTAGTCTAGAATGTCAAGATTGATTCTGGCATTTCTTTGGCTCTTCCCAGGATCCTGTTGACAAAGGGAGGGGCCGGAGCTGGCCTGGGGGCCTCTATGTATCTAGGATGGGGAGGGGGCTACAGGAAGGGGCCTCAGAACTTCAAAGAGCCCTTTATTGACCCACACTGAGCTGATGGGATGCCTGTGTTTCCAGGGATCTTCTGGGAAGTTTTCTGGAAGGGTTCCACAAAGGGCAGTGCTAACATGGCACCCTAGAGTTGTGGAGTTTGCGTGCACAGCCAGGGTGAGCACTAGCTGGGAAGGGCACTGTTCCGGCCTCCCGCCTCCTGCAGCAAGCCCTCCACGCCTGTCTGGCAGAGGTTCCCGATGCTCCACCTCCACACTGGCTCTGGGTTTGACTGACTTCTTCCAGCTGAGCTTTTGCTCCCAAGACAGAGACAGAGAGGGCTCTGTGAAAGGGACAGGCAGACCCTAGATAGGGAGAGCAGGGATGGATAGGGACAGCAGGGGGAGCCTAGAGCCAGGCCCAGGAGGATGATAGTCAGATAGGATGAGTCACCCTTGGCCAGCCTGAGCCTGGGGCTGTGTTTTGAAGAAAAAAAATCAGGTCTGTGGGAATTCGCTGCAGGTGTCCCATGATTACTCTGGGGTCTCTCTGTCCTCCACTGCCCCTCTCAGTCCTGGGGAGAGTTACCCCACTTCCTCCACCCTCTGGTCCAGCCCCTGGTCCTTCTGCCAACTGTCCTTTGCACATACTAAAGCCCATCCTTCCTGTGCCCACAGGTCCCCTGGCTCCACGCCGTCTATGCCGTGCTAGGAGCGGGCTTGTTCACGTTGGTGAGTTCAGCCCAGCTTCCGGGGCCACCTTCTCAGCTCCATGACACTATGTATTTTCCTCACAGTCTCTCCGAAACCTTTTTGCAGCATCTGAGGGTGGGGCTGGCACAGTACCACATTCAGGGATTCTGCCTTGTGTCCCAGACATGCTCTCTGAGGGAGTACGGGAATGTGAGAACAGCAGGGTGGAAGCTGCCAGCCACTGCAGGACTAAGAGGGACTGAGCTCGAGGATATCCTACCGTGTGGACCAAGTTAGTGTGGTCCCAGGACAGTGTGGGAAAGAGTCGCAAACCTGGTGAAAGGCTCCATTAGAGGGGGCTTGGTCTTTGCCGTCCTCACCAAATTCACTTAACAGTATTAGCTAATTTGTGTGTGTACTTATTTACTTATTTGCCTTTTTAAAACAAATTGACTGCCCTGGGCAATGGTGGCACACGCCTTTAATCCCAGAACTCGGGAGGCAGAGGCAAGTGGATCTCTGTGGGTTCTAGGCCAGCCTGGTCTACAGAGTGAGCTCCAGGACAGTCAAGTTGGCCTTGAACTTGCAACCCTCCCACCCAGCCTCCTGAGTACTGGCATGAACGCCAGGGGCTTAGCCTGAGCACTCACTTTCCCCAGCCCCCTCTCTCTCGCTCTTATTTCTCACACCACACCTAGCAGAGATGGCAACGCAGAGGAAGCTCAGTGATGTCTGATAACATGCCAAGGGCATCCTGGCATCCTAGGAAACGGCAGGACAAGGCTGAGAACTTGGACATCTGGCTCCAGAGTCCCATTGAAAGGCAGAGGCCAGGTGGGAAGTGCCTAGAAGCAGATGCCCAGACATCATGACCAGAACAGATCTGTCTAAGGCAGCACAACATATCCTCTGGCCAAGTAGGCCCTCAGCACCTGAGTATGTGCCCCAGGTTAGCCCAAGAGACAAGCTGGTGTTCATGACATACTCATGGGAAGCCACCTAAAGAGACATCTATTGCCAGTGACACAACGACCAGACCTCCTCTCTCTCTAATCTGCTCAGCTTTGCTAAGTGGCCAGAGTCCCCGGTTTAGTTACAAATTTGAGACTCGTGGATAACAAGAATGCCCAAGGATGTAGATAACCTTGATGTAAGAATTGCCTCTTCCGTCCATCCATCATGGTGGTGCACACCTGTAATCCTAGCGTTTGGGAGGTGGAGGCAGGAGGATCAGAAATTTAAAGTCCTCCTTGGCTACTTAGCAAAGTGAAGCCAAGCACCTCCCACACCAGAAGCCCTAGGGCTAAGTTGTCAACGTCTCTACAGTAAAGGTCAAATCTGAGACCAAGACTCGGGGGTGCTGCACCTACTTAGTGCCTTCCCAGTGTCGGCACTGGAGGTCCCCCTGAAACTGGGATGCCTGGTTACTCTGGGACGCCCACTTCTGGCTCCTGGACCAGCGTTCCTCCTTCCAGCTCGCATTTTCTTAAGCAAAGATCAATCCCAGAGAAGAGATGGGAGGAAGGCAAAATCAGGGCCACCGACCCAGGCAGTAACATCAGGAGGCCCCAGAGAGCTGTCATGGCTACAGACAGGAGTGGGTCAAGCCAGGGAGAGGGAGGCCGGTGGAGCGGAGGAGAGTGGGCATCTACGGAGGGCCAGGCGTGCACTTCGCTTCCTGAGGGTCGGGTGGCAGCAGGCATGGAAGCAGCGCGAGGAAGCTATGCATGCAGGCAGGGCCGGGTGGATAGTACTAAGCCTTTAAGTCGGCTTGATAATCTCTTGTGCTGTTACAATAATAAGAATAATCCCAGCCACCCGTCCCACCCATGGCACCCTGCAGAACACTTTCACACCTATTGCTTCATGGCATCTCTATCACAAGCCAGGGCCTCCCTGACAACAACCACCTTGCTCATTGGAGGCCCTGAGGGTTAAGTTGTGGGGCTGGCAGAGTCTCACAGCCAGTAAAAGCTAGGTCCAGCCGCAGGCCTGGGGGGTCTGGTGGCCAGTGCCTCTGTGGTCACCTGGAGGAGAGGTGTGTCTCCTCCCCTCCATCATTATCATCAGGTGAATCGTGTGTTGACTTCTCGACTATACTGTTGTGCGAGCGTGGAAACATGCCGTCATTTATCCCATCTAAAGAAAAATAAAAACCACAAAATACTCTTAGCCCACAGCTCCCTAGAGCCCTTGCCCATTCTCTGTTCCCCATATATAGCAAAAATTCTTTTTAAAAAATCTATGCTCCTCTCCATAACGCCCCCCCAAGCCTCCCCTCCTCCGGCTGTCTGCTCCCATTCTCTCTTGGGTGCTTTTCCAGTGCCAGGGACTGAAGAAGAGCTTTGTGAAGGCTAAGCATGAGCTCTGCCACCGAGCCCTCTGAAGAGTGTTGCCATCCAGTTCACTGGCAACCTCCATGGTGCCAAAGCCAGCAGCAGCCTCAGCCCTCCTGGGCCCAGCTCAGCAGAATCTGACTCATCCATTCACCCTCCAGGCCTCCTGATGCTGGTTTTTGTTTAGCAGGCCCCACCATGTCCTGCCCTGGGCCCCTGGGTCTTCTCTTTCCCTCAGGAGCCCAGGCAGCCTCAGTGCTTTGAACATTATGACTGTAAATTTACCTCCAGCCCCAGTGTCCAGACCAGAATGTTCAGTTGCCTGGTCAGCATGCCCATTCGCAATCTAACAGACCCTTTATCCTCTAACACATGCAAACAGCTTTTTCCTGGGTTCACAGCCTTTCTCATTGTTCCCACTCAGGACAAATTCCTTGGCAGCACAACTCCTTTCCTAACCCATCAGACTCGGCACCAGGTCTCATGCCTCTATCCCTCATCTTATCTGGGCCTGAGCGCTCTGCCAAGCTTCAGGGCCCTTCTTTCCCAGGGTCAGGCGCAATTGCCTCCCATCAGGCTTGTTGCCATGGCCCCCACTGCTCCCCCTGCTGTGCCCACATCTCTGGTCCAGCTAGTGGGCGGGAGTAAAAAACCCCCACGCCCCCACCCTTGGCTTCCAAAGCTGGTTGCTTCCCACAGGCCCCCTTTGACCTCCTCCTCCCCACGGCTGCGTCCACTCGGGTCCCTTGCTGCCTAGGTATATATAACAGGCTCCTTCCGCACCCGGGTGCCACACCTGATCTGCTCCTCTGTCCCCTGAGACTCTCCCACTTCTACTCTTCCTGGGCTTTGTTTCCTTCACAACAGGGCAAGCGCCCCCACGCTCATGCCCTGCTCCGTCCTCCTAGATTCCCAACTCTAGCTAGCCCGTCTATCTTCTCCTCCTGGGACACACTCTGGGTTTTTCTGATCTGTTTGGTTTTCTGACTCAAGGGGAAGAATGTAAACTCCTTGAGAGTGGGGATCACCCACCACTCCGGTTTGTTCACTGCTATAGTCCCATCACCTGGAACAGCATAGTATACAGCAGGCATCCACGGATGTTTGTGGGGTGAATGGGTGCCTGGGGAGTGAGGTGGGGGCAGGGCGTGTCTGAGGTGCTGGGACAGGTCAGTTGCGCTGCTGAATATGCACTGACTTGGCTGTCTCCTGTGAGTCACAGGGAGGAGAAGGAACTTTGGTGTCCAGTGACCCCCATAATGTCTCATTCAGTCAGTTCATCCAAAAGCCTTGATTGGGATCGCCTTGAAAATTACATAAAGAGTAGTAGAGAGAGCATATGAGTGGCCCTTCTGCTTAGAGAAGGGAAGACACCCTTGGGTGCCATGATGCATTCCATTCAGCAGCATCCCAGAAGATCCCTGTGCCTTCTCATCAACCCCTGCATTGTGCCCTGTGCTGGCCCCTGCTGGCTTCTTCCAGCATCACCTGTTTGTGGGATCTGTGCCCCTCTATCTCAAGCCCAGTGCCTCCTCCTCTCCCACTTAGTACACATGGGACCCTATCTGTTCTGCAGTCAGGCAAGACACGTACACGACATCCCCACCCCTGGCATGATTACTGCCTCATCAAGGATGTGTGAGAAAGAGAAGAGTCAGATGCGGCCTTGAGGCCTCCATGGGGCCTTCCCTCTCTATCCCTGCTAGCCTGGGTTTTGTGGAGACTGAGGACACCCAGTGGTTCTCCCGACCCTACAGCTCCCACTCTGAGAGGTTCTTCCATCTTTCCGGGTGGGGCCACCGGCTTGCAAACCAAGGCCTTACGGGGTCCAGCCTTGAAAAGCAGGTCCCTCCTAGGTCTCTTCAACGTCTAGCCTTGGCGCATTGTCAGGAAGCCCTGAGCTTGCATCTTGACCCCTACACATTTCTGGGTGTCAGGACTGAAATGCCAGTAGATGTGAGTCAGCTGAAAGGCATTGGTTCTGAGTGACTCCACCATCCTCTCCCCACTAGAGCCCTCTCCTTGGTGCTTTCTTGAGAGGTTAAACCCATGGGCCAGGCTGGGGTGATGGGGCAGAGCTGTGGGGCTGGGCAGAAACTGTTTGGTTTTCTTGATCCAGTCCTGCCCATTACAAGGTAGGGAAACAGAGTGGGGCCTGTGGACCTAGAGAGGCCGTATAGCCTGCCACCCCCAGAGGAAGCTCTCGATCGCTATCCAGGCCCACAGAGGTTCTGGGCTCTCTGACACAGTTTAAGCACCTGGGAAGTTTAGGGGAACCCTCTAGCCCCCCCACCGCTCCACCCCTCACTTGGTCTAGTGAGGGCCATAATGTAGGCCCGATCTTCCCCAAATCCAGACAACAGTACAAAGTGAAAACCAGCCACACAGGCCCAAGGTTGTCAAAATCCATTCTCTTGTTCCGAGGGGCTATATGAGCCTCAAAATTATTCGAGGACTTTCCATTCTGTCGCCCTTCTTCTGCTACAGGAGATGCTGTCTCCCCAAACCGTGGGGAAGCTGGTGGCTGGCTCTGAAGTAGGGGGATGATGGTGTGGCGAACTCACTGTTCTAGGTCTACTTCCTGATCTCCCTTACCACAGTGTCACCTCCTCAGACTCTAATCCTCCCATCAACACCCTCTTCACCCCTGAATGGTCACAGCAGCCTGCCACATGGAGGAGAAAGGAATCCCTGTCCCGAAGGGGAGGGGTCAGGGTGACTAGGAGACTGTGCAGAAATAGGCAAGGAAAATCTCTGCACCCACCAGCCACTCAAGGCAGGGCAGGAAGAGAGGAGTCGCAATTCTCAGGTCCAGCATGCTGCTCTCCACCGCAGAGCCAGGCAGAGACGTGATGGGCAGAGCCAATGTGTGTATAGAAAGGAGAAGCCCTTCTGCCAGCCAGAACACCCCCACCAAGCCACATCCAAGGCCTTGCTCATCTTTACCACAGTATGACCTTTGGCAAGCTTTAGCCTTGGATTTCTTTGTGCCTCACTTGCTTCATCTATAAAATGGACCTAATCTCCCGTACATTCACAAGCCTATTGTGAAGGCCGTAAAGTTAGCGCTTGGTACATGACAGCCTCTGCTGTCATTCTCATGTTAGGACAGGGCTTGGGAACCAGGGCACCATGTTTGGAATGCTTCTATGCCAAGTTCTAACTGTGTGGGGCCACTCGCATTAGGAAACATCTCTCTGCTTCAGTTTCTCTAAGTGGGTCCAGTGATGGAACCCACCACCCCCTGGGGGTTGTGACTTTAAAATGAGTTGACTATGTATAGCACTTAGGAAGAGCAGGGCATGTGGTCAGTTATCAAAAGCCCTTACCCGAGAGGGGTGGTGAGCTGCCCATGCGCCCTCAAACTGGGCTTGCTAGTCTCACCTTCTCTGCTGTGGTTACTTTCACACATATTTATACAAAACTTCCCTGGCTTCCTGAGCCAGACCCTCTGGTTGTAGTTCCCCCAGACCCTGCTCCTTCAGGGGCCTGCCTGGAGGTGTGAAGGTTGTCTGTGGCTTTTGATACTTCTGATGTCTTAGTCAGAGAAGAGAAAGACTTCCCTTTGGTATCAAGCAACAAACAGGGCCCGGGCCTCTACTCAGCAACTTGTCCGCACTCCCCTGCTGCCCCCCCCTCACTGCCTGCAGCCAGGCGGGAGGCACTGAAGTCTTGACAGGTCGGCCTCTTTCTTTTCTGTGTGTGTGCATGTCCATATATGTTTACATGAGTGTGTGCATGTCCGTGTATGTTACATGAGTGTGTGCACGTCCGTGTATGTTTACATGAGTGTGTGCACGTCTGTGTATGTTTACATGAGTGTGTGCATGTCCGTGTATGTTTACATGAGTGTGGAGCCAGAAGTGAGTGTAGACAACAACCTTAACTGCTCTCCATTGCTCACTGGACTTGACACCAGCTCACCAGTACTGATAGGCTAGCTCCGGGGAACCTTCTGTCTCTTCCTTCCCAGCGCTTGTGATTCTGAACACATGACATGTGCAGCTTTTGTGCTGGGGATCCAAACTCAGGTCCTCAAGCTTTCTCTTTACTTTTATTAGCTGAGCCAGACCTACAGACCCTGGCAGCGTCTTTTTTAGGAATCCAAAGCCCTCCAGGGGTGGCTGTGTATACTTGTAATCCCAGCACCCAGGAGCTGGGAAGCAAGAGAATTGAGAGTTGGGAGACCAGCCTAGCCTACATATCAAGATCCTGTCTTAAAGAGAAAGTGGGTAGTGGAGCGTCCTAAAGGCCAAAGTCACCCTCTCGCTCTAAAAGAGGGGACAGAGCACCAGAGGGGCTCAGTTCCCTGTGCCATCTGACTAGGAAGCCTGTGTTTCTCTGAGCAATTGGTTCTGTTTGCATCTCTTCTTACTTGGTTCTTATAGCACACACGCACAGGTGCGCGAGCGCACACACACACACACACACAGGAATGCACACACACCAGCATATGCACACACACACACAGGAATGCACACACACCAGCATATGCACACACACACACAGGAATGCACACACCAGCACATTGCACCCCACATTGCTTCTCTTGGCAATTGGAATGAGCACACTTGAGCTGTCCTCTTGACGGTGATGAGGGAAGTTGGTTATACTCTCCGTGCTTCAGTCATGTCCCCCCAACCATGAGGACTGTAATGTGACAGTTGTCAAAGAGGCTTATGTGAGTTTTTAAAAACAGTCACAAGCCCATCTTCCTATATAAGTTATGCTTCACAATATATGAATACGTCTACTCCTGGGTTTCAGCTTTTGGAAGTCTTAAATACGGATGAAGCAAACAATTTGACCACACTCCTCGCCTTCCCTGGTGGTGACCATGACAGGAAGTTGCTGTCTGCCTGGATTGTTCAGTAGTCACATTTGCTTATAGGCTCTCAAATCACACATGTACTTTTGTACAATCATGTGATAAGGTCTTTTCTGCGGCTTGCTTTCTTCTCATGGTAGCAGATATGGGAGATATTTCCGCCTCAGTACTGCGTCAGTTTCGTCAAGTGGGCCCTGTCAAGACTGGGTGGTTTCCAGTAAAGTTCTGTCAGAACCCGCCCTGCAGGAATGGCCCAGGGCTCTCCACTCCAGCACTGTGCTGGCATTTCTGTAGGACAGACATAGTCCACAAGCTCTTCTTTTACGCTGTTCAACACGTGGCGGCCCCAGCTTTTTCCATTCAGCCCTTGTCTGATGACGGCCTTACCATGGTGAGGCTCTCCCAGAGAGCCTCAGCCTCACCTCTGAGCCATGTTTGAGGGAGGAGCAAACGACAGATATGTTTGATTCCCAGTGTAGCAGGCTCAGGCTAGCTATGTGGCTAGAGTCTGTGTTGATCAGTGTCTGTCAACCTGTGGGTCTTGACCCCTTTGGGAGGGCTGAACAACCGTTTCACAGGGGTTGCATATCATTAAGAGTGGCAACATTAGTTATGAAGTAGCAATTAAATAACTTTATGGTTGGGGGTCACTACAGCATGAGGAACTGTATTAAAGGGTTGCAGCATCAAGAAGGTTGAGAACCGCTGGTGTAGATGCAGTCCTACCGATTGGGGGAACTAGGACAGGGTCCCCCCCATAAACACAAACCCACTCTGCCCCAGGTCCACCAGGACAGGGGTATGATTGGGTTCCAGCACTAGATATGTGGCCAGTTCCTCTCTAAGAGGAACAAGACAAGCCAGTTCCTCTCTAAGACCCCTGACCTGAACAGTGACAATGCTCACCTGTCAGCGTACACCGGGACCGTGAGATAACATGTTAGCACACACAAGGACCGTCATATACTCGATAGATTACTCATTTTTAGCCCTGCACTGCCTCTGACCATCCCACCCCCTCCTGCAGTCCTGTGTTCAGTTGACCCCTAACTGAACTTTCCAGGTGTCAACAGTTGACCTTAGTTTGCAACTAGTGTGTTAACTGTAAACATGGTAGCCTGCTGCCAGCTCAGAAGGCTGGCAATGCTTTGGTCACCGTGGAGATGCTAGCTGGTTACTTTCCCCCTTGTAATGAATGCTTGCAATGGGACTTTTAAAAACCATTTTACATTTATTTGTGTGTGTGTGTGTGTGCTTGTGCACAGGCATGTCACAATGTGAGTGTGGAGATTAGAGGACAATTAGAGTCATTTCTCTCCACTGTGTGGGTTCTAAGAATCAAATTCAGGCCACCAGGCTTGACAGCAAGTACCCTCATCTGCCGAGACATCTTGCTGCCCTTATGATGGAATTCTGATGATATTTGTTGCCCTCATTAAACTGTCAGGCACAAATTAGTAAAAAGCTTCCAACTGGCTCTCGGGAATGAACGAGGCTGCGGCAGTGGATGGTACCCCTTTGGGGCAGGCCACCCCAGCTAGCACCGTCGGGATGAGCATCCAGGGCCAGGGTCATCATTGTACTCTTTCCTACAGCCAGCTAGCTGGCTGTTCTGGAGGCCACTGGGTGGGTGTTCCTTGAAGGGGCACCCCCAAACCGGACCAGGTTTGAGCTTCTAGGTTGAAAGATTCTGTTTCATGGGCTCACCCAGGGGTGACCAGGCTCTGGGAAATCAACCAAGCACTGCTGATTGATAAGCCAGCTCAGCGATTTATTAACTTCTGCTTGGCAGCTGTGCCTGCTAAACAGCCCGCAGCATTTGAGCTCTCCCCCGCCACCCCTGCTTGCCTGTTCTCTTTGCAGAGGAAATTTCACTTAGGAAGCCAAGTCTCATTCTGCCAAGTAGAACGGAGTAAAACCATAGCAGATAATAATGGTAGTCGAGGCCTCTGTACAGTCAGCGGTGGTATGACCCTTGTTGACTAAGTTGATTCCTGAAACCTGGAGCAAGGACTCAAACCTCAGCCTTCCAGCTCCAGTCTGTGTTGGAGGGGGAAGGGGCTTGCCCTTAATGCTGCCATGCTCTGGGGGACCCGATCCTTGCACAAAGGGCCCCCTCAACCCTTACCACAGCTCCCCATTTTCCTTTTGTTAAAGCTGGGCAGAGTCCCCTCAGAATGCCTCTGCCTCCCTGATGTGCTGTGGGAGCCGCCCGAGTCTCATTAGCAGCGTCTGCCTAGTCTCAGGGGGATGCTTCTCCTTCAGACACAGCAGTGGAACCCCAGCAACAGCTACCGTTCATTAGGCGCCACTGCCGGCTGTGGGCCAGGTGTCTTGCACACAGGATGGTTATTGCAGTCTAACAACAGCCCCATGAGGCAAGCGCCCTCATCTCCCTTCACAGCTAGGATTTCACAGGCCACGAGGAGGTTCGGTGTCTTGTTCATTCTCCCAGCTGAGTGATTGTCAGGACAGTCTGGTGACTTTCAGGACTGAGCTCAGTCACCCTCCTCCACTACACCTTCAAGGAGACCCACCTCGTGTACCACGTACTGGAGTTGCTGGAGTCTCTGATCCCTGTGTTTTGTGGCATTAGTATGGAGGACAAGGATCCTCCCAGGGTTTGCTGTAGGCTACATCTAAAACCACTCCAAGGAGTGTGGGTCCTGGGAGGGAGTTCTTGGATGGGGTGAAGGAAAGGGATTGGGACATATAACTTCCTCTTGAACAAGGAAGAGTTCTCACTCCCCAGCCCTTATTAAAGCAAGGACCAGCTTTCACGTAATTATCTCCAAGTTCTCCCCCACATCATTAAGCAGTGAACCCTGCTAAAGCACACAGATTTGAGTCCCTGATGGCTTCCAACTCTTCATCCCTGGCTTGCATTTGTTACCCAGTGTGTGTGTGTGTGTGTGTGTGTGTGTAGAGAGAGAGAGAGAGAGAGAGAGAGAGAGAGAGAGAGAGAGAGAGAGAGAGAGAACGCCCTCCACATACAAATGATGATAGAGCTATACAGGACATGAATGAGTCTAAAGAAATCTCAACCGTGTGGATTCAGTTCTTCCCCTTTTAGAAACTGGAAGACTTTGGGGCCCCATCCTCCAAAAGATGTCCCTACCTGCCTGATTTCACATGATGATTGCAAGGGGTTTCTGCTGCCAAGATTGAACGAAGAGGAAAGCTTTAAGGGAGGGGCAGAGTCTCTGGGGGCAGTGGGGGGGGCTGGCAGGGGTGACTGGGGACAGAGAGGAGCTGTGGCTAAGGCAGTCTGTACAGAATCATGTTAGGCCCAGAAGGTTCCCCTGGGAGAGCAGAAGATGCATTTATCCTGGGTGCCGCGGAGAGCAACAGAGCGTAATGGTTGTGTGTGGGTACTGGAGCCAGACTGCTCAAATCCCGCGTTTTCCATTTCCCTGCATGAGTAAACTTAGATAAACACTTAACATCTCTGGCTTCGGTTTCCTCTGGTGAGGGCAATTGTCCTGGAAGGAGCTGATGTCCATAAAGTATATAATAAACCCCCAGAGCATCTAAGTATCCTGGGACAGCAGCATGAAGACTCTCACTAGAACGCTCCCTGCTTCAGGAAGCCCTCCCTAAATGCCACACTCACCCAGGACTGAGGCTACCCCTCAGTACTGCCAGAAGACACTTTGCATTACGGTGGGGTTACCCTCATCTCACTAACAACACCCTGCCACTCCCAGATTTCTGCTCAGGGACCCTGCCTGTCTGCTGCTGCCTGGAACAGAGTAAGCTCAGTAAATAGGTGCTGGATATGATTAGGGGTGGAAGGTGTTGGGAAAATTCCAAGCTCTGGGCTGTCACTCAACCACCAGATAATACAAACAGAAGCTTAGCCCCCTTAGAGTAAGCACTGATTGAACATCTGACTTCTTGTTCTTTCCTTCCTTCCAGTTCCTGGCTTTAGATACCCAGTTGCTAATGGGTAACCGTCGCCACTCACTGAGTCCCGAAGAGTATGTTTTTGGAGCCCTCAACATTTACTTAGACATTATCTATATCTTCACCTTCTTTCTGAGCCTTTTTGGAACCAACCGAGAATGAGGAGCCCTCCCCATCCCCAGCCCCCTCCAGAGAATGTCCCTTCCGTGTCCTGTTACCCCGTCTGTGCTCCAGCAAGTCCAGACATAAACTTGCTGCAGCCAGCTTGCGAGCAGCCGCTCTCTCCTGCAGCCAGCCCTCGCCTTACCTTCTGCAGCTTGTACAAACGCCATCCTTGGAGCCCTACAGATCTGAGGCCACACCATCCCCTGTGGTGCCCCTGGCACCCAATTACATCTTCCAAACGGGACAGTCAAGGCTGAGGGCATCTCTGGATTTGCAGACCCAGCGAGTGAGTAGGAGGAAGCCCCTCAGAGGTGGGAAGGAGACCCCAGAAAACCTAGCTGAGACTGCGACCCCCACCGAGTCTTCTAGGGCTTCATTTTCTCTTTCAGATTGAGCAACCACACTTTGTAAAGAAAGAGGCTGAGGGGACACGGCTGGACCATGAGGACAGGGCACTGTGGTGTGGGGGTAAAGCTGACCCAGGCTGTCCTTCCCACAGCTCTTAGGGCTAGTAGCTAGTTAGGGACCTGGGCAGTATAAAGGGGGTAGGAACGCTTCCACGACTCAGCTTAGTTTACCCTCCTAGGTCATAGGACAGGGGGATGCCCCTAAGTGTGGGCCTGTCCTGAGCTCCCAGGCAGGGGAAGGCAAGCTGGGAGGACTAAACAGGGGGGCAGTGGTCCACCAGACTGCATGCACTGAGAAGGCAGGACTAACCCCCGTCTCTCTTTCCACCCTGTGCTGTCCCCGCAGACCTGAGGGGGAAGTGAGGCCAGGAGGCCGGGTGGAAGCTCCTGGACCAGGGGCTGCCTTTACTCCTTCCACAGTTTCCTAACCCTTCCTCTGTCTTCTGCTACATCCTGTCTTACCTCCAGCAGGGCGTCCTGAGGCCCTAGGAGTTGAGGCCCCCACATCCCTTGCCCAGCTTTCCAGGCCACTCAGCCCAGAGTCCCTGGCCCCCTTATCTCCTCCACATCTTTGTAATCTGGAAGCTGCCCAGCTCATGGTCACAGCCAGGGCCAATCCCTTGAGCCTGTCCCATGTGATGAGGCCAGGGATCTCAGGCGGAGACTGCGTCAGCCACCCTGTCCTGGCTGAGTGCCTGCTGGAGAGGGGACCAGGGGGCCACACCTGGGGCAGCATGCAGCCCACATGTACATGGCCAGCTCTAGGCCAGTGGAAAGTTACTGGGTGGAGACTAGGAGGCTCTGTTTGCCCCCAGGAGAGGGGACTGGGTAGCCTAGCCATTCCTGTCCCTCCCCACCCTTTCTACTTGCAGCCTTCAAGAAATATGACAGAGGCATTTGAGATTTTTCTCTATCTTGGATATTTGAGAAAGGAAGAAACTAAGAACTGGGGTGGGGGTAGTGTGAGGGGTAGTTGGGGTGAGTGATGGTCTAAATGAGCCCACTGCCGCAGTCCAGAAAGGGGGGGTCTTGCAATGGTGATCATCACTTCCCCATTGCAGAGGCAAAGCCAAGTGATGACAAGTCCATTGTCATCTAGTAAACCCGGGGGTCAGCCCGCAGCTGCTTGTTTCAGGAGCCCTCCAGTCTGAGTCTGGGCTGCACTGAGGCTTGTGTGCCCCATAGATGTTGGTGATCAAACCCTGGCATCTCTGGGGGGTTTGTTATTCCCACCACCACCCCCTGCCCCACCCCATGTCACCCAGCCCGGCGTTCCAAGATGCTGAACTGAGGTTTTCACTCCCTGGAAGTCAGCTGCCAGGCAGGGCCCCTGGCTTCTGATCTGGCCTTGCCACCCACAGACGTGTGTTTTGTCTGTGACTCTGTTTCCATATCTGCAAGATGAGCGTCTCCAGTCAGTGTCAATGCAGGGCCAGAGAGGCATCAGTCACTTCCACTGGGGTGCCTCTCCTAATTCTCTCACTTCAGTTCTAGAAAGGCTTCAAGTCCCTTCCCGCTGACCTGCCACCCTCACGGCCAGTTTCCCAGAACCCACTTGTCCAGGTCCTCCTCTTCTGAGATAATCTGTGCAGAGACTAAGGATTGAGAAATTTTTCCAAGACTAAATTCCAAAAATCGGGGGGAGGGGCAAGCCCCGGGCCATAAATAAAGTGACCGGGAGACTAATCACAGTTATCTCAAAGATGGCTTGGCTTGGCGGTGGGGAGCCTGCCACGGGGTTTGCTTCAGTCTGCCACCCCGCCTGCAGCTAAACTGGCAGTGGAGCCAGAGAAAGCCTGGGTGTCGACCCCTGATAGAGCAGTGAAGAGTCCCGGGACACCTGGGTGGGTCTTGGCAGGAGGAAGGGTGGGAACAGGAACGCAGGACTATGAGGAATGCGGGATTATGAGAAACAGAAGCTGGGCAGGTGCGGCAAGCTGTGGAGGAGGAAGGACTCCCGCTGGTCCCTCACATTTTTCGCTCGGGTGGGGCCGGACCCACGACGGGGAAGGTTGAATTTCATAAGGCTAGAGGGAGCCAGGAATCCATCAATGACGAGAGTGCGCAAAGTCCTCCAGGGCAGCGTGACAGACAAGGAGGTCCTGGGAAGGAGTAGCCACATGAAATCCCTCACTCCCCATATCAATTCTAGGATCCGTGTAAAGCTCTTTCGGTGTAGCCTGAGGAAGACACAAGATTAAAAATCTTGGTTCTTCCATCCCATACCCTTCTCCTGTGGGAATTAGGGTCCCTCAAGCACCCTTATTTCAAAAGATTGAGAAGGGGGGGGTCAAGTTGGGAATTTTACACAAGGACCATGCTGCCCCCTTCTGGCTGTTAGAGAGAAAGCAGAGTCTGACTTTTCAGGGAGGGATTCTGTCCCTGGTGGCAGTGCAGAGGGGCAGGATTTGTGGCCCCTGCCCAGAGTGTTGTCAGAGGACAGAGACCCATCTGCCACACACCCAGACAGTGCTGCCCTTTTGGCCTCAGCTCCCACAAGCTCCCCAGGGTCCCGCCCGTGTGTCCTTCTCTGACCTCGGCCACTGAGAACCTGTGACTGATTGGAAATAAGAATAAAAGCATTTACTAAGACACCTGAACTGTTTGCTTGTGGCCTCAGCCGGCTTTGTAGAGCGTGTGACGTGTCACTGGGCAGTGGGATGTGGCTTTCATGCAGAAGCTCCCTATGGTTCCCATCTTTGTTTTCATGGGGAAAGATGAGGATTCCTCCTGCTCAGTACACCCTTTCCTGGGAGCCTTCTGCAAACTGACCCACCTTGCGTGGTCCCGTGGGAACCTGTCCTTTTCCAGCCCTTCTGGTAGAGTAGTCGTCCTTATTTTGAGCAAGTGTTTCCTTTAAATGGAGTATCGGGACGCCCCCAAAGCAGCAGCTTTGAACCTATAAAACGTAGGCTGAGCAGGGGCTGACTTGTGCACCTCAGAGCCACACAGCTCTAGGCAGAACATGGTTTGAGAGCTGGGAGGGATGGATCTATGCCACCCTCTTATTTTACATAAGAGGAAACTTAGGAAGAAAAGTTTCCGTGATGGCCCAAGCTTATGAACAAATTAGCAACTAGAAATGGGATCAGAAGGCAAATCAGTTCATGATTATGTTGAAAGGTTTCCATGAGTGATGGATAGTGAGAGGAGGGAACCTCAACTGAGAAAATCCGGGCTGTAGGCAAGCCTGTAGGGCAGTTTCTTAACGATTTATGGGGGAGGGCCCAGGCCATTGTGGGTAGGGACATTCCTGGGATGGTGGTCCTGGGTTCTGGAAAGCAGGCTGAGCAAGCCAGTAAGCCGCACTCCTCTGTGGCCTCTGCATCAGCTCCTGTCTCCAGGTTCCTGCCCTGCTTGAGTTCCCGTCCTGACGTCCTTTGATGACGAACAGTGACGTGGAAGTGTAAGCTGAAGAAGCCCTCTCCTCCCCAACTTCATGGTGTTTCATCACAGCAATGGTAACCCTCACTAAACATGATCACCCTGCAGGGGGGATGTTATGCTTTTTTTTCTAACAAGATTTTAACAAGTTCATTTGGGATCAGGAAAGAAGCTATAGCAGGAGTTGGGGATGGTGAAGAGAATGTAAGTAGCTCTCATTAAGCAACAGTATATTCAAGGTATGCCATGGCCTCGAAGAAGCCCAATGACCACATGGCCTCGAAGAAGCCCAATGACCACATGGCCTCAAGTCCTGAAAAACACAACTCCCTCCCTCCCTCCCTCCCTCCCTCCCTGTTTTTTGTTTGTTTTATTTGAGAAAGAGTCTTACCACTTAGTCCAGGCTGGCCTTGACCTCACAGTCTTACTCCCCTGAGCCAGGATATTTTATATGCGTGTACCACCCACCTGGCTTGTAATGTTCATTCATGAACCCCAGAAAGAAGCAGTGCTGAGGTACAGTACAGGGGGCCAGGAGACCTCCACTCAGGCCTCTGGAGCAGGAATGGGGCCTCTGATAGCAGGAATGGGTAGGGAAAGGGAACACTGGCCTGAACACAGACCACAGCCCTTCAGCTCATCCCCAGACTGTCTTTGGTACTTTGCTGAGACTGCTATAACACGCGATCATGAACTGGGAAGCTAAAAACAACAGACACACTCCATTCCACCACAGTTGTGGAGGCCCAAGACATGCCCGTTCTCTTGGGAGCAATGACAGCTGCTAGTTTTCTTTAATGCCCTTTGGTACCTTCCAGTCTCTGCCTGCTTCATCACATGGATTCTTCCATGCCTCTCCTCCTCCTTCCTTTAATGAGCAAGATTGTGTCTAGACCTATAACCTGCTGCACATCCAGGATGACAGGCTCAGTACCAGATCCTTAGTCTAGAAAAAGATTAATTTCCACGAGGCCCCATTCACACATATGGAGGTGAGGGATCTTAGGAGTTGGCCATACCAAGTAGGCCACTGTCCAACCCACTACACAATCCACTCCCTCTAGAGGCAGCTGCTGATTCCACACAACCCTCCCCTATGACTGAGAGAGCCTTCATTCCCGCTGCCAGGCCTCCAGTGAAGCTGGGCAAATTCCACAGCCTGGCCCAGCTCACATACACCATCCGTCTCTACTCAAATGTGTCTACTCACAGAAAACCTGTTTGCTGACGCCCAGACTATGCCCTCCTACGCCCCACAGACAGCTCACAACCCCAGATCTCTCCATTCTCTTTTCTGGGAAAAACTCTTCCAAAAGAAGCCAGCCCACCCATCCCTTACTATAATACCCCTAGTGCCTTTTGTTAGCTTCCCTTTATTGCTTGAATCATTATGTAAGTAACCCAAGTGCCCTGGGCTACCATGCTGGAGAGACCATGGCCAGGTACTCGTCCAGGAGTGGCAGCTCAGCCCTCCTGCCGCGCCTACCAAGGTGGCAGCCACATGAGGAAGAAGCCGACTTGGAAGCAGCCACTCTAACTTCAGCTTCTCCTGGCCTCAAGCATTGAGTCTTCCAGGTTGAGGTCCAAGATGCCATGGCGCATGGACAAATCTGTGTCCTGTCCAGATTCCTAATCCACAGACCCTATGAGCACAGCTAAATGGCATGGTTTGGGGCCACTGAGTCTGAAGTCATTTGCCAGGCAGCAGGATGGCAAATGGTGTATGAGGGACACTAAAATGTGTCTTCCTAGTTCAGACTGAGAGCAATCTTTCTCAAATCAACCCGGAAGAGAGCTGATTTAGATGTAATTCTAGGCCTCGGCCTGAGGCTGGCGCTGCAATGGAATGGGATCTGGGGAGGTCTTGGTAGCAGATGAGTGTATTTTGCTGGAGCTGGAGATTAAACGAGCGTTTAAAACAATGGCTCCAAATTCTTTGCTCAGTGGAATGTGCTGGAAGTGATATGTGTAAGTCTCAAGAGGCCTCTGGCCCATCAGTTTTAGCAGAAATTCTAAGCAAACTCTGACTGTCCCGCCTTGGTTCATAAGTTTTCCCTTGAGCAAGTCATCGTGGCACCGGGGCAGAAGGTGCTGCTTCGATTGGTTGTGAGTTTTATATTTTCCCCCAGCAACCATGAAGAACATGGTCGTGCAGGCCTGAAGCTGTAGACCCTGGGAGCTCACTGAAGCCTGAAGCTGTAGACCCTGGGAGCTCACTGAAGCCTGAAGCTGTAGACCCTGGGAGCTCACTGGCTGGCCATGCTAGCAGAAATAGTAAGCTTCCAGTTCAATGAGAAATCTTGTCTCAAGGAAATCAGGTAGAAAGATACAGAGTAGTGGTTCTCAACCTGTGGGTCTTGACCCCTTTGGGGGGGTCACTATCAGATAACCTGTATATTAGCTATTTACATTATGATTCATCAAAATTACAGTTATGAAGTAGCAATGAAATAACTTTATGGTTGGGAGTCACCACAACATGAAGAACTGTATTAAAGAGTCGCAGTGTTAGGAAGGTTTAGAGTCACTGATGTAGAAGATGGTATCCAATGTCCTGCTTTGGCCTACATATGTGTGTGTTACCTGTGCATTCATGTGCGTGTACCATATCACTCACACACACACACACACACACACACGCACACACACACGGGGATGGCTAGCTGCCCAGTGTAGTTGGAGCACATTGGATGTGGAAGGGAGTGGGGAGTGAAAACCTAGACGTACAGAAGAGACATGCTATGGAGAACCTGCCATGCCTGCAAGGAAGGGAGCTCAATTCTGCCGACAGAAGACACATCAAAAGTGTGTATGAGGGCTGGAGAGGTGGCTCAGAAGTTAAGAGCACTGACTGCTCTTCCAGAGGTCCTGAGTTCAATTCCCAGTAACCACATGGTCCCTCACAACAATCCGTAATGAGATCTGGCGCCCTCTTCTGGCTTGCAGACATAAATGGAGGTAGAATGTTATATTCATAATAAATCAATAAATTTTTTTAAAAAGCTTTTTAAAAAGTGGGTACGAAGAGGAATAATGAAGTCAGATCGGTGTCTGGGAAACAACTCTGAGAGACAATTTGTTCTCTGGCTAGAAATCTCATTCCTAGATGTTTATCCTAAATAAATAATTTCCAAGGAGGTACAGGTTTGTTCACAGGAATATTGTCCATAGGAGTAAAAGTTGGGACGAGTAAATATTCAGTAATAAAAGGCTGCTCAACAAATGGTGGTGGCGTGTTATTAAATATTTATCAGCCACCAAAAAATGATGAAACAGGTAAACATTTACACAGTGCTTCATAGTTTGAATATGAAATGCCCCCCACAGGCTCCTGTGTTGGTGCTAAAGTTTAGGGTGCCTGGGAGGCTTTGAGATCCGGCCTAGAAGCAGGAAATGGGTGCTTAGGGGTACATTGTTAGAATCTAAGAGGAATGGCCTCTCATCTAATTCACAACACAGTTCTAATTTCTCATGTCCGCAGTCTCTTCCCGCTACATCCCTGCCAGCCTTCTGGCCTTTGGCGCTCCCAGCACCGTTCATTAAACCCCATCACAGCGTCTAAGCCTCAGGGCTAGATCTTGTCCCAACCCTTCCATTTTCTCTCTGCTTTCTGCCTTGCCACAAGGTGGGCTGCTCCGCTACACACTCCCACCATGACATTCAGGCTCACAGAAACGGAACAAGCCAACCACGAGGCAAAGGCACTGAAGCAATGAGTCACAATACACCCTTCCCATCTTGAGCCATGCAAACCAATAGTGGCAGGAAGACCATCTCTGTGATGGCACAGCCACGTGGATCCTCAGCCTTTATGGTTATTTTGCAGGAGGGATTTGGTAAAGTTTAACCAGCCTAGAAAAAACTTAGAATACTGTGATGGGGCTTCCTGAGTGATCCTGGAAGCTCAAAAACCAGAATGTGGCCAAGGATATAGACAGAAAAGATGATGTATGTGAAAAATTAAAATTTAGTTGGCAATTAGAATACAGACCATTCCTGTTACATTCTGGCAATGAATATGTCAACATTGTTGTCCATTCTCTCAGATTCTGAGAGAGGCTGAATTAAGTAAGGATCTAATTAATATGGTAGTGAGAGATCCCAACTCAACATTTTTAGACCCCTAGTGACTAGCCCATCACAGAGTGACTTGCCCTTCTGCCCTCTCCTGAGAAACCAGAGACCTCAAGATAAATTTAAAAGATAGCCCTCCCTGATCTAGGAACTAGCTCACCACATTCCTGCTCAATGTTTAACTGTACAATGCCCAAAGAATGCTTGCTTGAGATAACCTTGCTGTTAAGACATAAGCTATCATTTAACTTCTCATCCTTTGTGATGTTTGCCTAACTCCCCCATTCTTTATGGTTTTTTTCCCTTTTAAAAACCCCCGACTGCGAGGGTCATGAGCTCGGCCCCAGTGCACTGGTTCCCCGAATAAACCTCATGTGCTTGCAGCAAGAACGGTCTCTCTTGAATTATTGGGGCATTGGCTTATCCCGAGACTTGAGTGAGGGTCTCCCCACTCTGGGGGTCTTTCAGTAGAGGAAATCTCAGGCTGTGGCAATGATATTACTAGTTGCTTTTAGTGGAGTTTACAGTGGTGAGAATTATGAGCAAAAAAAGAGAGGGGAAAGATTTTTTTTAAAAACTTGCAGTGTTTCCAGAAAAGAAGTATAAGGCCTGGAGAGAAGGCCTAGTTGTTAAGAGAATTTGCTGCTCTTGCAGAGGACCCAGGTTCAGTTTCCAGGACCTGCACAGTGGCCCACCGCCACTGTGACTCCACGCCCAGGGGATCTCACACCCCTTTGACTTACACAGGCTCCTGCACATACACAGTGCATGCACATATGTTGTGATGTTTTTCTTTTGAAACAGGGTTTCTTTTTCTCTGTGACTTTGGAGGCTGTCCTGGAACTCAATCTGTAGGCCAGGCTGACCTTGAACTCACAAAGTCGCCTGCCTCTGCCTCCCAAGTGCTGGGATTAAAGACATGCGCCGCCACCACCCGACTATGTTGTGATATTTTGTTTGTGTTCCGACAAATAAAGCTTGCCTGGAGATCAGAGGTCTGTACAGAGATGAGACAGGAAGTAACAACACAGGCCAAGAGAGGAAGTGACAAGGCGGGGTGTAGACAGGATCTCGGCCCTTTCTGTTGGAGGATCTGGAGAGGAAGAAGTCACTGGTGGCTGCCCCTTTGCTTCTCTGATCTTTCAGCTTTCACCCCAATATCTAACTCCGGGTTTTTATTGACAAGACCAGTTAGGATAATGCTTCACACATATACTCAGGCACTCACACACAGACATCAATAATAAATAAATAAATAAATCTTTTTTAAAAAGAAGTGTGGGGCATGGCCTTCTCTCCCTGCCATGCCAAGTGACCATCCCTTCATATCAGTATACTCTGAAAAGGGGGAATCGCCTATCAAAAATGTCACTTTGCCAGCTGTGTTTAAGGCTCCCATTTTACCAGATACTGTAAACTTTGTTCACACCAGTTTGTGCAAAACGATAGCTCTGCACCATCAATAAACTGGCAGGTCATCAAGACCAGTACTAAGTTTCAGGGTAGTACTGGCAGAGCTGTGGCTCAAATTTCCAGAGTTCTGGGGGGTGAGATCCACTGTTCTGGCCAGGGTGCCTTTGGAAATGAAGACGCATGTTTGCACTAACCAAAACCCGGCATTGTTGGCACCGCAGAGTGAACACAACCCAGAACTATATGCTGTCTCTGCCTGGCTGCCTCAACCTCCCTAGCTTTGGTGATGGCTAAAGGGCATCATGTTGAAGTCGCCAAGCCTGGAATGGCATCATCAAGGTCTGTGTCTCTCAGCGAATGAGAACTGGCAAGGGCAGAGGATAAAAATGATGTCATGTCCAGGGCAGGCAACCTTGCATCATCAGCCATGAAGGCAGTGGTGCCATCAAGGCCTTTGGAAGCATCCCTGGTGTTACTCTGCTTATTGTGAGCACGTGCCAGCAGCCATGTGGGGCATCCTGAATTTGGGACGAAAGGACTTTCCAGAAGTTAGATGAGTTGTTGGCATTTGGTCCAAGGCTGTTCTCCTCTAATGTAACTATAACTTTCTTGTGTACACGATGACAAACACAGACCTGAATAGAATTTTGAAAAGCCCAGAGATCCAAGGAGCCCTATAAATACCACACAAAACTCACCCTAGAGTCCCGAAGAAGAATCCACTGTAAACAGGAGAAACACATTGAAGCTGAACCTATACGCAAAGACTACAACAGGACGCCGTTTTTCTCCAGTCCAGAAATCACAAACTCTGACGAAGAGAGTGGAAGTAGCCGCAGAAGGAGCCAGAGCAGAGCAGAAGAGAAGGGGCCTGCAGGCAGGAAGCCTTAGAGAGCAGGAAGGAAAGGTACCTGCACATGTCAAGAAGCAGAGAGGGAAAGGCAGCAGCCAGCAGCCGAGAAGAAACCCCGGTAAGGAACGTGACACGAAGAAAGGAAGCTGCGTTAACTATTAAAACCTGCAGTGTTCCATAAAGGGCAAATGGAGACAAAAACCTAATGAAAGAAAAAGGTGTGTAAAGCTGGTACCAAAGAAATTAAGTATCTTGCATTGGGAAAATAGGAAAGACACCCTGGGCTCATCTTGGGAATTGACCCGACCTCACTCACCCATTGCAGCTCAAGGATGGAATGGAGAAGAAGCTCCCTGCTGAGAGGGTGGAGCCTAAGCTGCAACAGAGATCCTAGAAATCAGAAAATGTCAGGAACAAGGGATACCCCCTGGGGAAAAGTGACAAGAGGGCTGGCAGCCAGGAGGCTAAATGGGCAGGGCTAGCCGAGTCCTCCAACACTTACATTACACCATGGTGTGCCCTGGAAGCCAGACAAGGAGCTATAGACTCTAACGTTTGTCATGTTGGGTGTCTGTCTGTGGTACACTGTACCACAGAATTTTCAAAGTTCATAGTTTCTTTTTGATTTTACAGTGGTTTATAGCTGAGAGAGTTTGCCTTAATCTCAGAGACCTGAACCTTGGATTCTTGGAAAGTTATGCAACTGTCAAGACTATGAGGATCCTTGAAGATGAGCTAAACATATTTTGTATTATAAGATGGATGTGGGCATTCTTTTAATGTCAGGAATGGGATACTGTTGTTTAAAGAGATACATTTTGGTACCAAGTTGACAGAGGATAGGCTAGTAATGGTTAGCTTTGATTGACAGAAGTATCCAGGAGTTTAGTAGACTCATCTGAAGTCTATGAAGTGTGTTCCAGGAGAGTTAACATCAGGGAACCCACACCGAGCATGGGTGGTACCATCCCATCATCAGGGACGTGGGTATAATGAGGAGCGGAGGGGAAGCATCCAGCTAGTACAGGCAGGCATTCTCTGTCTCTGCTTCCTGGCCTCTGTGATGCGAGCTGTCCTCTGCCACCACCTGCCTGAAACGGACTGAAACCTCTGAAGCCAAAATATCTCCTTCCTCCTCTTGTGTGCTTGGTGACTAGGAACTAGCACACACAATGCCAAATGACGTGAAATTTAAAAGCAAATTACAAGGGGCTGGAGAGATGGTTCAGTGGTTAAGAGCACTGGCTGCTCCTCCAGAGGACCCTGGTTCAATTCCCAGCACCCACATGGTGGCTCACAACCCTCTGTAATTCAAATTCTAGGGGGCCTGCCACCCTCTTCTGGCCTCTGTGAGCACCAGGCACCAAAGTAGTACGGAAGCATAAATGCAAGTAAAACACACACATAAAACAAAAGTAATAAAAAAAAATCACAAAGTGTTTTATATATAGTCCCATTTTAATGAAAAAATATTTGCTAACTCTTCCTTATACTAAAATGCCAACTAATAATACTTTTTTAAAAGTTTTATTCCATGTGTACTGGTGTTTTTGCCTGCATGTGTGTCTGTGTGAGGGTGTTGGATTCCCTGGAGCTGGAATTACAGACAATTGTGAGCTGTCATGTGTGCTCTGGAAATTGAACCTGGATCCTTTGGCAAAGCAGCCAGTGCTTTTAACCTCTGAGCCATCTTCTTGACCCCCCCCCAACTAATAATATAGAAGGAGTAAAATAATTAGAAAATTATCACATTGCAATAATCAAAGTATCACAGTAACGACTAACTTTGGCAAGAATCATCAGTAGATGAAAACTTTTCCATCAAACTTTGATAGAGACTTGTTTTTCTTCATGTGGGGCTGGGGATGGAGCCAGGAAGCACTCTACTACTGAACTACAGTTCTGGTCTTTGCTTTTCTTGTTTGAGACAGGATCTCAGTACATAGCCTGAGTTGGCCTCACACACGCTCCTCCCCCCTCTGCCTCCTGAGTGCTGGGATCACACCCAGCTCTTTCCTTTAGTTTAAGATGCTTTGTTGATAAACAATTCACACACCGATACTTCACCCATTTAACACGCTCTGTCTGTGTTTCGATGTATACGAAGAATGACACAACCATCACAACAAACCTAATTTTTGAGAGTTTTTTTTCCTATGCTCATTACAGTTAGTACCCTGAATCACACTCCCCAACCAGGGGTAGCCACTCATTTATTTTCTGCCTTCAGAGATTCCTTTCTTTCTTTCTGTCTTTCTTTCTTTCTTTCTTCCCCTTCCTTTCTTTCATTATTGAGACAGAGTCTTGCAACCCCAGGCTGTCTGGGAGCTCCCTGGACAGCTAAGGGTAACCTGGAATTTCTGATCCTCCTGTGCTCATCTCTTGTGTGTTAGGGTTACAGGTGTTGCCAGCAAACCCAGTTTCATCAGCACTAGGGACTGACCGTGGTGTCCTGAATGCTGAGAAGGAACTCTACCAAGTGAGCTACATTCCCATCTAGAAATGCACTTATTTTGAATACTTCATAAACTATTCTACCGTATGAATCTACCATGGTAACTCTTCCTTATACTAAAATGCCAACTAATAATATATATTCTTTTTTTTAAAGTTTTTAAAATTTTATTCCATTTGTACTGGTGTTTTTGCCTGAATGTGTGTCTGTGAGGGTGTTGAATTCCCTAGAAATGGAGTTACAGACAATTGTGAGCTGCTAATTGAGAGACATGTAGGTTGTTATCTCTTTTTTCTATATGTAATAATATTGCTATGATATTCTTGTGCTTTTTTTTGTTTTGTTTTTTGAGACAGGGTTTCCCTGTGGCTTTGGAGGCTGTCCTGGAACTAGCTCTGTAGACCAGGCTGGTCTCGAACTCACAGAGATCCTCCTGCCTCTGCCTCCCGAGTGCTGGGATATTCTTGTACATTTTTAATGTGGGCATATTTTCTTTTCCTTTAGAAATATACTGGGGGGGGGGGAGCTGGAGAGATGGCTCAGTGGCTAAGAGCACTGACTGTTCTTCCAGAAGTCCTGAGTTCAATTCCCGGCAACCACATGGTGGCTCACAAACACCTTGAATGAGATCTGGTGCCCTCTGATGGCATGCAGGCAGAAGACTGTATACACAATAAATAAATAAAATAAAATAAAATAAAGAAATATACTGGGGGCAGGGCTGGAGAGACGGCTCAGAAGAGATGGCTGCTCTTCTAGAGGTCCTGAGTTCAATTCCCAGCAACCACATGGTGACTCTCAACCATCTGTAATAAGATCTGGTGCCCTTTTCTGGCCTGCAAGCATACATGCAGGCAGCACACTGTATGCATAATAAATAAATAAACCTTTAAAAAATGGTATGAGTTGATGCCATGTGCCTTCTGGTCTATGTGCTGGAGAAGACACAAGTCTACTTAGAAAATAACTGCTGGGTGTGTGGCACACACCTGTGAGCCTGTCATTACAGGAGCATCAGCAGGAGGACCAATCGTTAGCACTGGAAAAAATAAGTCAATAAAAACATAATTCCACCAAGACATGCAAAGGGTGAGTCTCACCAGTAAGAAGCATTAAACATGACCAAATAAATGTGTTCTGTCAACTGATTAGCTTATAGTCCTCAAAAATGTTGTAGAATGTACACCAATAGGAAACCCTCAAAATATTCCTTTTTATTTTATTTATTTTTTGGTGCTATCTTCAAAGAAGAATATGCCTGCAGTTGAATGTGAATAATATTAAAGGCTTAAAGTCTTTAGGTTTTTTTAAATATTTATTGAATATACACACACATTTTATATTTGCTTACAAATAGGGGGAACCCGAGAGGGATATACACTAAAATGTTAATTATGGGTGCTGGAGAGTGCTCCGTCAGTAAAGTGCTTACAAGAGGACCTGAACCCACATAAAAAGGATGCTGTGGCTGCAGGCTTGTGAGCCCAGTGCTGGGGAGGCAGAGACACATGGACCCCAATGATCTGGTCATCAGTGAGTTCCAGGCCAGTGAGAAACCCTGTCTTAAGACACAAAGAAGACAACGGCTGGAGAGATGGCTCAGTGGGTAAGAGCACTGGCTGCTCTTCCAGAGGTCACAGGTTTGATTTCCAGCACCCAAAGGGTGGCTCACAATGGTCTGTAGCTCCAGTCCAGGGGGGTTCAATGCCCTTTCTGATCTCCACAAATATAGATACCAGGCATGCATGTGGTGCACACACACACATACACACACACACAAAGGCAATGCATCCCTACATATAAAACAAACAAAAAAATCAAGGTAGGCAACACTTGAGAAACAAGAGCTGAGGGTGGCTTCTTTTTTTTTTTTTCGAGACAGGGTTTCTCTGTGGCTTTGGAGGCTGTCCTGGAACTCGCTCTGTAGACCAGGCTGGTCTCGAACTCACAGAGATCCGCCTGCCTCTGCCTCCCAAGTGCTGGGATTAAAGGCATGTGCCACCAACGCCCGGCGAGGGTAGCTTCTAATATGCATACACACATACCTATGCACACACACTTGTGTACACACACACCTATGCACACACACTTGTACACAACCTATGGACACACACTTGTACACACACACACACCTATGCACACACACACACACACACAAAACATACATACAAATCTATGGTTATCTGCAGAAAGTGGGTAAGACTAGGTCTTTTCTGCATACTATCTACTGAATTTTCTGTACTGAATTTATAATTGTTTAAAACATTTTGCTTATTTATATATTTTACATATGAGTGTTCTGCATGTATACCCATGTGCCAGAAGAGGGCATCAGATCCCATTATAATTGGTTGTGAGCCACCATGTGGGTGCTGGGAATTGAACTCAGGACCCCTGGAAGGGCATCCAGTGCTCTTAACTGCTGAGTCATATCTCCAGTCCCCTGAATTTATAATTTTTACTAAAGGATTTATTAATGTTTCTATACTGAATAATTATATGATTTGTATAATAAAGTATACATTAAAGGGAAGTTTAAAATTACATAAATACAGCTGGGTGTGGTGGCTCATGCCTATAAATCTACTAACAGGAAGCTGAAACAGAAAGATTGTGAGTTCAAAGTCAGCCTGGGCAACACAATAAGTTCCAGGTCAACAAGGATTACAAAGAAAGCTCCCCCCATATACACACAAATCAGTAAAAAAAAAAAAAAAAAAAAAAAAAGCACATACACGCAACAGAAAAGATGAAGGAAGGAGACAGGACAGAGAGAAGTGTCTTGGTATATAAGTGTCCTTTCCTGAATATTGTTTTCTTTGTCCCCTTTGTAACCCTATATTTCAAAGTGTGCACATGCCTGCTTGAGTGCACAAGTTTATGTGCATTGCCTGTGTTCAGGAGCCCACACAGGCCGGAAGACACAGGGAAGCTCAAACAACATTCAGAAAAATCCACAGACATTTCTCTAAGAATCAGAAAGGGAAGCTCTGGAGACATGGTCCCGAACACTTTCTTTGCCACAGCTTATAGGGAGCTTCTGGTTTTTTCATTGTCCAATATTGGACGCTCAAAAAATATTACATTTGAAGAGAAAAAACACAGAAGAGCAGTTATACGAGATGAGGGGATGGCTTAGCTGGTAAAGGGTTTGCTGTACAAGCGTGAGCACTGTTTACATGGTCAAGACTCTAAACCCTGTTCGCCACTGAGCTGTGTTGTACACAATGGCTACCTTTCTTCTTTGGCACAAATCTGCAGTTCTGAATGTTAACCACTATTGTTCATTATTTGCTCACTTTCTTAATTTTCTAAGGCCTTATCAGTAGCTTAGTAGGCAACTCTTCTCTAAGTGGCTGAGTGTTCTCCCCATGGGTTTACATTCGCTAGATGCCCTGTTGGCTTCACAGGCTGAGTCCCTCAGCTCTCCCACGATCATTAGACTGCTGTGACCTGTGCTAAGCCACTCTGCAGACCTGCACCTCTCAATGTCCAGGCCCATTCCTTCCTCTCCACTCTGTGTGTGTGTGTGTGTGTGTGTGTGTGTGTATGTGTGTGTGTGGTGTGTGGACTGTGCATGCCACAGCATACCTGTGGAGGCCAGGGGACAAGCTGGAGTACCAGTGCTCATCCTCCATCTTGTTTGCGACCAAGTCTCTCATCCTCCCTGCACACCCAGGCTAGCTGGCCATGAGCTTCTGCCTCTGCTCCTGTCCCATCGTGGGAACACTGGGAATACAGTTGCAGGCGTCCTCACCCAAACTCTGATGAGTTCTGGGGACATTCAGGTCCTCATGCTTACCGAGCAAACACTTTATCCACTAAGCCTTCTCCCCAGTGCATTCTCTGAGTCATTTTGGGGGAATACATTCTATAGCAGCTTTTTAAAAAATACTTTCTTTTTTAAAGATTTGTTCATTCATTCATTATGCATACAGTGTTCTGCCTGCATGCCACAAGAGTGTACCAGATCTCATTATAAATGGTTGTGAGCCATCATGTGGATGCTGGGAATTGAACTCATGACCTCTGGAAGAACAACCAGGACTTTAAATGTCTGAGCCATTCCTCTAGCCCTCTACAGCAGCTTTTAAGAAAGAACTTACAGAAGAAAATGCCTGTGGTTCCTTAAATGTTAGAAATGTCTTCAAAGTGTTTTTGCATTTAATTAATCACTTGGCGATGTGTAGGATGAAACACTGAAAATCATTTTCCTTCTGAACTATTAGAGCAGCAGTTAGAGAGATGGTCGGTGGTCAAGAGCATTGGCTACTCTTCTAGAGGACCAGAGTTCCATTCCTAGCATCCACAGGGCAGCTCAAACTGTCTTTGAACTGCAGTTCCAAGGGATCCAGCGCCCTCTTCTGGTCTCTGTGGGCACTGCATGCACATGGTGCACAGATACACATGCAGACAAACACTCATACATGTGCCATCATTGTTGATTTCAATATTTTTTTAAGTGTTGGGAGATTTAGGTTGAAGTTCTCTATCTCCACATTCTTCCTCCTCTTTGTCTATTGATGTCTAACTGTTCAAGCACCATTTATAGAAAGGATTTGAGAATGTCTCCCATAGTCTCATGCATCTGAATGCTTGCTCCCTGGATGAGGCACTGTTTGGGAAGGATTAAGGGGTGTGTTGTGACCTTGATAGAAGAGGTGTGGCCTTGTTGGAGAAGGTATGTCACTGGAGGAGTCTCTCTCCCTCTGCCTAATTCCTGTGAATTCAGATGTAATCCTCTCAGCTACTTCTCCAGCACATGTCTTCCCACTGCTATGCTTCCCTCCATGATGAGAGTGGGCTGAGACTCCATATATATGAGACACAATAGTTCTGTTTCCTGTTTGTTTGTTTGTGACAGGGTCTTGCTTTCTTTCCCAGGCTAGCCTCAAACTAACAGCAGTCATCTTGCCTCAGCCCTCTGAGTGTTGGGATTATATTTATGTAACACCTTACCTGGCTAAGAATTCTATTGTTTATTTACTTGGAGACAGGAGTGTTGCACCCTTCCCTCGTGGGGTCTGCTGACCAGCTTGTGATTAGGAGCTTCTAGTAAAATGCCTCTTGTCCCCCTCCTTCCAGTTAAGCCTGAATGCAAGTTCCTGTTTTCTGCCCATCCTTATTGTCTCAATTCAAGTTCCTGCTGTCCGCCCACCCCACCCCCTTTTCCCGAGGGCCCTGGGAACATGAGCTCCTGACCTTGGTAGTTTTTCCACCATACCTGCTATTGGTATATAATGCTCCGCTCTTGTTAAAATAAACGCCATTCTCCTTGCAAGAATGAGCCGCTGTCTTTGTCTTCATTTACATCCTTAGCCCTTCGCCCAGATCATTTGAGAAGTGTTGTAGCCCCATAACCGAACCCGTGGCTACACAGGAGCTCACTATGTAGTCCTGGCTGGACTGGAACTCAGAGATCCTCCTCCCTCTGTCTCCCTAGTGCTGGGATTGAAGGGGTGCACCACCACATCAGACTGAGAGAATTCTATTTGTTTTTTAAGATTTATTTATTTATTATACATGTGATACTCTGCCTGCATGTACTCCTGCAGGCCAGAAGAGGGCACCAGATCTTATTACAGATGATTGTGAGCCACCATATGGTTGCTGGGAATTGAACTCAGGACCTTTGAAAGAGCAGCCAGTGCTCTTAACCTCTGAGCCATCTCTCCAGCCTTGAGAATTCTATTTTTAACTTTTTAAAAAAATTATATTTTTATTGTGTGTGTGTGTGTGTGTGTGTGTGTGTGTGTGTGTGTGTAAGTCAGAGGACAACTTGTGGCAGTTAGTTCTCAGTTCCCACACTACCCTGGGGTTCAGGGATCAAACCAAGGTCATTGGGCTTGGAGGCAAGCAACTTAACACCTGCTGGGTCATCTCGTTGACCCTATTTTTAACTTTTTGATGAGCCCCATACTGTTTTCCATCATGGTGGTACTAACTCATATTCCCACCAATAGTGTCAGAATGGTACCTCTTCATTTAAACGATACCCAGTACATGCCCTGTGAAGGGCAAACACAGGCTTCCTGTATAGCTAGTTGTTTGAGTTCAAGCTTCTGGGTCGTTATAACCTGAGAATTCTGCAAGAGTCTAGCAATAATCCAAAAGTCATTAGGTTTTGTAAGATTTCAAAAACTTAGCTATTTTATTGCAGTTGGTTAAGGCAACGTATTTCCCCTCACTCACATTTATTATCCCTGTGTTGCATGGCACAGTAGTGGCCATGAACATTCTCGGCATCCAGCGAAGGAAAGCTGAATTGGAAATGCCCTCCGTTTGAGGCTATTATTACAGCGTCTAGTCACAGACATAGTTACTCCTCACTGCACACATGGAGGAACATTTACATCTGTACTCATATCCACCCATCATGTGAATCACCTGGGGTTGTGGCCTGTTTGTGCACATCTGGGTCAGATCAGGGCATTAGACGTGTCCAACAGCATCTAGGACTGGAAATCTGTGGGAGTGGAGAAGAATCAAGGTTTCAATAAACACAAGGCCAGAATCTGGTCTGAGAAAAAATTTCCAATCATCAGCCATGCAAAATTATTAACAGAGAATTCCATTCCATACTGACATCAGTGAAAACAAGTTTATCCTGTTGGCAATATACTCAATAATACAGTGTGTGTGTGTGTGTGTGTGTGTGTGTGTGTGTGTGTGTGTGTGTATGTGTTGAGAACTGAACACCCAGGGCCTTGTGCTTGGCATGCTGGACAAGCATTTCACCACAGAGCTTTCTCCCCAGCCCTCATTTTTTTTTGTTTGTTTTTTTGTTTTTGTTTTTAGAGACAGAGTTTCTCTGTATTGTTTTGGAGGCTGTCCTGGAACTCACTCTGTAGACCAGAGCTGGACTCAAACTCACAGAGATCTGCCTGCAAACTCAGAGATCTGCCTGCCTCTGCCTCCTGGGGATTAATGGCATGCGCCACCAACGCCCGGCCCATTTTTTTTTTTTTGAGATAAGTTCTCCTTATATAGCTCAGGCTGACCTTCAATTTTTTTTTAAAGATTTATTGTGACATACAGTGTTCCACCTGCATGTGTGCTTGGAGGCCAGAAGAGGGCACCAGATCTCATTACAGATGGTTGAGAGCCACCATGTGGTTGTTGGGAATTGAACTCAGGACCTCTGGAGGAACAGTTAGTGCTCTTAACCTCTGAGCCATCTCTCCAGCCCCTGATCTTCAACTTTTAACCTTCCCTCTTCAGTCTCTGAGTTTACCACCACATCTAATTCATCCTTTTCCTTTTTAATGGAAATCATACAAAATATAATTTATCAAAATTCCTTTGTTAGGACTAGCAAGGGCTCAGTGAGTAAAGGAACTTTCGGACAAGTCTGGACAGAGAAAATCAATTCCAAGAAATTGTCCTCTAACCTCCACGTGTACACCATGACACGTGTGTGGTTTTTTAAATGTAATAAAAAAAATTAAGTGCTGACTAGACGTTGGTGGCACACGCATTTAATCCCCGGGAGGCAGAGGCAGGTGGATCCCTGTGAGTTCAAGGCCAGCCTGGTTTACAAAGCGAGTTCCAGGATAGCCTCCAAGACAATACAGAGAAACCCTGTCTCAAAAAAAAAAAAAAAAAGGACTGGATAGATAGCTAAATGGTTAAGAAAATATACTGTTCCTGCTGAACCCAAGCTCAGTTCCCAGTACCTATGTCAGGCAGCTCATAGCCAACTGTAACTCTGGCTCCATGAGATCCAGTATCCTATTCCTGCCTCCTCTGACACTACCCTTGTGTACACAAACTGTACCAACCCTGTATACACACACTTTAAAAATAAAAGCTTTTTTAATTGCAAAGAATCCCTGTGTTTAAATGTTTGATGATTTGGCACGAAATACTGTTCTCAGGGAAAACAAAAAGGTGTGTATCCGGGGGCTGCAGAGAGGGCTCAGCTCCTGCAGAGGACCTGGGTTCAGTTCCCAGCACCCCAGCAGGCAGCTCACAACTGTCTATAACTCCACGAATGTCATTCCAGGGCATCTAACACTGGCCTCCTCACACACTACATGCTGCACAGACATACATATAAGTATACAAAAATAATATCACAATAAAATATTTGTTTTTAAAAGAAGTTATGAGCTAAAAGAACATTCAGCTATACTTTTAGATTTATTTATTTTATATTTGTGTTTTGCCTGCACATATGTATGTGGTCTCTAGGCTTTCCTGGTACCTGTGGAGGTTGGAAGAAGTCACTGGATCCCAGTCATCGGGTCCTCTGGAACCGGATGGTAGTGAGCCACTATAAGGGTGCTGGGGATTGGGGCCAGGTCCTCTGCAAGGGCAAGGGCTCTTAACCGCTGAGCCTTCTCTCCAGCCCCAAACCCTTTCTTTTGTGAGACAGGGTCTCACATAGCCAGGCTGGCCTTGACTTCACTGTGCAGCCAAGGATAACCATGAATGTCTGGTCCTCCTGGGTTCTGAGATGGTAAGTGTGCACCTTCATGCTTGGTTTTATGAAGTGCTGGGGACTGAACCCACAAGTGAGCTGCATCTCCAGCCCTAAAAGAGGTTTCTTTTTGAGACAGAGTCTCTTGTAGCCCGGACTGGACTCAAGTTCACTATGTAGCCAAGGATGACCATGAACTTTTGATCCCTCTGCCCCTATTTCTAGGGTGCTAGGATTGCAAGAATTCCTAGTTTTTATGCTGAGCTGAGAATTGAATCCAGGACCTTGTTGTGCTAGGCAAACACTCTACCAACAGAGCTACATTCCTAGTTCTAGAAACCTTTAAAAACTCAAACATGAGGGGAAATTCTGACCCATTATGCTAAAAAGACTGATTTATCTTTCTAATCTCTTTGCTGTTTCTCAAACAATACTTACTGTCGAAAGAGGAATCAGGGCTGGGGTGCACTGGCAAAGCATAAGGGCCTGCATTTGGATCCCCAGCACCCAAGTGAAAGTCAGCTGTGGTGACACATGCTCATAGTCACACCACTGGGAGGTGGCAACAGAAGGATCCCCAGATTCCACTGGGTGTGGTGAAGGCAATTGCTGAGCTCCAGGGTTAGTAAGGAACTGTGGTTTGAATGAAAATGGCCCCACAGGCACAAAGGAACTGGAACTATTGGGAGGTGTGGCCTTGTTAGAGTGGGTGGGGCTTTGTTGGAGGAAGTGTGTCACTAGGGCGGACTTTGAGGTCTCAGAAGCTCGAGCCAGGCCCAGTGTGTCTCAGTCTCTTCTTGCTGTCTATGGATCAAGATGTAGACCTCTCAGCTCTTTCTCCAGCACCATGACTGCCTGCATGCAACCATGTCCCACCATGATGATAACAGACTAAACATCTGAACTGTATGCCCAATTAAATGGTTTCCTTTATAAGAGTTGCCATGGTCATGGTGTCTCTTCACAGCAATAGAAACCCTAACTAAGACAATGACTTAAAAAAAGAATAAAGTAGATGGCTCTTCTCGTGGCCTTAGAACAATATGGTGCTGCAGAAAGACAAGAAGCCTAAGAAATCAACTTTGAGGTTTCATGTAGACCTTACTCATCCATTAGAAGATGGAATTTTTGATTATGGAAATTTTGAACAGTTTCTAAGGGAGAAGGTTAAAGTCAATGGAAAAAACTGGAAATCTTGGGAGTGTTGTTCACACTGAACACTTGAATAAAATCACAGTTGTTTCTGAGAGACAGTTCTCTAAAAGGTATTTGAAATATCTTACCAGGAATTACCTTAAGAAGAAGAATCTCCAAGCTTGACTTTATGTGGGTACATCTGACAAGGAGACTTACAAACTTAGTTATTTCCAGATTAGTCAAGATCAATATGGGTCAGAGTCTGAGGACTAGTTGGCCTTTGTGTACAAAAAAGAAAGAAAGAAAGAAAGAAAGAAAGAAAGAAAGAAAGAAAGAAAGAAAGAAAGAAAACCTCAAAAAACCAAAATTGGACTTTGTCAGAAAAAAAAAAAGGTAGACGGGCTGTAGAGATGACCTAGGGCTCACTGCTTTTCCAGAGGACCCGGATTCTATTTCCAGCACCCATGCTGGGCAGTTCAGCGCTACCCATAACTCCAGCCCCACAGGCTATGGCACCACAAAGTCTAAGCAGCAAGTTCAAGTCGGAAGTGAGGATGGCCCAGCTAATCAGACAGAGTCAAGCAGTGGAGCTGGGTTCTGACCAGCCTGTCTTAAGAAGACTTTCTACTCTATTATGACAATGATTTGCTAAACTTATAAGAGACTGAAGCATGACATCTATAGAAGTGCCAAGAGGTGGTGCCTCACGCCTTTAATGCCAGCCCTGGGAAGGCAGAGGCAGGCGGATCTCTGTGAGTTTGACAAGAGCTAGGACAGCCTCCAAAGCCACAGAGAAACCCTGTCTCAAAAAAAAAAGTGCCAAGATGGTTCTAATAGGTCTCTAAGGACACCCCAATCCCTGCCCATGCATGTGTTTTCTTTTGGCTTTTCGAGGCAGGTTTTCTCTATATAAAAGCCCTGGTTATCCTGGAACTTGCTTCGTCTAACTTTATCTCATCACATCTCTTTCAATTTAACACCTTTCTCCGTTCCATCGATTGTCCCCAAATAGATACGGCGTGGTCACTGATGTGCGAGCATCTCTGCACCAGGGTTAATGTAAGTATAGGAGATTCGAGGCTGAAAAACGTCCATGTTGTAGTTTGGAGTGCCGTGGACAGTTATTATGTCTGCCTGTGCCGCAGGACAGACAGGGCCACCAGGTCTTCTGGCACTACAAGTGACCCATAACTTCCAGCTACCACTTACTAAACCAGGTTTAAGTTCCTGTGTCACAGTCTCATCCTATGATAGGACACACACACTCCCCATCCCACCCCAGACAACTAATGTCTGTCTTTTGGGTCTGTGCTTGAAACAAAAGGAAATAGGACTAACTTGACTTCCAAGACCCCAACAAACTCGTTTTGGTCAGTTGGCTGAGGCTGCAGCCTCAACTTGGGAAGCCCATTAAAAAGGAGGGGAATGAGTGATCCTGGCCTCCAGAAAGCCCGGGGGTCTTTCTCCCCCACCTAAGCGCACTAACCTGACCTCCCTCTAAGCGCACGCGCGCTGGCACTGCACTCGCCCTCACCCGCCGAGCTTCCGGTTCCGCCCGGACCCAGGGACCGAGGCAGATGGCGGCGACTGACAAGTTTGCAGCAGATGAGGCCGTGGAGACTGAGAATCCGGGAGCTCTGAAACCCGGGGCCGCCCCCTTCGGAAATTTCCCTCATTATTCTCGCTTCCACCCTCCCGAGCAAAGGCTCCGCCTTCTACCCCCGGAGCTTCTTCGACAGCTCTTCCCTCCCGAGGGTCCCGAGAGGAGACCGATCCTGGGGCTCGACGTGGGGTGTAACTCCGGGGTGAGTGATGCGGGAGGGATCGGAGCGCTGGGAGTCAAGCAGTTGTCGCCTCCACGTCCCCCGTGGTTCTTCTGGCCTGGGCGTGGCATCAAAGCTTGCCCAAAGTGGGCCTTTAAAGTATAGCGTTGACAGACACGTGCACTTCCCAGCCCTCCCTTCGGGCCCTTCCACCGAGTGAGGGATTTTGAGTAATCCACAAATTCATTCCAAATTCCCGCCGGACCGCGGGGGAGGAGGACCGTCTAATCTGGACTTCCGGCGTTTGCCTCCTCTCCTGCTTTGCTGGCCTCCTGGCTGGGGAACGAGGGCCCCCACATCTGGGAACATTGGTTCCTACAAGAGAAGAGGCAGGGTGACAGAATCATGTCTGAAACTTACAGATATACAGTGCAGGCCAGACCTGGAGCCAAGTACGTATTTACTTAAACTTGTGCTAACAGAGTACGGCAGTGAACAGCAGAGAGGATCAAGAAAGAAAATAGATCATTCTGCCAGAGGAGGGAGGCGGTAACCACCCTGCCCACCGCAAAGTGTTCTGAGGCGTGTAATGGTTATAGTCAAACCACATGCAAAATAAGGAAATGCCAATCTCACCTATTTGTAGCCCCTGGGTTGTTTGGGTTTTGTTTTATTTTGTTTTCTGTTTTTCGAGACAGGGTTTCTCTCTTGCTTTGGAACCTGCCCTGGCACTCACTCTGTAGACCAGGCTGGCCTTTAGAGATCCGCCTGCCTCTGTTTTCCCAGTGCTGGGATTAAAAGGCGTGCGCCACCACTATGATATCTTAATGGAGCAGGCAGTTTTACTCCAGGATTCCAAAGTTAGGACCGATCGATGCCCATCACTCCAGAGAGGGAGCTAGAGAGATGTGGAGATCTTTACTCTGATGATGGCACAAGTCAGGTTGCCCTCGGGTAATGCTAGCACTTGAACAACATGGTTGAGCGTTCCTGCAAGTTCAAAACTAGCTTGGGCTTTATAAGATCCGGTTTCCAAAAACTACAAAAAAGGAGACATTGGTAGGAAGACGTAGGGGCTCAGCTGAGCTTTGGATATAAAGCAGACCAGCTTTGTGTCCCTTGCAAACTTCACTGTCATGTGGGAAAACATAAACATTTCCTGAAAGGAACCCAGAAACCACCAAAGATTTTAAAGGACACAGTTGTAATTGACTAATGCAGTTGTTCCCAAATAGGAATTTTTGTTTTTTTAGCATTTGGGTCTTACTACATAGCCACACTGCCCTCCATATGTGTAGACCATGCTGGCCTCAAACACACAGGATCAGACAGGAGGAAGGAGGGAAATTTAGCTGTGTGGTGTGGGTTCTTGTGCCTTCAAGTGTGATTTACATTAGTATGACTTCACAGTTGATTAGAAATGCAGACCCTCAGCCTGTACCCTGAATCCACTTTGCTGACTCCCTGGATGACGTGTATACCATTAAGGGCAGAAGGGAGAGGTGCTGGAGATACTGCTCAGCTCTTCAGAGTGCGTGCTGCTCCTGCAGAGGACCCATCACTTCCCAGTGCCCTTGTTGGACAGCTCACAGCTACCTGTAACCCCAGTTCCAGGGCATCAGGTGATCTCCGGGCACCTGCACACATATGGCCTATGTAAGCACCAAGACACATGCATACGCATAATGTAACTTTTTTAAAAAGAGAAGTCTGGTGTGGAAAAAGAAAATGTAGCCTAAGTCTTACTATGTTATGGCCATGTGACTTCAGATAAGTAAATAACCTTGATCCGAAAATTTTTAAATAAAGTTTTTTGTCAATTCTATACCCACATAAAAGTACATCAAACATAAGTCTGTACTTTATGATTATAAGGCAGCACCTTTATGACCATTGTCACAGTAAAGAAAAGCATGGTCAGTACCCCAAACTTTCCTCATGTGCCGTTTCCTATTTAGCAAAGCTCTTCTTTACCCACAGGTATCAGCTGGCCTCGCTTTTGACTATGTCTTACTCCTTTTCTATCCCTAAATAACATAGTTTAGCTTTCTCACTTTGAGTTTTATATATATATATATATATATATATATATATATATATATATATATATATATATGTATATATATATATATATATATATAGGAAAACTTGAATGTCTGGTAAGGCAGTACATACCAGCTTTTGAGAGGCTGCAGTAGGAAAGTTAGAGACCAGCCTGGTCTGCATAGCGAGGCTTGGTTTTTTTTTGTTTTGTTTTGTTTTGTTTTGTTTTTTTTTAAAGGAACTTGCCATATATTTTAACTGTGACTTGATTTTCTAGTCTGTCATATTGAATTGAAAATTCAGCCAGTAGTGGAATTAAAAATATTCTATTTTGGCTGGGCGTTAGTGGCGTAAGCCTTTAATCCCAGCACTCAGGAGGCAGAGGCAGGCGGATCTCTGTGAGTTCGAGACCAGCCTGGTCTACCAAGCGAGTTCCAGGAAGGCTCCAAAACAATACAGAGAGAAACCCTGTCTCATAAAAACCAAAAAAAAAAAAAAAAAAAGAAAATATTCTATTTTGGTGCATTAAGCCAAGTTCCTCAACTTTACACTGTTACTAATGTTCCCTTTGGTTTTTCGAGACAAGATTTCTCTTTGTGCATCCCTGGCTGTCCTTGAATCCACGCTGTAGACCAGGCTGGACTCAGAGATCTGCCTGCCTCTGCCTCCTGGGTGCTGGGATTAAAGACGTGCGCCACCACTGGCTGGTATTCCGTCTTAATAACTGGTATTCTTACTTGCCGGTGCTGCTGTTGGTGAACATCTGAGTGGTTTCCACAGAGTGTGTTTTTCACCATGGGAGAATCTGTGTAAAACATGTTTGGATTAGTTGCAGTGGCTTCCTGACTGGTTAGAGAGGAATGAGATGGCTCCTCGTTTGCGAGTTAGAAGCCGCTAAGGTGGTAAGAATCGTGTCGGTGCACACAGCTGGAAAGATTGACAATGACTGGAGGTGGTGAAGGCTCAGACAGTAGGAGTGAGTGCTGTAGAGCTGAAGGCGGAGAGACAGATTTCTACGAGATGATGCTTGCTGACGTCACCACTGCCTGATAAGGGACACCACTCACACTTGTGAATTCCTTTCCCTTGGATATGAGACACCCAGAAAGAGACGATGAGTTTGTCAACATGTTGTTTAAGCTGGGAAACACTGCTGTGTGCTCTTTGCTGCCTTTGCCACATCATTTGGGCTATAATTTCCAACTGCACAACTCAGTCTATTGCCAGTGTGAGGCTACTAGGTGACCAGGCATGGTACATGCATGTAATCCAGCACTCACGAGGCACAGGCAGGAGAATCAGGTGCTGGAGTCTGTCCTCGGCTATCTAGTGAGTTTGAAGCCAGCATAAACCACTTAAGAGTAACTCAAAAAGTAAATAAATAATAATAAAAATTAGATATAAGGTATAGGGCAGGTGCATTAACAGCCTGCAGCCCCTGGAGGGCGCTAAGAGGCTGCTCGTAGAAAAACTGTAGCCTCTTTAGATTATTATGTTACCACTTCAGTCAGAGGTAAGTGACAGTCTCAAAAGATGAGGTTTCTTTCCCAGTGACAAGACTCTTTTGGATTCCTCTAGGACCTGAGTGTAGCTCTGTACAAACATTTCCTTTCCCTGCGTGATGGGGAGCCCTGCTCAGGTGCCTCCAGAGACCTCCGTCTCCTCTGCTGTGATATAGACCCAGTCCTTGTGGAGAGAGCTGAAAAAGAATGTCCCTTTCCCGATGCTTTGACCTTTATCACCCTGGACATCATGGATGAAAGGAACAGGAAGGTTCCCCTGCGTTCTTTCTTGAGCCAGTTTGGGCGTTCTGCGTTTGACATTGTGTTCTGCATGTCAGTAACCATGTGGATTCACCTGAACCATGGGGACCATGGTCTGTGGGAATTCCTGGCCCATCTCTCCTCTGTCTGCCACTACCTCCTTGTGGAGCCACAGCCCTGGAAGTGCTACCGGGCCGCCGCAAGGCGGCTCCGAAAGCTGGGACTCCATAATTTTGATCACTTCAGCTCTCTCACCATCCGCGGCGATATGACCAGCCAGATCGTGCGGATCCTGACGCAGGACCATGCGATGGAATTAGTGCACTGCTTTGGCAACACCAGTTGGGACCGAAGCCTTCTGCTTTTCAGAACAAAGCACACCACAGAGCCCCAGTCCCTGAATGACTGACAGAAGAGACAGAAAAGAGCAGACCAGAATTCTGAAGACAGGAGGAGGACAAGCAGGAAGACCAGCAAAGACATACTGCACCGAGAGTCATGTTCGAATCCTGGAGCGATTGGGCGGGCGGCCTCCAGACCTGGCAGGAGCTTTTGGCAAAGTGTCTGAAGCAAGCAACTGAAAGAATTAGTGTCTGTGTTCCTGTCGTTTGGATAGCTCTTAAGGGGAATGAATTCATAGAGCTGTGAGCTAGGCAGTCTGGACGAGATTGTGGTCCTGGGAAGTGAAACTTGATGGGGAAAAGTCCTGTTGTCCTATTGGTTTATTAAATAAAGCACTGTTGGCCAATAGGGAAGCAAGATAGGTGGGACTAAGAGTCAAGGAGGATTCTGGGAAACGGGTGCAGTGAGTCACATGATGTAGGAAGCAGAGAAGAGGTCCGGACCCCTTTCTCTGGTAAGAGAAGACCACATGGAAATACTCAGATTAGCAGTTATGGGTTAATAATTAAGTCAGAGCTAGCCGATAAGAAACCAAGCAAATGGCCAACAGCTTCATAATTAATATAGTGTTTCGTGTGTTATTTGGGGGCTGAGACAGGGCGGGACGCAGGCAGCTGGCAGGAAGACTACACATTACAGAAACTGCTTTTAGAAGTTGTTTTGTTTTCTGGAGATCAAACTTAGGGTCTTGTGTGTGCTAAGCAAATGGTCCACCACCCAGCTACATCTCCCGCTCTGAAGGGTTATTTATAAAAAATAAGACTGGGTTAATCTTAGATTGTGTCATCTCTCCTTTTTTTTAATCTATTTGTTTGATGTGTATTGGTGCTTTGTCTGCCCGTGTGTCTGTGTGAGGTGTCAGAGCTTGGGGTTACAGACAATTGTGGGCTGTCATGTTGGAAATTGAACCCAGGTCCTCTGGAAGAGCAGTCAGTGCTCTTAACTATTGAGCCATCTCTCCAGCCCCAGACTGTGTCATTTCTTTGAACTCCTTAAATCCAATCTGGTGTCTTCAGGCATTTTCTGGGCTTACTAGGCCTGACTTAAAGCAAAGCCTCACAGAGAAACTGCAGTGAGAGGTCCTGGACTGCCTACTGGAAGTGGCCAGTGAGGAGACATCTTATCTTCCTAGAGCAGGCCGAGCATTTTAAAAAATCCTTAGAGGTACTTAGAAGCTGGGTGTAGTGGCAGATGCTAACACTTGACACACAGGGCCAGGAAGATCAGGAGTTCAAGGCCAGCTTTAGCTGCATAGTGTGAAGCCAGCCTGGGCTGTAGGAGTTACTGTCTTTTTAAAAACAAACAAAATAAAACAAAATGACAACAACAGATGTTTAGGGCTTGGGGTAAAGCTCACTTGTAGAATGTTTACCAGGTACCTGTAGGGTTTGGTCCCTAGCCTTCTCCTCATCCTCCACAAAAATAAATATTTTTAATTGTGAGCCCTGGGGTAGGTGATGATTTATGGTTTGGTTCAGTGATACAGCTCTGCAATCTTCTTTTCCTTCCTCTCCTTTCTCTGTCTCTTATTTTCAAGGCTAGGGATCAAACACGACCTTGCACACACTGGCAAGACTCCATCGAAGCCTGGTTTTGTTTTGTTTTGTTTTTTGACACAAGGCATCTCTATGTAGTCTTGGCTGTCTTGGAGCTTGTGCTGATCAGGCTAGCCTTGAACTCACTGAGATCCTCCTTCCTCTGTCCCCTAAGAGCTGGAATTAAAGGCTTTTGTTGTCATGCCCAGCCTTATATTCTTTTTATTGTAGCAAAATGTACATAACAGCATTTGTCATGCTAGCCATATTTATTTATTTATTTTATGTATATTTTATTTGGTCTACATGTGTATCTGGGCACCATGTGTGTGCAGTGCCCAAAGACACCAGAAGAGGGCGCGAGATTCCCCCCTGGAACTGGAGTTAACAGATAGTATGTGGGTGCACAGACTCCTGAGGTCTCTGTAAGAGCAGCCAGTGCCGTTAACCGCTGAGCCACCCGTCCAGCCCCCGCCCCCCTCCTCCCATGCTGGCCATTTTTAAGTGGACAGTTCTGTGACATTAAGTACATTCAGTGAAGGTTCTGACACAAGTGAAAGAGATAACAATGACGGCTTAGGATTCCATCTAGCCTTCTGTGAATTTTTCCAGAAGAAAGGCCTTCCATTCCTGTTCCTTTTATTTTCTCACACCTCTAATAGCTCCTAACTATCCTGGCAGCTCTACCCCCAGGGCTCCAGGCTAATATTCTCCTGTTCTGTAATCATAATCCCCTGAAGGAGTTATTAGGCATCTCAAATTCGAAAGCTCCCCAAAGCAAACTAATCCGATTCCAAACTAATTCCATTGTGGCTTTCATTTATTGCACATGCTGGAGACTTCAGTTGGCACCACCTGTATACTCCCCATGCTGAAATAGTTTCGAAGTGCCTCAGATTCTGCCAACAGCATGTAAATTCCATTCACTGCTTCCATGTGGCAACACCTGCCTTCCGATGCGCGTCTTGTCTGCAGTCATAGTTTTGCCCGCACATCTGAAAATGCACTCTCCTTTTCCTGAGCCCAGATGAGAAGATATTTTCCAGAATAAAGTATTAAACAAAAACAAGGTGCCATTACTTTGTGATGACACTCTGTCAACAAGCTGCAGGCTACAATTGTGCTTCTTAGAACAAAGACTTGAAGGGAAAATGGCAGAAAATATGACTCTTGCTTGTTTTTCAGGAGAAGGAAGTGTTACAATGAGGAGCTCTGATTGAGAGCTGTGGAACATTTTAAATGTCAGAGACAGTAGGAATGGAAGAACAGGAACTGTGAGTGGTCACAGTTGGAGACTGTATATTCCTCCTCCACCCCCCTTTTTTTTTCTTTTGGTTTTTCAAGGCAAGGTTTCTTGCCTGGCAGTGGTGGTGCACACCTTTAATCCCAGCACTTGGGAGGCAGAGGCAGGAGGATCTCTGAGTTCAAGGCCTGCTTGGTCTGCAGACTGAATTCCAGGACAGGCTCCAAAAGCTACACAGAGAAACCCTGCCTCAAAAAAACTTTAAAAGGGGGGTGGTGGTGGTTCTATGTGTAGCTCTGACCCGGAATTTGCCCTGTAGACCAGGCTGGCTTTGAACTCCCAGAGATCCACCTGCCTCTGGAGTGCTGGGATCACCACCAACACCCGGCTTCTCTGTATACCTTTTGTTTGTTTGGTTGGTTTTTGTTTTTTGAGACAGGGTTTCTCTGTGTAGCTCTGGCTGTCCTGGAACTCACTCTGTAGACCAGGCTGACCTCTAACTCACAGAGATCCTCCTGCCTCTGCCTCCCGAGTGCTGGGTTTAAAGGTGTGAGCCACCATGCCCAGCTGTCAAACAACCTGACAGCAGAGAATGGCCTCAGTGACCAAGGATATGCAGAGGCATCACCTCCATGAACAGTGAGTGCTTTAGCCAAGAAAGCCTGTAAGTGTGAGGCTGACCTACTCGCTAGTGAGTTGCTACAGAATGAGTGGTCGCTTGATCAGTTAGGAGGAACCGCTGTACTTCATTACAACCTGTGTGGCAGCTAGAAGCAAATGTGTAATTAGTGCTCATAAAGATGAGGTCCTGGAACCAAGCAAATAATGACTGCTTAGCCGTCTATGAGGGCTGTGAAGACCATGAAAATACCTTTTCTCTGAGAAGAGATCATCTTCATATCAAAGCAGTGTGAGGAAGGCACCAGCACCAAGTAGGTTGAGCCTTTTTAGGCCTCAGAACAGCCGTAAATAGAGAATGAAGCTGGGGATGAATTAACATTTTTAAAGCACATGAGCTGGGAGCAGGGGCACTCCACCCATAACCTCTGCACTTGGGGGGCTGAGTTTGAGGACAGTGTGAACTATACAGTGGAGCTGCAGGCCAACCTGCACTTTGTGACAAGATCTTGTATCCAAAAATTTTAGGTGTGTAATCAATTATCTAGAAAATGTTTTCACTCACTTAGCAGGAGAGTGGGAACCACCATCCACCCCTTACACTGCCGCTTCCAGTTCTGGCATTTAAATACGTCTGGAGTTCATCTACATTTGGATCAGCCATATTCCAGATGCTCATGAGCAGCATGTGGCTAGTTCACTTAGTTTTGTGGCAAGTTAGGTTTCATGTCCTGATCCTTCCACCATGCTCCGAGCTGCTGTGAGACAGCCCTGGGAGCCGATTAAAGAGTTAGTTCAGTCTGGTTTTGTTGTTTTTTTGAGACAGGGTTTCTCTGTATAGCTTTTGGAGGCTGTCCTGGAACTAGACCACTTTGGTCTTGTTTTTAAAGATTTATTTATTTATCACATGCAGTGTTCTGCCTGCAGGCCAGAAGAGGGCACCAGATTGAATTATAGATGGTTGTGAGGCACCATGTGGTTGCTGGGAATTGAATTCAGGACCTCTGGAAGAGCAGTCAGTGCTCTTAACCTCTGAGCCATCTCTCCAGTGCTGACCAGGCTGGTCTTGAACGTACAGACATCTCCCTGCCTCTGCCTCCCGAGTGCTGGAGGTAGGTGCCACCAAGCCCGGCAGCAGCTGGTGTGACTGGAGCTTCAGGGAAGGAGTCGTCAGCTGCAGTGGGGACAGGAGACTCCAGGAGGGTGATGGGCAAGGAGCTGTCTCTGTGAGCCTGAAGAAAGGGACTTTGTGGCCAGAGAAGAACACAGGATGATCTGGTGACAGGCTGTTGTCAGAATAGAGCAATTGTAAATTTTGAAATACTTTCCACACATAACAAAACACTCAGAAGCCACATGCATTTGACTAAAAGGGGGGAAAAACAGTTTCATGAGAACCAACTAAGAAAATTACTTTTATTATATCTGACAAAGGACTAATCACAGAAATTTGTGAATCTCAGAAAATGACATTCACAGAAAAAAACTGACAGGCCAGACATGGTGGCACACGCCTTTAATTCCAGCACTGGGGAGGCAAAGACAGGCAGATCTGTGAGTTCCAAGCCAGCCTATTTTACATATCAGAGAGAGAGAGAGAGGAGGGAGAGAAAGGACATAATCACCTATTTTAAATACTTGGGGTATTGTTTGTTTTGAGACAAGGACTTATGGCTGGCCTTGAACTCATGGCAATCATCCTGCTTCAGTTTCCCAAATGCTGAGATTACAGTGTGAACTACCAAGCCAGAATGAAAACTTGCTTAATCTTGTTAATTTCATCCCAATAAAAACAATAGAGTTCATTTCTCTGGTTAGAACAATACTGATAGGCGTCCAGGTTTTGTTGTTGACTTAAGAGCACTGGCTGCTCTTCCAGAGGACCTGGGTTCAACTGCCAGCACCCACATGGCAGTTCATAACCGTCTGCCCCCCTCTAGCCCCGGGATCCGAGGCCCTCTTCTGACCTCCATGGGCACCAGGTATGTGTGTGGTTAAAAGCAAAACACTCATGTGTGTAAAACTAAGAAAATAGATTGTTTTGTGTACTGTTAGTTGGAATGTAAATTAGCATGGCTGTTATGGAAGACAATTGTCAATACTTATCAAAATGTATACTATACTTAGAAATTACATTGTAAAGAATATCCTGAGGGCCAGGCAGCACTCAGGAGGCAGAGGCAGGCAGATCTCTGAGTTCGAGACTAACTTGGTCTACAGAGTGAGTTCCAGGACAGCCTAAAGAGCTACACAGAGAAACCCTGTCTTAAAACCACCCCCAAAGACTATCCTGTGGATATACTCTCATAAGTATGCAAGGGTACATATGTAGTGTTAAAACATTATAATTACCTGACACAAGTGAATAATTAGAAGCAAACTATGGGATAGCCAAAAACTGCAATTGCAAAAAGAAAAAAACACATCTGGGAGATAGCTCAGTAAACTGCTTAGCTAGTGGTGATGCACATTTGTAATCCTAGTGTAGGGGAAGAAGACACAAGCATATCCCTGGGGTTCCACCCGGCCAGCCTAGCCCACTCGGCCAGCTCTGCTTAGATAGTGGGACCCCTGTCTTACAAAGCAAGGTGAGAGAGATGGCTCAGCTGTGCCACGGAAGCCCAACTACAAGTTCAGGCAATAGGACCACTTAACAAAAGTCATACGTGCTCCCACGACGTAGGCAGCAAGATGGAATGGGAGCCAGAGACAGGAATTAGCCAGAGACTCTTGGGTCAGCGAGCCTGTCCCTGCCTCTGCCTCCCCAGAACCAGGATTACAGGCACAAGTTGTCTCACACAGTCAACTGTTTATGTGGGTGCTGGAGATCCAAACTTAGATCCTCGTACTTGTACTGACAGAGATCTCCCCCAGCCCCTACATGCACTGTACAGGTGTGGTGTAAGTATGAGTCATACAGCGTGTGTGTGTGTGTGTGTGTGTGTGTGTGTGTGTGTGTGTGTGTGTGTGTGTGTGTGATGCTTATGGTGGACAAAGATTGACATCTTGACATCAGATGTCTTCCTAGATCACTCCATCTTATTTTTTGAAACAAAGTCTGTCATTGAACCCGGAACATATTAGTTGACCAGGCTGGCAGGTCTATGAGCTTCAGGGATCTCACTCTACATTGCTGCACCACCACACCATGCTTTTTTTTTTTTTTTTTTAAGATTTATTTATTATGAATACAACATCCTGCCTCCATGTATGCCTGCATGCCAGAAGAGGGCACCAGATCTCATTATGGATGATTGTGAGCCACCATGTGGTTGCTGGGAATTGAACTCAGGACCTCTGGAAGAGCAGTCAGTGCTCTTAACCTCTGAGCCATCTCTCCAGCCCCACACCATGCTTTTATACCAATGATCTTAACTGAGGTCCCCATGTGTGCATGGCAGGCACTTTACTGACTGCACCATCTCCCTGGCCCTGCATGCACACACTTTTAGAAGATTAAATTTAAATAATTTTCTAAATTAAGCAATGCCTTCCTAAAGCTGACTAAAACAACTCTTATGGATACCCTATTGCCTCATTCATGTTCATCTATATCTGCCTCGTGTTTTTTTTCTCTAACAGCACAGTCAAGATGCTTGGAAGATTTAAACACTTCCTGTCTCCATTACTATGTATGTCTTTCTCAACCATTCAAAATCTGGTTTTGCTGGTCTCCACTGATGTGTGGCTAAAGTCAACTTGAATGTCTGTCCTGACCCAACCTTTGCAGTACTGGAAATAAGTTGGTCCCTGGTCATCTGGCTTGGACTTTGGTGACATCCCTCTGATTTTCTTTCTCCTCTGGAGACCTCTGTCTAATGCTGGCTTCCCTGGGGTTCTGTTACAGCACCCCAGTTTTAATCACTCTTAGATTTCTTTAGTCCAAATCCTCTCTTGAGCTTCAAAATTACTTATCCAAAAGCCAACATATATTTATTTACTTATTTAATGTGTATGAAGGTGTTTTGTCTTCATGTATCTGTGTGAACTACATGCCTGCCTGGTACCTGCTGGGCCAGAAGAGGGTGTCAGATTCCCTGGAACTAGAGTTACAGATAGTTGGGGTGCTACTAGGAATCGAACCCAGGTTCTCTAGAAGAGCAGTCAGTGCTCTTAATCTCCGAACCATCTGTCCAGCCGTACCCCCAAGCTCTCCCCCCACCACACTGATATATATTACATAACTGAGTACCATAAAGCACATGTATTTTAACTGTACTCAAGCTCTCCCCCCACCACACTGATATATATATTACATAACTCTGAGTACCATAAAGCACATGTATTTTAACTGTACTCAAACTCTCCCCTCACCACACTGATATATATATTACATAACTCTGAGTACCATAAAGCACATGTACTTTAACTGTACTCAAGCTTTCATACTGTCCTTCCCCCATTCCTGCTAGTCTCGTCCCCAGTCTCTCGTCTGCTTTCATGCCACATATAGAAATGAGTTTTAGCATCCTAATCTTTTCAGATCATGGCACACATAGAAAATGATGGGATTCTCTATGTTAGATGATGCAATACAGCACAGACAAGATTGTCTCTGGGAACTTGTGTTGTCCTAAGGATTGGGATTCATATGCAGCATGTTTGTAGCTTCTCCTAAGGAACAGCAGCAGTTGGAAAGGAAGAGGATCTCTAGTCAGATGTCTTCTGGGCATTCAGTGTCAACCTGATTGGAAGTAAGCATGTCATCTCCTAAACCTCCTTTCTCCAGCATCTTTTGTTGTGGGAATTCACTCTGCAAATAGATGTGGGGTACCGGCCTTAGGGCAGAGCTTCTTGTCTGCCTTATACAGCCCTGGCTGTCCTGAAACTTCATATGTGGACCAACCTGGTCTTGAACTCCCAGAGGTCCATGTGCCTCTGCTTCCTGAGAGGTGGGATAAAGGTGTGCAGAACCAGGCCTAGCCTGCTCCGTTTTCTCTAAATCATCTTGTACCCATCACTTCTCAGTTTTCTCCTCAGTTGTTATAAATATTTTCTGTCTGGTGGCCCTGACTTCAGTCTTACCTCTGTTCACATTGTGGCCTTAGTACTCTTTCCAAAATACAAATCTGAAGCCAGGTTTGGTGGCACACCTCTGATCCCAGCACTTGGGAGGCAGAAACAGGCAGATCTCTGAGTTCCAGGTCAGCCTGTTCTACACAGGAGGTTCCAGGCAAGCCAAGGCTGCACAGTGAGACCCTTTCTTAAAAAAAAAAAAAAAAAGGAAAAAGGAAACACAAAATACAAATCCCTTCAGCTCTATCCCAACCCTCAACCCTCACTTAATGCCATGTAAAGGCTCAACTTTGCCCTTAGGACTAAGTATAGTTTTCACATTGCTTTCTTTTCCAGAGTCATCCCTACTACTTAGGAAATCATCCCTAATACTATGTGCACAGTGCCTAGCATAGAATAAAGACTCAGCAAAAATTTGGAATACTGAACCCAGGACCTCACACACACTAGGCAGGTACTCTACCACTGAGCTACATCCCTAGGCTTTTATTTACTTTTTGAGATGGGGGTCTCATTTAGTTGCCTAAACTGGCCTTTGAAATCACTCTGTAGCCCAGAGAGGCCTTGAACTTGTGGTCTTCCCAAGTAGCTAGGACTACAGGCCTGGACCACTGGGTCCAACTCATAACAGAAGTTCAAGGATGTGAGCAGACCCATCATATCTTGCAGGTAAGAGATTTCAAAGTGTATTGGCAATGACTTACTCCTATTGAGAAAATGAACTGAACCCTAGCCAGCTCCTTCCTCTTACTTGGCAGTAGTAGTAACATCTAGATTGTGTCTTGGAATTGATCCAACTTGAAGAATAAGCAGGTAAGGGTATTCTGAGAAGTCAATTAGCAACCTGACCACAATTAATGCCCAGAGTCCTAAATCTGGGTCATCTTATCAACTGGTACAACAACAGTAAACAGTAAAGTGATTATGATGTCAACCCCTAAAAAGTGAAGATGCCCAACACTGAATGGCTGACCACACAGTACTACAGCCGAGAATATGGGAAGATGGCTCAGTGCTTATGAGTACTTGTTCTTGTAGAGGACCTGGGTTAAGTCTCAGTTAAGTCTGGGGGATTTGATGTCCTCCCCCTGACTTCTGTGGGCAGTAAGCACCCAATTGGTGCACAGATATATATGCAGGCAAAACACCCATGCACAAAAAATAACTTTTTAAAAAAACAGTGAGAGTATCCAATCCAAATGCTGGTGTGAGTAGTGAGGGTGTGGCTCTCCGAGGCCGTCATTACTATATACATAGTTATGCCACACCATCACACGGGTTTGTAAACAGCCTGCAGTGTCAGACACCCCAGAAGCCTAGCTTGTCTTATTACAAACAAGGAAAGGACGTGATTAGTGATGTATAATAAGAATGGAGAATCAACCTTGGGAATTCAAAGTTTTAATCAAGTGATTAATAAAACTGAATCAAAAGAAAATAGCCATGGAACACTGCTACAGTTTCACATCTTGTCTCTAAGAATGAAGGTCTGTGAAGCATAAAGTCTGCCAAATCCGATAGCCAAAATATCAAGTGTGTAAGAGTCTGTTAGGAGGGCAAGGACATGCAAATGTTCTGCCTGTGTTTATTAAATAAGGGTAAACATGTTAATAAAAATCTAGATATTGTTTGCTTCCAAAAATTCAGTTACTCGCAAACATTCAAAAATAGTTAGAAATGACTGGCAGGCTTAAGACTTCCATCCCAAGGCACAGGAATACAACAGATACAGCATTCCTATTGGACTTTCGAGCCCTTTGAGGAAAGAACTGTGTCTAATTTTTGTTATACTCCCAGGATCAACCCATTAATCCCTATTCGTTAGATATTAGATGATTGGGCAAAGATTAATCAGTCCTGTAGTGTTCCACAGATGCCATAATTGACCTTGAAGAAATAAGGTGAAAAGGGAAACCGTGGATTTGGTTCCATGATGCAGTGCTTGCTTGACGTGTGTAAAGATCTGGGCATGGTGGCACACCTGCAACCCAAAGACTGAGACAGGAGGATGGAGAGTTTGAAGTCAGCCTGAATTACAAGAGACCCTTGTTTGTTTGTTTTTTGTTGTTTTTAAATCCAAAACGACTCCTTTATCCACATGTTCATTCTGCTTTCCACACAAAACTTCTTGAGTTAACTTTCCCCACTTCCTACCCATTCATTTGCTATCCCATGCAGGTAATTAGTGCTTTACCACTTTCTTGTCCTGCTTAGATCTTACACAAGTTCTCCATTTCAAAATCCCACTTTAAGTAAGATGCCTTCTTCAGAGAGAAACTGTTAAATTAATCCCAGCCAACCTGACAACCCTATGTTCCCTTAGACAATTTCACTTTAAGGCTCATCCTGCATACTTACAACAGAAGCAATTTTAATAAAAATATACATTGTGTCCAACGTGTGATACAGTTGAAAACGTGCACAGCCAGGCCAGTTCGGTGCAGGCTGTGAAGGTTATAAAGATCCAGGGACCAAAATGGAGGCAGAAGCTGTAGAATCACAGCAAGTTTGAGGTCAGTCTGGCCTATATTGTGAGTTCTTGGTTAGCCAGGGTTATACAGAGACCCTGTTTTAGCAAGCCGGTAGCAACAAATAGACCAGGTACTGAGTTCTTAGGATGCAAGAGTCTGAGTGAGCGAATTAGCTTGTTTCCTGTATGCCAGTGGTTTGAACTGCACTTTTCTTTTCCCCGATAGGAAGTGGCTAAATACCAAGGCAGTGTCCTTTTTCTGCACTTAGAGATCTGCCTACTCTGCTTCCCGAGTGCAGGGATTAAAAGCCTGAGCAATCACGACCGTGTCTGCTTTGCCTCTTAAACATACACTGCTTTCTACAAACAGTGCCTGTTCCTCCCCTAATTTCCAGATATCTGCAGAGACCCCGACTTAGAGAAGGAAGAGAGAGAGACGGGAGCATCTAAGGCCAAGGAGACACTCGGGCCTCTTCCCATAGATTTACACACCACACGTAAGCAGGAAGGCAAATTACAAACACGCTCTCAACCACACACACGTGCACGCCCAGACCCACAGACGCAGACGCGCATGCCCGTGGGCCCGCGGGAACCTACTTAGTTCTCTCCGTTCTAAACGTCCCCATCCCATTCCCACTCCGCCCGGCCCGGCATCCCCAACCCCGGGCACTGGGAAGAAGGTTTTGCCGGTCAGCTCCGGACAGGCGAAGAGGTTCTCTCCGTCGAGGGGGAGGGGAAAGGCCCTACCCACCCGAGCTGGCGGGCAGGCGGAAGCGGCGCGCGCCGACCGGGCAGACTTAGCTCTCGTCCTGGGAACATCTGGCCAGTGCTGGGCGGGGCGCGCGCCCAGGGCGAGCGTGGATTGGCTGCGCGGGAGGAGAGAGGCAGGGTCTCGGCGAGGGGCGGGGCTCCTTGGCCCCTTTAAAGCCTTGACATCAAGAGGCGGCTTCGGTACCCCTCTTTTTCTGCCCCCCCCCAAGATGCGGCCATGGACCCGGCGGACCAGGCCTGCCGAGCTCTGCACCTGATCTCGGTGAGTCCAGGCCTGATTGGCATTTAACGGCTTTGAGGTGGGGGGCCGTGCGCCCTGGGCGGGGGCCGGGTAGTGTGGAGTGAAAGGCTCTGGTGGCAGCCTTAGGACTTGAAGGGGCAGCGAGGCTTCCGGCCCGTACCTCGTCACCTGCCAGTCCCTCCCGCCGCACTCTCCCAGGAGGGGTCCTGTTGTGACTTTGCCCACCCCCACCCCACCCCCTCTCGCCCCTAGCGCCATCCTCGCGCACACTCGGTGGCCCCGGAAGGGAAACTTTCGGGAGTGGGGGATGTTCCGGTGGCGGGTCTCCCTCCCTCTTTGAAAGCACTGACCTTGCCCTCACCGCATCCCACCCTACCCGTATCCCACGGTCCCGGTACTGTGTTAGCGGTGCTGGGTTGCCGGGGGTGGGGGTGGGGGCTCTCCCCAAAGCGCAGGCGCAGACTGGAGCCTGGAGCACCCCTTCGTACTCCTTCCAGTCCCTGTGGCCCGGGGCTGTAGGGCGTGGGGGAGGCGGGGAAAGGCGGAGTGACCCGGTCTTGGGAACAACCCCACTGAGGCTCTTGAGGGGCTGTGGGAAGGAAGGAACCCGACAAGCTGCATGCTGAATAGAGGAGGCCGAGGGGGCCAAGGGCTGGGCAGCCCCGACAGAAAAGGCTTTCTGGGTTTGGCCCGGGGTGCTAAAAGAAATGCAGAGAATGTATCTGCGCCCGATATTGCCTTGGTTTAGCAGGCCCGGGAAAGCGGCTGTTGGAACCCCAATTCTCTCTCTCTTTCTTCACATCCTGGGCGGAAGGCCCCTCTTGTCTCTCTAGCCTTGGCACTGTCCCAAGGCGCAGAAGGCCTTCACCTCCCCATAGGTTTGGCTTTTCAGAGGGCTCAGCCAAACCCACCCAGCCTGCCCAGCAGCTGCTTTTTAACGGCCGCTTCCCCGGAGCCAGAGGTCTCAGGCTTGAGGGCTTCCTTAGCGTTAAAGGCAATCTGTTAGTTCCCCTCTACGAACTCTCTCTTCCCTTCTCCAGCGGGTCCTCCTGCTTAAACACAATTGTCAGCCAGAGGAAGTGGCTGGAGACAGAGGCCGGGGACCAGAACTGGCCTGAGGAACCGTGGAGAAAGAATCCTAACTATTGTGTGCCCGATCCTTTGAGGGGAAGTGAACGTTGCACAATTGCTTTGTTGTAGAGCCTCTTTTATCTTACAGAAACCCCCTCCAATCTGGCCTGAAAGCCTGGCTCTCAGATTTTTGAACCCCAGCCCCAGTGTGAGATGAGTAGGGTTTCTTGCTCCAGAGAAACCACGAGCATTTTTGTTTAGAGAGGCATTCCCACAGAGATCGTTGGGTTTTGCTTCCAGTGTCTGTCTGTGTTCCATGTTTAAGGTGTCTTTGGCTTTATAGGATCTTCCTCCAGCTCCAGCCTTTGAGAGAGTAAAAGCCTAGACAGGGACGCTGCTGCTCCGGGCTGCAGGGAAGGAGGTGGGGAAGGTTCGTGTGAGGGCCCAGGGTCAGGCGCTTTGGGCCCTGCGCTCCAGCCTGTTCTGACCTTGAGCAAGATAGTTTGCTTCTACGGGGCTCAATCCTCTTCTTCAAAGCTCATCAGTAAAACCGGAATGATGTAAAAATTCCTCCCACTGGTGGGTGACTGGAGAGGGGAGAGAGGTCCTCCAGCAGGCTGGCTCCATTGAGAGAGCTTAAAACGCTGGGCCGCAGTTTGTCAGGGTTAGACTTTTGGATTGAGAGAATAACTCCCTTCAGCCTGTGAATAGTCCTCTTCTGCTCACCCTGGTGCCTTGGGATAGGAACTCCTGCTGGCTCAGGTCCGGCCCACCCATCAAGGTGAGACATCATGACTGGGCCAGTCTTTTGAGTTGGATCTTTGGGGAGGGGTTGAGAGAAGGGGAGGCAGCCAAGGGCCAGCGGGGTAGGCAGATTCCCAGGAGACAGTTTGCATCTCAGCTGTTGGGACTTGTTTTAGGATCTGAGCCAGAGAGCCTGCACATTCATCCAGCCTCTTGTGGGAAGAGGGCAAGGAGGGCCCCACTGCTGTTGCCCATCCTACCTTCTGGCTCTACACATGCACCTCTGTGTTCACCCAGCTCCCAGGCAGCAAGCAGACGCGGCCACAGCCCTGTCTTTCCCAGCCCCCTTGCTTCTTTGAGGTAGGGCCCTTTCAGGTCCAGGTTAGGACTTGCTTTCCAGCCCCAGAGCCAGAAGGCTTCATGTTTCTTTCATCCTGAGTCTCCCAGGTGAAGGGGAGTATTGTCAGAGACTGTGGTGGTTAGAGAGGTCCTGGGGTGTGAGGCACATTCTCCTGGGTTGTCTTTTCTGTTGGCTGCCCTTGACCTGGGGAGCCCTCGAGGCTTAGCCCCACTACCCTGTGAGTAAGCCTCTGCAGAAGGCTTGTAGGTTAAACCCCAAGAAACCCCCCTCACCATTGTGAAGCCCTCATAATGGCTAATGGAAACTCCCAGGGAGGTCAGTTTCCCAGAAAGCAGTTAGTGGTGGAGTTCCTATCAGAGTGAAGGATGCAGCTGTTGCTAGGCAGAAACAGCAAGCCCTTCTTGAGGAATGGCTCTGCGGCTGGCCAGCCCCAGGCCCTGTGAAGGAAAAAGGACAGCCTAGGTGAGGGTCCCTGATGTGCAGACCTGAGTCACCAGAGCTCCGTCTCTCAGAACAGGTGCCTCTTTTCCCTCCTGCTTCCCTCAGCCCCTCCCCCAAGTCCCGTTGCTACCACTGTCTGCCTTGACAACCCTCGCCTGAACCTGGCAGCCCCTCCAGCCTGTCTGGCTGCACTAATGGAGTGATTGGATTTTCTGTACTTGGAGTTTAGGGTTTTTGATTGAACATGCAAATTTATGTAAATCAATCTGAGATCTGCCACCACATCAAAACAATGTAGAGCCTCCACAGGCTGGAAGGAATAAGAGAGAAATCTAGTCCAAGGCCCACCTTCAAGTTAAAAATGGAGGAACTGAGCTGGGTTTGGTGGCCCTTGCCCTTTAATCCCAGCACTCAGGAGACAGAGGCAGGCAGATCTCTGTGAGTTCAAGGCCAGCCTGGTCTACAGAGTGAGTGTCAGGACAACCAGGGCTGCATAGTGAGACCCAGTCTCAACACTCCTACCCCAAACAGGGAAACTGACAGAGAGGAATTAATTTATGTGGTGGGATTCAAGTGTCCGGTTATGCCTTAATATCACATTGGTTGTGCTTAAATTAAAGAAAGCCAGTTCTTGAACCTAGATAACTATTTAGAGTGTTAGCCTAGGGTTTCCCGAGTGCTTTGGTCAGCTTTCTGACTGGCTGAAGAGAAGCTGGGAGCACCAGAAGAGGAGGTCATTGGTGGCTTCCTGCCCTGGCTTTTCTAGTTCCCTGGAAGCTGAAGTTTCTGTTTCCAGCACAGTGCTAGGCACACAGTAGGCTATGCTAGGCACACAGTAGGCTGTAAGTATATCTGTAGATTCTTGTTATCTGCTATCCTAATTTGAGTTTTCACTGCTTTCCTCCTTGGATACGAGTGGGAAAGGTCCACTGTGGGTTTCCACCTGCCCTCTTGAGTGACAGGCCACCAGGGCATCCTCTGCAGTGTCCCACAGTAGTGACAAGACAGGCCTTGCTGTGGAAAGGACCTCATTGTTTGAAGACCATTGCCAAAGGTGAAAAGGTACTACAGTGATAAGCTTGGTCCTAAGAAGCAGTTTTTCAGTGACATTTTTTTTCCTGTGCTGAGGATTGAATCCAGGGTCTTAAAAATGTCGGGTTCTGAACTGTAGTTCCTAGTCTTGACCTGCTCTTGCTTAGGTCCCAACATCCTAAGCAAGGGTGCCAGTTGCCCACTCCCTGACATGCCATTGCCTCTTCTTTGATATGCAACTGTGGAGTGCCGAGCCCTCTCTTACCCTGTGGTCCCCTCGACTAGGTATGGCTCAGGCAGCCATTGACCTGCTTTCCTGTACTCCAGGACTGTAGAACAGGGACTCAAAGACAAAGGCCCTAATTCTATGCCAGGGCTGCCCACCAGGTCCTGCTGCAGCTTTGTGAGAACGCTTGGGACCTGTATCTGTGATCTGTCTGCACCTTCTTCCCCATCCACATCTGGAGTAGATACACACTCCCCTTGAACATCTTCCCAAAAGTGCAGTTCCCAACTACCCTGCCACTCAAGTACCGGGGGTCTGCACTGGAACAAGAGCCTCAGTTTCCCAGCCAGGGCGCATGATTAATAACACATCATCACTGGGGTGTGGCACCTGCTCCATAATTACCGTTTTTCTCAGCTCTGGAAGTTACAAAGATGAAAGAGGTGCGAGGGGGCAGGCTGTTATTAAGGTGAATTATCATTGCTGTTATTACTGATTTCTAAAATCCCAGTAGGTGCTTAGAAGAACCCAGTTAGGCACAGCATCCTGAATCTTGTGCTGGTCCTTGAGCTCTGTAACCCAGTAGTAAAGAGCTTGAAAAGCCCAGGTTCCATCAGGAGCACTGTTTTTTGTTTGTTGTTTGTTAGTTTTAAACAGGTCTTTTAAAAGGAGGGTTGTTCCATGCTGGTGTTGATATTGTCACCAGCAGGGCCTGAGCAGTAGGTACTACTGGGCTGCATTTCTCTTCCATCTCAGCCTAAATTTGATTCTGACCCCCAGCGGGAAGCTGTGAAGGACCCTGGAACTCTTGGAGTGTGGTCCTAGGGGCTAAGTTTCCAAAGACTTTACACAACTAGGTTGATATAAGGGCTGATTGGTCCTTTTGTAACACCCCCCCTAGAAATTGCCCACAGCAGCTCTGGGCATTTCCAGAAGTCATTTGCCTGTTTTTTTTTTGTTTGTTTGTTTTTGTTTTTTGTTTTTTTTTCTTGGTTTTTCAAGACAGGGATTCTCTGTGTAGCTTTGGAGCCTGTCCTGGAACTCCTTCTGTAGACCAAGCTGGTGTCAAACTCAAAGATCCCACTGCCTCTGCCTCCTGAGTGCTGGGATTAAAGGCGTGCGCCACCACCGCCCGGCGTCATTTGCCTACTTATTCCCACCTGACTCAACCTCTGACCTCTTGACCCCCAAGTTGTATGTAAACATCTGATATGCAACCCCTGTGAAAGGTTCACTTGACCCCTCCCCATAAAGGCAGCACTTACTTGACAGTAGTTCTCAACAGTTTCTGAGTAGGGTTACTGTGCCCACACCACAGACTGGGGACTCAGAAGCCTCCTCTTACCCTGGAGAAGAAAGGGCGTGAAGGGGTTGGTACCCATGTTCAGAGTCTGCACACACACACACACACACACACACACACACACACACACACACACACACACACACACACCTGGCCAGGCTGCCTCATCTTCTCCTAGGATGTTTTCTGTGCTCATTTGTGCTGGACTGTAGATGGACACAGCTGGGGAATCTTTAGAATGAACTTGGTTAGCCCATAGTGATGGTACAGGCCTGTGATGCCAGCAAGACTGGATCAAAAGGACACTTGGTCAAGTGGTTTTGTTTTTTAATTGTTGTTTTGTTTTGTTTTTGAAACAAATTCTCATTCTGTAGCTCAGAGTGGCTTCCTGGAACTCATCATATTACCCAGCCTGACTTCCAATTTGTAGTCAATCTTCAGCTTTCCAAGCAGTGGAGTACAAATGTGAGCCACTCTCCACTTCTATGTGATTTATTTTTGGAGTGCTGGTGACGGACCCAGGGCTTTAAGGACATATCCCAGATACCGCTGACTACTTGAGACCAGGTGCCTCTATGCAGCCCTGGCTGTCCTGTAACTCTCTGTAGGCGATGCTGGCCTTAAATTCAAGAGATCTATCTGCCTCTGCCTCTGAGATTAAAAGGGTGTGTTCAACCCCAAACTCCTTATAACATCTCAAAAGTTATTTTAGTCAGGCATGGTGGCACATGCATCTAATCCCAGCACCCCATGAGTTTGAGGCCAGCTTGGCCTACATAGTGGAGCTATATAGTGAGACCCTGTCTCAAAAACAAAATTGTCTTTTAGAGCTGGTGTTAGGTAGACCTGTACTGGGGTCATACATAGCATGAGAGGGTATGCTACACTGGAAGCTTAGAATTTTGTTTTGTTTGTTTGTTTGATTGGTTGTTTTTGGGTTTTTGGGGGAAGGTTGGTTTGGTTTTGGTTTTTTGAGACAGGGTTTCTCTGTGTAGCCCTGGCTGTCCTGGAACTCACTCTGTAGATCAGGCTGGCCTCCCACTCACAGAGATTCACCTGCCTCTGTCTCCCGAGTGCTGGGATTATTGCACGTGTGACCTAGAGTTTTATTTTTTGCTTGGTTTTTTTTTCACAAAGTTGAAAAATCAAAATAGTTTTTAAAAAGTCATGCAGTGCAAACTCATTCTCTCTTCTTCGGTCCCCCTTCTCATAGATAACATCTTACTAGTTTCTCACTTAAGCGTCCAGTTGTTTTGCTTTTGCTGAGAATGGAACCCGGTACGCGGTGTGTGCTCAGCAAACCCTTACTGCTGAGCTGCCACTCTCAGTTTTTTTCTCTTCTGAGGAAGGACCTCATTGTGTAGCCAGCCCAGCCTGATCTGACAGTAGAATCATCCTGCCTTAGCTTATAGGTTGTGTCACCATGCCTGCCCCTCAGAGCTTCTTTATAGAAAAGCTAGCACACATGTGTATTCTCTTACTGTCACCTGCCCTGTCCATCTGTCCTACTGGCTGCCAGCCCCTGAGTGCTGGAGGAATCCCCCTGCCTCTGGCTGCCATAGCAAAACCAAAACCACTTGAGCAACAGACATTGCTGGGTTACGAGCAACAGACATTTCTTTCTGACAGCTTTAGAGGCCGAGGAGTGTAAGATCAGGCTTGTGACAAATATTCAGTGTCTAGGAAAGGATGGGTTTCAGGTTCAAAGATAAAGCCTTCTCATTGTCATTGTATTCTGGTGTGCTAGAAAGCGTCTAGAGGTTTCTCTAGGAGTTAGACAGATGAAAGAGGCCTGAGGAGCCAGGCTGTAATTAAGGCCTCTCTATTTTGTTTCTTGGGCCTCTGTGTTTTGTTTCTGTTCTTGTTCAGAAGAGATCTCACTGTATTCCAGACTGACCTTGAACCTGAACTTTGGTAATCTATCTTTCGGTCACCTGAGTATTGAGATTACAGGCATGAGCCACCACTATTGGTTTATGGCCTCTTTTGTAAGGGCACTAATTTCATCCTAAAGGACTCCACCCCTAAACTCATCACCTCTCAGTGACTCCGACTCTTTATACTCTCACCCTAAAACTGAGGGTTTCATGGGAGTGGTTTACAGATACTCCAATTGTAACACCCACCTCAGGTTCCCCCACTTAATTGCAAATCACTGTCAGAATTCATTGGCCAAATCAAGCTTGTGGCAAATCAAGCTGATCTTCATTCAGATGCTGGGATTCATGTCCAAGCAGCTGCTGAGGAATTTTTAAGCAAGGTCACTCATGAAGCCAGCGGATATTTTAGAGCTCCCTATCAAGAAAGTCCACATTTATCAAGCACTGGACCGTTGTAAAATGCAGCTGTGATAAGGGCTACAGAGAAAGGCCACGTGCAGTCCTGATGTGACTGTCACACACTGTATACATGTATTGAATTAGGATACTGTACCCATAAATCATTACAAATCTATGTCAACTTTAGAGAAAAGGTACGGACTGGAAGAGTAAGCCCTCATCGCAGCTCCGGCTTGGTGTGCATTCATGTGAGCGGAGGCGCGTGCCGAGCTGTGTGGCTGGGCACTGCTGGAAGCAGGCGTCTGGCCAAGGCTGCAGACATGCACCACGTGAGCTAGTGTGCTGGCTTTCGCAGCCTGGCTCAGAGGTTCTGTTCTCTCCACTTCCTAAGTGTGGGGACGTCCTAGGCCCTTGACTTCCTTCGTGTCCAAGGCAGAGACTCCTTCTCTGCCAGATGGTGCAAATAGTGCCTCCTTCCTTTCTCCCCACCCTGGGCTGTACCTTCTGTTTCCCCAACCCTGGGCCCACAGCTCTGCTAAAACTAAAACCCGGTTCCCCTCCTTGTGGCTGAAGGGAAGTTTGGGGGTGTTTGCTTCTCACTTCCTCTGTAGACAGCACCTCACTTCCTGAGCCCCCTCCCCAGAAGGCAGCAGACACTCTTGGCTCTGCACTGCCTTCCCCTCCTCCCCCGCTGCTTTCCTGGAAAGCCTTCAGGCCTTGAGAAAAGCAACATCAAAGCAGGCAGCTAGTTCCCAAAGGTACCGTGAGTGGCACAAACCACGCCACAGTCCTTCATGGCCGGGAGGTTCTGCCCGACCACAGCCCTTCCGTGATACCATCCTGTACCCAGCTGACAGAGATGTCGAAGGGGACTTTCTCAGTCTCTTCTCGGGTCAGGCCCTAGCCAGAACCAGAATCCAGAAATCACATTTCCATTTGTAAACAGGTGGGAAAGAGCAAAGTGAGAGCCCGTCGGTGAAGTGGATCTACCGAACCCTCCAGGTCTCAGCTGCCAGCTAAGGAGGGGGCATCTAGGCTTGACCCACTGGAGCTACCTAGGCTGGCCAGAGCCTGTTCCTGTTACAAAGAAACCTACATACAGAGCTTGAAGGAGTGGGTACTGAGTCAAGCATGGTGAGCTAGAAGGCTATCTGACCAGCATTCCTGGGACTGGGGGTGAGCCTGACCCAGCCGAACAGCCACCCAGGCACTGCCATCTTAGATAGAGCGGTAGCTATCTAAGCTCCCCCGTCACCTTCAGGGGCCTCTGGCTCTGGCCTGCCTAAAGCCACCGCATGTGTCTCTTGTTACACCTAGTGTCTCCCCACCCCCTTCGTCAGGTGTGTGCAGGCGTGTGTTCCTAGGGCAAAAGACGACACTGGTGTTCTGTCACTTTGTGCCTTCTTCCCTTGAGGCGTGTTCTCACTGAACCGGAAGCACAGTTTGTGGCTAGTCTGGCTGGGCACTGGCCTCCTGGGACCCACCTGTCCCTCTCCCCAGTGCTAGGGTTATAAGCAGAGGTGGCCGAGCCTGTTTGTATGTGTGGACCGAGGATAAGGATGCAGGTCCTTGTGGGTGAGCCACAGCAAACACTCTCCATCCCACGTCCAGTACACTGACCCCTACCCAGGGGTGAGAGTAGGGTCAGTGTCTACCCTAGGTCAGAACATGAAAAACATTCCCCTTTGGGTACCCTCTAGCTGCACTGAATCAACCTGCTCTCACATGCAGCCAAACTTTCCTCTCTCCTTGCTTTGTGTGTGCACAGGGGACCAAAATCAACCAATAAAAAAATATGCTCATTTGCGATGTAAGGCACAATTTTTGCTTTGTTTTTCTAGACAAGGTTTCTCTGTCTAGCCCTGGCTGGTCCTGGAACCCTGCAGACCAGGCTGACCTTGAACTCACAGAGCTCCTCTTGAGTGCTAGGATTAAAGGAGTGTGCCACCACCACCTGACTTACAGTGTATTTTTTGTTCTTTGGGTTTTGTTGTTGTAGTTGTTGTAGTACTGGGATTGAATCTAGGACTCTATGCTAGATAAGTGTTCAGGGCCTCACCATTTACCCAGGCTAGCCATAACCTCAGGCTACAGCTCAGAATGGCCTTGAACTTCAGATCCTCCTGCCTCAACCTCCCAGACAGCTGAGATTACAGGTCTGTGCCACTAGCCGAGCTCAACATGGTGGCTTGGTACGTTTTGAGAATCACTAAATCACGCTAATTAGCATATGCATTGCCTCCTATGTACCTGAAATTTTATACAGTTCAAGTGTAGTAGGATTGACATCAGCATCAGGGTAACTCACTTAGTGCTGTCTACTCGATGAGCATCTCACCAGCGCTTAACTTACTTTCTGTGTCACGTTATAGAAATGCTGATGGTTTTCGGTGTATATTACATCCCTTACTGGACTGTTGAGCCCAAGAAATCCCAGAAGAGCTGATCGAGCTCTGAGCTAATTTCCCGAGAGCCCAGCGTTGCGTTCATACAGAAGGACAGTTTGCAGTGTTGGAGGGAGTCACCGACTCTGGCCAGGAACTGAGAGCTTTTGGTTTTATTTTTTTTCTTTCTCACAATTGAATCCAGGGCCTGACGTATATTTTAAGTGAGCCCTTCTCCCACTCAGCTGTGTATTCCCAGCCAGAAAGTAAGGGTGTGCTGGGGGGACACCCTTTTGCTTCCAAAAGGACACCAAAGACAGCCTGAGACTCAGAAGCAAGGAGCAGTGAAAGCGACATATACAAAGGATAAAACTTAACTAATCCACAATAATAGAAGTGTATAATTGAGCCGGGGCGTTGGTGGCGCACACCTTTAATCCCAGCACTCGGGAGGCAGAGGCAGGCGGATCTCTGTGAGTTCGAGGCCAGCCTGGCCTACAAAGTGAGTTCCAGGACAGCCTCCAAAGCTACAGAGAAACCCTGTCTCGAAAAACCAAAAAAAAAAAAAAAAAAGTGTATAATTGAGCAAATGGAGATGGAGGGACAGTTTTTCCTTACAGAAGAACTTCCAGTTAATGAATGGACAAGGGATGAGAGAAATTGAACCACAGTACTCCTCCCATAAGCAAGGTTGATTGATGAATCCTAAAATCAGTAGGAAGAAAGACGAGAAGAAGAATGGTTGTATAACCTTAATGTATTACCTTCCAAAATGTTATTTGCAAAGAGAAAAAAAGGCTTTTATGTTTTGTTTGGGTTTGGATTTTTGGTTTTGGGAGAGTCTCACTACATAGCCTTGGCTAGCCTGTACTCACTTTGTAGACCAGGCTGGCTGCAAGCTCATAGAGTTCTGCTTGCCTCTGACTCAGTATCAAATGTGTTCAATGCCAGGCTGACCCAGGCTTTACATATATTATTATTATTATTATTTTGTTTTGTTTTTGTTTTTCAGGACAGGGTTTCTCTGTCCTGGAACTAGCTCTTGTAGACCAGAGATCCACCTGCCTCTTCCTCCCAAGTGCAGGGATTAAAGGCGTGTGCCACCAATGCCCAGCTCTATTATTATTATTATTATTATTATTATTATTATTATTATTATTATTGTTTTGTCTTGCTGGGGATTATATCCAAGCACAAATGGAAACCAATCACTGTGTGTGCAGTAAAGACACTGCAGGTGACTCTCACCTTGCTAAGAGATCCAGGTCAGAGCACCCTCCTTCCTGAGATGATCACACACTAAGAGACACTGTTTGCTAGGCCTCTCTAGGTATAACCAGCATGAAGTTAGTATCCTACAAACCCACATTAGGAAGACAGCCTCCAAAATGTCCCAATTCCCTTCAAAGTATCCAGGTTGCAAAAGGTGGGGTAAGATTTAAGAGCTGCCATGACCTGGTGACTTACTGCTTTGTGGTATTCTGGGATAGCAGTAGGAAAGCTGGTAGAATGTGAGTAAATTCTGTGATTTATCTTCTAAAAATTGTTATGCTAAAGAAAACCATACAAGTAGTAACATGCTACTATATCTTTTAAGTATACAAACACACACACACACACACACACACACACTGGAGAACTGAGAAAAATCTAGGGCCAAAACAATCCCCTCAAGGAAATAACTATTCTCCCACAGAGTGGGGTGAAATATTTGCAAATTATATGTTCTAAGAGGCTTTTTTCTAGGACAGTAAATTCTGATGTCTAAAAAACCCAGTTTGAAAATGGACAGAGGATCAAATAAATACTTCTCCAAGTAAGACTTTAAAAATGGAGGGGCTGGAGAGATGGCTTAGCAGTTAAGTGCACTGGCCACTCTTCCAGAGGGCCCAGATTCAATCCCCGGCACCTGCATGGTGGTTCACAACCCATCCAGTTCCAGAGGATTCGACTCTTCTGACCCTCCCCCCCACGTCCCCAGGGAACTGTACACATATGATATACAGACTTACCATGCAGGAAAACACCCACATTCATAAAATAAATATAAATCTTGGGGTGGGGGAGAAGACCCTAAAAGATGGCCAACTTTGTAAACCACCTGGGAATTATAAACCAGAACCACAATGAAGAACTGGTATGATAGTATGTGTATTTAATCCTAGCGCTCAGAAGGCAGGAAGATCTCTTGTGATTTCAAAGCCAGGATCTACATAGCAAGTTCCAGACCAGCCTGAGATATATGTCAAGACTCTCAAAACAAGTCAGATGGTGGTGGTGGCGCACACCTTTAGTCCCAGCACTTGGAAGGCAGGGGCAGGAGGATCTCTCTTGAGTTTGAGGCCAGCCTGGTCTACAGAGTGAGTTCCAGGACAGCCAGAGCTACACAGAGAAACCCTGTCTTAAAAAAAGAAAAAAGAAAGACACACAGTGAAATACCAGTTCACACTGTCAAGAGTGACTGGGGTCAGAAAACCAGGTAACAAGCGACAAGGGTGTGAAGAAACTGCTACCCTCATTCTTTGATGAAATGGTAACAGTGCTTTCAAAGACAGTCTGGTGTTTCCTCAAACAACTAGACCTAGGTCCCATGGCCCAGCAATTCCATAGATTACTAAGAGAACTGAAAGCATGCAGCCATACACAGACGTGCCCGTAGATTATGAGATTCATACTACTCAAGAGGTGGAGACAGCCCCAGTGCTCACCTCCAGGTGAGCAGATAAACAAAACATGGGCTGTGCAGACAGATGAGCTGTAAAGCAATGAAGCTGACATCACTGGTGAACTCTGAACATACTGTAAACAGGGTGAAAGGAGCCAGTCACAACAGGCCGCCTACTCTGTGACTCCATTCAAACAGAATGTCCAGAATAAAGAAACCTTGGAGACAGAAGACAGACAGTGGTTCCCTAGGGCTAGACTGGCGGAAGCTGCTCAGGAGAAAGGCGAGAGTAAAGAATGTTGTAAAATGGATGTGATTGGCGCACTTACCCAAGTATAGTGAAGCCCACTGAGTTGTCTGTACTTTTTGTGATGAGTAGGTGTTCTTTGAGGCGAGGTCTCATCTCAGGCTGGCCTTCCTTGAGAGCCTCTCACCTGTGCCCTCTGAGCTCGCCGAGATGGCATGCCACCAGGCCCAGCATGCGCACTGTGAATGTGTGGATGTATGGTTGGGAATTCTGCCACCAAGCTTGGTAGAGTAAGTGCAGGAAGAAGTGGTTCCCAGAAACAGGAGAAGCTCTGAGGAAGGGAGATGCTGGTTGGGTTTGCTGTTGTGGTAGTGACACTGCTCCTCAGGACAAGAGAAGGGAAGAAGTGGCCCTTCTTCCATTAGTTAGCTTTGGTTCTGTTCTTTGAAGTGTTTCACTTGGTTTTGTTTTCTTGTTTGTTTGTTTTGAGAAACTTGGTGTTATGTGACAAAACTTTTCCTTTCCAGAGAGAGACACACACACACACATCTACTCACTCCAGATAGGGAACCCACAACAGAGCAAATTATGGATACCACTAAAGCCCAATTTGGTGAACCGTTCAGCTTTATTTGGGTTACTTACAGGACTCAAAGACAGCTGCATCACTGAAGCCGATGCCAGCATGACAACCTGCAAAGCTGGGAACCTGGAGCACACTGAGCAGCCTGCAGATAGCTCAGCAGAGTGTCCCTTCCAGGTGCCTCGGGGTTTTAACCCTCTCCAAGCAGCCTGGCTACTTTCTGCTTCTTCCTGGCAGCGGCTCTGGTCTCTGAGTGTTCTTTGCAGTATTTCTCCTTTGAGAGTCTTCATTGCAGCTTAGCTCTTGTGGTCTAAGATGGACTGAGCTTTTAGGCTTACTCTAGGTAATCAGTGGGTAGGGAGGACTCCTAGTGCTGTTTGGTTGTTTTGAGACAGGGTTTCAACATGTAGCTTTAATGAGCTAGGACTCAATGTGTTGACCAGGCTAGCCTTGAGTTCATAAAGACCAGACCCTCCAGCCTCTGCCTCTGCCTCTGCCTCTGGAATGCTGGGATTAAAGATATGGGCCACTGTGCCTGGTGAGAAGAGTCTTATAGGACTAGAAAAAAAAGTCCCAGGAGAGTAGAGGGGACTCCTGCTGCTGGCTTCATACTCTCAGGGGCACAGCATGGATAGCTACAGAAGTTTGAGGAGAGTAGAGAAGGAATGGGGATGAGAGCCGCTGCAGCTGGAGGCCTTGATGGGGAGCAGAGAAGGTGAGAAAAGTAGATAAACAAAAGCTGGGACAGGAGTGAGTGTCCATCCTTTCCTTTTCCTTTCCCGTGGATCTGCCAACAAAGGATCTGTGGTCCTTAGCCACTAGCAATAGTGGCTCTTCAAAACTGATTCAATCTGGGCTTGACTTGTGCACCCCTGGATACCATGACAAGGGAAGAGGGAGAGTAGGACCAGGAGTCCAGGCCAGCCTCAGCTACTGTAAAATGATGGGTGGGTGGGTGGTAGATGGGATGGATGGATAGATAGATAGATAGATAGATACAGTAGGATGGATGGATAGATGATAGATATGATAGATTATACATAGATGGTAGGTAGATATGATGGATAGATAGATAGATAGATAGATAGATAGATAGATAGATAGATAGATGGCTTAATTTCTCAGATTAGCCATCGTTCCCACGTGTGGATAGTGGTAACGGTGATAAATTGACCTTTTCCTCTCAGCCCTGGACGGCTCTGTTCTGGGCAGGTGATGCTCAAGGACTGTGATGCTCAAGGACTGTGCAGCAGCCCAGTTGGTAGCTCATTCCTTGGTTTGATCGCCAGCACTGCAAAAACAGAATAAAACAGATACAAACGACCAAATGTGATTCTCAAGTCTTTTGATACATGAACGCTGTGGGGTTTTTTTTGTTTTTTAAGGCAAGGTTTATTTAGTCTGTAGTTTCACAGGCTTCAAACCATCGCTTTTAGACTTGTGGCCAGACAGAAGAGTGGTAGCCAGGAAGCGGCAGGGAAGAGCCTGCTCTACCCTCTTGCTAACATTGCTGTGCTATGCTAGAACTAAGACTTTTAAATATATATTTCATTCACTTAAAAATAGGCCAGTGGGGGTTGCAAAGATGGCTCAGTGCTTAAGAGCACTCGCTGCCCTTCCAGAGGTCCTGAGTTCAATTCCCAGCAACTACATGGTGGCCTCCACCACACATGCAAATACAGCACTCATATACATAAGTAAATAAAATAAATTTTTAAGAAAGCAGTAAAAGGACTTGTCTTGGTAACAACATTTGACACTAAGCCTGAGTTTGATCTTCAGAAACCTGGTGAAGGAGAAAACTGACTCCAAGAAGTTTTCTTCTAACTTTCACATGCACTCCTGCTCTCTAAATAAGTGTAAAAACAGGTCTAGTAAGATGGTTTAGTGTATAAAGACACTCACCAAGCCTGATGACATTCAGTTTGATACTCAGGACCACATGGTAGAAGGAGAGAAACAACTACTTCTGGTAGTCAGTGCTGACAGAGAGAGAGAAAGAAAGAGGGAGGGAGGGAGGGAGGGAGGGAGGGAGGGAGGGAGGGAGAGAGAGAGAGAGAGAGAGAGAGAGAGAGAGAGAGAGAGAGAGAGAGAGAGAGAGAGAGAGAGAGAGAAGTAATAACAACAATAATAAACCCAGCTGGGCCCTTAATCCCAGTACTGAAGAGGCAAAGACAGACAGATCTCTGAGTTCATGGTCAGCCTGGTCTACATAGCAAGTTTCACTTTGTACTAGACTTTTCCTTTTGGGTCACCAACCAGTTCCAAATCATGACACAGAGACTTATTAGTTTTGAATGCTCTGCCTATCTTAGGCTTGCTTCTGTCCAGCTCTTTTAATTTAAATTAACCTGTTTCCTTTACCTTTTGCCTCAGGCTTATTCTGGTGTCTGCCTGACTTCTGGCCCTGGACGTCTTCCTTCTCTCCTCCTCCTCATCTCATTCTTTCTCCTAGAGCCTAGACTCCTCCTCCTGTGTATTCTCTGTCCTGCCAGCCCCACTTACCCTTTCTCTGCCTCGCTCTCTATCACGCCAATCAGGTCCTCAGGCAGGCAAGGTGAAACAGATGCAGCACATCTTTACGTAATTAAACAAATGCAGCATAAATTAGAGCAGCACACATTTGCACAGTTAAAGTAATATTCTGCAGCGAAAACAAACGTGCCACAGTACCACCCATCGGGGGCTATACAGTGAGAGCTGTCTCCAAAAACTTAAGAAATAAAGTAGTAATCTTTTATGAAAAATAATTATATATTCTGAAACAAAAAGGGGGAATGTCAATATTCTTGATTTTTTGCAAATCTGGCGTCTGACTTGGTAGGAAACTGAGAGATTCTCATATCTGCTTCCGTGTCAGTCTATTGTCATCGTGGGCTACATAGTCTTTGGGAAATGCCACTAGAGACACCTAAAAGAGAAGGCGAGGAAGTAAGTTAGACAGTGTCTTCTTACTATGAAAAAGGTTTTAAACTTGTGGACTGCTTGACAGGGCTTCAGGGTCCCCAGACTACTCTTTGAGAGTTACTGTTCTAGAATAATCTCTACCTAATGGGAAAGAGCTTGTTCCTGAGAGATTGGATCACCCTAAGTCACATAAGCACTAAACTGTGGAGCTGGGCTGGTCTCTGCCCCTGCCTTCTGGTCTGAGGTTTTTTCCATCTCCTTAGTTGGGCCAGGCTGGCTCTTGGCTGGCCTTTTGGGAGTGGGGCCTTGGCTGCTGAGCCCCTGGTGTGTGGTCCTATAAATAAACCCATTGTGTGGAAACCCCTTCCCTCTCCCCACCTCCAGCAGCTGCTATTTCTGTTGTTGGGTTATGCCTTGGACAGGGAACAGCAGAGCTCTGAGAGCTGGGGTGAGGAATGTTGAAGCATAGAACTTCAGGGGCTAGTAGCATGCCACCTTGCCTTGCAGGGTAGGCCTGGTCCTGCTAGTAATTGGGTTTGGAAGAACTTGCACCTCTGTGGCAGGTTCTGCCCCTGAGAGGATTGGAGGGGCTGCAGAAGGGCCCCTGTGTCTCTGTACCAGTTGTCACGGGGACACGGCACTCCTGTCTGCCTTCTTTCCCAGTTCCCGTGGGAAATCTTAGGTGCTTTGGGCCAGAGATGAAGTGGACTCTCAGGTCTTGCCCTGTCCCTGCTCCCACCCTCTGCAGCCCACGGCTACTCTTAGCTTGCTGTGTATGTGCCTGCTGTGGGTGTGAAGGTTGCTGTTTACCAGTGGACTCCTGGGTGTGACAGGCTGAGATTCCAGAAAGCAGCTGGCAGGGGAGCCGAGCTGGTTGGTGTCCAGAGGATTCTTTTATTTAAGTCCCCATCTCTGCCTCCTGCAGCTGCCCACCCAGCCCCCACCGCCTGCCCCTGACTTTTCTCTCGGGAGGACTGTTGGGGAACAGCTGGAAAGTGAGGGGCTCCTCAGGGCCAGAAGGCCTTGGCTGATGGCCCAGGTGAGGAGGCAGTTACACACACTCACACTCACACTCACACACACACACACACACACACACACACACACACACACACGGGGAGGGGGGTGTCTGCATGCACACCCCAGGTCCTGACTAGAGAAAAAGAGGCTGGGGGGGGGCACAGACCTCTGCTTTCCTTGGCTGGCCCACCAAAGGCCAATATGGCAAGATCTCTTGAAGTGCAGGAGCTTTTTTTTTTTTTTTTTTTTGGTTTTTCAAGACGGTTTCTCTGTAGCGCTTTGGAGGCTGTCCTGGAGCTCTCTCTCTAGACCAGGCTGGCCTTGAACTCACAGAGGTCTGCCTGCCTCTGCTTCCCGAGTGCTGGGATTAAAGGTGTGGCCACCACCGCCCGGCTCAGGTGCAGGAACTTGTGCCGTCCTAACCTTTAGAATTAGAGGGGAGGCCGGGCTGAGGGCCCAGAGCTTTGCTCGCAGCAAACCTGGCGTCAGGATTGGGAGATACGGGTAGTTTCTTGACTGCTTAGAGGTAACCTTGACACAGTTCGTTGAGAAAAGTCCCCAGGTTACCCTGGCATTTCTTTGTTTGCGGCCAGGTCTCTTGTAGCCCAGGCTGCCCTGATTCTTTCCCTCCTCCTTCCAATACCTGGGTTACGGGCATGAGCCACCACACCTTTGGGTTTCAAGTTCTTACCTCATTTCTTTTTGGTTTTCATTCATCTTGCTTTTTAAAACAATGCCTCACTCTAATTCAGGCTGGTGTGGTATATGTTACTTCATACCCCAGGCTCTCCTTCAACTTCCAGCTGTCCTCCTACCTCAGGGTCAAGATTACAGGTGTGAACCGCACACCTGGCTGACCAGACACTTGTAGCCCACAGTTTCCCGTCGGTCTCTTGCTGCCTGAGAGCTTTCTGCTTGCTCTCCTTCCTCCCCTCCCCACTGAGCTCACTTCCCTGAGTCATGAAGTCATGAGAGGAGGGGCCTTTAATTTGCAGTTCTGGCAGAAACTTCCAGTTCAAGTTAAGAGTTTCCAAACCCAGCTGCCTCGTACCTACCAAGCCTGGTTGGCATGGAGGACTCTGATCCAACCTTGCTGATGTGCTGTGGAACCATGTGGAGGAATGTCTGAAATCCTAGGATCCAAGCTGGGCTTTCCCCAGCAACTGGTGTGACTAAGCACAGGACTTTGGGGCCCCAAGGGAGGAGGAGAATACTTGGCCCCAGAGGCACAGTGACATCCCCCATGTACAGCCTCTGGAGAAACAACTAATCCTGGCTTTAATGCAACCCATTGTTAGGAGAGTTCCGGCTTGAGTTTGGCTTGGAGCTGGAGGTAATCATGTCACTTATACATTCTGCTATCCCAAGAGGGCCACCATCCTTCTATGTGCTGCGAATATGTGTTGCTTTTATTGGTTGATGAGTAAAGCTGTTTTGGCCAATGGCCAGGCAGAATAGAGCCAGGCAGAAAATCCAGAGATACAGAGTGAAAGAAGGCAGGGTCAGGGAGACGCCATGTAGCATCCTGAAAAGCAACATGTGAGGTAACAAGCCACAAGCCTCGTGGTAAAATATAAATTAATAGAAATGGGTTAATTGTGAGAGCTAGTCAGTAATATGCCTGAGCCATTGGCCAGACAATTATAATTAATATTAAGCCTCAAAGTGGTTATTTGGGAACTGGTGTGCGTGATGAAAAATCTCCGTTTACTTATGGTGCCCAACTTGTAGTGAGAAATTCGTGTGCATCTGTTTAAGGCATAACGCAGGTTTATTAAGATATGAAAAGGCAAAAAACACTCTCACGAATACAGGATATGGTAAATCCAGTTGCATAGTCCTTGGAAATCTGGGGACTGATCACACACGTACCACCAAGAGAGAGAGAACTCCTCCTTTTTAAGAAGTCACATGGGCAGGTGAGAAGCACCGTCTTTGTCAAGCCAAATAACCCAAGGTCATGGGCAAAGTGAATACCCATGCAGGCCACAGGAAGTTTCTGTCAAGAATAAATGACTCTCACTATGTAGCTCAGGCTGTCTTTGAACTCATGATACATCTTCCTAAACTCTTAAGTGTTCCAGGTTTGCACTGTCACGCTGGCTTTTTTATAAATCTTCAGCTCTGGCACCTTCAGTAGGTTTTTTGTTGTTGTTGTTGTTTGGTTTTTGGTTTTTGGTTTTAGTTTTGTTTTTTGTCTTGTCTTGTTTAGTTTGTTTTTTTGCTTTTGTTTTTGTTTTGTTTTTTTGAGGCAGGGTTTCTCTGTGTAGCTTTGGAGGCTGTCATGGAACTAGCTCTTGTAGACCAGACTGGCCTGGAACTCACAGAGGTCTGCCTGCCTCTGCCTCCCGAGTGCTGGGATTATAGGCGTGAGCCACCAATTCTGGGCTTCAGCTCTGGCACCTTCAAGGCAGCTCAGGATGTAAAGTCATTTCCCACCAAGCCTGCCAACCTAGGCCCACATGTTAGTAGGGAACCAACTCCCACAAGTTCTCCACTGCCCTGTCCTCCGTATGTGAGATGTGGCGCGTGCTCAGGCATACTCTCACACATACACGCATGTAATAAATACAAGAAAAGTACTCTGTTGCACTCTGGCCCCACACATAGGCAGAGGCACAGGTACAGAAGTGCTTCTCCTTGCCACTGAGTGTAAGGACCCATCCCCAGGACAGGCTGACAGCTTCCTGCCCTCTGCTGCTGGAAGCCTGCAGACTCCATTCTGACTTGGGCAAGGCCTCTGGTGAAGGGAGCAACAGCATTTCTCCCACAGTTGGAATGACCACAGCCTTCCTGGTGGCAACACTTGCAGAGAGCTGCAAGAGAGACACTCTGGGCGGCTTAGAAACATCAGGTCAGGGCTGGAGAGGTTAAGAGCACTGGCTGCTCTTCCAGAGGTCCTGAGTTCAATCCCCAGCAACCACATGGTGGCTCACTACCATCTAGGAGATCTGGTGCCTTCTTCTGGTGTTCAGGTATACATGCAGATAGAACACTGTATACCTAATTAATAAATAATCTTAAAGGAAAAAAATGGAAAGGGATGTCAGGTCATCCAGTATTTTCCTGTGGAACTTGACCCCTGCCTCTGCATCTGTAGGTTCAGAGTTGGAGGGGGTAGTGTTCCCTTTGGGATGTGCTGGGTCACCACCTCCTTCAGTCAGCACATAAAACTCCAGTGACCTCAAGTTCTGGCCCTTACTTCCGACGGGGATGCTTTCTTACCGCTTATGAAGAGACATCCCAGTAAATTACGTCTGTCCTCTTTCTGGGTTTTGTTTTTGTGTGAAGAACACACGCTATTGGGCTTCTCCTAGCTTTAGCTTTATAGTTTCTGAGCGCAGGGCCCTGCCCTACTTAGCCCACTCGCTTCTTCCCCTTCTCTGCACGTATGTGTGCCGCATGCCAGCTGCTCTTCCCTGGCGTGGGGAAGACTGTGACCGTGGGGGTCAGGAGCCACAGAGTGGAGCTGGGGTAATGTGCAGATGCCGGAGCTGTTGCAGGCTAACTGTAACCTGGGGCCTTCTGAATCTTAACCCTTACGTGTGTGGGGGAAGGAAAATACTTCTTAAAATTGTTGCCATTTTTCCCAGGCCCCCATTTCTAAATATATCAAATGAGATAATGTCGGGAACAAGCCAAGCTGTCCTCAGCCCATTTTACACTGCTAAAATAACAAAGGGCTTCACCTCTTTAAAGACCCTGCGTGTGTAAGGTGCACCACATGTGTGCAGTGCCTTTGGGGATCAGGAGAAGATGATGAGTCCCTTAGAACTAGAGTTACAGGTGCTTGTAAGAGTCCATGTGGGTGCTGGGAACAGAACTCTACTTCTCTACAAGAGCAGCAAGTGCTCCAAACTACCAAGCCATCTCTCCAGCTACCAGGGCAATATGTTTTTGTGGCATGTTAAAATAAGTATTACAGCCATGCATGGTGGCGCACCCCTTTAATCCCAGCACTCAGGAGGCAGAGGCAGGTGGATCTCTGTGAGTTCGAGGCCAACCTGGTCTACAGAGTGAGTTACACAGAGAAACTCTTTCTCAACCCTCCCCCCCCCCACTCACACAAGAAAAAAAGTATTACATGGCTCTTCTTCCTTTTCTGCCCACTATGGAATTTGTGCACACAACTAAAAAGGAAGACTTCTGGGCCTGGGGTTGTAGCTCAGTGGCAGAATGTTTGCCTGGCATGCCCCAGGACCTCTGGCACTGCCTTCCTCCTCCCCCTTGCCCAAAAGCAATCAGAAAGACTTCTCCCATTTGCCTGTTATTCCCTCAAAACTGCTACACTCTTCCTAGTGTATAAGGCAGAACCCTGTGTATACTGGACCTACCCTGTGCTGACAAGCTAGGGGACTCAAAGGGAGGGTCCTCAGAGGACAGAACAGACCAGCTAGGCAGTGTGGCGTACCTGGAACTTGGGCCTACTGTATATGAGCCCAAGGTCACACAGGCTTTGTATGGCCTGATCAGCAGGTGGTATCATCAAAAGTGTCCAGTGAGTTCACGCTCAACACTGTATTCATTGTCTCATTGTGTCTTCCATCTGCCCTTCGTACTGAGTAGCCTTACGCCATTTCTTAAGACGGGAAAGTAATTCTCTGGGGTCCCTATCTCAGCTCAAGCCTACCCAGCTGGGCAGAGCTGGCATGTAAGGTGTTCCGTGTAGCTGACAGTAAAGCTCAGACCACAAAGGAGGGGGCATTTGTGCCCATCCAGTACACTGTGTGGACCAGTCATGTGGTTGCGGCGATCTTTACCCTGAGGAATCTGATCACCACGGCTCTAAGAGAAGCTGAGCAAGGGTGCAGAAGAGAATCTGGGTGTGGGGCGCACTGGGGTAAAGTCTGGGTGTGCTAGGGCAACTCTTCCTCAGTTTGCTTTAAAATACAAGCATTGATAATAGCGTTTGTCTCCTCTATGATCTCTGAAGATCAGAGAAGACTGTGGGTTCGGGAGGGTCCTGAACACCACGTGGGACAGTTGGCTAAACCTGTGAGGTGAATGACTTCTGCCTGAGAGCTGGGGGGACCTTGGCACTGACCCTTTCCTCTGCCTGGGGGAAGATCTGTGCTCTCCACCTCGGCTTCTTTTTGCACTTCACTGAAGACCAGTTCTTTCCACCGAGGCCTGTTCCTGTTCTCACTAAGTGTGGCAGCTGTTCTCTCAGAGGCAGCGTGTGTGACTGCCACCCGGACTGCCACAGCTGTGGGACACACAGACCCAACAAGCCCAGCACTAGAGGCTTCTGGTTCCAGAGAAGGTGCAGAGCACAAGGAGCAGGGAGCAATTCAAGAACTCCTTGGTATTTGTCCTTACAGGACAGTTATTTATGTTCCTTTTTTGGGGGAGAAGGAGGTTCAGGCAGAGTTTCTCTGTGGCTTTGGAGGCTGTCCTGGAACTAGCTCTTGTAGACCAGGCTGGTCTCAAACTCAGAGATCCGCCTGCCTCTGCCTCCCATGTGCTGGGATTAAAGGTGTGAGCCACCACTGCCCGGCAATTTATGCTCTTTTATGGGTGAAAAAGATTTATAATGTAAAACTGTAGAAAACATATGTTTATTGCATAGACATATGGATTTAGAATAAATTCCCAACAAAGAACAAAAGACAAACAAAAGGTAGACAAAACACAACAAAATATTCAGAAAAAGGCAAAGTAAAACAAGATAACACTTTGTATTAATCAAAGAAACAAAGTTCCTAAAAATCAAAACCATCCAGAAGTGACTTATAAAGAAAAAGAGGTTGGCATTGTGGCACATGCCTTTTATCCCCGTGCTCGGGAGGCACAGGCGGGTGGACCTCCGTGAGTCAGAAGCCAGCCTGGTCTACAGAGTGAGTTCAGGACTGTGGGCGCTATGTAGAGAAGCCCTGTCTCAGAAAACAAACTAACAAATCAATAAATAGAGTCATTGTCTGGAATGAAGGAGGTCTTGGGTTAGATCCCAACTACTGTGGGAGAAGGGGGGAAGAAAGGAAGGAAGGAGGAAAGGGAGGGAGAATGAGATACTAAGTTACTAGAGTGGACAGAAAGTCACTGATACAGTTAACAGAAGGTCTAGGTCTTGGGGACTGAGAAAGCTGGGTGGGTTGAGGTCCTTGCTTCAGGGTCTATTGACCTGGGTTCCATACTGGAAGCCCACACAGTGCAATGAGAAAAGCAACCACAGATACACCACAGCACAAACAGGGTCGCACCAAAATCAATGTTTAAAAACTATATAGGTCTCACTGGGCAGTGGTGACACACACCTTTGATCCCAGTACTCAGGAGGCAGAGGCAGGTGCATCTCTGTGAGTTCGAAGCTGCACTGAAACCCTGTCTTGAAGAAAAAAAAAAAAGCATAGGTCTCTATGGCCTCAAAAAAGCATTTATCCTTTGGCCCCATAACACCACTTCTAGAAATTTATCTAAGGCAATAATCAAAGATAAAAACAAATATTTGTGCTTAGGAAATCCATCACAAAGCAAATTAGAGGTTAAAAAAAATTACAAGATAACATAGTAACAAAATACTCTAGTGTGGAGTAGTATGTAACCATAAAGCCGTGACACCAAGAACACTTTGAAAATTACAGAGTGTGTGCTGGGCAGTGGTGGCATGGTGTCACCACTTTAATCCCGGCACTCGTGAGGCAGACACAGGCGGATCTCTGAGTTCCTGGGATTTTATCTGGACCTCGTGCAGGCCTCTGCCTGCTGTCTCATGCCTTACCTTGTCCATTAAGTAGAAGCTCTGAGAGCAGAACCTCAGGGCTATCGGCTTGCATCTATGCCTGCACCTGGCACAAAGCCAGGGCCCACAAGTACTGAGAGAGTCCTTCATCGACGTCATCTCCCTCTTTCTTCACAGGTGAGGTGACCAGTCCGGCTGCCAGTGTGAACGGGCCAGCCTGGGTGAGGGACAGAGACCGGTGAGCAGCCTGGTGAGAGGGACCAGAGAAAGGACTGGGGGGAGAGAGGTTTGGGGGCTGAGAGCCTCCCTCTTCTGTGATCCAGAATGTCTAACTCCCTTATGGGGTCTTTAATCAGGCCAGGAGGAAGCAACGAGACCCTTCCCATCAAGGTTCCCCATTTGCAGTGAATTCATAGCTTTTGTGTCACTGGGCCCAGAATGCCTGACAGAAACACCTTAATGGGAGAGGCATTGGGCTTTTGGCAAGGAAGACAGTGTAATGTGACTTCGTCTGGTGGCTAAACCGTGAGATAATAGCCGTTCACAAGAAGCTGGGAGGGTGAGAGTAGGTAGGGACTGAGCTATGTCTTCCAAAGGTCCTAAGGACTGCATAGCCCCAGCCAAGCTGTGGTGGCGCACGCCTTTAATCCCAGCACTGGAGAGGCAGAGGCAGGCGGATCTCTGAGTTTGATACCAGCCTGGTCTACAGAGAAAGTTCCAGGACAGCCTCTAAAGCTACACAGAGAAACCCTGTCTCTAAAAAAATTTACTTGAAGTTGGTGTTATTTTGTAAATGGAACATTGAGTGACAGGCAACTGATTGACTTGCCAATTTGTGGTTGATCCTAGCAGAGAATTTGGGGTCTAGGCACCCATGCAGGGTATGGGGAAGAGCTGGGGTTTCTATAGATTTTGCCACAAGAGGAAACCCAGCCTGACCTTGAGTTGCTGCATCGTCACAAGTGTAACAAAGGTCACCAAAGAGTTTTGTCATCTTCCTCCTTATTTCTCTTCTTGCCTGTGAGTAGTCTGCCAGGGCCTGACGCCCAAGGCCATGGAGGAGCCAGCTGGAGGCCCCGGAAGCCTGAGGCCAGTGGCTGGCGATGATAGCAGCATGGAACTGGACACCTGCCACGAGCTTCTGCACAGACTTCGGGAGCTAGAGGTAGGTGGTAGCAGACAGGGTGGGGCGGCTGACCAGGAAATCAGGGCTGCCCACCCAGGGCTCAGTGTGGAGAAGGCTCGCCTAGCTAGAGGAGACTGGGCATTTTAGTGAAGCTCCCCTGAGAAGCCCTTCCTTCCTCGTCACACTCCAGCTCAGAAGCAAGACACATGCAAAGGGGAGAGCTATCCTATACCCCAAGTGAATAAAACAGTCAGATGACCTAGGGCCCAAGAGTTGACAGACAAGACAAAGCTCATCCACCCTGCATCCCTTTTCCACCTTCTCCCTGTAGGCCGAGAACTCAGCGCTTGCCCAGGCCAATGAGAACCAGCGGGAGACTTATGAACGCTGTCTGGATGAGGTCTGTGGGGTGTGCCAAAGGACAGTGCTGGGGATGGGGATGGTAGACACACCACCAGCTCAGCTCCTGGGTTTTCTGTCTCCAGGTTGCCAACCATGTGGTGCAGGCGCTACTGAACCAGAAGGTGAGTGGGCTCAGGAAGCAGCTTATACTCCCACCCAACTGCCCCGAGACAGACCCAGGATATAGTCAGGAGAGCTCTCCTGGGACTCCAGAGACTTGCACAGGTCACCCTTCACTGGGAACTAGAGGAGAGGGCTGGGAGGACCTGGGAGGAGCTTGTCATTGGCTCTCCCTCCACTGGGCCCCCCTCTACTGCCTCTGGCAGGCCCGTTTTTTCTCGGCCAGGAGGCATGAGGGGTAGGTAAAGCCAGATCTGGTCTCTGAACTATGGGAACTTTGATTTGGACTCAACGTCTTCCCTTACACTGAGCCCCGCTGATTTCTCTAGGTTGTGATGGTCTTCAAAACAGTACTGATGCTGTGAGCCCAGGTGTCCTTGAAATGTTTTCTGAGATCACTGTGACACGGGCCACTTTGACTTCAGGCTCTTCCTTGTCTTATGGCCTCTTTTTTTCTTGACATGACTTATAGAAGGGAGGACACCAACTCCAAAAATGGTGAAAATGACAGAGACGCTAGCCTTTACCATCCGTTAGGATAGTATACCTAGAGATCTCATCCCCAGAGGCTGCAGCTGTGGATACAGCTGGCTGGGGTGGGGAAGTCTGCTCATTTCACTGTTCCTCTCCTGCCCCTCCTGTGCTTCCTGTGCCTCCTGGGTGGACAGGACCTGCGGGAGGAGTGTATCAAGCTGAAGAAGAGGGTGTTTGATCTGGAGCGACAGAACCAGATGCTGAGTGCACTGTTGCAGCAGAAACTGCAGCTCACGGCCAACTCCCTCCCTCAGGTGGGCAAAACACTTCTCCCTCCTTCCCGGAGCCAGCACCTGCGTCCCTGCTGGTATCAGCACTCCCTTCTGCTCACCTCACAGGAGCAGGGTGTGAGCCTATGGCCATGTTTAGAAGGCCTTCCCAGGCTGACAGACGTGTACTTTAGCTGAGGGAATACTCTCTGAGCCCCCCTACAAACTTAGCTGTCACCCTGTCCCCGGGTTCTCCCTACTCAACCAGACAGCATCCTTTGTTGTTGAACAGGGTCTTACTCTGTAGCCCTGACTGAACTTAAACTTGAGGCAATTCTGCCTCAGCTTCCCAAGTACTGAGATTAGAAGTATGGCCCTCACTCCCAGTGTACCCCTTCTTATTGACAGAGAAAATTCACATTTGCTCCAGTCCTGTGTGGGGAGTTGGGTGGAGGCTACAAATGCAGTTATTTCCAGCTCCCTGGAGGCCCCTGTGGCCACTGACGTGGCTTCTTCCTGGCCAGGGACAGGGCAGGGCTAAGCAACCCATAGCTTTGTGTTACAGAGAGGACAAGAAAGGCTCATCACCCTGGTAACCGGATGTACATGGCTGCACATATTGGCCTCTGGCTCACACCTTCACAGGCTCCTGGATTCAGTTGTCACTAGTGCCACTCTGTCAGGAACCCCAAGGATGGGGTGAGACACAGAGAAAAGATCAAGAGAGGTCTAGAAGTCGAGGAGAGTGGCAGGTTGCTTTTGAGGGGCAGCCAGCCCCTTCCCCCATCTTGACAAAAAAAGAAGTACTTTAGCAGGGAGGAGCTGAGCCGTGTCTGTCTGAACTTGTATATCTGAATAACCCAGCTGGTGTCTGATCCATGAGCTGGACCCTGTCATCAGGAGAGAGTCTGAAGTTGTCCCTACCCTGCTGTGGTGCCACTATAGGAGTCACCCCTGGGGCCCCGGGATGTTAGCCAAGTCCCCTCAGTTTCAGTGACTGATAACGGAACAGAGAGCAGCCTTAAGTCACTTTTTTAAAAAACCTCAATGAACTCTGAGACCACTGAGGGTTTGGTCCAGGAGATCTATTTCGAGTAACCGTGATGCAATGGAAAATTATAAATCTTGGCCTCAAAAAAACTGGGATTGGGTTTCTAACTGAACTGCTTCTTAGCTAAGTGTAACCTCAGGCAAAGTATCAAACTGTATAAATCATAGGTTTTCCCCTTATATATAAATGGGAATAAAAATACTTGCATCACATGTTATTGCAAGGATTAAATGAGATAATATATAGTTCTTGGTTCACAAACTGTCAGTAAATGGCAGCAGTTTAGTGCTATTAATGCAATTCCCAGGGTGTGCTTCTCTGGGCTGAAAGCTAATTACGCTTTTCTTGTGAGCCTTGCCTTTGCCAGCTCCCAAGGAACTGAAGTGAGTCTCAAGGCCCTGCGGGTGTTGTGTCCTGTGCGGGGTGGGTGTGACCCTGGAAGGCTGGGACCACTAAGAGGCGTGTCTATTGACAGCCCTGCTACAGTCAAGTGTAGCTGTGCTACTTATCCCAGGATGGGGCAGCTAGCCCTCAGAGGCACAGGGAAACGGCTCAGTCGTGGTATTATCACACTCGTCGTGCAAAAGTTAGGGCTTGTGTTTAACAATGCTGTACACTTATGATTCAGGCTCTGGGGAGTTGGAGAAGCTCCCTAGGACTTACTAGCCAGCCCGATAGCCTACTCATTGAGCCCCAGGTCCCAGTGATGGGCCCTATCTCAAAAACCAAGGCAGGTGACTCCCAAGGAACAGCACTGACATGCACTCATGCATGAGCACAGCGTGCGCACGTGCACACACACACTCACACACACACACACGCGCGCTCGCGCGCGCATACGCGCGCTTACAGTTCCAGTAAGGAAATGACATTGGACCTGTGTGTGGGTGGAAAAGAGAATGACAAAAGACACTACAGATGCTGTGGAGAAGGATTCCTCGTGGAAAGAACACGCAGAGGGTGGCACGCAGTCAGTTTGACTAGACAGAGGATGTGTGGAAGGATGGCAGGTAACGGGAGCTGGGGCGCGGTCATGAAGAACCTGCGGACTACAGGGGAGCAGATCTGCAGCGGGCAGCGGCCAGGAAAGGAGGTTCAAAAGTCCTTTGGGAAAAGGATGTGTTAACTTCCTTGTGCACGACTAAGAAGCCTGAAGGGGGTCTGAATGGAGTCAAGGAGGCTCTTTGGAGTGCCAGTTGCTGTCCAGGCCAAAAGCAGGAAGAGCTGGGCTACAAATGGCCAGAGGCGAAGCCCAGATGCTGCAGGGGTGTGAAGGCTCTGAGGGCTGAGGGTGAGTGAAGGGTTAAAGCTGACTCATTCCCATTCTACATGTAAGAGGAACTCAAATTCCCAAAGACCATGTGAGAGTGAGAAGCCCAGGATTGCACCCTCCCTGTTAGAACGTGAAAGGAAGTGTTCCGTGAGACCATCTCTGCCTTTTCGTGTGTGTGTGTGTGTGTGTGTGTGTGTGTGTGCGCGCGCGCGCGCGCGCGCGTGCGCGTGCGTGCACGCACACCACAGGTCAACCTTGAGTGTGACACCTTCACACGCTGTCTACCTTGTTCTGGAGGGATGTAGGAAGGGAAGAGAATGTCTCCCTGGCCTTTTGCTAGCTGCTAGCTAAAAGGAACAAGGGCATGCCACTGGGCCTGGCTTTTGTTTTTTTAAGCACATGGGTCCTGGGGATCAAAAAATTTAGACTTCATGTTTCCATAGCAAGCACTTTACCTACAGATTTGTCCCCCCCAGCTCAGCCTACCTCCTCTAGTTTGTTTCTTCTGGTGTGTGTATGTATGTGTGGTATGCATACATGTGTCTGACTTGAACCCAGAGCTGGATGCTTTGGCCAGTCCAGGTAGCCAGCTGGCCTCAGGGAGCCCCTGTTGTTGTCTCTCATGGACGGGAATCACAGGCTCTCATACCCTCCTGGCATTTATGTGAACGCTGGGGATCTGAGTCCTGGTCCTCACATTTGCGTAGCACTCTGCCCACTGAGCCATCTTACCAGTCCTGCCTTGATTTCCGTAAGTCCTTCCATCTCTGCATTCTCGGATCCTAGGTTGTTTCCTTTGTAAGTGGGGAAACAAAGTAGTGCTGGAACCAGGAAAGGCACATGGGTTAGACCAGTTGCTGTCCTCTGGGCTTAGGACGTCTCTCCCAACCTAAATCCGCTGTGCTTGCTAGTCTGCTCTTCCATGCCACCTGGACCTGCTTTTAGGCTTACCTTTCTAGCAGGAGAGCCACATCATAGTCTCTGGAGGGCCACAGTGGGTAGGAATGCCTGACTCTGAGTGGTTAATGACAGCTGTGTATCTCCATTCTTCCTGCAGATCCCACTCACCCCACTGCAGACACCATCAGAGCCACCGGCCTCCCTATCCCTGAGCGCTGCTGAGGGACCAGCCACCTCACTGCCTTTAGGACACCGTGCTGGGCCAAGAGAGGTCAGAGGAGAGAGTGTTGGGGGTTTGTGGCTGACCGGCTAGAGGCTCCCCTGCTGCCTCCTAATAGGTCTAAGGGGAAGGGCTGTTTCGTATGCACAGACTCCAGTCCAGGCTGTAAGTGTGAGCCCTCAGCTGTCAGCCTCAGACCAAGAAAAACGGGCCTGCCCCTCCCCCAGCCATGGCCTGCAATCAAATGAAGTCATGCAGCAGAAGTCACAGCACTCCCACTTGCAGACTCATTCCATGCCGGGCACTAACTATGCAGGACACATCTGTGCTCTTTTCTTTTATGGGGCTAAGTTGAATCACAATCTCATTTAACAGCTGACACCCCGAAACTTAGGGGTCAGATGACTTGCTGAAGGTCATGTAAATGAGGTGGACCTGGACTTGATCCACTCTGATTCTAGAATGTATAGTACCAGAGCAAAGTCACAGAAGGGTTCATATGGGGTCATTGGCAGGTCCCTTCTGCTGGCACCCCTGCCTGTTGATCGGCTGACTGGGAAAGGCCCAGGCTTGCTTGCTGTGAATAACTTAGGTCTTGGCTTTAAAACACCCTCCTTGAACATCTGTTCTTTCTGGAGCCAGAAAAACAGGCAGGACCCCCTCCATCCTGGAGCAAACATAGAGGTCAGAACTGTAGCTGGTCAGGCCTGGCAATGGAAAGAGCCAGGGTTGAGAGACATGGGTGACCAGTCTACTCAGAGTGTGAGTACAGCGGGCTAAGCAGGGCTCAGCCATCTTGAGGAAGCTGAACCATCAGTGTCCTAAGAGCTGTGTATTCATTTGTGGGACAGACAGGGCCAGACTGGGTTGTTCCTAAAATAGTCTCTTACGTTTGTTTATCTTAAGGCCTGGGCCTTACATGTCAGCTACACGCAGTCTTTTCCTCACGCAGTCTCTCCCCCCCCCCCCCAGGTGTGTTGGGAACAGCAGTTGAGGCCAGGAGGCCCAGGCCCTCCAGCCACTCCACCGCCAGTGCTGGATGCCCTGTCCCCATTTCTTCGGAAGAAAGCTCAGATACTAGAGGTGCTGCGCGCCTTGGAGGAGACTGACCCTTTGCTCTTGTGCTCATCTGCCACTCCCTGGCGGCCCCCAGGCCAGGGCCCCAGCCCTCCAGAGCCCATCAATGGCGAGCTCTGTGGACCACCCCAGCCTGAACCCTCACCGTGGGCACCCTATCTGCTGCTCGGCCCTGGGAGCCTAGGAGCACTGCTGCACTGGGAGCGTCTCTTGGGGGGCTCTGGGGAAGAAGGAGGCATCCGGCAACCCTGGGCCCCTAACCGGGCTCCCCCACCAGCCCAGGGCCCCAACTCTGGCCCACACTGTGCCCCAGGCAGTAGCTCCTCCTCTTCTTCTGATGAAGCAGGTGACCCCAATGAGGCACCCAGCCCTGACACCCTGCTAGGTGCCTTGGCCCACAAGCAGGTGAACCTGGGCCAACTCCTCGAAGACACAGAGACTTATCTCCAGGCTTTCCTGGCTGGGGCTGCAGGCCCTCTCAGTGGTGACCACCCAGGTGCTGGGAAGCCATCCTCACCAGATCCAGGAGCCCCACAGCTGTCCAAGTCCAAAGGCCTCCCGAAGTCAGCTTGGGGTGGGGGTACCCCAGAGGCCAACAGGCTGGGATTTGGTGCTACCTCAGAGGGCCAGGGGCCCCTTCCCTTCCTCAGCATGTTCATGGGTGCTGGGGATGCCCCGCTGGCCTCACGACCCAGCCACCCCCACTCTTCATCTCAGGTGAAAAGCAAGCTCCAAATTGGGCTCCCTTCTCCTGGGGAAGCCCAGGGACCCCTTCTGCCCTCTCCAGCCAGAGGTCTCAAGTTTCTTAAGCTGCCTGCAGCCTCAGAGAAGGTCCCCAGCCCAGGAGGCCCCCAACTCAGTCCCCAGCTCCCCCGGAATTCTCGAATCCCCTGTCGCAACAGTGGCTCAGATGGTAGCCCCTCTCCACTGCTGGCCCGCAGGGGTCTGGGTGGAGGAGAGCTGTCCCCAGATGGAGCACAAGGCCTGCCCAGCAGCCCTTCACCCTGCTCTACAATTCCAAACTCTGTGCAGCTCAGACCCTCCCAGTCATCTGTGCCCACTACACTGTCTCCAGGACCAGCAGCATCTCCCTGCTTTGAAAACATCCTGGACCTTTCCCGGAGCGCCTTTAGGGGGTCCTCCCCGGAGCCACCTCCATCCCCAATGCAGGTGCCCACCTACTCACAGCTGACTCTGGAGGTACCTCAGGCCCCCGAGGTCCTCAGGAGCCCTGGAGCCCCTAGCCCTGGCCTCTCAGAATCTTGCCCCTATGGGAGCCCCCAGGACAAGAGTCTGGACAAGGCAGGTTCTGAGTCTCCCCATCCCAGCCGCAGGACTCCAGGTGGCTCATCCAAGAAGCCAGGCCAGGGATCAGGGCGGCGACCTGGTGGTGATCCTAGCCATACACCTCTGCGGGACAGACTGGCAGCCCTTGGCAAACTGAAGACAGGCCCCGAGGGGCCTCTGGGTATAGAAAAGAACGGAGTGCTGTCCCGGCCTGGCACTGAGAAGGCCAGGGTACGTGAAAGCACTGGAGACATGCCTCCCACCACGAGGCCGCTTGAACAGACGGAAGCTAAGGGCATCCTGAGGGGAGCAGTGGCCTTAGGCACAAGCAGCCTGAAGCAGCAGGATCTGGGGCTGATGGATCCTGGGACCCGAGTCTACTCCTCCCACTCCATGGGCGCGCGCGTGGACCTGGAACCCATCTCACCAAGGAGCTGCCTCACCAAAGTGGAGTTGGCCAAGAGCCGGCTGGCAGGGGCTCTGTGTCCCCAGATGCCCCGCACACCTGCAAAAGTGCCAACCCCAGCCCCTAGCCTGAGCAAGCCCAAGAGCCCTCACAATAGCCCAACAAAGCTGCCCTCCAAATCACCCACCAAGGTGGTGCCCCGACCCGTGGCACCCTTAGGTGCCAAGGAGCCCTCCAAGGCTGACAAAGGGAAGGGCACACCTTGGACAGATTGTGGTAGCACAGTTGGCCAGCCTGCATCCGCAATACCTGACCCCACCCATCCAAGCCAAGGCTCAGAAGGCCCAGCCCCACACTCCGCCATTGAGGAGAAGGTGATGAAGGGCATTGAGGAGAACGTCTTGCGACTTCAAGGCCAGGAACGGACACCAGGCTCTGAAGCCAAGCACCGCAACACCAGCAGCATTGCCAGCTGGTTTGGCCTTAAAAAGAGCAAACTGCCGGCTCTGAATCGCCGCACAGAAGCTACCAAGAACAAGGAAGGGGCCAGTGGGGGTTCCCCGCTCCGGAAAGAAGTCAAGACGGACACCCGGAAGCTGGAGGCTGAGAGCCTCAACATCTCCAAGCTGATGGCTAAGGCAGAAGACCTGCGCCGGGCACTTGAGGAAGAGAAAGCCTACCTGAGCAGCAGAGCCCGCCCACGGCCCTCGGGCCCAGCCACAGTGCCCGGCTCAGGTCTGGGGCAGGTGCAAGGCCAGCTAGCCGGCATGTATCAGGGTGCAGACACCTTCATGCAACAGCTCCTGAATAGGTGAGAGTCTGGGACCAGTCGGTAATACTCAGTGGGCTGGGGCTGCCCTGGGAGTTTGGGTTTCCCGGAGGTCAAGGGGAATACAGTGTCACCATAGCCTCTGCTGGTGACCTGACCAAGAAAGAGGGATAGGACTCAGAAGTATGGGGTTTACACCCATGTCCTCCTCCTCGCTGGCTGGTGTCAGACTCAGGCTAGCTCTCTTTTGAGGGGCTATCACTATCTCTCCCTGATTCCTGCCCCTCATATGCATATGCTAATTGAGTGTAACTGAGTGAATGCCCATCCTAAGTCCTAACCAGACTGATGGAAGGGGGAGAAAGTTCCCTTTGACTCCTGCCACTAAGGGAGTCGTGGTTTAGGGAAAGGCGCCCATTTACAATGTTTACTCTATCTAGGCCAATTGGGTAAAAGGACTGAAGGACTCAGACCCTGCAAAGGGCATTAATTTGGGGTTCCTGTGTTCTCAGAAATCTCAGGGAAGTAGGCTGGGACTGTTGTATGTAGTCCTGGGTGCAAACTGGTCTAACAGCGAGCTAGAGGACCATGCCCCTGGAAGGATGATTTGGAGGTGGGCTCTCACCTCCCACATTCTTTCCTGCCCCTCCTATTTCTCTACTTCCCCCACTGTGCCTGTCATAAGCTTCAGGAGGAGGGGGCATCCATATGTCCCTATCCCCAGGATGGGCAGCAGGGAGCACCTCTCTAGGGCCAGCACTGTTGGAAGGTTCATGACTGGTGGTATGTTAGTCTGTTTTGTGTCACTAATTAAACGCAAGACAAACTACTTTTATAGAGTTTCATTTTGAACCATGGTTCTAGAGATCCACGGGTCGTATCTGACGATTGCATCTGCTTCCGGAGCCCTGTGGTATCCCAGAGTGTCATGGAATGAAATGGGGAGTGTGCTTGGGTGGCTCTGTTGGTATTTCCCTCGAAAAGCCACTAGTCGCAGGGGTCTGTACCCTAATGACCATGCCCAATCCTAGTCACTTCTTGAAAGATCCTACCTCTGGAAGCATTTTCATCTTTTGTTTGTTTGAAACCGGGTCTCAAGATGTAGGCTGTTCTGAAACCCCCTGTGTAGACTGGGCTGGCCTCAGATTCAGAGTTCCAGCTACCTCTGCCTAGTGCTGGAATCAAAGGCTGGCAGCAGCCAGCCTGACAGCGCCTCCATCTTTGTGTTTCTGTCTCTGCTTTGGGGTATTGTGTTTTGAAACAGAGTTTCTCTGAGTAGCCCCAGCTGTCCTGAAACTCGATCTGTAGATCAGGCTGGCCTCAAGCTCGCAGAGATCCGCCTGCCTGTCAAAGGTGTGTGCTTCCACTGCCACCTGGCCAGCATTTCCATCTTAATAGCTCATTAGGAAGGGTATATGCAACACCTAAAGCCTTGGGAGACACTAGCTAACTCTGGACCTTAGCAGATGCTCGGCGCCGACTTCCCTCACGTCCATTGTGCTGTTGTTCTTAGGGTGGATGGTAAGGAGCTGCCTCCCAAGAGCTGGCGGGAGCCCAAGCCTGAGTATGGGGATTTCCAGCCAGTGTCCACTGACCCCAAGAGTCCCTGGCCTGCCTGTGGGCCCCGAAATGGCCTTGTAGGCCCACTTCAGGGCTGTGGAAAACCTTCCGGAAAGGTGAGTTCTTAAGTAGGGACTGTTCTGAGGGCACCTGGAAACTGCTAGTCTGCATAGTGTCTACCACTCGGCCTCCCAGACCCCCAGAGGCACTGTGGGGGACCTGGGGGTCCCTGGAATAGACACTCAGATCTCCTGTACCCACACAGCCCAGCAGTGAGCCAGGTAGGCGGGAAGAGATCCCCTCAGATGTCAGCCTGACCGAGCCTGTTTCCACCGCACATTTCACAGGTGAGCAGGGTCCCCCTCCCACTCCACTCCCTGTCACTCCAGCAGTGCCAGGTCCTGAGTGACACCTTGGTTCCCAGTCCTGGCTGGGGATGGAGATCTCAGTGGCTGCATAAGAGTAATCCCCCAGCCGGGCGGTGGTGGCGCACGCCTTTAATCCTAGCACTCGGGAGGCAGAGGCAGGCGGATCTCTGTAAGTTCGAGGCCGGGCTGGATCGATGGCCTCCAAAACAATACGGAGAAACTCTGTCTCTTAAAACCAAAAAAAAAAAAAAGAGTACTCCCCCCTGCCCTGAGGGGCACTTGGTTCAAGCTGAGAGAGAGAGTTGCAGATGGGGGCTGAGTTCTATGTCGTGAGCCCTTTGAGCCAGGAAGACTGAGTGGGATGGCCTGAAGCTGGGGGAGAGGAAAAAATGACTGCGGCCCAGCCTCAAACTTGTATGCCCCTTCTCCACAGCCTGTGGCTCCTTGACTCGGACCTTGGACAGTGGCATTGGGACCTTCCCACCCCCAGATCACAGCAGCAGTGGAACCCCCAGCAAGAATCTCCCCAAGACCAAGTCACTGCGCCTGGAGCCCCCGCCAGGGGCACCCCCAGCTCGGCCTCCAGCCCTCACCAAAGTCCCTCGCCGCGCACACACGCTGGAGCGGGAGGTGCCGGGCATTGAGGAACTGCTGGTGAGTGGGCGGCACCCCAGCCTGCCAGCCTTTCCTGGACTGCTCACTGCTCCTTCAGGCCACCGAAGCCATCAGACCTGTCCTGATGGTGAGTGTCCCAACAGGTGGTAGGACATCTCCAAGGGGATCCTTAGAGCTGGGCAGGTACATCCAACTCTCCCCTCTCTTCTCTTGGACAGATCCCTGTGAAGACCCAGGCCCTCCCCCACCTGTCCAGCTGGCCAAGAACTGGACCTTCCCCAACACCCGAGCAGCTGGCAGCTCCAGTGACCCCTTCCTGTGCCCACCCCGACAACTGGAGGGACTGCCTAGGCCCCCCATGGTAAGCTGACCGAAGGAAGAAGAAAGAGGCCTGGGGGGCAGGAGGGAGCGACACTGGGAGACAGATGTCCCTGGTAAGGCACACTTTCAGCCTGCACATCCGGGAGGTAAGGGTAGGCCTGCCCACCCATCCCATATAGGGAGAGGGCTTCCATTGTTCCCCAGAACCTTGGAAGGGCCATGCATAGTTAGTTAATACCAGTCTGCCTCCATGGACTGCTCAGCAGTCCAGGTGTGCAGGGTACTCTCTCAACAGTGCTCCTTCTCTAGGCCCTACCTGTGGACCGAAAGCAGAGCCTGGAGCCCAGCCGCCCATCTACGCCTCAGGGCCCAGCATTTGGGGGCAGTCGTACCCCCAGCACATCGGACATGGGCGAGGAAGGCCGAGTGGCCAGTGGGGGAGCTGCCGGGTTGGAGACCTCAGAGTCCCTAAGTGACTCACTCTATGACTCACTGTCCTCCTGTGGGAGTCAGGGCTGAGGGACCACACCCACTACAGTTCCTCCGGAGCTGCGACCCTAGGCTGGGACTACTGTCACGCTCCACGCCTTGGAGCCAGTGAGGCCCCATCTGAAGGGACCAAGGAGAAGGTGGATAAGAAGGTGACCGGGGTCCCTGGCACACCCCACTGCTGCTGTGGATGAGACAACCATGCTCGGCTCAGGGAGAGACCTCACCCCTGGTCCCTTGACTCCCAGAGTCAGGCTCTTCTTGAAGGGACTGGGGGCCCCAGGCTGCTTTGTCCTAGCTCCTACTTCAGGCGGAGCCATCTTGTGGTGCTGGGCTTCCTGCCCGCCATCTCTGCCCAACCTGGCTGCAACCCTGCCCCAGAGCCCCCATGGGGCCAATTTTGGAAGCCCCAGGCTTATGGAGTTTGGGGGTGAGGGGGACAAGTTGCCTTCTCTCTCTGCCCTGGTCCTCCCTGCTGTCTGAATGGTGCTGCCTCCCTTCCCCACGTCTTTGGGGTCTGTTTGTCTGTCTTCATCTTTGTTTTTATATATACACACACACATATATATAAAAGCGCCTGGTTCAGTCCCCACACCCAACCCGCACTGCGGTTAATTTATCTGTTGTTTAAAAGCGGCTGCCCTGCTCCCAGCCTCTGCTTCTGCAGTATCCCTAATAAAGCGTGGAGGCCTCTCCCCACTGTGACTGCTGTGTGGCAACATCTCCCTTTATGCTAGTTTTTGTATAAATAACCCCCCGAGGTGGACAGGCGGGTAGGTCGAGGGAACCCCAGATGCTCTTCTGAGGCTGTGTGCCTGCCCTTCCCCCAGAGGATCTGGCTAGTCCTCTAGGAGGTGACTTAGGGGTCTGTGAAAGAGGCCCTACTTAGATCTGAGGGGCCAGGTGGGGCGCAGGGCTGGGTAACCTTGGAGAGAGAGATGGGGAAGAGGACTGTGGTCCATGCACTCAAGCCCCTCTGTGTGCCAGCGGGGGGGGGGGGACAGGCCAGTTCAAGAACAGGCGCGCTGGCTTTGCAGGAAGAGGGAACAGTCAGTGACTGCCCAGGCAGAGAGGGGAGGAGCCTAGTAAGAATGCTCTCAACACTCAGCACACACCATGCTGTCTTCCCGCTTACGAACCATCCTCCCTGTGGCTATGGAGCAGAGGACCTTTATCACCAAAGCTGCTGTTTGAAAAACTGCATCACTGCAAACCTCGGATTTCCTCATCTAGGCCAGGTGGTCCCCACAGCTACTTTCCCTTTAATGTTCTGCAGCCCATCCACATCTGGCCTCTCCCATCCCCTTAGTTGATGTCATCATTGAAGAAATTAACAAGAGCCAGAACAGGGCCTGATGATAACAGTTTTGTGTAAGTTTGCCAGCTTTCATGTCCCTGCCTCTTCCTAGGTGGGCTGAAGGAAGTTTGCAGCCTCCTGGCTTGTCTCTTGTCCTACTATTGGCTTAAGCCTGATGTGTTACATCATTTCCTGTTAGAACTGCCTTAGATTTTAAGAGACCATTCCTTTCTAGGAAGGTGTCATGGTGGGCTTGAGTCTCTTTCCCTTAAAAGCTAAGACCAAAGGATCCATCCACATCCTCATCAGGGTCTGCTCAGTTTGCTCCTCAGCTCTGTTCTTGGGAATTTGAAAATACCAGGCATCTCCTTGGTCCTTGGGACAGTGTAAGTCAACTGGAGAAATGTCCTGGGCTGTATGGGCCATGATGGTGCCCAGAGGAAGCCCTGCCCACCAAGGTTTTGCCTGATCCTCTGCAGGCTCCTGTCCTAAACAGCTGCTGCCCACAGCCATACTATGCCCACCCCCACGAGGATCAGGTTCCAACTGAAACAGTTCGGTGGAGGAGCATGTGGATTTGTTGCTCCTCCAGGGACCCAGATTCTTAGACTTCAAGGAAGGCCTTGGCTAAAAACCTCCTTGATCCTGGCTGGAGCAGAGCACTTGGTGTTTCAGTGTGCAACAGCTGCTTGTAAAGTTACTGTGACCTCACTCCTAACTCAAGAACAATGGACAAATGTTTGCCTTCCCAGAGTGCAAGACCTCGGCTGGCTTTCCCCAACACAGGAAGCTCAGATGCTAGACACCTGCCCTTCCCCCAAGCAGCAGGCCATTAGCAAAGGCCTAAAGAACGGACTCCACTTACTGAGCGTTTCCTTTGCAGGACATCCCAAAATGTTCACTGAGTTTTTTCTCAGGGCTGCCAGTGGTTTTATTTTCTTTCCCTATTTCTAGTTTATTTTTTCACAAATAGTATGTCTTGTTTCCTTTACCAAAAAAAAAAGTTAAAAAAAGAAAGTCAGGCTCAGCAGGGAACTCTAGACACTCTCCTTCCTCTAGACACCCTCCTTATGCTAAAATCCTCCTTCCTCTAAAACCCTCCCTGACTCTAGAAACCCCCTTTCCTCTAGACACCTTTTTCCTCTAGACAACTTCCTTCCTCTAGAACCCTCCTTCCTCTAGAAACTTCCCTGCCTCTAGATACCTTCCTTCCTCTAAACACCCTCCTTCCTCTAGAAACCTCCCTGCCTCTAGAACCCTCCTTCCTCTCTAAGTTACTTCAAGTGTATAATCTCTTTTTTTAAGCATTTTTTAATTTATTTATGTATTGTGTATAAATACAGCCAGCAGAAGGCACCAGATCTCATTCAAGGTGGTTATGAGCCACCATGTGGTTGCTGGGAATTGAACTCAGGACCTCTGGAAGAACAGTCTTTTTTAGTTGTTGTTGGTTTTTTTTTTTTTTTTTTTTTTTGGTTTTTACGAGACAGGGTTTCTCTGTATTGTTTTGGAGGCCATCGGTCCAGCCCGGCCTCGAACTCACCGCCTGCCTCTGCCTCCCAAGTGCTGGGATTAAAGGCGTGCGCCATCACCGCCCGGCTTTTTGTTGTTGTTGTTTTGTTTTGTTTTTTGTTTTTTGTTTTTGTGGAAGAACAGTCTTAACCGCTGAGCCATCTCTCCAGCCCAAGTGTATAATCTCTTAAAGATACAAGTTCATACTAGGTACTTGTGGGCAAGGCTGTGATTTTAGGAACCAATTTTTTTTAACTTTCTAATTATTGAAAACATATAAATTTGGACTGGTTCACAGCCATCTGTAATACCAGTTCCAGGGTCTTGCTGTGGGAACATTAGGCACCTAGTTAGGATTTCTAGCCTACATAAAAGCCAGGTGTGAAAGTGTGTGTCTGTAACTTCAGTGCTGGTGTGGAGGCAAAAACAGGCAGGCCTCAGGGCTTGATAAATAAAAGACTGTCTCAATAAATAAGAGAGCAAGTATGAAGCCGGGTGTTGGTGGCACATGCCTTTAATCCCAGCACTCGGGAGGCAGAGGCAGGCGGCTCTCTGTGAGTTCGAGGCCAGCCTGGTCTACAAAGTCAGTTCTGGGACAGTCAGGACTGTTACACAAAAAAACCCTGTCTGGAAACCAGAAAGCAAACCAATGGCTGGTGAGATGGCTCCACGGGTAAAAGCGCGTGTGCACCCTCAGCACCCAGACTTCACAGTGCAAGGAGAGAAGCAACCTCTGAACACTACCCTCTGACTGCCACACAAACTGGCAAACACACCCACACATCACAGGCACATCCATGCTAATCATAAAACACACACACATCACAGGCACATCCATGCTAATCATAAAACACACACACATCACAGGCACATCCATGCTAATCATAAAACACACACACATCACAGGCACATCCATGCTAATCATAAAACACACACACATCACAGGCACATCCATGCTAATCATAAAACACACACACATCACAGGCACATCCATGCTAATCATAAAACACACACACATCACAGGCACATCCATGCTAATCATAAAACACCCACACATCACAGGCACATCCATGCTAATCATAAAACACCCACACATCACAGGCACATCCATGCTAATCATAAAACACACACACATCACAGGCACATCCATGCTAATCATAAAACACACACACATCACAGGCACATCCATGCTAATCATAAAACACCCACACATCACAGGCACATCCATGCTAATCATAAAACACACACACATCACAGGCACATCCATGCTAATCATAAAACACACACACATCACAGGCACATCCATGCTAATCATAAAACACACACACATCACAGGCACATCCATGCTAATCATAAAACACACACACATCACAGGCACATCCATGCTAATCATAAAACACACACACATCACAGGCACATCCATGCTAATCATAAAACACACACACATCACAGGCACATCCATGCTAATCATAAAACACACACACATCACAGGCACATCCATGCTAATCATAAAACACACACACATCACAGGCACATCCATGCTAATCATAAAACACACACACATCACAGGCACATCCATGCTAATCATAAAACACCCACACATCACAGGCACATCCATGCTAATCATAAAACACACACACATCACAGGCACATCCATGCTAATCATAAAACACACACACATCACAGGCACATCCATGCTAATCATAAAACACCCACACATCACAGGCACATCCATGCTAATCATAAAACACACACACATCACAGGCACATCCATGCTAATCATAAAACACACACACATCACAGGCACATCCATGCTAATCATAAAACACACACACATCACAGGCACATCCATGCTAATCATAAAACACACACACATCACAGGCACATCCATGCTAATCATAAAACACACACACATCACAGGCACATCCATGCTAATCATAAAACACCCACACATCACAGGCACATCCATGCTAATCATAAAACACACACACATCACAGGCACATCCATGCTAATCATAAAACACACACACATCACAGGCACATCCATGCTAATCATAAAACACACACACATCACAGGCACATCCATGCTAATCATAAAACACCCACACATCACAGGCACATCCATGCTAATCATAAAACACACACACATCACAGGCACATCCATGCTAATCATAAAACACACACACATCACAGGCACATCCATGCTAATCATAAAACACCCACACATCACAGGCACATCCATGCTAATCATAAAACACACACACATCACAGGCACATCCATGCTAATCATAAAACACCCACACATCACAGGCACATCCATGCTAATCATAAAACACCCACACATCACAGGCACATCCATGCTAATCATAAAACACACACACATCACAGGCACATCCATGCTAATCATAAAACACACACACATCACAGGCACATCCATGCTAATCATAAAACACACACACATCACAGGCACATCCATGCTAATCATAAAACACCCACACATCACAGGCACATCCATGCTAATCATAAAACACACACACATCACAGGCACATCCATGCTAATCATAAAACACACACACATCACAGGCACATCCATGCTAATCATAAAACACACACACATCACAGGCACATCCATGCTAATCATAAAACACACACACATCACAGGCACATCCATGCTAATCATAAAACACACACACATCACAGGCACATCCATGCTAATCATAAAACACACACACATCACAGGCACATCCATGCTAATCATAAAACACACACACATCACAGGCACATCCATGCTAATCATAAAACACACACACATCACAGGCACATCCATGCTAATCATAAAACACACACACATCACAGGCACATCCATGCTAATCATAAAACACACACACATCACAGGCACATCCATGCTAATCATAAAACACCCACACATCACAGGCACATCCATGCTAATCATAAAACACCCACACATCACAGGCACATCCATGCTAATCATAAAACACACACACATCACAGGCACATCCATGCTAATCATAAAACACCCACACATCACAGGCACATCCATGCTAATCATAAAACACCCACACATCACAGGCACATCCATGCTAATCATAAAACACACACACATCACAGGCACATCCATGCTAATCATAAAACACACACACATCACAGGCACATCCATGCTAATCATAAAACACACACACATCACAGGCACATCCATGCTAATCATAAAACACCCACACATCACAGGCACATCCATGCTAATCATAAAACACACACACATCACAGGCACATCCATGCTAATCATAAAACACACACACATCACAGGCACATCCATGCTAATCATAAAACACACACACATCACAGGCACATCCATGCTAATCATAAAATCAAGTATTTTTAAAAACCAAGCAGAAGGCTGGGGATGGAGCTCGGTTGGTATAGTTGGCACGTGCTCAGCTAGCATGGGTGAGGCCTTGGGAGTGCTTCCATAGCATCAGCAAACCCTAGCATGGTTCTGCATACTCATAATCATAGCACTCTGGCAGTGGAGGCAGGAGGCTGGTCAAGGCCTGCCTGGGATACAGGAGACACTGTCTCAAAAACAAACACCTAGAGAAGGCCCGGGTTCACTTGAATTAGCTAAGGGGTTGTATGTATATGTATATGTATATGTATATGTATATGTATATGTAGGACCAACTGAAGAAAAAGGCACCATGAATTTCAAAGAGAGAATAGGAAGTCTTGGCGGGAGGAAAGGGAAGGGGGAAATGATGTAATTATGATCTCAAAAAATAAAATATTAAAAATTCAAGGAAGTAGATGAGTTGAAGGGAAGGCTGAGTAGGTGGCATAGACCAAGGACTTGGTCTACGCTGAGGAAGTTCAGGGAACAGAGTCTGATCTCTGCAGGGTCTTGTTTAGGCTTTGTAGTTCAGGCTGGCTTGGAACTCTCCATCCTCCTGCCTCAGCCTCCCAAGTGTTACCAGTTGTAGTTTTGATGAGCTCTGGAGTCAGTATCTGGGCTTGAAAACTGGAACACTTAACAGGTTAAAGCCTGTCTGTGGAAGGGCTGTGAGTCGAGCGAGACCCTGCCCTGGGGCCAGAGAGATGGATCTCTCCAGGGAGAAGATCAAACGAGGCTCTTCCAGAAGACCAACTTTGGTACCCACACTGGATGGCTCACAATCACCAGTAAGTCCAGCTCTAGAGGGATCTGGTCTTCAGGCACCTACACTCATGTGCAATCCCCCCATATACACACACATATAACATATATATATGAGAAAAATGGTTTCAAAAAACAAAAATAAGAAAACGACAACAGAAAGGAAATAACATGAAAGCTGAGGCAGGAGTACTGAGACTACACACAAACACACACACACACACACACACACACACATCATCACACACGGCGGTTGTCACTCCGTGGCAGGACACCTGCTCAGCAACAACGCCCTGCGTTTGATCCCTAATGCTGAAAGATGGAGAGAAGGAAACTTGGGCTGGCTCAAGAACTATGGGTGAGCAGTGACTGACAGGGTGGTGAACCAGAAGGATGTAGCTGTGTTTTGAGCAGTGGAAGCCTTCCCATCTCATGCCACTGACATGAGGCAGAGGTGAAAATTGCCAGAGGAAACCCAGAGGTCTCAAGGTGAAGTTGAGTGGGCTTATGAGCAGGGAGAAGGCAGCTGTGGTCTTATGGAGGAAGAGCCATCAAGAAATTAAATTTTGGAAGCCAGGTGGTGGTGGTGCACACCTTTAATCCCAGCACTCGGGAGGCAGAGGCAGAAGCAGGTGGATCTCTGTGAGTTTGAGGCCAGCCTGGTCTACAGAGTGAGTTCCAGGACAGGCTCCAAAGTTACAGGGAAACCCTGTTTGGAAAAAAAAATTAAATTTTAGTCCTTGCCTAGTGGAAGCCAAGCAGATAGGATAAGAGTGTCAGGAGTGGGGTGTTTCTCTAAGGTAGGAGAACTCCTTGAAATAAATTTTATTTTATTTCTTGTCTTTCTTTTTTGAAGAAAAGGTCTCACTATGTAGCCAAGGCTGGCTGTGAGTTCATGACAATTTTCTTGCCTCTGATGTGGCCTCTCCAGGTCTGAAAGTATAGGGTCACTAAACCAGGCTCCCATTCTCTAAGCAACAATAAAAAAAAAAATCCTTTCTTGGCAACTGAGAAAATGTTGCCAGAAGATAGTGCAAGGCAGGCAGGGTCATGGTTTGCGGGGCTGCACTGCCACCGTGTGGTCATAAACGGAGATACAGAGCAGCGTCCCAGCCAGTTCTCGCCACCGGCCTTGCATCATGGGAGACACATTTCCTGCAGCCAGTCTCAGTGTATCAGGGGCTGGCAAGGCAGCTGGACAACTCTGCGCCACGTTTCTAGCAAACTCTTGCAAGTCAGGACTTTCTGCAGGTGAACTTCCACGCCATACCTGTCCTTTTGTCCCTAATGTTTGATGAGCTAATTGCGTGGCATCTGGATTGACCTTGCTCCTGATCTCTGGTCTCCCTCCACCTCTCAGGTACTGAATTTATAGCTCAAGCTAGCCTAGAACTTACTGTACAGCTCAGGATGGCCCCAAGGCCCTGGCAGTCCTCCTGAATTAGCTTCTTGAATACTTTGATTACAGGCGTGAGCCATGACATTGGGCTAAAATTTTCTCTCTGTACATTTTTTTTAATTCAAGTTTGAACTCAGGGCATCACATATGCTAGACAACCCTAAAATTAATTTTAATTGATAAAATATATAATGATTTCCATGTATATTGTAGAAAAATCACAAAACCTCTGGCCTCATCCTAGGCATACTGGGCAACTGCCCTGACAGCAAATTACATGTCCAATGGCCCCATTTTTCTTAGTTTTCCACTTAGTGTTTGTTTGTTTTTTTTGTTGTTGTTGTTGTTTTGGTTTTTTGAGACAAGATTTCTCTGTATTGTTTTGAAGGCTGTCCTGGAACTCACTCTGTAGATCAGTCTGGCTTTGAACTCACAGAGATTTGCCTGCCTCTGCCTCCCGAGTGCTGGGATTAAAGGTGTGTGCCACCAACGCCCAGCTCACTTAGTGTTTTTTAATTTAAATTTTAATTATTTTCTTATTTTTGGTTATGTGCATATGTACATCTGTGCATGGATGTGTGCATGAGTGCAGTGCCCACAGAGGCCTGAAGAGGGCGTCAGATCTATGGGAGCTGGAGCCACATTGTGAGCCACTGGATATGGTGTTAGGAGTCTGTCCTCTGGTGAAGCAGGAAATGCTGGCAACTCTGAGCCATTTCTCCAACAGTACCCCCACCCCCATTACTGGGTTTTACTCATCATATGTTCCTGTAATGTCTGTCCTGTAAATGGTACTTAGATCTAGAACCTCTTATGATTCAGATTTAGTTGTTATTTAAAAAAATGACTTTCTTGGTAGTTTTGTCTATTTCTACCTGGAGGTGTATAATGTCACATTACCTCTGTTAACATGACACTAGTAAAAGCTACCATCATCTGCCTTCATACATCACAGGTTTTCAAATTAGGGATACATCAGCACTGTAATTCCTTTATCCCTTATTGCAATAATTCTGCATGGAAATGCTTGCTCGTGTTCCTGCAAATAAAGCTAGGGTAGAAAAGGAAGGCTAAAATGCTGCTTCCCTTTCTGAATACTCAGAGTGGCTGCTTGCTAGGCTCCTCCAAAGCCACTGATAATTTTAAGAATGCAGTGAAATGGGGCTGTGGACCACGGGGACCACACGGATGCACACAGCAGAGATGCGGAAGGTGGTCCTCTCCCTCCACACCTGTGCCGTGGCTAGTGCTCATCAACTGAGCTACACCCCAAACCTAAAGTTATTTTTTTTTTTGAAGATTTACTTATTACATATACAGTGTTCTGCCAGAAGAGGGCACCAGATTGAATTGTAGATGGTTGTGAACCACCATGTGGTTGCTGGGAATTGAACTCAGGACCTCTGGAAGAGCAGTCAGTGCTCTTAACCTCTGAGCCACCTCTCCAGCCCCCCCCCCCAAGTTATTTTTAAATTGACAGACATACTCAACACACACACACACAAATAACAATTTAAAAAATCACACACACACACGCACACAGACACACACACACACTACTGTGGCTGAGGAGGTAGTTTAGTTGGCAGAGTGCTTTCTCAGCACAAATTTCCAGGTTCACACCACCCCTACCCCCGGCATCAAATAAAACCAGATATGGTATTGGCAAATGCTAATAATTACACCACTTGGGAGGTGGAGGCAGGAGGATCAGAAGTTCAAGGCCATCCTAGGCAATTTAGCAAGTTGGAAACCAGCTTGGGGTGACCTGAGTCCCTGTCTCAAAAATAAACAAACATGTACTTTGATTTTAAAGACCAGGGGGCTGGTGAGATGGTTTAATGGTTTAGAGCACTTGTCTTTGGTTTTTCAAGACAGGGTTTCTCTGTATTGTTTTGGAGGCTGTCCAGGCACTAGCTCTGTAGACCAGGCTGGCCTCAAACTCACAATGATCCTCCTGCCTCTGCCTCCCAAGTGCTGGGATTAAAGGCATGCACCACCAACACCCAGCTGAGCACTTGTCTTTGGATATGACTCAGGCTGGATTCCCAGCACTCACAGGTGACTCACAACCATCTGTAACTCCAGTTCCACTGTATCCAATGTCCTCTACTGACCTCCGCTGGCACCAGGTATGCATGACACATGCACACATACATATATGCAGGCAAGACATTCATATACACACACTAAATAGAAACAAAGATAAAGAAAAAAACAGGCATGATGTCATAATTCCATCACTTGTGAAGTTGATGCAGGAAGATAATTTGGTCCAGGCCAGCCAGCGTAGGTTACATAGCAAAACCCTGTCTCAAAAAACCAAATGATGGCTGGGCAGTGGTGATGCACATCTTTAATCCCAGCACTCAGGAGGCAGAGGCAGGCGGAGTTCAAGACCAGCCTGGTCTAAGAGAGCTAGTTCCAGGACAGCCTCCAAAGCCACAGAGAAACCCCGTCTTGAAAAACCAGAAAATAAATAAAAAGATGAATAAAACAAATTTTTTTAGTTGTTTCAGTTACGATTCTGATACTTGAATTGTTCCATGTTGAGCTAGCAAGTTTCCTTAGGTTTGTTTGCCTTTGAATCTGATGCTAGTTGTCATAGAGTTCACTATGTAGTCTAGGTTGGCCCCTAACCCTAGACCATGTATGTGGTGGGGCTCAGCTAAGCTTGCTTTGGACAGAGCATCCTAGGCTCATTTCTTGTCATAAACCTCTCAGCACCAACAGGTGATCTGGCTCATCCCAGCTGGAAACAGGACAGTCTGGAAAAGGCCATAGCAGGGCATAAAATCAAGCCAACCTCTCTATTGCTTTTGGGTCTTTCAGTGCTCTCTGTAGTCCCCAGAGAGCAGTCAACTCCTTAGAGCCTCCTGCTAGGGTCCTTGGTAACTACGACCTACTTATTTAGAAGCCTAATTCCCACCTCCAGCTATTCTCCTCAACCCAGCAAAGCCTGTGCTCTCCACGAAGAGCCACACCCTCCCCTGTGCCTTGCTTCGTGTCATTTCCTTAGCCTGAAGTCTCCATTCCTACTGCCTTCCCTGATCTCCCACCATTACACCTCACTTTGACTCCGCTTTCAAGATTTATTTAGCCTTAGCTCGTGTCATCTCCGAAGAGCACCCCAGACCCAACAGGACTGTCGTTCATTGTCACATCGATAACTTGTTCAAACATGCGATTGGGTGTGTGGTGTGTGTGTGTGTGTGTGTGTGTGTGTGTGTGTGTGTGTGTGTGTAGGTCTGAAGTCAGGTGTCTTCAATTGTCTTCACTTGATAAAGCAAATCCACAGGTTGGCCGTGTGTGTGTGTGTGTGTGTGTGTGTGTGTGTGTGTGTGTGTGTATGTGTGTGTGTGTGTGTGTAGGTCTGAAGTCAGGTGTCTTCAATTATCTTCACTTGATAAAGCAAATCCACAGATTGACCGTGTGTGTGTGTGTGTGTGTGTGTGTGTGTGTGTGTGTGTGTGTGTGTGTGTAGGTCTGAAGTCAGGTGTCTTCAATTGTCTTCACTTGATAAAGCAAATCCACAGGTTGACCTTTCGGCCAGGTAGTGTGCAGGATTAGCGGTCTCCTATATGTTGCAGACAACAGAAAGTTGTCTGAGACATTGGGTAAGTATCCTGAGCAAAGGAAACTGCAAAGCCCGTCCTCCACAGTGACACACTTCCTCCAACAAGGCCATACTCACTCCAACGAAGCCATGCCTCCTAAAAGTGCCACTCCCTGAGATTATGGGGACCAATGACATTTAAACTACCACAAGGGAGCTGAAGCATCCATTACTGTAGCCCATGTGTTTCTCACTCTGGTTCTGGCTGGACAAGGCTCCCACTTATCATCCTTGGATTAGTGTTGCTGAGAGAAGATGAAAACGGTGTTTGCTCTTGCAATTCACACTGGTTGCAAAGATTATGGGTGTTGCTGAAATGGATGCACTTCCCTCTCACCCAAAGGGCAACACTCAGCTCAGGACAGAAAGAACGGCAATGCCCCAGAACTCATTACCTGCACATGGTAAGAGACTAAGGACTCTGGCATCAACTGCCTCTTCTGTTTTTTGGTTTTTTTCTGGGTAGGCATTTACAACTATCTGGTAGTATGACCTTGGCAGCAACTGAGGCCATATAGTAAATACATCACCTTCCTTGGCTATTAAGAGACTACGATAAAAACAGTCAGTGAGATGGCTCAATGGGAAAGGAGACCTAAGGCCAAACCCTGGGACCCACACAAAGGTGGAGAGAACGCACTCCACAAAGATGCCCTCTGACCTCCAAACGTGTCACAGCCCACCACCATTAACAAACCTAACATGCTGAAAATGAAGGCAATGTTTAAAACCAAAATAAAAGCACCTCACAGGTGTGCTTACAAGTCACTTTGCGTGTGACATTTGTACGCAATCACAAATATGGCGTGCTCGTGCTGGGGAGAGGGTACTGCAGTGAAGGACACACACTGTTCTTCAGAGGACTCTGCTTCACTTCCCAAGACCCACATCACGCCATTACAACTGCCTGCAATTTCAGCTCCAGGGGCTCACATTTTGGGGAAATAAAATGGTGTGCCCATGCCTCCTCCTTCCACACAAGGATGAAGCTAGGTTTTAAAGTCCTTAAGATGAGCCTTTTTACAGTTTAAAGTGTTTAGCTGGGATACTGTACGGTGGTTTGGTAAGTTCCCCATAGGAACATTTGAACACTTGGTCCTAAGGTAATAGAACTGTTTGGGAGGTGTGGCTGGAGGTAGACTTTGCCAGTTAAAGATTTCACCATTTCCAGTAACTGTATACTCAAATAAACCCTTCTTTCTCCATGCCGCCCTGGTCATGGTGTGTCATCACAGCACAGAAAAGCAATTGATAGACAATGGTTTACAGGGTCCAAATAGAGCAACTGTGAGCAACCTGGATGGGTAAGAGCAACAAAATCCTACAGAAGAGGTCAGCTAAGTAGGACAAGTAGAACAGACTGAGCTCATCTCACAAATGCACTTAGAGGGATTTTTATTCACGGATGCTCCTGGAGTAGGGCCTGGCCACAGAGTACTGAAACTCAAGTATCTGCAGGATGAGGGACATGCATCCCCAACTCTGAAGCATCCTAACTGTGTCAGCCACTACCACCAGCAGGGTTATGGTGAGGAAAGGGCTCTGGAGGCTGGGGCATGCTGGGTTCCAGAGTAGGAGGCCTAAGTGTGGTCCTTGCTTCTGTCTCTACGGGGAGAACAAAGTGAGTCCAGTTAACTCCCAGCTCCCATCAGCAATAGTCCCAACAGTACCCCAACCCTCACCCAGCCTGCCCTTGATTTAACACACTTAAGACATCAGGAAAGGTTAAGGAATTTTCTTTATTTTTTACAAATTAAGACTATGTAGATATATTTTTTAATCAAAAACACCTTTGTCTTCACAGTATGAGTTAGAGAATGCAGCCTGGGCTGAAAAACCAAAGAACTAGGAAAGAAAGTGGAAATGACAATGATACCTGTATTAAAAACTGTTAGCATTTTCTTTAAAAGTAGTTTTATATCTTATCATTCTTGGCACTGTTTCTAAAGAAAAACTCCTTTATCCCAAGCAAAAAAGCACAAGAGGTGGTGTCTGGCTTCAAGAGGTGGAACTAAGTCAGATCCTAGACCTTGCAAAGAACCACTTATGGAGAGTTGCTCATGTCCCTGGAGGGGAGGGGGGTTAAGGAGCCAGGGTGGAGGCAGCAGGCAAATGGGGCAGGGCCCCAGTGGCACTGAGCTACTCTGGGCACCACTACAGAGCAGTGTCGTGGGACAGTACAGCAGGAGCACGGTGTTCAGCTGCACTGGCTGTCATGTGGGCAGGGACAGCCCAGAGCGCCACCCTGCTAGTAATAGGGTCTCGGTGGTGGCTTGTTCCTTTGAACTGAAACCACAAATAGTCAGGGCCATGACAACTCCTGATGCCACCCTTCTGTGCAGACTGGTAGCCCACAGTTTGGTCACCTGGCTTCTGCCCAGACCTAAAATTTCTAGAAACAGGTGAACAAACCAGGCTAACTAAAGTGCATCTTTAAGTGAACATTGCCTACTGCCTCCAATCTCTGGCAGACAACAAAAATGCACTGAAGAACTGTTAGGAGTGCACCTTCAAGTTATCAGTCAATCCTCCCACCCCCTTCACCGCCCCCAAGGAAGTGCTCAGCTGGAGACTTGTCCCTTGCTGCAGTCCTTAGAGGCTTTTCTGGCAGGATTCAATACAACTAGTCCTGAGGTGCAACCATTCCCTTTCCTATCCTTCCCCCAAGACTCAACCACAGCCACCAAGTAGAGGCCAATCACTAACAAAGGTGATAATTTAAAAACCAACAACAAAAAGCTACAACAGGGAAACTTGAGAACTGTCATCTCTACCTTGCCATACATTCTTCCTTTTGTACTCAGGCCTTCCCACCCCACAGATGGAAAGCAGGTAGAGTCCCTGAGGGCACTCAGGGGTGGGAAAGGGAACACCCCCAAATCCACATTCCCTTCACCAGGGCAAGGCAGACAGGCGTTTGCCAGACCAACTCAGGCAGCAGAGGAACCAAAGCACCCACCAGGCTGACAACTCAGGACAAGTAAGGTCCTTCCCAGGGCAAACAGTGTCTCTGGACTGTGAAAACCAAACACAAGGGCCAAAGAGGCTCCAGCAACAGTGCAGGAGGGTCCGTCTGGAGGCATGGCAGAGAGGCGGACATCTGCTCCTCGCTCACCCTGGTGGACTGGCTGCCTGAGCAGAGTAAGAGGCTATGGATCAGCTGACAGAAAGGGAGCGTGAGAGAACCTCAGGAATATGAAGCCAAACTCCAAACTATATTCACTAATCAGTTTTTTGATCAAAAAATTCAAAATAGAGAACCCACAAAGTACAAAAGCTTTTCTGATGCTTTTCATTATCATAGAACACGGCACCCGTAATGTGTGCAGGGAAATGAGGCCGGGCGGGGGAGGAGTCAAGCTGGGGAGGCCGGGGGCCAATTCACTTCTTCTCTTTTTTCTTGTCCTACAAACAAAGAAAAACCACCTAAGTCTTTTTCCTGACATGCAAATCTAAATGTGCGAACGCTGGCAAAGGATGTGAAGGATCTGGACCACAAAGGATGAGAAATGCTTGCATGAACTGAGTCCTCCCAACCTTGGGTGCAAGCCCGAGAGAAAAGGAACAGAGCTCAGCAACTGAGAGGGGAGCAGTGTCATCTCCACTGTGCTCAGTGCAAACAGAACCACAACCCCACCTTGCCAATCCTCCACCCCACTGCACTCACTATCTTACCAAGGAAAGCTCAGAGGTTCATTGGCTCCTCTACCTCTGGACTACACTGGCTTTTCTTGGGAAAATTAAGGTTAACAAATGGATAGGACTGGAGAGATGGTTCAGTATTTAAAGCACTGACTGCTCTTGCAGAGGACCTGGGTTTGAATGTCAGCATACACACAGTGGCTCAGAACTGTCTCTTGGGGGTCATAATTGTAACTCTTCCAGGGAATCCAATGTACATGTATGTATACATGCACTCATATATATTTGTAAAAACTTTTAAAAACAATTGAAAAAGATTAACAAGTGGATAAAATGATCTCCTGACATTCACAAAGGACAGCTGTCATTACAACACCTTTTTCTGAGTCCTAGTATCTTTGTAACCTTAAATTCTTCCTAAGGTACCTTGCTCTCACAGACACCAAAGTTGTCTGCCACTGGAAACTCATCTCTGGGGTCAGTTAATATTTCAGGAAATTGTTTTCACGTGGTTTTTCTTTCTGTTAGCAAAGATTTGGGGTTCACCTGTTGAGGGAGGGCCCTGCCTTTCACATACTTTGTCCTACATAATGAGCGAACAACTTAGCAAACTCTCACATCCACACTGATGTGAGCAGGACCGCTCTCTCACACACAGGCTTTGGACTCACTAACCTTCTCGTTCAAAGCCAGGATCAGCATGAGCTTCCTGAAGAGCGTAACAAAATCTAAGAAGAGGTCGACGCAGTGCCTGAAAGAGAAGAAGCAGTTCCCTCACAGCACTGCCCACTTCCCTCACCAGAAGCCCCAACACTGCCAGGACATAAGGCTGCCCACCCGGGAGTCACTCCCTCCAACACCCCACCCCCATCAGAAAACAGACTGGGATCCCTTTCAACTCAACAAATCCATGAGGCACCAGGAGACCAGGCTTTATTCAAACAGAGACCAGGTCTGAACCTGCAACTACCAAGTACCAATGAGCAGTGATGAGACCTAAAGAACTGTTCCACTTAACAGACTCTGCACACCTCTCGTTGTTACCACAGAGAGGGGGGGGGGGGGGAGAGGGAGAGGGGGGAGGAGAGAGAGAGAGGGGGGGGAGGGAGGGAGGGAGAGAGAGAGAGAGAGAGCGAGCCCCTTTACTACTGGGTGCCTAGAGGAGGAGGAAGCCAATAAAACTGTGTGCTGGGGTCCAAAGCTCAGCTCCAGTACACAGCTTGTCTGGAGTAATTGCCCGGAGTGCTTGCCCAGCACTGATAAAGCCCTGGATCTAATCCCCATCATAAACCACTGGTGCATACATGTAATGTCGGCAGGTCATCCTTAGTTACTCAGTGAGTTCAAGGCCAGCCTGGACTGCATGAGACCTTGCTTCTTAACAACAACAACAACAACAACAACAACAACAACAACAAAATTTAACATACTTTCCCATGTATGTACAGCCATGAAATGGAACAGTTTGCGTCAACCTTTATTCAATGCAGACCAGCTTCCCATACTTACCAGATGTAATCCTTATCTCCATTTTCAGCCTTCTCAATAATGAGCTGAGTATCAAACAGGACAAAGCCACACATGACCAGCAGTCCCATATACAAGTTTGCCTAACAAACGAAAGAGACACAGTTACATGTGGTAGATGTAGTAGTGGGGAAAACAGCCCATTTCCTGCCTCTTACCCACTATGAAAACACACCACATGCTAACCCAGAAGACAGTAAAGCTCATATCACTTCTCAAGACACAATACGGTTTTCACTCCTTCAGGTCACTCATCTGCCCTGAGGCAAACAGTCTCCTCAGCTGTGCCTAACCATGCAGAGGGCCATGTCCTCAAGGGTCTCAAACACGCCCAAACAAGGTGAGGGCTCTAGAGCCACCTCTTTGGACTTAGACAAAGTATATGGGGCAAATGGCTGCTGGAGATTCAGTATAAAATCTCACCTGGAATAGCCACATGGATCCAAAGAAGAGGTTCCCCAGAGAGGACAAGAACATGAGGCTCATGGCTGACATCAGGATGCCTAATAAGACAGAGCAGAAGTTGTCAAGAGAAAGCCAATGCAGGGCAAAAACAATCCCACTAAGGTCATTTCTAACTATCTCCCCAAAGGAGGGTTTTTAGAGACTTGAGTTTTCCAGAAGAGGCGGCCTACTGACAGCTCTATAGAGCAGAGCCAGGGCCTGTCTTCCAGTCCCTACCTCCCAAGAAGAGGTAGCTCCGGCGCCTGGCATAGAGTGCACTCAAGCTGAAGCAGGTGAAGACCATGGCTGTGCCCATGAAGGCCGTGGGGAGGATGCTGTGAAAGAAAAGGCCATGAGTTGAGAGCTGCAACCATGTGCTCTGTATTTAGAAGGCATACTCACAAAGGTACAGAACACATGAAAACAGTTTACCTGGGATTGATAGCAATGCACAACTCCAAAGCAGGGCCCAGGCCAACTCCTAGAAAACAAACCCCCAGAACATAAAATTACCATCAATTCAATCACAGGTATTCATTCTCATTAAAAAACCCCAACACATGACCCAAAGCAATTCTTGTACTCTACCCTTTCATTCATAGATCTATCTTCCCCTCAGCTCAAAGCCATGGATGCTTTCAGGAAGAACAGAAATTAGAAAACAAAAAGGCAGAATGTCAAATATCATGTGTCCTTGAGATGTAGAATGGCCAGATCAGGGACCAAGTAGAAGGATGGAAACAGAGCCTGGCAGCCAGTGCCCTCAGTCCTGCAGGATTGAGCCCTTGGAGTGAAGGGCAGTCAGACCAGTTTCTCAGGTGATCACAAGGCAACAGGACAACTTGCTGCAGCCCAGCATTTCTTCTACTCTAGCTATTTCCTCCCTGATAATCTCCCCTAACACCTCAAATAACTAGTGTCCCCTAAGCCAAGTCCTCAATCTTTTCCTTTTTAAAATTTCCTAACACTGTACAGACTATCACTCAGAAGCTGGTGCATTTTAAAGAACTTTATCATATAGCTCCAATTTTATTTTCTTCATGATAACTCTAAAAGAGATGACTGGCTTTTTGTTTGTTTTTTTGTTTGAGACAGAGGTTTCTGTGACCCTGAGTATCTTGGAACTCCATCTGTAGACCAGGCTGGCCCTAAACTCAAAGAGATCTGCCTGCCTCTGCCTCCTGAGAGCTGGGACTAAAGATGTGAGCCACCACACCCAGCAAGAGATAGACTTTTAACCAGACTCTTAGTTTATATCTACTATTTAAAAAGTCATGAACCTCATTCATTTGAACTGCAACTATTTTTAGGTCACGGTTGCTAGCTACCAAATACTAGTTGGAAGGTGCTTAACTCTACATGCAAGACAGGAACAGTCTATATGTAACAAGGAAACAGTACAACGCAAAAGCAAACAAAAAAACCAACACTCAAATACAAGTGTGACTGACTTGTGGGTACAGAGCAAGGAGACCAAAAGAGAGAAATCACAGCAGTGTGATGGAATTTGGGGAAACTCTACTGAGAGAACTGTTCTTAAAGGATTGTACACAGACAAAAAGTATAAGTCACTTGGAAAATCAGAGCTAAACTTAGGCTTTAATCTAAACAAGAACTAAAAATAAACACTCTTCCACCCCATTAGACAACCTCTTCATATACCTGTGAGGAAAGCAAAGCCAGCAAGAAGTCCCAATCTTTTTCGTTCAGTTTCATGGCTATGAGGTGTTGCCATCAGCCAGATCATCAAGCCCAAGGAACCCAAGGCAGACAGCAGGCCAGCCTGTAAGAGCCAGTCAACAAACAAACAGTTCAGAGTTTTGTGTTTACTAGGCTCAAATGCTCATCTGATATTTCTAACATTTGCTTCTTCATCTAGAGGCAGAGAAAAGGTAGTATGTTCTCAGAGAGAATGAGGGGAGTGAAACCAGAGCCTGGAGGTGAGGACTAACACTGTGATCGCTACCAAGAGCACACTGCATCTGTAGGACAGCAGAAATGACCCCTTCTTGTTCACTTAAAAGAGAAAACAAATACCAGCTGACCTGAGTTATTTGATCCCTAGGACCCAAGTAGTTAAAGGAAAGAAACACATGTGCTGTGGTTCACTTGGGCTTACCCATGAGCCAATCCCAATCCTGGATGATGGGATTAAGGAAGGTTTGGGGGGGGAGGGTTTACAGAGGCTTGAACTTGGTCCTGCTGCCTCTGCTTTGCAGTGCTGGCAGTACAATGCTGTCTTCCTTCTAGAGGTTTAAAATTGCTCAGCTATTTTTGAATTTCCTATAGTAAATTACTTTTGTAACAAAAATAAATTTTTTAAAAGGGAATTTTAAATGAAAAACCCACCCCCAGGTATTAGGAGGAGAACTGAAGTTCCATTCTTCTCACTGATAGTAAGTGAAAGGTTACACACTTCAAGAGTAGATGCTGTATTAGTAACTGAGTGTTCCTGCAGCACTCCGCTCACATTTTCACAAAATGATCAACACCTAGCCTTACTTTATGTGTTTCTTTTTAAGAACACTTATTTGTCATATACTGTAGATTTCCAGATGTTGAGACAAGTATATTTTCTCCCTGAAATAAATCAACCATCGTAATAGCACTTTAGCATCATGTTGTTTTTGGTTAAAATCAGGAACAAAACTACAGAATGGGACAGGTAATGGTGGTGTACACCTTTAACTGCAATGCAGCACTTGGGGGTAGGAAGCAGGCAGAATATCTAGCCAGAGCTACATAAAAGCCTATCTAAAAGCATAAACTAGGCTGTCATGCAGCTTAGTGGGAAGAAGCATGTATGAAGGCTTGAGTTCAATCTCTGGCCCACAAAGGTGGCATTTGACCTGTAAGAGCAACATGTGAGTGAAGCATAACCCTAACCTCCACTGGGCAAGTCGTGAAAGATGAATCAAACTTCTCACTACTTCTCATGTTTGTAAAATGTACTGAACAGTGTGATCCTGGAATGGTTGAATCCCCAAATGCAAAGTCAGTTTGTATTGAGAACTGAGTACATTTTACATTCCTTCAAACAACAAAAATGCAAAAATAACACATAACCAGAAAATAAGACCTAAAATTTGCTTTGAACTCAAGGATCAAAGCCTCTCCCCTCTGAGTGCCTGGAGCAATTTTTCATATAACCCTTGGCAGAAGGTGCCTGAACAAAAGAACAGTTCATTACAGTGGCAAATGTCAACATAAATACCCCTCTGTATTTTTGCTAAAAAGGGCACTCCAAAGTTTGGCTACTAGGGAAACTTCAAACTTTTTGGTTCTTCTTCTTCATTTTTTTTTTTTTTTTTGGTTTTTCGAGACGGGTTTCTCTGTGGCTTTTTGGAGGCTGTCCTGGAACTCGCTCGGTAGTCCAGGCTGGTCTCGAACTTACAGAGATCCGCCTGCCTCTGCCTCCCGAGTGCTGGGATTAAAGGCGTGCGCCACCAACGCCCGGCTTTTTGGTTCTTCTTTAAGTAAAAAATGTGCCTTCTACTTTTGTTGGTCAAACCCAAAGTTGCCGAAGGTTTCTCCCAAGGATGCAGCACATAATTAAATGGGTCAAGCTTGTACAAGTCCAAACCTTGCCTACTCTGACAATTAATTATACAAATGGCATTTTGTTCCAAGCATCCACAGTCACTGAGGCAACAAAGAAGAAAAGATGGGACAGGCACCATGCCATAGAGGGCCAGCACCTGGTTCATGTGTGAGGACCGGATCTTGTATGTTAGCCAGTATCAACTGCCCACCTTTAGGATCAAGTACCCAGTGAAAGAAATTTGTGTTCAGTTTCTACAAAAGGAATGATTGCCAGAAAACTTAAACTACTGATAAGGACATTAAGGAGGGGCATAGGAATAGACCACCCTGCTAAGTTTTCTTCCTAATGGAGTGAGTTTGTGTTGCTGCCTCCAGAGAGAAACATCCTTACCTGAATGAAACGTGTGACCACATGGACATAGGCCCCTGCCGCCGCCACAAACATACAGAGTGCAAAGCTGGCATAGACCTTCTTCAGGTGCTGCTGTGTCGAGGGAGTTCTAGGAAAGAATGGTTATAAGACATCACGTCTGGACAAATCATTTCTTTGTAAGTGAAGTTATATTATCAACAGTTTGAGATATGTTCTGAAGAACATATAATAAAAAGGAATGTTTGGAAAATGGGTTAACAGAATCTGCCAGAGAAGAACCCAACCCCCAAATTATACGAGCAATCAGCACCCAACCAGAACAGGTGACTTGCTGGTGACTGCACAGCAGCCCCTACAACCTGGCTACTCCTGCTAGACTTCTCTGGAATCTAGCTCATTTGTTTACTGACACCTATAAAAATTACCCAACCAAGGAAAGAAATTAGGTATGACAAGAAATGCAGCAAGTGACGATAATCAAGGTTAAATCACTTACATATGGGAAAATTTCAAGAGGGCATCAAAGTTGATCTTCCGATCAAATATGTTCATGGTTCCGAACTCTGTTCAGCTCACTTGCTAAGAAGAAAAGATTATTTTGTAGACACCTCACATTTAAGAGCATAGTCTCATTAAAAAAAAAAAAGCAGTTAAAAGTCCCCCATTCAACTCTTTTATAGAGGACAAAAGACAGGAACATGAAACCATCTTCTCTCCAAAATTCTTGTACCATCATTTGATTTCTATTTATTATTTTAGAAGGTAATTACACTTTTTTTTTTCTAAGACAGGGTTTCTCTATGTAGCTTTGTAGACCAGGCTGGCCTCAAACTCACAGAGATCCACCCACCCCTGCCTCCCGAGTACTGGGATTAAAGGCCTGTGTCATTACTGCCTGGCAGTAATTACAATTTTTAAAGGACAAATTTGTCCTTTAAAAGATAGTTTATACCAGGCAGTGGTAGTACACACCTCTATAATCCCAGCACTTGGGAGGCAGAAGCCAACCTGGTCTACAGAGCAAATTCTAGCACAGGTTCCAAAGCTACACACAGAAACCCTGTCTTGAATTCCCCCCCCCCCAATAAAATGACAGTTTACAAGGTAATTTTTCAATTAGCAACCTAATTAAAGAAAGCTATCTGAGTTTTGACTGTTTTTTTATTGAATGTATGAGTAGCAACTGTCATGTGGAGGTCAGAGGACAACTTCTGGGAGTTAGTCCTTACCTTCTTTGTTGTTGTTTTTTGAGACAGGGTTTCTCTGTGGCTTTGGAGGCTGTCCTGGTACTAGCTCTAATAGACCAGGCTGGTCTTGAACTCAGAGATCAGCCTGCCTCTGCCTCCCGAGTGCTGGGACTAAAGACACGCGCTACCACCACCCAGCAGTTCTCACCTTCTACAGATGGTACTAGGTATTAGGGACTGAACTCAAGTCTTACACAGCAAGGGCTTCACCAGCCTTGGAACAATTATGTCACTGTTTCAAGACACTAGAGAACTAACTCTCTCAGAAAAAGTATCTCAAAGAGTAAAAAAAAAAAAAAAAAAAAAAAAAGCTATAAGGCTATTTATTCCTTTCAGACATGGTCCCACTATGTAAGCCCTAGCTGGCATTCCAATTATGTAGACCAGGTTGGCCTAAAACTCACAGAAATTTGTCTGCCTCCACCTCTGGAGTGCTGGGATTAAATGAGTGTGCCACCAAAAGAATGAAGTCAATTCTTGTACTAGCCTTGCATTCTAACATGCAAGCAATTTCCACTAACACATTTTTAAAAACTTCATGGAAAGTCACAATTTTTAAAATTTCTGTATCTCCATGAACATAAAGCACAAGAAAGAATTTTGTTATTTTTATACTATTAGAACCTTTTAAAATATTTATTTATTATATATACAGTATTCTGTCTGCATGTATGCCTGCAGGTCAGAGGGCACCAGACCTCATGACAGATGGTTGTCAGCCACCACGTGGTTGCTGGGAATTGAACTCAGGACCTCTGGAAGAGCAGTCAGTGCTCTTTAACCACTGAGTCATCTCTCCAGCCCTAGTATTAGAATCTTTAAAAAAAAATAGTGTGGCCGGGCGTTGGTGGCGCACGCCTTTAATCCCAGCACTCGGGAGGCAGAGGCAGGCGGATCTCTGTGAGTTCGAGGCCATTCTGGTCTACAAAGTGAGTTCCAGGACAGCCTCCAAAGCCACAGAGAAACCCTGTCTCGAAAAACAAAAAAAAAAAAAACAAAACAAACGAAAAAAATAGTGTGTGTGTGTGTGTGTGTAACTGAGCATATATACATGAGCATCACATGTATGCATTCAATACCCAAGGAGGCCAGAAGAAGGGATCTGATTACCTGGCACTGTAGTTATAGGAAATGGTGAGTCACCCGAGATGGGTACTGAAAACCAAACAGATCCCTCCCCTTTTTTTAGTGTTTTTGAGACAGGGTTTCTCTGTGGCTTTGGAGGCTGTCCTGGAACTAGCTCTTAGCTCTTGTAAACCAGGATGGTCTCGAACTCACAGAGATCCATCTGCCTCTGCCTCCCGAGTGCTGGAATTAAAGGCTTGCACCACCATTGCCTGGCTAGATCCCCTTTAAGAACTGCAAGTGCTCTTAATTGCTGAGTCACCTCTCCAGCTCCCACCAAACCATTTGTCTAAGACATGGCCTTACTAGAGGCTCTGACTAGACTGGATCTTACTACATAGACCAGGCTGGCCTCAAACTCAAGAGACCTGCCCACCTCTGCCTCCCAAGTGCTGGGGTTAAAGGTGTGTACCACCATGCTGGACTTCCTGGGAAACTTTCCTACAGAAAAACTGTAATCGTAAAAACTCCCTCTATAGTTTTTAAAATGTGGTGTGTACACTTCCATGCGTGTGCAATTGTGGACACAGCGTGTGTGCTGAGGTCAGAGGATGATGAGCTTGGGTCTTGGCCCTCACCTTCCACTTGAGACAGGCATTTGTTGTTCACTACTGCTATAGGCCAGGCTATCGTGAGCTGCTGGGGATCTATTATCTGCCTCCTATCTCCCTGTAGGAGCACTGGAATCAAATATGGGGGCAACCATGCCTGGCTTTTACATGGGTTCCAAGGACATACATTCAGGGCCTTGTGAGAAGGACATTACCTACTGAGCCACCTCATCAACCCTCACTCCAATATTCTCTTAGATTTCCCAAATATTAATAGCTGCCCTTTCCCTCCTCCATATATAATAATGTTTAACACAAAGACTTAAAATATTTTTCTTAAACTGTGTAGACAATGCTCTAGTACTTAATGTGTGGATATCCAGGAAACACTCATCAAAAGCAAAAAACTAGGATGCAACCTGACTTACAGACCTTATTCAGATTTTACCAACAGTCCCAATATGTCCAACAGCATTTTAGAACCAAAGCAGGGCATCTATTACCCCCTTTTCACTGTGATTCATGTGATCAAACATGTGAGCGATGCAACCCATACGCAGACATTTAAAAGCAAAAAACAAAACCCAAGCAAACCATATCCAGCTACATCACACCAATACTGTTAAGCTGGAGAAGTTTTGCTCCTTCCATCTCACATGCAATCCCAAACACATTCAGTCTAAGAACTAAGATCTGACCAAGAGCTTTCGTCTTTTCTAAACATAAACACACACACACACACACACACCAGTTCTTTCTAAACACACAATGCCCACTCTATTCCCAATCTACAAAAAGGGAGAGGGAAAGGCAAAGAACCATTAGCCTGCAACCAAAGTTATAATCCTAAAGTCAACTTCTGAGGTATAAAGATGCAGTTTGTAAGGGTGACAGTACCAGTGGTTTCCTGAAGTTCTCTTCCCCCAAAGAAAGCAATCACATAGGTACAGGTTGGTTTTCTCATCATGACCCTACTTACCTGGACTCTTGGTGAGAAGCTGTAGACCCTACCAAAGCTGCTACTCTCCTCTCCAGTCACTGGCCTCTGTGCCCTCTTGGTCTAGATGGTGCAACTATTGCAGACTGTTGCAAGGCCAAGCAGTCTTCCACAACCATGATGAATGCATTCTCCAGAGAGAACACTTACAGGATGGTACAATCCAGCAACTGGAAAGTGTCTTTAAGGCTTCCATTAACACTCTTAATGACATCCCTAGAGAGAATGTGCAACTTCCACAGCCAAGTTTCTCAGTATGCACAGTAGAAGCGCTAAAGTACCTCTTGCTTCCAATTTCAATCAGTAACAGCAATAGGGGGAGGGGACAAAAATACCCAGGGGGTTGTTAGTCAGAAAGGGGCAATACTCATGTAACCAGACCCTCTAAGGAAAAACTGTGAGAGAGTACACCAGCAGAAACTCTTCTTTCCCTGGTACTGACTGCCTCTTTCTGTGGCTTTCAGTTGATTAAAAAAAAAAAAAAAAAAAAGCTAGGGCTGGAGAGGGCTCAGCAGCTCTTTCACAGGACCAGGTTCAATCCTGGCACCAACATGTCAGCTGACAGCTGTAACTCCTGCTCCAGGGGATGCAAAACTCTCTTTTGAACTCTGAGGGCACCAGGTACCTGTGGTGCATAGATATAATTGAATGCACAACACCCACAATCTTAAGAAAAAAAAAAAAAAGAAGACAAAAGTCTGTGCAAGAATGAGGATGTCAAATACTCAAGTTTTTTCTTGACTTATTAGTAGCTTCGTTTAAAATACTAAAATATACAAAAACTTTCCCTTTTTTTGTCATTGTGGTGAAATACAGTTTTACTATGCAAGCCAAACCTTCAATCCTCAGTGTCCCAAGTGCTGTGACTGTGTGTGTCACACCAGGTTAAAACTTGTATATTTTTTGTTTGTTTTACTACCTACTACAATTTTTTAAAAAATGTGTGTGTGTGTGTATTGCTTCTCTGTGTAGACAAGACTGGCCTTGAACTTAGAGATCCTCCTGCTTCTGCCTACTGAGTGCTAGTATTAAAAGCCTGTGCCACCACACCCAGCCTACTTCAAACTAAGTGAAACAAGCTAACACATAACACAGCAATGCTAATGCTATTAGCACAGAGAGGGTGGAAGAGCAATGAAAGGCTCAAGAGGCAGCTCATATAAAGCACTTGCTTCACAGGCCTAATAAGCTAAGACCCATTCCCAGTGAAAACAGTGCTGACTCTCCAAAGTTGTCTTCTGGCTTCCACATACATGCTGTGTCATGTACACACCCATGGTCACACACCTCATATACCTACACAGTAATGAAAATTTTGAACTTTAAAAAAAGTAGTAATGTATATGCCGTATTTCATTTTGGAAATGTTAAAATGTAAGCGGGAAAGCAGGTCTCAGAACGAAGGAAATGTAACTTTGCTCTAGAGTTGTTCAAGGTGGGACAAGTAAAGGTATAAATAGAGATAAAATGCTCCCTCAAGGTTCCCCCCCCCCCCCCTTTCTTTTTTGAGACAAGGTCTCACTATGTAGCTGCCCTGGCTGGCCTGGAATTGACCAAAATAAAAAAAAATCCACCTGCTTTTGACTCCCAAGTGCTAGCATTTAAGGTGTATGTTGCCATGCCTGGCCCTGACATATACATTAAAAAATAAGGGGCTGGAGAGATGGCTCAGCGGTTAAGAGCACTGACTGTTCTTCCAGAGGTCCTGAGTTCAATTCCCAGCGACCACACGATGGCTCACAACCACCTTGAATGAGATCTGGTGCCCTCTGCTGGCGTGCAGACACAGAAGACTGTATATACAATAAATAAATAAAAATCCAAATTAGAGTGTTTTATATGGCACCAGACTCTCTTCTGTATTGGGCAATGTGTTCAATTTTTCTCTTCTTTTTCCATTTTTCTTTCCTTCTTTTTTTGAAACAGGGTTTCTCTGTGTAACTTTGGGGCCTGTCCTGAAACTAGCTCTGTAGACCAGGCTGACCTTGAATTTACAAAGATTGGCCTGCCACCCCAAACTACAAAACAAAAAGCAAGAGCCAGGAAGAATATAACTAATCCCAGCATGGATGGCTGAACAGGGTAGTGTTCGGCAGTGCCCTGTCTTTCATAGCTGAGACTTAACTAAAAACAAGACCACCCCCAGTCTGAGGGAATGGCTCAGCGACAGAGCACTTGAGGACTATGACCAAGGTCCTACATTCAATTCTCAGGACTGAAACACACACAAACACATGCACACAACAAAAACTCCCAAGCTTACTGCACAGTTTATTTCCATGACCTCCTTTTGCTTGGCAGGATAAAGACTAGTCTGTCTTGTTAAATCCGTTTCCGTTCCAGGGACCCTTCTTACCCTTGTCCTAAAACAAAAGGTTATTATCTAATAGTGGTCACGCCTTCAAAGTGGTGGCGGTGAGGGGGTGGGGGTGGGGGTAGGGTGGGAAATGCGTGCACTCTGCACCTGCAAGCACTGGAGACAGTTTGGTGATAAGAATGCTTTCATAACATGTAAAAGGCCCTACCGCACCACTGAGAAAAAAAATGTTTTCATTTCAACACATAGTACATACAGTACAAATGGGATATGCAAAAGCCTCTATATCTACTCAAAGTATCACAGTTGAAAACTATAGGAGTTGCCTCAATGTACACAATCTAACAACATTAATAAGCCAAAGAAACACTATTTAGAGAAACATTTAGATACTAGACTGTGAATTACTTTGTTTTACCCTCCTGTTGTATCACTTCAACTATGTTGACTGCTCTCCCTGCAGCTCCATTAGGGATCAAACTGGTAAGTAATAGAAAAACTCAGGGCTGATGACTGATTAAATGTGCTTGCTGCCAAACCTGACAAACTGAGTTTGATCCCCTGGGTCCACATGTAAGAGAACCAAATCCTAAATGCTGTCCTCTGACCTCTGACCTCTATATACATGCTCCTCTACACACAAGAAATGATGTAATCTTAAAGAGAAGGCCAGGATTGTCACTTTTGACTAGTTTTCAGCCTCTGGACATCCACCCTTAGTATGGCGACACTGTAGGTGTGGCTCTAACCAATCCCTAGCACCCAACACTTTCCACAGTAAGTGTCTAGCACTAAACTTCGCTGTGCTTCAGTTTCATCATTTACAAACCAGTTACCTACAATGCTCTTCATGGGGTTGAGCATTAAGTGAGATAGTACAACTAAGTGCTTAGAATATCACACTGCACAGGACAAGCTCACTTCCTGCTCACCAACGTCTGCTTTTAGTAGACTTCTATTTAAGCCTGATTTACATAGATCATATAAATTGTTTATAAATATGAAGGTTTAATAGTTAAACAGATATGGAAGAAGTCTAAGAAAACAAACTGAAATTTGAAGTCTAAGAAAACAAACTGAAATTTGAAGGAGCCAGATTAAATCCCATTCCTAGTTAAAACTTTCCTCTAACCATTTACTGTTCCTCCTGCCCCAGAGGGCCATGTGGTGTTTTGAGACAGCCTAGTAACTAGTTGATAGGTGGCCATGGTAGAGTTTGTTCAAGTTAACTTTGTTATTAGCTTGACGCTTTTGCTATTTTAGGAAATACTCGGCTCAGTTTCAAGACATCCTAGGTTTCCTGTTTTATCGAGGGCGGGCCTACATCATTAAGAGACCTGAGGTCCTAGAGCTCTCTCTTAGCTTGACCCCAAATCCCTGGGTTAGGCTACCACTGCATTTATCTCTAGAGAAGGCTGCCTCAGAACCAGTCATGACTGAAGGAATGTCTTCCACTTTCAATTCTTTTGAGACAGGGTCTCTCTATGTATCCCTGGCCATTCTGAAACTTGAATGCAGAGAGGTCTGACTGCCTCTGCCTCTGGAGTGCTGGGATTAAACCAATGCACCACTACACTTGGCTCAATTTTTTTTTAACCAAGTCTGAAACTACTGAATCTCCCTCTTTAAAACCAGAACTCTTTGACAGAAGTGAAGCATAAGAAGGTTGCAATGTCCTAAATACATAATCTTCCATTAGAAACCATTAATCCCACATCCATTAATACCTTGTTTATCCCCCCCAAGAAAGAACAAGCATAGGGGCTGGAAAGATGATGACTCAGAACACTGGCTGTTCTCCCAGAGGACCCGGTTACAATTCCTAGCACACACATGGCAGTTCACAATTGTTGTTAACTCCAAGATCTGACACCCTCACACATACATTTGGGCAAAACACCAAAGCACATAAAATAAAAATAAATAAAAAGAACAAGCATTAACTAGGAACAAAAGAGTTCTATAACTTCAACATTCCTTAGCTAGCCTATTCAGAGTGGAACCTACTCAAATGCAATCCAATCTCTACAGCCTTTCTCTCGTCTTGAATAATGTATTTGGGGAATGTGTGCTACCATGAAATCTGGTAGAAACCTTAGGAGAACAAGACTAGATGAAATAGACATTTATACCAGAACCTATAGCCAAGTCAAACTAGCAAAGAAAAACTTAGAAGTGAGAACATTATGAGTAGTTTCCCCAAAGGAGTTTAATACCCTTGGGGAGTTTATGAAATAAAATGAAACTCTTCAAGTCAATACATTATCTCCAATGATAGTAAGTGTCAGTCTGATCCCTTCTGGATATACAGGGACAGAGTTCAAATGGTCGAATTAACACAGCAGGGGGTAGGATGGAGAGGTAACTCACAATCTAGTATTTAAATATATAAAAGTGTTTTGACTTGTTACCTTGGTTGTTAAATTGTATACCCTGAGACACAACCCCAATCAGCCCATGAAAAAAAGCAGGAAACAGTCCCACATTCAAGTATTTTTTTTAAAACAGCAGTATAATAGTGGCAAGAGAATCAGATCTAGAGTTACAAATCCTACCTTTTCCACCACATAACCTTGAGAGAAAATAATTTTACTTAATTTGACCCCCTCTTCAACTGTTACCAACTCTCAGAAAAATACATATGCCCCTCAGTGGTGGCTCATGTCTTCAATTTCAGCAGTACGCTGGAGGCGATTAGGTCTCCAGGTTTGAGGCCAGCCTGGTCTACAGAGTGAGTTCCAAGGCAGGTAGGGTCACACAGAGAAACTGTCTCAAAAAAAAAAAAAAAAGTATGATTTCTTTGTAAGACTAACCCAAGGTGACTGACTTGGGTCAGAGTCAGGTTCCTGACACCCACAACAAAAAAGTAAGTTTCCAATACGGCAATTTCATAACTCCACAAAACACATGTTGATTCCTACCACACTCATGAACAGGAACTCTATCTGTAACAAGGAGGAAAAACTGGAAATGCTAAATATTCTAATTAATTTTTCCTTTTCCTAATCATTAGGAAAGCCAGGCTTTTTCGTTCAGATCAACAGGGAAAGAACAAGGTTGTAAAACCTTATTTCTACATGATGGAATAAAGGAAGATCCAAGTTACAGACGGTATTTCTCAAGGACTCAATTCTCTACTGGAGGAAAATTGAAGAGACTCTAAATGTCAACTTACTCTCCAAGCTAGAACCGGAACAACTTTAGACAATGAAGAAACACCGAAGAAAATAAATGTAACAATTACAGACCTCAGTGTTCACAGAAGCCATGAAAACGTGATTATGCAATCCAGGGAAATCTTTCCTGACCCCTATCTCTTAAACTACTCATACAGTCCCAGGACAAATTATACATAAATATCAATAAGTAACTAGAAATTCTGCCATTGACCTTTAACCTTAAGTTCCTTGTGTTTCAGGCAGTCAGCTCTACTGAAGTGTTACACATTCACAAGTGTTTGTGTAACTGGAGAGTCTCAAGTTCAAAGTGGTTTTGTTGTGGTTTGGTCAACAGAAGCCTGATTGGACAGGAAATGCAACCTGGTCTGGCCTGAGATAGCTTGTCCTTGTTGGTTAAAAAAAAAAAAAAAAAAGAAATGCCCAAACCTACTTATCATATGTTCAGAAAGTCGGTCCAAGGGAAAAACCGCCCATCGCTGCCCTTCCGGAGCCGACTTTGGGACTTGCACAGGGTTCAGCCCCAAGCAATCAAGGCCACCTCTCCTGTCCACAGGTAATCTATCAGCTCACAGAGGGGCTGCGACGTGGGGCTGGGAAACCAGGCCAAGCCCGGGTCTTCTCACCTCCAAACTCTACCGTTGGCTTCCAAGTAACTAAGGAATCTCGCGTGTCACAGACAAGTGTGACATCACCCGGCCCGCCGTGACAGGGCAGTCCGCCCGACCAGGCCTAACTCGAGTCCCGGACCCCGGCGGCTCACCCAGGTCAGGCGGAGGGAACCCGAGAAGGCGCAGGCAAGCCGCGAAAGCTGGGTGGGGTGGAGTGATCACAAACAATACAGCTTTCCCTTTCGTTTTTACCTACGAGTCAGTGGCGGGGGACCGGACTCGAATTCAAGCCCTGAACTCGGCTGAGGGGAAGAGGGGGTGGAAACTGAAACCGACGCAAATCGACGGGCCTTCGCCACAAAACCTGGCCTAAAGGCCCGGGAGACCCCGCAGACTCGCCCCCGCCCCGCCCCCGCCGGCGCTGCCGCGCATGCGCGGCACTAGTTCTCCGAGTCCTTCCCGGCCCAGCTCCGATCTCGACGCCGAGCCGGCCTGGTTCCGAGAGAACGAGCCGTCCGAAAACGGAAGCCACTACCCACTCCCGCGCCCGCTCCCTCAGCACCCCTCGCTCCCGGTTTGCCTCGTCCTAGCTTCGCACGTACCTTCTCAGTCCACCACTCAGGAGCTCCCCAGCTCTGCCAAAACCGGATGTGCTCTGAGTCTCCCCGGGTTGGCTCCGGAGCTCTACCCACACCCGTTCCCCCCCCCCCAGGAATCCCCGCCCCCAACCCGCCCAGGCACGTCCTCATTGGTCTTTGGCTGCGCTTCTGCCTTTCCATTGGCTTACGTTCATAAGCAGCTGCTTACGTCAGCGTCATCGGCTAATGTATTTGTCAAGACTATGGCCACCAACCGACACCGGAGCCACAGGCCTCCGCCTTCTTCCCCTAAGAAGGAGGAATGTCTGTCTGACGCCCCATCAGTAGGGACGGTGAAGTGGGGTGTGTCAGTCCCGAGACCGCTGCCAAGGGAGACCTCATGACACTAACAACCACAGCGCCAATAGGCTTCTCGTGGAATAGTAAAGAGGGAAAACTCCTCCCTGGGACCTTTTAACAGGGAATATAGTGGAGCTTAAGCTTCAGAGCACCTTTGAAGGTTCAGCCATTCTACAGGAACCCAAGGACCCCTGCTTAGAGGTCACGTGCTGGTCCTGGAGCCCCAAGCAAACGGGCCATGACGATCGTTTTCCTATTCACCTGCATGGAAGTGGGTGGTTCTTTATAGTTACCAAGGACCCTGCAAGTCAGGTGTTAACAGAGCAGCCAAGACTGGTCTTGCACACCTAACCAGCTCTTCGGAGACCTGGCCAATGGAGGTCAAAGAGCAGGCGCTTTCTTTAAGGCGTGTCCCTAGCCGGAACACACCAGTTCTTGCCCAGCAGGACGTTTCCTGTTGGGAAAAATTTATCAAAATGAACGAAAAAATTTTAAATTAAACTGTTATGTCTAGAGAAGCTCCGTTTTATGCTAGGCATCCATCCTGGTGACCACCTGTCATTTGTCTCTGACCCCAGTCCCTGAAAGATAAGTGACCCCATCCAAACAAGTACTGCTGTGACTATCTACTTGTTATGATTGCTTTTTTTTTGCTTCTGTAATTTGCTTAAGCAGACATCCAAAGATTGTTTTGAGTTGCCTTAGTCACTTAACTTGGCAGAGCACAACAGTTTTTATTTACTTGCATAGGCACTGAAGGTCTCCATGTGGTTTTCCCCTTTTCCCATTTTAGCAATCTCAAATTTAGCTCTGAGATTGTTCATCCTAATAGCAATTAATCTTTTCATTATAATTGGATTCAGTCTATGGTCTTTTCCTAGGTGTCACAAACCCCATAACAAAGAAAGAAAAACTAACAAAACTTTTTTGTCCCTAAGTATATGTAGCTCAGGCTGGTCACAAATTCAACTCAGATTAGCCTTCAATCCACCTTCACAGTACTGGGCTAATAAGGCATGCACCACCAAACCCTACTTCTGGATGCTTTTGAGACCTGCTCCAAACGGCCTATTTAAAACATTGCGCTAGAATGAATCAATACATCTTTCAAAAATGCACATTTCAGGCCAGGCATGATGACACAGGGCTTTAATCCCAGCACTCAGGAGGCAGAGGAGGCGGATCTCTGTGAGTTCCTGGCCAGCCTGGTCTACTAAGTGAGTTTTAGAGTGAGTTTCAGGACAGCTGAGACTATGCAGAAAAACTCTGTCTTAAAAAACAAATAAGCAAACAAACAAAAAATAAAACCCAGGTGAATAGACAAACAGAATGTGGTGTAACTATACAATGAAATATTATTTAGCCATAAAAAAGGTTGAAGGCCAAGTGTGGTGGTAATCTCAAACCTTGGCTTCATAATGAGTTCAAGGTTAATTTAGTGTCTTAGATACTGTTTGATTGCCGTTAGTCCATGGTCATGGCAGGAAGCAGACAGGCATGGCGCTGGAGCAGTAGTTGAAAGCTTTACATTCTCATCCACAGGTGACAGGAGGGGGGAATATGGGAAGGCGGGGAGCCGCAGTTGACTGGACCCTTCTATATCAGTCATCCATCAAGAAAATGCACCACAGGCTTGCCCGTAGGCCAAGGTAGTGGCAGATTTTCTTAATAGGAGTTCCCTCTTCCAAAATGATTCGTTTGTGTCAAGCTGACTTAAAATAGCCAACAGTAGTATATTAATGTATGCTAACTAGTATCTATACTAATATAATTAGCATATGGATATATGTTTTGTTTTGCTGGAATTAAAGGTGCGTACCACCATGCCCCACAGCTATCTACCTGTTGATGAACCTTTGGGTTCTTTCTACTTCCTGATGACTACAGTATTATGAACAATGCTGCTACAGAAAACTATCACCAGATGTGAGCCCTTTAACAGCTGTGCAGTAAATAAACATCTTTTCCTCATAAAGTTATTCATTCAGCTGAGTATTTTGCTATAGTATCACAAAAAGTACTAGGCCAATGGAAAGTTCAATTGCTAGATCATAACTTTACTGTTTATGTTTATTTATCTGAAAGGGAAAACCACTTTAATTTCTCACCAGCAGTACATGAAAGTTTCAATTTCTCTAATCATTGCCAACATTTTTTTTGCCAAATGTTTTGATTTATTGATATTTTAGCAGATATGTGGTAGTTTGAATGTAATTGACCCCCCATAATCTCATAGAGAGAGGCACTATTAGGCAGTGTGGCTTTGTTGGAAGAAGTGTGTCACTGTGCAGGTGGGTTTTAAGGTTTCTTATGCTCAAGATACCATCCAGTGACTCAGCCGATTTTCTATTGCCTGCAAGATGTAGAACTCTCAGTTACTACTCCATCATCAGATCTGCTGGCACGCTGCCATGCTCCCTATCATGATGATAATGTACTGAATCTCTGAAACTCTAACAAGCCACCCCAATTATGTTATCTTTATAAGAATTGCCTTGGTCATGGTGGTGGTACATGCCTTTCATCCCAGCACTCGGGAGGCAGAGGCAGGTGGATCTCTGTGAGTTTGAGGCCAGCCTGGTTCCAGGACAGCCAGAGTTACATAGAGAAATCCTGTCTCCAAAAACCAGAAAAAAGAGTTGCCGTGGTCATGGTGTCTCTTCACAGCAATAGAAACCCTAACTAAGACAGAAGTTGGTACCAGGGACTGGGGGTGTTGCTGTGATAGGCCTGACCATGTGTTTGTTTGGACTTTGGTACTTTGGGTTAGGAAAGCAGTGGAATACTTTAAGCACTGCTTGATGGGCCACACTAGTAGGAGCATGGGAGACAGTGGTGCTGAGTGTGATTTAATTAGCTGTGGGGGATGACTCAAGAGGTTTCTGAGAATTTTAATATGTTGGCTAGAGATCATTCTTGTGATATTTTGGGGAAGAAAGTGGTGAAGCCAAGATATGGATTGATATCATTTTTTTTCTTTTTGGTTTTTCAAGACAGGACTCAGAGATCCACCTGCCTGTACCTCCCAATTGCTGGGTTTATTTATTATGCGTACAGTATTCTGTCTGCATGTCTGCAGGCCAGAAGAGGGCACCAGATCTCATTACAGATGGTTGTGAGCCACCATGTGGTTGCTGGGAATTGAACTCAGAACCTTTGGAAGAACAGTCAGTGTTCTTAACCTCTGAGCAATCTCTCCAGCCCCAATTGCTGGGTTTAAAGGCGAGTACCACAACATCTGGTTTATGAGCTGATATCTTACTATGACTTGTCTTGCTAATGATTATTTTTTTGAGAGTTTCCCAGTAGCTATGAAGCCAGTCCTAGAACTCTGTAGAACAACCTGGCCTTGAACTCACAGAGATTCTCCTGCCTCTGCCTCCCGAGTGCTGGGACTAAAGATTCGTGCCACCACTGCCCAGCTGCTAATAACTAATTATGTTGAGTATCTCTTTATCAAATCGTTTTCCCAATTTAATAGCAGTTCATTTACCCCCCCTCTTTTTTTTTTTCAAGACAAGGTGTCTCTATGTAGTCCTGGCTGACCTGGAACTCAATTTGTAGACCAGGCTTGCCTTGAACTCACTGAGATCCACCTGCCTCTGGCTCCCAAGTGCTGAGATTAAAGGTATACACCACTACCGTCCAGCTCATTTATCATTTTCTAAAAGATATATTTATTTATTATGTATACAGTGTTCTCCCTGCATTTAAGCCTGCACACCAGAAGAGGGCACCAGATCTCATTACAGATGGTTGTGAGCCACCGTGTGGTTGCTGGGAATTGAACTCAGGACCTTTGGAAGAACAGCCAGTGCTCTTAACCACTGAGCCATCTCTCCAGCCCCCTCATTTATCCTTTTTATAATTGTGTGAGATAGGCTTTCATGTATCTAAGACTGACTTTGAAATTACTATGTTTGAGGATGAACTTGAACTTTTGCCTCCTAAGTGCTGGGATTATGCAGAGCTGGGGCTCACACTCAGGACCTCAAGCATGCTAGGCTAGGCAAGCACTCTGCTCACTGAATCACATCCCCAATTCCTGTGAATGTTCTTTATGTGGTCTTGGTACTTGTCTGATATATGGTTTGCAAATACTTTCACCAATTTTATGTATTTTGTTGTTGTTAATGGTGCAATGAAGCAAAAACAGTTTAATTTTAATATCTATTTTTCTTTGGTTGCCTCATGTGACATGTATAATAATGCAATACATTTTAATTAAAATGTTTATATAGCCGGGCGTTGGTGGCACACGCCTTTAATCCCAGCACTCGGGAGGCAGAGGCAGGCGGATCTCTGTGAGTTCGAGGCCAGCCCGGTCTACAGAGCGAGTGCCAGGACAGCCTCCAAAACTACACAGAGAAACCCTGTCTCGAAAAATCAAAAAAAAAATGTTTATATAATTGGGTCCAGGAATCATGTTCCTGAAGCCTCACAAACCTTAAGCAAAACCCTGTTTGGGAGGCTGGAGAGATGGTTCTACTAGCCCCAGAGGACCCTGGTTTTATTCCCAACACCCACTTGGCTGCTACAACATGCAATAACCCCAGTTCCAAGGATCCAATGCCCTCTTCTAGTCCTGGTAGGTAGTGGATTTATGTAACACACATACATATGTGTAGACAAAACACCTATACATATACACATAAGTAAAATAAATAAACCTTTTCAAAACAAAACATAACCTTCTTTCCACAACTGAGGAGTGGGGAATTAGATTATACCTTTTAAAGGTTGGTGCTATGGTTTTACTGAAAACTCAAAGGCTCTTATGTTTGAACACTTGGTTCCAAGCTGGTGGTGCTATTTGGGAAGCTGTAGAACTTTTGGAGGGTGGGGCCTAGATACAGGAAGTAGATTTCTGGCAAGTGAGTCCTAGGTATAACTAGACCCTACTTTTAGCACTCCCTCCCTCTACCTCCCTTCCTCCAGTTATTTTTTTGGGGGGCGGGGATTCGAGACAGGGTTTCTCTGTGGCTTTGGAGGCTGTCCTGGAACTAGCTCTTGTAGACAAGGCTGGTCTCAAACAGAAATCCACCTGCCTCTCTGCCTCCCGAGTGCTGGGATTCAAGGCTAACTAAATAAAGGTGTGCACCACTACTGTCCAGCATTGTAGGCCTTCTCATTAGAGAAATGGGGGCTTTTTTCTTTTTTTTTTTTCAGGAAGCAGTTTGTTATGACCCAGCATCATCTTTCTATGGTGGTGGTTCTCAACCTGTGGGTCTCCACCCCTTTGGGATAGAATGACCTTTTCACAGGGGTCATATATCAGATATCCTGCATAACATGTTTGCATTACAATTCACAACAGTAGCAAAGTTACAGTTATGCAGTAGTAATGAAATAATTTTATGTTTGGGGGTCCCCACAGCATGAAGTATTAGAGGATTGCAGCATTAGGAAGGTTGAGGACCACGGCTCTATGGGAATTTTCATCAACAGCAGAGACAAATTTCCCAGAACAGATTTTTATGTTTTTGGTTTATTGTCTTCTATATAGATTGTTTTATCTTCTGATTTGATAATTTAAAGTACTGGGCAGTGAGGCTAAAGACCAGTAATGGGAGAGAGAGATGTACTAAGGAGGGCTGGTAGGAGATTGGTAGTAAAGTTGCATATGCTCTTTCCTGTGTGACCCTGTCTTAGGGTTTTATTGCTGTGAAGAGACACCATGATCTCTGTAAGTTTGGTGTCACCTTGGTCTACAGTGCAAGTTCCAGGACAGGCTCCAAAGCTACACAGAGGAATCCTGCCTCGAAAAAAATAAAAACCAAAAAGTAAAAACACAAACAAAAAGATGGAAGAGTGTTATGTAGCAATTCCCTTGAAATTGAAACATTCATTACTGGAGGGAGGGAGGGGATAAGGACACTCGGGGGAAGTCAGCAACCTTAAGTCTGGGGAAGCAGAAACACGGGGTTACAGGGCCCCTCCTCAAGGTCTGATGAACCACAAACAAGCACTGGGCAACAGGCATGCTCCCACAAATTGAGCTGCTTGCCAGAGTTCCCAGTCTGTCAAGCGCCTGGAAATGGTGATGGGGGGACTCCATGAATGGAACGTTCATGAATTTTCACTCATACTTGGTGATGTAGCTGCCTCGAGTTATCCATGTGCCTATAAGTAACCCCTCACCCTTATTCCTCAAAGTATCCCCAGTAAACTCACTGGTTTGCCAAGTTGAACTTGATGGAATAATTTATTTGGTCTTGCTTCAATGTCCTATCTGGGGTATGTAAACTGTTATTTATTCATGTTTCCTCAGGAAAAGTCACATAACAAAAGAGGGAGAGGGTGATGGAAGTTTACAGAAAGGTCCAGAAAGCCACTGAGACCAGTGGAAAACTAGGGTTTTGTTAATACATTCCAAAAGTGTGTTTGTGTGTGTGGGGGGGGTATTTTTTTTTTTATCTGTTAGGTCAGGTTATATCTGTTAGTCATGGGAAGGTAAAGCAAAGAATGGCTATTTAGTAGGATTAACATGGCCAAAACTAAATTTAATTAGGACCTGAACTATCCCATGCTCTTCTATCCCAAGCCTGCCTTTTTTCTACGAATTCTCGTGGGTGAGGGGAATGGTGCATGTGACTGTATGTGCATATATAAATGGAGGCCTGAGGAGACCCTCTCATGTCATCTTCATGAATGTTGCCTGTTTGCATTAAGCCAGGGTCTCAACACGAGCCTGGAGTTCACCAACAGACTGGGCACAGTAGCCAGCTAACCCCAGAGATCTTCATGTCCTTACCCTGTGATTACAAGTACAGGTCACCACGGGTGATGGAGATGAAAGTCAAATCTTTCTGTTTGTGAGGCAAGTACTTTATCTGCTGGGCTATCTCCCTGTCCCTACACCCCTTTTCTTATAATCAATTTTAGGAACTTTGTTACAGTAACAAAATAAACTAATAGACCAAGGAAATGGCCTCATTCCTTGGATCTCAGCAAGTTTGTAGCGGTTTCACAGGTTAGCGTTGCTGTGTGGTTCCTAAGGCTCACAAAAAGCTACACATCCTCTTCCTAGATCTCTGCTTCCGGTATAGTTCTAGGTGCTTCTGGCTTGTGAGCTTGAGAGTCTTTAAGAGGACACATGTGGGTGCTTTGGGCAATAGTTCCAGGAGACCCCAGTTTGAGAAGGGAACCCCCAGTGGATCTCATGTGCCTGGACCAAGTTCCTATCACACAGAATCCACAGGTCAAGTGAAACAGTTGTTGTTTCATGTGACCAAGTTTGGGGTGGTAAAGATAATGGCATACTGAACATTCTATACATCAGTAAGAACAAAATGAACACAATAGGCAAATGTCATTGTCTGGGTAATTAACCCAGCCATAGCAATCAGGAACACATGTGGTGCAGAGTCATACATGCAGCCAAACACCCATATACATTAAAGTATTTTTTTAACTAAAAAAGTTATTAAGCCAACATTTGTTGATTGTGAGCAACAGGTACAGGTCATTATCCTTCTCTGCATTTTCTCTATTCCACACTTTTCATATATGTATAAGTCAGCTTGGTAGCACTCTAGCTAAATGGTCAATTAATTTATAAAGAGAGAAGTTTACTCTGGCTGACATTGGTAGATGTTCCAGTCTGAGAACCACAGTTCTCATTTTTCTAGGTCTCTGGTGTGGGTAGCACACAATGTCAGAAATGAATATTAGGGCCAACCACTTTTATCAAGAGGCAGGAAGAAAAACCATTTTAAGGAAAAACCATTTCATGGACATGCCCCAATGGCCTAATGGTCATACACAGCCTTACCTCCTAAAAGTCCTACCAACTCTTTCTTTTTTTTGGGGGGGGGTTTTACGAGACAGGGTTTCTCTGTATTGTTTTGGAGGCTATCGATCCAGCCCGGCCTCGAACTCACAGAGATCCGCCTGCCTCTGCCTCCCGAGTGCTGGGATTAAAGGCATGCACCACCACCGCCCGGCTCCTACCAACTCTTAAGAGCCTACAGATTATGGGAGAATATTATTTTAAAGTGTGTGGAATTTGTTTAACTCTGAAACTGTGATTCTTTGCCTATCTGAAACACCTGATGGTCTAATAACGAGCGGAATGGCCCGTGGTGAGGCAGGAGCAAGGATAGGAGGGGCTGGCAGGCAGAGAGGATAAATCTGAGAACCGGAAGAAGCACAAGAAGAGAACAGGGGGACGGAGGTGTCAGGGGCCACCCAGCCAGCCATGGAGTAAAAAGGAAAGTAAGATATACAGAAGTAAGAAAGAGAAAAGCCCAGAGGGGAATGATAGATGGGTTAATTTGAGATAAGAAAAGCTGTCTAGAAACAAGCCAAGCTAAGGCAGGGCACTCAGCTAAGAATAAGCCTCAGTGTGTGATTTACACGGGAGCTGGGTGGTGGGCCCCTAAAAAGACCCAAAGAGTCAGAAGAGTAAAAGACATTACAACAAGAGACCAAGCCTTTAATGCTCATGCATTTGGGGAAGACACCATGACTCAGAACCCAGCACTATAGAACTGATTTTTTTTGAGACATTATCTTCCTAGGTAACCCAGGCTGGCCTTGTGTTCACAGTCTTCCTACTATAGCCTCCCAAGTGCTAGGATTATCACAGGAACTATCCACAGGGAGCTAATCCAAATTTAGAGGACCATGCTTGCTCCAGGTGTGTACTGTATGCATCGATTTTGAGTTTGTGTTGTGACATCATTTTAAGAAGACAGGACAGGGATGGATGAGATAGACACGTAACAGACAATATCTGGTTTACCCTTTCATATTTTCCTCCAAACTTAGAAGGTATTAGAATGTACCTGTATTCAGAGTGCATCTGTATTCATGCACTCTGAGCCCTAAAGACCCCCCTCTCCTGCCCTGTCCCAGTCTGGAGGCAGGGGACTCTTAAAAACTGTCTTCCTTTATCCCAGGAGCACAGAGGCAGGTGGATCTCTGAGTGGGAGGCCAGCCTGGTCTACAGAGTGAGTTCCAAGACAGTCAGGACTGCACAGAGAACCCTGTTTCGGGAAAAACAAACGAAACAAAAGCAACAACAAAAAATCCGTCTCTTTCTGTCTAAGGCACGGTCTTGTTCCTTCAGCACTCTGCCAATGATGCAAACTGCTTGGTAGGCATTATTTAGTTCTCAAGTCTGCTCTTCTGGCCATATTTTCCTCCTGAGGCACTAAGTAGAAAGGCGACTAACTGTTGATAGGGAAATAAAAGGAGACTAAACAGATGCCCTTTTATAAAAATTTCTGTTTTGCTGTGTTTGGGTGTGCCAGTTGTGTGCTTTGTGCTTTGCAGAGCCCAGAAAAGAATCTTGGTCCCCAGGACCTGGAGTTATGGACAGTTGTGAGCCACCATGTGGGTGCTGGGAATCAAACCCAAGTCCTTTGGAAGAGCAGTCAGTGCTCTTAACTGATAAGCCATCTCTTAGCCTAAGGCAAGTATTTTTTTAAGACTTATCTATTTATTATGTATACAGTGTTCTGTCTGCATGCACACCTTCCTGCCTGAAAAGGGCACCAGATCTCATTATAGATGGTTGTGAGCCACCCTGTGGTTGCTGGGAATTGAACTCAGGACCTCTGGAAAAGCAGCCAGTGCTCTTAACCTTTGAGCCATCTATCCAGCCCCCTAAGGCAAGTATTTTAAAAAGACATTAAAGGTATTCAACTACTGCTAACATAGGCACTGTATTCTAGATCCTTCTATAATTTTGTCTTGTTAGCAAGATAGCTCAGTAGGTAAAGGTGCTTGCCACCAAGCAACACAACCTGGTTTAGTCCTTGGAAACCAAATGGTGGAAGAAGAGAACCGACACCTACAGGTTGTCCCTCTGACCTCTACTCTCAAACCATGACATTATAAGGGCATGTACACACACACACACACACACACACACACACACACACACACACACACACACACACAAATGCACAGACAAAATAAATATAATAAAAACTTCACAGCTGGGCAGTGGTGGTGCATGCCTTTAATCCCAGCACTCAGGAGGCAGAGACAGGTGGATCTCTGTGAGTTTGAGGCCAGCCTGGTCTACAAAGTGAGTTCCAGGACAGCCTCCAAAGCTACAGAGAAACCCTGTCTCAAAAAACAAACAAACAAAAAAAAGCCGGGCATTGGTGGCGCACGCCTTTAATCCCAGCACTCGGGAAGCAGAGGCACGAGGATCTCTGTGAGTTCGAGGCCAGGCTGGACCGACAGCCTCCAAAACAATACAGAGAAACCCTGTCTCGTAAAACCAAAAAAAAAAAAAAAAAACAAACAACAACCATAAAAACAAAAACAAAAAGCACTCATGAAATTCCTAAGTTTCCCTTCTTTGTTTTACCATTCCATTGCCTGTTTTTAGGCTCCTATTGTAGCTGCTAATATCAAGCTAATTTATATTTGTCATTCCCCACCAGATCCTGGAAGTTTTTTTCCAGAACTCATAAAGACATGCTTAGGAAACGGCCCCAGGAAGCTGTGGCTCTGTAGAAGTGTCCAGTGAATGGCTGTCACCCAAACTGCTTGGGAAATTCTCCATGTGCAGTTGTCCAGGCTAAAGATAGGGTCCACCTGTAGATCCATCCATTTGCTTGGGCTAGGGGTTGGCACGGGATTTGGGACTCTTTTGGGGGGGGGGTTACGAGACAGTGTTTCTCTGTATTGTTTTGGAGGCTGTCGATCCAGCCCGGCCTTGAACTCACAGAGATCCTCGTGCCTCTGCTTCCCGAGTGCTGGGATTAAAGGCATGCGCCACCACCGCCGGCTGGAATTTGGGACTCTTGAGGGCCAAGGCCCTTTCCTAGAGTTGGGACAGGCAAGCTAGAACAGTTGGTCACCCTAAATTCAGGATGGAGTAAGGAGAGGTGGGAAGAAAGACAGCAGGCAAGGGGAAAGCCTGCAAACTTCTCCCACATAAATGAACTTGGAGGGCAATCTTCTGAGTCTTTAATCATTTCAGAGAGCACAGATTTAAACTATGGGAAGCAAAAATTAAAGGCTCTGGAAAGTCTCTTAAGCTTTGTAACTTCCTCATATTTGTAATTTGAGACCCTTATCTGTTTCCTATTAGTGAACAGAATTATAACCTTGTGATTGCAGGTTGTTTGCATTGTCTCCTTAAGTCAGGAATGGTACTATAAGCCTACAGTCCCAGCTACTCGGGATGCTTAGGCAGAGAGAGGGTCGCTTGGAGCCACAAGTTCGAGCCTGCACAGCTGCAGCATATAGAAAGACTCATCTCAATTTTTCTTTAACGAGCTTTGGTTGGTCTGGAACTCACTATGTAGAATAGGCAGGCCTCAAACTCACAGAAATCTGCCTTTTAAGTGCTGAAAGTAAAGGCATCTATTACTACACCTGACAGTTTTTTCCTTTTTCAAAAAATATTTGTGTGTGTGTGTCTGGGGCAGGGGTTGCTGGAGAGATGATGTACTTGTTGCTTTTGCTTAGGATATGGCTTGATTCCCAGCATCCACCGAGTCACAACTATCTGTAATTCCAGTTCCAGGGGATCTAATGCCCTCTTCTTACCTCTATATACACACAAATATACATGCAGCAAAACACTCATACACAAAAAATAAACAAAGCTAAAAAATCTAAATGTATATTTATTTATTTATTTATTAGTTTATTGATGTGCCAGAGCTCAAACCTGAGGCCTTGTGCATGGCACTTTACTATGAGCCAAACCCTCAACCATTTTTTCTTGTCTTTTTATAATAACACTAACATCTGTTGTGAACATTATTCAATGTATTCATGATGCTTTATATGTAAAACATCCAGTCCTTGAAATTACCCTGCAAAGTAGGAACAATGATTGCATTACAGATTAGAAAAGGTTCAAATAGTTTGTTCTGTGGCAGGACCTGTATTTGAGATCTGGGCACACCACTCTGGAGCCAGGCTATTAATCATTACACACATTAGGTTACACTTCTCACAGCACAGTATTGCTAATGTAACCTTATAACATTCTATGAATCTTTAAAAACAAAGGCTTCATAAGAAAATGGTAGTTAGACTTGACTTTATCAGGCTAAGAGAGACCAGGAGGGGAGGTAAGAATAGGGTAGCAGGTTCTACTTTTTTAAAATTTATTTTTAAATTTATGAGTGTTCACCTGCATATATACACCAATTGTGTTCCTGGTGCCCACAGAGGTCAGAAAAAGGTATTGGCCCCCTAGAACTGGAGTTGCCGACAATTGTATGGACTGCCATGCTAGGAACTGAACCCCAGTCCTCTGCAGGAGTACCCTTAACCACCCATCCATCTCTTCAACCTCAAGTTCTGCATTTCTGAAGTTAGGGTTCAGGGTATGCTAAATAGAAGAACAGAGTATGTTGAAGCCTCAGTATAGTGCATGGATGGAAAAGATAAAGTGAGGACCACTGGGAACAACTTGTGGGTCCTAGTCTAATTTTAACCTTTATGACTGTAGGTGGCTCCTCCAGTGAGGACAACACGGCTCCTCTGAAGTTTTCTTTTTCTTGAACCTGTCCTTACCAATTTTTTTTCAAGTTTTAGATTTGTTTTCTTTTTTTAAAATATTTTATTTATTTATGTATTGTGTATACAGTCTTCTGCCTGCATGCCAGCAAAGGGCACCAGATCTCATTCAAGGTGGTTGTGAGCCACCATGTGGTTGCTGGGAATTGAACTCAGGACCTCTGGAAGAACAGTCAGTGCTCTTAACCGCTGAGCCATCTCTCCAGCCCCGATTTGTTTTCTTTTGTGCATTTTTTTTTGCCTGCATGTATGTCTGTATACCACCTGCATGTCTGGTGCTCAGGGAAGCCAGAAGAAGGCATCTTGGATCTCTTGGAACTGGAGTTATAGATAGTGCAGTTGCTAGGACTTGAACCTGAGCCCTCTGCAAGAGCAACTGCTCTTAATCACTAAAGCATCTCTCCAGTAGCCTCCCCTTGTCTACTTTGCAGCTCTTCTTCTGACTCCTCCTCTCAAACCAGCCGAGCTTGTTCTACCCAGGGACAATGAGAGCAAGCACTATCAGAGCCCTCCTTCCCCTTCTTTCTCTCTGTATTCTCCAGAGTCTCATGTAGCCCAGGCATCTTACAATAGCTCATAACCCCAGCTTCAGAGAATCTGATGTCCTAGTATGACCTTCACAGACACCTGCCCTCAAGTGCACATACACGTGCGCATGCACAGGAACAAGATAATCTTTTACAAAGACTTCAGCTTGCACCAGCCAATGCTCTTTATTGCTATCTTCCAGAAAACCCTCAACCAGAAGTTTCCAGCCAAGCCTTTTGCAGATTCCTAGCTCAGAAACTACAACAGAAAGGTGTTGTTTGTCTGTTTGTTTGAAGTCTCCGAGAAACACAGAATTCATTTTATTACTCAGCTTCCTTTGTAATGTAACAAAACTTGGTAATGTGACAAAGCTTGAACACCCTACAGATGCCACCTGTTCCAGTAAAGAGAACTAAATGACAGAAGCTAACATGGAAGAAGGAAGTGAGTTGATTATATACCACTGTGACACAATACCAGGCAGAAACACTAATGCACAGGTCGGAGGCTCGTGGTTATAGAAAGATTTCAGTCTGTCCTGGCATGGAATGCACAGCCAAGTTTGTGGCAGCAGAAGCTTTGTGGGCATGGTAGACCTTCCTCCCTTCCGTCCCCCTAGGAAGCAGGCCACTAGGGGTGGCTTTTTGAATGTTATGCCTCCTTGCTCCTGCCAGGCAGGCCCTACCCACTAAAGGTTCCATAGCATTCAAAACAGTGCCAAGCCAGGCGTTGGTGGCGCACGCCTTTAATCCCAGCACTCGGGAGGCAGAGGCAGGTGGATCTCTGTGAGTTCAAGGCCAGCCTGGTCTACAAAGCGAGTTCCAGGACAGCCTCCAAGACAATACAGAGAAACCCTGTCTCGAAAAACCAAAAAAAAAAAAAAAAAAAAAAACCAGTGCAGTAAACACATGAGCCTGTGGAGAACATTCCAGACTCTAATCCCTACACTAGGCCTGTGATCTGGAATGGCTTTGAAACAGCCATTGTAGCCCATCTGTGGTACATGGGGACAAGAGTGGCCCACGAGAGAGGAGGAGCTCAGTTACTGGAATGGAGGAAGAGGGCTTGGGCGAGACTGGCAAATGGCAAAGGGGGAGCCAAGAGAATGGATGCTGTATGTGGAGAATTAACAACCTGGTTTCTGTTGTTGGTTGTCTCTTTCTCTTCTATTCTTTGGGGCCTCTCAAACAGCTCCCTTAAATTATCCCATCTACTTTTTGCCTCTGGGTTTTTACATTTTTCTATTTCTTTATATCTTTTCTTTCCTTTTTTTTTTTGTTGTTTTGTTTTATGAGACAGGGTTTCTCTGTATTGTTTTGGAGGCTGTCGGTCCAGCCTGGCCTCGAACTCACAGTGATCCGCCTGCCTCTACCTCCCGAGTGGTGGGATTAAAGGCGTGCGCCACCAACACCAGGCCTTTTCTTTCCTTTTTATTCTGTGTCTGTCTGTGTGGCTAGGTGACTGGCCTCTTCTTTTCTTGCTCCTTCATCTTTTTTCTCTCTTTTTCCCCTATTTATTCTCTCTGCCTGTCAGCCTGTCTTTCCTTTCTCCTGCCTTGCTATTGGCTGTTCAGCTCTTTCTGCTTTTGTGAGACAGGGTTTGTCTGTGTAACTTTGGAGGCTTTCTCAGTAGACCAGGTTGGCCTTGAACTCACAGAGATCTGCCAGTGTCTGCCTCCTGTGTGCTGGGTGTTGTTAATTAGGGAGCCAGGGCCGGCCCGATACACGGAGCACAAGCCATGGAGAGCATATTAATCATAGTTCATTATAGCGAGACTGAAATGGGGGAGACAGACATGACAGAAAGAGAGGAAGATGAGAGAGAAGAAGACGAGAAGAAGAGAGAGAGTAAGCGGGCAGGGGTCTGTCCTTTAAAGGGGTCCTTTGCACCTGCTTGCATACTAGGTCTCATGAACTCTGGGCTGGCCAGAGTGTTGCCTGAGTGAATTCTGCCAAGTAACAGGGCAGGCCAGTGTAATGCCTGAACCTTTCACTGGGATTAAAGGCTCGTGACACCACTGTCCTGCTGGCCATCAGGTGACTTAGGCAGGCACAGTGATACAGCTTCACAGAGTTAAACAAATGAAACATGAAAGAATGTAATACATTGCCTGGCGGTGGTGGCGCATGCCTTTAATCCCAGCACTCGGGAGGCAGAGGCAGGAGGATCTCTGTGAGTTCGAGACCAGCCTGGTCTACAAGAGCTAGTTCAGGACAGTCTCCAAAGCCACAGAGAGACCCTGTCTCGGAAAAAAATTAAACAACAGGTTTTTGTTAGAATTTTATTTTTAGTGTTTTCAGTCACAAGTGCATCTAACAGCTAAATCCAAAAGCTTTCTGTACTGTGCAACTTTCTCTGGCTTCTCACCTGACTCTTCTTCAGACAGTTGCCCTGGTTGCTAAACAGCAACACATTCTCCCTTTCCTCCACAGTCAGACTGGAGGTGTTCCCAGCTCTCTTCTCTTCAACAAACATTTGCCACGTCTCTCTCATGCACCAAATACAGTATTAAATATTAGACATAGCCTTGTGCAAACAGGCATGGTCCCAAACCTTATGAAATTTTTACTTTGGTGGGGAAGACAGATGTCTAACAAATAATCACATAAGTAAATGCAGTCAAAGCATAGTTTTTCCCCAGTTCAAATGTCTGCTTTTTTTTTTTTTTTTTTGAGACACGGTTTCTCTGTGCATCAGCCCAGGCTGTCCTAGAACTTCCTTGGTAGACCAGCCTGGCCTTGAACTCAGAGATCTGTCTGCCTCTGAATTCTGACTGCCTTCCTTTTAAAAATAGCTTCATTTAGGCATAATGGACCTATAGCCAATGGTAAAAATATATGTAACCTCCAATTTTGTGAGTTTTGACAGTAAATCATGAGCATAGCCCTGTCACCCCACCATTTTCTCAAGCCTCTTTGTAGTCATTACTACCTTCGTCCTCCTCTATCCTCATACGATCATTGGTCTGCTTTTGTCACAATAGATTAATTTGGACTTTTTCAAATTTTACATAAATGGAACCATGCAACATGTACTTGCTATTTGGTTTGGCTTCTTTCACTCAGCAGTACTACTTTAAGATTTGACCATATTTTGCCAGGCGTTGGTGGTGCACGCCTTTAATCCCAGCACTCGGGAGGCAGAGGCAGGTGGATCTCTGTGAGTTTGAGATCAGCCTGATCTACAGACCGAGTTCCAGGACAGCCTCCAAAGCCGCAGAGAAACCCTGTCTCGAAAAACAAAAAAACAAACAAACAAAAAAAGATTTGACCATATTTTACCAAACTAGTCCATTACTTTTTATTCCTGAGAGGTATTCTACTATACAGACTTCCATAATTCACCTATTGATGGACTTGCGGATCATTCCCAGATGTTGTTTTGAGACAAGAGTCTCACCATGGAGTTCTGGCTGGCCTGAAACTGGTTCTGTAGAGCAGGCTGAGAGATCTGCCTGCTTCTGTGTCCAGCTGCTGGGATTCATATTATTTCCCATTACAAATCTCCGGGTGTAGGTTTCCTTGGGGTAAAAATCAAACAAAACAAAAGCAAATGGGCCATAGTTCCCAGTGGTCCTGCTGTTTGGGACAGGCTTAGGAAGTATATCACTGGAGGTGGGCTTTGAGATTTTAAACTCAGGTCCCAGCCCACATCACACTCTGCTTAATGCCATGGTTTGAGGTGTAAGCTCTTAGCTTCCTTCTAGCTATAACCAGCATGCCTTCACTCTGCTACCGTGAACTCTTAATCCCAAAGAAACTCTTTCTTCCCCTCCCCCGAGACAGGGTTTCTCTGTACAACAGCCCTGGCTGTCCTGGAACTCCCTCTGCAGATCAGGCTGGCCTCGAACTCACAGAGATCCTCCAGCCTCTGCCTCCTCCTGAGTGCTGGGATTAAAGGCGTGTGCCACCAACGCCTGATTCAAATAAGTTGCTTTGGTCATGGTATTTTATCACAGCAATAGAAAAGTAATTAATACAGCCACTATGCGGGCATTGGGAACTGAACCTGTGTCCTCTGCAAGAGCAGAAAAAGCTCTTAACCTCTGGGCCATATTTCCAGCCCCTATTTTAAGATTTTAAAAAATTATGTGTATGAGGTGTTTTGCTTGAGTGTACACATGTGCATGCAGTACCTGTGGAGGCCAGAAGAGGGCATAGGATCCCCCGAAACTGGAGTTACAGCCTGTGTGTCCTGAGAACAAAAGCTGTCTTCTGCAAGAGTAAGGGGTGTCCCTAACCTCTGAGCCATCTCTCCAGCCCCTTATATTTAGCATCTAAATTACTGCCAAACACTTTTGCAGGGTGGCTGCATCATTTTGTACTTTTATACAAGCAGGTCCTAGAACCCTCTCTCTACTCACTAATAGTATCAATTTTTAGGCATGTAGTGTTAGCTCATTGTAAATTGACTAAATAGGCCTTTGACTCTTATGGTGCTGGGATTCGAACCCAGGGCATTGTGTATGTTTTAGGAAAGGGGCAAAGGCTCTATCACTGAGTTACATCCCTTGCCTTTCATTGTGGCTTCAGTGTGTATTTTTTTCATGATTAACGATGTTAGATATCTCACTTATTTGTCCTATTTGGGTTTTTTTGTTTTTATCTTATCTTTTTTGTACTCTGATAAACTAGGGACTGAGAGGCCTTGCATGTGCTACCACTGAGCTCCATTCCCAACCCTTGTCACTAATTTTTAGTTCTTACAACAGTACCTTTCAGAGAGCATTAGTAAGTCTCACATGGAAGCTCATGAGTGTCATCTCTGCAGTCATGAGGCTGAGGCTGGAGGATCCACATGAATTCAAGGTCAGCTTCAGCTGCAGAGTGAGTTCTGGGCCAGCCTGGGCTACACCTTGTTTCAAAAAAACCCAAAGAACAAAAAAATCAAATAGCTTTAGTTTTGCTAGGTAGAGTAGCTCAAGCCACTTGGAAGGCTGAGGCCAGAGGACTGACATGGGTTCAAGGTTAGCCTGATGAATAGAGGGAGATCTTCTCGAAATAATAAAAGAGCTAAAACACAAACAAACAAACAAAACCACGGCACATAAAAGATCCCACACTCAATATGCTTGAAGTCTCTGTATTGAATTCCCAGAGGGAAAACAGCTTTTTGCTTGTTTTTGTTTTGTTGGGTTTATTTATTTATTAATTTACTTTTTCGAGAGACAGTATTGCTTTTGTACCTTTGGCTGGCTTCTAGGATTATAGACAGGAGCCACCATGCTTGGCTAGTGTGCCAGGCTCTTTCTTTTAGGCTGCCAACCAGCTAACTCCCAAATCATGACATAGAGACTTACTATTAGTTGTGGATGCCCGGCCTAGCTTAGGCTTGTTTCTGGCTAGCTCTCTTAACTTAATGTATTTCTCTTTATCTGCTTTTTGCCTCAGGACTTTCCACTTTTTCTTTCTGTATGTCCTACTTTTCCTGCCTCTTCTGTGTCTGGCCCTCTGGTGGCTGCCTGTCTAGTTTAACTGGCCCCAGGCATCTCCCTGGTGGCTGCCTGTCTAACTGGCCCCAGGCATCTCCCTGGTGGCTGCCTGTCTAACTGGCTCCAGGCATCTCTCTCTTTCTCCCTTGTTCTCTCCTCCTTCTCTCTCCTTTTTCTCTCAAGCCTAGATTTCTCCTCCTACTTATTCTCTTTGCCCACCAGCCCCACCTATACCTCTTCTGCCTGGCTATCAGCCATTCAGCTTCTTATGAGACCAATCAGGCAGGCAAGGTGAAACAGCAACACATCTTTTCACAACTAAACAAATGCAGCAGAAACAAATGTAACACATCTTCACATAGTTAAATATTCCACAGAAGGCTAATTTTTTTGGTTTGTTTGGTTCCAGAGAGGGTTTCTTTGTACAGCCCTGGCTGTCCTAGAACTCACTCTGTAGATAGACCATGCTGGCCTTGAACTCACAGAGATCCACCTGCCTCTACCTCCTATATCCTGGGGCTAAAGGCGTATGCCACCACCACTCAGGGCTGGGTTAGTTTTTAATCTGGTGAATACCAATATATTGATTTATTCTTTTTATATGTTGCACATTTAGAATCATAGCTAAAACATTTTGCCAAACCTAGGAAGTAGAATGGGACATACTGTACTCTAAAAGGCAAATCTTAGACACTAAAGCAACCACTGGGGGAACACTGGTCAAGGGATATAGACACGGAGCAAAAGACCCAGTTGCAGATAGTAAAACAAGGGGTGGACTTGCAGACAAGCTGGGTCATAGCTACGGATGGTGGGCACTTCTCATTCATTACCACAACCCAGTGTACTTTCACCGCAAGGGCTGGAGAACTAAGACTGTTTATCAGACTGACTTGTGGCCAGTCTCGTGTACTTGGCTCAGATTCAGAAGTGACATGAAGGACATCATCCTGATCCTTTGAATAGTTCACAAGCAAAACTGTGGAGATATGATTTCTATAGCAGCAGTCCTGTGACAATTGTAGCCTTGCAAATGTTGAGAGCTGCTTGCATCAGGATCAGCTGTGGCAGTATCTTAATACCGATTCAGGATCCCTGGATTGCAGCTGCAGCCCGTGTCCTTAAACCCAGTCTTGCAAGGGTTCTGTTTCCTATCCTACACTGATCCTGGAATGATACAAGCTGGCAGTCACAATGTGTGTGGGAGGAATGACAAAGAACAAAAGGCCACCCATCGTGTTATTCACTTGTGTATGAACATGTAGCAGACATTGAGTGACACTTCATCTAGACAAAGAAACACCTTCCTGTTCTGAGGAGTGTACACAACTTGATGACCTCATGGTATAATGAAAGATGCATGTTAGGATACTAGGTGCCCATAAGGATGTTCTTAACCATTTTTGGTGGAGAAATCATGAAAGAGCTGATCTTTAAACTTGGTTTTTATGCATGTGTAGGAATTACCCAGAAAGAAGAGGAGGAGAGAGAGAGAGCATTTTATCTGAAGCAGGGCATATTTTTTATTTTATTTTATTTTTTGGTTTTTCAAGACAGGGTTTCTCTGTATTGTTTTGGAGGCTGTCCTGGAACTCGCTCTGTAGACGAGGCTTGGTCTCGAACTCACAGAGATCTGCCTGCCTCTGCCTCCCGAGTGCTGGGATTAAAGGAGTGTGCCACCAATGCCGGGCACAGGGCATATTTTTTAAGACAGATTGTTATTTTTTTAGTTTTTCAAGACAGGGTTTCTCTGTGTAACAGTCCTGTGGCTGTCCTGAAACTCGAGTTTGGACTCTAACTCACAGAGATCGCTTGCCTCTGTTTACTGAGCGCTGGAATTAAAGGCCTGTGCCACCACAGCCTGGCTAAGAAAGAATTTTTTGGTGGGTGTGGTAGTGCATGTCTTTAATCTCAACAATGGGAGGTAGAGACAGGTAAATCTCTGAGTTTGAGGTCTACAGAGAAAATTCCAGGACAGACAGAGAAACCCTGTCTCAAAAAAAAAAAGATTTTTTTTTTCATGAAACAGGGTCTTTTTTTTTTTTTTTTTTTTTTTTTTTTTGGTTTTTACGAGACAGGGTTTCTCTGTATTGTTTCGGAGGCTATCGGTCCAGCCTGGCCTCGAACGCACAAAGAAACAGGGTCTTTTTATGCAACCCTTGCTGGCCCAATTATGTAGACCTGGTTGACCTCAAATTTGTGGCAATCTTCTTGCTTCTGCCTGGAATTATGGACATGTGCCACCAAACTTGGCTAAGAAAGAAACTGAAATGTCTGTGTTCACATTTTCCTCCACACTTCCCCAAGAAAAACACAAAAGCAGGTGGTGTTTCTCCCTCCCCTTTCAAGGTCTCACTATGTTTTTCTGGCTGTACTGGAACTCGCTATGTAGACCAGGCTGGCCTCAGAGATGTACCTAGCTCTGCCTCCGGAGTGCTAAAATTAAAGGCATGTGCCACCAGGCCCTACAGAGGGAGTGTTTCTAAACACCCAAGAAAGGAGTTAGAAATAATACAGAGATTTTCTGGATGCAGGGTGAAGGGTAGAGTTGGGGGATCTATGGAAGGGAGGCATAGGGGTGGAGGGAGAAGCAAGAGTCAGTGCAAACAGTTGGCTTAAATGAGATTCCAAGAGACCAGAGACATAGCTTGGTGGTTAAGAGTGTAGACTGCTTTTGCAGACAACCTGAGATCCGTTCCCAGCACCCACTTTTGGCAGCCTGTAATTCCAGCTCCAGGGAATCTAATGTCTCCAGCCTCTATGGATACCTGTAGTTTTGTACACATATTCACACAGACACACACAATTTTTTTTTGTTGTTGTTAAAGAGAGAAGCCAGGTGTAGTGGCATGCCTTTAACCCAGCACTCAGAAGGCAGAAGTAGGTAGATTTCTATGAATTGGAGGCCAGCCTGGTTCTGTAGCAAGTTCTAGGACAGCCAAGCCTACATATAGAGACCCTGTGTTAAAAACAAAACAAAGCAAAACTGGACAGAGGGAGGGGGAGAAGAATTCTGGGTTTCCTAAGAAACTAAGGGTTGTGTATTCTTTTTTTTTTTAAAGATTTATTTATTTGTTATGTATACAGTGTTCTGTCTACTTGAGTGCCTACAGGCCAGACAAGGGCATCAGATCTCATTATAGATGGTTGTGAGCCATCATGTGGGTGCTGGGATTTGAACCTGGGTCCTCTGGAAGAATAGCCAGTGCTCTTAACTGCTGAGCCATCTCTCCAGTCCAGGGTTGTGTATTCTTTTTTTTTTTTTTTTTTTTGGTTTTTACGAGACAGGGTTTCTCTGTATTGTTTTGGAGGCTGTCAGTCCAGCCCAGCCTCGAACTCGCATCGATCTGCCTCTGCCTCTGCCTCCCGAGTGCTGGGATTAAAGGCGTGTGCCACCACCGCCCGGCTAGGGGTTGTGTATTCTTAAGCTAGCCTCAACTCTTCAATCTTCATTATTTGTCAGGGCCCAAATATGGTATTTTGGATATAGGCCTCAGCTCAATTCCAGGAGCTCGAATCTCCTATTGTCTTTTAGATGTCGGCTGGTTACCTCTGGATGGCCTGGTCACAGTGGAGAATGACTTCTAGTTTGTGTAACAATAGACCTAGGCCCCAAACCCTTCATGAGGGCTAATGGACATGCCTGGGGACCAGTGGAATGTGTCTGAGACTGGTGAGATGAGCCATTACAGAAAGTCTGAGGGCTTGTGTACGTGCATTCTAGGACCATCTCTAGGGTTAAAGGAGGTGTTTCCTAGTCAGCCCTACATACACGATAATAGTTGTCTTCTGCCAGTACCCCTGCTTTTGGAAAGCTATTTAAGAGGATGCTTGAATAAACCATGGTCTCCAGTATGGACAGAGAGCCCTCCTGAAATGACAAGATGTCTCTGTCTTAACACCACTGGGTAGCTAGGACTTTCCTGATCCACACTCCTCCACTCAGGGTCAGACCTGGGGCTGTTCGGCTGGTTCTGAACACAGCCCTAAAGACATCAGTTCAGAATAGATGGCTCTTGCAGCCTAGGACTGATACTGTCTGGACTCCGGCAATTATTCCCTCACTTCTTATGAGAGAATTAGAATGATATGAAAATTAGAAACTAAAGCCTAGGGTTAGTGCCAAGTTAGCTGAGGACTTGCTATATGGTCTTTTAGTCTGTTTGGTCACCAATAAAATCAGGAGAACATCTCACACAGATGATGTCATAATGATCAAATCAGATGACAGAAAACATTTTAAATTATAAAACATGCACCGGAGATGGCTCAGTGATAGAGGTGCTGTCGCCAAGGCTGATGACCTCACATTCTAGAAGGAAAGACTGTGAGCTACCCTTTGACCTACAGGAATATTGCATGGCACAAGTACACACACTTATACACTTAATGTAAAGGCTTGTTTATTTTGTAAGCTGCCTAACACGGTGTTAGGAACTGAACTCCAGTCTTCTGTAAGAGCAATACACACTCTTAACCACTTAGCTACACTTTAGCTGCAAATACATTTAAAAAAAATATACATGGCTTGGCAGGATTGCTCAGTCTGGTGAACTGAGATCAATCCCCAGAACCCACATATGTGGGTGGAGAGAACCAACTCTACAAAGTTGTCCTCTGACTTTCACACGTGTGCCGTGGCATGTACACATACACACACACACACACCCTCTATAAATAATAATAAATTTACATTAGAAATTATAAAGCATTATAAAGTATTTCTTACCATTATTTAACTAATAGTTAACAATCCAGTTGATTTAGTTATGACTGCTCTCAACTTCTGCTCCTGACCTGATTTGGTTTGGTTCTTCTCCATTCTCCTCCATACTGTTTCTGTAGAACTTTCTTGATTCTGGCTGTTCTTCCAGAGGATCCTGGTTCAAATCCCAGCATCCACATGGCAGCTCACTACTGTCTGTAAACTCCAGTTCCAGGGGATCTGACACGCTGACACAGACATACATGTAGGCAATATATCAATGTACATAAAAAAAAAAGCTGTTCAAAAACTGGGTGTAGTGGCAAATACCTGTGATCCCAGAATTTGGAAACCTAAGACAGGAGTATCATAAGTTCAAGGATAGCCTGGGTCATATAGGGAGACTTTACCTCAAACAAACAACCCAGTCTAACCGGGACACAGAGCTACCTCCAGAGCAAAGTGTGAATCTTCAGTCCTGTACGAGATTCTCCTTTAATCAAATCCAATATTTTGTTCTCTCTTTGTACAGCCTATGCTTTAGCCTCCTGAAATCTCTTGCTATTTATTGCTCAGCCTCCCACATTCTTTCATCATGCATTTCCTCCACTCCCACAAGGCCTTTCCCCATTCCTGGTCAGCATTCCTTCTTTCTCCTAGGCTTTGTTTTCAGTCTTCTCAGTAGCACTTGTGTACATTCCTATTGCAACATTTACCACACTGTTTTGTAAACATTCGTTTGGAAGTCTGCTAGATTTCTTCCTAACTTTGAGCACCTGGAAGGCAGACACCTGTTTATCACCCGTGTCTTTATTACTATTGGGAACAAATGAACATTTCTTGCTGAAGAAGAGTGTTCATTTGAAGGACTGGAGGTAGTTGAGATAGGAAAAGTGCAGTAAAGAGGTATTAATGGTTGAAGTTTATTATATAGATCTTTCAGTGCAGCAAGGGGACAAAACCATTGGCGATGAGTAAGCAGGGAGTTTGCAATGAAAGTGGGCCTCCAGTGAGTCCCAGAAGATCCCAAGAATATGTACGTCTGGTATTTAAGCCTGAGCAATCAGAAGCAACAGGCTGGTGACTAAGAGACCACACAGGCACGAAGGCATGCTGTTGGGCATCCTGTCAATTTCTTTTTCCCTTTTCTGTTGCACATTACTTGAGTATCCGTGATGAATTAATAGTGATTTATTTCTGTCTTTGGAGCCTCAATTTTTGTTTAGTATGAGTCTACAGTTTTATCATGCTGTCTCTGCGCTGGAAGTATCTGCTAAAGGAATTGGTGAGGGAGCTGGAGAGGGGGCTCAGCAGTTAAGAGCACTTGCTGCTCTTGCAAAGGACCTGAATCCAGTTCCCAGCACCCACATCAGGTGGCTCACAACCATCTGTAACTCCAGCTCCAGGGAATCTAACACCTTCTTCCTCAGGTAACTTTGTGTACATGCAGACACAAACACAAACACAAACACGTAAGTGAAAGCAAAATAAAATTTTACAAAAAATTGGGTAAGTGTATGTTTACAGTAGTGGAGCAGCAAAAGAGAGAAAGATATGAGTTTGGTTGATTTGTCCAACATTAGAAGAGGGACCACACAGGGATGAAGGCATGCTGTTGGGCATCTTGCTACATGTTACTTGAGTATTTGAGATAACCGAGAATGTCCTTTTTTGTTCACAGATGCATCTTCAATACCCAGAACAGTATGGGCCATAAAAATAAAATTTTCAATAGATACTTGTGGAACAGATGACTGACACATTTGGGTGATAACTTGGGGGAGGTTAGCTCCAGTTGCTCAGTATGTCATTTGAATTCTGCCTCGACTGCTCAGCCAGTCTGCATTGGCTTCATTCTCAGGTGGGTTTCGGGGTGATGAGTGGTGGCAGGGTGAGAATAGCTGCAGGTTTACACCCTAGCAATTCAGAGGCCCAGATGGCAGAGACTCTTTCCTGACTTTTCCTTAAAAGCCTTGACTAGTCCTACAGTTGGCTGGGCATAGGCCAATTCACAGTCTCTAAAATTGGGCTGTCCTGGGTCAAGTCCTGCTCCTTGAGTAGGGCAAGTCCAGTTCCACTTCAGCTAAAGACAGGAACTAGCGGTTCCCTGAAAGAAAACGGGGTTCTATCACCAGCAGACCGGAGAAAGCTGATGGAGATGATGGATGTCACCACCTTGTCAGTGGTGACAAGCCAGAGCACACTTGTTTTCTTTCCTCTATTTTCATACCAGCCCAGTGAACCTGTGCTTGTTGACAAGGTCTTGCTCTAAATGCCTCTCTCCTGTCTCTGCCTGTCTGCAAGAGGCCTACCTCATCCCTGGATACCTGGTTCAAATGCATCTCCCTCATGGGTCTCTTTTTTGAATGGAATCCCATCCTTCCTAAGGCCAAGTTCAGGGCCAGGGAAGGACACACAGACTCTGTTGCATGACCTACTCTGAATCTCCTGATCTCTCCAGAAAGCAGGCATTACTACATTCATGGCGTCGATGAGAGCACCAGGGTCCAGAGGTGAGCCACCTGTCTTCAGGACGAGCTGGGTGAAGGACCAAGCAAATCTCTTTCTACCAAACCCAAGCCATTTCCATAACTAACCTTCATTCTCCAGCTACTCTGTTTGCATCGTACTGGAACTTCAGACCTGAAGAAGAAACAGTTTGCTTAAGGCTCCAGGTGCATTCAGGAAGGTTTGCAGATACCATTGTTAGATAATAAAACACTTCTATGAACCAGGCCTGAAATAGACATTAGGGTACAGTAATCTTTTTTTTTTTCCGAGACAGGGGTTCTCTGTATTGCTTTGGAAGTTGTCTGGAACTTGCTCTGTAGACCAGGCTGGCCTCGAACTCACAGAGATCTGTGCTCTGTAGACCAGGCTGGCCTCGAACTCACAGAGATCTGTCTGCCTCTGCCTCCCGAGTGCTGGGATTAAAGGCGTGCTCCACCAACACCCGGCCAGTAATCATTTTTTTAAAAGTGCATTGGTGTTTTGCCCACATAACATGTCTGTGTGAGGGTGTTAGGTCCCCTAACAGTTGTGAGCAGCCATGTGGTTGCTGGGAATTGAATCCGGGTTCTCTGGAAGAGCAGCCAGTGCTCCTAACAGCTCAACCATCTATCTCTCCAGCCCTCACAGCAATATTTTTTTTTCCGAGACAGGGTTTCTCTGTATTGCTTTGGAAGTTGTCTGGAACTTGCTCTGTAGACCAGGCTGGCCTCGAACTCACAGAGATCTGTCTGCCTCTACCTCCGGAGTGCTGGAATTAAATGCGTGCTCCACAACACCCAACCTTCACAGTAATTATTTTTTAATTACTTTATTTTATTTTATTTTGGTTTTTACGAGACAGCGTTTCTCTGTATTGTTTTGGAGGCTGTCGGTCCAGCCCAGCCTCGAACTCACAGAGATCCGCCTGCCTCTGCCTCCCGAGTGCTGGGATTAAAGGCTTGCGCCACCACCGCCGGACTAATTATTTTATTTTTTTAAAGATTTATTTATTTATTACATATACATGCCAGAAGAGGGCACCAGATTGAATTATAGATGGTTGTGAGCCACCGTGTGGTTGCTGGGAATTGAACTCAGGACCTCTGGTAGAGCAGTCAGTGCGCATAACCTCTGAGCCATCTCTTCAGTCCCCACAGTAATCATTTTAACCATACTTACAAATGGGACATTTCCCCTCCATTCCACCAAGACGTTGTAACTTCTCCAGGGTTACATATACTGCTCTTATGATCACTTATTTTTTATTTTCTACGCTAGAGTTTTACTATGTCCTCACAGATGGCGGCCTCTCTCCTGGGCGCCCTGGTGTTGTCCCTTTGCAGTTCCCTTTGCAGTCTGCAAGCACGGTGACTGGGTGCCCACATAGGGCCACCAGGGCGCGCTCGCAGCTAGGCGCGAGGCCAGTGGGCGGGAGGCTCTGTGATTGGGAGGCGCGGCTGTCAGTTAGCCGCGGGAGGGGCTGTGGGCGGGAGGCGTGGCCTGCATGAATAAGGCGCGCTTCAGCGCGTCGAGCGCTTTGCCGCCGCCCGCCGGACTGCGAGGCGCCCCCTGAGGGGCGGAGGAATCGGGCCTGGGGAGCGGGCGCCGAGGGAGGGAGGAGCCTGGTCGGAGCGGCAGAGGGCCCTGGCAAGGAGGTGGAGGGCTGAGGCCCGGAGGAGGCCCCGCCGCGATGGGCAACCTGGAGAGCACAGAGGGCAGCCCGGGCGAGCCGCCCTCCGTCCCCCTGCTGCTGCCGCCGGGCAAGACGCCGATGCCTGAGCCGTGCGAGCTGGAGGAGAGATTTGCCCTAGTGCTGGTGAGACTCGCGCTGCTGCCTTCCCGCCGTTCCCCCCCCGCTGGGTCCCGGGGTCCCGCCCACCCCCGCAGCCCAGTCAACCCCTGACCCCACCAGCAGCGCTCGCGCGGGAGCTCGGAGCTGCCCGTCGGGGGTCGGGGAGGAGGGCTCCCCATGCCCCGGGACCTGCCCGCGGTCCAGACTCCTCCCCACTTCCTCAGACTTCCCTGTCCGCTGCCGGAATTCCATTCCCGGGACCTCGCTGGTGGGGCGATTTGGGAAGCTGTTGGGTCCCAAGCCCAAAACAGGCTTTTCCTCCGGTGTGAGAGTGGGCCTCGCGGCCAGACCAAGATGTTTGGGGCTGGGGGCGACGACGGAGAAGGGACTGGCTGCTCTGGGGTGTGTGTGTGGTGGAATAAGGAGTGATGCCATTCTATTATTTCAGAACCGCATCCTGCAAGGTTAGAGTGGGTTTGTCTGGGCTGAACGTGTGGATAAGCCATTTGACTAGGCAGTTTTTTTTCCCCCAGTTGAAACAATACACAAACCATTCCGCCTGATTTGCCCCCTCCTTCGTTTCATGTTAAGAAGCCTTGGTGACTGGTTTGTATTCCTTTGCCTGTGGTTCTTTGTAGTCCTGTGGTTTCAAAAGGGGATGGTCTGTAAAGATGCACTTTCAGAGCCGACTTTGGGGTTGTCCTTTGCTCTGGAACTTGGGTACTGATGTGAGTGGCTTTCTGACTAGAGGTTCATACCAGGTGCCACTGAGATGAAGCTGAACCGTATGTTGAAGCTAAGCTAAACGTGAAGCTTTAGAGAAAGCAACTTGAACATCTGCTAAGAGAGAAATCTGAAAACTTGGGGAAACAGCCCTCAGTTCCCCCAAAGAACTCTTAGTAATAATTCTGGTGTACTGTTGGTATGGCCCGAAGGGCTGACTCTGCCGGTGAGGAGGGATAAGTCGTAGACTTAGCAGCCTTCTTGGATTTCATCTGCCTTGGAAGAGGGAGATTAGATCTGTTGGCAGCTGTGGAGCTGTCTAGAGATCCGAGCCTGACATCACTCACTGGCACCAACTTGGATGCAAAGAGAGTCCAGGATGTTCTAAAGGGTTGTTCCGAGGGAAGCAGCAAGGATCCCAGCTATGGTACTTGTTTCAAATCAGGGCACACCTAGAGGGGATCAATCAGGGACTTCAGCTGCCCCTGGGAAGAAGCAAGTCAGTGTGCTTGCACCCCTGTGATGTATCTCCACCATATAGATAGAGAGGCCTTGGTTGAAGGCACTGGCTTGGGTTAGGACTCCTGGGATCAATGTCCTGAGCAAATCATCTCAGAACTCAAGCTCTCCAACCTCTGCTGACTGTCTTTGTGGGTCAGATCATGTGTCTCCACCAGAAAGCCTGGAGTCTGTGGTCTTGACTCAGCACTGATACAACTTCCCCAGCCAGAGTGTTTTTCAGGGGGTTCCTGTAAATACAGTGGGGTTTGGGAAGTCCTCATCTGACAAGAGCAGACATACCCTGTGACTGGGTATATAGCATAGGGTAGCTGCCTTCCTCAGATTCCTTTTAGGGAATAGAAGTGATCTCAGATTTGAGTCACTGTTGAGATAAACTTCAAAGTTAACATTTCCTGGGCATATAGTGTGCACAGCAGACTTACACTTTCATTAAATTTACACAACAGCCTCATGTGGTAAATGCTGTTATTACCCACATTGTAGAGGAAAGTGGGCCTCGGAGGGATTAGATAATAACCTGCTGTCAAGTACCTGATCAGAGACGGAAGAAAACATAGTTAATTCTGACCTTGAAGGTCCATATCCTAAACCAGGATTTCAGTATGTCACCCTTCACCCACCAAATAGCCTTTCCCTAAACCAGGTCAGTTGCCTCGAAGCTGAAAAACTGGGAAAGAAGTTAGCAGAGGAGCAGTTTGCCTCTTTCACACCATCTAGAAAAAGTAGTGTGTGTTGAGCACCTACTCAATGCTGATGCATTTATGTCTGTCTAGTGCTCACAAAGTCGTCAGCTGCAGCTCCTGTTTGCCTTCAAAACAGCGCTGTGGTGAATATTTCCATTTTCCTTAGGATAGAAACTGTAAATTGAACTTGCTGAATTGTAGTTTGTAATTTTTTTTTGTTTCCTAAAAGGTGTGTTTATTACTATCATGTGTGACTATGGGCATGCAGGTGTTACGGCTTGAGTGTAGAAGTCAGAGTCAGTTCTCTCCTCCAACGTGGGTTCCGGTTCCGGGATTCAAACTCAGGTTGTCAGGCCCTGCCCAGCAGGAGATTTTACCTGCTGAGCCATCTTGCCAACCCTATAAATTGCTTTTAAGGTCCTTAGAACATATTTCCAAATTATATTTCAAAAACAATAATGTGGTTTGGAATGGGAGCACATGCCTGTAATCCCTTGTGAGGCTAAGGCAATAGAATAATAAATTCAAGACTTGTCTCAGTTACATAGTGAGACACTGTCTCAAAACCAAATCTTCATCCTCCAAAAAGAAAAAAAAAGTGAGTCCTCCAACTGAGGGAAGAGGATTGGGAATGACTTTTTTCCTCTTGACTATAAAGTAATACGTTTTAATTAAGATTTGGAAATTACTATAGAAGAAAATCATCTGTACTATGGACTAGTAGTTTTTTCCTAGTAATATAACAGTTAAGATAATGCTCCAGATTGTGCTGTAAACTGAGTTTTTTTTTTTAAGCATTTGTAATTTTTTGTTTTGTTTTTCAAGACAGGGTTTCTCTGTGTAGCCCTGGCTGTCCTGAACTCACTGTGTAGACCAGGATGGCCTCGAACTCCGCCTGTGTCTGCCTCACGAGTGCCGGGATTAAAGTGGTGACACCATGCCACCACTGCCCAGCACACACTCTGTAATTTTCAAAGTGTTCTTGGTGTCACGGCTTTATGGTTACATACTACTCCACACTAGAGTATTTTGTTACTATGTTATCTTGTAATTTTTTTAACCTCTAATTTGCTTTGTGATGGATTTCCTAAGCCCAAATATTTGAATATTTGTCTTTATCTTTGATTATTGCCTTAGATAAATTTCTAGAAGTGGTATTATGGGGCCAAAGGATAAATGCTTTTTTGAGGCCATAGAGACCTATGCTTTTTTTTTTTTTTCTTCAAGACAGGGTTTCAGTGCAGCTTCGAACTCACAGAGATGCACCTGCCTCTGCCTCCTGAGTACTGGGATCAAAGGTGTGTGTCACCACTGCCCAGTGAGACCTATATAGTTTTTAAACATTGATTTTGGTGCGACCCTGTTTGTGCTGTGGTGTATCTGTGGTTGCTTTTCTCATTGCACTGTGTGGGCTTCCAGTATGGAACCCAGGTCAATAGACCCTGAAGCAAGGACCTCAACCCACCCAGCTTTCTCAGTCCCCAAGACCTAGACCTTCTGTTAACTGTATCAGTGACTTTCTGTCCACTCTAGTAACTTAGTATCTCATTCTCCCTCCCTTTCCTCCTTCCTTCCTTTCTTCCCCCCTTCTCCCACAGTAGTTGGGATCTAACCCAAAACCTCCTTCATTCCAGACAATGACCCTATTTATTGATTTGTTAGTTTGTTTTCTGAGACAGGGCCTCTCTACATAGCGCCCACAGTCCTGAACTCACTCTGTAGACCAGCCTGGCTTCTGACTCACGGAGGTCCACCCGCCTGTGCCTCCCGAGCACGGGGATAAAAGGCATGTGCCACAATGCCAACCTCTTTTTCTTTATAAGTCACTTCTGGATGGTTTTGATTTTTAGGAACTTTGTTTCTTTGATTAATACAAAGTGTTACCTTGTTTTACTTTGCCTTTTTCTGAATATTTTGTTGTGTTTTGTCTACCTTTTGTTTGTCTTTTGTTCTTTGTTGGGAATTTATTCTAAATCCATATGTCTATGCAATAAACATATGTTTTCTACAGTTTTACATTATAAATCTTTTTCACCCATAAAAGAGCATAAATTGCCGGGCAGTGGTGGCTCACACCTTTAATCCCAGCACATGGGAGGCAGAGGCAGGCGGATCTCTGAGTTTGAGACCAGCCTGGTCTACAAGAGCTAGTTCCAGGACAGCCTCCAAAGCCACAGAGAAACTCTGCCTGAACCCCCTTCTCCCCCAAAAAAGGAACATAAATAACTGTCCTGTAAGGACAAATACCAAGGAGTTCTTGAATTGCTCCCTGCTCCTTGTGCTCTGCACCTTCTCTGGAACCAGAAGCCTCTAGTGCTGGGCTTGTTGGGTCTGTGTGTCCCACAGCTGTGGCAGTCCGGGTGGCAGTCACACACGCTGCCTCTGAGAGAACAGCTGCCACACTTAGTGAGAACAGGAACAGGCCTCGGTGGAAAGAACTGGTCTTCAGTGAAGTGCAAAAAGAAGCCGAGGTGGAGAGGAAATGAAACCGCAGATCTTTCCCCCAGGCTTCTAGGGAAGGCTAGTCAAGGTCTACCCTGTGGTCATGACCAAGGTATTTGCCCCCAGCTGACCGTGTGAACCCGTAGGACACCAGTGCTGTCTGCCTGCAGTCAGCGTGTTGCCTGGACTGCCAGGCATGTGGCTTCCCTTTTGGGGAGACATTTCTCCTGTGTTTAGTTGCACTGCAGCAGTGTCAGGGAGGGCTGGGGCTTCATTCTGGCTTAGGAATACTTTGGAAAAAGAGAAAGACCTTTTCCTTTGAAGATGGAAAAGGTGCTGTGGTGACTTAGCCTCCCTTCCCTTGTTCCCTCTGGGCAAGAGACTTCAGGACTCACTCTGTGAATAGATGTAGATAGAACAGGGTTTTAAGGTTCTCCGTGAGGAAATGGGGTAGGCAGGAGGTTCTAGAGTGGAGCTGAAATGGGTAGCTCGAATCCTTGAGTTTTCTCTGCTTCCCTTCTACCTGGGAGAGCAGACCCCCTAAGACTGATGCATTCCTCCTGGTGCCTTTGCCTCCCCCTCTCCTGGCTGCTGGTGTCTCCAGAGTTTGCCTCATACTGCTCTCCTTTCCCTGTTCTCTTCTAGGTTCTTCTGTCACCTTACAGCACAGGTGTGGCTTGGGAGTTTGTGTGTTGGGTAGGAAAAGAGCTAGAGAAGATTTGGCATGTGTAGGAGCAGAGTTTCTTCGATCCTGAGATATGCTAATCTGTGTAGGCTCAGTTTGCCGGGTTCTTTGTGACACTGAAAAGTATTGTAAATGACTTTGGGAATCATAAGGGACTCGCTAAGTTCTTTACATGGCAGGGTTTAGGCTCTCCTGTACTAGTGGGGTTTAATTCTTGTCTCCATCTCTTCTCTGTTTTTTAAAATCGCCTCTGATATTCCTCTAGGGCTAGAGTTGCAGCCTGTCCGTTTTGCCACGGGGTCCCTAGTACACAGTAACAAGAAAGACATGTACATCCGTTTTCCTTTTCTTCAGTTCAGAATGGAGACATCCTTCAGTTCCCAACCCTTTTCTGAGTGAGAGCTGGGCTTGTGCCTGGGATTTGGTTATTTTAAGAGATGGTTATTCTGTTTTAAGGACTACTTAGACTTCAGAGTTTAGCTGTTTTTTTTCCTTCCAATTTCCTTGTAGGGAACTGGAGAATCAGTCACTCTGTATAGTCCCTATTTTCCATGAAACCATTAAAAAAGTGCCCCTGACCCCCTACAGAGGAAATGGCTGGTGGAGATTTGCTAGCTCAGACTTGGTTTTAAAGGAAGGCTGTTAGTTTTATAATCAGGAGACTTAGGTTCTGATTTTCATCTTAAGGGCTGTGGACAAATCTTATAACTTAAAAATGTTAATTACATTTCTAGACATTTATTTGTGTTTGCATATATATGTTGACATATGTGTGCCACAATGTGGGTCTGGAGGACCAAGGACATCTGGTGAGGGTCTGTTCTCCTTGTATCATGTGGGTCCCAGGAATTGAACTCAGGTTGTCAGCCTTGGTGGTGAGTGTTCTGACTGTTCACCATCTCACCATCCCAAATCCCGGAACTTTTCTGAGACACTTTTGTTCTTTATGACATGAGTGAGGATAACTTCTTACTCCACAGTGTTTTAAGAGTATTCCTGGATCCTAACATGATTTCCCATGGAGGGAAGGGTTGTCCTATGTTAGAGTTTTAGGGAGCAAGTGAGGATATTTAGGTTATTACACTAACTGCTGCTGTGTTTAGTTCACAAGTCCAGGGATGTTAAACATCCATGGTGAATGGGTATGACTCCCACACTTGCTTATTTGTCCCAAAACTTGGGAGGCTAGCCTGGGCTACAAAGGGAGATTTTGTATTTTTAAAACTTTTATTTTAAAGGAATAAAAGTAAAGATAGAGTCATAGCTTATGAACTTATACCTTAGAAAAGAAGTAGACCTTTTTATTATCCCTGTCTACAGGGAAGTGCCCCGTTCTTCTGATACAGTAGGCTCTATCCTAAAATCTATCAAAGACTTTGGCATATGCATGCTGTCTTTTCCCTCTGGTCAGTCCATTAGACCAGTGTATTTTTTATTTTATTTTATTTTTTTAGTTGGGAATGTTTTTATTAAGAAATACTTTTGTATGGCTAGGATAGAGTTAAAATAGGATCTTTTTTTGTTGTTTGTTTTGTTTTGTTTTTCAAGACAGGGTTTCAGCCAGGTGGTGGTGGCGCATGCCTTTAATCCCGGCACTGGGGAGGCAGAGGCAGGCGGATCTCTGTGAGTTCAAAGCTAGCCTGGTCTTAAGAGCTAGTTCCAGGACAGCCTCCAAAGCCACAGAGAAACCCTGTCTCAAAAAACCAAAAAAAAAAAAAAAAAAAAAAAAAAGACAGGGTTTCTCTGTGGCTTTGGAGCCTGTCCTGGAACTTGTGCTGTAGACCAGGCTGACCTTGAACTCACAGAGATCCGACTGCCTCTGCTTCCTGAATGCTGGGATTAAAGATGTGCGCCACCACCACTCAGCAAGACAGGATCTTTTGTATCTCAGGCTAGCTTAGAACTCCTGATCCTCTGACTTCTGCTTCCCTAGTGCTAGGAATACAAGCAAGTGGTGCCCTTCCTAGCTGAATTTGCAAGTAAATTTGATAGTGCCTCATTTTTGAATAACACATCCCTTTGAAAATCTGTTCAAACCCATGGACTCCCTCAAGCACATGTTGCATATATGTGGTGTTTTGAGGGGCTTTGGTCCTATCTTTGGATCTACCAGGAAAGTCCTGGCTTTGATAGTCAAAGAGTAGAAAAGGATAGAGGGTGAGGAAACTCTTAATGCTGACAGTGATCTGAGTGTGTGGTAGGAGGGAACCCTCGTTAATCAGACAAAATGATGCTTCTGGTAGTGGCAACAGCAAAGGCATCTTGTTGAAGTTTGGTTGGTCCCCATTCAGAGTGAGGTGTTCAGACCCCTGACATTGGTTTGACTTTGATTAAGGATCTTTGGTAGTGGGGGTCTGGTCTACTCTTTGAGGTAGGGTCCATTTCTTTTCTTTTCTTTTCTTTTTTTTTTTTTTGGTTTTATGAGACAGGGTTTCTCTGTATTGTTTTGGAGGCTGTCGGTCCAGCCTGGCCTCAAACTCACAGAGATCCGCCTGCCTCTGCACCCGGGTCCATTTCCTAAATCCTTGGGAACATCTAGGTGGGAGGAATTACATGAGTTTTGAGAAGTTATGGGGAACAAGTAGCCTCTTTTGTAGTAGGGGGCAAACTTTGCAAGTCTTGCCCTGTGATTGGGGCCACTACCTGTGAGGAACCAGGAGCCCTTTTCCTCTGGCCAGTGTTCTCCCAAGGTGTCAGGTAGAGTTGGCTCCCAGCATGTGTGTAAGAGGACTGGAAAGATCTGTCCTCAGTGGTTGCCTCTCTGTTTTATTCTCGTCCACTTACTGACAACCATCTGACCTGTACCTCTCTCTTTTCTTTTTCCTTTCTTTTTTTTTTTTAATTTTTTCTGAGACAGAGTTGCTCTGTGTAGCCTCAGCTGTCCTACAACTCCCTCTGTAGACTAGGTTGGCCTCAAACTTAGAGACCCACCTGCCTCTGCCTCCTGAGTGCTGAGATTAATGGTATGCATCACCACTGCCCAGCTAAATTGTACCTTTCTTTACTACTTAGACTATTTTAAAATAGGGCTGGAGAGATGGCTCAGGTGTTAAAGTCTAAGTTCACAACAAAAATATAAGAATATTAAATTTATTCATAAAATGTTTTTTGAAGAAAATTTCACATCTTCGTGGGATTTATATTTAAAAAAATTTTGTTCAGAAATGATGGCGCATTAGCCCTTAGGAGGCAGAGGCAGGTAGATCTCTTAATTTGAGGCCAGCCTAGTCTACATAGTGAGTCCCAGGCCAGTCAGGGCTATATTTTTTTCAAGACAGTATTAACTTGTTTTATTTCTGAATAGGCACCCCCATCTTCTTTCAGAAATGCCTGTATGGCAGGTGGATCTTTGTGAGTTTGAGGTGAGCCACAGAGCGAGTGCCAGGATAGGCTCCAAAGCTACACAGAGAAACCCTGTCTTAAAACAGAACAACAAAAAAACAAAAACAGAAATGCTTATATGGTCTGGACTTAACTTGTAGAAGTTATTCGACTGGATGTTGGTGGTGCACACCTTTAATCCCAGCACTCTGGTGGCAGAGGCAGGAGATCTCTGAGTTCGAGACCAGCCTGGTCTACAAGAGCTAGTTCCAGGACAGTCTCCAAACAAATACAAAGAAACCCAGTCTTGAAAAACAAAAACAAACAAAAAAAGAAGTTATTCATATTTGTTGGGAAATATACTGTCCTCGGATAATTTCGCTTAACTTGACAAGAACTCTGTAAGGCAGTTTTTTTACCTGTATTTTACAGGGTGTGAAGGCAAGGCTTCTAGTGCTTAACCAGGGAATGTCTCCATTAAAATGTCACTCAGGCCGGGCTGTGGTGGTGCATGCCTTTAATCCCAGCACTGGGGAGGCAGAGGTAGGCGGATCTCTGTGAGTTGGAGGCTGGGCTGGATCGATAGCCTCCAAAACAATACAGAGAAACCCTGTCTTGTAAAAACCAAAAAAAAAAAAAAAAAAAAAAAAAGTCACTCAGAAAGGCCTTTCTAAAAACATTTTTTAGTCTGACTTTTTGTTGGTGCTAAAAGGACTACTTGAAAAACCGCTTCCAAAATGATGCTTAATCTTTGATTTTCTTTATAGTTTTCAAATCTGTAGAAAATTTTTGGTGAAAATTCGAATAAAATACCAGGCATGGTGGCATCTGTACCTGAAATCCTAGGGTTTGGAAGGCTGAGGCAGGATTGTTGCAGTTTTCATGCTAGTCTGGAGTACAAAGTAAAGACCCTATCTCAAAACAAACCCCACCAAAACAAACTAGTTAATATTCATGACTGTTAATGGTAAATTTGGTGCAGATGTTTTGAAAAGCTTTTGATGTTGGTTGTTTTGAAGTAGAGTCTTATTATATAGCTGTGCCTAGCCTAAGTGTGTGAGCCAGGCTGTCTGTGCGCTCCTGAGCTATCCTCCTACCTCTGTCTGCAGTGTTGCGGGGTGGCACAGGCATGCACTGCTATACCTAACTTTTGGATGGCACATTTTTAGGGTTCTCTCAGTTTGAAATGCATGTTTCTTTCTTTGTTGTTGTTTTGTTTGTTTTCCAGACAGGGTTTCTCTGTGTAGTCCTGACTGTCTTGGAACTTATTCACAGAGATCTGCCTGCCTCTGCCTCCCAAGTTTTGGGACCAAAGGCCCATCCAGAAAGGCATTTTTCTTTTAACTGGGCCATCTGGAGGAGTGTTTCTCTAGAACTGAACTGATTACATGTATGCACAAAGGTCGTGATATTGCTTAATGGTTTGAAAAGTGGGAGCTGGAGAGATGGCTCAGTGGTTAAGAGCACTGGCTACTCTTCCAGAGGACCAGGACAACATGGCAGCTCACAATTTTCTGTAACTCCAGTTCCAGGGGATCTGATGCCTTCACACCAATGCACACAAAATAAAGTATAAGAAAAAAGCAGGGCGGTGGTGGTGAACGCCTTTAATCCCAGCACTCGGGAGGCAGAGGCAGGTAGATCTCTGTGAGTTCAAGGCTGGGCTGGACCGACAGCCTCCAAAACAATACAGAGAAACCAAAAAAAAAAAAAAAAAAAAAAAAAGAGCTAATGGGAGGAAGAGGGAACTGGGATTATTATGTAAAATAAGATCGTTTCTAATTTGAATTAAAAAAAGAAAAAAAGAGCCAATAAAGGTATTAGAAAAAAGAGACAACTTGAATTTTTCATCTACCTTCCTGCCCATCCTATGAGCTATTTTAAATTGTTCTCTTCTTTCTCAGTACACAATCTATATGTAATTCCCACTGGTTTCATCTGCAAAAATGTGTTATTTTCATCATTTTTTTCTTTTCTCTACTGCCACTGTTTCCATTCAAGTCAGTATCGGTCTAGCTTGTATTACAGCCAGGCAACCGTTTTCCTCTTGTCTCTCTCCAGTCTCCATCTGTTCTCCACAAAGGAGCCAAATTTAAAATATTGGTCTTTCTTTCAGAAGATCCTTTGTACAAGCTATACCTGCCTAGGGTGCCTTTTGCCTGAATCTTTAAATGACGCATTTTAGTTTATAACTTAGGGCTTCAGCTTTTAAGTTGCTGCCTACCTCTCAAAAGCCAGCCTTGTTCATTATTTTCCATCTTAGAATCCTGTGCATTCCTTTGTGTTAGTTTTCATTTTGAAATTATTTAATTGCTTATTTATCTTTCTTCCTACATTACCGACTCCCTCAGGGTGGGAACATTACATCTGCTTATCTTTGTACAGCTAAATACCTGGTATAGGTAGATAATCACTTAATGTCTCTGGCTGATGGGAATCTCCAAGATAGAAGTGTGTGTATGCACAAAAATAATAATCTACCAAGGTGGCTCAGACCATAATGCTTTATAGTAGACCACAAAGTACTACTAGACCTAAGAATCACTACAAAACTGTGTTGACCGCTGGAGGGGAGTGAGTAGCTTGAATAAGACTGTAAACATCAGAGTAGATTGACATTCTCAAAAAACATATTTTTATATTATGTATCATTCTTTTAAGGGAAATGGAAGAATAAAAATGGAGTTGGGTGGGGGAACCTCAACTGTGAGTGATAATATTAAAATTTCTCTTACTTTACAGCAGCCAAAAGATGAACAGGAGAAAGAAGGGACACAAGTGAGATTGGTAGCCAGGTCCTGCCTGCCACATGTCCTGTGGGGACCTGAGTACTAGTTCTCAACAGTAGAGAGGTGCCCTTCCGCCCTGAGGCTGCAGTTTAGATTGCTGAGTGGAGGCCTCCTGTTTCTCAGACAAAGGCAGGTTGTATATTTTTAGTTTCTTCATTTCAAGTCCAGTTAAGCTTGTACCGCCGGCCTTGGCAGAGTTGTGGTGACATCAACAACGGAAAGAAGCCTGCTCTGTGGACTTCACTGAACCTGAACATCTCAGAGTTGTCTCAGCAGCTCTGACCCCCATGGAAATAATTTTCTCTAGATTCTTGTCTCTTAGGAAGAGGATAACTAATAGTGTTTTTAAATAATGAAAACAAGTCAGGCGTTGGTGGCCCATGCCTTTAATCCCAGCACTTAGGAGGAAGAGGCAGGTGGATCTCTGTGAGTTCGAGGCCAGCCTGCTCTACAGAGTGAGTTCCGGGACAGTCTTCAAAACTACACAGAAAGACCCTGTCTCGAAAAACCAAAACAAACAAAAACAGAAAAAGGAGATATAGTGAATGTGGCCACATTGGGAAGAGGAACAAACAACATCTAGTGACCTTCTACCAAGGGAATCTTGCAAATAATTTTTGATAACATTTACTGAATGCAGTAGTCACTTGGCACAAACCATCTCATTTCTTCACCAGGACTATATAAAGCAGGATTTATGTTTCTGGTTGGTTTTTTTTTTGCTTGTTTTTAGATTTTTTTTTTGTACATGCTAAAGCTGGATACACAGTCTCAAGCATGCTAAACACCACTAAGGTACATTCTTAGCCTGAAGCGGTTATTTCTGTTTTGTAGATGGAAAACTGAGGTCCAGGAAGGTTAAATGGTTCAGGCTTAAACAATGATAATTCAAGCATTCTGACTCCAAGGACATTGTTGTATTTCAGTTTGTTTTGAAATGTGACCACATACAGCGCCAGACTAGCTTGGAACTCACTATCCCACACAGGCGTCTAACTTGTGCCTTAGCCTCCTGCATTCTGGGATTACAGCCTCAGACCACCACACCGCCCCCAAAGTCCACGTTACAAGATAGGAGCCAGTTTGGCTATGGTGGCATGCACTTAGGTGACTTAGAGGCTGGAGGATCAGGTCAGGGTCATCCTGGGACTCTATAGTGAGTCTGAAACCAGCTTGGGCTATATAATGAGTTTCAGTGCAGGCTATAATACATAGCAAAATCCTATCTCACAAAACCCAAATGAAAACAGAAATAGGATTATGTCTTTGGGAGGCAAAGGAAAGGCCTCATTTAGGATGGCAAGTCTCAGAGCTACACTGGTCCTTTTCACATGCATGGATGGCACTGTTCTAAGTGCTCTGGAGTATACCAAAGACAGAGATGCTGCTGCCTGAGTTGGAGAGACAGAATGAGTTTTGAGAACTGTATTTATTTTGAGCTGGAGCATTAAGCCAAGTATGTATTCTTAGGTTGTCTGTGCGACCTGATATAGGAAGTCAGACACTGCTTGCTGTTTTGTCTTAAACATGACTAGGGTAGGTCAGAAGAGAGGAGCAGGATGGGAGGACTAAGGAGGAGGAATGAGCCAGCTGTGGAGAAGAGAAGCAGAATGCCTCCCTTTTGAGTAGAACATGGATCAGGATGGGCCTCCAGTCCACAAAGAGTTCTACCTGAAGATTTACTGATGCTAGAAGAGGCTCTGTGGAGGCCTGATGTGAAGTCTTTCACCAGGGAAGAGAGATTTGAGATTAGTTGGCGAGTGGTCCCTGGCCATTCATGGGTTTGCTCATTAAAAGTTGGATGGTTGAAATACATGAGAAATAAACATTAGACCCGCAGAGGTTAGAGTTTAATAAAACTGGATTGAAAATGGTCCCACACGTTACATTTGAACCATATGTAGATGCTCCCATTTTTAGTAACCAAACTTTAAACTCATTTTCTTTTTTTAAAATCTGCTGTGCCTTTTTCAAAGGTGGAAGGGTGTCTTGTACTAGCTATTATTTCTGTTATTAACATTGCTTGGGGTTGGGGAGATGGCTCAATTGGTAAAGTGCTTAGGGCCAGAGTTTGATCTATAGCACCCATGTAAGAAGTTGGGCAAGGTGTTCATATGCCAATAATCCCAGTGCTGGGGATACTAGAGGATCCTTGAGTCTTGCTGGTAAGTCAGTTTTGTAGAGTCTGTGAGCTCCAGGTTCAGTGAGAGACCCTGCCTCAAAAAGTTAGGTGGCAAGCCATTGAGAAACATCCCCAGCGTCAACCTCTGGCCTTCACAGTCATGTTCACACATGTGCATAGATACACATGGGTACATACAAATAGACAACATGCTTTGGTTGTGGTAGATCCTCAACAGATGTACTTCACTGCATCATTGTAGTGACCAGGGTTAGTCTCTGGCTGCTGGTAGTGATGTGCATGCTATATTTTAGGAGGTGGGGATGAGATAGTACCCTTTCCTGGTTAATCACTCAAGCTAGGTACCTGGAGTCTCTAGTACTGCTGCTCTGTTCACCTCCCCTATATCGATCGACTGCCACTCAGTAGTTGGTCTGTGTTTTTTTTTATTTTTTATTTAAATTAGAAACATGAATGCTTCACATGTCAATCCCTGCTCTCTCTCCCCCCTCCTCCCTTGTCCCTCCACCAATCCCCCCAGTCCCCACCCAATCCCCACATCATTCCCCAAGAAGGGCTTCACCTCTCCAAAGTCGGTCATTTCATCCAGGGAAGGACCTAGGCCCTTCCCCATGTGTCCAGGCTGAGAGAGCATCCCTCTATTTGGAATGGGCTCCCAAAGTTCATTCATAAACCATGATAAACACTGATCTACTACCCAAGGCCCCAGTGATTTCTGTGGCCTCCTCACTAAGACTACATTCATGGAGTCTGGATCAGTTCCCTGTTGGCCACTCAGGCATCAGTCTGGGATTCAAGAGCTCCCCCTTATCTGGTCAGCTGTCTTTGTGGGATTCACCATCATGGTCTTGACCCCTTTGCTCATCACTCCTCCATCTCTGTCATTAGGTTCCAGTAGTGCAGTTCAGTGTTTAGCTGTGGGTATCTGTCTCTGCTTCCATCAGTCACTTGGATGAAGGTTCTAGGATGGCATCAACCTTACCATCAAGGAGGGGCAATTAATGTAGTCTCTTCACTATTGCTTAGTTTGCCAGTTGGTGTTATCCTTGTAGATCTCTGGAGATCTCACTAGTGTCAGCTCTCTCCTCAAGCCTATAATGACTCAATCTATTATGGTATCTCTCATCCTTCTCTCCTCTATTCTTACCTCTACTCAACCTTCCTGCTCCCCCTAGTTGGTCTGTTTTAATTAACTTGGTGGTTGCTTTGAGTCCTGAAGGACCTAACTCTTCTCCACCCATCACCACAGCCATATGCTAACTTCTGAGGTGTGTTGGGGCAGCTTTCTTGGAATAGTGAACATTCAGGGAACTAAAAGGCCAGATTGATTGATGAGGTTCCCAAAGAGGTCTGAGAAGCCATTGATGGTGAGCAGGACCCAGACCATGTGGAATCTAGCCAGCCTTAGTAAGAAGTTTTCTAAGCAGTTGAGAGGGTAGTTCTCAGGCATGGTAAAGCTCAACCCTGATTCATAGTGTTGGGTTCACTGTGGCTATTGGGGAGAGTCCTGGTCAGATCAGGAGCCTGCCTGAGGGCCAGGATCCTCTGTAGGCTCCGAAGGAGAGGGATGACCTTCTTTATCTATCATTTCAGGTTTGACTGGTGCTTAGCCCTCAACTGCTACACTAACTAACCCTCAGGCAAAAAAGGGCAGTGTCTCTGCTAGGCTGGCCCCAGTGTTTGGCGTGCCTATCCATAGCCTGGGCCTATAATTTGGTGGGTTGGCTGGTTACAAAAATAAAAAGTGGGACCTATAACTAAAGCTGAGTAGATTCAGTGAAGAGGGAGCTTTTAATTTGCCTGGGCTGTACTTACTGGGAAGCAAGTCTCCTCCCCAGGCGTAGCTCCAGGTTTTTAGTACCTGCTGAAGGGCCCATCAAGGGCTTGTGCCTGGTGCTGGGATGTGGGGGCCCTAGGGAGGGATTTGGAGGGGATCTTCGGGTCCAGCGATAGGCTTGATCTGCTTCTCTAGGAAGTAAACAATATTCAGTTTTGTCTTTCATGTTTGTTTCTCCTGTTTGATTGCATTAACATCCATCCATTCATTTATTTGTTCAACAATATTGAATGCTTTCTGTATTTTAGGCATTAGTGATATCACAGTGAACAAGAGAGACAAAGACACTGGCCTCAGTATTCACGTTGTTGTTGAAGAGAACAATAAATAAATGTACAAGCATATAAAATAATATTTGGTGCCACATGGGAAAAGAAAGAGAGTAACAGGCATGATATTTTAGATAAGATGGTCATGCATTTTCTGTGACTGAAGTATAGGAATAAGGTGAAAAAGTAACAGGATACTTCTGTCGATTCTAGATCCCCAGCACCTGAAAGTGTCTGAGGACGAGGTTTCCTGTGACAGTACAGTCAGCCTGGGTGGAGATGAGAGGCAATGCCCTCTGGGGCCCAGCTGGTTTCTGGTCCCAGGTGGGCCCTAGTCAGAGCCTGTGGTTGTTTCTTCCGGGCTCCAAATGTCAAAACTGTCTACAGGCCTGCAGGTACTGATTAACTGTAAATAGACGCCTGTCTTCTCAGGACTTCTTAAGGCTGATTCTCGGGATTTCCTGAAGAACTGCTCTGGACAGAGGAGTGAAGTTGGGCTTGGGAGACGACTAAAGAGGTGGCAGGTGGTTCTTCCTGCCTGTATCTGGGTATACTTTTGTAAGAGCTGAGGTGAGGGACAGGGTTTCTCTGTGTAGCAGCTTTGACTGTTCTGGAACTCTCTTTGTAGACCAGGCTGGCCTCAGATTTACAGAGATCTGCTTGCCTCTGCAATGCTGCTGTTTATTAGATCTGTGACTTTGGGCCAATTCTCATCTTTCTTGAACCTCAGCTTTTTTACCTGTGTAATAAGGATAACAGTACTTGCTTTCTAGGGGCTTTTTAAGGGCTAAATGACTTGTATAAAGAATCCAAGGCAGTGTCTGGCATTGTGGGGTGCTCAATAAATACTAAGAAAAAAATTTTTTGAGTCGTGTATCTCGAGTTGATCTCATACTGCCTAAGTAGGCAAGAATGAACTTGGGTTTCGGATTGTTCTGCTTCCACCTTCTGAATACTGTGATTACAGGTATCCTCTACTAAGCCCAATGCCCAGTTTATTCAGTGCTGAGGATCAAACCCAGGATCTCATACTAAGCAGGCACTCTACCAGCCAACTCATATCTAAGAAGGAATGTCTAAAGGCATTAACCTTTTGAACCAAGGGTCTTTATTAGGAAGTCAAAAGAAAATGTTCAAGAAATGAGTTATTGGAACTGGGTAGATGACTTAGCAGTTAAGAGCATTTTTTGCTCTTGCATAGGATCTGGGTTCAATTCCCAGTACTCACATAGTGACTCATGAACATCTGTAATTTCACTTCCAGGGGATTTAATACCCTCTTCTGACCTCTGTGAATACTGGGCACACATGTGGGGTGTGTGTGTGTGTGTAAACAAAACATTCATACACATAAAAACAATCTAAAATAGAAAAGCATGAATTAACTCTTCATGAGTAGAGATTGTGTTCTCTGTACCTCTAAGTTGCAGAATCACTAAACTTTGCTTTGCCATCTGATGTTAGAGTAATCGTGGCTTTTCCATAGGTTTTAGAGACTTCTGGGGACAAGGGTAACCATGGATTCCTGTCAGTCTGCCCTTTAGTGCATTTTGTTTCTGGTGCAGCCATGGAGTGTTCTGATTGATTGTTAGACCATTCTGGACTTCAGTGTTTTACTAAGGCCAGGACAGCTGTCATGGGTCTGTTGAGGCTGAGGGTTGTGCCCTGTACTGTATTTAACTCTGGGTTGTTATGTGGATTCATTCCGTGGGCTGGAGATTCCACATCCCTGTCTCCTCAGAGCAAACCTTGGGGATGATATTGTAGAACGGATGGGCCAGAAGATACATAACTAGGAAAGAGTCCCTTCACTGTGGACAGACTTCTTGTTTGTGGTTGTGGTTATTTTGTTTTTACTTGGCACTCAGGAGTATGAGCCTCATACCACACTCCTATGCCCAGGTCCTTGGCAGGAAGGACTTGGTGGCTCCTGATCTCTGAGAAGAGCTCACATCTATCTGCAGGTTTTATTTGGGTGCATTTGACATGATTTCTAGATTAATAGTCCAATTGCAGCACATAATTGCTTTCTTTGGACTTTTTAATCACTGCTGGCATGGTGGGTGACTAAGGGATTAAGAGTCTCCCGTACATTTATAGAGCAATGGGTTCTGGTATGTTCCCAAAACATTTACCTGTCTTTTCTCCAGCATATTCATGTTAAAAGTTGTGAACATAACCTTTGGGCTGAGGGTGGCCAGCTGAAGAGTATGAGGAGGCATTTAGCCTCTCAGTTGATTCCTTCCAAGAATTAAAAACAAACAAACAAACAAAACTACCACCACCACCACCAACAACAACAAAAACTGTCTAGTACTTGTTGCTCCAGATACTCAGAGAGATGTCATGATGAAGCCATAATAGCCTTGGTGTTGCCAGCTGCTTCTAGTATCTTAGAGGCATGGATCTTACTTCTCCTGCCCTTTTTTCTGTAACAAGGCTGATGAAGATTCCCTTCAGTTTCCTACAGGGACTGTGAGGCAGTGAGCTGAGGTGGCCAGTGTATCATCTACCCTGCCTGGAGACAGGGATAGGGACAATGTTTCAGCCATCAAAGACTCAGCAGGTATAGTGTAGCACTCATTCCCTCAGCAGGCATTTATTGAGGGCTTAGGACTGTGTTAATTGCCAGAGAACTAAAGATGACTAAGGCAGTGTCTACCCCCAGGAGTTCAGTCTGGAGGGGGAGGCAAATTCACTGAACATATAATTACATTGTGTAGTTAGGTGAGGCTCTGGTGTAGATCAGCTGGAAGCATGGGTATAGGCTTGGGGAAGGTTACCTGCAGGAGAAAATCCTTCTTAGCCAATGGGATAATGGGGTTTGGACAGAGTGGGTGAGAGAAAGCACTTCAGATAGAGAGAACAGTGTGGTCATAGACATGGGAGGGGACAGCTGGGTGTGCTCTGAGGATCTTTTCGGATCAGCTCACTGCTGTTGTGCAGTGCAAGCTGAGAGCAGTGGGGAGTGAGGCCACACTGGCCAGGAGGCCTTGGCTGCCACATAGAAGGAAGCTTTTGCAAGAGAGTGTCATGGTGAGATTTTGACTTGTGTATAGGCCAGTCCCATGTGTCCCATCGGAAGAAATCAGCAAGGAGGAGTGTTTGAGTAGTATATGATGATGGTGGAGGAGCAGTAGAGACCAGAAGACACATTTCATTTTCAAGACTGATCAGGTCTGACACTGCGAGCTTGGGGACAAGAGAATGAAAACTCAGGATGGCATGTGAGCCGGCTAGATTAGTTCAATGGAAGTGCCATCAGCTGAGGGACCACAGAAGAATGACCTGAGGATGGAAAGGTCGAGGCCAGTCTTGAGACATGTGAGGTCACAGAACCAGTGGGGTTTTGGGACTAACGTCTACTGGCAAGCTGGAGATTTATCTATGGAGCTCACAAGAGATATTGGAGACAGAATTATGTGTTGTAACTGGTCAAGTAAAACCTGAGGCCTTTATATTCCCACAGCCTAGCTCTCTAGGAACAAGGAGGGACACTGAGAGGATTTCCATAGTGTCCTGGGAACAAAGAATTGTTGAGATAGTGAGGAGGGTGAAGCGAGTGATTTATGGTGAATGAGTCCTCAGGTTTGCAGACCACAAGTTAAGCCGGAAGAAGACAGAAGCAGCTGGGAAAGTGAGGGATTAGAGGTAAACCAAGAATGCTAGAGATAATCTGGCTACATCTTCCCCTAATCTCTACAGATAACCAAGCTGTAGCCCCACAAGTTTTGTGAATTGTTCCAGATTCCCCCAGCTGTTGTGATAGCAAGGCAGCCTAGTCAGGGCCTCCGTGACGCCTGCTGAGCTCTGGTCCTGCCTGTGGTAAACCCAAGGGTAGCATGCATGCAGCTGCTCTCACCTAAGAGTGGCCGCTTGGGCCCTGTATCAGCTGTTCACCTACACGTGCATCTGCTTTAAAGCATCTCAATGAAGACGTAGTCATCTTCCTGTTTTACAGGTGGGGAAACTGATAACTTTTCTAGGAGCTCATGACAAATATTTTAAAACAACATCACCCAGATTCATGATCTTAGTCAGGGTCTCCTGACCAAGATTCAGATCTGAGTCACTCTTTGCTTCCAAAACCTAAGCTATTTTTTTTGTTTGTTTGATTTTTTTTTCAGACAAGGTCTCATAGTGAGTTCTTGGCTGACCAGGAGCTAGCTCACTATGTAGACCGGGCTGGCCTTGCTTCTGCCTCTCAAGGACTAGGAAAAAGGTGTATGTCACACCACATTTAGCATAGCCTGAGCTGTTGTTATCTGCAGTATTTTGTAAAGTTTAGGATGTTACTCAGCTGTAAGAGGACTTAGTTATGTCTAAGTTACTCAATTGTGTCTAAGAGGACAGTTTCAGAGGACAGTTTCTCTTCTCTCTGTGAATAGTAACTCTTACTGAGACGCTTCAAACTGCAGGTGTATTTACACACACCTCAGTCAGCTGATTCCACTCAGTCCTGCTAGGCTAGGAGGCATCGTTTAATGATCAAAGCTGTCAAACAAATCTAGTTAGACCTTCTTGATAGAAATGGAGTTCCCCGACCCTCCTTCATAAAAGCTGATGGCAGGACATGGTAGAAAAGTGTGTATGTTACAAACTACATGTCTGGGCTTAAATCTAAGTTCTAGTACCTTTTTTTCCCTCCGTTTTTTTGAGACAAGGTTTCTCTATGTAACAGTCCTGGCTGACCTGAAACTCTCTTTGTAGACTAGGCTGGCCTTGAACTCATTAGAGATCCCCTTGCCTCTGCTTCCACCTTCACTTCCAGAGTGCTGGCCTTAAAGGCATGCGCCATCTTGCCCACCCAGCTGGTTCTGGTACTCTGTAAATGACCTTGAGCCAGTTGATCGATAGTTCTTCCCTTACTGGGTTACAGGTGAAGGAGCATTTACCCGCAGGGGTTGCTGAGGGCAGTAAATGAGATAATTTGAGACAAGTGCCTACTTAGTAATGTTTCCCTTCTACTCTTTGGTCCTGAGTAAAAGGTCTCACTGTGTAACCCTGGTTGGCCAGAAACTTGCTATGTATACCAGGTCTCAAACTTATAACAGACTCACCTGCCTCTGTCCCCCTACTCCTAGGATTATGTCACCACACATGGCCAAAAGCTATCAGGATCTCTTTATTGATTTTTTTAAAAAATGCCACATATACATTTTTAAAGACTTTTATGTGTATGGCTGTTTATATGTCTGTGCACCATATGCTTGCCTGGTACATGCAGAGGCCAAGAGGGGGCATCGGATTGTCTGCAACTGGCATTACAGATGGGCACTGGAAGTTGAACCTGTGTCCTCTGGCAGAGCAGTTAGTGCTCTTAATCACTGGACTATCTCACCAGCTCCTTGGAGGATCTTTAGATCATAAGAAAGGAACTCTTAGTGGGCCAACTACAGGGAGGTATTCTCATTTAATTGGGTAGTCCAGTGAAGTATAAAAAGGCTAGAACAACTGAAATAAAATGGCCTTGAGATGTGGGTAGCTGTGGCCTCTGTCAAGGTGTGGTCTTGAAGGCACAAAGGTGACAGCTTTGGAAAACTCAGAGGTTAAGAGTAGGGGTGTGTGTGGGGGGGGGGACGACAAACTGTGGTTGGTATGTAAGATGAATAAAAAAATATTTTTATAAAAGAGTAGACTGAGTTCATTATAGCTCCTCCCGAAGAGAAGAGAGCCCCGTTTAAGAGCCATTCAGAAAGTAAGGGGAGACAGAGGACTTGGAGTGCCTCTTTCCAGCTGATGTGCTATGTGCCTGGACCGGGCCTCATTTTACCCTTCTATAAAACAGGAGTCATGCCCCTCCCACGTGTGTTTAGAAGTAGGAAGGGATTCATTACATTTTATGGTTGGATAATAAGCTCCTGGATTTATTAGAGACTCCTGGAAAGTCAGAGCAGGGCCAGGGCAAGTGCATTGGGTGCTGGAGTACTGCCTTCCATCACGGTCCTGTCTTCTTGGACAGCCCACGGTCTCTACTACATTTCTTCTGTGAAGGCCGCATATCCTCGCCTAGGAACACGCATGTTTCTGTGCCAATTCCATACCCACATGGGGTGTACAGTCTAGTTGAGGAAATCATGCAAAAGGTGAACAATAAATAACTGAGGAAAAAGTTTTTTTTTTCTATGAAACCTGATGATTAAAGGGCTTTAGCAAAGTGCCTGGCCCAGAGTAGATGTTTATAAACTGCAACTACCCCTCTCTTTAAATATACAAGAGTATTTGCAAGACAAAACAGATTTTCTGGGCTGGTGAGATGGCTCTGTGGGTAAATGACCTGTATTTGGTCCCTGGAACACACATGGTAGGAGAGAACTGACTGATTTACACACACACACACACACACACACACACACACACACACACCCCAAAAAAAAATGACTAGGTCTGCCCCTGACATACTGACACAGTGTGGGTGTAGAAGACACTTAGAGCTGTTAAAAGGAAGTCTGTTGTCACCTGGCTTCTTGCTGTCATCTGTTCAACTCTACAGGGTTCTTTGATATCACTATAGATGGCAAGTCCCTGGGCAGTGTCTCCTTTGAGCTGTTTGCTGACAAAGTCCCAAGGATGGGAGAACACTGTTATGTTCTGAGCACTGAATAACACAAAGGACTTGGTTACAAGGGTTTCTCTTTTCGAAGAATTATTCCAGAATTCATGTTCCAGGATGGTGACCACTGACTTCAAGTCTGTCTACAGGGAGAAATTTGAGGTTGAGAACTTTATTCTGAAATGTCCAAGCCTTGACATATTGTTCATGGAAAATGCTGGATAATGCTAATAATTCCCAGTTTTCATCCCTGCTCCCCCAAGACTAAATGGCAAACAAAGCCTGTGATCTCTTGGAAGGTAAAGGAAACTACGAGCCTCATAGAAGCCATGTAGTACTTTGTCTGGGTCCTTATGCAGCAAGACCAGCAAGAAGAGAACTATTGCTGACACTGGACCACTCAATATCGTTGACTTGTGTGCATCTTAACTAGCAGACCTTTCCTTTTCATAGCTCAGGAGAGAAACCCATCACCTCATCTACTTTAGATATCTTCTGATTATTTTGCTTTCACTGTAGCATTTTTGTTTTGCATGTGTGTAGTTTGTTGGTTTTTTTTTTGACACAGGGTCTATATTTTGTAGCCCCTGTTGTCAGAGTACCCCCTTTGTAGACCAGGCTGGCCTCAAACCCACAGAGATCCAATTTGCCTCTGTCTCTCAATTGCTGGGATTAAAGATGGGCAACCCATGCCCTGGCCTCTCATTACCTGAAGTTCTTTAGGCCTCACATTTTCTTAGTCAGTCCTCTCTATGTAGCTGGATTGTAAAGTTCATGATTATGAATGAAAACTAAGCAAGAAAAAATGTTTGACTCTAATTGCTAACAGGGAAATGAACTTTGCAGAAATTCAGGAATAGTATACAGAGGTCTGGGTTGTTGGTAGGGGGGGGGTTCTTGAGTAAAATTACAATTATCCTGTGAGCCCTGAGGGCTACGGCACTTCCTGGTCTCAGAGTAGGTGCTATGTAGGAATAAAGTTCAGGATTTGGGGTTAGATCTAGACTCCAGTTCCAGTCCTTTCACATGCTTGCTGTGTTACCCTAGGCAAGCTCCATAGCCTTTCCTAGCCTTACCTGTAAAACAAAGACAATAGTCCCTATTTTACAGGGGTGTTATGAAGATTTGGTGAGGAAATCCATAGAGTGCTCATGACAGTTTTCTCAATAATGTTAGCTTTGGTCATCTTTACTATTGTAATTTAAATAGGAGTATCATCCTACTCATTTCTCCTTGCTTACCTAGTAGTTCATAGGCCCCTTTGTTTTTTGTTTTTTTCCGTTTTTTTGTTGTTGTTGTTGTTGTTTTTGTTTTTCGAGACAGGGTTTCTCTGTATTGTTTTGGAGGCTGTCCTGGAACTCACTCTATAGACCAGGCTGGCCTCGAACTCACAAAGTTCCGCCTGCCTCTGCCTCCCCATTGCTGGTCTAAAAGGCATGTGACCCCACCATCCCGCTGACTACAGCAACTCTATAAAGAAAACATAACTCACAGAGATCCCCCTACCTCTGCCTCCCGAGTGCTGAGATTAAAGGTGTGCACCACTATCACCTGGCTTCATAGGCTCCTTTGTTATCGGACTGTTTTCTGCCCATAATAATTTCCTAGAGCACACTATTACAGAAAATCATTTGTAGACTCCTGGCCTTGTTAATGATGTTTTTGTGTTTGCACACATCTGCCGATACCATGCCCTGATCTAGAGTGTGACCATCTTCCCTACCACTTTGCCAGACCATCTCCTGTTTGATGTTTAGTACAGGACCCTGAAACTTTAATCCCTGGCTACTTACTTCCTTAGCTAATGAGATGCTATCTCCCTGAGACCCCTTGGACAACCTCTGCCTCTTCCTCAGCCGTGGCTCACCCTAGCTTTCTGGTCAACCTTGCCTCAGGATATAAACTTCCCAAAGATAGAAATCACTCCTTGTTTATTTCCTATTCCCAGATTCTAGTTTAGTGCTTGATGTGTAATTTCATAGCTAAGTGTTGGAATAAAAAGCCCGAGCAAAGTTTGCATTATGGGCATCATTTTTTGTGTGGGTTTTGATAATGTGGTATGATGTTTACATATGCTAACTTAACTTCCCCAGCCCCCATAGCAACTCTGCTAGATAGGCACTATTCTGATTTCCATTTCACACATGAGGAGATTGCATCTCACAGACATGAATTCCTTTCCCAATGATACACTACAAGTAATAAGGGATGAAGCCAGAACTCCATGCTGGGCACTGTGTCTCTACAGTCTTTGTTCTAACCACTCCATTCTGTTTCCAGGAGTGTCACTGAGATCCAGCATAAGGATGTTTATTGAATGCCCAAGAAAGGGTGAAGGAACATTAGTCATAAGTCACAACTCTATGGCCACATTTAAAAATAATAAATGTGTGGCGACTGTGTTGGGGAACCTCCCACTCAGGGAAGGTTTGTTAGAAGATCTCACTTGCTATGAGCTGGAGGAGGGTGAGGATGAGGTGTCATGGAGAAGGAGACATAATGGCAGGAGGAAGAGGAGTATATGCATGGAAAAATGAAATTTGCTCAATATTGAGTTGATGGTGACTCTTGTTCTCAAAAGCCATTGCCTAAACTATAAAAAGGGTGAATCTGGTTAAAGAGAAAGAAAAGGGAATAGACTTTGATGATGACTTGACCTGAGACTCTGAATGAGACCCAGGAGTTTACTGAGGGAAAAGTAGCCTAAAAAGAAAGTTAGTTGAGCTATATAACACAAAAGGCAGAGTACAGGTGAGTGCTCAGAAGTCCCAAGGGCAGTGGTAAGATGTCAAGAGAATACTTTCTGTCCTCAAATAGCTAGGGGAATGGAGCAGGACCAGAACAAGGGACTCTAAGTGACCTGGTGGTCAGTCATTTATTAAGCTCCAACATTATTCACAACAGAAGCCTGATTTTTGCTTTTAGGAATTCCTGTTCTAGTTGTGAATACATGAATAGAGGAAACAAGACAGCACATCATATGGAATATATTCAGATTGCGCTCATTGGTAACAAGGGGACATTTCTTTCCTGTCCTCCCTTCCAGGCTAGCCCATCCCTTCCTTCCTTCTTCTTTGAGATAGTCTTGGTGAATTGCCCTGTCTGGCTTTGAATTCCCAATCCCCCTGCCTCATTCTTCCAAGTAGCTGAGATTACGAGTGTGTGTCAACATACCTAGTGGCAGTGACAATAGCAGCTACTGTTTTTAGTTTTTCTCTTTTCAGTCCTAGGGTGTGTTCCTAGAGCTTTGTGCATGCTAAGCAAGTGCTCTACTACAGCATCACATCCCCAGACCCAGGGACTTATGTTTTACTATATAGGCTTCAATTCCAAAGTCACCTCTCTTGGTTCAAATTAACTGCCAAAGTTCAGCCATTGTGTTTGTGTTCTAACTAGCTGCAAACAAAACTGAGAAAAGGAATATCTGCTTCATCTTTTTAATGATTCTTCTCAGAGATGGCATACTACTGTTTACATTCCTCATGGTCACATAGCCATACCTAGATGAAAGAGAAAGCTATAGAAAAAAGGGTGCTAAACGTTGCTAAGGAAGATGAGAAGCCAGGGAATAGCAAGTGGGCATTTGCTGTGTCGCTCTTGCATGGAATTGTTTGAGAGTGTGATTGTGACAGCTGTTGGGTTTTCATAATGGGTAGGAGGGATTTAGAAGACCATGGAAGTGTTGGTCACAGGCAAATCCTGTGACCAAGAAATAGTGAGAGCCGGGCGGTGGTGGCGCACACCTTTAGTCCCAGCACTCGGGAGGCAGAGGCAGGCGGATCTCTGTGTGTTCGAGGTCGGGCTGGACCGATAGCCTCCAAAACAATACAGAGAAACCCTGTCTCGTAAAAACCAAAAAAAAAAAAAAAAAAAAAAAGAAAGAAAGAAAGAAAGAAAGAAAAAGAAATAGTGAGAGGGCTAGTTCTGTGAGAGGCCAGAGGGTAAACTGTTCAGAGATGCTGAGGCCAGCTTGGAGAGAAGCTTAGCTCCTGAGTGCGTTCTGGTAAGATATGGGGAGCAACCGGTCAAGGACTTCTGTTTTGTAAGGAACCAGAGTATTTCTGAATCAGGAAAAAACAGGATTTACTTTATGTGCCTGGGTGTTTGGAAGTTTCATTTCTATTCCTCAGGAAGAGGGAAGGAAGTGCTAGAAGTAGTTACGTCAGTAGGAGATCAGTTGCCCGAGGCTGAAGTGAATGGTGAGAGCATGGATGCAATGACAGTGGGAGTGAGGCAGCAAGGTCAAAGGCCTTGGAAGGGAGCTGCATTTTCTCCCAGAGAGAGCTGCTGTGGTGTGAGGAGACAGAGGGATGTGACCCCGGAAACTGAGTTGCCTGAGTAGTGGTGCTTGCCTCTTGGGGCTCCCAGGGAGTCCCAGGGAAAGAGGGAGGACCCTGGTTGACTAATGGAGAGTGGCAAGCTGTGCCCAAGACTCCTTGGCTTGGGAAACCTGTCACCCCCATTGGAATAGTTTCCATTCTGCGTAACTGGGGAGTGTGTGGGTCTGGCTAACCACGAGGAGGGGCTGAGGAGCCAGCGGGGTGGATCAAGTTGCCTTGGTGGTGGTTTCTTAGCTAGGCCAATGGCTCAATTGGAAAATGACATCAGCAGTTTTGTCTGAAATTGGGTATCCCTCAACTGGTAGGCAGAAGGGTGTCCTCAACCAGGAGCTGGGCCCGGGCCATCTGTAGAAGTTACCTGATAGGAGGTGTGAGAGCAGCAGGGCAGCAGAGGGGAGAGCCTGGGCTTTCCCACTACTGCGGACACAGTCATTTCCCTTTGCCTTCTCAGATCCAATAGAGGAATCCTCCAAGGTGATGAAGAGGCCTCAGGGGTGTAATTGTTAGTAAAAGTCCTCTCTGTTTGAGTTGTGCTGGCCTTCTAGGACCCTTCTTCATCTGATTGGCCTGGTGTGAATTTCAGGGCTCAGCTGGAGACATCTGGTGAATTCATTTCTTTTTCCTCCAGGCTGCTTAGGGACTTGGCCAGTAACTGCTCAGCAAGTTGTTTCTGGTTATAGAGTCGTCAGTGACCACAGGAGCGCATTCTCCAGACACAGTTCTGTGCTGGCAGCTTGTTCCCAAAATGATGGCTTCAATTAAGACAAATCCAGAAAGGCAGACTTAAGCCACTGCGGACACTTAAGTCAAAGAAAAGCACACCCACTTTTCTGATGCCATGAAGCGTCCCTGCAACTTCCGTTTATATCTAATTGTAGCCCAGGCCTTGAGAAAACTGTATGGAAGAGCTGTGCACTTTTTATGTCCTCCTGTGCATAGGGTCTCTTTCTAAGGGAGTGAAGGAATGGAGTGGGGGTTGGGTCACTGCACTGCGAGCTTATGGAGTTTGGCAGAAAAGGGATGGAGTCTCAGGGTCCGGGGAGGTAGCTGTTGCCCAGCCTGCTTCCTGTTTTAGAACACTGCCAGGCAGGGGGCAGGCTAGATTGTTGTCTGCCCCATTCTCTCGCTCCCTCACTTGCTCTATCGGTGCTTTGAGGGCCTTGCGTTGGCCCTTCCTATGATTCTCTTTCTGGAGTGCAACAGCTCTTGTCCAGAATCTTTTGTCCCACTCAGACTCATTCTCTGAACCCCTGCTAGAAAAGGAGAGAGAAAGTGGGCGAGAGGAGCGCTCTTGTGCTCTGTTTCCCAGGCTTGGCAGTGAAGCTGGATTCTGGGTGGGTGAGGGTTGCAGGGAAGTCGGCCTGTCCATGGGTTTCCTCTCCATCCACCCCTGCACTGCCCCGGCCAGTCCTGGGCCTGGGGAAAAGTGTGGGTGTTTGAAGGGGCTGCTGTGTTTCCTATGTCTGGATCTTCTGATGTTAGCTCGAGAACTTTTGATTGAGCTCTGATTTGTCTGTTTCCTTCTGACAGGATTGCAGTGTTGGGGGTGTTGGGAGGGGCTGTGGTGAAACAGTGAGATAAACAGTGATGTGGATGGCAGCAGCGTGGGGCGGGTGGGGCTGGCCAGGCAGCCTGCTGTCTGGGCGGGCTGGGTGGAGGAGGACTCCTGCCCAGCACACTGGCCAGCTGGCTTGTGTTAAAGCACTGGCTGAAAATAGCTCTCATTGTCTGGGAGCTGCTACTGCAGGGCTGCCTGTGGCCGCCAAGGGGCCAAGGTAGGAGGGGCTGATGCCTCCTACCTCTTGAGCACCCACCCTTTGGTAACAGTGCCCAGCTGGCCACAGCTGTGCCCATTGCCTACCAGTGGAGGCATGTGGAAGGCTGGCTGGACTGTTCCAGACACTGTCCTACTGATATCTGGTCATGGGACTTGTGCCTTGGGTTGCAGCTTTGTCACCGCTTCGGAGCAGACTTGTTGGTTGGTCAGGCTGGGAGCGGCGCTAACTCTCCTACAGCAGCCTCCTCAACACTGGAGCTTTTGTTTCTTCACCGTTTCCCACCTTTGCTCCCCTGTCCTCCAGGTCCATCGACAGATGCCAGGGAGTGCTTGGTAGCAGCTTGTCTGGGGCACAGAGGCATGCTGGGAAGTATGTGGTACCCAGGAAAATACTTCCTGTCCCCCAGGGGAGCCTTCAGATTCAGCTCTCCAGGAGTCTCCATCCCATGGCCTGAGCACAGGGCCTGGAGCATCTATACTCAGAGACAGGCCCCGCTCAGGAAACTTGTTGGGAGGTGGTTCTGCAAGAAAAAAAATGCTAACAAAACACCAACTTTTGTTTTTGTTGAAAGTCAATACCATTTGTGACTGTCCCTAAAGTCTTCACAGTCCTTTCCCCAGGGATAATGCGATGTTTTCTAGCCAGTTTCCAGGAGCTATGCCATTTTTGTGTCTGTTCTGAGATTTGTCATGATCAGCTGGGACTAGAAGTAATGGAGCAGGGAATTTTGGGTGCTTTCTATTTCTGTATGCTGGGTTTTCCCCAGGCTTAGCCCAAGAAGACCAGCTGAGCAGGGGCGAGTCCCAGAGTAGGCATGCAGCTTTCAAGGAAACTCCAGATACCTGGTATTTCCCTTTCCTTGCAGTGGGAAAGAATGAGGAAGGGCTAAGTGGACTTTGGTAAAGGCAGGCAGGAGAAGGGAACCCCTGAGAACAGAACCCTTTCCTCCTCCCTAACTTTCCTGGGATTGACAGGGATCAGGTTGGAAGGAAGTAAGGAGACCTTGATGGAGGAATAGGACCCGCTTATTTATGCAGTAAGAAGCAAGCCCAAGCAGCCTTCCTGGAGAGGTGTCAGGTCCACACCTTTTAGCTTCTTCCATTATGTGCCTCCTCTATTGAGGCGTCTCTCTGGTTACCTTTGACTTAGAGGTCAGGATCCAGAATTGCTTTCAGTTTGATTTCTACTTCTCTTTCTCCTATCTCCTATTGTGAATGTTTGGGCTGTGATTTGTCTCTCTTCCTCCATTCCTGGGTGAGGTATGGCTCTCCCCTCCTCCAAAGATGGGATGTTTAATTGATTCTAGTCTTAGAGGAAATCAAAGAGAGATTTAAAAGGGGCTCAAAGGATTACACTTAGTTTCATCGTTGAGAAGCAGTTGCTGAAGGATGAATGAGAACATACAACCTAGAAGCAAGAGGGTAGGTGTGTGGATGCCAAATACCACACAGGCTTTCCAGGAGGCAAGGGAACTTTGCCAGTACCCACCATATTCCAGATGTGTGCAGGTGTAAAATATTCATCATCCGATGCTCAAAAACCCCATGGGATAGTGAGATGAGTTTTATGGATGAGCTCAGTGAGGCTTGGTAGTGCTGAAATCCCCAAAGTGGATCTTGGGCACTCAGGCTCCACATCTGGTGCCCTCCACCTTCTTTCTGTCCAGCAAGACTGTGTCAGGACTTAGCCTCTGCTTCTGAGAGCCCAGCGTCCAAGGAACCATGGAAGGGAAATGCTGCTGCTGACTGAGTCTGGAGTCCTGTCATGTTTATCCCTTGGCTGTCTCTGGAAGCCAGGAAGTTGGCTTCCTCTGGACATTGGACCCTGCCAGAATTACACACATTATCAGGTGGAGGCAAGAGCCTTCATGCTCTTGTCTGGCAGGAAGAGAGCTGCCTGGTCCTCTACATTGGCTAGTAGCTCCCACCATAGTCAGTGCTTGGTTTATGAGAATGCTAGAGGTTGTGGGGTTTTCCTTATCCATCCCCTACCCATTACACTTTCATCCCTGACCAAACAGAATGCTGGGGCCACTGTCCAGAAAGCCACGGAAGCCCTAGACAGGAGGGTGAGGGCCTGTGGTAAGGGCTGTTTCATGTTTTGCCACCCATTTCCATACTGCAGGGGTCCGACTTCTTTGAGGATGTGTCACCTATGGTTTTAGGATAGGTGTCCTGAGGGGGGTGATTTTGCTCAGACTTGAAGCCTGGAGAGTCAAGCATTTCCTCACCGGCACACCTGGCAGGGAGATGTGAAGCCACAGGAGCCTATAGTGGTTGGCCAAAAGAGGAAGTTGGTGTATGCAGGATGTGATGTCGCCGCAGTAGCAGCAGACTATTCCTGCTCTGTACCAGAGTCTGAGGTCTACTGCTGATGAAACACTGTGACCAAAGCACAGCCTGAGGAAGGAAGATCATTTCCCTTCAACTCAAATCACAGGACATCATCAAAGGAGGTCAGGGCCAGAAGGTGGAGGTGGAAACTGGTACAGAGGCCATGGAGGAGTGCTGCTTACTGGCCTGCGCCTGTGTCTTGCTCAGCCTGCTTCTTATAGTACCCAGGACCATTTATCCAAGGTGGCACACCTCAGTAAGGGGATATAGTACCCAGGACCATTTATCCAAGGTGGCACACCTCAGTAAGGGGATAGACCCTCCTGCATTAATCATTAAGAAAAATGCCCCACAGGCTTGCCCACAGAGCAATCTGGTGGGGACATTTTCTCAAGAGAGGTTCTATTCTCAAATGACTCTAGCTAGTGTTAAGTTGACAAAACAAATAAAAACAAACAAGAAAAGCCAGCGTAACCAGTATTTTTTTCCTTCCACTGGAAAAAATAGGAAATTATTTCCCTGGCTCAGACTCGGAAGCAGTATCATTAGATGACGGTGCTATGGACTGGTCCTGAGGACTCTTTCCTGCCATCAATACCATATCAGCTGTGAGGAAGATGCAGGCCGGCCCCTCTTTCATGTAGTTCAGCAGACTCCTGGGCAGCAGGCAGAAACCACGGGAGAGTTGTAACTAGGTCGTCTCTGTCTTTTCCTTGGGACAGTTTTGTCTCTCTAGTCCTACATTCTTCCATTTGCAACTAACTGGAGTCCTCAACCTGCTGCTGCTTGTTTTGAACCCTAAAGGTCCTGTTTCAGATGCTCCTGGAGCCTGAGAACCATGGACTCACCACCAATACATGTCTCTGTCAAATGTTGAGAGGAGAAGACTGAATATAGGTTAAGTCTTCAGGGTAGGATGAGTGCATAGATGACATCATGGTATGTGTGAGATAAGTGCACGATAAATAGATTATGTGACAGAGTAAACAATACTTGGGGATTTTCCTGTTGGTCCCTTAGAACACCTGCCTCCAGGACTCTTGTGGTTTCTTCCTTGGAGATCCTGAATACATTCCTGTAAAGATGAGGCTGCAGCAGTACAGAGGAGTGAAGCCAGTGGTCAGGCTTGGGTTACCAAAGATTGAGAGCTGTGCTTAAGAGTAACAGGTAGAGGTGCGAGGGAGATCTTGGGGTGGGGGAGAGGGGGGAACAGGGGCGGTTGGGTGGGTCAGACAGCTGTAGCACCTCAGATGGGACATCTTGAGTCAGAAGTGGGGTGTCAGACTGCTATTAGAGGCAAAGCCAGTTATGGCTTCAGAGGACACAGAAGGGGAGGGAGGTCTACACCATGTACAGGCAGACTTCAGGCCCTCTTTGCACTGTACTGACTATTCATTTAGTACATCGTACTGAGCAAAATAAGATGATTCATGGTCTGCCCTTCAGTATTTTATATTAGGGTGTCTCAACAGGAGGTCTGGAGCGTACCATGTATTGGTTAATTGGGAGGGTAGTAATTTGTAATTAGTAGCAAGTAAATTACTACTGCTTTTTTTGTTGTTGTTTTGTTTTGAGTCAGGGTTTCTCTGTATAGCCGTGGCTGTCCTGGAACTCACTCTATAAACCAGACAGGCCTTAAACTCACAGAAATCTGCCTGCCTCTACTCCTGAGTGCTGGGGTGAAAGGTGTGTGCCACCACTACCTGGCTTGTAAATAGTTTTCTAAAAGTGTGTGAATGGCTCTCTTTATATGAATAACCTCATTTATGATGCCTGGCTCTCAGGTTATGGCAGAAAATCACATTGAAAGCAGTTTTTAAAGTTTTGATCTGTCTTATGCTAAGAAGTATCTTTTGGTGCTGGAGAAATGGGTTGTTCAAGGTTTAAAAGTAGGTACTACTCTTACAAACAATCCAAGCATCCCCATCATACAGTGCATGGCTGCCTATAGCCCCCAGCTCCACACACACACACACACACACACACACACACACACACACACACACACACACACACAATTTCACAAGAGTAAAAAAAATCCTTTTGAAAACATACTTTTTACAGTATGGCCTTTCCCAGTTTGACTTGTCTCATATTACATATACCCTTTACAGCATGACTTATATGTAATGTCAAGAAGGCATCATAAAACTTTTATACTTCCTACTTGCAATGAATCTTGGTGTCGAAATCTCGTTTTCATTTGTACGTATTTTGTGTGAGTACTTTGTATAGGTGTGTGGGAGCAAGTGTGCCATGATGTCTCGGGGCGTCAGAAGACAACTTATAGGAGTTGGTTCTTGACTCCCACCTTGTGGCTCTGCGCTGGGCATTAGACGCAGGCAGACTCAGTTCCCAGCACCTTTATTCCTGAGCCATCCCACTGGTTATTTTGCATTCCAAATAAGGCTAATTTTGATTCACTAGCTCAATTCTCTGACCTCTAGTTTGGAAAATACTGTTGAGCCAAACTTGACTGCTTTGGTGGGGAGGCAGGAAGTGTCTCTCTTTGCTATGCCACCTTAGCAGCAGTCAAAGGAAGGAGGAGAGTTCATGCCTTCCTGTCCTCCAGGTGATGTGTGGTGGGAGCCTCAGCTTGCTGACTCAGGTTCTCTCCCCAGAGCTCCATGAACCTGCCTCCTGACAAGGCCCGGCTCCTGCGACAGTACGACAACGAGAAGAAGTGGGATCTCATCTGTGATCAGGTGTGAGGTGGGAGGTCAGGGGGGTGGCGGTCTGTGTGATGGGGTATGAGGTGGGAGGTTAGGGGGGTGGCGGTCGTCTGTGACACCTGGACGAGACAGTAAGGCCAAAGGTGTAACTGCCATGTTGACAGGAGCCAGCCTTGGCACGGGGTAAGCTGTCTTTGTTTAGGGGACTGCCTGGCTGAGACAGCCAGTAGCCTGAGTGCCCATGAGGGGCTGCCCAGTGGACAGTGGTGCCGGTGACCTGTGCAGGGTCAGCTGTGGACGAGGTGAGCAATTATCCCAGAAAGACTGTTCAGCCCATGACTGTGGCTGTGCCTGCAGGCTATACTGAAGGACTCTCTTACTGTGGCCCAGGCATGACAGATAGTGTGGTGCTTCTCCTGGGAGGGAGATGCCCTTGTCCCCCAGTGTAGTCAAGGACTGCAGCTGTCCTTGCATGGATAGTGTCTAGAGCTGAGGAAGAGGAGGACTCAGCATTGTGAGAACCGAGGTCTTATAACACTCACTGCCTAACTCTTGCCCCCATGCACATTTGTGAAGGTCATAGGTCCCGAGTCTTTGCATGCAAGGCTCAGCATGTCTCTTGGTGGGTCTGGAAGGACCTGGAACAGTGTGGATGTTGCGTTTACAGCACTTGGGCACTGAAGTTTTTCGTGACAAATCTGTGATTTCTTTTCATGCTAATAGCTAATAATAGTAATAATAGCAGCTAATGTTTGAGAGCTGATGACCTGTCAGGACACCACATATAATAAAATATCTCATTTATCCTCACACAATGCCACGATGGGTGCTCTTTCAGTCAGAGAACCAACAGCCAGATTGGGCCAAGACAAACAGGTGCCAGATATTTGCTAGCTATTTTCTTATACTGTGTCCTGTGCTTGCCCTGAGCTAGATTTTGATTCTGAGGTTCAAGTCCAAGCTCTCACAAGTAAAGGATTTGGAGAACAGCAGTGCTGAAGTTTTTTACTTAATAAGTTCTGTCCTCTTTAAGTTTTTTGAGACAAAGTTTCTCTGGTTGTCCTGGAACTTGCTCTGTAGACTCCAACCATCTCTGCCTCCTGAGTGCTGGGACTAAAGGTGTGCACCACCACCACCCAGACAAGTTCTGTCTCTTTAGGTCACATAACTTCAGTTTTCCTTGGAGTTGTCTTGTTTGTTTTCAGGCCCTATTTCCTAAGTATGTCATTCTCCTGGATCCCTGTATGCATCTCTTCCCCTCAACTCTTGAGATAGCTTCTTTTGAGGGCTGTATAGGACCAGAATGCTGAGGGCTTTGTTGAGTCTCCTCTTTGGTGGACCTGAATAGAGAAAACATGGATACCCTGTGCTTTGTGGAAGGATATTGAGAGATGACCCAGCTGAGACCAGCCTTCGTGTTCAGTTGCCAGGGTCCAGTGCCTGGGCAAAGCACAGTGTGCCTCCCTGAGTCTAAGAACACAACAAAGCCAGCTGAGCCCCAGCTGCAGATTTTAGAACTACAAAAACTAGATTCTTCAGGGAAAAGCTCCCCTCCCTGTGACTTTCATAACTATCTTCCAGTTAGCCAGTTACATATTCCTCTTCAGGTACTAGCCCCAGCTCTGAGGTCTCTGATCTTAGCAAGCAGTAGACTCAAAATAGTTTCTGGTATACAAAAGCAATTTAGACGCTAGGGAGCATTGACTGGAGGAGAAGACTACAGCAACAGGTGGGATGTACTGAGGGATTTGTCAAAGAAGGGTTTGGATAATGCCAAGGGACAGGTGACAACTGGAGATCAGTTCCCTCAAACTGAGCACTGTAGGCATTTTCCTTCCTTAGCACCCTCCATGGACTTTGTGTTTCTGTGCATACTTATGTGTGTTTTTCTTACAGGAACGATTCCAAGTGAAGAATCCTCCCCACACCTATATCCAGAAACTCCAGAGCTTCTTAGACCCCAATGTAACACGGAAGGTGAAGTATATGATGGAAAGGCCCTATCTTGCTTCCCTTCATAGTCCTGTGGAGTTTGGGCACAAACCTTTTTGACATGGGGCTAACTGTTTTGACATTGATTTTTGAATAATGGGAGTTAAATACCTGGGTTTTGAGGCCTAAGTAGCTATCCAGTGCTGGAGAGAAGGTTTGTAATTGTACATTGCACTACCAGTGTTTTCTTTTCTGCCTCTTTTATTTATTATATAAAATTGGATAGCTGGGTATGGTACCCCAGTACTTATGAGACTAAGTCAAGAGGATTGTGGGTTCCAGGCCAACTTGGGCTACATAGCAAGATGCTGCACACCACCTCCCCAAACAAACAAACAGACAAACAGGCAGGCAGGCAGGCAGGCAGATAAACCAGGTTGACGGAGGAAGGGAGGTTTAGCGAGATGACTCAGTAGTTAAGAAAACTTGCTGTTTTTCCAGAGGACCCAGGTTCAGTTCCCAATACCTGCATGGTGGTTTACAACTCCTGTCACCTCACTTCCAGGGAGCCTAGCATCCTCTTCTGGCCTCTGTAGGCACTGCATACATATGGTACATAGACATACATGTAAGCAAAACACCCATCCACAAAAGTATAAATAAATAAAATCTTAAAAAAGAATGATTACCGGGAATATCTGTCAAGTGACAAAAGATTCTGTGTTTACAGAAGTTCAGGAGGAGAGTTCAGGAGTCAACCAAGGTCCTAAGGGAGCTGGAGATCTCACTTCGCACCAATCACATTGGGTAAGTCAGGCTTGGCCGTCCCCACTCCCTGGCACCACACATTGCCTACCACACAGATTTTGGTGCCCTTTGTTGGTTTATCTGTCCTGACACGAAGCCAGGTTGTCCCTTGAATAGCACTTGGCTCTACAGAGCTAGAGATATGCCCTTTCTGGCTTTTCTACCCTTCAGTTCTGCCAGCTGCTGACCAGTTAACGTCTGGCAAGCTTGGGGCCTCTCTTGGGGGTCCTGTGGCTTTGAGTAGAAGACATTCCCATAGCAGCTGAGACTCGAGTCTGCCTGTGGTCTGGTGCTGGGCCAAGAGAGGCCAGCAAAGGTTGGGATGTGATGGTATAGTATATTGAATAGATGAAACCTAGTTCCTAATTGAAGACTAGTTAGACTTTTCGGTGCACAGATTATTTGTTTGAGAGGGGGAAAAAACCAGTACACAAGCAGAAAGGGCTTCCTGGAGCACCAAAGAGAGATGTCACATAGAGGGGATCAGCATTGGCTGTCTCCTATACTCATAGATCCTACTGCTGTGACCTCATGGAGATCTGTGTGAGTGGGGAACCAGGTTGTACTGAGGGAGCCAAGGGCTGATGCAGCGAGGTTCAGGCCAGGCCAGTGCCTCTGACCTGTGAGGCTGTTCCCACATGAGCGAGAGAGATGGAAAGAGAGACAGAAGGTCTGTGTGCACCTGTGCAGGAAGACAGTCAGGTGGGACTCCAGCACTTGAGGTAGACGGCCTCAGTGAGCGATGAGCCGCAGAGGGTGAAGTGGGGTTTTCTGGGCAGATGCCAGCCCATGTCCCCGAGCTTCCTGAGAGAAGGTGGGAAGAGCCAAATGACATCATCAGCTTTTCCTCTTCTGCCAAGGCAACAGCCTACTGTCTACCCCCAGGCCAGACCTGCCTGGAGCTCTTTAGGGGGGAGGGTGTCTGCATTGGCCAGCTGCAACAGCAGTCCGAAGGGAAGCGGTGCAGAGGAGGGCAGGAAAGGGGCAGTTCCTGGTGTTGGGAGCTGTACTGTGGTAGTCAAAGCATGGCTTCCACACCAGTCATCTGTGACCCAGATATGGAAAGCCACTGGGAAAGGTGTGGACAAGCCTTCCTATCCCTCCATTCCCAAGAATCTCACAAAAGGAAAACTAGGGAAGTTCATCAGTTAGGCTCTGTGTGTATGGCTCAAAGTGACACTGTGGCAGCCCTGAACCCCACCTGGTACCTGCCCCACTTCTCAGGGCCTCTCTCGCAGGCCTTGCTGTCTGATGTGAGGGTGGGGTCGGCTCTCTTTAGGAAAGGACCACAAAGTAACAGTCCCCTGTGATTAGCACAGTTCCCAGGCCCCAGGGCTCCTTGGCAGTTGGCTCACAAGTTGGAAGTCTAGAACCAGCCCCTGCTGTCCAATCGGAGGCTTCTTTGTGTAGTTCTATGAGGAAGACAGAATCCTTCTCTTCAGGAAGTTTGTCAGGCTAGTGAAGGGTCCTGGGGAGTTCTGCAGGAGCAGCCTACTGGCAGTGGATGGGGGCTCGTGCTGTGGGATGACACTGCCCTAAAGTGGGATTCCAGAGCCCTCTAGCTCTGGTTTGTATTGGTTTTCCTGCCTCGTCAAAGTGCCCTTTAACCTCTCCTTCAAAGTGTCAGGATCCCTAAAATAGCAGTGTAGACTCAGACAGGAAATGAGAAGGGGGTGGGGAGCTGGAGAGCAGACAGACAGGAAATGGGAGGTCTGCCGGCCCCCAGAGAGGAAGCTAACTTCAGGCAGCTCCAGTGTCAACTTCAGCCGAAGCTTGCTGCCAGATCAGCCAAGCCTGGTGCTCCAGTGCTAGCCTCTCTCAGCGCCGGGTGTGGCTGGCCAGCATGGAGCTGGTATCCAGCTGTGGGGTAAAAGCCCTGCAGGGCAGATGGACACAGATGCCTTATGTGGTCTTGTGGACATTCCAGAGTGAGTAGAGCACTCAGAAGAACAGGGTGTTTGTCCTGAGGGGCTTGTGTCTGTGTGTAGTGGACCGGACCTGTCATACAACAGTTCCTACCAACTCTGAGGGAATTGGCTCTTGACAGTCCAAAAGGAAAGCAAAAATGCCCTAGGTCATTGTCCTGTCCACCCACCTGCCTGCCTTCCCTCATTCTCATGTGACTGGGAAAGTCGTGACATACTGGAGTTTGAGTTCCTAACGGTTCCCCAGCAGACTCACCCCAATTGAACACAGAACTCACACAACCATATTTGCTCATTACTTCTCAAGACTGAACTTGGTCGGGAACCCTTTGACCCAGTAAGGATATCTGACTGAGATTTATGGCATCAGGTACTTGCTGGCTTACTCAGACACAGCTCTGTGAGTGGTAAATGTTCTGGGTGCCTCCGCAGTTCTCCCAGCACACACTGGGAAAGGACTTCATGCCTAGCGTTGTATCAGATCAAAGGGATACCGGAAATAATTGGATTATAGCCTTGGCCCACTAGGAGAGACTAGCTGGAATCTTGTTGGCTGAAGCTCATCTGTGATAAAGCAAGTGGTATTGGAAATGCTTTCCCTGCCCCTGGTTCCTCTGCCTGTGGGAGGTCCAGGCTCAAGACAAGATCACTAATGGATGTTGTAGATTTTGGTTTTCAGGATTTTCTCAGCCTGACACTAGGGTCCAGCAGGATATAGGAGCACATATTTGTTGCTAGATTTCTGGGTCAGAGCCCTCCTCCAAACCAACCCAGTTTAAGGACTCCATGCACTGTTTCCTGTATCTGCAGGTGGGTACGGGAGTTTCTCAATGATGAAAACAAAGGCCTGGATGTGCTGGTGGACTACCTGTCATTTGCCCAGTGTTCTGTCATGTGAGTACCACCAGGGCTAAGGTTGGGACCCACTGGCCAGTAAGAGTTGGCCAGTTAGCATGTTTTGGGGGAGCATGAAGAGAACAGCATGGAGAGGGAGCAACTGCAGGCTGTCTAAGGAAATATCCTGGCTCCTCAGGGAACAACTTGGGCCCTGAGATGTGAGAGGGTTACTACAGGCCTGTTGTTGAAGTGCAGTTAGCATGACCTTTGACCCGAGCAGAAGCATTTGGGAGCATTTTCCAAACATCCTTTCCACATGGAGGCAGTTAGCTGTGGGTTAGCACAGGAATGATGACATGTCGAGGTGTGGAGAATTAGGGTTTTGGAGTCAAACAAAGTTGGGTTTGGGTCTTAGTTGTGTTGTGCACTATCTGTGGAATCTCAAGCAGCATTGTCCTCACTGAAAGGAGTAAATGGGGAAGGGTGCCTCACACTTAGCATTTGGAGCACACTAGGCTTCCTCTGTGGTGGCTGCTTTGTTGTTGATTTATTCCTGGGTGATATGCTTGCCTGTGACTGATGATAAAGGAAGTTACCAGCATGTGCAGTATTACACCCAAGACAGTCAGCCTAGGGAGAACCGGTCCCAGTTTTGTTCTCTCTCAACTCCCCATGGTTCCCTAGCACCGAGTGTCCCTAGTCTGGAGAAGCCCCAGGCTTGAGCCTGGGACCTTGCCCAGGCTTTTGCTTTTGTGTTGTCCCTGCCCTTGTGGCTCTTCTCTGTCCACTGCATTCCCTCAGGACACACACCAAAGCCTCTGCTTCCAGGTGCGGCTTCCCTGACACCTCCCCATCACCCTCTTTAAACCCAGAGCAGGCCACTCTGCATCCCCATCTCTACAGATCTCATTCCTCATGATCCTCCATCCCTTTAAATAATCTTTTCATAGAAAGAAATGGAAAAAATTGCTTAAGTGAATTTTTAGTTCAGAACTTTTATAGTAAAAAGATGTAGATCATTTCCCCAATTATGCCTATCTTTCTTGAAAAAGCAAACAAATCTCAGTTGCTCTAAACTAAGACTCCACCAGACATTTAATGCTTCAGTGTCCAGGGCAGTGCCTTTGAAAACAGTCCAGGGAATGAGAGGGAATATGTTTTGGGAAGCCTTGGGAGGGAAGACGTGCATTTGTAAATGGCACATCCCATGCCCAGGAGTACCATGGTCGATGGATGGACAGCATCCCAGGACTCTTTGAAGTTGGCTGGGCTGCCCTGTTGACTACCTCCTGCTGTCAGGGCTCTAAAGCCTACTGCAGCCTCCTTTGAAACTTCAGCACCTATGGTGCTCCTTGTTCCAGAAATCCCGGCCTTTGACACTGGGCATTCATGTGGGGCAAGATGTCTGTGGGAAAAACCTTTGGGAAACATGCTCCAGTTATTAGTGGCTGCAGGGGACAGGGGAGGAAGGACGGGTGGAACTGCTTCCCAGGGTGTGCCCTCTGGTGAAGAAACACGAGGGAAGGCCCGGGTGCTGTGTGATTCAGCTGTTCTCTTTGCCCTGAGCACAACTGCTGATGGTAAAAGACAGGCTACAACACTGCCGTCTCCAGCAGCTAGAGTGCCCATCAGCCTCAGCCTGTGGTTTTCTTTCTTCTAGGGAAGCTGAAGCTAAGGAGGAAAGCAGAGAAGCCTCATGTAGTCAATCATAGAAAAACAGGCCATTAAGAGGGCTGCTAGGCCTGGGGTGTAGCTCACTAGGACCTCCTGTTAGTATGCTAGTCTAGCAGAAGGCCCTTGGCTACTCCTCAGCACTGAAAAGCCAAACGAAGCCAGTCCACAGAAGCCAGTGGTAGGGTGGGACAGTGATGTATACCTAAGCTTAAAGGACCAACTTTGGCTTTTTAGGAACCCTATTCTTTTCCTTTCAGGCCTACCAATTCTTGAGGACCTAGGCTTTAGGGATCTTGAGTCTTTAGGCCACAAGCAGCTGACCCATTCCCCTCTACTCTTTTGGTATGAAAGATTTTTTTAAGTAGAGCTGTGGTGATTTGAGGTGTCCTATTTGCGGCTAGGAGCCCATGAAACCGGCCAGCCCCAACAGTCCTGGGGCCATGGAGAAACCTTCAGATCTCCTCTCCCTCCCAGAGCTGTGTGAGCCTCCCCTGCCCTGTCTTATCTTGGCAGCTCCAGCCAGGATTAGGTCTCTGATGCCTAACTCTGTTTTCTCTTCTTGCCACCCTTGCTTTGTGTTGCCATAGAGGCCTGAAGAGTAGGAGGTGGGCTTGCTGGGGGCTTGGCACAGAGTTTCTCTTGCATATGTGCCTGCGTGTGTGCACGTGTGTCCTTTCACGCTCCAGGTTTGACTTTGAGGGTTTGGAGAGTGGCGATGATGGTGCATTTGACAAGCTCCGGTCCTGGAGCAGGTCAATCGAGGACCTGCAGCCACCCAACGCCTTGTCGGCCCCCTTCGCCAACAGCCTCGCTCGCTCTGCGCGCCAGTCCGTGCTCCGGTATGTGTGCGCTTACTCTGCCCACCCGCATCCCACCCCAGCCCCAGTGCAGGTCTTGGTAAGCCGGTGAGTGCTCATGCTCCGCCCTCCACTCTTGCTTCCAGGCTCAGCTCTCTTGCCCTCTGCCTGCTCGCCTGTCTCTCATCTGTCCTCTCTGTCTCCCTGACTCTGCCCAGCAGTCTGTCCTGGGTAAGTACATGGTCCTCAGCTGCGCCACCCCACCTGGCATTCCAGCTTTCCCCGTCCTCCAGTCTTCACTCTTTTAGCCATTCCTTCCTGACCTTGGGTAGGGCTTGGTCTTTGCTGGCTGACTCAGCTCCTGCCCTGTGAACGCTTGCTCACTCTTCAGATCAGCGGCTTGGAGACCAGCCTCCCCCTCCTCCCGCCTGCTGTTCCTTCTCTTCCCTTCCCCTTCCTTCAGGTCTTTTTTTTCTAAGTTGTGCTTTCATTTGTTTGTGGGCTCTCAAGAGCAGTCCTGTTGGTGAACTGGATCCCGTCTCAGAGCCCTTTCTACTCGAGGCTGCCCTTGCACACCCATAGCTTTTCCTCTGGCCTCTGTCTCTCCCACCCACGGCTCTGCGTCTCTCCTTGGGTTTTGCGTCTTGGACATTGCTCACCACTCTGGTCTTACAGGAACAGGTTCCATATGTGTTTTCTCCTCTCCCAAAACATTAAGGCAGTAGAGGGTTGATAAAAAGCCAGGCATAGCCCCTAACCTTTTGCAAGACCGGGCCTGTGTGGTCTGCTCTGCCTTTGGGGGCTTAAGAATGAGATGAGGGCAAGATGCACCTGCCCCGCTGAAGACGTGGTAACAGAAAGTGGGAGAAGGGAAGTCTGGATGTGTGTCTTTGTGATCCATCCAAGGACTACAAAGTCCTTAAAACATTTTTGTATTTCAGAGGGTCTCTGGGATTAGTATGATTTTTGTCTGAGCATGAAGCTAGGTCCTAGGTAGTTGCTGACAAAGGCCTGTACCAAGGAGTTGAATAGAAGCCAACTCCCCTGCCTCTTGTGCCAAGGCTATCTTGGCAGTTGGTACGAGGTCCTCTTTCCTCCATTTTTTCTGCTTCTAAGGGGCAGCCTGGTGTCCTAGAACCTTCACTGGCAGTCTTGTCCCCTACCTGATTACTTGGTGCTATTCCCCAGGTACAGTACTCTCCCTGGCCGCAGGGCCCTGAAGAACTCCCGCCTGGTGAGCCAGAAGGATGATGTCCACGTCTGTATCCTTTGTCTCAGAGCCATCATGAACTATCAGGTAAGGGGTGATGCTTACCATAGATGAATTACTTCTTCTGCCTCCTATGGTAAACCAAGACAGCAGAGCACCCGCTTGTGAGCTTGTGAAAGACAAGTTTGCCAGGGGAAGACCTGTTGGCTTCCCCTTTCCCACCATCGAGGTCACTCCTATCCTTTCCTTTGCAGTATGGCTTCAACTTGGTCATGTCCCACCCCCACGCTGTCAATGAGATTGCACTTAGCCTCAACAACAAGAATCCAAGGTGCGTCCTTCCTCGCATGTCCAGATATCTGAAGGTTCTGACTTACCTTTGACAAGCCCTGCCTGCTTTGGGTCTGTTAGTCAGGATCTCTTCTGCTGGAAAAGTGTCTAAGGACATGAACTGTGGGTCTTGGATGGGACCTAGGATGTTAATCTTCCTTAATCTCTTAGGACCAAAGCCCTGGTCTTGGAGCTGCTGGCAGCTGTGTGTTTGGTGCGGGGAGGTCATGAAATTATCCTGGCTGCCTTTGACAATTTCAAAGAGGTTAGTCTACTGCATGCTCGCCCTGCCCGGCCCCATGCATGTGTATGTGCTTACAAGTGTGTGTGTGTGTGTGTGTTAGAAGAAAATGCGGGGATCCTATTTACTGGGATTTCTAGTCACTTTAAAATAACTGAGCTTTACTGATCAGCCTGCTTCGGAGTGAGACTAGAACAAAACAAAACCAGAGCTTAAGTCTTTTTAGATCTTGTTCCACAACCCCTTCCAGTTAGCCAGTTAAGGATGCTCTGGGGCAGACTGCAGTGTCTTACTGGTATGGGGAAGGGGGGAGTCACCAGAGGAGCTTGTGTGACGTGCAGATGGAGGCTGGAGAGGGGGCTCAGTAGTTAAGATCCACTGCTGACTTTTAAGAGGTCCTGGGTTCAGTTTCCAGTATTGAAACAGTGCCCTCTTCTGGCCTTCACAGGTACAGTACACAACATGTATATACATTTATGTGGGCAAAACACAGATTTTTTTTCCCCTTATTTTAGGCACAGGCTTAACTCCTGACCTACTGGAGTGGAGCCTGGGCATCATCGTTACTTTATGACTCCCCAAGTAGCTCTGCTGCAGTGAGCCCACAGGACTCCAAAGCAAGTATATTCTCGGAAGGAGAAGGCTATTTATTAGTGAAGGAAGAGAACTTATATGTGGAATTTTCCCATCCTGAGGTCTACCTCTGGAACCCCAATTTGCTTAACATGGGATTCCTCAACATCCAGCCACAGCTGTGGTCCCACCCCTTCCTCTTCTCTGGCCTCTTCCCTCACATCCATTGTTTGGTTCAGGAAGCAGCTCTTCCTCCTTAAAGTTCAGAAACTCAAAGGAGTCCCCGGACCCTTTCCGCAGAGGACTTTGCTGCATACTGACTCCTCCTTGGTCCCCCTGGGGCCCAACCTTCTGCCACAGCCATGACTTGACTCCTTTTCTCCTTTTTTTCCTCTCTCTGTAATTTGCCAGCATCAGATCTGCTGTGTGTTGTTCTGGCCGAGCTTTAGAGGCACCTAAATCCTAGGCTGTACTGGATGTCCTCAGTGTGGTAGAGGGTCAGAGACCCAGGGCCAGATTCCAGGTCCTGGGTTTTTTTCTGGTGTCCAAAATGGCACAGTCCCTAGATAGAGTTATGGTTACTTTGTTTTTATTTTATTTATACTTATTTAAGTATCTTTTGTTTGTTTGTTTGTTTGGTTTTTGTTCTCTTAAGACAAATTTTTACTTTCTAGCCCATGCTGGCTTCAAACTTATGGCATTCCTCCTGCTTCAGCCTCCTGAAGGCTAGCTAGGAAGTTAGGTACAAGCCACATGCCCCACTGAGTTGTGACTGAATTAGGACTGAACTCTGCTTTGCCATCATGTTCCTGGGAACTCGAGGTTGTGGATTTAGGTTCTGCATGGTACATACAAATCCTTCTGCTGAGAATGTTTTGCACATTCAGGTGTGTAAAGAACTGCATCGGTTTGAGAAGCTAATGGAATATTTCCGGAATGAGGACAGCAACATTGACTTCATGGTAAGGACCTAGCCACGGTAAGGTGCATGCCATGCCCATTAAGGCTTGGTGTTGCTTAAGCCAGTCCACACTAGCAGTGTGTTTTGAGAGCCTGCTTTTCCCCGCAGGTGGCCTGCATGCAGTTCATCAATATTGTGGTGCACTCAGTAGAGGACATGAACTTCCGGGTCCACCTGCAATACGAGTTTACCAAGTTGGGGCTGGAGGAATTCCTGCAGGTAAACTGGCTAGGGTCTTGGAAAAGTGACATGTTTTATGGAGGAGAATCAGCTTAGACACAGCACAAAGAGCCGAGATGATTATGAAACCTACCTGTCGCTGGGCGTTGGTAGTGCATGCCTTTAACCCCAGCACTCGGGAGGCAGAGGCAAGCCTGGTCTACAGAGTGAGTGCCAGGATAGGCTCCAAAGCTACACAGAGAAACCCCGAAAAACCAGAAAAAAAAAAAAAAGAATGAAACCTGCCTGCCTGTCTTCTTTGGCCGGAGACTGATGCCCTTTTGTCAATGTCTGTCTTCCCAGTGAAGCAGCTCTATCAGGACCAGTCAGACATGGGTAGCAGCTAGAAGACCCTTGTTACATGCTCTCAGAGGTAGCTGTTAACCATGATGCTCCCTTTGAGGCCTACACTGACTCTTATACCTACTACTGTCTGTTTCCCTAGAAGTCAAGGCACACGGAGAGTGAGAAGCTGCAGGTGCAGATTCAGGCATACCTGGACAATGTGTTTGATGTGGGGGGGTTGTTGGAGGACGCTGAAACCAAGAATGTAGCCCTGGAAAAGGTGGAAGAACTGGAAGAGCACGTGTCCCACGTAGGTATCCTCTGCTCACCAGGAGCCACTGTGGAAGGCTGGGAGGGAAGGACACAACTAGGTGCCTGGAAATTAGGTGCCTGCAAATTGAACTGCAGGAAGACTTAGAACCACTGAGTCTAGAAACTGCTCTGGCCCAGGCCTCTGGACACTACTCACTGGAATGTGCTGTCCTCCATGGCTGGGTATAAGATGGCCTTAAACTTGGGACAGCCAAAAACAACAACAACAAAAACCAAAAACTTTGCCAGGTGTTAGTGGTGCACACCTTTATTCCCAGCACTTGGGAGGCAGAGGCATGGGGATCTCTGTGAGTTCAAGGCCAGCCTGGTCTACAGAGTGAGTTCCAGGACAGGCTCCAAAGCCACAGAGAAACCCTGTCTTTGGGGGAATAATTGGGACAGACTGTTGCCGTTTGCTTTGTACCTGTTGCTGTTTCACTGTGTCAGGCCCCTGAGAGTTACATAGGGAAGGCACTTGAATAACTGCCTTTTGGACACTGCTTTTCAGGTCTTGGTTGGCTTCAGGGTATGCTGAGTATTCAGGCTTGAACACGGCTTTGAACATGCCTTCCCTGTTTTTGTAGCTCACAGAGAAGCTGCTGGACATGGAGAATGAAAACATGATGCGGGTGGCAGAGCTGGAGAAGCAGCTGCTGCAGCGGGAAAAGGAGCTGGAGAGCATCAAGGTGCCAGCAGGGAGGGAGAAGTGGGGAGGCTGCAGCTGACCTGGGTCTCAGTGCACGGGGAAGAAGCTGACCCATCCTCAGGGTGCTCAGGCAAGGGGAACTGGTGATCTCCCCTTTCTACCTGGAGAGAAGTTGAAGCTAGAGTTGACCAGGCACAGAAGACAGTGACAGCAGCCATCTTTTCCTGCCCACTTGCTGGCTTTTTCTCCACATGCTCCTTAGCTCTGCTTACTGAGCATGGTCAAAGTAGTCCAGATCTGTTTGTTAAGAGTGTATATGGGTGTCCTCGGAAGGACAGGGTTCTCATAGTTCAGTCTCTTGTGTTCTTGCACCTAACTTCATAACTTAATTATAAAGCCATGCCACAACCTCCTTTTCCTTGCAAAAGAATGATTATGTTGACTACTGAGCTCTATATATCGGCTCGTCTCTGCTAAGTGCTATATAAGGAGCTAGGGAGAATGCAGAGCTCACCAAGACAAGGTATATCTATGAGGCTTCCATGTGAGTAATTATCCACAGCCAAAGAAACAAAAGCAATAATGAAGACTTAAGGTCTGTGGAGACAGCAGCTGTGCCCATCTGGAAGGGGACCAATGAGAGTTTCAAATGAGGAACTCCTTTTCCTTCAGCCTTGAGGGGCCTATGCAGTGAGAACAGACTTGAGCAGAGAGAAGGACATATCAGAATACCAGTAGAAGCAAGCTGATTCTCCTTCTGCTTCTGCTCTATTACACTCCAGCTTTGCTGTTCTCGGGCCTGGATTCCTTCTGTTCTGAGCAGCCTCACTGAGATGGCCCTAGCTCCTTGAGAGTCTATTGGGTAGGAATGCTGACTCTCAGGGGAATAAATTGTTGTATCCTCAGCCCCTTCTTCCCTCAATGTTTTTGTCTGCCTGATAGGAGACGTACGAGAACACAAACCACCAGGTGCATACTCTCCGGAGACTCATTAAAGAGAAGGAAGAGGCCTTCCAGCGCCGATGCCACCTGGAGCCAAGTGCCCGGGGCCTGGAGGCCATGGGTGGTAGCGAGGCCCTATCCAGGATAGGCCCTACGGAGTTGAGTGAGGGCATGCCATCCTCTGATCTGGACCTGCTGGCTCCAGCCCCACCTGCTGAAGAGGCCCTTCCTCTGCCCCCTCCACCAGCTCCGCCTTTGCCCCCACCCCCTCCTCCACTACCAGGTAAATGGGACTTCCAAGCTGGGGAGCAGGCGGGAGCCATGTTTTTGTGAGGCCAAGACCCTAGTCGCAGTGTCTTTCTCTGGGAGCAGCTGGGAAATAGCATCATTTGAAGGCTGGGAGGACTTTAAGTCAGGCTAAGGGAGGACCAAGATTTGGGAAGGCATGGAATGCTGGGAGCAGGTTCTGCTTCAAAGATCTCTTGAGTACTTCTCTTAGTTTACTCTGAAGGTAGCTAAACTGTGGCCAGAAGAAACTCCATCAGTGATACTAGTCACTGTCCCCTTCAGGAGACTTCAGGGATTAACTTGATCAAAGTTTCCATAGCACACCTCTCTGGGTCTCTAAAGACAGGTGAGGCAGGCAGAGTTTGAGCAGCCTAGAAAGAGTCTTTGGACTCTTTTGGGTCACTGTGGCATTTTTTTTCTCTCCCAGACAAATGTCCCCCTGCCCCACCTCTCCCTGGTGCTGCTCCTTCTGTGGTGTTAACAGTGGGCCTGTCAGGTGAGTGTCCTCGGGGCTCTGGGCAACACTGGTGGAGTTCTTCCTTGGTGTCTGCCTTATACCTGTCCTTCCAAAACCAGCCATTCGCATCAAGAAACCCATCAAGACCAAGTTCCGACTGCCAGTCTTCAACTGGACAGCACTGAAACCCAATCAGATCAATGGCACTGTCTTCAGTGAGCTTGATGATGAGAAGATCTTGGAGGTAACAGGGTTCTGGGGTCCAGAAGGGTGAGGTTGGGGTCTGAGGATCAAGATGCCCTTACTGAAAAACTTTCAGGCAGAGCAGAACTGACAATATATCAGCTTTAGGGACCCCCAACTGGGTCCTTGCAGGGCATGTGGCAGTGGGTGTTGGTTATAGTGAGAATCTTCAACATCGCCCCTTCTTATCTACTTCTGCCAGGACTTAGACCTGGACAAGTTTGAAGAGTTATTTAAGACAAAAGCCCAGGGTCCTGCCCTTGACCTCATCTGCTCCAAGAATAAGACAGCACAAAAGGCTGCCAGCAAAGTGACCCTTTTGGAAGCCAACCGTGCCAAGAACCTGGCTATCACCCTTCGCAAGGCTGGGCGCTCAGCTGAGGAGATCTGCAGAGCCATCCACACGTGAGGCTCCCACTAACTTGGCCCTGGTCCCCAAACAGCTGCTATCCCAGTCCTCCCCACAGCAGCTGGGTTCTCCTGGATTCCAGGGCTGCGGAGAGGACTTGGGCTGCGGAGAGGACTTGCTCACACTTCTCAGCATGCACTGGCCTCAGCAGAGCATATTGACTCTGCTTGGTGCCAGACAGTGAGATGAGCTGCACATTCAGTGCAGAAGGAAGAAGTGTGGTCAGAATAGTGTAAGCAGGGATACCACCATGTTTTCAGAGCACAGACAGAGAGCCAGGTGCCTGACTATTGTGAGGGAAGATGTCCCAAGGAGGGTCTTAACTAAGACTGAAGGAATTGCACAAGTTGGTCCAGGTCAGGACCTGGTGGAAACAGCATGGTATATACTGAGAACTGAAAATGAAATCTGCCTTTAGTGTGTAGACCAGACAGGGTAGAAAGTGGGTAGAGGTCTTGCAGACCATATTCAGGTTGCTAAAACTTAACCATAGATACAGAGGGAAGACACTGAAGGACTTTAACAACAGGAGCATGGGGGTCAGGTATACTGTATGTGTCTAATCCTAGCACTTCTGTAGCAGAGGTGGGAGGCTCACAAATTTGAGACCACCCTGTACTACATAGCAAGATCCTGTCTGAAAACAATCAGACCATGGATTATTCCTCTAGGAGTAATGAAAAGAGGAAGCAATGGTGCTTTGCATCTGGCTGTGTCCTGTGTATTGGCCTCCAGCCCATCTAAGGATGAGGAAGGAATGTGGACAGATGTCAGACCTGAAGTGATGTTCTTCCTACACAGGTTTGACTTACAGACACTACCTGTAGACTTCGTGGAGTGCCTGATGCGCTTCCTGCCCACAGAGGCTGAGGTGAAGCTGCTGCGGCAGTATGAACGTGAACGACAGCCCCTGGAGGAGCTGGCAGCTGAGGACCGCTTCATGCTGCTCTTTAGCAAAGTGGAACGACTGACCCAGAGAATGGCTGGCATGGCCTTTCTAGGCAACTTCCAGGACAACCTGCAGATGCTCACACCGGTACAGCGTCTTCCCTAATCTCTATCCACTGCTGTCAGTAGTCATGTCTGCTGTCCGTCCATCTGGCCCTACCCCTTGACTTTATCGTTCTCCCAACCTGGGTGACTTGGTGTTCATCTTGTCTTACAGCAACTGAATGCCATCATTGCAGCCTCTGCCTCTGTCAAGTCCTCACAGAAACTGAAGCAGATGTTGGAGGTTGGGAAAGGGAGTGGCTGGGGTGCTGGTGGTTCCCAGGTCCCGGGTGGGTCCTAGTACTACTATACAGAGGACGAAGTCCTTGGAGCTTCTGGTGACCTTCCTTCGTGCATCTTATGAACAGATCATACTTGCACTGGGGAACTACATGAACAGCAGCAAGCGAGGTGCCGTGTATGGCTTCAAGCTCCAGAGCCTGGATCTGGTAAGGTGGTGGGGGGACAGCATGTGCAGGAAGCTTGGAACACCGGTGTTAGAGCCAGGGTGCTTAGCTCTCTGTTGCTTCCACTGCCTTTCAGCTGCTGGACACAAAGTCCACTGACCGGAAAATGACACTGCTGCACTTCATCGCCTTGACAGTGAAGGAGAAATACCCAGACCTGGCTACCTTCTGGCATGAGCTGCACTTTGTGGAGAAGGCTGCAGCAGGTGAAGAGCTCCCTGCCTCCCACCCAGGACAATCTCAGGAAGCTGAGCAAGAGGAACACCTGGGCCCATTTCTGGCTTTTGTTATCTTTTTTACTACTTCAAAGCTTTCCGCTAAGGCCCTGAGCAGGGGCCACTCCAGAAGGAGCCTTCCTCTGAGCTCAAGTGGGATCAGGCTTTCCTTAGGCTGGACCAGAGAGTGCATTCCTCTACCATTTGTGTGATATGTAAGAAAACTTACAAAGCCCCCTATACATACAGTACTGCTCTTTCTGTCCTGCCCAGGAAAAACTACAGCAGGCCCACGGCAGCTCCAGCTCAGAGGCCAGCAGCAGTCTCAGTAGTTTGCCTTCTTTTGCTGCCTTGTTCTTTGGGGTCATGAACTCTAGCCCTCCATTCCTTCCCACTGCCCAGAGAGCTTAGTCTGCTTGACATGGACCTCTGTGCATGCATGTCGTTGGGAGCCTATGCCATTGGGGAGGATATAGTCCTGAGCAAGCCTCATCCAGACCTCTCGGTAAACAGTGTCCCTGGAGAACGTACTGCTAGATGTGAAGGAGCTGGGCCGGGGCATGGAGCTGATTCGGCGGGAATGCAGCATTCATGACAACAGCGTCCTTCGAAACTTCCTCAGCACCAATGAAGGCAAACTGGACAAGCTCCAGCGAGATGCCAAGACTGCTGAGGTGAGCAAGGAACTGGAGTGGAAAACAAACATCCAGAACAGCAGTCTCTACCTGTGGGTTGCAACCCCTTTGGGGGATCGAATGATGGGTCACATGTCAGATATTTATATTATTATTCATTGTAGTAGCAAAATTGTTATGAAGTAGCAATGAAAATAATTTTATGGTTGAGGGTTACCACAGCATGAGGAACTGTATTAAAGGGTTGTAGCATTATGAAAGTTGAGGACCGCTGAGCTAGATAGAGCCAAGACAGTAGGCCACTTTGTGTCAGCATCCAACTGCTAACACAGTCATGCATTTGGCCAGCTATTAGGGAGCCTGAGGTGGGAATAAGGAAGGACTTTAAAGATAGCAGACATTCACGTCTGGAGTTCAGACTCTTGGGAACCTTGAGGACACCCCACATTCCTCTCTTGTTCACGGGGACTTGAGTAGTTGCTTTTTGTGGGCCATGTGTCCATGTGTGAGTGCTAGGCTTCTACCCACCAGGATGACCTTTCTGTCTGCCCCTTCCTTACCCAGGAGGCCTACAATGCAGTTGTGCGCTACTTTGGCGAGAGTCCTAAGACCACACCTCCTTCTGTGTTTTTCCCAGTATTTGTCAGATTCATTCGTTCTTACAAGGTAACTCTTCTTCATTTCTAGAGGAGTTTGGCTGAGAGAAAATGATTAATCAAGAGAGAGCCTAGGCTTTAAGTCCAAGTCTTTTTTTCTGTTCCTGAGGTCTAGGAAAGGAACCATGGAAGCTGACTACAGGCCTCTTAACTGTGACCTGGTGGGCAGGGTGGGGCCCAACCCCTTCCTTTCATTGTTTGGGGCAGGAAGTACCCTTGCAGAGGGTGGCCACCTGGGGTGAGCTGGTCTTACTGCCACCCATTCTCCATGCTCAGTGTCAGCCTCTCCTCTCCCAGCCTGTGAGAGCCTTTCACTCCCCCTCTTTTGGTTTTCTCTAAGGAAGCAGAACAAGAGAATGAAGCTCGCAAGAAACAAGAGGAGGTCATGCGGGAGAAGCAGCTGGCTCAGGAAGCCAAGAAGCTGGATGCCAAGGTGGGTGGGACCAATAGCTGGTCTGGAGAGCAGGACGAAAAACTGAGGATTCAGGCAGCAGGGATCCAGAAAGGACTTGAAAAACCAAGATGCACACACACATGCCCCCTCCCTTGGAGTGCCTAAAGGCAAGAGTTCAGACAGAGGGTTAGAGACAGATGGACAGGACACAGGGTTTCTCTCAGTAGGGCCATCTTCAGACATCTTGGGACAGGAACCAGTTAAGTTAGTGATGACTTCCTTCCCCTAATAATATTTGGCCCATTCCACATGGAGGGATGCTTTCTCAGTCTGGACACATGGGAGAGGGTCTAGGCCCTGCCCAGAATGATATGACTGACTTTGAAGATCTCCCATGGAAGGCCTCACTCTCCCTGAGGAGCAGAGCAGGGATGAGATGGATTGGGGAGGAGGGGAGGGAGAGGGAACTGGGATTGACATGTGAAGCAAGCTCGTTTCTAACTCAAATTTAAAAAATATTTGGCCCTAGACTCCATCCCAGAGGAACAAATGGCAACAGCAGGAGCTAATTGCAGAATTGAGGAGGCGCCAAGCTAAGGAACACAGGCCTGTTTACGAGGGCAAGGATGGTACTATTGAGGACATCATCACAGGTGGGACCTTTACCCATTGGACCCAATTCCCAAAGCCTGAACCAACCCCCTTTGGTCCTTCTTCCTAGTTTGTTTCCCTATAAAACCTGACCATGATCTCTCCTGGGCCGTAGTGTTGAAGAGTGTCCCTTTCACGGCCCGCACTGCCAAGCGGGGCTCACGCTTCTTCTGTGATGCAGCCCACCACGATGAGTCAAACTGTTAGCCCTCAAGGCTGGGGCCCCTGACAGGTACTGGGCACCATGGCTGCAATGCATGCCTTAGAATCATCTGGTAGCAGCTTGCCATGGATGGAGATAGACTTCTTGCATGCTGCATGCTCCAAGAAACAGTTGATCCCTTGCATGTTTCCTCCCACTAATTCTGTCCCATCTACTAAGACCCAAGGGCTGTGGAGTTCCTGTCCTGGGTTGGAGCTGTCCTGGAGCAGGCAAGCCCAGGCCTGATGACTCTAATCCTGAGGCTCCATCCCTGGACCCAAGGTATCCAGGGTCCTGGTTTCCTCTAGAGCTCTGGCAGTAGCTGCTACTCAGGAACAGATGTTCCCTGACCTCTGCTTCTTGACATCTGATTAGTTGGCATGTGGTGTTTTCCTGAGTGATCTTTAGATCCCTGTTACCCTCTATAAACAGCTCCAGCGGTTTAACCAGCTGGTTCTCCCTGATCCTCTTCATAGTTGACTACTCACTCCCTGCCCTCCTGAAGGTGCTGTCCTGCTCAGTCTCCCTGCCTGTTCACATGCATCTATCTTCCCCACAGGCTTCAACCACCAGCCCATGGTCACTTGCAACCAAGCCAGGAGTGCTGTACCACCCAGTGGCCCTCCTCGGGCTCCAGGTCCCCACTGAGATCTTCTTGGAGGCAGAAGTACTTTAATTCTCAAAAGTCCTGCAAATATGGACAGTGGATCCAGGGTCCAGCAGAAAGCTGTGCTGTTCCAGCTGTAGCTACTCCAGCTCTGAGGCTGGATCTTCCCTGTGCCACTGTAGGCATTAGGTCTAGGGGGCTGGGCACTTCTCTAGTGCCTCCCATAATGCACCCTGCCCCCAGTCTTCAACTTCATTCAGGGCTGGGGAGAACCACTTCCAGCTTTGGCTCCTGAGGGCAGATGGCCCCTCTCCCACTAGAGTCTAGTGGGATGAAGAGAGAATGCTGTACTCTTTGTTATTTTCTCTGGCCCCACAGTCAGCTCTGGTTTAGAAATATCCAGGCTTATGGACCCCTGGACTCTGCCAATACCAGATCATCTCAGAGTAAAGCCCTTCTTTACTGGGCCCACCCTGCTGAGCCCTAGTAAGAAAGGGTAGAGGAGCAATGCCAGACCCACTGCCTTCTTGCACATTGTACCTGAGACTTCAGTTTTATGTCCTGCCCCCCAGACCCTTGGTCCCACCCACCTTGGCTTCCATCTTCTTGGCTTCCCGAGCCAGCTGCTTCTCCTGCATACCTTCTACTACTTGCAGGAGCTTCTTGCTCCACATGGTTGTGGGGGGAGACTTGAGGCTTTCAAAGGTGGAAAGGGGGGAGCTAACACTGAGCATGGAGAGTGTGGCAGTGGGACCAGCTCACCCCAGGTGGCCACCCTCTGCAGGGGTACTTCCTGCTCCAAACAATGAAAGGAAGGGGCTGGGCCCCACCCTGCCCACTGTCTTCCCGCTGACTGAAGAGCAGAGACACTGTCTGCACCAGCTCCAAGACTGCTAGGGGAAAGATGTGCCAAACGTCTCACCTTTCCTCAGCTAGGTGGATTATGGTCGGGAACAGGCAACATGCAGGATCTATAAACTATTTGCTCGCTTCCCTACTAGGTTCCCTGACCCTAGAAGGGAATGTGGGGGCACTTTGTTTTGTACATGTACCATTTCCTTTCTCTCTTGTACATAAACCCCACACTTGTCAACAAATGTCCTGTGCACCAGGCTGTCTTCTCTTTCTTGTTCGGGTGGCCATGAGAATGAGTGGGTAGGGGCAGTGTTGACCTCCATCTCAGGAGTGATGAGCCTAGAGGGCAAAGGAAGCCTGGCTGGGTGGGCTTCAACTACACAGGGAAATAGATGTTAGAGCAGTAGTGCCCTCTGCTGGTCCCCAGTGGATGGTATGTGAAGAAGAAGAGGACAAAATAGTTGTAGATCATGTTATAAATATTATTTAAAAAACAAAAACAGAACACATACATCAGGTCCCAGGGGTAGAGGAAGCAATGGTGGAGCCCCAGGGCCAGATCAGGCAAGAGCAGGCACTGATGCTAGAGGGTGAGGACCCTGCCCTCTGCCACCCAGGCTGTGTCCACCAGCCTGTCTCTTTCCCGGAAACCCCTTCTCATACTGTATCTACTGGCATCACCCACCCCATGTAGTATAGACTGCCCATCTCTGGTCTGGGGCTGAGGGCAAGGACTGTACTAGTTTCTGAGAACTAGGGGACCCTTGAACACCAAGAGCAGCCTTGAGAGGTGCTAACAATAGTGTATGGGGATGGGTTACTTTAGGGAAAGTGGACACAGACCAGACATATGAAGGAGTCTGAGGCAGATGGTGAGGAAGACCCTGGAGCCACTGCCTCATGAAGTCCCAAGGCAGGAAGTAGCTCGTGGGGTCATTGGTGGTCATCCAGCTGCTGTAGGAGTGTCCGCCTTCGTCTCTCCAGCTCCCCCTCACTCAGCTCACTTTCCGATGTGTCCCAGCCTGTCTGTTGAGCAAAGGTGTGGCTTACCTGAGCCCCCTGGACAGTGTGTCACAGCTGGGGCAAAGGCCAGGTCCTTCCATTCACCTTCTCCTTCTTGATTCCAAAGCCTGGAGAGCGGTTAGGGAGCTCTGCCTGCCGGAGTTCCCTGTCCTTTTCCTGTTCTTGTTCTCTGTCTTCACTCTCCTTGCCAGCTTTTTCTTCAGGGTCCGTCTCACTCTCAGGACTGTTCTGTAAGAGTTCAGAGCCCATCTGAGCAACTGAGCAGCACAACTGGAAAGCAGGTTAAAATGGACTTGAGGATCTGAGTTCTCTACTCACCGACTTGTGTCTTCTCTTCTTAGTTTTCTTTTTGGGTTTCTTGGCTTTCCGAAGACCATGATCTATAGAGTTAAAAAAATTTCTATTAAGTCCCATTGAGAAATGGCTCTTCTTCTTCCCTGTACGTTCTGTGTAGACGCTGGCTCCTACTCTGAGGAAAGCTGAATCTGACTTCCCTCCATCCAGCTCCTTGACCGAGCAGGGATGGGAAATCTCGCTCCCTAGCTAGGCCCTCCCATCCTTGTCACCCCTCAAGGGGTCTGGAACCTACTGTGCTTCTACTGAGTCAGGACCACAGTACTCCAACTACTAGACTCCTACAAACTGCTTACCCGACCCAAGGAGAAGGTGGGAGGATGGGGAGCCTGATCCTCCAAGGGCAGCACCCCCACTTTCAACTGAATCAAGTGAGGATGAGGGCTCAGAGCCAGACTCTGAGGGGTTCCGCCTCCTCCGCTTGGGGGGCCGGAGGGATGGTGGGGGCAGTTCCTCTTCATCTGACTCAGAGCCCTGGGCAGACAAAAGACATAGGTCAGCCCAGAGTTCTGTCCTCCAGAAGCCCTCACCTGAGAGCTGGGGACAGGGTCCAGAACCAGGAAAGAAAAACAGTCCAGCCTCACCCACGTCCCTCTACCTGCCGACTCACTGAGGGTGAGTGAGACCGCTTGCGATGGTGTTTCTTGCCCTTTCTGCCATGCTTTCGGCCTTTGGTGTGGAGGTGCTGGCATTCAGTCTGCTAGAGGCAGAGAGAGAGGTAAGAACCTGCCCTCCCTGTCTCAGAAGGGGCTTTCTGCCTTTTCTAGGATCTACACTCAGTTCCCTTCCTTGGCTGGGCAGGTACATACCTCCAGCACCTGCAGGAACTCTCGGAAGAGCCGGATCCGCTCCGACTCCAGGGTGATCTGCTCAAAGGCTGAGTCGCACACAAAGCGCTCACGGACCTTGAACGGGGAGAGCACTGCTGATCAGACCAGGCCCTGCCTGGCCCAGCTTGGACACGCCACGAGCACTGGGCAGGGCTGGGGCAGAGGAAGGAAGGGAACTGGAGCTGGCCCAGGGCTTGTGCTGTGACTGGGGTGGGCCCTCAGTGGTGGAGAAGCTCCGCTGCCCTCAGGCTTGAGGGTGACTGGGGCCAGGCTGCGCTCCTGACCTCTTCCCAGGCAGTGCCCAGCTCCAGAGCAGGCACGGCCTGCCTCAGCATGCTTCGAAAGGCAGCTTCTCTGCGCCGCATCCTTCGTGCCTCCTCCTTTTCCCGCTCCCTCTCCCGTGCCTCCGCTTTCTCCAGCAGCTGAGGGCCAAGGGAAACAGAACTGGTCAGGTATACCTTAACAGGTGGGAAGGTGGGGTCTGGACTCCTGTTATCATTCCCCAAACCCAAGATAATCAGCAGGGTAGTGAGAAGGAACAAGACACTGGGATAAGTAAGAGAACCGCCCAGCCCTGCCCATCCCCTCACACTATTGAAGGTCAGCTTGATGTTGCCTGCGTCCAGCGCAGCAGCCCTCTTGTCAAAGCTTATGACGTGGGCGAAGTCCTCAAAGGCTGTGTTCACCTCCACACAGAAGCCCCGGTCCTGTGGGCACAGCAGTGCGTGAAGGCCAGGGGCACCACAGGCCCAAGACCAAAGGCCAATAGGCAAAGGAGCAGGCTGTGAGGCATTCACGCCTCTGCCCTCACATAGGACACACCTTAGAAACCACGCTGTCTTTATTTCACAGCCCCCCTCCCCTTCCGACCTTTGTGGGTTCATATGGAGCCAAGAAAGTCAGGAAGTTTCTTCACAGTCTTGATTGATGACTGAGTTTTTCACAATTACATCTTTGTTCCTCCGGCCACAGCTGGGCCTTCCTGCTGCTCATAGAAGCTGCCATGCATTCTTAACATCTGGGCTATCTGCTATCTCCCTCCCCTTCTTGTACTGAGTGCTCACTACGTAACAGGTTCTCTGCTGAGTGCTTGACACGTTTCTCCTTTAATCCTCCCTGTTCTGGTAAGGCAGTCTCATCTCATTTTATGCAGACAAGAAAAATGAAAGCACTTGCTCTATTGTATCCCAGGTCTAACCCCCAAATCTGTGTTTTAAGCACTACACCCACCCTGACTGCACAGTTCCTGGAAGAGATGTTGGCCATCGAGCCATCGAGTGTAGAACTCTCCAGCAATTTTTAAAACATGTCCATTGTCTTAAGCACATGGTCAGGTTCTATATTTCTCATCAAAAAGCCTCCATGTCTCAATGAACTTGAGGTGAAGGAGAGTGACTTGGCCAAGCTGACATGAGGTAAACAGAATACTGTGTCACAGGCCAGCTTTCCTGTTCTTCCACACAGCTGGCTTCCTCCGGTCTTCCCACTTGCTGATGCCAGGAGCACACTTGCTTTCCCCAAGAGTCCTTTCTCAGTCAAGACTCCAGCCCTTCCAAACACACCCTTCTTTGAGAGTGAGGACTTGGGTATACATCTCAGTCTACTCCCTTTAAGACTGTGGGTCTCACTGAAACTGAAGCTTTCCATTTTGGCTAAACTATCAGGTTAAGATCATGTCTCAACCCTGCTTCAGTGTTGGAGTTGCAAACATACCCAGACTTTATGTGGGTGTTGAAAATTCAAACTCCAGTCTTTATGCTCCCTAGCTCAGTCCCTCCTTAGGGAAGGCTTGACTACATCCTCTTCACTGTCCTCCCAGGGAACACACAGTTCCCTGTACTTAGATTAGCCCTCCATCCTGCTCTTAGCGTCTCAAGCTAGCTGTTTCTCTTCCTCACTTTCAATTCCTTGGACACAGCACAGGGAAAATGAATAAACATTTATCAAGAGCCCATTATAAGCAAGACACTTGACAAATTTTTTAAATGTTACTTAATCCTTACAATGTGGTATATAGATTATCCCCAATCTATAGAGGATGAAAATGAGGCTCGAAAGCACTAGATAAACTTGTGAAGGTTTCAGGCCAATAAATAGCCAGAAGTTACTTTACGGTGAAATGCATGCAGTAGTCTCCTCTCCAGGATACCTGTATCTTCACCTTTTCTGTCACTTCCCTTGTGTGGACACATGTCCCTGAGAATTGCCCTTACAATTTTTATTACTAGTTTTTGTTTTTTGAGACAGGGTTTCACTGTGCAACCCTGGCTGTCCTGGAACTCACAGAGATCCACCTGCCTCTGCCTGCCAAGGGCTGGGATTAAAGGAGTGAGCCACCACTGCCTGGCTATTTTTTTTAACTTATCTGATTTGCATTTTCCCTAGCAATTTCACCCCTCATCTGTTGACTTTCAAACCCATACCAAACTGGCTATTTTAATATACTGCTCCCATACCCATCGTTAATCTTCTAGCCCAGATCTCCAGTCTCCTATCTGCTCCAAGTTCAGGGCCCTACATTGTCCCAGGAGACGAAAGGTGTCCCTACAGTCCATGTGACTATGGATGGCCACAGGAACGCCTAAGATCACCTGGCTGCCTAAGCTGGGAGTCCAAATGAAGGAGTAGAAAGCGGAACTGCCCAGAATAACTGCTTTCTCAGGCAGTGTAGACAGGAGCCCAGCAAGCCTTTCTCCCAGTTACTTTGGCTACATGTTAACTATCTAGTAAAATTTAACCATCTTAAGATAGGTATTTGGGCTGGAGAGATGGTTCAGCAGTTAAGAACATTGGCTGCTCTTCCAGAGGTCCTGAGTTCAATTCCCAGCAACCACATAGTGGTTCACAACCATCTGTAATGAGATTTGGTGCCCTCTTCTGGCATACATGCATAAATAATAAAGTCTTTTAAAAAATAGGTATTTACAAGATTATCCTGTATAAGACATTTTACTTATTTATTTTGCTTTTGAGACAAGGTTCCTCTGTGAAGCTCTGGTTGTCCTGGAACTCACTCTGTAGACTAGACTGGCCTCAAACTCACAGAGATCTGCCCTGCAGCTAATCCTTTCTGCTGAACTCTCAATCCTTAATGCTTAACAACAGTGCTGCCATTCATTGCCTGTCCTGCACCTTTCCATCTTTCCCTTAACTTCACAAAATAATCAGCAATTCTACGCCACTGAGTTTAAGCTTTTGATTTTTTTTCTGAAAAGAAAAACATGATTTTTAAATATCCCCATCTTATCTATTTATTTATAAATGTAAAGGTTCTTGGTCGGACTTGAGAGCACTTCTAAACAAGTCCTTGGCAATTTCTAAATTGTTCTTGGTGACCTTGATAACCCTTTGATCAAGACTGAAGTCAGAAAGACATAAAAAATTCACCTTTAACTTTTACATTTTTAAAACATTTATTCTGTATGAATATATGTGGGCACCCACAGCATATGTGAAAATGATTCTCTTCTACCAATGTGGATTTCAGAGATCCAACTAAGGTCATTACTCTTGGTGGCAACCCTCTATACATTGAGGCATCTCACCAGCCCAACTTTATTTTATTATTTTTTTATTTTTTAGCCCTGGCTGTCCTGGAACTCACTCCAGACCATGGTGGTCTCAAATTCAGAGATTATTTGTCTGCCTTCCAAGTGCTGGAATTAAAAGCATCTGCTACCACATCCAACCCAACTTTCACTTTTTTAAAAAAAGATTTATTTACTTATTATGAACACAACACCCTGCCTCCATGTACGTCTACATATCAGAAGAGGGCACCAGATCTCATTACAGATGGTTGTGAACCACCATGTGGTTGCTGGGAATTGAACTCATGACCTCTGGAAGAGCAGTCTTAACCTCTTAACCTCTGAGCCATGTCTCCAGCCCCAACTTTCACTTTTTTAACAAATATTTTTTAATAAAAAATGTATAGCACCTCAATGCTTTTCTACTAAGGTCCATCTCCAAATTGGGCCTTAGCACATGTTCATGTGAAGAAATCTATGGCATCTTGTCTCTTATCTGCCACCTTGACTTTGAATAGCTACCTGACTAGTGAGTGAGCCTCCCTCCACCCCCACCCTCTAACAGTCTCTGGCATTGTGGTGTGGTTCTCCAACCTTTGTATCACAGATCATCGATAACAGGAGAGTACTGTAATCTAGTCCAGGGACAAGGTGAGCTAAAAAACGTAGCTCAAGTACCTGTCATTGCTTTTAAGATCTTGAGATTTGAGGGGCTGAACCCCTCTCCCCCTATCTCTTCCCCAATGATACAAACAGACTGGGAAGCACCTCACACCACCATCCTAACTATCAATATAAAAATCTAAGCCTCTTCTTTAGCATCCAAAGCCCTTTGCAAAGCTCTAGTAGGCATGTGATTCCAGAGAAATAAAAAATCCCAGGACAACATGATGCATCTCACTTAAGAGTCATTTTGAAACATTAAACACTTGGTTTTTTTTTTTTTTTTCAGATCTTTAGAGATAGGATCTGTTGTGTAGCCCAGGCTGACCTGCAACTCACCATCCTCCTCTCTTGTCTTCCAAGCTCTGAAAGTTAAAGGGGTGAGCCACTACACTGGTTTATTAAGTCCATATTAAACAGGTGACTGTATTACAATGCAACATCCATCGTAAGGTGATCTACCTAACAGTACCCCATGTCCCTCTCAACCTAGACACCAGGCTGCTATCTTCAGTAATTGGGTGTCCCTTGGTGGAAACTAATGCTTAGAAAAGTTGATACGGCACGTAAGGGGTTAATCTGGACTTTTACCCCAAGTTCTGCTGCTAGTCACTGTATTGGACTGCATCTTCAAATACATAGTATTGATTAGAATATTAGAATAGTATTTATTTTTGTTATTAGAAATACTTTTTTTCCCTTTTGGAACACAAAGTTCCCTTTACTTGCTTACTCAAATTTGTTACTTTGACAGACACAGACAATTATTTATCTAGTAAAGAAAATGACAGGGCACATGGGCTACTTGTGCAGCTGACACTTGCCTGAGCTTAAGAAGGCAGTAAAGAATAGTGAGGAAAAGAACACCTCACCCTCTTCCTCTTTCTAAGAGGGCAGAGGCATCTCAGCCAGTGTCCATGGCATGCCTTGAAAAACGAGCCCAGTGTTGACAGATCATCCAAACTGGTAAGAGACACTGACGATCCAGATTTTTATGTGAGGCCAGGCATAGTGGTGCACACCTATAATTCAATTCCAGCATGTGGGAAGTGAAAGGAGGATTGGGAATTCAAGGCCAGCCTGGGATACGTTAAGACCTTGTCTCAAAAACCGAAACAAGATGTATTTTTGTGAAATCTCCTGATTTTAAAACATTAGCAATACATTCCGAATTCTTCCAAACACCCTACCGGCCAGAAGGAGCACAGCTGTGGGGTATGAGCTTAGTCGGCTGTGCTTGCTTTCAGGCCTGCTATGCCCATCTCACCCACTTCCCTTTGCTCCTGCAGCACCCTGTGCCTACAGTATTCCATCTCGTCCACCCATTACTCCTGAAGGTGATGGTCCCTGGGTTACTGTCAACTCTTCCGATTCCTGTCTCTGTAGTAACACTTGCCCCTGGCTAATAGTTCTCGTTTGTTTTAGGTAATGAGTTCCTAAGAGGAGAAAATGATTTTTTTTTTCTGACACCAGGTTTTAACCTAGCTAGTACTCACTTTATTGCTCAGACTGGCTTTGAACTAGTGGCAGTCTTCCTGCCTTAGCCTCCCAGGTTCTGGGAATACTAATATGCATTGCTACATCTGGCTAGAAAAATGTGTCTGTTTATATCCCCAGTGTAAGCTGCCCTGTTCCTGAAAAGCATGACTCAGGATGTCCTGGTCTAGTGTGTGGCTTACACCCAGTCTGTGTCCCTCACCTTAAGAATGTCCTTTATGATCTTCTTCTCATCATGGAACCGAGCCTTCAACTCCTCCACATAGAACTTGAATAAGTCCAGAGGAGTAGAGCCTGCAGAAAGGGAGAGATGGGGGCCTGGCGGGCGGCAGCTTCCCAAGGCCCAGGGTGGGGTCAAGGACAGGCCCAGGGAGTGGGGTGCAGAGAGGCTGGCAGGTAGGAAGCCAGACCAGACAAGGGGAAGCCTGGCTGCCTTACCCGGCTGGCCCAGCATGTTGGCAAAGCGGACATCAGTGCTGACTGCTGGGTACAGCTCCATCCAGGTGGACATGGAATGCAGCTGCCCTGTCTCATGCAACTCATCCAGGAAGGTCTGAACAAGGAAAGGCCAGTAATAAGAGAATGAGATAGGGAGGGAAGCATGACCAGGGACTAGGGAGGAGGAAAGGAAATGGCAGAGTTGGACAGGCAGGGGCAGTTTAGGCAAAGGAGGCAGAGATGAGGAGACAAAGGGAAAGAGGAAAACATGAATATACAAACAGAATAAGCCAGTCTGGAGGTAATAAAGCAGAAACCTGCAGACAGCACAATTTTCTGACTTGGCTTCAATTTCCTGCTATGACCAGCTTAGTCAACCTACTAATACTGCTCCCAAGCTAAGGACAAATGTTCTTTCTGGCTCCCACCTAAAGGGAAAGACACTTGGTCTTGCTGGCACCCATGTCTGAGGGTGAAACAAACAGCTAGTCTCCCTGAAGGGGCACTACTGCAGAGTGCCTTAGGGACATGCAGGGGCCTAGTCAACAGACAATCTCATTGAGAGGAAGCACTACAGAGAGGCTGTGGTTTCTAGCAGAGCTGAGGCCAAGCTCTGATCCCAAGAACAGGAAGATACCTGAAAAGCCTCCCGGTTCTTCCGCTGCTGGCGCCGCTCCCGAAGCCGGGCCCGTTCCCGCTCTTCTTCCTCCTCTCTCTCTAAAGCTCGGATGTGCTCCTCAAAGCAGATCAGTGCATCTTCTTTGTCCATGTCTACGTGCAGGGAAGAAATGGGCAGGCACTGCACCAGTGGAACAGCCCCTCAAATGGGACAGACCCCATTTCTTAAGAGTGCTTCCCCTGTGGGTGCCAGGGGTTCTCAAGGGGGTGGAGAAAAGTGAAGTAGGGCTGTATGGTGGCAGTCACTAGTGGGCGTTCCTGGGGAAGAGTATTAATTGCACTGGAAAAAATAGCAAGTACTAAGTAATGAATTCAGCTTTTAGAAACTACCATATAAATCTAGTTATCTGAGAATCTGAGGTATCACATCTTAGGGAACTGGAAGTCACTTAGGCTTTGATGCAGCTTCAGAAGGTGGATTATTACTCTGTCAATGACTACAAGTCAACAGTTCCTTACTACATTAAGGCTCACAACACTAAGACCGTTTAAAACCATCTTCACATGAGCTACAGATACCATCACCATCATCTGTAAGGATTTCATATTTCTATCTAAGACACACAATGTTCAGGTAAACAGTGGACTCCAGGGCTGGGGGTAGAACTCAGTAGTAGAGCATGTGCCTAACTGAGGACCTAGGTTCAATTTTCAGCACTACAAAATATAAAAGATTAAAAAAAAATAGAGGCTGATCTAAAATATATGTAAGGGCCAGGGCACCATCCCTACCAAAATGTATGTAAGGGCCAGGGCACCATCCCTAGCGCCACACAGACAGACACAAGGGGTGATCTGAAACATCTGGACCCCAGAGTCCAAGAGAGGCAGTAACTGAAGGCTAGGGTTTCCATAATAGGTAGGGACAGGCTCTAAGTGAAGAAAGGACAGACAGCCAGGCTTACTCTGCAGTTGCTGGTCCTGAGCAAAGCTGGGGTTGTCCATGAGGTACTGCTGGGCCTGCGACCATGTGGTTTGGAAGTTGACACTGCTCATCCCATCCAGGATGCTCTTCAGGGCCTGGATATTTCGACGCCGAAGCTGCTTCGCTTGTTCCTGGAACACCACAGGATGAAAGTGAAACAAAGCTGGCAAAGGAGGTAGCTAGAAAACCCTAGGAGGGCCAGGCTTCTGTGTCCCAGGAAAGGGGAGAAGTTCCAAGTCCCAGACCAGTGTCCTCCTTGCCCTCCCCCACCCAAGGCTATTGGCCCGGTGCAGAAACAGGAAAGGTAAAAGTTCCACAGCAGCTTCCAATTCAGAAGAACACTGAGTAGAGAAATGAGTAGCCATGATGCACAGGGAATTGAGGGCTAGGAGAATCCAGTCAGTAACTATAACCATTACCTTCTCCTTCTTAGCCAGGAAGAAGAGAACATCATCATAAACCTCTTTTCGATCCCTCTCAGGGACAACAGCCCAAACCTCCAGGTCCCCAAAGGTCTGTTCTGCCCGCCTGTGGAGCACACGGGCTGTGAGTAGGTAGAAAACAGAACCCTGCCTACATCTGTGTGTTCTCAGGGTTCCTGAGCCCCAGACCAGTCTAATAGTTCTCTGACCGGTAGCGGGTGGTGGAGGTCATGCGTTCGTGCTGCTCTAGGAAATGCTGCAGGGTCTGTTTGGCCTCCTTGGCCCTCAGCCGGGCCTCTTCTTTCTCCTCCTTCTCCCGCTGTGCCTTGTAAGCATTAAATGCCTGCTTCTTTTCACTCAATTTGGGCAAGGCACTGTGTGGATAAGGTGAGAACAGGGAAGGAAACAGCTTGAATTACCTTGCACAGCCCATGAAGCAGGGTCTCAATACATGGGGAAAAGTCTCCACAACACCATGTTGGAGACCCATGTATGGGCTTAGCGTACAGGTGTCCAGAATATGGCTAGGGATGAGTAGTGAGGGGAAGAAATACTGAGCCCTTTTGCTTAGCTGTTCTCAAGTCATCATCGGACACCTGTCTTGTTAGGACCCCTATAGTTCAGTTCAAGCCACTGATCATTTATTAAGCATCTATCTTATGGCTGGGCCTTTCCCTCTTCTCATCCTGGAGTCAATCTAGCTTTTCCTTCTTTTGCATCCCACCCCAGCCACTTGGACTTGAGTATTGAGTTGAACATCTCAGGGAGTTCCTGGCCAAGTTGCCTTCATGAACAAGGACTGTCCCCTCCTGCTCAAGCCTACCTGTAACGCGGGTCAGTGACTACCATCTTCATGGCCTGTTCCCACGAAGCATTGGAAGGGACAGCCTGGAACAGAGGCATAGGTCTTGGAGTCTGCCCACCTCCACACCCCCCAAACCCTCCTTGGGAGCCTATGCCAAGCACCTTGTCCCTCAGCAGCTCTTTGAAGGCCTGTTTTGCTTTTTCCCGGTTGCTCCAACTGAGGCCAGATCTCTCTGGTTCTGGCCTAGCTTCCTCCTCTTCCTGTGGTAGTCGATGCTGTCCAGTAGAACTGAAGAGGAGAAGGAACTCAGCCAAGGGCCCACAATCCTTAGTTTTCAGTGCCCTTCACTCTGGGCAATTTACTGTCCTTTTCTTGCTCCCCAAGGAGCCCTTCAGAGGTCATGCTCAGCTCCTCACATGTCCCTCCCAAGATTGAAAAAATTAGGCTGCAATGAACAAGAGTGGCTCTCACCTGCTGGGACCCTCCTCCCGCTGCAGGAACCCCTGCTCCAGGGGCTGGGCAGCCTCCAATACATCACAATCTTCACTTCGACCTGGCTCAGGTTCCAGGAGGGCCATAGGCACTGGGATGGGACCAGGAGGTATAGGTGGAGGGTCAGGCTGTGGCTGAGGTGGCTGTGGCTGTGGCTGTAGTGTCTGTAGTTGCTGGGTCTGCTGTTTTCTGTAGGCAAGCCGAAAGAGTAATGGTATACCAAAGCAAAGGCAGGAAAGCAGGGTGGGCCAATTGCTCTAGCTTGGGAAAGACTGGATCTAAAGCAGCTGACCGCATAAAAGACTAAGACTCTTTCTACCATAGAAGAATAATGGTGAATCCACTCCATCCCCCAAGTGCTCCAAGGAAGGAAGGTTACATGGTCAAGTCACTTACCCTGCAGACTCTTGTTTGACTAGGGCTGCAAGGAGAAGAGGTAACAGTCATAGAGTAGCAAAGGACTCCCAAGTAGCCTTGCCCAGTCTTCCCTTCTACCTCCAGGACCCTCACCCTCCAGGTCATCCAGATCCTTGGGCCGGGTCCAACGGGACTCTTGGCTCTGGTTGTTGTAGTAATACGGCTTCCCTGTGTCTGATTTGTACTCTTTCCAGGGACACTGGGACAGCAGCAGCTGTAAAAGGATGAGTCAGAGGTCATCAACAGCTGGGCAGCCCTCCAGCCTGTCAGGGGGACTAAGGGGACCCAATGAACAGAGGACATAGCAGTCTTTAGTGCCACCTGGCCTTGCCTGAATGGGGGAAAGTGAACTTCCTAAGACCCTAGGGAGGCAATTCCAAGGAGCATGGAGGTGGTCAGGGGTCCTGGGGTCAGAGGAACTACAATGAGTATGGTTAGAGACTCAAGGAAGGCCAAGGACTTGGAAGAGTCAGAGAAGCTAAAAGAAAGAGCTAGAAAGCCCCACTTAGGACCTCCGCCTTGGACTTGAGCACGCTGGGCTTCTCCCACACCGACTGTTTGTCATCAGCATTGTAGTAGTAGATGCGTCCATCAGGGGCCACATGTTCACTCCATAAGGCCCTCTAGGGGGAGGAGCACAGAATCATCATTAGGCTCCCTTCCCAAAACCTCTCCTCACCCTGATGACTTAACCATCAGCCTCCCACTTTCTACCCAGAGACCTAAGCTAGAAGCACTCACCGGAGGGCCTGTCCCAGCCACAGCAGCTAGAAAAAAAGCCAAAGGAAATCTACTTAGGCCTTGTTCCAAACCCCCATCTTCTCCCCACTTACTCCTCCCTTATTCCGTCCCATAAATATCCCCCTGATCCCATCAACATCCCAAAATCCCTGGCATCCCAACAAGCATGATCCAGCGTGGGCTCCAGTCCATTGTCCCCTCTCCCCTGTGCCCCCCCAACCTCCGAGCCTGGGGGGAGCAGGCCCCCAGAAGACTCACAGCTGGCGGTGTCCGCACCCGGAGCCGTCTGCCGAAGAAAGAGGAGGGGGAAGGGTTGGGGCCAAGCCCAGTGGCCCCCATGACCCAGGCCATGGGAGATGGAGAAGCAGGCCAGGCCAGGATCTGTGTGTCCTGTTCCCAGGGATCTCTGCCCTCTAACAGTCCTGTCCCCTCCACCCCGCCAGGACTGCGACTCTCAGGTCCCACGGGGAGTCGCACAGTAGCTCCTTTCTTCGTCTTCCACAAGTAGCAGTATTCTGTTGAGTCAACTCCTGAGATCCATCTCTTCACAGCAGATGCCAAAGTTCTATACCCCACTTAGGACTCCACTACACTGAGCAACAGCACAAAAAAGTGCCACTGCCTCTTTTAGAGGCAAAGAGAATGTGATATGAAAAACCTTCTTAGCATGTCCAGAATGCAAGAGTATCTGAATGAGTGATTCTGTAAGGGTGTGGCATGAGAGGTAACGAGATCATGAGGCCTTTGGCGATGAGTGGGAAACTAGAGCTGCTGAGTGTGTGGCTGGTGAGGCTTTGGATGTGAGGAGTATTGCCAGGGACCAGAGTAGACACGATAGGAGGGAAAGAACAGAGTCCACATCCATGCACTCCAAGTCAGACCCACAGAGTGCAAGATAGAGCCTGCTTCCTGCTCATCCCCAGCGCTTACCGCTGCAGTGACAGGCACCGCTGGCATCAGCATCCCTGGCATCATTGGAGGTACCATTCCTGGTATCTACAGATATGAAGAACAGAAGCCAACATTAGAGTAAATAAGGGCTAAGTTGGGTTCCCTGAGATCCCTTTGGAGGCTCCAACCCTCACCTGGGGCACACTCTCAAGCAACCTTCAGGTTCTACACACTCACCATGCCTGAGAGCTGTTTTAGTCATTCGGCAGACAAAGATACGAGTCTGGCCCAAAGCCTCCTTTCTTCCCCAATTTCTAAAGCCCAGATGGTTGCTCCCATCTCTTTCCCAGCTAAAGACCCCATGGGAAGAACAATTACCTGTGTAAGTGGTGGTGGTGCCCCCATTGGTGGAAGCATTGGGGGCAGTATGCCAGGTGGCATGGGGGGAATGGCTGGTGGTCTCTGACTCATAGGGGGCAGCCCCATCGGAGGAAAAGGAGGTGGGATCCCTGGAGGGGGCATCTGGAAATGAGGAAAGAAAAAGCCATTAGACAGAGGACACTGTCTTATTCTGGCAGAGACCACCTATCTCAGGCACTACCCAGCCCTCATCCTGGCCCACAGCTGATTCCAAGACTTTCATTTGAGAAGTAACTGTCTCCTTCTTCACTACTGAGGAAGACAGGTAACTGAGGAGCTCCTAGGTGTAATGGCAAGCACACAGCTTCCTAAGTGGGGGAGGGAGAGGAAAAGGGCAAGGAACAGTACCAGACTGGGGAGGCTGTACTCCCCCCAGAGACCTTCAGGTGAAGGGAGAAGGCAGGGATCCCAGTCTCCTACCTCCTGTCCCTCTCTAACTCACAACCGCCTATGCTATTCCAGCCTGAACTCTGAGGCTTTTGTAAAGAGCACAGGTAAGGAATAGTGAAAGAGAAAGAAGCCTCCCCAGCCCTCAGTCTACTGGAGATCTTTCCCTTCCAGGTCTCCGATCTCCAGTCCCCTTTGTATCCCAAGGACAAAACAAAAAGGGAGAACTGTCCCTTTATGGACTAGAGCTTTAACAGCAGCTCTCCCCACCCCAATGCTCAACACCACCCATCTTCCAAATACCACGAGGGTGTGTTACAGGTCCTTGCTGGCAACACAGCAGTGGTAGGGTGGGGGCTGGGGTGCAGGCTGGAAAAGCCAAGCCCAGGGAAACACATAAAACTTACGAAGGGTGGTGGCATCATGGGGTGCCCCGGTGGGAAGGGGGCAGGCGCTGCTGGGGGCCGGGGACCAGAATCGGGAACCGACTGTTGAGGGAGAGAAAAGTCATAGGACCCAGGATGGGCACAGAGATGGACTTGTAGAAGGGAAGCAGAGGGATGAGGATGAAAGAGAAACACAAGTTCAGGAGGGAGTTTCCAAGCCCCATTTCCTACCCAGCCCCAGCCTGAGCCCTGCAGAGCTCTGCTCTCTAGTACTAGCCCAGAAAGCCAGTTGACGAAGCCCTTCAAGTCATCTTTATTTTGGGAGTTTCCACTTTGCCAAAGTGGCACAGCAGAGGCACAGCAGGCTCTACTACAGGCACCTGGCTCTTGGCATGACATCAGCCCATTCTCCTGCATCTCTCTTAAGCCCTTCTTCAATGTGCTGAGTTGAAGATTCACTCCAAAGCTGTTGGTCCTTCACAACAAGCTTCCTTCTAACCAGACTCATTCACTCATCCACCTGCTTCCACTTTTACTCCCAAACACCACCTGGGCCATCCTCCCCCATCTCTGATGGCTACCCTCCTTTACAAACTCTGAACATGGGCACAGGCTTACACAGTTCAAGTATTCCTGTCTTCCTCCAACAGCTGACCACATGACACTATTTAAAGTAGCTTTCTCCAACTTCTTCGTCTGATGCCCTTCTTTAGTTTCCTCATGTACACAATTTTATTATGTGTGCCTGAGCATGTTTTGTCCTACTAGTGGGTGACACCATTCCACAGGAGCAGGGATCATATGAATTGCTGAAAGCTAGATTCCAGGTACATGCCATAGGGTCTGGCACATAATAGGTACTCAATAAATACTGAATGAATTTAAAACAAATGAAGCAAATTTCTATATAGAAATTTCCAATTCTAAAATGTCATTATATATATGTAGTAAATGATAGATATACCAAGAAAGTTTTTTAAGAAAGTTTTTTGTTTTTTTAAAGATTTATTATACATAGTGTTCTGCCTACATGTATGTCTGCATGCCAGAAGAGGGCACCAGATCTCACTATAGATAGCTGTGAACCACCATGTGCTTGCTAGGAATTGAACTCAGGACCTCTGGAAGAACAGCCAGTGCGCTTGACCTCTGAGCCATCTCTCCAAACCCCCAAGTCTTCATTTTTATAAACATAGATAAGAATAAGCTTAAGCCAGGCATTGGTGTCACATGCCTTTAATCCCAGTACTCGGGAGGCAGAGGCAGGCAAATCTCTGTGAGTTCGAGGCCAACCTGATCTACAGAGTGAATTCCAGGACAGATTCCAAAACAATACATAGAAACCCTGCCTCGAAAAACCAAAAAAAAAAAAAAAAAAAAAAAACCAAAAAAAAGAAGAAGAAGAAGAAGCTTAAATGTCCATCAGTAAAGAGTCATCATACACAAACATAAAATGGAACACTACACATTCATAAAGAAGAATGAGGAAATTCTGGGGCTGGAGAGATGGCTCAGTAGTCAAGAGCACTGACTGTTCTTCCAGAGGACCCAGATTCAATTTGCAGCATCCACATGGTGGCTCACATCCATCTCTAATTCCAGTTCCATAAGATCTGACATCCTCAGCCGGGCATTGGTGGCGCAAGCCTTTAATCCCAGCACTTGGGAGACACAGACAGGTGGATCTCTGTGAGTTCGAGGCCAGCCTGGTCTATAAGAGCTAATTCCAGCACAGCCTCCAAAGCCACAGAGAAACCCTGTCTCAAAAAACTGAAAAACAAAACAAAACAAAACCTGACATCCTCTTCTGGCCTCCTCAGACACAAATATGGAATATGTCATAAATGTAGGCAAAACACTCATACATGTAAACTGAAAACAGATATTTGTAATTAAAAAAAGAATGAAGAAATTCATTACCAAGATAGGGAACAATGTCAAAATTTTAAGGTATACTGACAAGTTGGGGAAGGCAAGATGCCGTGAAATTTTATTACACATATAAATATAGGTGATAAGAACAACAAAAGACAAATGGGAAAGAGGCTTTTCACAGTATGCCTTGTGACACAGTACTGTGTCTTATAAATATATTACTATATGGCTTTATTACCTGCTCAAGAGTATTTGGCGGGAGGGGGCAGCTGGAGACACTGTTCAGGAGTTAAGATCCTTGCCTGCTCTTCCAGAGGACCTGGGTTCAGTTCCCAGTACCCACATAATGGCTCATAACAGTGTATAACTGCAGTTCCAGGGGATCTGACACAGTCTTATGGCCTCCATGAGCACCAGGCACAACACACATGCAGACACTTAAATACACAAAATAAGTCTTTTTTTTTTTTTAAAGCATTTTGGGGGCTAGAGAGATGGCTCAGTAGGTAAGAGAACTTGTTGCATGAGTACCTGAGTTTGGATGCCAGAACACACACACGTGCACGAACACACACTATGCATGGTTGTAACCCATGCTGTGGAGGGCTGAGACAGGACAATCATTAGAACTTGCTGGATGCTAGCCTAACTCAGTGAGAAGCCCTGTCTTTAGCAAATAAGGCAAACAGGGATGGATAAAATGTCTGCCATCTTCCTCTGGCCTCAGTGCACAGACATTTTTTGTTTTGTTTTGTTGTTTTTGAGACAGTCTCATTATGCAGTCCTTGCTACCCTGGAGCTCACTCTGTAGACCAGACTAGCTTAGAACTCAAGAGATTCTCCTACCCCTCTTTGGGTGCTGGGATTGGAGGTGTGCCCACGCCCAGCTCACACACTTTTTAAAAGGTGGAGATGGAGCTAAAAGGTTGCTTGTCTTCCTAGCTGAAAGCTGAGGAGCAGTATGGGAGTTCTGGGGAGAGGCGGCAGCCTGGAGGAACAGGAGCCACCTCACAACTGTTTCTCAGTTACCCCTATCCTGAGGCAGCCTAGACAGTTAAAAATGCTTTCTAGCCAGGCGTTAGTGGCGCACACCTTTAATCCCAGCACTCGAGAGGCAGAGGCAGGAGGATCTCTGTGAGTTCGAAGCCAGCCTAGTCTACAGAGCTAGTTTCAAGACATGCTCCAAAGCAATACAAGGAAACCCTGTCTCAAAAAAAAAAACAACAACAAAAACAAAAACAACCCAAGCAATAAATAAATAATGCTTTCTAACCTTTATCTCTAGAAATGTCTGTCTTTTAGCTTGTCCTGAGTAGTATGTGCCACGCTACTGCAACTGACCCCTATTCTCTACCTCCAACTAAGGGCACTCTTCCTGTGCTCTGGAAATTATATCTGTATGGAATGTCAGAAACCACTTGTCATGGAAGAAACCAAATGTTGTGTTCTACTCTTCCATCCTGAGCCACTTTAACCTACCAAGTAGTCAACATTGAGTCTCATCAGGCCCAACACCATGTTATCTAGTCCTGTCCAAGACAGAGACCTAGGAGTTACTCTCTATAGTGTCCTTCATAATACAACCTGACTTATCTTCATTTTTTTCCTTTTTTTCATGTATTTCCATTTTTTCCAACCCACTTTTTCCATCTGATCTACTATTTGACCTCCCAAACTGTTTTCCTCATACCCATTTCTATCTGTACTCACAACACACTCTTCCAAACATACCTGCTTAGAATTCTCCAGCCATTTCCTAATGTTCTGAGAGTGACCACCAAAGCCCAACCAGTCGGGTGTGTGAGGCTGTCAATGACCTTGCCAGCCGCCTCCATACCCATCTTGCATGCTCCCGCCATACTCAGGCTTTCTCCCACTGCAGGCATGCACCTGGACACAGAGCACCTCTATGTTCCATACACACTTTACAGTCGAAACCCATTCCCCATGAAAGCCTTTGCCAACCACTGCACTAGCCCAATTCTAAATGTACTGTCTCATGTGGCACTAAGATATACACTCTATTAAACATGGATACTCACATTAGATTAAAAACCATAACATTTCGTGCAACTCAACTAAAATGAAAACTCTTAAGTGCAGAGGTAAACTCAGCATAGTGGCTCAACACTGTCATCCTAGCACTTGGATAGAGAGAGGATCTGGAGTTTGAGGCCACTGTGGGCTATGTGGTGAGTACCAGGTCACCCTGGGCTGCTGAGACTCTGCCTCAAAAAAATAAGTAATAAATAAATGATTTTGTGAGGTGGCTTAAGTGGATTAAAGCACTTGCCTTCAAGCCTGAGGACCTGGATTTGGCCCCTGGGACCCACATAGTGGAGACAGAGAACTAACTTCCACAACTTTTCTTCTGGCCTCCACACATGTAATGTAGTACATGTGCATTCATCCAAAATGAGTAATAGAAATCATAGGAAAAATTAAGGTGGAGGCAGTCACAGGCTGGAATGGATACTTGTTTCTTGACTTGACCGGTCTTGGTAAGTCCCACCAAACTTGAGGGCCACTGGTAAAGCCTACTATCAAGAAAACACAATTTAGAGCTGGAGGAAACCCTGAAAATCACCCCAAATACACCCCTCAATCTTTTTGAGATAGGGTATCATTTTATAATAAGGCTGGCCTGGAACTCACTGTATATCTCATTCTAACTCTAGCCTTCAAATTTGCAGTAAAACAATCCTTTTACCTTAGGATTATAAACATGTGCCAACATTTGCTTTTATAGTCCAGATTGGTCTTAAACTCCTGATCCTCTTGTCTTCATCATAGGAGTACCACTATACACACCAATACTCCTCTCTTGTCATGGGAGAAAGGTAAGACACTAATGGCTAAAGTCCCACAGCTAGTTTCAGATGAGTCCCGACTAAATTTAATTTGCCTCCCTTAGAAGCATAATGCCTGCCAGCAAAAGCAGGTATTTCTCACACAAACCTTCCTTGCAAGTAATTAAATCAGCAAGACTCCAACCTCATCTTAAGAATGTACAGTAGGAAGCTGGAGAGATGGCTCAGAGGTTAAGAACACAAGGCTGGTCTTCCAGAGGTCCTGAGTTCAATTTCCAGCAAGAATGTACAGTAGGGCTGGGTAGTGGTGGTGGTGGTGGCGGCGGTGGTGGTGGCACACGCCTTTAAACCCAGCACTCGGGAGGCAGAGGCAAGCGGATCTCTGTGAGTTTGAGACCAGCCTAGTCTACAAGAGTTCCAGGGCAGCCTCCAAAGTCACAGACAAACCCTGTCTCAAAACAAAAACAAAAAACAAACAAACAAAAAAAGAAGAATGTACAGTAGGCCTGGCAGTGGTGCCGCACACGCCTTTAATCCCAGCCCTCGAGTGGTAGGTGGATCTCTGTGAGTTCTAGACCAGCCTAGCCTGCAAGAGCTAGTTCCAGGACAGGCTCCAAAGCTACACAGAGAAACCCTGTCTTGAAAAACAAAACAAATGTATAGTAGTGCCTATTGCCTATCTCATAAAATTCTTCAACTTACAGTCAAGTGCTGGTGGTACATGCCTTTAATTTGGGAGGCAGAGGCAAGCAGATCTCTGTGATCTATATATCAAGTTCCAGGACAGCCAGAGCTACATCTAAAGACCCTGTCTCAAAATAAAAACTATAATGGCATATGCCTTTAATCCCAGCACTTGGGAGGCAGAAGTAGGTAGAGCTCTGAGTTTGAGGTCAGTATGGTCTACAGAGGGAGTTCCAGAACAGCAAGAGCTACACAAAGAAACCATCTCAAAAAATATTGTTTTTTCTTCATCTACCATCCAAAGCCTTTCAATACAGCCAGTCCCACACGCTGGCCCATCCTGAGTCCAGGGCTTCCCAGTTTCTAAGAATTGTTACAAAACCCTCTTGTTTTATTCAAGATGACTGTGTTACTTTTGCATTACTGCACACCCCACACATACACTCTATGTCCTTTCAGGATAGAGTGCACCACTTTGCAGAGTGGCATGCACCACTGTGTTTACTGGGCTTCTGAGATTACCCACCTCTCCACCCCAGTGTAGAGTTCCCTACATTTTGGAAGTAAGCCTTCCTTTTCTTTTTCCAGTTCATAAAATATGAAAATATGTGGGAGCACATGAACATATAAAGACCCAAAGCTGATGTTGAAAACCATCCTTGATCCATCTTCCATCTCATTCACTTAGGAAAGTAGTCTCTCTCAATCAAACTCAGAGCTCACTGATATAGCCTCACTAGCTGTCCTGCTCTGGCAATCCAGTCTCTGTCCTTAAAGGACACAATTGCAGAGAGGTGGGCATTTTTGTAGGTTCTGGATATCTGAACTCCAGTCCTTATGCTAGCCAGCACAACAAGCATTTCCCAAGCCTCTCCCCAGACTGAGCTTTCTCTTTTTTATACCTCCCCTAATTGTCTAGACAGGAACTCTACCTGAAATGCTTCCATGAAACCTAACCTTGGTGGGGTTTTGCATACAACCTAACACACTGTGTGCTTATTTGTTTGTATAAAATCTCAGTACAGTCTGTGATAGAAACACGTACAATAGTGGAGATGCTTTGTGAAAAGTTACATACAGAAGGCGAACTGTATATGACCACCTTCACACTGTAATGGAGACTTCTGGCCAGAATTCAAACACTGGCCTGTTTCAATCAGTTACCCAGGGAAGACAAAGCAATGGGACAAATGTAAATGATTATGGAACTTTCTGACCCTTCCCTTCTGCAAGCTTCCCGTCCTGTCCTTTCTTTCTTGAAACACCTGCTCCTCTCACTGACTGCAATACCAATGCAATTCTGAGTTGCTTACATTTTGAGTAAACTCTGAAGTGAACAGTACAAGAGGACAGAAGGAAGCTGAAAGAGAATCGGACCTGTTGGGCTTCCCTGGAACAGAACACACACTTAGGGGCTGGGAAGTGATAAGGAAACTGAGATACTTGACCATCTGATCATCATATATTCATGGAGACCAATGGAAGCCTCCTAATACAAAATGTAATCAAGTCCCAGACTTCAAATCTAAGGGCATCTTAGAACTGAGCATTCAGAAGAACAGAGAGAGAACAAGAATAAAGAAACAGAGGAAAGAACAGAAGTAAGCTAACAGGTAATGGTTACTGGGTGCTTATCATGAGTCTGAGTCACACCAAACATTCTTTAATCCTCACACTATCTTAGAAATCATCCCCTGAGGTTCTGACAGATCACTTGACTATGGTTCTAAGAGCTTAAATGGTATTGGCAGATTTGGAATCCAAGCAGCCTGATCACATAGAGCTGCCTCCCAAAAGGAAGGATGGATGGTGCCACAGGTGACATCTCTTAGCCTCATCTTAATTCTTCTCACCCCAACCCTCAAACAAGGCTAAGATTGATTCTCAGACAGCCAAGTGA